>NC_142512.1:18942500-20192500 GCF_057876585.1 Rhinolophus sinicus
GGGCTCTGCCCCCTGCAACTAACAACTGGCAACTAGACCTGGAGCTGAGCTGCGCCCTCCACAACTAAGACTGAAAGGACAACAACTTGGAAAATAGTCCTGGAAGTACACACTGTTCCCCAATAAAATTCTGTTCCCCTTCCCCAAAAAAAGTCATAAAAAATAAAATAGTAATTGTACAAAAAATAGCATTCCTAACTGATTGTAAGTACATGAAGCTGTATAGATTAAGATTAGATGGGTGTTTTTGAGGAGAGAGATTGAGCTGAGGGTTGTTTTAGTGTGAGTTCATAGGCAGTTGTTGAGTACCTACTATGTGCCAGGTCTGTCCTAATGCTCACGATACACAGGAGACTCCCTCTGAGGTCACACACTAACTGATACGCCGACTGGGAAACAAAACTACAATATAATGTAATTGTAGAAGTCCTGGTGTAAAATGCTTTGAAAGGAGGAAGGAGAGGTCAGGGACAGCTTTATGACAAAGACAACATTGGAATTGGGCCTCTCCCTGTGAAGAAGGGTGTTCCAGGCAGCAGAAACTTCTAGAGTAAAGGTCCTGAAGCTTGAGAGAGTCGCCAGGGTGGGGTGGGTCTGGGGTTAGCGGTGAGAGATGACGAGAGGGATGTCAGATCCAGAGCACCTTGAAAGCCTTCTTTGGGGACTTGAGATTTATTCTGGAGACAATAAAGACTTCTTAAAGGTTTTAAAGTAGCAATCATCTGACTCCTTTGACCAGGCTTTCCTACTCCATGGGTTCATTCAAAATCAAGGGGGAAGAACCCAGAAACAGCAACTGTTCCCCTGCCCCATTCCAGAACTCAGGGTCTCCATTTGGAGGCTGGGGCCTGAGTGCCCCGCCCGTCCTAGAGAATGCCCAGTAGCTGCTTGTGCAGGGCTGGGTTAGGAGTCAGACTCTTGCCTGTCTTGGGGCAACTACAGTTATCTAGGGGAGGAAAGCGCTCTCGTCTCTGGGGTTGTAGGTCTTCTCTCCTGCTCCTCAAGGAAGATCAGGTGGGAGGTCTCCTGAGAACAAAGAACCATAATAGGCAGTGTCTACCGAGAGCTGCTTTTGTACCAACCACTGTGCCAAACGTTTTTTATGCTTTATCTCAATCATCTCAGGAACTCGATGAGGTAACTACTGTTATTATCTCCATCTTACAGATGAGAAGCTGAGGCTTAAGAGGGGTTGGCCAGGTGATTTAGAGCACATGCTCTGTGGTCACGCTGCCTGGCCTTGAATTGTGGCTCTAGCATTCAGTAGCTATGTGACTTTAGGAAAGTCACTTCCCCTCTAAGACTCAATCTCTCCACCTGTAAAGTGAAGTAAACTACTGACCACAGCCATGCCGTGAGCATCCCCTAAATGCTTCTTTCCTGTCCTAAGATCATACCTTTAGTAAGTAGAGGCCAAATTCCAGGCCAGGGTCTGCCTTAACTCCCAAATGCAAACCCCACTTCTTTGATCTACTGTTGCTTTTGTTCAAGAAATAGGAAAAGCTTTGAAATGGAATGTTTCTGAGTCACAATTTGATTCATAAAAATGGAGACTAGACTGAGTGTCCTTGGTTGAGTCTGCCAAAGGCCAGCATACTTTTGATTCTGTTGGGCACCCTCCTGTCTGCTGCCAGGCTGTGCTCCAGCTCTGGCCCAGGGGGCTCATGGCCCCTGAGACCCCGGTGTTAGGGCCTCCAGCAAGCTCATGGGGTACCTACTGCTATCCCACCAACCCTCTCTTCTTTCCGCATTCTTCCTCTTCCACCCGCAGTGAGAAAAAGCGCAAGCCTGCATGGACCGACCGCATCCTGTGGAGGTTGAAGCGGCAGCCCCCCGCTGGCTCCCACACCCGCAGGCTGCCGGCCTCCGACTTCTGCCTGTCTCTGAAGAGCTACATCAGCCATATGATGTACACCATCAGTGACCATAAGCCTGTCACCGGCACCTTTGACATGGAGGTGAACTTGTGGGCTGCCTGGCCCTTGGCAGAGGAGCAGCCATGCTGGGCCACATCCCCAAACCTTCCAGCCCTGGATTCTAATGTCAGCAGATCCCCCAGGGGAGACCTGGGAGGGTGACATGACACCAGGTCAGCTGTCCCAGCTCTTCTTAGGAGCTGTTGATGGCTCTGTCTGTCAAAAGCGTGTTCAAACCCTTTGTGAATAGGTTTCCATTTCCTCTTGGTGCTGTCCCTTAGGGCTGAGTTCCATTATGTTTATTACCTACGAGGTGAAGGAGGACTTCCTTTGATTTGTCCTGAACCTATCTGGATCAGGTTGCAAAGGGAGGTCCCTCCATCCTTGTATTTTGCCATCTAATGACCAAGGCAGTGTTAACCTTTGAGCTGCTGGCTGCCCTCAGCCTTCACCTTTTCGTACTGGTTTGTCTCCCGTTATACCATTTGTTCCCTAGCTCCCATTTGTACCATTCTTTGGTGAGAATGCCTAGAGTCGTTCTCACCACAGGTACCCTCCCCCTGCCAAACTGAATTTGGGGCTTTGGGTCAGGAACCCAGGAGGCCTAAGAGCAGCTACCTGGCTTCTTTCTTAAACCTGTCAGCAACCCCCCCACCCCATTCTCTCCCCACCTCACCCCTCAGCACTGGGCTCTCCGCTTGGTTACCCGCCTAGCCCTCATCCCTGTCCTCACTGACCGGGCAGCCATCCCAGACAAGTTTTGCCCTTTCTCTTTCCAGCTGGCCAGCCGATCTGCTGCTTTCTCAGAGCAGCCTATCAGCGCTGTGCCCACTGCCCTGGTGCCCTCCTCCCTGCTCTGACCCTGGCTTGTTAGAAGGGCACTGTAAGGCCATTTGTCTCAGAGAAGGGAAGGATGCTGTGTATCTTTATCCCCCTTCTCACCCCTGTGTGTAGCTGAAGCCGTTGGTATGTGTCCCGCTGATTACCCTGGTGCCCGAGGGCCTGTGGACCACAGAGGACATGCTAATCAGCTACTTCTTGACCCCAGACTTCATCAGCAGCTCCTGGGACTGGATTGGACTGTACAAGGTGATGTGACGGGCAAGACGGAGTCCCTCAGCCACAGCCTCTGGTTTATCCATCCTGAGGGCTCACAGGAGCTGGGCACAAACTGAAGAGCTCACCCTTACTCATCCCAGGGTTCTTGCCCACCTAGGGGCTGGCAGTGAAAGGGAGGGGGCATACAGCATGATGGCGCCACCTAGAAATGAGACTGTCCTCTCCTTAGGATGTGCCGTAGGTCCTGGGTGCTCCCAGACCACTGACCACCCGCTCCCCCCTCCCACAGGTGGGGTTTCGCCACATTAATGACTACGTGTGCTATGTCTGGGTCAAGGACAACGAGGTCTCCTTCAGCGACGAGCTGAACCAGGTACCTGCCCCCCTTCCTAACCTAGGTATTCCACAACTCCAGCAGCTGGGCTTGCTTGAGCGCCTCTCTGTCTTCTGGAGCACACAGAAGGCTGGATAACTTGTTGTTGAGAACTGCGTGGGACCCAGGCTTAGAACTGACCCCATTCCTGTCCATCCTCCCCTCCAGGTGTACATCAACATTAGTGATATCCCTGAGACTGGGGACAAGTTCCTCCTGTGTTATTATAGCAACAATCTACGTTCTGTGGTGGGGATAAGCAATCCCTTCGAGGTAAGGCATGCTGGTGGGGTAAGGAGAAGGGTACACAGAACCCCTCATCCGTTCCCCGAGGCCAAGGGCCTAGGAGTCAACCCGTACCTGGAGCCGCAGCAGTTGGGGAATGGGAGTGATGAACAGTGGAGGAAAATGTGCTCTTTCCCCTTCCACTCACTGCCTGTTTTATCCCTGCAGATCCAGCCTCACGCCTTCTTGGAGAAGGACCCACTGGGTGAAGCCCAACCACAGATCTGAGCTGGGATGAGAGGGAATCCAGGGCGGAGGCCAAAGCTGGCAGCCAGCTCTGCTCACCACTGTCAGGAGCACTAGGGACCCAGCCCAGCCCCTTGAGGAGGCAGCAAGTATCCTTCACCTCCCAGGGGGAGCTGTGGCCACACTCCTGTGCTCTCTCCAGTCCAGATCTCTGGAATTGGCCACTTAAATACAGGTTTTGTTGCTGAGACGTAAGTGAAACCAGCTAGTTTGTCAACAGTGAAGACCTGGGGACAGTCCACCGGATGTGGGAAGGATCCTGCAGCCTGCATTTCATTTCTTGGTTTTCCCCACACACACTTCCAGCCCTGCCCAAGCAGGCCTGCCAGGCACATGCCCCATCTGGCACAGGCCTGCATTCTTATCACGCCATCCTGGGCCTCAGGCTGCCTGGGAGGCGGGGATACTCACACTTGTACAGGCTCCGTAGACTGGTTGGTGCAAACAGCACTGGCCTCCAGGAGTCTCGGCAGCTCATTGCCTAGCCCCCTAAGGGATGGGCAGAGGGTATGGGATCCTTGATTTGAGCAGAAGCAGTATGACCAAGTGGGCAGGATGGAGGGGCCCCTCTACCCAGAATCGTAGGTAGGGGTTGTGGGCAGGTTGATGACTATCCTTCTGTCTGCACCCTCCTGCCCCCCTGGATCTGACCCAGGAAATTCCTGGGCCTGAGCAGAGCATTGGACCCAGGTTCACTTCTGCTGGTGGGTCAGGCTCCATGCCCCCAACCTGCCCTTTTGTGAAGGGTTGGCAGGTGGTAGAAGAGCTATGGCCACAGACTTTTCCAGGGTGGTCTTTGCTCAGTGAACCTCATCTGGCTCTATCCTTTCCTGTAGTCACTGGCCAGAAACCTGCCCTCCCTCTAGATGACTCCAGGACCTAGAAGTGGGGGCAGGTAGAGAAGAGAGCTGGAATCAAGACGTTTTGGAGAATCTGGTCCTGGGGGTCTTTAGAGAGCATTCTCCAGGTGCTTTGTGGATGTGGCTGTCCCTGCTCCTACCACTTGCCTGCAGCCACTAGTGGCTCCGTGGCCCTTTTCCCAGAAGACACCTCAGAGAGCCTACTCTGTGACTCATGCCAAGCCTACAATCCAAGACTAAAGAACACTCCAGTTCTAAGTGCCACACTCCACCCTGGGAGCCGTGTGTACCAAGAACTGTCCCCTGGCTTCTGGTGGTCCATGGGTGTGTTCTGTATATTAACAGTGGGGGACAATTAGAAACTTGGCTTTTACCCTTGTGTGTGACTCCTTCTTGATGGTGGTGGGAGGGGCACATGGTGACGGGCCCTTGCTGGACTCCAGGACGAGGGCCCTGTAGATCAGGTTAGACTTCCTGTGTCTGAGTGGCAGGTGTTACCTGGATAGGAATGGGATGAGGGTATGGGATGGTGGGCCGCTGGGTTCCTGGCCCATATGAGGTGTGCCACTGTTTCCCTGAAAATAAGACCTAGCCGTCCATCAGCTCTAATGCATCTTTTGGAGCAAAAATTCATGTAAGATCTGGTCTTCTTTTACTATAAGACCGAATCTTTACAATATAACATAATATAATACAATACAATATAATACTGGGTCTTATATTAATTTTTGCTCCAAAAAACGCATCAGAGCTGATGGTTGGGCTAGGTCTTATTTTCGGGGAAACGGTACCTATTTAACTAGACACTTAATTTACTCTGCTGCTAAATAGAATAGGTTGCTTAGAACTACAGCTCTCGGAAAAGGTGCTTACTCTGCTCTCACTGGCCCATCCCTCCTCAGCTGCCACCTCCTCATACCTGAGTCTTGAGCATAGGTCCTGGGTTAAGCTATCCAAAAATGTCATCATTTTCCTCTACCCCCCACCCCCTCTACCCCAAAGTTCCCATGGTAACCTCTATCCCTACTCTCAACACATACCCATCTGAGGAACCCTCAACCCTTGCACTTGTCCACTTCATTCCTTCTCACATACATAACCATCATGGGTGCTGCCACATAGCACCCTTCATTTGACAGACAGGGAAACCACAGCTCAGAAATGGCATGATCCTTTTGAAGTTACACAGGCAGCAGTGGTGTCATGCAGGACCAGAAACATGCAGGACTTGACCCACAGAATTGGGTCAAGACCTGGTTTGGAATCTCCATCTCTACCAACATAGGAGTCTCAGTTGTCTGTAAAATAATGTGCCTACTCACAGGATTATTGTGAGAGAACAATTGTAAAAAAACACACAAAAAAACCCAGAGCAACACTATTATACCTACCTGGGGCTGGGTCTCAGGGCTCCTGTCTCCAGGGGTCCCCTGTTTCTCCTGCGTGTGGAGTGTGCTTGTCTACATGTCCACCTCTCCCCTCTTAAGTTTTCCCTCATTCCTACTCTTGCCTCCGGTTGCAGAGCCCCTCCCAGCCTGGCAGGGGTGAGTGCAGCAGTGATTGAGAGGCGGGAAGGGGAAGGGGGAGTGCTTTCCCTCATCTTGGCTCCTGTCAGGATATGGCCGCTCTGAGCCCAGCCCTGACCCGCTGGGTGGAAACAGGAAATGTGTGAGACTTGGTGTGTGCTGGGTCTCTGTGCCTGGCTCCAGGGCTGATAAGGGCCATTGTGTGGCTGCCGGGGATGAGTCTGCCCTGGATAGATGTGCTTCCCGGAGGAAGGAAGGAAGCTTTGCTGGTCTTTCCGGGGCGGGGGAAGCTGAGGAGGGAAGAGAAGGGTGCCGGGGGAAGGTGCCTGCGTAAGGGGTTGTCAAGGCCAGCGCAGGCCACTGGACTCCACCCCTCCCATGCCAGCATTTCCCTTTGGAAAGGTTCCTTTCTCCCATC
The DNA here is from genome assembly GCF_057876585.1 of Rhinolophus sinicus. NCBI lineage: Eukaryota > Metazoa > Chordata > Mammalia > Chiroptera > Rhinolophidae > Rhinolophus > Rhinolophus sinicus. The sequence goes on from NC_142512.1 coordinate 18,949,184, forward strand.
CACTTCCCCCTTCTCACTTCCTATAAGGAATGGCTGGAGACCCAAGGGCTCAGTCCCAGGCCAAGAAAGTGTCAGCTGTGATGTAGCAACTATAATAAAGATAGAAAAATAGGAACATTCAGGGTGGGGGGCACCTGAGGGTGCTCATGGAAAAGTAAGGATTGAACAAGGCTAAGGCTGCCCACAGCCAAGGAACCCGGGGACCAACCTCCCAAGCCAAGAGTTTGAGGCTCCAGAGGGGGCTGGGATGGGGCTCCTTACAGCGCCCTCTTGCCTTTCCAGTTAACCCCCTCTGCCCAACAAGGCCAGCGCCCAGCAGCCCTGACCTTTCAAACTCAAGGCGCTCACCTGATGCTGTGGAAGGCAGGCAGACTCAGAGGGGCTTGCAGGAGGGGCAAGGCATACTGATGGATCCTCTTGGTTTAGGGCAGGATAGGCATTCTGGTTTGGGGAGTGATCACCCTGCTCTCCAGCTGACACCAGTCGGTAGGCAGAGGGAGAGGCCTCCTATCCTTTGACCTGGAGCCCAGGGTCCCCCACTGGTGGCTGCATCAGAGGCTCTGGTTACCTGGGACAACAGGCATTTCCTCCATCCCTCAGCCCCTCCTCTTCCTGCCTCAACCGGCTGGGCCAAGAGGCCTCCCAATCAGACCTGGGTTGCTCCAGCTGTGTCCTGAGGAGCTGGACCAGCCACATCCCCTGGGGCTAGAATTGAAGCTGAACCAAGTGACCATCCCAGCGTGAGACTAAATTCCTGGTTCCAGGAGCAGCCAGAGCCAGTGGGCAGGCAGGCAGGCTTTTGCTCAGAGGCCCGGGCGCTCAGCACGCTGGCTGTCCACAGGCGGAATGGCACTGCAAGTGGAGCTGATCCCCACCGGGGAGATCATCCGTGTGGTTCATCCCCACAGGCCCTGCAAGCTTGTAAGCTGGGATGTTCTGGGCTGGGAGGAAGGGTGGCAGTGTGTGCCCAGGGCCCAGCAGCCCTCTCAAGCAAACCCCTTGGGAAAGAGGTGAGCAGTGGGGAGGGCTTCGGATCCTCGGTGGAACAGGAACAGACTGGACAAAACGGGTAAATGGGAGGGAGGGGTAAGGTTTTAAGCGCCACTATTATGCACCACTAGAAGCAGGGTTTTTCAAAGTGGGGAATCTGGGTTTGAACCCCTTCTTCTTCTGCTCCCTGATCCTCAGTAGGCTGGGCTATGAACTGGGCATAACAACATCTAGGTGATTGGGCTGCTCTGAGGTCAAAGGACTTGTGCAGGTAAAGCTCCAGGCGCCTAATACAGGCTTGGTTAATGCCTCCTCATTCCCGAAGAACTGGGACTGGCCAGCTCAAAGCAGTAGTGTGGACTGGACGGAGATGAAGTGCGAGAGGTAGTCACAAACGCGGAACAACCGACCTGGCCCAGCACGCAGGGTAGGGGCGGGTTTGCTCTGGGATGCTAAGGGGCCCTAGGATGAGGAGGAACCTTATCAGACGCACTCACCCACCCACCCAGCGCTGCAGCGAGTGGGCTGGGTCTTCCCTGGAAGCCAGTATGTGTGTGTTTGTGTGACAGAGAGAGACAGAGACTGTGACGCGCCTTTTCCCGGGAGCTGGTTGCCGAGTGTAGTACCAAGTGTCCGGGGACGCGGACGCCGACGGGGGCCAGGGCCAGGGCCAGGACCCGCCGGCGCGGGGTGGGGCGGGGCGGTAGGGTGCGCGCGCGCGCCCGGGTCTGGGCCCGGCCTGGGATGACGACAGGCAGCGGCCCGGCCCCGGGCGGGCCCTGGGCGGGGAGAGCGTGCCCGGGCCGCGGACTCCAGAGCCGGCCACGCCGCCCAGCCTGGCCCCCGCCCGCGCACCCAAAGAGCCGAGCCGGTGGGTACGCTGGTTGCGGGCGCGGGGCGGGCAGCAGACGCGTGGCCCCGGGAGGCCTCTGTTGGAGCGCAGGATGGGGGAAAGGGCAGGCGGCTGGGCGCCGAGCCAGGCCCAGAGCTACCGTGCGGGAGGCGGGGGTCGTGGGCCTGGGGATCGCTGGGGCTGAGGGTCGGCTTGGCCCGGGCGGTGCCGGGTCCCAGGACCCGATGACGCCAGGGCTCGGCCTGGTGGAGACTTGGATTACTTGCGGGTAACGTGAGGACGGCAAGAAGAGGCTGGGGTTCCGGGACCCAGGCACCCAGCGCGCCCTTTGGCCGGGCTCGGACTCTGCCTCTGGGTTCCGGAGTAGCCTCCCGAGCCCCGCCCCTTCCCGTTCCCCGCCCTCCGGACCCCCGCACGCCTGGGCGCGTATGACTGTGGCGGATGGGGGGCTTTGAGATGAATGAGAGAATGAATGGCTGGCCCACGGCCTTATTCATCTGCCGGCATGCTCTGGCCTCCTGCTCTCCCTGCTGGCTCAGTGATTCATTCATTAACGCAGGCGTCCACGAGGGGTTATTGAGACCCCACTGTGTCAAGCTGGGTGTATGTCCCAGGCAGAAGCAGTCTTCTGGAAGAGACTGACCAGGAAACCAGCGATTAGAGCGTAATGCGATAAAGAGGGGCCAGAGTGTTGGGGGTAGTCAGGAAGGGGTTCTGGAGGAGGTGATACCTGAGCTGAGTCTTCAAGGATGACTAAGTCAGTCATTTGGGGAGGGGAAGTGTGCACAGGGGGAAGGAAGCTGCAGGTGCAGAAGCAAGAAGCATAGCCACATGTGGCTAGTGGCAGGGGCTGGAGCAGCTCATCCTGGCTGTGTGTAGTGGTGAGGCAGACATAGGGAGAGAAGGACTGGAAAGGGGCACCCCTGTGGTCACACAGGAATGTAGGAGCAGTGGGGTAAACTGAAGACAGAGGGGGGCGCTGGAGTCCCTATGCCAGGGCCTGGCAAGAAGCATTGGGTGTGAAATACAGGCTTGGCACATGGACTGGTGCCCTATAAACCTTCACTCTATTAACATGAAATGTTAATTGATCGGACTGTATTTGTAAATACCACAGGCTGCTGTGGGAAAATGGATTAAAAGGAGGAAGGCAGGGAGGCCAATTTAGAGGTTGCTGCCTGGTCCAGGAGCAGAACAGTGATGGAGGAGCACAGGGGAGGTTTTAGCAGGTAGTGACTCGTTGATGTGAGGAGTGGAGGGAGGAGGGCCTTTTGATACCAGGTGGTAATGACTAGCTGGAGGTGTCTCCCTTCCCTCTAGGTTAGGGGGCAAGGTGCTCTGTTTACTTCTGCTGGACCACCAGGCAGAGGTGTCTGGCAGGCCAAATACACATGGTTCTGGACCTAGATTGTACAGCCCTTGAATGGAGCCCTGTGAGCAATTAGATAGAGCCCCATTCCCCCTCACAGCAGTTCCCTTGGGTCTGGAACAGTCCTTGGAGGGGCAGCCTGGGCCCAGACCTAAGATATGTTTGATAAATATAAATTGAGCACCTGTTCTGTTCCCAGCACTGAGGGTGAGAAAGGCTATGGTTTTTTCCACTGCCCTAACAGGCCATGTGGCTGTCTCAGTAAAGATCAATTTATAGCAGTGATCTGGGGGTCCTTAGAACACCCTTTCCAGATTCATGAGGCCCTGGGCTGAGGGAACATTTGAGGCTGCCCATTGTCCTCTCCACTCCTCCAGCGGTCAGACTTGGGGGCACCTGGCCCACACTAAGTAAATGGATGACTCAGGTTTGCTGGGACTGCCCCATCCCCAACTAAGGGGCCATGGCTACACAACCAGACAGCCCCTAGGTTCAGGGCCATGCTGGGGACCCAAAGGCCGTGGCCCACACTCCTGAGCTGCTACTCCTAAGGCCAACTTGTCAATAGTCACACAACACCCATAGGGTATACGGGGCATTGCAGTCACGGGGTCACTGAGGAAGGTCACAGACTGGCAGGATAGCTGTTAACCCTTTCAGAGAAGCTTGGAAATCCACCAGCCCTAGGTCGGCATCGCTCCCTCAGGACAGCCCCGAAGGAGTATTGAGTGCTCGAGTTCTTGGTTCCAGTCCCACCCCCTCCTTTTACTAGTCCTGAGATCTTAAACAAGGCATTCACCTGCCCAGCCTCAGTTTTCCCGTGTGTATAATGGAGGTACAATACAAACTCATGGCTTGCCTGGAAGCGTTAAAAGGAGTTCGGCAAGACAGCGCTCAGAACGCAGGAAGCGCCTGGCGCTGCAGCCTTCGTTGCGCTGTCTCTCACCCTCGGTTCCCCGCCTCCCTATCCCCTTTCCCGGGCTGGCGCTTCGGTCCAGGGAGGCGGGGCGGTGGGGGGCTGCCCGAGGCTAGAGCCGGAGCCCGAGCCCGGGCCGAGCTGGGGCTGGGGCGGGCCCTGAGGCCCGCCCCACAGCATAGACGCCCCCTCCTTCCGCTGCCGGGCGGCGGCTGCGGGGGCGCCGGAGGGCATCCAGGGAATGCGGCGGCGCGGCTCGCGGTGGCGTGGGGGGTGGGGGGGTGGCCGGCGGACCCCTCCGCAAGCGGATTCCCCTCATTCCAGCCTCCTGACGCGGCAGCTGGCGGGACGGGCACTGCAGCCACAAGGCTCCGCCCGCTCTCCGGCTCCTCCCCTCAGGTCCCGGAGCCCAGTACCCGCTTACCGCAGGGAGCTGCGCTTCTTGTGAGGCTCACTCAACCCCCCCTCCCCCCAGTCCTCTAAGGCACTGCCCACCCCTTCGCTCTCCCGCTCCCTCTGGAGTTTAAACCTGGGGGCACGGCGGAGGGCGCCCCCTCCCGCCCCGAGCTCGCCTATGCTGATGGTGTGCCCTCTGCTCCCAACCATCTCCCAGCTGTGCGCGGTGGCACCCAGTCCCCTCGCCCCCTCCAGAGGGCCCCATACCTCCCAGCTGGCGCCCGCCCCGCGGGGTCCCCCGGGTCGCGGTTCCGGCCGAGCTGTTCTCGAGGTAATGAGCCTTTCCCACGAGGCTGCAGACCGCACCTGCCACAGCCTCAACCCCTCCCGAGGGATCCCGGAACCGAGGGTGGAGTGTGCTGGGGCTTTGGATCCCAGGTCTGCCTTCTTCCCCCTAGGACAAGTCAGTGTCCCCCGTACTGCGCCCCAGGTTCCTTATCTGTCAAATGGGTGGCAGGTGAAGCTCTTGAGAGCTCTTTGTAACTGGCATGCGCGCCGGAGGACCTTTTCCCACTGGATAAGAAGTCTGGCCTAGGGCCTGGCTCTTAGTAGGTCTGCCCCAGGCGCGAATGTCTGACCGAGAGAAGGAAGTGGTGTTTACTAAGGGCGTGGGAGATGCCTTAGCGCTGTATCTTAGTTCTCTCAATAACCCTTCTTGACAGGTATTAGCTTCATTTTAAAAATAAACAAGAGGGTCCTGAGAAGTTAAGTGACTTGATCACAGTCATACAGCTTGTTAAGAAATACCCCAACCTTTCGCAAGCATTAGCCATCACCACTCCACCAGCGGTGGGATGGGAGCTAGAGTTCACCCCTCAGGCTGGTGGCTTCCCAGAGCCCAGCGAGGATGGGGCTGCTGGGGGCTGGTTTGGGAGAGGCAGGGTGTCCTGGGCAGAAGGTTTGGAGGGATCCAGAGGGACCAGAGAGGGAGGCCCCCTCCAGAGGAGGGAGAGCAGTGAGGAAACCCTAGGGCACAGAAGTTCTAGTCCTAGTTCTGGGGTGTCCAGGACAGCGGAGAAGGGTATGGTCCCAGATGCTGGAAGTCAGACGTGTTTCCCACATGGGAAACAGACCTCCACAGGGGTCTGGCACACACGGTGCCCAGTAAGGTCGCCCTGTGGCTGTCACTGTGCCTGGGGCGCGCCCTCTGTGCTGATTCAGGAACCTAATGAGATTTTCTTGGGGCTTGAAGACGCGGGGCCCACCCCCAGATAGGGTATGGGGGTGGACAGTGTCCCGCACTAAGGCTCCGCCTGCCTGGGCGCGCCGGCCGTATTTGGACATTTCGTTCTATTTTTAACTTTGCCGGGACTCGAAGTTGGGAGCAGGGGGAGGGAAATCCTGCTTCCTCCGCAATCCAAGGGCCTCAGCCCCTGTTCTACGCCTAGCTTGGTGCGTAGTGTAGACACAAGCCCGGAAGTGAGTTCCGGATCGGTGTAGACCCGGCGGCCGCGCGAGTTCCGGGCCCCACCCTGGAACCAACGACGTTTCTCCTGGAAAACCTGACTCAGGCGGAGCCCCTACCCGGCGGGGAGCCCCGCCCCCACCCCATTCACGCCCCCGCCCCGAGATCACGCTTAGTTACTACCCCACCCCCCCCAACTGGAGAGGGACCCGGGCCCTAAGGGAGACAGGAGTCCGAGCCCTAAGGGAGACAGGGGTGGCGGGGGGAGTCCTGCGCTTCGGAGGCTCGCAGAGGGGGCGGTGCGGGGGGCGGGCCGGCCCCTCCCTCGCTGACGCCGCGGCCGCGGAGCCACGGGCGGAGAGCACCGGCAGCGGAGCGGGGCGCCAGGCCGGCCCGGCAGGATGCGCTACCGGGCGTCGGTGAGCGGGGTGGGGGCAGGGCGGGGGGGGTCCCGGGAGTCCCTCCCTGCCTCTCTGAGCCGCCTCGGCCCCGCCAGGAAGCGGGCGCGGCCCAGGAATTTCGGGTGGATAAACGTCCCAGAAAGTTGCAGCGGGAGGAGGCCGAGGCAGAGAGGGCCGCGCGGGGCTCCAGGACCTGGGGCCCGTCAAGTAGCTCGCGGGGGAGGCTAAGAGCTCCGAGACCTATCACCCAGTGGGCTTAGGGGGCGGGAGCTTTGGCCAGATTTGCCAGCAGCTTCAGGGCAGGTCGGGGGGCGGGGTGGGTAGTAAGGCAGAGGCAGGCCCCTGGTCAGAGAGGGGTGCCCCGAGCCGGAGATCTGGGTGGTCTGTGGAGAAGATCTGGTGGCCGCTTTGGGAAACTACATCTCCCTTCTACCACCTCCAGTTTGCTCTTCTCTGACCATGAACACTCTTGGCATCAATTTCCTAGAGCCCCCAGACCCTTTTTGAAGAGTATGGGGTGGGGTGAGGGCCTTGTTAAGACTGTCCTTCTCTCCCACACCCTCTGGTGAGCCCCAGAGGTAGCTGGGCTTTCCGTGGTAAAACCCCCACCCCCTTGAGGCCTCTCAGGACTCTCAGTGGAGGAGGGTGTCTGGGGAAGCTGGCAGCTGATGGGGAGGGCGTGGCCCAGCTGTAGGAGGGAGGCCCCCTTTCTGGGGTGGGTGTTGAGTCCAGCTGCTGGATGGGAGGCCCTCTGGGAGATCCCTCTGCTATGGCCTGGGGGTAGCCTCTTGCTTGGTCCCTAGACAGCTTTCCCTGGAGATTTTGGTGGGTGGGGGTGGGAGAGATGGCCCCACCCTGCCCGCAGAATTCACTCTGAGCCATTTGTCCTCCAAAACACCTGTCACACGTGGCTCAGAGCTAAGAGACCTGAAGTCACCTGGTCTAACTCAACTCCTCCTCCTTGAGGCGGAAGCAACCCTGAGAGAGGAGGGGATTTTTCCAAGGTCAACAGAGCTAGCTTTCTATTATTTCAGGAGTTCCTTCTTATGACCCCCCTTTCTCTACACAGAACTAGCGCCTCCCTGGATTCAGTGGCCTTGCTCCTATGTCCTCTAGGTCCTCTGTGCTCCAGTGTCCGTGTCCAGATCCCATGTGCCTAGCGTGGGCTGGGTTCTGTGTGCCCAGTGTGCTCAGTGTTCCATGTGCCAGCTCCCTGTGACTCAGGCCCAGTGTACCCAGCATGGTCTGTTTCCGGGATGTTTTCTGTGTCCTGTGTCCACCTGCCCTCTCAGTCCCGCAGGCTGTGGTGGAGGGGGAGAAGTGGCCCTACTTTAACCTGCTGGCCCTGATCCACTCCTGTGGCCCATTCCCAACAGGCCCTGGGCAGTGACGGGGTGCGGGTGACCATGGAGAGTGCACTGACTGCCCGTGACCGAGTAGGGGTACAGGATTTCGTGCTGCTGGAGAACTTCACCAGTGAGGCAGCCTTCATTGAAAACCTGCGGCGACGGTTCCGGGAGAACCTCATTTACGTGAGGCCCAAGTGGGAAGCCAGTGGGGGTGCTGGGGAGCACAGAGGCAGGGCTGAGGAAAAAGAGGGGTCAGGGGTCTCTGGGAGAAAATTCTGATGCTCCTCATCTGATCCCCAGACCTACATTGGCCCGGTCCTGGTCTCTGTCAACCCCTACCGGGACCTCCAGATCTATAGCCGGCAGCACATGGAGCGTTACCGTGGCATCAGCTTCTATGAGGTGCCACCACACCTGTGAGTGACACCCCCATCTCTATCTGAGATGACCTCACTCTAAAATGACCCCTGACCTCCCGCTTTAGATGAACCACTGTTCACAAAATCTGTGAGGAATCCCATGATTTCTCACTCTGGAGTGACCCCACTCCATCCGAGATGAATCGCTCAGCTCCATCTGCGTGGGACTTCCCCAGTCCCCACTCCAGCTCTCACTCATGTCTTATTCCCCCAACTCTACCTGGCCTGGCCCCCGATCTCTGACCCTTAGCTCTGAGGGACCTCCTAGCCCTACCTATGAGCGACCCCAACCTCTACCTGAGTGACCTGCAACAGCCCCACTCGTGAGTGATCCTCTCCATCCTCCATCTGAAAGTGACCGTGTCCTCAACTGTGGAAAATCTCCCTTCACCCACATCCTTGAGGGTCCCCCAGTCCATGTCCTTGAGGGTCCATGCAGCTCCCACCCACAAGAGAACTCCAGCCAGATATGGGAGTGACCCCCCAGCCCTACCTGTGGGATTCCCACCACCTGCGGCCGCTCGGCCCCCCACCCTCTGAGCTCCTAACAAGCCTCTGCTCCAGGTTCGCGGTCGCTGACACTGTGTACCGGGCCCTACGCACGGAGCGTCGGGACCAGGCGGTGATGATCTCTGGAGAGAGCGGGGCAGGCAAGACGGAGGCCACCAAGAGGCTGCTGCAGTTCTATGCGGAGACCTGCCCAGCCCCCGAGCGGGGGGGTGCTGTGCGTGACCGGCTGCTGCAGAGCAACCCTGTGCTGGAGGTGAGGGACCAGCAACATCTGAGGAGAAAGGGGCAGGGAGAGAAGGCCTGCACGCCTCATACCCCATTCGCTCCTAGGCCTTCGGAAATGCCAAGACCCTCCGGAACGATAACTCCAGCAGGTTTGGGAAGTACATGGACGTGCAGTTTGACTTCAAGGTACCTGTGGGGGTGTCAGGGCAGGGGTGGGATTCCCATTCCGTAGGTGTCCACCAGCCAGGTCCTTCATACCAGCAAATGTTTCTTGAGCACCTGCTGTATGCCAGGTACTATTCCAGGTGCTGGTGCTATAGCAGTGAAACAAAAGAGACAAAAATCCTGCCTTCAAGGGAGGTAGACAATAAACAGAAAAATGTAATGTAGGTGACAAGTGCCATGGCAAAAAATAAAACGAGATAAGGGGTGGGGGCAGTTGCTATTTCTTTTTTTTTTTTTTTTTTAAGGAGGGCACAGCTCACAGTGGCCCATGCGGGGATCAAACTGGCAACCTTGGAGCTACCAGCACCACGCTCTAACCAACTGAGCTAACCGGCCACCCAATAGTTGCTATTTTAAATAAGGCAAATAGGGTAGGCCTCTGAGGTGGCATTTTGGCAAAGGCCTGATGGAGACAGGAGAGTGAGCCGTGCAGATACCTGGGGGAGAGAGTCCAGGCGGAGGGAATAGCCAGTGCAAAGTACAAAGACCCTGAGGTGGGAGGGTATTTGGTGTGTCCAAGCAAGAAGGCCAGAGTGGCTGGAGAAGAGAGCAAGGGACCGAAGAACAGGAGAGGAGGCCGAATAGTGCAGACCCCTGAGGGTCTTTGTAAGAACTTTTTGGTTGTTTTTTTTTAACTCTGCATGGAAGGGGGGGTCATCGGAGGATTTGGAACAGAAGTGTGTCATGATCTGACTTTCCTTTTAAAAAGATTCTTCTGGCTGCTTTGTTAAGAATAGATGGTCAGAGAACCAGGCCAAGCAGGGGAACCAGTTCGGAAGGTGATGTAATAATCTATGTGACAGATGACAGTGGTTGGGACCAGTGGGGTGGCAGTGGAAGGGGTGAGCAGTGGTTGGATTCTGGAGGTTTTCAAGGTTAAGGCAGCAGGATTGGCTATCTGATTGGACGTGAGGTGTGGGAGAAAAAGAGGCTTCCAGGAGGACTGCAAACTTCTTGGCCTGAACAGCTAGAAGAATGAAGTAATTGTTGACCACGATGGAGACACTCAGAGGAGCTAGTTTGAGGAGGGGGAGATTAGGAGTTCAGTGTTAGGCTTGTCGAGTTTGAGATGCTTGTTGGACATCCAAGTGGAGCTGCCAAGTAGATAGGGTTGAATTTCCTCATTTTTTAGACGAAGCTGAGGCAGAGGGGGGTGACTTGCCTGAGCCCATGAAGCTAGTGGCAGAGCTGGAATTAGAGCCTAGGAGTGCAAGGAAGAGAAGGGTAGAGGGGCCCATTCCCCAGGCCCCCTGAGCAGTCACCACAACCTGCCTTGCCTACAGGGTGCCCCTGTGGGTGGCCACATCCTCAGTTACCTCCTGGAGAAGTCCCGCGTGGTCCACCAGAATCACGGGGAGAGGAACTTCCACATCTTCTACCAGCTCCTGGAGGGGGGCGAGGAGGAGACACTGCGCAGGCTGGGCTTGGAACGTAACCCCCAGAGCTACCTGTACCTGGTGAAGGTGAATAGCTGGCGGGCAGGGCAGGTTCCACCCCCAGAGCACAGCAGCAGGGCTGGTAACCCAACTTTGCCCCTCCTCCAGGGCCAGTGTGCCAAAGTCTCCTCCATCAATGACAAGAGTGACTGGAAGGTTGTCAGGAAGGCTCTAATGGTCATCGACTTCACTGAGGATGAAGTAGAGGTGAGGCCTCAGCTGGGGACCCTCTCTTGCCTCCTGTCGCACCCCAAAAATCTCCATCCACTTTTACAGCCTATTTCCGCTTCAGTCTCCCTTCTCCTCTTAGACACTACCTGCCGGTCCCTGCTCCATTGGACCATGCCCCGGTTGCCCCCCCAGTTGAGCTCTCAGCCTCTCCTGTGACCCCCTCTGCCCCTGCCTGTCCCCCAGGACCTGCTGAGCGTCGTGGCCAGTGTCCTGCACTTGGGCAACACCCACTTCGCTGCTGATGAGGAGAGCAATGCCCAGGTCACCACCGAGAACCAGCTCAAGTACCTGACCAGGGTGAGCAGGGTGAGCAGAGGGCGAAGGCAGAGCCGCCGGGCGAGGGGAGGAGCGCCCTCACCATGCCTCCCCTCGCTCGACAGCTCCTTGGTGTGGACGGTTCAACACTGCGGGAAGCCCTGACACACAGGAAGATCATCGCCAAGGGAGAGGAGGTGAGGCCAAGCCTTGGCCTGGAGGTGCAGGGAGGGGTACAGGTGTTCCAAGGCAGCTCCCACTCCCTTTATTACCCCTTCCCCTGGTTTGCTCAGCTGGTCTTCTCAGCAGTGCTGGCAACATGCAGACAGGCGGCACACAGAGGTACAGGGAGCTGGTCAAGGTCACACAGGAAGAGGGTGATGGCGTCAGGCTGGAACCAAGATTCCCACTTGTAGGAATGAAGCCTCTTGTCCCTAACTCACCTTCTCTCTGGTGTGGCCACTGTATCTTCCCCGGTATGCGCCCCCCCACACACACCCCAGCGAGGAGGACAGAATAGGCATAGTTTTCCTGGTGTTCAGCCTGAGCACAAGGGGATGGGGCTGGGAAAGGGTTTTCGGTGTTCATCTCCCTGTCTCGTGTCACATTTGCAGCTGCTGAGCCCACTGAACCTGGAACAGGCTGCGTACGCACGAGATGCGCTTGCCAAGGCCGTGTACAGTCGCACTTTTACCTGGCTGGTTGGGAAGATCAACAGGTCTCTGGCCTCCAAGGTAAGGGCATAGCCCAGGCTGCTCCCCGGGCAGCAGGGAGGGCAGCTCCTGGAGCTAGGAGCTGGGGGCTGGCAGATAGGAGGACCTGGCAGGCACGGGGACCCATGCTCTCTGTTGAATGACTGGCCCTAGGATGCTGAGAGTCCCAGCTGGCGGAGCACCACGGTCCTTGGGCTCCTGGACATTTATGGCTTCGAAGTGTTTCAGCACAACAGGTCAGTGACCTCTGTTCCCCCTGCCTGTCTCTCCTCCCATTACCCTGTCCTGGTCCCTCTCCTTTGTCCCCTTGCCTCTCTCCTTCCTGCCAATGACTCCCCCAACCACCATGGGTCCTGCTTGGTGTTTCTTCCCTTAGCTGCTCAGGGGCCTCGCCCGTTTCTCTCCTCCTGGTCCCGTGTCCCTCTTTGAATTACTGTGGCCTTTTCTGCTTCCCTCACAGCTTTGAGCAGTTCTGCATCAATTACTGCAACGAGAAGCTGCAGCAGCTCTTCATTGAGCTCACCCTCAAGTCGGAACAGGAAGAGTATGAGGCAGAGGGCATTGCGGTGAGTGCAGGCCTGCAGGTGTCCCCGTGTACCACCGGAAGCCCAGGCATCAGTCCCCCAGGATAGGTGCCAGGAGCCTACAATGATGCCTTCCTTCCTTTTTCCCTTCAGTGGGAGCCCGTCCAGTATTTCAACAACAAGATCATTTGCGATCTGGTAGAGGAGAAGTTTAAGGGCATAATTTCCATTTTGGTGAGTCCTGTGTTCCTCTAAAGCCTCGTGTGGGGGCTGGGTGGGAGGCTGTCACTCCTTCCCCTTTCTCTTCTGGCCTGTCCACAGAGGGCCGGAGTTTGGGGCTGAGCAGGGACAGAGCAGGGCTGTGCATGCAGGGTGAGGTGAAGTGCTGGGTCTGGAAGCTATCTGTAGGAGGTCCCTATGATTTGTCCCTTTCCCATGAGTCTGTGCCTCTCAGCCTGGTGCCCCGAAATCTTGAATGCTCTCCAGCCCCCCCCAATACTCCATTACTGTGCCACACCCCCCAGGATGAGGAATGTCTGCGCCCTGGAGAGGCCACGGATCTGACGTTCCTGGAGAAGTTGGAGGACACAGTCAAGCACCATCCACATTTCCTGACGTGAGTGGGGCTGCAGGGCTCACTTGGGGGCAGGAACTCTCTCGGGGCAGAGGCTGTGGATACCTGGGATCGCCCTACAGTCGTAAAACACCAGCCACAAGGAGGTGACGTGGGGAGGTACTAAGTTAAGGACAAGCACCAGAGCTGCCGCTCACGGTACATCCACAAAGGAAGAAGCTAGGAATATGGCTTCCTCCTCATTCTTTTTTTCCCCCCCTTCTTCTGCCACTCCCCCCTCCCTCCAACTCCGGTTCCAGCCGTTGTTTCTCAGTCTAGTTGTGTTATTCTTTTTTGAGAAGGAAACTTGCTAAGACTTTTTTAGCTTCCTTATTTGGAAATTGCTCTTTATTTAAGGCATCCCCTAAAGTGGGGCGAGGGAGAAAAGAAACAAGCCCCTCTGCCCCAGCTCTGTCCTGCATATTCTGTGCCCATCATCCCCTCTAACCTGCAGCAGCCCCTGGAGGAGGTCTTCGTGGTTCTGTCTCCATTTTACTGAGGCTCAAACAGAAGTCATTTGTCCAAGGTTATCACACATCTAGTAAGTTGCAGAGCTGGGAGTCAGTCTCAGGGCTGCGAATGCGAAAGCCCTGAGCATTTTTGCTTACTAGTATATTAAAACCCTTTTCCTGATTATAGAAATAATGTTGCTCATTAGAGAAAAGCTGGAATGTGTGCAAAAGCCACTTGTAGTCCTGTCACCCAGAGGTCATCGCTGTTAACAATTTGAGGCATTTCCTTCCTGCTTTTCTCTATATGTTTTTTTTTTTTCATAGTTGAGAACTTACTGTGTATAGCAGGTCCTCACATAATGTCATTTCTTTCAACATCGTATCCTTGTACGTTGATGAAATGCTGGAGGAACTTAACTCTTGTTTATATCAATTAGCCTATGGTAAAATTGGTGTCGTCATACGTTGTTTCGCTTAGAATCACAGAACCTATCAACAGTGTCAAGTGAGAACTTACTGTATAAGGCTCAGGATGATTTATATCCTGAATATTTTCTTGTATTATCAAACAGAAAAATTTCCTCACAGATACTCCACTGCTCTCACCCAGCCTCTGGGTTTTCTGCTGGATAGTAAGGCTGCCACAATCACCTTTGTGTCTCTTAAATCTCTGCCTGTATCTCTGGTTAGTTGCTTGGACTAGTTCATGAAAGTAGAAAATGGGCTAAAGAGTATAAACATGCGTAAGACTTCAGTAATCTCATGGGGCAGATTCCATTCTTAAAATGTAGTGGGCAGCGCTCAACCGGCAGAGCAGTCATGCAGTAGCCAGAGGCACTGAAAGTAGCCCTACACCCAGCGAGCCCTGGCAGTGCAGAGGCTCAGGTCCCGGTCCTGGCACGGTGTGACCCTGGGCAAGGCCATCTACCTCCCTAAGCCTCAGAGGCCACCTCTGAGTGGCACAGTGGGCTGTGGGGTGGCCCTGGGCATGCCTGCTATTTACTGGATGCCTGTTGCCTCTCTCGAAGGCTCTTCAGCAGGCAGGGAGCATGGCTTAGGCCAGCAATCTATAGGTTCCCCTCCTTCTCACCCCAGGCACAAACTGGCTGACCAGCGGACCAGGAAATCTCTGGGCCGCGGGGAGTTCCGCCTTCTGCACTACGCGGGGGAAGTGACCTACAGTGTGACTGGTGAGGACCCTGGGTTTGGGGCTCCACAGTGGGCAGGGAGAGGGGCTCTCCCTCACCTCACATCTGCTCTACCCCCTAGGATTTCTGGATAAAAACAATGACCTTCTCTTCCGGAACCTGAAGGAGGTGAGGCGGACTAGGGGTAGGACCCCAGCTTTGGCCTCGAATGATCTTTGCCCCAGGCATCTGTCCTGCCTTCCCCTGTGCTCCCACCTTGACCCCCTGCTCTGCCCTCACAGACCATGTGCAGCTCGGAGAATCCTATTATGAACCAGTGCTTTGACCGGGGCGAGCTCAGTGACAAGAAGCGGCCAGAGACGGTGTGGAGGCTGTGGGACCCAAGGGGGTGTGGGTGTGCCTGCATGTGCCTGGGGCTGGCCTTGTGCGTGTGAGCCTGTGTGCACGTGCGTGTGTCTGGGAGGCTGCCTGTTGGTGCAGCTGTGCCTACTACTTTGTGTGCCTGTGTGTACACCTATGTCTGTGTGGGCACTTACATACATTCATCCTCTCAGCAAACATTTGTAGCGGATATTGGCAGGCATTTAGGGTACAGAAATGTATAGGTGCTCTCAGAGAAATGTGTACAGGGTGCTTTTGGCAATTAGAGTAGGGAGCAGCAACCTGCCTGAGGGAGTGAAAGGGATGAGGGTCAGGGAAGGCTTCCTGGAGGAGGAAGCATCTGCGAGAACATGGAAATGAGTAGGTGCTTGTCACATGGACCTATGGAAGGACCCCGTAGGAGTGGGAGAGCACTGTAGTCCAGGTGAGGGCCCACCATACGCACGCAGTCCAGAAAAGACCAAAAGGTCAACAGGAGCGTGACATCATCGAGGAGAGAGGCTGGGATAGGCAGGTGTGGCCAGTGGTGACCGATGTGGGGAGAACTCCAGTGAGCTGAGGGCAGAAGTGTGGCTGTTGGGCTTGGCAAGAGGAGGGCCAGCGCGGCCCCAGGAAGAGCAAGGGCGATAGGGAGGGAGAGGCAAGAGTGCTGCGGCTGAGGCGTGTGGCAGGAAGGGCATGGAGGCAGTGTGTGGCCCAGGATATGACTCCCTGGGACCCCGTCCTCTGCTCTCTCCCTGCCCCAGCACTCTCATCCGCAGGCCTCAGTATCCCTCCATGAGGACACCTGCGAATCCACTACTGCCCAGGCCACTCTGAGGCACTCCGGACCCCACTGGTCTATAAGGGTCCCCCAGGCCTGCTGCTTCTTGTCCCTCACACAGGGCAGGGATCACCCTCCACCCAGGTCCACTGGCCAGAAACCTAGGCAGCGTCCCTGACTCGTTAGTCTCCCCCCATCCCTCATCCAAACAACCACTGGCCCTTACCTGTTTCTGCTGCCTGAATATTTCTCCGCTCCTTCCTCTCAGCCGCTTCCCCGTAACCACTGCTCCAGTACAATCCTTAGCATCTGTCTTCTGAGTCAGCCAGCCTCCTTCCTGGTCTCCTGGCTCCCCGTCTGCCCTCACCAACCATTCTCCACCTCCTTGCTGTAAAGATATTCTAAAATGCAAATCTGTTCCTGTCATTCCCTCTAAATTCCTCTATGACTCCCTATTGCCCTCAGGACAGAACTCAGTCTCCCTAATGTGACAGTGGAGTCCCGCCATGATGCTGCGTCTGCTGCCTCTCTCACCCTCTTTCTACTCTCCCCCTGTATCTGTGCACTGCTTGTAGCTCCCTGTTACATCAAGCCTTTGCTCAGGCCATCCCTCTGCCTGGAATGCCTTTCTCTCCTCTCTTCCTTCTGACTCTCTCCCACATATCATTCCTTCCTTCCTTCATTCATTCGTTTTCTCTCCTACATACCCTTTCAATCTCAGCTGAAGGGTCATGTCCAGAAGGCCTTTCCTGATGCCCCTACCCCTACAGACTGGATTAGTTGCCCCTTCTAGTGCTCCCAGAACGCTCAGGCATGTACCCCTGTCATTAATGGAACCATAATGAATTGCGAGTCTTTGCTGAGGCGTCTGCTTCTCCCACAGGCCTGAGATCCCTGAAGGTCCTGCAGAGGCGTGTACAGGGATAATAGTTGAACACATAGGTGTAGGAAGGTGGCCCTGGAATTCTAGAAAGAGAAACAGTGGTTGCCAAAGGGAGATGTAGGATTGAGGTTGTGTGGGGACCTGAGCAGGATTTTTAGACCCCAGTGAGGTTCCTAAACTGAGGTCTCTAGTCCAGCCAGAGGGACATACAGGTGGGTGTGGTCTGGCCTCTTCCTTTGTGAAGGAGGGTGGTGGGAGGACGTAGGGGAGGTAGTTGTAGGAATCGGTGCTGCTTTGCCCCAGGGAGGGGTCAGCAGCCTCAGCCCAGCCCCAGTCAGCCTTCCGTTCACCTTGGCTCACCAGGTCGCCACCCAGTTTAAGATGAGCCTCCTGCAGCTGGTGGAGATCCTGCAGTCTAAGGAGCCCGCATACATCCGCTGCATCAAGCCCAATGATGCCAAACAGCCCGGTAGGCCCCTCCTGCCCACGGGCCTGTGGTGCTGGGCCTGCTTGGCAAGAGCAACGGGCCATCCGTCAATGTGAGCCCACTAACCACCCTGTTACCCCTCCCCTAGGTCGCTTTGATGAGGTGCTGATCCGGCACCAGGTGAAGTACCTGGGGCTGATGGAGAACCTTCGAGTGCGAAGGGCCGGCTTTGCATATCGCCGCAAATATGAAGCTTTCCTGCAGAGGTGGGGGCAGGGCCTGGCTCAGTGCCAGGGAAAGGGGGCAGGGGGGCAGGAGCCTCCTAGATCCTGGGAGGGAGGGCAGGGAGTTTTGGCCCCATTTCAGAGACAGGATGTTGAGGCTCCAAGCTGCTGTGAAACCCATGCCAGGGGCCCCTACGTGCTGCAGGTCTAATGTCAAGCTTGGTAGAGAGAACACCAGCCCCCCCAGGCCCAGCCCTCATGGAGCACCTGGGGAGAGGTCCATGAGGCCGGCATCCACATACCTGTCACCAGGGGAGATGGTAAAAGCCTATAAGGAAGACAGACTCAGATCAGCTCAGAAAGGACAGAGCAGCTTTGTGGTTAGATTCTGAGTTAGGGGTCTGGGGAGTCAATCAGGTATGAATTTCATCTCTGCTGCTTTCCAGCCCCAGGGATCTTGGGCAGATGAAAATACCTCAGTTGCCTCATCTTTAAAATGGGCATAACAGAGTGACCTCCCAGGCTTTCTGTGAGCTGCCATGCAGTTGGAGCACCCAGCAGATGCCCCGGGAAGCTGGTTTGGGCCCCCAGGGAAGAGCACTGGCTAGGCTGGGAGTTAGGTGCATTTCTGCTCCTCCCGTCCCCAGGTACAAGTCGCTGTGCCCAGACACATGGCCCACGTGGGCAGGACGGCCCCAGGAGGGGGTGGCTGTGCTGGTCAGGCATCTCGGCTACAAGCCTGAAGAGTACAAGATGGGCAGGTGAGTGGTGCCCATGTCTCAGGTCTGGGGGTCACAGAGGTGGCAGCCAGAGACTGATCACCGCTGCCCTCCCAGGACCAAGATCTTCATCCGCTTCCCCAAGACCCTGTTTGCCACAGAGGACGCCCTGGAGGTCCGGCGGCAGAGCCTGGGTGAGAGGCCTCACCCTTCCTGTGCCAGTGGGGTCTGTTCTGGGGGACAGGAAATACATCACTGCATTTGGGCCCCTCTCCGGGAAGTCCACGTCACCCATGTTCAGCCACCCTCCTTACCACCTCCTTGCCAGCTCCAGCCCCAGCATCTGCCATCTATCCTGCCTCTGAGTACAAACTCAGCAGGTTCCACATTCCTTTGTTCCCGCCTACTCACTTTCATGTACTCCCCCTTCGCTTATTTGTCCTTTCATTCAATAGCTCATTCAACCACTCCCTCCTCCATGCCTCTCAGTGAGCTCTGACAGCCAGGCCCCCATCTAGTTCCCCTGAGCCCTGGCCAACTGACTTTCTTTCCCAACCACAGCCACGAAGATCCAGGCCGCCTGGAAGGGTTTTCATTGGCGGCAGAAATTCCTCCGTGTGAAGCGATCAGGTTCGGGGCGCGCCCAGGGGTCTTCAGGAGAGGCAGGGTGGACCACCATGGTGGGGAGATAGAGGTCAGCTGTCTGTGGTCTCTGCAGCCATCTGCATCCAGTCATGGTGGCGGGGAACACTGGGCCGGAGGAAGGCCGCCAAGAGGAAGTGGGCGGCACAGACCATTCGGCGGTGAGCAGTGGGGCGCATGAGGGGGTGCAGAGCAGGGCATGTGTAGGAGTCTGTTGTGAGACTTCTCACCCCCATCTCTGTTGGGCTCCCAACCCCAGGCTCATCCGAGGCTTCATTCTGCGCCATGCACCCCGCTGCCCCGAGAATGCCTTCTTCCTGGACCATGTGCGCACCTCTTTTTTGCTGAACCTGCGGCGGCAGCTGCCTCGGAATGTCCTGGACACTTCCTGGCCCACGCCCCCACCTGCCCTGCGTGAGGTCTGTGGACACCCCCCCCCCCCATTGACTTAGGGACCTTCACAGCACTCTGTGGAGGGGTCCAATAATCATGTGGAGCCATCAGGAGGGCTCCCCAAGGGAGAGGATCTGGGGTGGGCCGTGGAGGATGAGTTCTTTTGAGAGAAACGATTTGGGAGTGGAAGGGTTGTTCCAGTTGAAGCGGTGTCTGTCGGTTAGGCCAAAGCCCCGTGGTGGGCACATGCCTAGTGCCCTCCAAGACAAGGGAGCCGGGTCTAGGTGCCCTGACCTTGCTTGCGCCCACAGGCCTCGGAGCTTCTGCGGGAGTTATGCATGAAGAACATGGTGTGGAAGTACTGCCGGAGTATCAGTCCTGAGTGGAAGCAGCAGGTATGGAGAGCGAGGAGGCAGGCAGTGACGAGGCAGTGGGACCAGGGGAGCACTTTATCCCTGATTCACCATGTGACTTCAAATGCATCCCAGCTCCTCTTGGCCTCATGTATGAAGTGGAGGCTGCAGTAGATTGTAGGGGGGAAATAGGGTTCATCTTCTGAGCCAACTCCACTGGACCGGGTGAGACTGCCCAGAGCTCTGGGTTGAAAAGGCTGTAGCTTCAGTCTGACTGATTGGTAGTGTCTGCCATGGTTCAGGAGACAGACATTGGTAGCCGATGTGCCTTGTATTTGCCAACTCAGTATTGGGTGATGCTAAAGGACCCATCCAGCTCAGATAACCTGGAGTCGTTTTGAGTATTAGAAATCAGCCAGTTTCAGGATCCCATGTTGAAGCTGAACCTTGGGGACTGTAGGGCTTGATATGAGGGGAACTGTCCCTAAAATTGAGCCTAGACCCTAAGAATGCTGTCATGACCCTTCCAGGGAACCCTCTGCCTTGATTGGTGGAGCCAGGGGCAAGGTAGAGGAGGCGCTGATGGGAGTATTGGTGGCAGGGCTCAGCCTCCTGGTGTTGGGAGCAGACAGAGGGTGAAGGAGGCTGGCTCAGCTTCTGAAGCGGGCATGCCCATCGCCCACCATGATGGGCCCCACCCTCTGACGCTCCTCCCCTCCCTTGGCTCCTCAGCTGCATCAGAAAGCCGTGGCTAGTGAGATCTTCAAGGGCAAGAAGGACAATTATCCCCAGAGTGTCCCTAGGCTCTTCATCAACACACGGCTTGGTGAGACCCTGACTTTCCATTGCTCAAAGCCCCTCTCACCATCCTAGTCCCCTCTCTCCTCCTCTGAGGTCTCTCCCTCTGGGTTGCAGGTGCAGACGAGATCAGCCCCAAAGTGCTGCAGGTGCTAGGTACTGAGCCCATCCAGGTGAGACCCTGCCTGCAGCCCTCAGTCCAGCGCAGTTCTGCTGGCCGAAGGCTGGATGGGGGCATCAGGGCCTGGACAGAGGGTGGGGGGTGATCCTTGGAGCGCCCTCAGCTGCTCCCGTGAACCACACGCCATCCTCTGTCCCCAGTACGCAGTGCCTGTAGTGAAATACGACCGCAAAGGCTACAAGCCCCGCTCCCGGCAGCTGCTGCTGACGCCCAGCGCCGTGGTCATCGTGGAGGATGCCAAAATCAAGCAGAGGATCGATTACACCAACCTGACCGGTGAGCCAGAGCCCAGGGCTCCACAGGGAGGGCTGCTGCTCTGACGCTTCATCCCTGACCTCTGCCCTTCCCCCTCAGGAATCTCTGTCAGCAGCCTGAGCGACAGCCTCTTCGTGCTCCACGTGCAGCGTGAGGACAATAAGCAGAAGGTACCCATTGGGGGACCGGGAGGCAGGGTGGGGCTGGGTCCTCTAGCTCGGGGCAGAGCCTGACCCCTTCCCTTGCCTGGGTCTCCCAGGGGGATGTGGTGCTGCAGAGTGACCACGTGATTGAAACACTGACCAAGACTGCCCTCAGCGCCGACCGTGTGAATAATATAAACATCAACCAGGGCAGGTGAGGCACGTAGGGGGAGTGAGGGGCCGTGTGCACACAGGGGGGCCCGTCCTCACACACCCCCTGCCTTCCAGCATCACGTTTGCAGGCGGCCCCGGCAGGGACGGCATTATCGACTTTACACCTGGCTCAGAACTGCTCATCACCAAGGCCAAGAACGGGCACTTGGCTGTGGTAAGTGGGGACCTGGCTTCCCTGCGGATGGCCCTAGGCGGGGGTGGAGCCTCTGCTGACCAAGACTTCCTTAGCATTGCGTGGGTACCATATCACTCCCTTCATCCCATTGCCCATTGAGGCTCTGGGGAGAGGAGCCATTGGAGCCCCCACAATGCAGAGGGTCATAAAGATGGCAGCATGGCGAGGTGGGGAAGACCTAGAGGGGTTGGGGTGTGCTGGGTGGGAGGAGAGGCCCACTCTGGCTAGGGCAAGGAGTCCTGTGGGAGTAGGGCCAGAGTCTTCAGGACCGGCTGCTACTGCGTGTGTCTAA
Source organism: Rhinolophus sinicus (assembly GCF_057876585.1). NCBI lineage: Eukaryota > Metazoa > Chordata > Mammalia > Chiroptera > Rhinolophidae > Rhinolophus > Rhinolophus sinicus. The sequence continues at coordinate 18,970,537 of NC_142512.1, forward strand.
CCCGTGAAGACAAGCGCCCGACGCAGCTCGGTCAGCTTCCTACTCACCACTTGGGCTTCTCCCTTTGCCCCCACAGGTGGCCCCACGGCTGAACTCTCGGTGATGAAGGCGCCCACTGGACTCTCGCACCTCCCACTGCTTTGCTTATCCTCTCTTCCCCTTCTCAGTTACCAAAGACTCGAGCTTCCAGATAGGGACCCAGGGATACCTCGAAGCCCACCGGCAAACTCCTGCCTCCTGTTTATCCCCTTCTTGAGGGAGTTGTGGGGACAGGGAGCTGCCACAGGAGCGGGCCAGGCCGGGCCACAGCAATAGGAAAGCCGGGGCCAGAGGCAGCTCTGCCAGCCCCACTGCCGATGCCAAATATTTGAGAGAAGGGAACTTTTGCTGAGGTTTTCTCTGAGATTTTTTTGATGGTTTATAGGAAACTATTTTTTAAAAAAGCCATTTCCCATCCTGAGACACACTGGATGTGTTTTCCCTGACTCCAACAGGACAGGGAATGTAGCTCAGAGGTTGGGTGGTCTGGGCCCTGGTGCCCTCTTCCCCGCCCAGGCCACCTGTCCTCCTTGTTCCCTTGCCACCTTGTCCGCCTGCCCACCTGTACCCTTTGCAGCCCACTCCGACATCCCCCTGGGGGCTGAGACCACCCTTGCCTGCCCCCTTCTTCCTGCCTTAAGAATGCCCTTTCAATATCGTCAGCCCAGCCCGACAGCTTCCTGGAGTGGGGGAAGGAGTCTCAGACATAGAATTTGGAAGACTGAGAGGTCATCTAGTCCTGCTTGCTGGTGGGACAGTGCAGGAGACAGCGGTCCAAAGAGGGGAAGGGACTTGCCCTTCATCCAGAAGGTTGGGGCAAAACCGGGACTGCAGCCCAATCCTCAGCACAGCTCACTGCCTCTTCCAGGGGCAGGGGACCCCACGAAACAGGCTCATGTCTTAAGGGTGCATGTGGCTCCCTGACCAGCAATCACCCTTGGGGGCCACCAGGTGGGAGGAGCACTTCTGCCTGAGTCCATGCCTTACGATGACAAACATTCTGCCCATATACCTATGACTCCAATTCGAGGATGTGGGGTCTTTCCTGCGCCCTGACCCCCTCCCTGTCCTGGGAAGCTGGGGAAAGGGCTGGCCTTGGGAGGAGCTGCAGGGGCATCACCTCTTTCTGCTGCTTCCCCCTACCCCACACCTCCCCAGAGGGCCTGGGGGCTGCCTAGCTGCCTCTGCCCTCCCAGGGGTCTTGGCCCACTGCTGACACTTCTGCAATCCAGAGAAACACTAAATAAAGCAATACGTGTTTGCCAACATTGGTCTCCTTGTGATTGTTAGGAAGGGGAGAGGACCCCTAGAAGGCAGCCAGGGGTCTTGTATTATAATTTTGCCTTGGCCCCCGCAGAAAGGAGGCAGGGCCAGGGAAAGAGCAGGTGTGACCAGTAGCTGCAACATTAGCTTACGCTCATTGACTGTCTCTCCTGAAGAGCTGCTCAGCCTGGCGCAGTGCTATGGACTGGGGGACGGGACACAGTTCCTGCCCTGTTGGCCTCAGCCCAGCAGGCAGGGCTGGCACACACAAACGCAGCTCAGTATGGGAAGTGCAGGCGCCAAGGGGCAGACCCACAAGCTACTGACAGTGTGTGTGTTGGGGGTTGGCGGGGGGTGTAGGGTTGCAAACACTTCACAGAGAAGATGACATTTGAGGTGGGTCTCAAAGGATAGTCTCCAAATTCTGTTGCCACTGCCAAACCCAATCAGAATGGTTTGGGCAGAAAAGGACATTTTTTAGCATTCGGGGACCTAACAGCCCCAGGGTTGGGCTGATTCCAGGAACTCAGGCAACATTGTCACAAATGTGTGGAATCATTTCTTTCAGCCTTCCTCTGTGGTAGCTTCATTCTGTCAGATTCTCCCCTTGTGATATCGTGGCAGCAATAGCGACCAGCAGCATCGGAGGCAGAATGCAAATGTGCCTCTTTCTGAGTAATTCAACAGTCTCAGAGCTGATGCTCAGTGGACCACCTTGAATAAGGTGCTTTCCCCTGACCCAATCTCTATAGTAAGGAAGGGTATATTTGGATGCGTGCCTGCCAGGCCTGGGTCACGTGAATCACACCTGACCGCAGAGACCAAGAATGGCAGCAGATGACTTCTCAAAAGAAAATCGGTGTTGTCTCCAGAAGAAAGGGCATAAGTGGCGCAAGCTGCCACCATAGGACTCATCAGCAGATGGCTAAGAGTTTTCCCAAGCAGGAGGGGCGTTGCAAGCAGAAGGAATGGCAGGGCTTAATGGCAAGAAAATGTTTCATTTGGGGTCAGGTTACCTGCTGAGTCTAGATTCATCACCTAGGGCAGAAGTTCTCAATGAATGAGATACCACAGCTTGGGCTTAACAAAGTCCTGTGAGCACACCTCGATTTTGACGCCTCCCCCAAATCAATTTACAGAAAAGTGAAAGCACCACAATATGCCCACTCTATCAGTAGTAAGGGTGGCTCCAAGAAGCCAACAGATAAGATAAATACCGAGTTAGGTGCAATTACCAGCTTTACAACTGGAACATTCCTTTCGCTAGCCAGTTGGTATGCATGGGGGAGTGATGTCACAGACAAACCCAGATGCAGCTGAGGACCCTGTCGTTTTGAGAGGTTAACCAAGAATGGCTGGCACCCCCAGCTCACATACTGCAGGAAGTACACTGCCCTCCAAGAGAGAGCTGCCAAATGTAGGAAGCTAATTTTGGCTCTAGACAAGAGCCTCCACCCGACTCTCCATTTATTCATTCATTCCCTCACTCAACCAACATTTACTTAATGTGCCGGGCTCTCTGAGATAGCCTTGATACGTGGGATATTGCAAGAACAAAAAAGAACAAAATCTCTGCTTTTATGGAGCTTATATTCTAGAAGGGAAGAGAGGACAATACATAAAACAAATACGTAAAACAATCAATGCGTTAGAACGAGATAAGTGCTAGGAAAATAAATGAAGCAGAGAAGGGGGAGAGGGAGAGTTGTGTGTGCAGTTTGCAGTTTCAAATGGACTGGAGACGGAAGGCCTCCCTGAGGGGGCAACCCTGGAACAGGGACCTGAAGCCGGTGGATTTCCAGCAGAGGGAACAGCAAGTGCAAAGCATGGCGGTTTGTTAAAGAAAGAGGAAGAAGGTGCGAGGGGCCTGGAGAGGAATGAGCAGGGTGAGGAGACAGGGAGAGAACTTAGGTGCATTTACATCTCACCTCTTTCAGATGTTCTTGATTTTCTCAGTTCCTTGAGGACTGAGTCAAGGAACTTGGCACCTGCTCCTGGATTCCTCCCTGCAAAAGGCTTCTGTGTGAGCAGCTCTCCTGAAGGATGGGGGCAAGGAGGGGGGTTTACGTTGCAGCCAAGCAGACAACTCATTCTCAGTGTCCTACAGGATGTTGCCATTGGGAACATCTCACTGACCTTTCCGGGAAGGTCTGGCCTCCTGCCTTGGTTCCCAGCACATTCTCCTCCTCTAGACTCTCCTCGGAGTCCTCTCACATTTCTCCCCAGAGCTTTCCCCTGGTGTCTGCCTCCAGATCTTATCTTCGCACATGTTAAGACTGGTTCTCGTCTTTGCACAACTAAGGGCTACCCACTGGGGGTGGGGCATCCTTCTTTTTCGTAGTCTACAAACTCCAGCAGAGACTTGGAAATGTCTCTGTCTCCTTTGTCTCTTCCCCCCCGCCCCCGGCCCATATGTAAATGAGAACAGGGCAGAAGTGTATTTTCCCACTAACACAAACTTTGTCCACACACACTAACCCACTTTTCTCTCTTTTTCACATGCACTTTGGAAAGGGATACTGTCAGTTTTTCCCTCTGAATAATAATTTTTGTTATCTTGATACAAATAATCTTTCTGCTTGCCTTTTTTAAAAGAAAAAGTGGGTATGAATAGCCCAGTTCCAGACGGTCCCATTTACGTAGCACCCTGGAGTTGGGCAGTGCACAACCTGCACAGCTGAATGAGGCAGCTCTGGTCACTTTCGGTAACACAGAGCAGGCAGACAAGCAGGTTGTTGATTTCCTGCTCCTCCATTGCTGAAATAGGGAATGCCTTTCTTTGGTTAGGATCGGGAATGGAGGATTATGGTGCGTTTTTCTCTTGAACAGGGCAGCCTTCCCTTTTCCCCCCTTTTCACCTCTGTTTCTCCTTCGGATACTTTCCCCATCCTCCCACACCCCCCAACACCTGGAGCCTTTCCTAAGCAGGAAGATCACATTCTTTGTAGGGCAGGTCTCAGGCTTATGGGGGGGGGGGGGGAAACAAAACGTGCCATTATTGCTGGAAATCCTGATGTATGAAGGGGAGAGGAGGAGAAGAGAAAGGAGGGAGGAGCAGCATGGGCTTGCCTTTTTCTTGTCCCAAGGCCACTCTTGCTCCTACCTTATTGACCTCTGAATTAGTAGATTCTCTGTGCTCCCAGGAAGAATACACTGAGTAGCTGCTTGGGGCTGCCGCTCCCCTCCTTGTCAATCTCATTTCTTATTTTCCAGCTCAGTTATGATTTGTCCTTCCTTTCTTCCTTCTTTCATTCCTTCCTCTTTCTTTCTGCTTCTCTCTCCCTTTTTCTTCTTTGTATTTTTTTTTTAAGGCGGCACAGCTCACGGTGGTCCATGTGGGATCAAACCAGCAACCTTGGTGTCGTTAGCACCACGCTCTAACCAACTGAGCTAACCGGCCACCCCTCTTTTGTTTTTTTAAAGTATTTTCCCCCATCATACCCATGTATCCTAGGGAAGGGGCTTAGAGGCATGGCTTCGGAACCTCACAGGTAGTCTCTGGGTAAGGTCCTGCCTCAAAGCCTGGCCATCCTGGGGAAATGAAGAGCAGGCACTTCTCTTTCCCAGAGGGCCAGAATTCACACTGGGTTGCTTCTGCTGCTGGTTTCTAGTGACCTGCTGTGACTAAGCCAGGGTCATGATGAGTCATCCACGGCAGGGAAGGTGCCCTTGCTCTCCTCCCCTTCCCAGGGCAGGACCAGGGGTGTATGACGTGTGTCCAGAAGAAGTGCGTTATTCATGTAAGACCATAAACCAGGGCTGACTAATTTTTTTTTTAATGTCTATTTCCACCATCCTCTTCCTTCCTGCCACCCCCACCGTTCCTATCTCAGACATCTGAGGATATAGCAAAGTGACCATAGCTCTCTTCCAGGATTTGAATCTCAGTTCCCCATTCAGCAGCTGTGTGTCTTTGGACAAGTTACTTAACCTCTCTGAGCTTCATCTGTAAAATGAGGATAGTTGTAAAATACCAACCCATAAGGTTGTTGAGAGGATTAAATGATACGATCCTCATAAAGGCAGCACTATGTCTGGCAGGTAGTATTCCCTGAATAAATGTTAGCCATTATTATGTAACATTTATGGGGATGCTTGGCCTTCAAAGAACTCTAGCATGGAACACAGACAGACCTGTAAATGAAAGATTACAGTACACTGGGTAAGAACTGTAATGGAGATAATATAATAGAAACATAGTGCTGCCATGCAGAGAGGGAGTGACGTGGTGGTCAGGAAAGGGGGAGCATTTGAGTTTGAGATCCCAAAAGGAGTGGAAGATCAATCCAGAAAGAAGTAACACAAGGTTCATAGAAGAGCAATTGAGACTGTGGCCCAATTTTATGCTGTGAGCTAAACTGGGAGTTTTAACACCTGGAGAGTGTTAAAAGTTTTACATAGGGTAGCAACAGACTCAGAGTTGTGATTTAGGAAGAGAACACTGGCAGCTGTGAGCACCAATGAGCAAGCTGTTCACAAGAATATAGATATAGATATGGATGTAGAGACAGAGATGGTCATGATGGCAGGGAGAGTAAAGGACACTCATGGCCCAAATTAGTGTTTAGAAGAATCTGATCAGATGACTTGAGAGCCTCAATGGAGAGGACAACTTCATACTTCTACCTGGCTTGGCATACTCTGTTCCCTTTGTCTTGAATGCCCTTCCCCCTTGTCATTCAATATTCAGGTCATGCCACCTCCTCTGGGAAGCCCTCTTGGATCTCTCTACAGATTGGATTAGGGGGCCCTGCTCTGTGTTCCTAGAACTTCCGTCTGTTCCGGTTCATAGCATTTGGCATTCCTTTGTCATTGACTGTTTCCTGGTTCCTCACTGGTGAATTTGGTGAGGATAGGACTCAGCCTTGATCACCTTTGTACCCACAGGGCAAATGTGTCAATAACCGTTTACTGAATGACTCAATGAAAACAAGAGCTTTAGGTAGCCTGGGGAGGGAGAAGCTGGAGGAACCGTCAGAAGAAGACCGTCTCAGGTAGCTGAGGCCGTGGGTCCATATCTTTTCTATTCCAATTCTGTCTCGGAGTTGCTGCCTTGAAGTCTTGGGCATTCCAGTAACTTGAAGCCTGGTGGAGCCAAGAATCGAGTAGCCAACAGCAGATACAAACTTCTGTGGATGGCTGGTTGAGGCCCAACCCCATTGGCCTGGACTCCGCCTCTCCATCCTCTGCAGTCCCGGTCCCCGCCAGGGGGCGACGCCCATGAGACCGCATGCGCAATACGCGCGCGAGCCGTCCCTTGCCCTTCTCCCAATGGCGGGCGGAGGTCCCTTTCCCGGCATCCTCCCGAGGGCAGGGAGCACGTCATTTCCGGTGGGGAAGGCCCGCGGCCGCCGCCGCCATTTCGGGCGCTGCTGTGAAGCTGAGACCTGAGCCGGTCCGCTGGGCGGCGGGCGCCGGGGCTGGAGGGGCGCGCGCGGCGGCGGCCCAGCGTGTAGGCACGGAGGCAGCCATGGCGGGCAACTTCGACTCGGAGGAGCGGAGTAGCTGGTACTGGGGGCGGTTGAGCCGGCAGGAGGCAGTGGCGCTGTTGCAGGGCCAGCGGCACGGGGTGTTCCTGGTGCGGGACTCGAGCACCAGCCCCGGGGACTATGTGCTCAGCGTCTCCGAGAACTCGCGCGTCTCCCACTACATCATCAACAGCAGCGGCCCGCGCCCTTCGGTGCCACCGTCGCCCGCCCAGCCTCCGCCCGGTGAGGGACGGACAGGACGGGAGGCCCCGGGCGGGGGTGAGGGCCGTGGAACTCCCCAGCCTGGCCGGCTGCTCCTCGCGAGCTGATCCCCACGAAGGACGTGGACAGAGCGCTGGTGTGATCGTGGCAGGGGGCGGCTTGCTGCTGGGGCTGGTTCCCACAGACCAGCGGGAGTGTGGGGGAGGAGGAGCCGCTGACCCAGGCCTCTGGGTGTGACTTGGAAGGACAGCCCAGGGGAAGGGGAACTGCTTCGGCCCCAGGGTGGGGCTAGTGCCTGGGCCAGGCACAAGGGCAGGGCCAGGCATCGTGGGGACAAAGAGCTGAGGGGAATGTTGGCACTGCGGGGGCATCACTTGGCAGCGGTGCCCAGAATGAATCCGATAATCCTACAAGTGGCTTTTTAGGCTTGAAACATTTCCTGCCATGCTGGGAAGCCGGGTTTGGCTATACTCCCCTGGTGGCCTTTGGTAGGAAGTCACCACATACTGGCCTGGAGGGATGGAGACACCCTTCAGGAAACCGCTCAGCTTTTTCCTTTCTTGGGCATTTTTCCAAAAGATTTTTACCGTCCTCTTCTCTCGCGGAGGACGAAGGTGGTGAGCTCAGTGCTTTGGTGATAGATGGCCCTGTATGGCCAGCCCAGAATAAGTGGATGCCTGGCTGACTGTACCCAAGAGATCTTAGTGTCCAGAACACTGCCCTCCGCAATTAGGGGGCTCCATTTCTCAGTGTTTAGTGGAGGAAATATTTTTTTTTCCCATGAAATAAACCAGAAATAAGCCAATGGAAACAACCCCTTCTCTGGTAGTGAATGGAACTTCATTTTTCCTGGGACTTAAACATTGTCAGTCTTGTACTTGAGGGCCTCTTCTTGCCCAGTAAGTTGGGGCTGTGATCTGAGTCTTTCTAGATATCGGGAACAGATCTTGCTGGGCAGATGCTCTGAGAATTTAAATGATCAGCACTGAGTCTTCCTTGCCAAGGATCGATGAGATATGACTGTCTTACCCCTGCCATTGGAGTTGTTGGGGGAATATTAGGGAAATTTATGCACTTAGTACTTGCGCTTTGGGAGGGATAGAGTAATTCTGAGGTGACCATTATCTGTGTTAACAGCACCAAGAAGAGTCCTTGTGCCTTCTCACTGTTCCCAAATTGAAGCACTTTCCTCTTGACCAGCTGAGCTCCAAGCCAGTCTCAAGTAAATTAGGAGGCTCCTGAGCCCGGCTTTGCAGACGTACCCTTTTAGGATCGTCTTAATTTAGATTTATTCACTTTGGCCAGAAATGGGGAGACAGGATAGTCAGTCTGTTAGTTCTTAACACATACCAAGTTTAAAAAGAGCGTGGGATCTTTAAGTACACAAATTATCCTAGGTCTTTCTCAGTCTGGTGGGTTTAATAGCATTATAACATGAGATGGAAATATTGATGTAACATATTTGCCCTATACCAGCTATATTCTACTTTTTACCACATGCATGGTATCTAGGGGTTTTTTGTTACGGTGCGGTGATATGATGGCAAATTGTCACTGAAACTCAATTTTCAACCTTGTTTGTATATGTGTTTTATTGGTTGCAAAATTTGGAAATGGCGGCAGGCGAGTTTCTTAGTTTGAGCTCTCTCCACACCTTGGCATTATGATTTTATATCTCAGTGCTTGATATTGCGCTCCACCTTTTCATAACATAGAGGAGTTCAGATCCTTGGCCCAAGAGAGAAGGTAAAGATTGCCAAAGTTTGTCGATGGGGTGTGGAAAGTTCATGGGCATTGTGGTAATTCTTTCTTCCATGTACCCTATTTTACATGTAGGGCAGTTGGTTCGGTTGCTCTCTTTATAAAGGCTACTTAATCTTTTTTCTCACCCTCCCCCATCAAGCTCTTTTTCCTTTGAAACCACACAGAGGAATTTCTTGAATTTCAGAAAGGCATATACAATATTAATAGCTAACATTTATTGACTGGCTGTTCTATGCTGCATACTTGGCCGAGCACTTTATGTGCCTTACTTCATTTACTATCTGTAACAATCTAGTGAGGAATGTCCTGTGATCTCCATTTATTAAAATATTTCTGCTTTATAGATGAGGAAACTGAGAATCAGTCAATTGCTTGGTCACACAACTTGTAAATATTGAGCCAGAATTCGAACCTGGGAATTCTGACTTGAGAGCTGACACTATTACACTGTATTCCTTTCTGTCAAAGCCAGTTTACTTTTGAGATCCCTGCAGTGTTGTACATAGAGGACTCAACATATTTGTCTCTGTATTGGGGTCCCAGGTTCTGCCTGAAGACCAAAAGAAAAGGATGGCAAGAAGAAACTGGCTTTGGTGTTCAGACAGTACGCATCTGTCTAAAATCAAGGATGAAGAGGCTTTTAAACTCCTTATTTGGGAAAGTAAATATGGGAAATGGGAGCTTTTTGCTCCGGGTATATAATGTATTTTGTGGGCATAATACCTAGGTAGAATGTGTATGGAATGGCATAGATACGATTTTTAGAGGCTTAGGGATGAAATTGACCAGGAATTCTCAACTCTTTTTTTTTTTTTTAATAATTTTTTTTTTTAAAGATTTTATTGGGGAAGGGGAACAGGACTTCATTGGGGAACAGTGTGTACTTCCAGGACTTTTTTCCAAGTCAAGTTGTTGTCCTTTCAATCTTAGTTGTGGAGGGCACAGCTCAGCTCCAGGTCCAGTTGCCGTTGCTAGTTGCAGGGGGCGCAGCCCACCATCCCTTGCGGGAGTCGACCTGGCAACCTTGTGAGAGGACGTGCTCCAACCAACTGAGCCATCCGGGAGCTCAACGGCAGCTCAGCTCAAGGTGCCGTGTTCAAGCTTAGTTGCAGGGGGCACAGCCCACCATCCCTTGCGGGACTTGAGGAATTGAACTGGCAACCTTGTGGTTGAGAGCCCACTGGCCCATATGGGAATCGAACCGGCAGCCTTCGGCGTTAGGAGCATGGAGCTCTAACCGCCTGAGCCACCGGACTGGCTCCCAATTCTCAACTTTTGTAGTGAACCTATTTTTAATTTTTCTTAGGTGTTCAACTACGGATGCTCCCATAGCCTGGCAGTGCCCTGGCTGTGCCCCAGAGCCATAGGGCAGGGCTTGGTCAGGTCCACTAGTTTTACTCGGTCAGGTTGGAATTCCAGGTGGTGTACCTCTTGTGAAGGCTTTACAATCATTGATCCACTAGTTTCTTTCGGAACAATGAAGTGTTACTAGACTTTAACCAGTAAATAATCAACAAAACTGAATGTGAGTTGGGCGAATAGTTACAAGCTTGATCTCTGGAACTTGGGTTTGAGTCTTACTGACCTGACAGTTAATGTAACTTTGGGCTGGTTCTTTAATCTCTCTGCCTCAGTTCCTCATCTGCGAGAGAGGGAAGATAGTAATACTGACCTCATAGGGTTTTGGGGAGGATTAAATGAGTTTTAGTGTATTAAATGCTTAGGAATGGGGCTGGCATGTAGTAAGTACTCAGTAAGTAACAGATATATTAATCTTACGAACATAGCTGTGAGGTTGGGAGGGAGTTGAAACAAAATGGAAACCTGTTCTCAGCGTTGAGAGGGTCACATGGTGTGGGGTGGTGAGCACTGGTAAAACAGCACGTCTTAGGGAGTAAGTGTGGGGGTGGAGGGGGGTCGGGTGCATCAAGAAGTGGAAAGGACCTTGGGGCCAGTCCATGGAAATAGGATGGAGCCTGCTCGTACCCCCTCAACGCAGAGCCTCCTTCAACATCTGTGTTTCATTTATTTAGCTCATCTTTGCAGTTCTTAAACCTGGTCTTCATGTTTTACTCAATATCAGAGTATCCCTCTATTCCATGATTCTTGGGAAGTTCTTCAGTGAGTAACTTGTAGTTTTTACACCAAAAAAAGGATTCCAATGTAAAAGGATGTAGGTTCATTTGTTGCAGAACTTCTCTAAGCCTTTGCTATGACCCTCCAAGAGAGGCAGGTATTGAACTAGGTTTTTCAAACTTATTTGACCACAGAACTTTTTGAGAAGCATCTTGAGATTCTGTGGAATCTTTTCTGGGAAATAGTGCGGCGGACATTGGATTTGGGGATAAACTGAAAATTTCTAAAAGAATTCAGAGGTTGGGGTCGTATTAAGCTAAATTTCCCCCTTTTTGAGCACCTGTAATATACTGGCTACTTGTAGGAACTTTGTAAGTATTTGGCCCTATGAGATGGTAAATAACAGCTCATACTGCTAGTAAACGGCAGAGCCAGAATTCATCAAACAGCCTGCCTGAATCTGCAAAGTATGTGCTGACATCAACCCTTTGTAGAAAGTTCTGTTTGCTTAGGAGACCTTACATCTTGATGCCTCTTTAGGAAACCTTCACAAATGGAAGTCAGTGGCCTTTTTAGCCCTTTGTAATGGACAGGTAGTGGGGAGTGTTTACCTAAGCAACCTCTGTAAAATACTGTAGGCCAAGGAGAGGGAGTGGGAAGTAAGGAAAGAGGAAGGGGAAAAGGAGGTGCTGTGAGATCAAGGGAAGGCTGATGGTGGCACCTCTGTGACGGTACTCATGCCAGAAGTGACCCAGCCTGTTTCAGCCCACAGAGCTCTTGGGTGTTCTTCATAAAACTTGCAGGGAGCGGTGTAAAAACTGATGTATTATAGTAACCCGAGGGCTAAAATGCTTAAAAGGAGTAAGTCGAGCACATACAGAAACCAAAACAGTAACTGCTAGTGTTGATTTTGATTTCTGAATGTGTTTAGTTCATAACTGCATGTCCAGAATCCAGTACACATTTGCTGTACAGCAAGTCGGTGAGGTTTTCCAAGTCCCAGCAATGAGAACCCTGTCGGTTCTGTCCTCTAGACTGCCTGACTGTGTCGCCTTCCTTTCCCGCCCTTCTATTTCCTGCCTTTGGCTGTTTGTGGTTGGAAGGAGATGAACTAGGGAAAAGGAGCCGGAATACATAGTTGTGGTGAAGTTTAGGCTTATCTGTGACTTAGGTATGTTCTGTTTCCCTCCCTTCCCTTATTCTGGAGTTTGGATCAACAAAGTTTGACTGCCCCATACATCTAACTGCTCCAGCAGTACACAAAAACGGGTGTTCCACTGTGGAGTTATTATGGTGTCATTAGAATAGAAAAAAAATTTATAGGTAATGTCAGCGATTTCCCTTGGTGTTTAGCTTGTATTTCTGTGACTGCCAAGCGGGGGGTAAAATGTCATAGTGGGCCCATTTCACACCATGCATCATTTGAACAAGAACTGAATTGAACCAACAGCTTCCTACCTTTTTTGTTTTGTTTCGTTTTGTTTTGTTTTGTTTTGTTTTGTTTTAATTGTGGAAGGGGAACAGGGCTTTATTGGGGAACAGTGTTACTTCCAGGACTTTTTTTTTCCCCCCCAAGTCAAGTTGTTGTCCTTTCAATCTTAGTTGTGGAGGGTGCCGTTCAGCTTCACATTGTTGTCCTTTCAGTCTTAGCTGTGGAGGGCACAGCCCAGCCCCAGGTCCAGCCGCCATTGCTAGTTGCAGGGGGCGCAGTCCACCATCCCTTGCGGGAGTCGAACCAGCAACCTTGTGGTTGAGAGGACACGCTCCAACCAACTGAGCCATCCAGGAGCTCAGCGGCAGCTCAGCTCAGGGTGCCGTGTTCAGTTTTAGTTGCAGGGGGCAGAGCCCACCATCCCTTGCGGGACTCGAGGAGTTGAACTGGCAGCCTTGTGGTTGAGAGCCCACTGGCCCATGTGGGAATCGAACCAGCAGCCTTCGGAGTTAGGAGCATGGAGCTCTAACCGCCTGAGCCACCGGGCCGGCCTAGCTTCCTATTTTTATGGCAGATGAGCTGCCAGTTTTGAGAACTTTCACACTGATCTTTGTAGGGGACTTGGCTTAGTGGTCTTATTTGTTCTTCTAAACCCTACCTCCTCTCCCCCTCAAAAAAGAAAAACAAATAAAAAATACATTTCACTTGGGCTAGTACAGTAATGGAGGAACTGTAAAAATGGATGACAGAGTGGTTGCCTTCCATCTTAAGAGTGAAAGGTACCTTGCAAATGTTTAGGGATGGTGAGAGCTGCTCTTCATTGTGATTTCATTGTATCTGAGAGCAGGGTTTGTTGTTGCTGGTTTGTAAGAACACATCCAGTTGAAAGTGAAAGCCACTGGGGGAAATGATGTCTTAAGACTTGCTGTTTTGCTTCTTGCTCATCAACCATTCTGTATCCCAGCTATGCTGTGAGCTTCTCAAAGCTGGGAACAGATTTTCATTCAACTTTTTTCCCTTGTTTCAGTTATATTCATTAAGAATAATATCTAACATTTATTGAGCACTTACTGTCTGCAAGGCACTGTCCCAAAGGGTAACTGGTGAAACCATTTGGCTGTTGGCTATCGGCATGTTGTTGGGTAAACTCTAGGAAGGGAGCTTTTCTCCCCAGGTGTTATCAGGACCATTTACTAAGCCACGGGCATTCCACTGGTGAGGGCACCCCCTACCACTCTGCCCAAGAGACTATCTCGACCGTGTTTCCCCGAAAATAAGACCTGGCCGGACCATCAGCTCTAATGCATCTTTTGGAGCAAAAATTAGTATAAGACCTGGTATTATATTATGTTATATTATGTTGTATTATACCCGGTCTTATGTTAAAATAAGACCGGGTCTTGTATTAATTTTTGCTCCAAAAGCATTAGAGCTGATGGTCTGGCTAGGTCTTATTTTCGGGGAAACACAGTAGTTACCCTTGGAGCTGACAACTGACCCCGTCCTTAGCGTAGTTCAGCTGGCCTGAAGGATCGCTGAATGAGCCTAGTGGAAATAGGTGAAGTAGCCATGCATCCATCACCTCCTTGCCTACCAGACTTGAATAGGAATAAGTTCTCATCTGTGATCTGCTTTAGTGAAGAGAAACCAGAGTATGGCACCAGCATGCTCAGGTATGGTCATAACCAAAATCATCTCTCTAGTCCTGCCCTTGAAACTATTGGGGTTACATTTACATTCTGCTGGTGCCTGATGATTGTTTGTCATAGATGGACAGTCCTGGGTCTAGGCATCTGTTTCAGCTTCTTGAGTTGGAGAGACAGCCAGCATTACTGAGTGTGGCTGTGAACTGGTTTTAGCTTACAGCTAAATGAATGCCACAGGTGGACTTGAGTGATATAAGAAATGTGTGACTCTCCTTTAAGTTGTGTCTTGCTCATCATTCATTTGGATGAAAAGAGAAGGCCCTCATCAGTACTCATTCTGTAGTGAGGACTTTTGGTTAACTTCCAAAGTTTATCTTTTCACCAGTAGTGAATTTTAAATGTACTTTTTCTGGTTATTCTGGAAGAAATGTTTTCTAACATTGAACAAAATAATTGTGTCTCATTTTTTTAAAGTGGAAAATTAGACATCTGGGCTGGCGCAGTGTTTCTGTTTCTCAGCATTAATTGCTATGGCTTTTAGATGGGTGGGCCAGAGTTAATACAAGTGGAAAGGGTACATTGACCATTTTCCCCTAACAAAGGACTTGAACAAGTAACCTTCACAAAGAAGTACAAATAGTCAATAATCAAGCAATCAAAAAAAACATCAAGCAATCAAAGATATTTCAAAAGAGATAACCTTTCTCCTTTTAAATTGGCAATGATTTTTAAAATGCCGTTTTGACTAGGATGTGGGGGAAATGGGAACTCAAACCACAGGTAAGAGTATAAAATGATACAAACTTCTTGGAGGGCAATTTGGCAGCGTAAACCTTAATGTTCTTAACATTTGATCCAGCATTTCGAGGAGTTTATCCTAAGGAAGTAACAAAATATTAATAGATAACAAAAACACTCATAATGGCATCATTTGCACTACTGGAAAGTTGGGAATACTTTATAGCCCTTAAAAGTCATGTTCTTGAAGATAATATAAAACCTGGTATTATTATATTATATTATATTATATTAGACCCAGTCTTATAGTAAAATAAGACTAGGTCTTATATTAATTTTTGCTCCAAAAGACGCATTAGAGCTGATTGTCCGGCTAGGTCTTATTTTAGGGGAAACATGGCAGATACCAAATTCTCCCCACCTCTTTCTGTAATAGTTGCAGGGACCTATAAAAAAGGAGAGCTTGCTACATACAGATGCTGAGGTTGAAAAGAAGATTGCAACAAAACCTTGAACCTTATGTTACTATGTAAATCAGATAGCAAAAGAACATTTTGGGAGAATGAATAAAAGGTCTCCATGATGCTCTCTCTGTCTTTGATCCAGGATGAGAGCCTGTCCTGAGAGGCGGCCTGGTGGCCTTCTGTTCCTTCTCTGCTGCAGTGGTGATAGGTATCTTTCTTCCTAGGGAATGTTTCAGCTACATAATATTTCAGTTTACTATAAGAAGGGATTATTTTTTTTCTAGACAGTTTTTGTTCCTGATTAAATATTGACTAAACGTATGTGGGAAGTGCTTAAAATCTGCCTTTTATCTCCAGTGTAACACATATTTAAATAATACTCTGCTCTTTTCTTCCAGGGGTGAGCTCCAGACTCCGAATAGGAGATCAAGAGTTTGATTCATTGCCTGCTTTACTGGAATTCTACAAAATACACTACTTGGACACTACAACGTTGATAGAACCAGTTTCCCGATCCAGGCAGGGTAGTGGAGTGATTCTCAGGCAGGAGGAGACAGAATATGTGCGAGCCCTCTTTGACTTTAATGGGAATGATGAGGAAGATCTTCCCTTTAAGAAAGGAGACATCCTGAAAATCCGGGATAAGCCTGAAGAGCAGTGGTGGAATGCAGAGGACAGCGAGGGCAAGAGGGGGATGATTCCCGTCCCTTACGTGGAGAAGTATAGACCTGCCTCCGCCTCAGTATCGGCTGTGATTGGAGGTAACCAGGAGGGTTCCCACCCACAGCCACTGGGTGGGCCGGAGCCTGGGCCCTATGCCCAACCCAGCGTCAACACTCCGCTCCCTAACCTCCAGAATGGGCCCATTTATGCCAGGGTAATCCAGAAGCGAGTCCCTAATGCCTACGACAAGACAGCCTTGGCTTTGGAGGTACATAATGTGCAAACTGTAGAAAGAAGAGATGTGCTACAGGGTCTCCCTCTCAGCCCTCTTAGAGCTTTGTAGGAATGCTGAACACAATCACCAGCATTGTGATCATGTTGTAGATGTTGAATCATTAAGTACTGATTTTGGCTTTTAATGTTGGGTTTTCTCTTTTGTACAGAAAACCTATTTTGAAATGAGTAAGCTTACAATTGTATAACTGAATGTTCTGATTGATCTACTAAACACACCTTGACTACTTTAATAACATCACGGAAATTAACCTGAAATATTTGTTCTTATCTCCCTTCTAATCTGTTTCTTTCTTTCTGTTTATCATTGTCTAAAATAAGGTGGGCTCACACAGATTTGAATATAATAAGTGGTCTCTTATCAAAGCGCTTAAATGGAATTTTCCCACAAAAATAGAATGTTTTTGGTTGAGGGTGGGGTTCCTTACCATTGGTTGATTGTGTTCATCAAGTAAGAATTGGAGAGGAACGGTAAAGCATAGGACAGGTGTGAAGAGGTACATGCCCAAAAGTGTGAATTCCAAGGAGCAGTAGGTTTACTTGGTCTTTGTTGCTTACTGCGTTTTGCAGGCGAGAAGCCAGTTCCTCCTGAGGAATAGTTATTGCCTTTTATTGGTAAACTGTTATCCTTGGTAGCCCATCCCCTCTGGCCAACGATTGCATTGTGTTTATTCCTTTGTTCCTCTCTTTAGCACTCACAGCTGTGTCTCTTACCTACTCCCTCTCTCCCTTTCTCCCTGAGTTACGCAGAACTAGTGGTTCAGCATAAAAGCTGTACTGAAGTGGCAGGCTACCCCGTCTTTCAGAGCCTACTGATAGGATAACTGGAATGTAAGCAAGTAGCTTTCATAGTACAGGCTGAAATTTTGTGAGCACAGATTAGCAGAGAAGGGGCAAAAGTGTTTTCTTGTAAACTGAAATCTCCACATGTCATTTCCTTTGGTCATGTTCATACACCGAGGGAGTCAGAGCTGCCCTCTAAGTGGGACTGTTAGCCCACAGAATCAGCTAGAATTTATTGGAATCAGTCTCTGATATTACTGGATTGGAAATTTTTCTTTTACATTCTGGATAGTGGATACAAAGGAGGGTTAGTTGAGTTTTACAGGTTTGACTGGAAAATGTGTTTTTAAGGTGTGTATTTTTTGAGATTAGGTTGTGACTTGAACGTATCGTGTCCATGCTTTGATGAGAAATGAAATGTACGTTGTCTACATTTTTTCCCCACTTAGAGTTTGGAGGATAAGGAAGGCAAGTTTCTAGCCTCATGTTTTCATTTGAGTTCAGATGATGGCAACATCCAACATGGTGCTGTGTGTCTGACAGATGTGACTCTTGTAATTTGTTGCAGACCTTGTTAGCACTCGGCTGGAGTGTGACGATAGCATTCAGGGAACAAGCCAGCTAACGCCCGGTACAGAATAGTTACACATTAATTTTGCTTTCATTTGCATTTCCTTTCTCGGAGAGAATGGTTTTTAATGATGCCTGCCTTGATTAGAGGCTTTAGTGCTCAAATGGTTGAGCTGCTCTCCCTGCTGTGAAACAAATTTTGTGAAATAAAGATTTAAGTAGAAAAGTAATTTATGATTTTAGTAGGTTTCCTTTTTTTGTTTGGATATTGGTTTTGAGCCACATATGTTGATTGTTAAAGATGGCCTCTTCAAGTTAGAACAAATACCCCAAATAACAGCTTTAAAAAACACCTTATGTGATTAAAAACATGGTGTTAGTTTAGCGTCATAGAGGTCTATAGCTGGAAAGGACCTTAGATAACCTCTCCATTATATGAAAAAAATTGATGTTTAGACAGATTGAATGGATTGTTGAAGCTGGTCGGAGGTGGAGATATGATGAACTTTTACTGTCCACCTTGATGCCTTTTCTACCAGCCCCATATTCAGTTGTGATTCTTTTTGTTTTATAACCGTGCTGCTGCGCTCAACACAGGTTTTAGGTGGTTTCACTGACAGCATATGCTCAGTGGTACTGTCTGTGCAGAGAGGTACAGTTCTCCTTTCCCGTTTCTGGTTTTTCATAGGAGTTGATGCCTAGTCCCTGTTGAGATGAGGCTGGAAGAACAGATTAGGAGACTCGGGCTTTCTGACCTCTGCATTCTGGTTTAAAAAGGAAAAAAAAAATCTTGGCTATATTGACCCACTATAAATCCAGATCTGTAGATAAGCTAGGTACATTTTAGTGGAGTTTTACGCTTGAAATTGATTAATTAGAATCATAGCATGTTATGTATGCGTGTGTGTGTGTGTATGTATGTATTTTTTTCTGGAGGGTTCCTTTTTTTCTTAAATTATAGTTGACATACAATAGAACCATTGTATTTTAGAATTGGGCAGGACCTAAGAGATAATATATTAGAGCAGCAGTCTTTAGACCGCTGCTTACTGTCCCAAGAGTTCCCAAGAGGTGCCAGGGGAGAGAGGGAAACTGAGGATACAAGGCTCTTGGTTCCCTCTCTTGCTTAATCAAAGCAACTCTATTTTAACTGTATTATATATTGGGGTCTCTCAAAGATTATTTTTTTTAAAGAAAGGGTTTCTGTACTGTAAAAAATAAATTTAAAAAACAGTGCTCAAGGACCACCTGCCCTCTCCTTACAGGTGGATATTTTCATGCATGGTATACTTGCTGTGACCAGAGTCCCCAACTAGAATAGAACTTACTAGATATTCACTCTTTTTCCACCCACCACATTTCTCTAGCAGGGATAAAGGCTGTGGAAAGAAGGGATTAATTCTAGTGAACAACCAAAGTAGGGATATCCTTCCGTGTACCTGTAGTTCTGGGGGTCAGTCAGTCACTCATATTCTGGGGACTCTAACTGAACCAGCCAGACACTATCTGTTCCATCCTGGAGCTCTGGGTGAAGGCAGATTTTAAGCAAATACAGATACGCTGAGTGTTTTGAAGGAGAAATACTGGAGATAACACTAGAATAGTGCAGAGGCACTTTTCATTATTTTCATCTTAGATTTGAGCTAAGATTTTGATCTTAGATTTTTGTCTCGTGGTTCCGGAAGCTAGAATAGTGATGAATCTTATCTTGTAAATTGCAGGTGTTAAAGTTTATTTTATGCCTCTGTAGACTGTCCAGAACAGTCATATTATCTTTGAATGTACTAATCATGTAACTTGCATTCATTCTCTGATTCATCCGGGCTTTTTGCCCTTGATAAATGATAAGACATCAGAGTAACCAAGGAGCATTTCCTGTGTTCTTAGGTTTGGACCTTCAGGGCACAGATAAGGAAGGTGTAAAGTGCTTTGGGTTCCTGATTATATGTGGCACTGATTACATCAACTCCACATCTCCCCATGTGAACTTAAATTGTTAAGACCTTTTGGCCTGTGTATGGAAAAATAAGACTAAAGACCCCAATTTCCTCTTAGTTAACAGAGTAAAAATGAGATTGGAAGGTATAAAAACATGAGTGGCATGTCCTTAGTGTGTCCAGTTTGTCTTTTTCAGAAATTGCAGGTCTAGATTTCTGTATTGTTCATGGAGACAAGTGTCTATGCTCCCTTCCATCCTATTTGCACATATTCATTTTATAACATAGAATCTCAATGGGAAGAGGCTTTGAAAAGAACTAATCCAGCCTCTCAGACATTGAAGGCAGGCCCTCTGGTATCTTCACAGGTGATTTTTTTTCCCACACATTTATTATCTCACAGTTTCTTTCCTTTTTAAAAAAAATTATTATTGGGGAACAGTGTGTTTTTCCAGGACCCATCAGTCCTTCAATCTAGTTGTAGAGGCACAGCTCAGCTCCAAGTCCAGTCACCGTTTTCAGTCTTAGTTGCAGGGGGCGCAGCCCACCATCCCTTGCAGGGATTGAACTGACAACCTTGTTAAGAGCTTGCGCTCTAACCAACTGAGCCATCCAGCCACCCCTTCACAGGTGATTTTTAAATACCTGTTTGCATATCTGTACTTTGGGGGAACTCAGTATCACCCACAGCAGTGTAGTCCAGAAGTTCCAAACTTTCTTGGTTCATAGCACCCGTATGTCTCAGGACTATTTCACAGTGCCTCCAGCCAAAAGAAATATTTATTAAGCAGGTAGGGTCAAACAACTTAAATCTTTATATCCTAATAACTTAGTACCCCTTTGAAAAAACAATAAACATAATTGAAAGGAATCTATTTTAATTTTAATCTTAAGTAACTGCAGTTATGTAACTAATGAGATGTTAGACACTGAAGAGTTTCTCAAACCTTGGGGTCATATTGAACACTGCCGCCCTCATTTCCTGTTCCACACTTACCTTCCTGAGGTACTTACTTGTTTTTTATCATTGCACTTGCCAAAACCAAAGCTTTGCAAGGATATGACATCCTTGAAAAGAATGTAGTGTGAGCTAATGTCAAAATTGTTAACTCCCTGGAGCTAGTGGTTCACATGGCATAACAGATGTCAAGTTTGCTGTGTTTCCATCAACAATTTAAAATATTTTGTGGCACCCCTGTGAGTTTGCCACAGTGTCTCTGATGCTGCACAATTTGGGAACCTCAGGTCTAGTTTATGGAGTTAGTTTTTAGAAAACTCTTTATGTTTCGTTAAAATACCGACTGTATATAGTCACTTCCCCACTTGTCACCAAGGGGCTAGGGAACGTGGTTTTAGGCATTGTCAGCTGTTGAGCTAGCAAAGAACTTTTCTGACTCGGACTAGAACCAGGGTGAGATCTATCTGTCTTTCAGGATTTGGTGGGTGGCTGCTGCTTTTTACCTGGAAGCCTAACAGTTAAATCTCAAAGATGTGCACGTTTTCTCTAGTACAACCTATGCCCATTTTAGTCCATCTCTGAGGCAAGTGAATCTTAAGGCTGAATTGTCTTCAGTTTCCATTGATGTGAAAGACTGTAGACGGGTTCTAAATACTAGAATAAATACCCATTCCTTAGATCAGGAATCTGCAAACTTTCCAGTAAAGGGCCTTAGGGTCTCTGTCACAATCACTCAACTCTGCCATTGTAGCAAGAAAGCAGCCATAGACAAAACAACAAATGAGCCTGCTGTGTTCCAATAAAACTATTTACAAAAACAGGCAGCAAGCCGAATTTGCTCATGGGCCTTAGTTTGCTAACCCCTTTTTTTCTCCTTCAGCTAAATCTTGAAATATTTACCAAATGTGTACTTGGTGTGCTTGAAAATGTGTGAAGACAAGGCCCGTCCCTGTATTCCATCTCTGTACATGTTTTCCCCTGGCTTTATTTATATGAATGTCCTGCTCACTAGAATCCTGCAGCAAGCCTGGATCAAGGAAATGCTGGCAGTGGTTAATGCTTTTCCTGTTACATAGAGACAGAAAGGAGAAAAGCAGTCACCTGGGGTTAACACCAGCAAAAGCGGTCACGCAGTTCCCTGATGTGTCCTGCTTAGTGAAGACCACAAAATCTGCCATTTGGGTTCCATTTTCTTCCTCGTTACCACTGGAACTCACTGGTGAAGATCAGCGGGGTAACCTTTTGCTCTGGACCATTTCTAGATTTGGCTACACCTGTACCAGATCGTGCTTTACCTTGGGCACTACCCAGAGCTAGGGAAGCAGCCAGTGTTCATCGGGTTCCCGGGGAGTGAAGTGAAGTAACCACATTCGGTCCTCTTTACAGATGGCACAGGAGTTCCTTACAGACTTGCTCCTAAGGCTGTGGTCTAGGATTGGGAGGCTGAGGAACTGGACGCGAGAGCAGTACCTCAGTGGTGAAAGACTCCGCACTGTCTCTTTTGCAAGGTCTGCATCCCAGAAAAGTTACCTGCTGTGTAGTGCTTCCTGTCTTTTGTAAGGTCTTTCTTCTTCGTTGGTATGCAGATGAGGATTTTTTCGTTTCCATCTACACCCTGAATTTTGAAATCAGTAGTGTTGGAATTAAGGTTATCACTGCACTTACTGATGAGTATGTACAGTACTTTCCATCTTAAGATTGTAACATTTCTGGGGCAAGTATTCAGTTCTGCTTTCTTTGTCTTTGAAATTGTACACCAAGCTTCAAACCCATGTGTCCCCCGGATCCTCCCTGGTCTGGCCTTGGCGAACTCTGCTGTAGTGAGTTGTTGCCGAACAGGAGGAGGAGCCCGCGTTCAGAAACGTGTCGTGTTTCTGACTGAGGGAAAGAACCGTGCTTAGTGTAGCCCCCTTTTCTTAGACTGCCCCATCCCTTCCTGTGCGGCCCCCACCCCAACCCCCAGGCTTGCCAGCCACCCTTTCTTAAAAACTGTTGAAGCGCTAGGCCTTCGGAAGAGCCATGTTGCCTTGGGGACTTGTCTGTTTTTGACCCCAGGAGTCCCCATGTGCTTTCAGTATTTCAGGAGAAACTCCGTAGGGTACAAAGGGTTATTTAATGTATTTATAAAGTCTTCCTTGAATAATTTGTACTTCAAGGCCACTTTGGGCAGGTTATGTAGCCCAGTTAACTGCTTACAACGTTTTTCTTTTATCCATTTAAAAATTAGAATCGTTTCAGAGTCAGGGCATAGCCTCTTTTTCACCCCCTGATGTTTGGACCTTGCTGCCAAGAACCTAATCAACTGTAAAAAAAAAAAACAGAAAAGATTTTGGATTCCAGAATGTGGTGTGTTTCTCCCGAGCCCTCCCCTATGGAGTAAAACCAAGAGAGTGTGTATGTTAGAGACGGCTCTGATGTTGTCCCCAAAGATCTAATTTAATTTGTACAGAATTCCTCTCCTTAGTCACATCTTACCTGATATGAACCCCTACGATTACGCCCCTCGAACTCTGAAAGAAGAAAGGTCTGAGGGCAGATCTGCAGGTTTTGTCCTGCTTGTGGAGAAGCTGGCGTGGTGGTTCTGTGCTACTGATAACAGCAAGGGGTTGGGCTGGTCTACATTTCAGCCTGCCTTGCAATTCTTAGAGCTCCATGGGATGCGAGTGAGATGGCACTTTGAATTCTTAAGAATAAAGACAGTATAACATTGCGAGACAAGAGGTGCTTAAACTGAGATTTTGATATCAAGCAGAATGGTGGGCTTCAGGATGTATCTTGTGGAACCATCTACAAAACACCTAGAAAAGCTAAATAAAATATAGCAAACGTCCTTTCTTGACACCTTTTTATTTAGATTTGAAACCATTTGGTGAAAGGTACTCAAGTGTACAGCTCAGAGTTTACATGCATGCACACCCATGCGGTAACCACGTAGATGGAAGCATAGAATAGTTCCAGCACTCCAGAATGTTCCCTCATATCTTTTGTGTTTTTAATATAAAGAAAATTATGGATTCTGACATGACAGCTGTTAGGGATGTTAGCTGGGATATGGTCACACCAGCTGCTTAAAAGAAATTGGCCCCTCGGTCCCCATCTGAAGGGGAGCTTAACATGAGTGGCAGTTTAGATTTTTGACGTGAGCATACACATCCCCTCAAACATTTTTATTTTTCTTAAGGGGGGGGGCTTATGTTATTCTGGGTCCAGCTACCAGAATAGCATTTAGTACGACATGAGTGTTTTAACAGACAGTACAAATACTAAAAATAGGCGAAAGAAGTGCTGCACTTGAAATAATTGACCTTATGTAGCAAGGGGCTAGCAGCAAGGGGCATTAATTCTAGTAACGTGAGAGAAGGGTGAGGAGTCAAGGGTAGCTAACAGGTCAGACACAAGGAAAATTCGCTAAAGAATATTCGAATGTTATAGAGCTGATGCTATGAAGTTAGCTTCTTGCAACACTGCAGTTTTAAAAAGGAGGGAACAGATGAGATAAAGCCTGAGAACTAGAATTGGGGATATAGGAGGAAATCTTTCAGACTGATTGTGCTGGCAGGAAATTTTCGCTTGATATCCTGGTCTTCCTCTCCCCCAAGACTGTATGAAAATCTTAACCTGTCATAATTGGCCCGCTCAGTTGTCAGGAACTGTGAGTTGGAATATTGCAGGAAATAAACAGAACCCTGGTACTGGCAGCCTGTAGGGATGGGATCTGTGTGCAAGGAAGGGCAGTATCATCCTTCCCTTTCCTCTCCTTGCATCGTCAGCCTTAGTCGTTACAGTATTGGCAGACTGCTGCTTCTCACCCTTATATCGTATCCCTTCTCTCCAATATCCCTGGCTTCTGTTTCCTTTTCTCAGCACCCTATCACCCCCGCTGTAGGCCTGTGTGGTTTCCAGATAGTTCTTTAGGAAGTTACAGGCCAGTAGGCAAGCTGTTTCCTCTGAGTGAGATCAAGGTGCTTTTAGAGAAGGCCCCGGGCCTAGATTTGAGTTGGCTTTGGCCAGTAGTTGGCCTACAGACATTCTTAGGACCCTGGGAGAATAATTTGAAAGTTCCTGTATAGTAAAAAGAGCATAAATTGGCTTTGGAGCCGGATACTTCTGGGCCCAAATCCCAGCCCTGCCACTGCCTGTGTGACCTCAGGTCTATCTAAATGCTCTGAATCTTAGTTTTCTCTTCTGTAAAATGGAAACAATTCCTGTCCTACCAGGGTTATTATGATGATTAGAAAATAATTTAAAGTACCCTCTACAGTGCTTTATGAAAGTTAAATAAATAGTAATTAATAAAAATCAAATGAACAGTTATGTTTAGAAACCACTTGTCTGCTCAGAATCAGATGTTGATAATTAAAGGATAGTCATAAGTTCCTTAATCCAGTGACATGTGAGGCCTTATCTCCAAACAAATATTACACAAAATATTGTTTAATATTTTGCCACAGGGTGAATCCATTCACCAGACTGACCTTGTCTTAAGTTTCATAGCAGAATAGAGGTATATCATAGATTGTTGAAACTTTATATTTGATGTTGCAACAGGAAGCTTTTTATAAGAGAAGCGAAAACATGATTTCTCCTATTATTTTTTTTAAAACTTTTATTTAAGTGTATTTTTCCAGGCCCCATCAGCTCCAAGTCAAGTAGTTGTTTCAATCTAGTTGTGGGGGGCGCAGCTCACAGTGGGTCCATGTGGGGATCGAACCGGCAACCTTGTTAAGAGCACCGCGCTCTAACCAACTGAGCTAACTGGCCGCCCCTGATTTCTCCTATTATTAATGAATGGGTGGTAGTGGCACTCAGGGAGCAACAAAGCCTGTCAGTACGTGGTGGGGTGGGGGTCGAGGGGCAGGCAGGCAGGGTCCTGCCAAGTAGAAGTTGCTGAAGGAGGTGGGCTTTGCATGGAGCCAGTGGAATTTGGAGTTTTGACCTATACCTGCCCAAGTGGGAAAAGCCTTGCGTTGGTAGGAAGGTGATGAGAACACTTCATTTTCTGGGATCAAATGGAGTATGCTTCCTATGATTTCCTTCTGCTCTATAAGCAGTAGCAGGCCAGGAAATATGTGTGAGAGTGGACGGGGGGCTTGTGCTGCTGCTGTGTGCCGTTTTGGGGGAGTCAGGGGGACTCCTTCCCCTTGGCCAGGGCCTGGGGGGTAGGCAGGAAGCTAAGGGTAGTGGGTACAAAGAAAAAGAATAGTAGCTTACTCTAGCTGGGATTGCTTACGAAAAGACACTTAGGATTTCCAAAAAGTATCATTTTCTAGGATCCTTTTATTTTCTGTACTGTGTGTGTTTCTGCGCTGCTAAAATCACTTCTTCCTTCTGCCTGCATTAACAAGTGGCTGGGGCTTGGGAGGCAACAAATAGCCATTTCTGTAATGTCAGCCCTAAAGCAATCACGTGGGTAGGGCATGCCTAACCGTAGAATGGAGTTTTTCAGCTTGCATTCATAACTGGAAATAAAGTGCTCTCCTTATTCTCCTCCTGCAGGTCGGTGAGCTGGTAAAGGTTACGAAGATTAATATCAGTGGTCAGTGGGAAGGGGAGTGTAATGGCAAACGAGGTCACTTCCCATTCACACATATCCGTCTGCTGGATCAACAGAATCCCGATGAGGACTTCAGCTGAGTATAGCTCAACAAACAGTATTGCTGACAGATGGGAACAATCTTTTTTTTTTTTTTCCAATTGCCATCTATACAGTTTTCTTACAGATGTCGAAACAGTCTAGTTGAAGCGTTCTGTTACCTGTGATCTTTTTTAGACTGAACTACTGCATCCCTAGTCTCATTCATCACGTTCAGGGTACGAAACTGGAGGGCTTGTGTGTTAACTTCTGAATTGGCAATTTTAGGTGGTAGCCACCACGCCTGGGTGTCCCAGAAGGGACAGTTATCATGCCTTCTTCCTCTCAGGCAGTGCACGTCAACCTGTGGAATGCTGACGGACAGGAGAGGAGTGCTGAACGCTGCTTACCCTGATTTAGTCGATGGTTTTGTTTTCACTCTGAAACCATCCTATCAAATGGCAATAGACTGTTCCCTTCCACCCCCATGAAGTAATCATGTACCGTGTGAATAGTACCCAATGGGATTGCTTTTTCATTTATAGAACATGACCAGTGTATGACTCATTCTGACAGTTCAAATCCTGAGATTTCTGAGGACACTACTAGAAGCATTTGTCTTCCTTCCTAGTCGATGCTTCATACTTTTTCTTAGGATTCTTTGAACCCTTGTCATTCTTTTCCCCCAAACCTACAAATAGGTTAATTCTCCAGAAAAGTGTTTATTTTCATTCCAGATGACAAGCAGGATATGCAGAGCACTTTATTCAGTGCATAGCTTTAAGCCAGTATTGGTTTCACTGAGTGAACAGCCAAACTCCCAACTCTCTGCCTTCCCTCAAGGGGTCATGGTAGGCTCACGCTGCTCTAGACTCCCGACTAATGGGATTTAGCAGGGCCATTTCTCCTGAGTGCCAGTATCCTATTAGGGGACTCTTTGGAATTCTTAGCTTCTACTTGGAGTGGAAGGACCAATCACTTAGAATATTCCATAGAAGGTTGTGGGGCCAAATTCTGCCCTTTGCTTTATGTGCAACTTGTATAATAGTCAAGTTAAAATTACGTGAGTTTGGGGGCAGGGTTCGTGCTTTGAAAAATGTTTGAACCAATCATGAGTTACTTACGTATTATTCATTTCACATGGCCATCATAGTGCTTGAAGTACATTACATTATAAATCGCCTTCGTTTTTGGCTCTTTCTATGTTCAAGTTTAGTTTGCAAATCCTGTTAAGTATGGAATGGTTTATATGGGGTCAGGTGCTCCAAAGAATAGACTTCTGAGACCAAAAATGATCTAGGCTATTTAGACTACAACATGAAGCTTTCAAAGTTAGTTCCCAATCTAGGAAGGCACTAATTGGTTTATGGTGTGGTATGACCAATAGAAACACCTTGTATTTTGCTTTGGGCCTCATTTTAGAAAAGTAACGTATCTTTCTAATTGTTTTGCATAGGTAATGATTAATTTGTATTATTTGACATACACCAAAATCATGGTATCCCAGTGAGTAGCGCAAGGTCTGGCACCGTCGGTGTGCAGATGTTTGTGTGAGGGCACGAGAGGCATGCAGAAGCTCAGATGGAACGGGGAAGCCAGCTGGCACAGGATCACATACGTTACCACAGGCAAACTAATAAGTTGACGCTAATTTAATATATTTTTACCTCACACTAAGGTATGCTTGATAAAGACTTTAATACTCGACGTTTTCAATGTTAGCACAGTGCTGTGCACATAGTGGGTGCTCAGTAATGTTGAATGAACAAAATCTCAACGCTAGACTTACTTCCATCTGACTACTCTGCTCAATTTTCAGTTAGCGCATAGATACTGTAAAACCTGAATACACGTTAAATCTTGTTTTCCTGAAAGTATGACATCTAAAGTATTTGTAGAAAAACCTTGTCACAACTGATTTGAATGTTTGTATTTTCTTTTGCCTTTGACTTTGATAATGGCTTGTAATGCCTCTTTTCATCATGTGTAATATTATTGGAACATGCAACTCTACCCGAATCATAAGAACCTCTCTATGATGGGTTGTCCGAAGCCATTATATGAACTCTTGGGTTGGATTTGGCAGGGTGTGGCAGTTGTTGAACCTTAAGAAATCAAAGGACTTTTTCAAAGTATCTTCCAAAAGCAAATGCTAGAATTCTATTCAACTGCATATGTACATTGTCACAGAGCAGATTGGCTGCTATATTTTATATAATCATTTCTGCAAAAGCCCATTTTTTGGATACTAATATTTGACATGGTTAATTCTTATTAATTTGTTGGAATTGTTTATTGTTAATAATGCAAATAGATAATTTTTAATTATCCTTAAGTAACATTTCACTATTAATGGTTTGAAATGAGTGATAAGCAAACCAATTTGAAATAAAATATGAACATGTGCCATTGTATTATAACACTATACACTTTCTTGACAGTTAAATTTTTTTAAAAAATGTTTTTTTGTAGCATGTATTGTATATGTTTATAGTATATGTAGTAAATAAAAATATGGCCAAATGTTTGGCTTGGTGATCTTTTGAAGAAAGTAATCTTTGAATATTTTTCACAAAAGAGCTAAATCTTTCATGCTTAGGGAATTAGAGGTGTGTGCATGATAAACACTCTGTGGGTACTCATTCAAGCTGGGATTGATCATTGGTGATGCTTAAAAGGTCTCCAGAAGTCACAAAATACTGATTTGAAGGGAATATAAGAAGAATGATTATAGAATGATCAGAAATCTGGAATGCAGGGACAGAGAACATCATACTTGTCCAGAAATGGTTTCTTGTGGGTGTAAAGCAAACAAGGATGTGGCAGAGGGCTTTGTCGGGCAAATGAGAAGTTTGCGTGTTACACAGTAGATTTCCAGAATGTTCGTGGAGATAGTCAGATAGCTCGTTTTTTATTTAAGTAGCACATTTTCAGGGTAGGTAATTATAGACACAGAACACTGTGTGAATATATATATTTAAAATTGACTGTATGCTATAGTTTTGTGTTGTGTGGATGCTGAAGTTTTAAAATGTCAAGAATAGTCTTTGCCAGTTACGTGTACTGTATTCTGCCTTGGGCCCAAAATACATCTAGTTTTTGCTATATGGACATAGCAGTAACAACTCAGAGTTAAATAAAGGAACCTACTGCAAAAGGAGCCAGCTTTGGCATACACAAGCTTAACCTCAAGGTGATTTAAATAATGTTTCAACTTTTTGGTCAAAGAATAAACTGCCCAAATCTTGTTTTAATATGAACATTTTGAGTTGGGGGGTTCCTTTACATAGCCTGGAGTACTTATACCAGCTCTTACATTTTGTGACCCCAATCTTTGGATTAAGTTCTATTCCTCCTACAGATAATGAAGAGAGAAGAGGCTCCCTCTGTAGAAGAAAACATGAAAATAGTTCTAAGTTTAACAGGAGGAGGGTAAGAATTTGGAACTCTGCCGCCACACATATCCTGCGGAAAAAGAAATGGGGAGATAAGGTGGGGAGCAAAAAAGAACTAGCCATCAAGAAATGAGGTTCAAAAAGAGCAGTGTTTGAGGATCCTCTAGGGATACAGGACGAAAGCCAGCAGAAATAAATGAACGGCCAGACTGGCTTTTGTCAAGGGGCTGCTTCCAATATTTCTGTGGTTGGCCTGATATTCTTAGATTTTAGACCTGCTTTGAATCCCAGAAAGGGTGCACTCAAATATTGACTAAAAGTTCAAAGGTAAACTGACGTGGACAGAATTTTTCTGTCTTTTCACTTCAAATGGGGGAAATTTTGGACATTTTAGCTTTCTGGGAAAGAATAGTTGTGTATTAGACATGTGGAGGTTGAGTTTTTCAAAGCCTCCCTCTATTCCCTTTGGGAGAAACTTCATGGAGTTTCTAGCCTATGTCAAGTTGTCGGGGTACGTGGGCTGCAGGGTGCTGAGTACCAGCAAGGAAACTAGGAGCCCTGAAGTGAGGAGCCAGCCGGGTTCCTCCTTTCTCCTTGATGCTGGGAAGGTCTATTCTGAGAGTGCAAATGAATTTGCTACTATCTGAGGGTATAGGAACTGCTTGTTAACTACTTCTGGGCTACCCAGCATTTTGTGGAATGCAGGACAGATCTTCCCGTAGTTGCTCTTCCATTTGTTTAGGTTCCTGTGCTGACTGCTGCCTCTCTCCTAGGCTTCCAGCCTGACTGCGGGTTCCCCTGAGCCCTTCGTAGCTGGAGACTCTAACACAGTCTTGGCTGCCTTGGCTGGTGTTGCCACAGTGCCCAGAAATAGCCACAGTGGGGTGACGGGGTGACAGCAACCTTAACCTCACTCAGCGTTTTGTAATTATTTATTTTGAGAGCACCACATGAACCCAAAGATATTTACTACCACAGAAAGGAGCTACTCTTTTCATCCATTATCACCAAAGGAGGGTTTGACTCCATATTTTATTGGCTATGTGGGTGCTTCAATGGCTAGAAATTTCGATCAGATTACAGCAGTTCTAAGTGTGGTAACTCCCGTGGAATAGACTCCGCCATTGTGAATCATACATTATAGGAGTAACAGGACAGGAACCACATCTGTAACTCCCGCAGGGGCCCCTGGTGGCTTTCTAAAAGCAGGTGTTCGTGGCAAAGTCACCAGACAAAGAGCTTCGTGAGCAGATAGCACCTTTTTGTGAGGAACCAGTAGACAAAGGCACCCTTCCTCTGGACACAGCCTTGTGCCAGGCTCATGGCTTGAAAAGTGCAGGTAAGAGTGTGGTTTGGATTATAGCCCCTCTGGCCACCTCAACCGAGTGTCCCTGTTCGGTGCACAACTACACGTGGCGCTCAGTAAACAGTAGCTTTGATTATTCCACTTAATGTTCTAGGTGGCAGCCTGTTTATAGACGTCCGTCTCCCCCCACAGCCAGTTCATCACCAAGTCCTGTGAGTCCCACCTCCAAAATCCTAGTGCACATTTGTAGGACCCCGACCCCCCAGCAGCCATCATGTCTACTGTGGACCAGAGCAACACCCTTCCTGGTTATTCCCTTTCCCCGGTCTGTTCACTGCAGAGCAGCCAGGATGATTTTCCCACAAGACAAACTTGACCATGGAACTCCCTTGCTTAAAAAACTTTAATGGCTTCCTCTTGATCATAAAACACAATCTGTATTCCATACGATGGCCTACAAGGCAGTGATGACCTTTTTCTTCGGTCTAGTTCTCTGTGCTCCTGGCAGGCTTTCCTTTCAGGTCCTCAGATGGGCAAGCCCTTCCCCATTCTAGGAACCCTCCCTTGCCCACCTCCCTCCCCGCAACTCGTTCTCTTGGTTCCAGCTTAAATGTCCCTCAGAGATGCCTTCCCTGAACTCGCACATCCCACTTACAATCATCTCATCGTTCACCCTCACAGCACTCCTCTCCGATCATAATGATATTTTTGTGATGATTTCATCCCATCTCCTCAGTTAGACTATAAATCAGCTCCAGCAGGACAGGAGCAACATCTGATTTGCTCATTTCATCTCCGGAGCCCAGCACAGAACCTGGCTCACAGCGGACAATATATATTTGTTGAATGAATGATGCTTTGCTCAGCAGGTTGAGTGCTGGGGACTAGGGCCTTCAGCTGCCCTCCACCACTACCACCACCTGCCCCCACATCCCTGGTCCTATGAGTGCTAGGTAGGCATACAAAGGCTAGGTTCATTGTAACATAGTTCAGAGTAAACCCATTTAGGAAGGTCCTTCTGTTGCAGAAACATGAAATGCTTTTCACAGCCTAGTCTCACGGGTTTGGGTGCTTCCATGTGGCCATGTCCCTTTTCCTTTTCTATTGAAGGGAGGTGACTGGGTCACTTAGAGGGGAGCGATATTCAGACAATGAAGATTATTCATGGTTGTATCATTTTTAATTTCTAGCTTTAGCCGTTCTTTCAAAAAAGCTGAATCCCATTACCTAAAATGTCAATTGTCGTGAAAGTGCTTAATATGTGTATCCTAAACTATTCAAAGTAATTACTCCTTATCCTCTTACCATTTAGGTCTTTAAACAACATAGACCTCAGAGGCAGCACCTCCAAAAGGCAATGAACAGGAGCAGGGGCCTTGTGAATTCTCGCTATGCATTATGGTAAAGGGCATGACCCCAACCTAACGTCAGGGTAGGTTGGAAGTAGAATTGGCCTGAGTCTTGGGCCCAAAGCCTTTTAGGAGTCTTGTGATACAACAGAAAAAAGGAGAAAGCCAGATCCCAACTTCAAAGAAGAATGTAACAAGAGGAAGTGGTTTATTTAAATTCTTTGGCCACATTTTTTCTCCCACTAGCATCAAGTTCTTCCTCTACTTTCACTTTTTCTTTTGAATAAAAAATTGCCCCCGTTTCTCATTTCCCTTGTTAAGCATGCCTGTGGGGTTAGGTTTAGGTCGGAAACAGCTAGTTGCTTCTTGTTCCTTAACGAGCTCTGCCATATGATCAAGGGCAGTCTTTTTGTTGTCATGGCAACCAACATTCACATAAGCAAGAACTGGGGGGTAACATTTGTTGTTTTGGAATGATTTCTGGTAAATTTCACCATAATGGAAAGATAAAACACCAACTTGATGGGCTAGCAGCTAGAATTTGAAGCAAC
Organism: Rhinolophus sinicus; assembly: GCF_057876585.1. Lineage (NCBI taxonomy): Eukaryota > Metazoa > Chordata > Mammalia > Chiroptera > Rhinolophidae > Rhinolophus > Rhinolophus sinicus. The sequence continues at coordinate 19,003,027 of NC_142512.1, forward strand.
AGAAGGGACTTTTCCTTTTAATGAGATCTGTTTGATAGGGGGCACTTTTGGCTATCAAAAAAAACCCTGTGATACCTGGAAAAAAAAGAATGAATGTGATGATCTCTAATTCTGTCCTTGATCACATTTTATGTAGCGATTAGGATGTGGGGTGTGTGTGCACCTGTTTTTCTAAAGCAAAAGTTACTGATCCAGAATCTTTTGACCCCTTGAGGATCCACAGCTAGACCTCATGTGGGGTGTGGTGGCGATTGCTCACTCAAAGCCCTGTTCTCTTCTTGCGCACACTGCTTGACTACATTTCCAAGGCTCCCTTGCGATTATGTGCAACCATGTGACTGAGTTCGGCCAATGGACTGTGTGCAGAAGTGTCCGCACCCCTTTCAGGCCTGGCCTATAGAAACCTCCCACAGGAGCTCCTCCATGCTCTTTCTTTCCATCAGACTGGAATGGAGATGGCACCCCGGGCAGAGCCTTCATCCATCTGAGCCCTAAATGACTGCTTGGAGAAGGGCCTCTTCAGCTTAGTGACTGGCTTAGTTAGCAAGAAAGAAACTTCTGTTCAACCATTCTGTTTTAATGTCTAATAGTTAACAAATAGTTAACAGCAATTAGCCTACTCTGACTATACAAGAGAGGTGAATTGGATAGAATTGCATAGGTGAGAGATTGTCCAACTGGCTGGTGGTTATGACCGCATGATGCCATAGCTTTGTAGAAATCAGTAAGATGCTTCAGTCACCTCAGAAAACCAACAATTTCTTATTTTTAAATTGGGGAACAGTGTGTTTTTCCAGGATTTCAAGTCATTTTTCAATCTAGTCGTGGGGGGGCGGGGTGCAGCTCACTGGCCCATGTGGGACTCCAACTGGCGACCTTGGTGTTATGAGCACCTTGCTCTAACCACTGACCCAACCGGTCACCCACCAGTGGCTCAGCTCCAAGCTCAAGCCGTTGTTTCTCACTGGCCCATGCGGGAATCGAACCGGCAACCTTGTTGTTAAGAGCTCACTCTCTAATCAACTGAGCCATCCAGCTGCTCCAACAATTTTTTTTTTTTTTTTTTTTTTTGGCATAAGCATGTCCCATGTAATATCTGAAATTGAAATTTAACTGGGTATTCTGTATTTTCATTTGCTAAATGTGGCACCTTTATCCATGGCCTGCCATTTTGAGAAACCCAGCTGCAGGGCTGCTGCTCTTTCCTGCAGGGGAATTGAATCCCTTCTGAAGCATCAATAATCTATATCGGGACAGCTGGGGCCAACCAGCTCATTCCATAGCTCACATTCCTGCATTTTTGTTAATTGCCCCATTTGCAAACCTAGTTACCTCTCATTTTGTTACTGGTCATCTTCAAGCTGTTCTGAATCTTCTCTGATCATATACAAACACCCATGTTTTAACTTTACTCCATCTTTGAAGCACATGCCATCCATCCTGGCATGTTTCCTTCCTCATTTTTTTTTTTTAATTGGGGAATATTGGGGAACAGTGTGTTTCTTCAGGGTTCATCAGCTCCAAGTCGTTGTCCTTCAATCTAGTTGTTGGAGGGCTCAGCTTAGCTCCAAGTCCCATCACTGTTTTCAATCTTAGTTGCAGGGGCCACAGCCCACCATCCCATGGAGGGAATTGAACTGGGAACCTTGTGGAGAGCTCCCACCCTAACCAACTGAGCATCCGGCCGCTCCTCTGGAAACTCAGCAGCAGCTCGTTGTCTTCAATCTACCCTATTTTCCCCAAAAATAAGACTTAGCCGAACAATCAGCTCTAATGCATCTTTTGGAGCAAAAATTAATATAAGGACTTAGTCTTATATTATGTTTAGATAAGACCTGGTCATACATTATAGTAAAATAAGACTTGGTCTTATATATGTTAGATAAGACCCGGTCTTATATTATAGTAAAATAAGACTGGGTCTCATGTTAATTTTTGCTCCAAAAGACGCATTAGAGCACATTGTCCAGCTAGGTCTTATTTTCGGGGAAACACGGTAGGTGTGGAGGGCGCAGCTCACTGGCCCATGTGGGAACAGAACCGGCAACCCTGTTGTTCAGAGCTCACGCTCTAACCAACTGAGCCATCCGGCCGCCCCTCCCTGTCCTCTTTACTGTCATCAATCAACCTTTTATTTATTAAAGATAAATCAATCAGTCAACCTCTCTCATTTATTAAAGATTCAGTTTTTCTTCCCCCGAAGGCATGCTATCATCTGGGATGACCCATCCATCAGCTTGGCCTCATTTTTTTGACCATCGCAAATCCATTGTCTAGTACTGGTATCTCTCTGGAATCTTAAACTTCTTGCTCCCTGACCACTACCTTCTAGTCTTCCAGTTCTCCACTGTTTTCCCAAAGGTTTTGTTCTTCCATCTCCACGAGCCTTCTAGTTCCTGAACTCCTCAACTATCAGCCACCTCCTATCTGTCCTTTTTTTCAAATTGATATAAAATATTGTCAGGTCTTAGATGTATCCAACACCTACTAGACATCTCCATTTGGACATCCTGAAGGCACCTCAAACTCAACATATTCCAAACTGACTTCATCATCCCTCCCCCATCTGCTCCTCATCCCGAGATTCCCTATCTCAATGTCCATCGCCATTGTGCTAAGCCAATAACCTGGGGACCATTGTTCATTTCTTCCTCTCATTCATCATCCCATTTCTAGTCACTTCCCAAGTCCTAACTCCTGAGCATATAAAATCAGTCCACTTATCTGCATCCCCACTGCTGCTCCCTTAGTTCAAACTGCCAACATCTGTCATCTGGATGATCTCAACGGCCCCTAACTGGTCTCCTGCCTCTAGTTTTGGCCTCTCCAATTCTTCTGTAATATTGCAGCCCTGGTGAGCTTTCTATAATGTAGATTAGATTCTCCTTCAGCAGATACCTAAACTCCCTGCAAAGGGATGCAGAGCTCTTTAGGTTGTAGTTCCTGCTTCTCTCTCCAGCCTCACCTTTCCTCACTTTCCCTCCTATACTCTGGGATTTAGCCATACTGAATTTCTCTTCTTTACCTGACCCATCTGCTCTCCCCACCAGGTTTCTGTACAGTTAGTACCTCTATCTGGCTCACGTTCTCCCTCACCTTCAAATACCAGTCTTATATGACTCTCTAATTTGGGTTAGGTGTTTGTCCCACGTCCTCTCTTAGCAATATATATTTACAGTTATAACATTACACTGAACTGAAATGGCCTGGGCATGTGTCTATCACAAGACCAAGACTACTCATTGTGTTTCCAACAACCAGCCCTGCTTGACACACAGCAGGTACCCAGGGAATGTATTTTAAACAAAAGAACGAAAAACATAGGATAGGCGGGTGTGGGGACAGAGCCCCAGAGAGCAGTTTCCAGGCTCTCGGCCTCACGTGGAAAGGTGCTGGCTCATTTATTAGATGGCCATCCGCTGTGGCTGGGTGGCCATCAGCTGTTACTGGTTAGCCATTAGCCACTGATATAACTGCTGTGGCTACGCTGGGCGGGTCGGTTGGTTGGCGGAGAAGCGGGTAGCGGATCGTGCATCTTGTGGCTCCTGCTTCCTGTGTCTTCAACCCAGCTGCCAGCGAGAATATAGTGGTATGAACCCCCTATCCATGGCTCCTTGGGTGTTCCTTTTTGGCCTCACCATATCCTGCGTTCTTACGCAGGGAGCGGGATCAGAGACCCCGCATGACAGTGAGCTAGACATTATCAAAAGCAAACAGTGAGGGGTGGGTAGTAATAATCCTAGGGACTTAACAAAGTTACTGTGTCAGCTTTTGCTACACAATCAACCACATCAACACTGAGTGGCTTAAAACAGCAATCATTTATCTTACAATTCTGCACTTTAGCAATTTAGCAACACCCCTCACTGTTTGCTTGGGCTCAGCTGGGCAGTTCTTCTGGTCTGGGCTAGCCTGCTGTCTGAGGTCAGCTTCTGATTGTCTAGGGGCTGGCTGTCTTGGATGGCCCTCAGCTGATAGAGTTTATCTCTGCTTCCTGTGATCTCCCACCCTGCAATAGATTAGCCTGGATTGGTTCTCATGGCTATTGACAGGGTTCCAAGAAAACAGGCAGAATCACATAACACCCCTTAAGGCCTAGCCTTAGAACTGACACAATGTCAATTCCACTGCATTCTATTGATCAAAGCAAGTCACAAGACCAGCCCAGATTCAAGGAATGAGGAAATAGATGGAGGAGCTATAAAGTCATATACACAACAGGAAGCTCACAGCAAGCACCAACTAGGAGGCATTCAAATTAAAATAAACAAACAAACAAAAAATTGAACCTGATTCTAATCCAGCTCAGTTTATAGGAAATATGAGGAATAGAAGAACACCATAAAGAAGTAAAGAAACAAGCCCAGAATGTAAGATATTCTATAAGACAAATGGCCCAGTTTCTTCTCAAATAAATGGCATAAAAAAGAAAAAGGACAGGAAGGGAGATCTGTTATGGTTAAAAAGAGACTTATGAGACCTATCAACCTATGCACTGTGTGAACTTAGTTTGTATCCTGATTCAGATAAACCAATTGGAAAAAGACACTTCAGACAGTCATGGGACGTTGAATATGGATTGAATATTAGATGATATTAAATAAATGTTTCCTGTGGGCCCCATGGTGTGATGTTGTATCTGTATATTCTATACAAAATTACTTTTTTCCCTTTGTAAACTACATTTGACATGGATTAAACCAATGTAAACAGCTTTAAAAAAATAAATGTTCATCTTGTTGGGTGTAATAATATTGTGTTTATATTAACAAAATCTGTTAGTAATACTATAGGAGACAAAATAATGATCCCACAAAGATGTCCACATTCTAATCCCTGGAACCCATGAATATGTTACCTTACATGGATGGCAAAAGGGATTTTGCAGTTGTGCAAAAGGACCTTGACATGGAGAGATTATCCTGCTGAGACCTAATGCAATCACAAGTGTCTTTATAAGAAGGATGTGGGAAGAGTCAGTCATAAAAAAGAGATGTGACAATGGAACCAGAGGTTCCAATGATGCACTTTGAAGATGGAGGAAGGGACAATGTCAAGGAATGCAGGCAGCCTCTAGAAGCTGGAAATGGCAAGGAAATGGATTCTCCCCTAGAGCCTCCAGAAGGAACACAGCCCTGCTGACACCTTGATTTTAGGACTTCTTATCCCCCAGAACTAAGATAATAAATGTGTGTTGTTTAAGCTACAAAGTTTGTGATAATTTGTTACAGTAGGAAAATATTACAAGTATCTTCATGTGTATAGCTTTTTGGTTCAACTGAATTATTTTTAGCACAAATTCCCGGGAATAGGATTACTGAGTCAAGGCTATTGCCACATTTGAAAATATTGCTTTCCAAAAGGGGTTTACTCACTGTCAACACTGCCAGCAGACTAACCTGGAAAATATGGACCATCATTCAACTTTTGAAAAGATAATGTAGTAGACTAAAAGTATGTCTCACACAACAAGGTGAATGTATTTAACACTACTGAATTGTATACTTAAAAATGTTTAAGATGGGAAATTTTGTTATATGTATTTTATCACAAATTAAAATTTTTTAAATTAAAAATTTAATTTTTAAAGAAGTATACCTCAATCATTTTACGTGTATATTTTTATTACCAGTGAGAGTGAATATATTTCCCTCTACTTTCCCTTGAATTTCCTCACGTGTGAATTATCAGATTATATTCTTTTCATATTTATTGAATTTACTGTTTATTCAAATAGTCAATTTTTCCTTTTTTTTTTTTTTTTTTTTTGAGTAAAGAAAGTTTTATTGATCTAGAAGGCACCAACTGAGAAGATGGGCGCCCCAGTAGTTCCTCAAACCTATCTGAAGAAAGTACAGAGTTCAGGCTTCTTTTATGTCAAGGGATGGAAAAATGGGAGGGTCTGCTTTTGGAAAACTCAAGCTACAAGCAGAATTCCTCTAATGATTAGCATGTCTACACGCAAGATAAAGCAGGAGCTATTAGCCTGAAGGCTATGGGAACAAAGCAGGCTTGAACAAGATGGAGTCAGAGAATCTGAGCATTTCACTCTTACAATTCTCCCTCAGTCTTGAGGGAAATAGAGCACTAAGTTCAGGTTCAATTAAGAGGAAGGATTAGCTTTTAAGATGGAGTCGGATGTGTCTGCCATCATGGCCCTTTTATGTGGCACTTACCGCCTTACATACCCACCTCTTCTGCAATGGTCCCTGAGCCTTAGAGGGGGCATTCTGGGTGTTCAATTTACAAGAGACCACAGCAAAGGTAGAAGAAGCAGCAGGCCAGGATACCTATACCCCCACAAACAAAACAGACAGTAGGTCAAAGTCAAAAAAAACATTTCCTTATTCTAAATGAGCTGTGTGGCCAAGGGCGGCCAGCGGGTGGCCAGCACTTGCCAGGGAAAGTCCCTCCCGAGCCCCCAAGACAAAACGACCTTGGCAGCTACTCTGGACTCACAGAGGGGATCCCCACAAGGACTACCTCCTGGCTGGCTCACCAAATTGCTACCTCTCCAAAGTCCACGTGCCTAATGTTTCAAAAGGTCAAAACTCAAACTGTCAGTGTGAAGGAAAGAAAGTTTTATTGATTGAGAAGGCATCCACCAAGTAGATGGGAGCCCTAGCAGTTCCTCAAATCCATCTTGCCTATTTTTACTTTTAATGCTGAAAACGCATTCAATCACAGATCTGACAGATATTTGATTCCACTTAATATTAGCATTTCTATAAATTGGTTCTTAAACTTACTTTGTTAAAAAAAAAATAACTGGTGAATGGCAAAAAGTGTAGACCTAACTTCTAATTTACTATTGTCCTCAAGTCGTCACTTATTTTATAATCCTTTCTTATTCCTGTGTCATGGAATCCTGAGAGGCTTGGAAGTGGTGGGTTTTATAAGTGATTTGGAGAATAACAGAGTCTTGATCAGAATGAGCCACAAAAGTGGAAGGATGCAGACGTGGTGAATGGCTCCTGGGCCCATGCCTCTCTGGACACCTCACAGGAGGATTGAGAAGAGATGGCAGGACTGAGACGTGGGGCCAGGAGAGCCATCCGTACTCCCAACTTTTGGCACAATAAGAACACGGGTATTTTCTTGAGGGTCAAATGGACAAGACAGAAAGTTGCTGGGCTGAACCTGCTCAGTTGTAACCTACCAAGGGGGAAGCCCTGCAGAACCTTCCAAAGAACTCATACAGGTGTCCCCAGGAGAGCCAGTCACTGGCTGCCTGATATATGATATATGATATATGATATATGATATATGATATATGATATATGATATATAATATATGATATATGATATATATATATACACACATATAGTATATATGGAACTTTATTAATATAATTAGCTATACTTACTCATTAAAGAAAAAAAACAAAAACAAAAAAAGAAAGAAAAAAACCATAGTTCATAAAAATAGAGCCTAAAACAACGTCCAGTAAAAGTCAACACTCATGTTTAATAAACCCTCTTAACCAAATTAGAAATAGAAGAATCACTTTAACTTGATTAAAAAAAATCAGAAACCAATAATAAGCATCATCTTCATGGTGAAATATTAGAGACATTCCCAATAAAATCAGGAATTCAACAATAATGCCCATTTTTATCTCTCTTATTTAACATTTCTCTGAAGCTCCATGTTTATGCAATAAGAAATAAGAAGTAAATAAGATATTAGAAAGGAAGAGATAAAAATTTCAGTAAGTGAATTTCAGTAAGTTCACTCTGAAAAGCCAAGCCAATTAGCTGAAAAACTATTATTATAAGAAAGTTCAGTAAGGCAGTTTGAACTTTCAAAAATACAATCATCAATTCTCATCTATCAGCAGTAACAATCAGAAATAAAAAGCAAGGGGAAATCTCATACATCAATAGCTTCCTAAATACTTGGAAAGAAAATTAACTGGAAACATGTAAGACCTCTAATAATCTAACCATACAAATATAATTAAGATCATACAAAAGAGACTTCCTCAGTGGGGAGACTCATTTTTGAAAAAATTTCCAGTTCTCCCCTAATTAATCTGTATATTTGGAGCAACCCCAATCAAAATCAAAATGGATCCTGAGAGAACTTTTCAAGTTGATTCTCCAGTTCATCTGAAAGAATAATAGTACAAACTGAGTGAAATTTTCAAGAAAAAAAGTTATCTTACTACATATGAAAATGTACTATAAAGGTATTATAATAAACAATATTATATTGAAATAATAGACAAAGAGATCAATGGAACTAGAGAGATTCTAGAACCAGACATAAGAAAATTTGGTACATCGTAGAGATGGCATTTCAAATCAGTTGAGAAATGATGGGTTTATTTCTAATGGCATTAGACCTATTGATTTTTTAAGAAAAAGATTTCTACTTCCCCAACACATACGATTTCAAATATATTAAAGATCTAAATGCCAAAAGCAAAATAGAACAAGAAGAAAGTACAGGCAGATGTTTTTGTACTGTTATATGTCTGGAAGATTTTTAAAGCATGACACAAAATTGAGAGGGCCAAAAGAAAAAGATGGAAGGAACTGACTACACAATATTTGAAACTTCTCTAATTTAAAAGTCTGCATAACGTTACAAGACAAATGACAAAGGAGAAGAAAATATTTGCATCATATATAACAGCCAAAGGGGTAACATCTATAAAACATAAAGAAGTCCTATAATAAGAAAAAGACAATTCAGTAGAAAAATGAACAAGGATAATAATAAGTTACAGAAAAACACAGGATAAGATCCTCAAACTCATTAAGAATAAAAAAAATGCAAGTTAATGAGACATGATTTTCACCTCACCTATCAAATTGTCAAAAATTAAAAATATGGTAATATCCCATGTTGGAGCGGATGTGGGAATCTGGCAGTCTCAGACACTATTTGATTGTGTAAATTGGTTTAATATTTTAAAAAGGCAACTTGACAGTGATCATAAAAATTAAAGTATGCATACAACAGGAGGCTTCTGGGACTTGAGTAATGTTCTGTTTCTGGAATTGGATGCAGTTTACACGAGTTGCCTTCATTTTGTGAAAAGTTCAGCTGTGCTCTTAAGATTTGTGCACTTTTCTGTTTGTATGTTACAATTCAGTATAAAATTTACAAAAAAAGTGTGCATACTATTTGACTTAATTTCCCTTCTATAAAGTAATTTTCTCTTCTAGAAATACCCTTGTACATGTGTAAAGCTATAAAGGGGTCTGTTGCAGCATTATTTATGATAGCAAAGCATTTTAAAGAGCTTAAATGTTTATCAATAGAGGATTGATTAAATGATGTAAAATCCATACAAGAGACTATCATAAAGTTATTAAAAAGAATAAATAGCTTTATAGGTACTATTGGAAAGATATCCATGACATATGAAGCGGAAAGAGCAATCTGCAAAACAATATTGTAGCAGGAAGTTATTTTTATTTCCTTTAGTTCACCTTTTTATCCTCTAAAAGTAATATATAAAGACATTTATGAAAAGACACACACAAAAAAGCTGAAAATAAAACGCCTATAATCCCTAAACAAAACTTATTTCAACCTTCTTTTAATGTGTTTTTCTGATTTTTTTTCTGAGTATAACTATATTTTTAACAATGAACAATACTGAAATGTAATTTTATTTCTTGGATTTTACCTTTAATCATACATTGTGAGAATTTTTCATGAGACTGCATATTTTCATAAATATAGTTAAATTGTAGAGGAAATATATACATATGTGTATATACACACATGCGCAGTGATTCAAAAAGGATAAAATTAAATTAGCCTATTTTTACAAATAAAAATACAACTTTTTTTTTTAAAAAAGCACTAAACTGCAAGTTCCTGGAGGCAATGACTAATCATGTTTTTTAATGTCTTATTTCCTTCTTGTAGTGTTTAGTACACTGCCATTTATCTGTGGATATTCTACTCAAGACAGGTCAAGTGAGTTTTTGTTTATTTTAAAACCAATTCTTCAGTAAAGTTGGGAGACTTGTACTTAAGGATGTGACCTAATGACCTGGTGATTGTTTTAAAGGATTTTCAACGCAATGTGAAGTATCTACTATTAACACAGCAGCGGTGAGTACCATACCGTGAAAGCCACCTCAGTACAGCACCATGATTTTTTATCTGTTTATAATCCCAGATACTGTATCAAAAATGTTTGTTTATATTTGTGTTGTCCTATCAACAATTTCTGTTCCTTTTGGTTCTGTTTGTTGAGAGAACAGGCAGTACAGTCAGAGAATCAATCTAGGTTTAAGATTTCGGCCTTCTCAGCAGTTCCTTAGGAAGAGGCAACTTCAGATAAACTGCAACCAGTCTTGGGAGACAGACACTTCAGGAGAGAAGATCTGGTAGTTAAAAGGAGGTTTCCCCTAATTTCTGCATGTCTGTGACAGCTCTGTAGTCATTCTGGTGGTAGAGTGTGCTTTGTAGGGTGGAGTGGGTTTTGTGAACATGGGAACCAACAATATTATTTGGTCACTTCTATTTGCCACTCATTTCTCTTAAAGGATCCCTTTCTACCTCGTCACAGCTATTCTTCTCAAGAGAATCCCACACTTAAACTGCTTCCACTCTCGCCTTCTTTGTACTTCAACCAAATTCAGTCTGGCTTCCAACATTCTTTCGAAACTGCTCTTGAAGGTCACTAATGACCTAACTGCTGTATCCAATGGCTTTTCCTCAGTGCTAATCTTGATGTCTCTGCAGAATTTAATACAACTGACCACCCCCTTATTTTTGAACTCTTCTCATTTGTATTTTATGACACCAACTTCTTCTGATGCTCGCTCAAGTTTGAACCATAGGAACATTAACAAATCTAGCTGATAGTCATTGAGTATCAGGTTCTTTTCATGTAATCTCCAACTTAATTCTCTTTTGTATGAGGAAAATATCATACTTATTTTATAGAAAACTAAGAAATGAGAAAACTAAGGCTTAAAGAAGTTGAGTAATTTGCTCCATTGCACAGGTGATAAGGAGCTATCCAACCCAAGGAGTCCAAGAGCAGAGGCCATGGTCTTAACTGCTGTGACGTGTTGGATAGAGCAGGAAGGGATTTCTAGAGGTCAGCAAACTTAGCTGCTTCACTTCATTTCTGCAAAAAATGCTATTGGGATTTTGATTGGGATTGCATTGAACCTGTAGACCACTTTGGATAGTATTGTTATCTTAACAAAAACACGAATGTCTTTCTAATCCAAGAACACGAATGTCTTTCCATTCATTTCCGATTATTGTTCTTTAATTTCTTTCAGCAAGTTTTGTAGTTTTTTATGTACAAGTCTTTCACCTCCTTGGGTAGTTTATTCCTAGGTATTTTATTCTTTTTGATTCTATTGTAAATAGAATTGCTTTAATTTCCTTTTTGTATTGTTCATTTGCTACTGTATAACTGATTTTTGTGTGTGGTATGTTCCAACTTTACTGAATTCATTTATTAGTTCTAACAGTTGTGTGTGTGTGTGTGTAAACTTTAGGGTTTTCTACATATATAGGTCATGTCTGAGAACAGAAATAATTTTACTTTATTTATAATTTGGATGCCTTTTATTTCTTTTTATTGCCTAATTGCTCTAGAGCTTCCAGTACTATGCTGAACAGAAGTAGCAAAAGCGGGCATCTTATTTTGTTCATGATTTTAGGGAAAAAAGTTTTCAGTCATTCACCATTATGATGTTAGCTGTGGGTTTTCATATATAACCTTTATTATGTTGAAGCAATTCCCTTCTATTCCTAGTTTATTATTTTCGTCATGAAATAATATTGGATTTTGTTCAATGCTTTTTTTCTTTTCATCAATTGAGCTAATCGTGTTGTTTTTCCCCTTGTTCCTTCTATTAATGTAGGATATTGATTACATTGATTTACTTGAAACATCTTTATATTTCTGGATTAAATCCCACTTGGTTGTCGTGTATAATTCTTTTAACATGCTACTGAATTTAGTTTGCTATTATTTTGTTGAAGATTTTTACATTATATTTGTAAAGGATATTGGCCTGTAGTTTTTTTTTTTTTTTTTTTTTTTTTGTAGTGTCTTTGTCTAGTTTTGGTATTAGAGCCCAGGTAATATTTGTCTAATAGAATGAGGTAGGAAGTATTTGCTCATCTATTTTTTGAAGCCATCTGATCCTGAGATTTTCTTTGTTGGGAGTTTTTTTCTATTCTTTTTTAATTGTGGTAAAATATACGTAACATAAAATTTACTATTTTAATCATTTTTAGCATACAGTTCAGTGGCATAAGTACATACATTCACATTGTTTTGCTGTTGGGAGGTTTTTGATTATTGATTCAATCTCATTACTTTTTTTTAAACTTTATTGTTCTTTTTATTTTCATTTTTTTAATTATTGGTGAAGGGGAACAGGACTTTATTGGGGAACAGTGTGTACTTCTGGGACTTTTCCAAGTCAAGTTGTCCTTTCAATCTTAGTTATGGAGGGCGCAGCTCTCTGGCCCATGTGGGAATCGAACCAGCAGCCCCGTTGCCCAGAGCGCGCGCTCTAACCAACTGAGCCACCCGTCTGCCCCTCATTACTTTTTATACATATATTCAGATTTTCTATTTCTTCTTGAGTCAGTTTTAGTAGTTTGTGTACTATGATCTATCTATACACAACACTGATTGTACCAAATGTATGGGTCTTTCACACCAATTTTCCAATTTTCTGTCGACACCAACTGGGTGTCCTACAATTTAATTCAATTCTGACACTACCCAGAATTAGTGCAGACCCACAAGACTGAGGTTAAGGGCTCAATCTCACAAGACTGTCCCCAGTTTCAGATACCAATCTCAAGTAGTGGGTCCCCAGGTTATCCACACTTCTGTCCAACTTGGCTATAAATCGGAAGTTCTCACAACCTCTTCCTCAGGTTTGATTATTTGCTATAAGGGCTCACAGACTCAGGGAAACACTTTGCTTCCGCTTACTGGTTTATTATAACGGATACAAGTGAACAGCCAGATGAAGAAGCACACAGGTAGCGGTCAGGAAGAGTCCCAAGCACAGGAGCTTCTGTTCTTGTGTGGGTTGGGGTATGCCACCCTCCTGGCATGTGGATGCATTCACCAACCTGGAAGCTCTCTGAACTCCACTGTTTAGAGTTTTTATGGTGGTTCCATTGCCTAGGCGTGATTCACTCATTGGCCATTGATGATTAACTCAATCTCCAGCCTCTCTCCCATTCCTGGAGGTCAGGAGTGGGGTATGTGGGGTTGAAAGTTACAATCCTCTGATCACATGATTGGTTCCTTTGGCAACCAGCCCCATCCTGAAGCTCCCTAGGGGACCACCAAGAGTTACCTCATTAGCATAAACTCAGGTAGGGTTGAAAGGGGCCTATTATAAATAACAAAAAAAAAAACACACCTCTTCACCCCTATCACTTGGGAAATTACCAGAGTTTTAGCTCTGTGCCAGTTATCAAGGATAAAGACCAAATATATATTTCTTACTATATCATGATATCACAGTGTATTTTTAGGAATTTGTCCATTTCATTTGTTATCCAATTTATTGGCATAACATTGTTCATAATACTCTCTTACAACTCTTATTTCTGAAAGGTTGGTAGTAATTTCCCCACTTTCATTTCTGATTTTAGTAATTTGAGTCTTTTTTTTGCTTAGTCTAACTTTTTCCATATTGTTGAACTTTTCAAAAAACCAACTTTTGGTTTGTTGATTTTCTCCCCCCCCCCCATTTTCTGCTTTATTTATTTCCACTTTAATTTTTATTATTTTTTTCCTTCAGCTCACTTTGGGTTTAGTTTGTTCTTTTTGTATGTAGTTCCTTAAGGTATTCAGTTAGGTTATTAACTTAAGATCCTTCTTCTTATTTATTTATTTTTTTTTATAAAGGAAATATTGAAAGGAAGACTTTTTATTTTATTATTTTTTAAAGGTTTTTTTGTTTCGTCTTTTTTTATTGGGGAAGGGGAACAGGACTTTATTGGGGAACAGTGTGTACTTCCAGGACTTTTTTCCAAGTCAAGTTGTTGTCCTTTCAATCTTAGTTGTGGAGGGTGCCATTCACCTTCAAGTTGCTGTCCTTTCAGTCTTAGTTGTAGAGGGTGCAGCTCAGCTCCAGGTCCAGTCACCTTTGCTAGTTGCACGGGGCGCAGCCCACCAAGGGAGTAGAACCGGCAACCTTGTGAGAGGAAGCGCTCCAATCAACTGAGCCATTTGGGAGCTCAGTGGCAGCTCAGCTCAAGGTGCCGTGTTCAATCTTAGTTGCAGGAGGCGCTGCCCACTATCCCTTGCGGGAGTCAAGGAATTGAACAGGAAACCTTGTGGTTGGGAGCCCACTGGCCCATGTGGGAATCGGACCGGCAGCCTACGGAGTTAGGAGCATGGAGCTCTAACCACCTGAGCCACTGGGCCGGCCCCAAGATCCTTCTTTTTTAATGTAGGCATTTACAGCTATAAATTTCCCTCTTAGCACTATTTTCCCTGCATTTCATGAGTTTTGGTATATTGTGTTTTTATTTTTATTCATATCATGGCATCTTCTAATTTCCCTTGTGATTTCTTCTTTGACCCATCAGTTATTTAAGACTGTTATTTAATTTCCACATACAATTTTCCCTCGGTATCTGCAGGGGATTGGTTCTAGGCTCCCCCACGGATACCAAAATTTGCAGATTCTCAAACCCTTACAAGAAATGGTGTAGTATTTGCATATATGCTACAGTGGGGTATGCCTACATCACTTCATTCGTGTGGATTCGGTGTAGTGCTCAGCAGGTGGTAGATGCCAGTTTTGCCTTTTAGAGCTTTCTGGAATTTTTTGTGTGTTTTAAGAACAGCTTTACTTATTTATATTTTAAATTTTTTTATTTTTAAATTACTGTTGACATTCAATACTATATTAGTTTCAGGTGTACAGCATAGTGGTTAGACATTCATATAACTTATGAAGTAATCCTCCGTAAGTCTAGTATCCACCTGGCACCGTACAGTTATTACAATATTATTAACTATATTCCCTATGTTGTACTTTACATTCCCGTGACTATTTTGTAACTACCAATTTGTACTTCTTAATCCCTTCCCCTTTTTCACTCAGCCTCTCAATCCCCCTTCCATCTGGCAACCATCAGTTTGTTCTCTGTATCTATGAGTCTGTTTGTCTTATTCATTTATTTTGGTTTTTTTTTAGATTCCACATAGAAGTGAAATCATATGGTATTTGTCGTCTTTGTCTCTCTGACTTACTTCACTTAGCATAATACCCTCTAGATACATCCATGCTGTTGCAAATGATAAGATTCCATTTTTATGGCCAAGTAATATTCCATTATATATATGCACCACATCTTTAGCCAGTCGTCTATTGATGGACACTTGGGTTGCTTCCATATCTTGGCTATTGTAAATAATAGTGCAATGAACATAGGGGTGCATATATATCTTTTCAAATTTGTGTTTTGGATTTCTTCAGATAAATACCCAGAAGTGGAATTGCTGGGTCATAAGGTAGGTCTGGTCTTAATATTTTGAGGAACCTCCATACTGTTTTCCATAGTGGCTGCACCAATTTGTGAGGGGATATTTTTTTATTTTTTAATTTTATTTTCAAGCCGAGGTTGGTTGAGTTCGTGCATCCAAAACCCATGGATATGGAGGGCTGACTGTATTTGTTAAACTTCCAGAGTCCCTGGAAATTTCTTCTGTTATTCATTTCTAGTTTCATTCCATTGCAATAGGAAAAGATACTTTGTATGACTTCAGTCTTTTAACATTTATTGAGATTTGTTTTATGGCATAATATATACGGTCTCCAGTTCCTTAACTTTACTGATGAACTTGAACCTCAGAGGTAAAATGACTTGTGGAAGGTACAAGCAAATAAATGGGTACTTATTTAGTTATAGAATTAGAATTAAGACTGATTCTCAGTCTTTCACCATTGAAATTTGATGTTTGTTTAAAGTGTGAAGGGGCTTAATTTGGAATGCAATAAGGAGCCACCCAGTCTCCTTTGTTGGTTCTTCTGTTTTCACTTATCTTTTATTTTTATTTTTTTAAATTTTTATTGGGGAATATTGTGTTTCTCCAGAGCCCATCAGCTCCAAGTTGTTGTCCTTCAATCTTAGTTGCAGGGGGCGCAGCCCACCATCCCATGTGGGAATTGAACCGGCAACCTTGTTGTTGAGAGCTTGCGCTCTAACCAACTGAGCCATCCAGCCTCCCCTCTGGAAGCTCAGCAGCAGCTCGTTGTCTTCAATCTAGTTGTGGAGGGCACAGCTCACTGGCCCATGTGGGAATTGAACTGGCAACCCTGTTGTTCAGAGGTCGCGCTCTAACCAACTGAGCCATCCGGCTGCCCTTCACTTATCTCTTAAAAGTAGGTATTCTCCAAGGTTTTGTGGTTGGTTCTCTTCTACCTCCGTACACTCTCTACCTGCTTCCATGGTAGCTTCCCTTCAGTTTGGAATGCCAGTCCCCTTTTCCAGTTCCATGCTGGTTACTTCTACCAAGTGATCTTTGAGAATCTTAGAACCAACATATGCTAAAAGGAACTGTGACTTCTCTTTATTCTATCAGCAAATTTTTCTAGCATTCCTTTTTTGTTGTTGTTAATGGGACTACCACTCATTATTCCAGTGACTCAGGGTGGGAGAATGGAAAGTCAGTTTTATTTATTTTTCCCCTCACAAGATCTCCACATCTGATCAGCTACAAACTCTTGTGGCTTCTCTTTGTAGTACTATTCCTATTTGTTCTTCCCTTTCCATTTTCTCTGCTACCGTCTATTACCTTCTGCCTGTATTAGTGTAATAGCCTAATAATCTATCCTCTTCTTTAGTCACTACTATACCATACTTATTAATCTTTCTAATATATATGACGTTAGATAAACGATGTTGGTGTCATCCTCCATGCAATCATCAAAAAATAGCTTCCTTGTGCCCACTGAATAAAGTGCAAACGTTTTAGCTTACCATTCAAGGCTCATTATAATTTGGTTCCAACTTCCTTTTTTTTTTTTTTTTTTTTAAGATTTTATTGGGGAAGGGGAACAGGACTGTATTGGGGAACAGTGTGTACTTCCAGGATTTTTTTCCCAGTCAAGTTGTTGTCCTTTCAATTTTAGTTGTGGAGGGTGCCGTTCAGCTTCAAGTTGTTGTCCTTTCAGTCTTAGTTGTGGAGGGCGCAGCTCAGCTCCACGTCCAGTAGCCATTGCTAGTTGCAGGGGGCACAGCCCACCAACCCTTGCGGGAGTTGAACCGGCAACCTTGTGGTTGAGAGGACGTACTCCAACCAACTGAGCCATCCGGGAGCTCAGTGGCCGCTCAGTTCAAGGTGCTGTGTTCAATCTTAGTTGCAGAGGACGGTGCCCACCATTCCTTGCGGCATTCAAGGAGTTGAACCGACAACCTTGTGGTTGAGAGCCCACTGGCCCATGTGGGAATCGAACCAGCAGCCTTCGGAGTTAGGAGCATGGAGCCCCAACCGCCTGAGCCACTGGGCTGGCCCTCCAACCTACTTTTAATTCCACATCTATTGCAGATCCTATCACACAGCTTATGTTCTAGTTACCTGAGCTTGCAACAGTTATTGTGTCGAGTACAAGTTGCTGGAATCCATTGGGAAGCAAAACAGACCAGGTCCTTTCTCATTCCTGCCTCCTCAATCTCAATTTGATCTTGGTCCCACTCTTCTGCACCTTCCACTCCAGATTAAGTTCCTCTATTAACCTCCCCATTCCTATCCATGGTGGGCCTAAGGGGAAGAAGGCTAAAGGGCAGGAGAAGAAAAAGATTGCTAAGAGATAGGGTAAAGTTGGTGTGAAAACTGGAGTATTTCTTTCCCTACCAATTGTAACTCTTTGCCCCAGAGTTAAAAGGATCTGGAAAAGGTCCAGGACTGAGCTTGTCTGAGAAACAGGGACAAGGTGGGAGAGAGGTTAGTTTCAGTGAGGAAAGTCTGCCATTAAAAAACTGTTACATGGGTACAAAGAGCATTTCATGAATTTGACTTCAAAGACAAGGGAAGTAAAAGCTGAAATAAATGAATAGGACCATATCAAACTAAAAAGTATATGCACAGCAAAAGAAACCAACAAAATAAAGAGGCAACCAATCGAATGGGAGAAGATTTTTGCAAACAATGTCTCCAATAAGGGGCTAATATCCAAAATATATAAAGAACTCATACAACTCAACAACAACAAAAAAAAACAATCTAATTAAAAAATGGGCAGAGAACCTGAATAAACATTTTTCCAAAGAGGACATACAAATGGCCAATAGACATATGAAAAAATGCTCAACATCACTAATCATCAGAGAAACGCAAATAAAAACCACAACGAGATATTGTCTCACACCAGTGAGAATGGCTATCATCAACAAGACAGATAATAACAAGTGCTGGAGAGGCTGTGGAGAAAAAGAAACCCTCCTACACTGTTGGCGGGAATGCAGACTGGTGCAGCCGCTATGGAAGGCAGTGTGGAGGATCCTCAAAAAATTAAGAATACTGTGTTTCCCTGAAAATAAGACCTAGCTGGACCATCAGCTCTAATGCATCTTTTGGAGCAAAACTTAATATAAGACCTGGCATTATATTATATTATGTAAGACCCAGTCTTATATTATAGTAAAATAAGACTGGGTCTTATATTAATTTTTGCTCCAAGATGCATTTAGAGCTGATGGTCCGGCTAGGTCTTATTTTTGGGGAAACACGGTAGAATTACCATGTGACCCAGCAATCCCTCTCCTGGGTATCTACCCAAAAAATCTGAAAACATTTGTCCATAAAGATATATGGACATTCGGCAATACGGTGTTCATTGCAGCTTTATGTACGGTAGCCAAGACATGGAAACAATCAAAGTGTCTTTCAATAGATGATTGGATAAAGAAGATGTGGTATATATACACAATGGAATACTATTCTGCCATAAGATGAAATAGTGCCATTTGCGACAACATGGATGGATCTCGAGATTATTATGCTAAGTGAAATACGTCAGACAGCAAAAGTCGAGAACCATATTCCATTGATATGTGATATATAAAAGTGAAAACAGCAAATGAACAAGACAAACAAATGAAGAAACAAAAACTCATAGACACAGCCAATAGTTTAGTGGTTACCAAAGGGTAAAGAGTGGGGGTGGTAGATGAGGGTAAAAGGGAGCAAATATATGGTGATGGAAGGAGAACTGACTCTGTGTGGTGAACACACAATGTGACATATAGGTGATGTATTACAGAATTGTACACCTGAAACCTATGCAACTTTACTAACAATTATCACCGCAACAAATTTCAATTAAAAAATAAATAAAAAGAATGAAAAAAACAAACCATTACAGACTCTAGTTTTCTCTGCCCCAAATCCAGGTGTCGGTTCTCAGTTAGGGTCCAGGCTCCCTCGCTCACTCTCTTTGGGCGCGGTCTGGTCCTGCCTCGCCTCCAGCATCTCTGGCTGCCTTGGGGCCGCTCTCCCCGCCCTCAATCGCAGTTCCCGCCTCAGCGCTCCCGCACACGCTGAGCCCAAGGAGGAGGGGCGTCTAAGCTGGGTCCAGCCCCTTCAGGCGCCCGGCTCTGGGCTCCCGGGCCCGCCCCCCGCGCCAGTTGCCAGGGAGCGGTTGCCATAGAGCTGAGCAGTTGTCCGCGTGCGCAGGCGGAAGTCCCGGATTGAGGCGCCGCCATTTTTGCTGCCGGACGCGGAGGGAGAGGCTGAGAGAGTCGGAGACGCTATCCGCTTCCATCCGTCGCGCAGACCCTGCCGGAGCCGCTGCCGCTATGGATGATCGGGAGGATCTGGTGTACCAGGCGAAGCTGGCCGAGCAGGCTGAGCGATACGACGGTGAGTTGGGGGGGCAACGGGGGGCTGGAATTCTCGGACCCTCTGCCGCCGCCCACAGAGGCCGGGAGCAGGAGACAAAATGGCGGCACCGCCGCCGATCCTGGCCCGGGGACGTGGATTCCAGAAGCAGGAAATGGCCTGCGGTCTCCCGGAGCGGTGGGAGGCCCCAGGCCCAGGAATTTGACCCCTTCGGCGTCCTTCGCCGCAGACACTTGCGAGCCTAGAGGCCCAGGCGATAGGGTGGAGGAGTTGGTTGTAAAATGGCGGCTAGGGGGAGGGCGAGTCCCGGGGCGGGGGAGGGGGAAGAGATGGCGGGTGCTGTCTCCGGGTGAGCAATCCCCAGGGGAGCTTCTGGCCAGTCTTGGGATGTGGAGAACAATTGTGTGGGGTGGTGGGGCAAGAAACACCCGCCACATGGGGGACAGTGGCGACCAGGGGCTGTAGCGCGGGCGCCTTTCAGGGAAATATGGCGGGTGGGGGCGGTGGCTTTTCCCCGGAGGCCCAATGTGGGGCGGCGGCTGTTGAGTCTCACAAAGGAGAAACCTTACGAGCGGAGGTCTTCTTGGGGCTTGTGGTCGGAGGCAGTCTTGAATGAGAGTGGGGGAAGGGGAGAGGGTGGGAATCACTGCAGTTCATCCTTGGGCGGAGGCCAGCTGAGATGCTGCGATCAGATTTCTTTCCCGTAGGCCAGCACACCTTGTAGTGAGGGTTTTTTAGGCTTCACATTCAGCCTCGCTTTCTTCTGGGGAAATCGAGCAAAACCTCCCGCACGCTCCCTCCCTTTCCTCAGACTTATCCCGTAGACCTCGAAGTTCCTGTAATTTTTTTTTGTTTGTCTCTATTAGCTGTGGGTTGTGGTGTCTAGAACATTGAACTGGAAACAAGGAGACCATGACTCTTAGTCCCTTTCTAGTGCCTGTCTGTCTCTGTCTCCCAAGTTTGTTAAAATGACTTTCCTGTTGACACATACCATTATGACAAATGGAAGAAGACCTGTTGAAAAATAAAGTTATTTCAAATAACGTTTAGTAACTGCATTTTGGTTGAGCGCCGGGGCTTGGAATGCGTGTTCTTACCTCATTGGGGATCTTAACCTATCACAAGCACCCAGCTGAGGCTTGGGTTTTTGGATTATGAACATAGAGGGTCCCAGCAGATCCTATGTATATTTTTTTCCGTTTTGAATAAATGGTTTTATGTACAGATTTGAACAGATTTTCTTTGTTCACTGATCCTTCGTCCCTAAAGGTTCTTTCGTCATTTTTCTGAACTTTATATCAAAATGCCCATTGTGTCTGTTTAGTCCATTCCAGGCGGCTGTTTTTAAGTCGTCCCCTCCACCTCCTATTTTGGAACTAGGTACTTGAATTATCTCCACATCCGTTAAAATGTATATAAAAACAAAAAGTTGTATATGATTTCTGTGGTTCTAATGCAGTTGTGGGGTGAGACATTGAAATCAAGTGCCATTGATCTTTAGATTTTTCTTAATTAAGCCACTTATTTTTCAAAATATGTAGGGTCCTTGTTTTCCTTGAATGCCTATTTGTCATGTGCATACCCTCAGGGCTAATCCTAGGGTAGGGTTAGGATTCACGAATTTGAAATTAGGAAAAAAGGCCTGGAACTGAAATCTAGGAAAGATACTACACTAAATTTCCTTCTGTAAATCCTAAAATTGCTATTGGTATTGAACAAGATTCTTGTTGGGAGGGGGAAGGGAATAAGATGGGGAAGTACAGCTCAAGGTCAGATTTGTCTTTATTTCAGTGTGTAAAAAAAGTCAAATGTAGGTGTGCTTGTAATGGAACTCTCCTCTCCCCGCCCATTGCTCCAGATAGGTTCCCCTCTCAATCTACCACTGCCTTTGGCAAAAAACTTTATATTTGAATGCTTTCTGCTCTGTAGGGATTTAGGCTCTGAGTAAACTTGCTGTGATAACCAAAAAGAGGACATGGAGGAAGGTTCTAAAAACTGATTTGGAAGCTCATGATAGTAGTTTGCTAATAAATGACTGTTTGATGATCATGTAATATTTTGGAGTTGAGTACTGAGGATTTTTGACCAAATCTCTTACTGGATGTTCAATATAGGACTCTATAGATAGCCTCATCGTTGCATTGTACACTTTTTGTATCTCCAGGATCTAAAGGGAGGAAGAGATAGGGTTTACCAGATGGGGAGGAACTCCTATGACTGTTGGGCACAAGATAGGGAGGGATTCATTGGAAAGGAAGAAGAGGAAGACAGTCATCAGGAATCAGATTTTTACCTGTGTCCACTCCTTTATTGGGTGCAATAATTCATTGTTGTCTGTGGTGACAAAAAAATGATCCCATAGTTTTGAAAACTTTTCAAGTGTGGGGAGTGGAGGAGGCGAGAATGCATTTGAATGATCTGATTTTGGGTACATGGATATAAATACTGGATATTGTTCCTGCGGTACCTTTATCTTTAATTTTGCATGCTGTGTTGAACCAATACTTACACTTTTTTGTAGCATCATTTAACTCTATCCTGGAAACTTGGAATCGATTTATATGGTTTATTTAATGGTACTGGAGGAAAAGCTAAGCTGTGTTCAGAAAAAGGACAATTTTGGGTTGCAGGTAGGAAATACCTGAAGTTTGGGGCTAGGATTGTTCACCTTGAAGGTTAATCTAGCATCCCATCACTTAATGTCAGTCTTAGCATTCCCGAACTAAGTCTTACTGATTTATATGAACCACTTTAGTACAGAAAAGTGGGGAATATGGCAGGGGGAAAAAGGAGTACTTTTCACATTTTTGAAAGTAGAGAGGTCAGCATGAACTACGTTTGGGTTTGTGGGGTAGTAGCTGGTTTTGTCTTTTCATCTTTCTTGTGATGATTGGCTCCATGTGAAGTAGGGGTAAAGTTTTGGTGTTCACTTGAGTCACTCTGAATGCATTAACCCCAGGAAGGCATCTGTTCTGAGTCACTACATAGCTGTCCTTTTAAAACCCTAGAGCCTCATCTCCTGTTCTGGTAATCAGTGAAGGGTGGGGGCGTGTTTTGAATTAACTTTTTAATATGTCTTGTTAGGAAAAAATGGGTAATAGTAAATGAACTTTATTAATGAGTTTAAAAACACAGGTTAATTATCCGTTCTTGACTGTAGGACAGTAATAATTTTTATTGCTATTTTTGTTAATACTAAAATGGTTATTTCAGTTAATGGAGTTTACCAAATGCATTTTTCAGTCCTGCCTAAACATAAGTGGAATTGGGTAATGCGATTTTTAAAATCCCTCCTACTGGTAGCTTTTAATTTAGTCTTTGTATTTAAAGGAGATGCTCTTGTGTATGCTTTAGACTTTTGTACAGTATTGTGCACTTGGGCATACAAACTATATATAGTATATAATGAAATCATGAATCATTGCAATTTGAGATGATGGGGTAAATTCTTACTGTGGACATTCCTAGGTCCCCTTTTCACTGTTACATGAAAAATCTCAATTTGAATTCTAGTATGGCAGAAAACACTATGGCAAGTATTAAACTGAGCAAAGTTTGGATTCAGTAAGTACAAGCAAACACATTGAAAGCCCATATAAACAGGCTTTCCATAATTGTTTGATACGTAGCTTGGTCAAGGGAATACGAAATGTTTTAAAGATTTCTTGATTTTAACTTGATATAGCAAGTGAAATTTCAGCCCAGTAAATGTATGTATTTTACAAATGAGTTTCAAATTTGTAAGCAGCTGATCTGAAAGCATGATTTTTTAAAAAAGGGCTGTAAGGCTGATTTTACCAGAATTTTACCTTATATTTAAGAAAAGTGTACTTAAACAGTAATGACAAGGAATAGGATAAAAATTAAATTTTCAAACTTTATGTAATGCCATGTTTATATAGAACTTCTCACAGACCACTTAACAAAAATTTTTACTTATTTCATGTGACATTGAAATAGTGTTACTTCCATTTTTATGGTTCAGGAAAGTGATTTGAGCATATTTAATGATTTTTTTTCTTTTCTGTATCGCATGACTAGTTGTCTAGTAAATGGCAAAGCCAGAAATGGTCTGACCTTTAGACCAGTTTCTCCTGAGCCACTCACAAAAGACGCATGTGTGACTAAGGTGATGTGTGTGTTTATGACTTGACTAGTATTTATTGAAATAGATCAAATGTCTTCGTAATTTTCTAAAGAAACCTTGTGTTTTCTTTCAAAAGCCCATCTCAAGACTCAGTGAATGAAGTGAGAGGGATTTTAGGTAATTTCAGAATGTGTGTTTGCATATAGGTTTCTTGGTTTATCACAGTGTGTCTATGGAGGTGTGGCTAGTGCCATGCATTTCTGTCAAGTACTTTTAAAACATTTTCCCTTCACTTCTGCTTTAATGGATACAGCCCTTAAGTTAATGATGTAATTGTAAAATTTGTAGAAGGAAAGATTGGCAAATAATTCACAAGTATTCTAAGTAGAAGCCTAGATAGCTGTCAAACAATCCATCAAGGGATAGTGAGGAATAGCAACAGAAAGTAGTTAACATTTATTGTGTTCCAAATGGTCAGGTAACAGTTTGATACAGTTAAATACTGACGTATCTGAGTTGACAGATTGATTTGCCAACATAATTTTATGCTTTGAGCTCATTAAATATTCATTCTGGTCACTCCTAGAACAATTTCAGTTCATTTTAATTTACTAAGTTGTAACAACTGCCATAATAAGAGGGTCATCATAATTTATCATCTAAATCAGGATACCTTAAAACGAAGGGGTACCAATTCATAATCAAGTTGTATGCTTAACTGAGATTGTCCTGAGCTGCAAACTTGCCCTGATGGTCATCCAACTTAAGACCATTTTATTACTATTCATTGTTTCATTTAGAGTCATACAAAAGTTTTCTAAGCTTTGTCCATCCTGCTAGAGTGGAGATAATCTTAGATCTAAGTCCTCAGATTGGTTTTCCTCTTTCTTAAATGAAGTCAACATTTGGCAGAACAAGACAAATCAAAGACAAAATGAAAGATTTTCTCCTCCCAGTCCTCAAAACGGGAACTGGAAAAGCCAAGGATATGGTAGCTGCTGAAAATAGAGCTTGCTGGCATATGAACTAGTCATTCTGACTGAGGGTCAAAGCCAAGTATGTTGGTTTTATGTGTGTCTGCCTAGAGCATATGCAGAAAGTTTAAAATACTTGACTTAGGTGTTAGCAAGTGTCTGTCCTAAACTAAGAACTTTTTCCCCAAATAAATTTCTAAAGTCTCACCCATACCTTGTTATAACCATTCATTTTAGAACAACACTGAATCCTGTGTAGTTTAGAAAACAAATGACCATGATCCTGGTTTATCTTTTGAAATTTAATCTTGACTTGATTATTGCCCTTCTTCCAATGATCCATCACTATAGCTGGGCAGATCTGTTATTGGTAGTCTTGATTTGTGATGAGGTCAGGATTTTATCTAGCTAAAGCAATATGAAATGTGTTTAACTCTTTATATATAACATTCAAAGGAGACACATTACACTATGAGTAAAAGTTATGACTTTCATATTTTGTAAGATGCCGTGTAGTACAAAGGCCTTGGAATTATCTGGATTCCTTGTCTACAGAATGGGAATTAATGATGTCTGCCTTGCCTGCTAATTTACAGGGTTGTCATGAAATTGTGGGGTTTTGTGAACTGCAAAGCATTATTTTTGTCAGCTGGTAGTATTGTGAGAAAGTCCTATTACCCAATATAGAAAATGAAGGTTCAGCTTTATTCCCAAGCAGTATAATCTATACTTTGGCCATGTTCAGATGGTATGTGGTTCTTTTGATACTAATTTTAGGTTAATATTCAGGAGAAAAACCTATCTTCCTAGCAAATATTACTTGTTTGTGGATTTGGGGTGAAAGTTTCCGTGGTATGAAAATATAAAAGTTAATCAGTGTTAAAATATTTGCATGACAGCCGTGTCAGATTTCTGACTAGGAAAATAATACTACAGGTATCCCCTGCTATATGAAAATAAGAGTGTTGTATGAAACCCTTAAGCCAAAACGGTGTAAAGCAAAGCAACGATTACTTTAGGATACATTTTGCTAAGGGCACAACATAAATCTAGATAAACACATGCTCACAGACAAGGTTCATTCAAAGCTATGGTGGTTTGATGCTGAGTGTAGTTCCTAGAAGGAAGTTGTCTGCTACATTCCCTGCTTTGGGTGCGCGCTGCCTCTAATGGCAAAAGCTAAATGGTATTTTTGCTTTTCGCCTTTTTGGTAAAAGCAAAAATCCTCTTCGGATTGCTTTCATTTAGTGAAAACAGGTACTACTAATGTAGGTCTTTCTTAAAAGTGAAGTGGCATCACTGGAACTTTGGAAAGCAGGGCTACCAGCACACAACCAATTTTGTGAAATGTGATTCTAAAGGCTTATTGTAAGTCTTGCACAGTGAATGGGTTCTGATTAATAGAAAGCTACCAATTAAAACTACTTAGTCCTTGGTGGTTTAGTCATTTAAGGATTTTGTGGGACCTTGGAATGGTTGTTATGAATACCTTTGTGTTGTAGAAATGTTGTTTATTTTACATAAGAATTTGTGTGATTTTATTAATGCAAAATAAGTTAAACTATAAATTAGTAAAAACTTAGGATTGTTATGAAAATTTCAAAACATTGTGTGCTGTCTGACTAGGAAAATATCAGTGACAGTTGATTTTGCTTCTAATAGATTTTAAAAAGGTATTCATTAATGAAATATTTTTTCTGTGCGGAATAGACTTTCGTACAATTTAAAAATGTATTACTCTGAAAGTGCTGAAATTTTGATGAGGGTTTCTTGGCTGTTCAAAGACTTAGGAAAAGAAATCAAGTTAATAATAAATCTGAATAAATAGCATTAACCCTTCTTTTAAACTGTATCAGTGCAAGGGTTATTTCTGTCACTTTTTTCCTGATGTATTCCAGACAACTTTTTTAATTATTAAAGTTTATTGGGGTGACAATTGTTACTAAAGTTATATAGATTTCAGGTGTAAAATTCTGTAATACATTATCTACATATCATATTGTGTGTTCACCACCCAGAGTCCGTTCTCTTTCCATCACCATATATTTGATTCCCTGTACCCTCATCTACCTCCAAACAAAATTTTGTTTTGTTTTTTTCCTTAATTCTACAAAAATTATGAAAAGAGATTTAGACTTGGAGCTCTCTTTTCCCCCTATATGTCAGTGTCTTAGGTCGTTTACCTCCTGAAACTCTTACTTTATACCTCTACCTCCTCTGCACCTCATAGTAGCTTCTTAAATTCTAAGAGGAGAGATCTCTTAATTTTGATGTAGTTAGAACCATCCCCGCCCTCCCCACCTCAGTTTTCAGACTGATGGGAGTGATACCTTTCTGCACTCAAAATTGTAGAATCTGGATAAAAGGTTGTCTTGTTCTTTTTTTTTTTTAATCTAGCGGAAGCTAATTGGGAAAGTTTTTAAGTTCTTTAGAAGGCTAATTTTTTTCCTCGGTCTAGAGAAAGTAGGAGTTGATTTTAGAGAGTCTCTGTTTAGCTTGGTACGTGAAGAGGAAAAACTATATATATAGTCGAGTGTCAAGATTGTGTTTTGGGGGGGTGGGAGATGAGGGTAAGGGGGATCAAATATATGGTGATGGAAGGAGAACTGACTGGGTGGTGAACACACAATGGGATTTATAGATGATGTAATACAGAATTGTACACCTGAAATCTATGTAATTTTACTAACAATTGTCACCCCAATAAACTAAAAAAAAAAAAGATTGTGTATTGGAAAGCCTTAGTTTTCAGACTATTAAAAAGAAATTCCAAAGCCCTTTGACAAATACATCTTGAGTGCTAACTATGTACCAGGCACCGTTCTAGAAACTTGGTATTCATCAGTAAATACAATAAGACAAAAGATCTTTTCAAGAGCTTATGTTGTAGTGAATGTATAAATGCTTTTTAAAAATTATACTTTTGTTACTAGGTGTAATTAAGAGTTAATTTGAATTAGTCAGTAACCATGGAGTTTGCTATAATGTAGGGTGCTATACCTGGTGCTGGTACCCGTGCCATATCCAAAAGACTGTAGAAAGCTACATGTCTTTTTTCATTGACTACTAGTGTCAAGTGGCCCTAACAAATTGAAAAGGTTCTTTAAAAGTTTATTTTCATTGTGATAATAAAATCTAATAAAAATACCATCTCCTATGTCGCGTGCTTGCTATTCTCTCAATCCTCAAAAACAACCCTGCAAAGTAGGTACCACCCATTTATGGATAAAGATTCAGAACCTAGGAAAGCTGACAACAAATAGTAACATCACTGGGATTTAGCCAAGTCTTTTTCGCTTCCAAGCTGATATTCCATTCATTTCCATACTTGTAAGCAAACATTAATCCAAACTGTTTGAAACTTTCTGTTCTTTAGATTTTAATTTTATAACTTACAAGTTGCTATGAACAGTCTTTTGCCTTAATTTTTCTATTTAGTGTTTTCTTCCATATATGAAGACGACAGAGGGGTATGTAGGTTGAATATATTTTCCAGTGGAGATGTAACAAGAGATAGTAAAACTAGCACTGGACCAGAAGTCATTAAATTTAGGGGAGGTCTGTGATGTCCATGTTTTATTTGACTATTGTCCCTTTAGACATGTCATTTAGTCTCTGGGCCTTTCTTATCTGTATAATGAGATTTCTTTTCTGAAAGCTACTTTATACACTGAATTTGCAGGCTGAAACTTCTGTGACCAGCAGTTAAGGGCTATGAAACAAATCTAAATTAAGTGCAATCTATAACGGGGTTCTATTCCAGCCAATTTAGCTACTGGTTCATTTAATAGAGAGACTCCCATTCTCTAAATTTGCATTTATATTGTTGTGTTGAGTGAATTATAAGGTTGAACTAGATGAAATCGACCGTTTCAGTCATGTATGGTTCAGCCTAGTGTGAAGTGGTGGGTGCAAGGTCTCAAGCGTTTCAGGAAGCAGCAGGATTATTGAGGGACGGTACATGAGTACTTTCTTCCGGAGGTTAGTTTTGCTTTTTGTACTTACTAAATTGATTTTATCTACGTTTCCTTTCTAGGTCTGCTGCTGCTTTTTTTCTCTTTGTCTCAGAATAGTGGATTCAGATTTATGCTGTTTGCAATTATTTTAATGCAGTGCTTTCCGGGTTACTGTGTAGTACAACTTCTGGAACTGTGCAACATAGGGACCCAGATATTTTGATCATTTTGGAGAAAAGGTGGTACATAAAATACTTTTCCCCCCAAACAAAAGTAATAGAATTTACTTTTTTTTTTTTTTTTTTTTTGCTTGTTTTCAGAATAAAGAGGATGGAAAAAAAGGCCCGTTTTCTTTCCAGGAGAGAATTATCTCAGTGGTATACTTCACGGTTGATAGAATGCAGTTGTGACAAAATGTTTGGATTTATTAGATTATGCAGTAGTAATAAGCTTCCTTAGCTGTAGCCAGTAGAATCCCATTTATTAATGTGGAATTTTTCTTACTGTTACTTATTTTAAAGAACTGCTATCCTCCTTTACCCTCCCTCAGTGTGAGAGTGTGTCTTTCTGGCTTTGAAAGCTAACTAGCCCTTACTCCTCAGCATCCTCGCTTTTACACATGGCCAGTGGATATGTTGAAGTGTTACTGTTTAATCAAGAATAGAGAAATTAAACAACGTTGAGCATTAGAAAAAATACCACTGCTTGTGACTCCTTGATATATGAGACTAAAGCTTTAGCTTTATTAAAAAGGGCTGAATATGAAAGAAGCTCTGGGACCTTATTGTTAAATACAGCAACATGGCACTCCACTACTTCTTCATGTACTTTTTCAGTAGGTGACTTTTCAGGCAGTATTTTGGGGACATTGAGGAATGACTACAGGGAACTTTGGCTTTTTCCCCTTGATAAGTTGCAGTTAAATCCGTGTTTTTCCTGCTTCCGAACAGTTAATAAATATATAGCATTAACCTGATCCTTTATCTGTATTCATTTTTTACCACTGAAGCTTTCTTACGCCTTCTTGACCCCTTACCTTTCCTCGTTTCAGAATGCTCTCGCCAGCATTTCTTTGGGAGTCATTTTTGTCTTTTCCTTTTATCCTGTTTATCACACTGCATTAATGTTCTAATTTTCTTTTCTCCACTTCTAAAAACTAAAAGAATTTTAGAACATTAGTATTATTCCATTTAGCAGTCTATTTTAGTTCTGCATGATTTTGAAGATAATTAGGTTAGGAGGATGTTTGGTTTGCTCTTATTTTAGAAGCCTTCAGGTGAAGATTATCAAGTAGACTTATTTCACTAAGATGTGATTTAAAGTATACTTTTTTTCTCTTATTTTTATATGATGTTCAGGTTTTAAGCTTAAATCTGAAAGTGATTTTTTAAAATTTACTTATACTTCTGAAGCAGAGGAATTTAGGATGATGGTCATTAAAAATAGTAGCTGGTTAAATTGCATTAAAAGTGATTTGGGCAACTTGGATATTTTCCAGCTAAAGTATTCAATGCTATATATTTTCTGCATTTTTTTTTTCAATATAGACATATTTACATATTCATGGAACATTTTAAAAATCAGAGGTGGGAAGAAAACTTGTAGTACCTGGTATTTTCTGTGAAGAAGTGTTTTGTTGTTTCTGTTTCCTTGTGTGTTATATTTCATTGTGTGTTGTATACATCTTTATATCTGATTTTGCTTAAGTTCGTATCATGGACCTTTTTCTTATGAGCTGTTGTAAATATTTTTATTGGCTACATAACATTCAGCAACAAACTAGTATGTTTTTGGCTAGTACATTGCTAGTAACACTGCAGTGAAATACTCATATCCCAAATACAATTTTCTGTAATTTGGGTTGCTTAGGAAAGATTCTGAGAAGTGGAGTTTTCTGGTCAAAGTAAGTGAACCTGAAGCTTTGGCTTGAGTGCTTCCGTTCTCTGCAAGGATTTTTCTGTTTGTAGTACCACCACTTATGAATGCGTAGTGCATACTTTTTCGTGCTACAAAAACTCATTTATTTCAATACTTTAAATGTTAAAGCGTGAAGTACATTTTCCCCCACCTTTGTCTTAATTTTTTTAAATTATAAAAGCAAAAATTAAAAGTAAAAAAAGTCAAACAGCTACAGGCATACCGAGTAAATACTGACATCTACTCTGCCCTTCCAGAAATAACTATTAATGGTTTGAATATACTTTAAGAACTTCCTCTGTGCTCAAGTGCCAGTGCATTTATAAACACAAAAACACCTTTTTATTGACTCCAATATGCTATTGATATAAGATTGCATCATTAATAAAGGAAATACTGCCGATTTTACCATGACACACCACTAAGAAAAATCGTGATTTTGGAGATGTTAATGTGAAAAAACGTTTCCTAATATAGATGATGTATACTGTATTGTTCTATAGAAATAACATACGTTATTCAGCAACATGCTTTTTACCCTCAACAAAACATTGTGAATATAAAAAAGCTTTTAAAAACAAAATTGGACCGTTTTAGCCAGATGAACATGAAAACTTAAAAAATGTATGGTTTGTTCATCTGGGCCAGTCTCTACCTTTAAAAAACAAAACTGTTCCGACGGATTTTAGTGTGCAGCCAGGGTTCAGAACCATTGGAATAGATCATTTCTCAAATGCCTGACTGAATTCAGAATCATTGAGAGTGCCTATTAAAAGTTTGGGCATTTGAGACAAAAAAGATGCACATGCCTGTGGCATTCAGATACTGCCATCCTGAAGGCACCCCAAGCCCCACAGAGCTGTCTACTCTGGCATGGCTGATAGCAGGGATGAGGCTGGGGAGATCTGAGTTGGGGAATCAGAGCTTACATTTGCTGTTTCACTTTTTTTTTTTTTAATTTATTTTTTTAATTAAATTTATTGGGGTGACAATTGTTAGTAAAATTACATAGATTTCAGGTGTACAATTCTGTATTACATCATCTATAAGTCCCATTGTGTGTTCATCACCCAGAGTCAGTTCTCCTTCCATCACCATATATTTGATCCCCCTTACCCTCATCTCCCACCCCCCACCACCCACTCCCCCACTTTTTTTTTAAGTGTCTTTTTTTTGAGGGGGGAAGGGAGGGGGAACAGGACTTTATTGGGGAACAGTATGTACTTCCACGACTTTTTTCTCCAAGTCAAGTTGTTGTCCTTTCAATCTTAGTTGTGGAGGGTGCCGTTCAGCTCTAGGTCCAGTTGCTGTTTTCTAGTTGCAGGGGACGCAGACCACCATCCCTTGCTGGAGTCGAACCGGCAACCTTGTGGTTGAGAGCCCGCGCTCCAACCAACAGCCATCCGGGGCTCAGCGGCAGCCCAGCTCAAGGTGCCATGTTCAATCTTAGTTGCAGGGGGCGCTGCCCACCATCCCTTGCGGGACTTGAGGGATTGAACTGGCAACCTTGTGGTTGAGAGCCCACTGGCCCATGTGGGAATTGAACCGGCGTCAGCCTTCGGAGTTAGCACGGAGCTCCAACTGCCTGAGCCACCGGGCCGGCCCTGCTGTTTCACTTTTTGATCCAAAAAGGAGAGTTTTAAAAGTAAATAGTAGAGATGCCAAGATGGCCACAGGAGGTAAACGCTGTGCTTACCTTCTCTCGTGACCACATCAAAATTAGAACTAAACTACAAAACCATCATTGAGAATTGCCTGAAATCTTGCCGAACCGAAGCTCTACAGCTAAAGATGTCAAAAGAAGCCACCTCAGGACTGATGGGAGGGGCCAAGATGCGGGCCGGGCTGGTCCCACACCCATGTGTGACCATTAAAGATTAAGAGGGATATTCAGCTGTGGAGGTCCCCCCCCCCCCCCCCCGAGGAGCGAGAGCTCCCAGCCCCACTACAGCCCAGGGTTCCAGTGCCGTGGAGAGAAGTCCCCATAATTTCTGGCTGTGGAAACCACCGGAGATTGTGACGGAGTGAGACGGAGTGAGATGGAGGGCGACTGCACTCCCAGGCCATCCTCTTAAAGGAACCACACAGAGACTTACCCACCAACGGAATCACTTGCTCTGAACTCCAGCGCTGGGCAACAGCTGGAAAGGCGGCAGGGACATACGGTGGGAACTGAGTTGTGTGGCTTGGTACGGGGGCTAGGGAGGTGCTTTCTCCTGGATGGAGGAGCTGGCGGAGGCAATTATTTCTTTGTTGAGCCCTCCCCCTTCCTGGTGTGCAGACCCAGGTGGCTGCCATATCTGAGTCTGTTTGTTCTCCAGGCCCTGGTCATTGGAGACCCAGCCCTGCTTACCCTTCAGGCACACCCAAGCCACTTGCAGTGGCTTTTTGGTACAAATCACCTGGCTTAGCTCAAGCTGCAGACTTTCCTAGGGCCTCAAAGGTTCTCAGAACCCAGACAAGCAGCATCTGGCTTGAGCATATCCTGTACCTCTTGCTGAGCAGCCCTAAGCTCAGCACTAGCAGCAGCCAGTGGTTCTCGGCTTGGCCTCTCAAGGTGCATCCAAGCACAGCACGGGTGGCAGTCATCTGTGGATTTCTTTGTGGGTCATGCTCAGGTGGGCTATGGGCTGTGGCTGAACTTGACCTATAGTGGATCCCCCCCCTCCAAGATGGTCCTGGGCTGGCGGCACCCCCCCCCCCCCATGGCTAGTTTTAAAACGAGATGGAGCATCACCTGGTCATTTCAAAGTATGACCACCCAAGGGATGGATTGGGCAGGCATCAGAGTCGTGTTGAGGCAGATCTGCTCTGTAGGGTCATCCCCTGTACTATAATTCCTCCACTGTAGTCATGGCCAGTCATCACAACCAGTGAGCCCAAGGGTCAGTCCCTCCCATTGATGTGCAGTTATCAACCAAGGCTGAACTACAGGAGTGCACACACAACCCACACAAGGGACACACTTGGAATGTGTGGCTCAGGTGACCAGAAAGACTGCCACTACTACACAGCATACCTACTACGTAAGGCCACTCTACTAAGCCCAGGAGACATACAGCTCTACCTAATACATAGGAACAAACAGGGAGGCCGCCAAAATGGGGAGACAAAGAAACATGTCCCAAATAAAAGAACAGAACAAAGCTCTAGAAAAACAACTTAGCAAAGTGGAGACAAGCAATCTATCCAATGCAGAATTCCAAACACTGGCTATAGGGATGCTCACGGATCTCAGGGAGATCTTTAACAAAGAGATAGGAAACATAAAAATGGAGACAGTAAACATAAAGAACCAGTAAGAAATAAAGGATACAATAGTGGAAATGAAGAGTATAGTATAGGGAATCAACAGATTAGATGAAGCCGAGGTTTGAATCAGCAATGTAGAAAATAAGGTAGCAGAAAACACCCAACCAGAACAGCAACAAGAAAAAATCCAAAAGGGGCCTCAGGGACATCAAGCATACCAACATTTGCATTATAGGGGTACTAGAAGGAGAAGAAAGAGAGCAAGGAATTGAAAACCTATTTGAAGAAATAATGACAGAAAACTTCCCTAACCTGGTGAAAGAAATAGATATACAAGCCCAGGAAGTGCAGAGAATCCCAAACAGGCCAACACCAAGACACATCCTAATTAAAATGCCAAAGGTTAAAGACAGAATCTTAAAAGCAGCAAGAGAAAAGCAGTTAGTTGCCTACAAGGGAGCCCCCCTAAGATTGTCAGCTGATTTCTCAACAGAAACTTAGAAGGTGGGAAGGGATTGGCAGGAAATATTCAAAGTGATGAAAAGTAAGGACCTGTAACCAAGAGTGCTCTACTCAGCAAAGCTATCATTTAGAATTGAAGGACAGATAAAGAGCTTCCCGACCAGAAAAAGCTAAAGGAGTTCATTATCACCAAACCAGTATTACAAGGAATCTTAGAGGGACTTATTTAAGATGGGAGGGGGTTAGGGATGGGTGAAAAGGGGAAGGGATTAAGAAGTACAAATTGGTTGTTACACAGTAGTCACGGGTATGTAGGGTATAGAATAAGGAATATAGTCAATAATAATGTAATAACTGTGTGGTGCCAGTTATTAGATCTATCAGGGTGATAGATGGGAATGGGGTTGGGGGCAGGGTGAAAAAGGTGAAGGGATTAAATACAAATTGGTAGTTACAAAATAGTCACGGGGATGTAAAGTTTAGGGAATCAGTAACATGGTAAAAACTAGGTATAGTGCCAGATGGCACTAGTTAGAGGGATCACTTCCTAAATTACATAAATGTCTAACCACTGTCCTATACACTTGAAACTAATATAAAATAATGTTGAATGTCAACTCTAATTGAAAATTAAAAAGGGGAAGAGATCAATAATATTGTGATAGCGTGGTAATAACCATATAGAGCTAGGTGGGTACTATTGAATAACTGTGATGTACACCTGAAACTAGTATACTAATTGTATGTTAGCTGTATTTCAATAAAAATAAAAGTTTGGGCATTTGGTCTGTGTACTCTAATGCGTATC
This sequence comes from Rhinolophus sinicus, assembly GCF_057876585.1. Classification (NCBI taxonomy): domain Eukaryota; kingdom Metazoa; phylum Chordata; class Mammalia; order Chiroptera; family Rhinolophidae; genus Rhinolophus; species Rhinolophus sinicus. The sequence goes on from NC_142512.1 coordinate 19,038,306, forward strand.
TCTGGGTATACAGCTGGGTTTGACTAGCTGACCTTGTAAAGCTCCTGTCTAGAGCTCATCTCAGCTTTTTTCAGCAGTTAATTTCCAGGGATCCTGAGTTTGAGAATATTTGAATCTTTATGGCAATACTGCACAGCTTTTTTTTCTAGTTTTTGTCAAACAATGGCTAATGGTTATGTGGATATATTTGCCTTAGTGCAGTATTAGAGGGTTACTACTGTTGTGCAAATGATTAAATATTTAACATAAGTTTAAATTCATAGATGCTAATCAAATTTAACCTGATTTTAAAAAACATTATTAATAACTATCTTAGTTTAGAGTTGCACTACATACCTGTGGACTTCTTAGTATTTCTTTTGTTGATTATAGCTTGTTTATTTCTATCAGTTCTCCCTGTATCTGTCTCTATTTTTATATTCTATTTTGGTTAGTTGATACGATTAGGAATTCCCCTCTCCCCCTTCAGAAGTATCCCTAAGGATTTTTCCTGTAAATCCTTTCTTGGACTTTTTAATCAATAGTTAACTTATTTAGCGTGTGTTGGGGAATGAGTTTCCCCTTGTGAATGATAAAATAATTATAATACCTAATATAGAGGACTTTGTAGTCTAGTTTAGGGAGAACTGTGGCTGAAAACGTGAATGGTTATTGCCAACTTCTGTGATGCAGGAATTTTAGAGAAGAGGTACCAAAGGCATTACGGGCAGTAGTTGTCAGGGATAACTTGAGTGATAGATGGGATATTTATTGGGGTGGAGAAGATTTTGGATGGTGGGAGAAGGAGGTTTTTTCAGGTATATCATCAAAAATACAGCTGTGGGATGAAGCATATGAGGCCTAAGAATGGGCCTTTATCTGGGCTTCAAAGAAAAAAATGGAGTCCGATTATACAAAAGGCTTTATTAGTTTCAGATTCTAAGTTCTGTGTTCTTTATTCAGCTCATTACTGTCGCAAGCACATTGTTAACACTTCTCTAAGTGCTTATGTCCTTTTGGATTTCTGTGTGTGTGTGTAATTTTGGAAGACAGGCAAGCCAAGAAAAGAAAAGAATTTTAACGTATTGTTGACTTCCTGTTATGTGCCAGAGAGTTTTCTATGCAATCTCATTTGAACTTGTATAACCTAGTAGGAGGTATCTCCCACGTTGTAGATGAGGAAACCAGCTCAAAGAGTTTAAGTGACGTAGGTCAAATAGCACTTAATTAAACACCAAGCCAGAATGAAAATCCAATCTGGATCTTTCTGGCTATAAAGATGGTGTTTTCCTACTATGCTGTTTCCCAAAGTGTGTGTGTCTTTTGGTCCACCTTGTATTCCACCTAATAAGAGTGCAAGTGTTAGGTAGATATGACAAGAACAGTGCAAGTGTTACTAAAATAGAATGGAACCTCTGAGGCTTCCCAGACCTCCTGTTTTCTGTTTTAGCATCCTGTTTGTTTCTTAGTACTCAACACTAAATGAACTTAGGTGTCAGATTATTAATCTTGTCCACTTTAAGCCATTTAAACCTTTGCTTAAAGAAAAATCCCAGATCTTGCCAAATTGTTTACTTCAAATTGTTCCTTCCTTGTAACTCTTTTTAACACACTCTTTAAGATACTGTCATAACATTTCGCTGGTTTTAACTAATGATAGATAGCTAGTGATTACTACTATAGCATTTTATGTCCCTAGGAAAACACATTTCTCTTAAAGCTACAAATCTTAGGTTTTTATTGCATCCTTAGATCCTTTCCACATTATTTGCTATTGGAATTAAGTAAATGATTTTTTTGTAGATTGAATTACAATTTTGAGTAATGTAAAAATCTTAAGTTGTGTTTTAGCATCCCACAGATCTTGTAAATGATTTGGAAATACACTCACAAAAGTGCAAATAGCCTTTCTAAGTGATGGCATCACAAACTTTGAGCACACTTAAGCTGCTGAATTATTTATGATGAAACTAAAAACTGTCAAATTTGGCAGGGATTTAATATTTAGCAACCAATGTAAGTCAGTTTAGCTATCCGAGAATATTTCGTAACCAGCTTAATCTGATAGGTTTATTAGAGTGTAGCTCTGACAAGTCAAATTTCTTCTCCATGCTTTATGGTACAAAACTGATGTCTCCATTAGGAGAATATTAGTCAGTATGATAGAGAAAATGCATGGTATTTCATTTAGGAAAATTTTAGTCCCTATCTATATATCCCTAAATGTTAACAGCAGTCGTTCTTTGCTACCAAGATATTTAGATATTTTAGAACTCTGTAAAACAGAAAGATGTCAGTGAATTATCTATGAATTGACTATGTTTGGTGATTGTCCAAATTTTGCTTAGCTGATAATTTCACTTACTCCTTGGAAGTTGTCTCAAGTCCTCAGATCATTTGAGAGCAACGTAACACTTGGACATTGATATAGGTAACTTTCTACAGAAAGGCCCTTACTGATTTCATGAGATCAGACGTATCTTGTGTAATTCTCTTCTTCTCCTGCTTCTCTTGTGTAATTTTGACTATTCCTTTTTAAATAAAGATTATATTGTGAATTCCTCTTAAATTTAGTACCTTGGAAATTTTTCTCCCACCAAATTTGTGTACTTTCTTTTTTATATCAAATTCAATATAAACAATTTAACTTGGGACTTTTTTTGTTAGTTTTGTTTTTTTCTTTTTTCTGATTTGGGGCATTTTAAGTTGTTGCTTTGATGCCATTAACTATAGACAAAATTTGTGGTCTGCATTATTTGCCCATAGTCCTATGTTCCTATATGTATCTCTGCTCTTTTAAATAATGTCTGATTTTACTTGACAGCCTTTTTTATTTTAGTGTCGTTTCATTGGCTATTTTTTTTTTTTTTTAAAGGTATGTTGAGACACTGGAGTGTTCCCAACCTCCTTTTCCCAACTTCTTGTACTTAGTAGGGTCATGTGAACTGTTTTGGCCAGTGAAATGTGAGCAGAGGTTATATGTGTAATGTGTGTAGGGCAGTGAACAAAACCCTTTCTTGATTCTTCTGTTTCTCCCCTTGCTTCCCTTACCAGGGAAGCCTCAGTAGCAAATGGTCCAACTCCAAGATGGTGGATGCTCACTTAAACATTTAAGTGAGAAAGAGGCCTTTGTTGTGTAAAGCATCTGAGATTTGGGGAGTAATTTTGTTTCTAAGAACACCTATGCTATCTTGTGGGGAGAGTCATCAGTCACAATTCAGAGCTATTGATTCTTTAGAAAAGGTTTAGAACGTGTTTAGTGTCTCTTGTGCTTTCAATTTTGAGATGCTATTAATAAGTAGGTTACATCCAGGTTTCTCTGCTTTCCAGAATCTTAGGGGAGGCAGAGCTGTTTCAGAATTATGTGCCAGCTTCTCAAAAAATGAATGAAGTCATCCTTTGGCTGGTTTGTTAAATACGTACATGCCATATGAAGAACATTTTGCTTTCGTGGCGTGCTTCAGTCTGAACGAATCATAACACTGTGCACGCTAATTCTCTCGTGGAGATCCTTCTTTTTCATTCCTTAATTTCTAAACCACATCTCTTCAGAGCTAAGTTTTGAGATTTTTAAGGCAGACATTTTATCACGTTAAGTTCTCTGGCCAGCCTGAGCTCTTTTATTTTAGGTCTTTTAGTTCTCCCTTTGGTCCTCAATCTAGCTATCTCTCATAACTGTTGCTGGCGTAGGTCTGGGTTCCTTTTTGGTTATTTTTTTAGTTGCAGACCCCTCCCCCATGCAGACATCAGGTTTTCCTTTGCTGCTGTACTTCTCTTTTCTCACTTTTAGCCCAGAAGACACATTTTTACTACATATGGTACAAGAGCCATTCATCTTCATACAGGGATCCTAGCTCGCAGTGTTAATAGTTTCTTTGATAATCATAAGATGGGAACATTCTTAAAATCTAAACTGTTGACACTCCCTAAGTTTTTTCCTTTATCATCAAAGGATAAAAGACTCTTCCTCAGCAATTGGGAAGATCCTTCAATATATGTTCTCTTCCCTTGTTCTCTTCTGGTGCAGAATGGCTTTCTGTGATGGTGAATCTTTTTATTGTACTTATCATTATTTCCAAGTGTTCAGTTGTTTTGTGAAGTGTCTATAAGGTAATAGTCATCATGTGATAAAGGAAAACTCAATGTGAGGGAAAGGATGGTGGCATTTTATTGAAAAGTACAGATCGTACCCTACCATTTTTGATTTAACAATAGATCTTCCTCTTTTGTGCTCTTGTTTAATAGAACTATTATACTATCTCAGAGGGTAAAGACTTATCTGTATGTCAGTCCAGGTGTATGCATATAAAATATATTCTGATGGATCCCAAACTAACAACCACCAACCATGCCTGATAACTAACAGTTGGTCTGAAGAGATTTTTACAAAGGTGAATTTTATAGTTTTGCAATTTACAGAGGTACCTTGCTTTTTCGCCACACTTTTTCCCTGTGATAGTTTTGTGTTACCCCTAAGATAACTTCTCATTCTTTCCATTTGACATAGTGATTTGTGAAGCTTGTCTTCTTGCAAGCCAGAAATAAATTTATTGTCTGAAGTTTCTTCTCATGTTTGTTCGGAGGAGTTTCTTTTCAGCAGTCCCCAGGCATCTGAAGATTCCACTGCCATCATGGTCACGTCTGTCATCTGGATTACTTTTTATTGAGAAAGGGACTGCAGAGTTTGGGGCAGAGCTACTTATCTTAGTCTTTTTGTGTGTGTGTGTTAAAATACACTTAACAAAATCCGCCATCTTAACCATTTCTAAATGTACAGTTTAGTGGTATTAGATACATTCACATTTTTGTGCAGCCATCACCACCATTCGTCCCAATAACTCTTAAACTGAAACTGTACGTATTAAACAGTTCCTCCATTCTCTCCTTCCCGCAGCCCCTGGAAACTATCATTATACTTTCTGTCTTTGTGATGTTAACTAATCTAAGGACATCGACTAAGTACAGTTAATGCAGTATTTGTATTTTGTGACTGGCTTTTTTGTCTTAGCATTAATGTTCTCAAGAGTCATCCATGTTGTAGCATATTGTAGAATTTCCTTTCTTTTTAAGGGTGAATGATATTCCGTTGTATATACACACACCTCCTTTTGCTTGCGCATTCCTCCATCAGTGGAGACGGGTTGCTTCCCCTTTTAGCTGCTATGCGTAGTGCTGCTTTGAACATGTGTGTACAACTATCTCTTCAAGACTCTGCTTTCAGTTCTTTTCACTATATACCCAGAGATTGTAATTGCTGGGTCATATAGTTCTATTTTAAATATTTTTTGGGGAATCACCTTACTGTTTTTTTACATAGCAACCATACCATTTTACGCACCCACCAACAGGGCACAGGTCCATTTTCTCCACATCATCATCACTCCTTGTTTTTTTAAATAGTAGCCATCCTAATGGGTGTGAGGTGCAGGATCATCTTAGTGGTTTAAAGAAAAGAAGAGCTCGTTCCTCTTAAATGGTTTTGCTGTAGGAGCTCTTGATTGGGACTCAAATCTGGTTATTGTATAAAGTGGCACTTTTCTATTTTCTGTTATAGGTTGCTTTGATGGGCTTATCCCCCTCCCCCCCGCCCCTTTTAATACCAGCCAGCCACTTTATAAAAGGCAGGTTAAAACCCTATACATTCTGCCTGCCTTTGACAAGTCAGTAAGGCTTCTATATACAGTATGCAGGGTTCTCAGGCTATCCCCAAATACCTTGGCTCTTATACTGTATAATGAAATGGTGTCGGTTTTTAGTCCTTTCTTATACAAGATCAGATCATATAATATTAGATACTTTATATTTTAAGTCTCTGTAGATGCCAGTCTTTTTTCCCCCCTCCCGCCTTCCTCTCCCCCCCCCCCCCCCCAGCTCTGAGTCAAGCCATTGTTCTTGGTCTAGCTGTGGAGGACACAGCTCCCTGACCCATGTCAGTACGGTATTATGAGCCTTGTGCTCTCTCCGGCTGAGCCAGTCGGTCGCCGGCCACCGGCCGGCCGGTCATCACGGCTCACGGCATCTCGCGCTGGTTGCTGGCTGCTCATGCTGACCACCGGCCTCTCACGGCAGCACATGCTGCCCACTGGCCGCTCACCGGCAGCCCAGCTATTGTTCTCAATCTAGCTAGAGGGTGCAGCTCCCTGGCCCATGTGGGAATCGAGTGCTCTCCAACCACCTGAGCCACCTGACAGCCCCTAGATACCTTAGTCTTGTTAGTTGGTAATATTTTATGTATAGGCATTTTTCTAAAATGTGGTAACATAGGAAACCTGTAGTGAATTCCCTCTTACATGCTGGGGGTGCCAAAAAAATAACATTTTAAGAAAGGAAAAAAAGCTATTACTATATACTGATAACAAAAGATGAATACAAGTCACATTTGACTTCCGCAATTAAAAGCGGTGCTCAAAGTGGTTACCATCAGCGTCCAGACACTTCTGATTACGGCGAACTGCTTAAACAACGTTGACCAAAGGGTTAACGTTGCTTAAAATGTGTATTCATTTTTTTGGCACCCCTGATATATATTTAACGAACAGACCTCAGACCTTCAGGATGGTTTTTGGGCCTCAGAGACTTCTTTAGGGAGAGACATAATAAAATTTTCTTCTAAATAAAATGGGCTGCAGCAAAGGGCCTATTGAAATTGCTGAGAAAAGACTGTATAGAGTCTGGTTCTATCTAGAGAGGATCCTTAAACAGGTTTCATTTACCTAGGACAGTCAAGCCCACCAGAATGTATTTTTCAATCTCAATTTAACATAGTGTCTTACCCTCTTCATTCTTTCAAGTATTTGTGTGCCTTTTGTGGCATTAGATATTGTGTTCCTCTTTATAGAGATAGAAAGATACACACAGTTCATGTCCTTTTAGAAAGGTAAAATTTGATGGGAAGAAAAACACTGATCCTTAACATAGGGAAATACAAACATGGATTGGAGAGTATAGGAACGTTTCACAGAATATGATGTTTGAGTTTGATCCAGGAAGATAAACAGATTCGTAGGCAAAGAGGAAATGTCATTGGCCTACTGATCACTTTTACGTAAAGTAAACACAGGACCTTCAGAAGCTTAAGTGACTGAACCTTTTTAAGGCAGTGTTTGATGCTAAGGCTCTTTACTTGCGGAACTCGGGGCGATTGCCCTCAATGTTCTTAGACTTAAGAATTTGTTTCTATGAACACTCTACTTGGAAAGTTAGTAGAATGTGGTTGTTAAGATCTCAGGTGCTTAAGTTTGATTGTCTAAGTTTGAATTTTGGTTTTACCACTTATTAGCTGTGTGGCTTTAGGCAGGTTACTCTTAGTTTCAGTTTTCTGTCTTTAAAGTCAAGATTGTGAGTTGTAACAGCTGACAAACATTTTTTGTTTCCATGTTGGGAGAAATTATGGTTATGAGCTGGTATGTTTTGGTACAAGGCACGTGAATCGTGTCAGCCAGTACAGAGCGCGCTCCTTTCCCCATGACGGATTGTGAACAGTTTGTTTCCATTCTGACCTTGCCTCTCACTAGGAACTGGAGAATTAGGTCTTGTGGTAGATTGTAGTCAAGTGTAGATGTGCCCCTTTGTAGATCTTGTACTTTGTTTTTAAAAGATAATTGAAACTCAGAAGAGACTTGTTTTAACCAGCTTTCAGAGACAATCTTGGGATGTGGATGTAGAGGTGTTAGTGGCATGGGAATATCTGCTCTCTACTGGGTATCTACTGGTGGGTAACTGAGGTGAAAAGGTATGTTCTAAGCAGGAATAAATCATATTTTAATGGATTAATAAGAGCTTGTGTCTTTGTTGTCATTGAAACTATCTTGAATCTGTTCTCCCTTCTCCTTGAATCTGTTCTTATAAAAGCAAATAGAAGGATCCCCGTACAGATGAATTCAAACAAAAATCCAAATCTGGGGCAATATGATTAAATCAAAACACAACTTGAGTCAGATTGCCTGTGTTGTAATCTACTGAATTTGATTTTTGAGCAAGTTTAACCTCTACATTAATTTGCTTGTATAAAATGAGGATAATACCTGCTTCAAAGGTCTGTTGAGAAGATTAAATGCATTTGTACATGCAAAGCATTTGGAACAGTGCTTGGCATGAGGTGTTTTATTTATAAATGAATTTACTGAATGAATGTGTAAATACTTCAAAGAGCAAAACCAAGAACCAAAGTTAAAGTCTGGGTGAAAAATATTTGACTCTTTGGGAGGATAGTCCAGTAACAAATAGAGGCAAACTGGTGTAAAGTAATGAATGTCTAACTAGGCTATTAGCTCACAGTGAATGGGAAGTGACCTGGAACCATAGCCCCCTTCCCTTTTTTTTAAATGGGGGAATATTGGGGAAGAGTGTGTATCTCCAGGGCCCAGCAGCTCCAAGTCCAGTGGCTGTTTTCAATCTTAGTTGCAGGGGGTGCAGCCCACTATCCCATGTGGGAATCGAACTGGAACCTTGTTGAGAGCTCGTGCTCTAACCAGCTGAGCCATCCGGCCGCCCCAAAACAGTTTTAATCAGCATATTTAAGATGCCCTTTTTGAGTTGTGGGGATTATATGTCCCAGAGTTTCTGTAACAGTAGTGATGTTCAGCTACCCATTGTCCCCAAACTAACAGAAGTCCCAGAAATTGTATTTTATTGCCCAAACTTCATGTACCAAAATGCCTTTGCTTGCATCCGCAATAGTGATTTAACCATGAGTCGCAGTTCTCTGGTCATAAATTATGATCATATTTGCTGTAAACAGATTTGACAGTTTTCCCTGTCTCAGAAATGCTTAGATCACATTGATGAAATGGTTGCTGCTAAGATGATTTCATGAAATGCTAGTTGAGAAATTTATGTGAATATAATTGGTGTTAATCCTCTATTGATGGAGGTTTGAGGGTGTGGTCCTTCTAGACTGGATAAATCAGAGCTTTAACATAGTTTGTGGGCTGTGTCACAGTTCAGATCATGCTTCTGTTGCTGGTAAAGTGATAAGGATGACACCAGTGTCATCATAAGAGCTTCATTATAGTCATAATTTGTACAAAACATTGATTGTAGAACTTTTAGTGGTAGTAGGAAGGCTCTTTCCTCTTCTAGACTTTTGCTACTCCACTATCCCTTAACCTGCTACCTTCAGGAATGGGGAAATTGCTGAAGATGAAGAGGAATAGTTGGGGTTTTACAAGTAACCCCTACAACTCAGCAGTAAAAAGGCAAATAACTCAATTAAAAAATTGGCAAAGCATATAAATATTTTCCCCAGAATATCTACAAATGGCCAAGGAAATGCAGATCAAAACCATGAGATACCAACCACTTTTATACCCACTTGGATGACTTTTTTTAAAAAAAGGAAACTAGTGTTGGTGAAAATATGGAGAAATTAGAATCCTCTTACATTGCTGGTGGGAATGTAAAAATGGTGTAGCTCCTATTAACACGTTGCGTACGGCGGGGTTTAAATCCCTCGTGAAGATTCTCGTGATCCGTACGCAACGTGTTAAAAACAGTTTGGCAGTTCCTCAAAGTTACCATGTGACCCTGCACTTCCACTCCTAGGTGTTATATGTGTGTATGTATACACACACGCTCACACACATACATACACACGAGACTTGAAAACATACGAATGTTCACAGCAACATTATTCATAATAGCCCCCCCCCAAAATAAAGGAACTTCAACTGAAATGTCCATTAACTGATGAAGGGATAAATAAAATGTGGTGTGTCCATATATATAGTAAGTGAAGTATTGGTAGGTGCCGCACTATGAATGAACCTTGAAACATGCCAGGTGAAAGAAGCCAGTCATAACAGGCAGCATATTACATGGTCCCGTTTATATATCCATAGAGATGAAAAGTAGATTGATGAGTGGTTGCCTGCGGTGAGCGAGTTGTGGGTAACGGGAGTGACTGCGAATGGTTATGGAGCTTTTCTTTTTCGAGTGATGAAAATGTTATAAAATTGGTTGTAGTGACGGTTGTACGATTTAAACGGGTGAATTGTATGTGAATTAGAGATCAATAAAGCTGTTAATAAAAGTGGGTAACTGCTGCTTCTGTAGTTGTATCAGTCTTCTGTGCATTGTTTTGTGGCTTTCTAAATGAAGGGAATTATATACTTAACTGATTCAGGGATAGTAGTCTATATTGAGTCTTTTAAATATATTTCCCTCCACACTTTAAAAATACTGTTCTTTGTTGAAAAATTTTAAAGCACAGAAATTTGAAGAAAATCTAGACCATCTGGAATAGTTCCCAGAGACAGATCATTATTAAATTTTTGATGGGTTTAGATATTGTGTATAGTTTTCCCACATATAGTGTTGCAAAGTCCTACAATTTTAAAGAATTAATATTCTTTTTGGTGTAGCTAGGTTATTTTTTTCATTGTTTTTGGGGGACCAATTTAGAAAAGTGAATTAATGGTTTGCTTAAATTTTTTTTAATTTTCAATTACAGTCAACACTATTATACTAGTTTCAGGTGTACAGCATAGTGATTAGACTATCTATCTATCTATTTATTTATTTATTTATTTAATTGGGGAAGGGGAATAGGACTTTATTGGGGAACAGTGTGTACTTCCAGGACTTTTTTCCAAGTCAAGTTGTCCTTTCAGTCTTAGTTGTGGAGGGCGCAGCTCAGCTCCAGGTCCAGTTGCCGTTGCTAGTTGCAGGGGGCGCAGCCCACCATCCCTTGCAGGAGTCGAACCGGCAACCTTGTGGTTGAGAAGATGCGCTCCAACCAACTGAGCCATCCGGGAGCTCAGTGGCAGCTCAGCTCAAGGTGCCTGTTCAATCTTAGTTGCAGGGGGCAGAGCCCACCATCCCTTGCGGGACTCGAGGAATCGAACCGGCAACCTTGTGGTTGAGAGCCCAATGGCCCATGTGGGAATCGAACCGGCAGCCTTCGGAGTCAGGAGCATGGTGCTCTAATTGCCTGAGCCACCGGGCTGGCCCAACATTTATATAACTTATGAAGTGATCCTCTGATAAGCCTAGTACCCTCCTGGCACCATATATAGTTATTACCGTGTTTCCTCGAAAATTAGACCGGGTCTTAATTTTTGCTCCAAAAGATGCATTAGGGCATATTTTCAGGGGATGTCTTATTTTTTCATGTACAACAATCTACATTTATTCAAATACAGTCATGTCATCTTCTTCTGGAACATCGTCATAACGTGCTAAATGCCAGTGATCTGTCCAGTGATCTTAACTGGGGCTTATTTTTGGGGTAGGTCTTATTTTTGGGGAAACACGGTACAATTTTATTGACTACATTCCCTGTGCTGTACTTTTACATCCCCGTGACTATTTTGTAACTGCCAGTATGTACTTAATACCTTCATCGTTTTCACTCAGTCCCCCAACCCCTCTCCCACCTGGCAACCACCAGTTTGTTCTCTGTATCTATGAATTTGTTTTACCTCTGAGGTATGTTTGATTTGTTTATTAGTTTTTGAAAACCAACTAGTAATTGTAGAAGTGAGCTTGAAATGAAACCCTTTTACTCCACTGGCCCTAAATTTAGCCTTTTTTCCATGACTATGGTTTTTCAAACATTGGATGTTTGAAATGAATGACTAGGCTCCTACAAATTGTCTTATCACCATATTCCCTAATATTCCTTGTTTTAGAACTGCATTTTTGAATATGCACTTTTAAAAATTAGTTTCAGGTGTACAAAACACCATAATTGACATTTATACCCCTCTCAAAGTGATAGCCCCTCTCCCCTAATCTACCCCTTTGATATGGTATATAAGCAGCTGTTACACTTCCACTGACTATTCTTATGCTGTACTCCACATCCTGTGACTAGATGTATATTAAAAACGCACTTTCTAAAAACTGCATTTTTCAGAACTGCTTTATTAGCTTTATTGAGGTCTAATTTATATACGATAAAGTATACCACTTTTAAATGTACAAATCATTGTTTTGATACATGCATTAAGTTGTGTAACTGTTACCACAGTAGAACAATTCTATTCCTCCCCCCACCTCAATTTTCCTTGTATTCCTTTGCACACAAACCCCTCACTTCACCCCCATACCCTGGAAACCACTTAATTTGCTTTCTGTCTTTATAGTTATGTATTTTCTATAACTCGATTCAAGTGGAATCATACTGTCTTTTTTGGTCTGTTTTTTTCAGTTAGCATGAAGTTTTGAAATTCATTTTTATTCTTGAGTAGTATTCCATCATATAGACAGACAATTGGGTTGTTTTCATCTTCTGGCTATTAAGAATAAAGTTGCTGTGAACATTTGTGTAAAAGTGTTTGTGAATATACATTTTTATTTTATTTATATTTTTATTTTTACTGGGTAATACCTAGGAGTGGGGTTGCTGATTCTTAGGGTGTTGGATTATATAAGAAACTAGTGAACTGTTTTTCAAAGACATTACATCTTAATATTTGTATTAACTGATATTCCTGAAACGATAATTTTTTAAAACAGGTATTTTCCTGGGATTACACGTAATTTAACATACCATTAAGCAGTGTTTCATAAAGTCACCGTCTGCGTCATACCTTAAGGTATGCTTATGCTTAGAGTGTTAACGAATGCTATAAGGGTGCGTGTTAAAATGCAGGCCCGTGGGTCTCATCACCGAAATTCTGAATCACTGAAGTTGGAGAGCCACTGGTAATACAGCATTTAGTTTTCTCTAAAAGCATAGTTTTCATTAATGTATTTATTCAGTTAGTGTTTACTGAGCAGTTTCTGGTTCTTCCTTTACATTGTGTTACCTATTTTTTTCCCTATACTTGGGGTCTCCCAAGGATTATCTGGGCCTCTTTCTTTGCTTGCCACCTAGTGGTAACAAATGGGAACCATCAAGAGTTTTGCCGATGAATGAATTCATAGGAGGTGTGCAGTGTCCTGAAGGAGGAAGGATGGGAACATCCAAAGATAATAACCAAATGCTCAGTACATGTTTGCTATGTGAATGAATTCCCCTTCCTCCCGTAACTCTTATTTGGGAAACATACTTTATCTGTATTTGGAAATAATTTATTTGTAAGAAAATACATGTTAGATAGAGCCTGTGAATTTGTAATCTTTGTCTTAAACTGCCAGCTCAATTATTTTTACTGGGAAATAAGTAGGTGTGTGTTCCTAGTTACCTTATTTAATATGAGAGAGAGGCTGCCAAACCATACTATATACTACTAGGTACTGTTTGAAGTTGTTCTGATTCCATACAACGTATAGTTCAGATTCTCTTGTTCTAGGCTCTTAGTTTACTTTCTTTTAGTTTTTTACTCACGTTAGTTTTTATTGTATTTTCACTAAAATTTTTTTATTTTATATTAGCTTAACAGAAAAAAGACCTACTGAAACGAGATATGTTAACAAAACTTAGTTTTTGCGGTCTATTTTATTTTCTTGTATAGAAATGGTGGAATCAATGAAGAAAGTAGCAGGGATGGATGTGGAGTTGACAGTTGAAGAAAGAAACCTCCTATCTGTTGCATATAAAAATGTGATTGGAGCTAGAAGAGCTTCCTGGAGAATAATCAGCAGCATTGAACAGAAAGAAGAAAACAAGGGAGGAGAAGACAAACTAAAAATGATTCGGGAATATCGGCAAATGGTGAGATTGTCGTATCCTGGATATCTTTAAAGAAAGGTGCCTTAGGTGTTGGATATTTTAGATCACAGCGTAGTATACACTTGTTGTATATGTGTAATAGATATTTTATATTTTAATGGACTTGCATCTTTTACTCACCTGAATTAGGAATTACAGGCTATATAATATTTCAAGACAGAGGTGGAGAACTTTTTTCCCTGGAAGCTGCAGAGAGTGGTGTTCAATTTTGAGCAGCGCACAAGTGAAAAACTAATTTAATCTTTGTTTTTATTGTTGTAACTGCAAAATACTTCATAGAGTGATTTGAAATTACCACTCGGCAATTTAACAAATATTTGCCTCATACATGTTTATATACATTTATATAATATTTTTCTTACTGTGGGTTTTGGTCCAAGAGGTTTGCTAGCCATTGATATTGCATAGTGGTTCTCAATCAGAGGGTGGTTTTGCTTCTCAGAGGACATTTGGCAATGTCCAGAGACATTTTTGGTTGTCGCAACTTGAAGGGTGCTCCTGGCATCTAGTGGGAAGGAGGAGGGATGCTGCTAAACGTTGTTCTGTGCATAGGGCAGCCCCCCGCAACAACAGGTGATCCCCAAATGTCAGGTGTGCTGCTCTGGAGAAGCATCCTAGACGAAGACGTAGGTATATGAACACAGTGCAGCGAGGGAGATTACAGAAGCGGGCGCCAAGGAGCGTGGGAGTGCGCTCATCAAGGGGAGGGAAAGGGAAAACACAGGTGACTATCTCCAGCTCTGCTGGAAACTCTTCTGAGTGGGAAGATATTTATAATGTACGTAATTGCGCACGATATTGTATTTAATCTTTAAATGACCCCTGTAAAGGGTAGGTATTACTCCAATTTATAGACGGGAAAACTAAGGTTCTGAGTGCTTAACATATCTGAACGATTAACAACTTGATTAACTTAACTCACGTAGAAGCTTGGTGAGCTGATCTCACTGTGACCATTACCCTCAAATATGTTGGAACAAAGAATATAGATTGTCAGACAAGTTTGGTGTCTCAGAGGGGTGAGGAAATGAGAAAGTTGAAAGTGAAGAAAGAGAAGTCTTGTGTTAGATGTGGGATTTGGGCTAATTAGGAAAGGAAATGGGAAGTAGAGAGGTACTGATAAATTGGGAGATGAAAGATTCAAGAGGCTGAAGGTCTTAATGAGTCCCTAAGTAGGAATAACAGGAGTAAAATAACTATAAAAGGAAGTTATAGTCCAGCAGTGAAATGTTAGAATTTAAGACTTCTAGGATAGAGGAGCCACAGTTAGGGGTACTGACAAGTGAAGGTCATGGAGTTGAGATCAAGGAACTGTGTTGAAAGAAACATGGGTGATAATACTTTGGTGTGATTCCAAGAATTGGAGAGGTAGGCTGTAGGTACTCAGTGTGGCTGCAGGGCCTACAGATTCTGTTGATGACAGAAACAGAAATTAGAACCTAAAGGATGAGCTTCCAAGAAGGAGGGGTTTGGAGTAATAGGAGAGCAGTTATACCGAGTCAGTGAGGACCTAAGAAAATTCAGAAATCTTCCTTCTCCTAGAGCAAGCTCTACTTTAAAAGCCACAGGGGAGGTAGTTTATTCAGGAAAGAGCTATAGTTTCATTTAGGGTCAGGATAAGATCATAGGAAAGGAGAGAGTGGGAAAATTATTTACAAAGGAAAGTAGGTTACAGAGAGCATGAGAAGAACTTGGGAAAGGTTCAGCAGGGTCACTGAATTAATAGAAAACGAGGAGAGCAAGATATGAGGTCAGACAATGAAGATCGTGAACTCATCCTAGAAAAAGTGCGACATACCTCATTGCTGAATATCACTACGATCACCTTCGAAGTACTCCCCTTGGGAAGCTATGCACTGATGCTAGCACCTAGTCCACCCTTCAGAGCAATTTTGGAACTCTTTCTGGAATGGCCATCAGAGCTGTCGTCGTATTACCCTTGATGTCCTGAATGTCATCAAAATGTCTTTCTCTATCTTCAGGTATAGAAAGAAGTCATTGGGGGCCAGATCAGGTGAGGAGGGAGGGTGTTCCAATACAGTTATTTGTTTACTGGCTAAAAACTCCCTCACAGACAGTGCCCTGTGAGCTGGTGCATTGTCGTGATGCAAGAGCCATGAATTGTTGGTGAAAAGTTCAGGTCGTTTAATTTTTTTCATGTAACCTTTTCAGCACTTCCAAATAGTAAATGTCATTAACTGTCTAGTTAGTATAAATTCAAAATAATCCCTCTGATAAAAAAGGTTAGCAACATGGTTGCAACAAGTTCGCGAACTTAATTGTCAGACTTAGTTGTCAGACTTCGTGTATATTTATGTGTGTGGGGGAAGTGGTGTGCTTTTTTGGCATGAAAAATGAATTGAGATGAGAGGCAATATTTATTTTGGTATGAAGAGTTTTGGTGCCACGACTGGCTATGGATCTCTACCACTAAAGTGATTGACTGTTGAGCATGGCAGTGATTAGGAATCTGAGCACTAGAGGCAAGCAAATTGCATTGGTTTGAATTTTTATTCCACCCCTTGTAAACTGACGGTAGGCATGCGAACTCCCCTGGTTCAAATCCTAGCCCTGCCTCTTAAGTTCTTTAAGTTGGTGAACTTGGGGCAGATATCATAATCTTTGTTTTCCAATGTAAATGGAGTCAATAGTTGTTACCTTATTTAAAAAGTTAATATAAGTGCACAGCACTTAAGAAGTAAATTAGTGTTACTCTTCTGTACCTGAGCTATGAATTCATTTTTTTAAAAAAGCACTTAAAAAGAAAAACCACGGAAGAATACATAAAAGTGAAAAAAAACAACAACACTTAAGTAATAGCACTAAAAAGAAGAAAATTTCTATAACCTCGAGGCAACTTTACTAAGAGGAGTGGGTGGAGGTTTAGAAAGGAATGCATACTCTGTTTAATATGGCTCTCTTCAAAATGAGAGGTAGAATGTGTGCTAATTTATATAATTTCTTAGACATAAACACTTTTTGACCTTTTTTTTCCCCAGGTTGAGACTGAATTAAAGTTAATCTGTTGTGACATTCTGGATGTACTGGACAAACACCTCATTCCAGCAGCTAACACTGGCGAGTCCAAGGTTTTCTATTATAAAATGTAGGTTCTATATTAGAAGGCAAAATGTCAGATTAAATGTTGGCCTTCTTAGAATCATTTTTTCTATGTAGGTTTTCAACTTTAAGAATAGTTGTTTAATGTTGTAAGGATAGTTATAGATGGGAGGAGTAATTCTCAAATTAATTTTTGTATACTCATTTGCAAATTACGTGCTAATGAAATATTACTGTTGAATTTAGATGGTCACACTATTAACTGTAAAAATGTGCTAAGGTGTTTGCTTTACCTATTTACATTCATTTACCTGTGGGGTTCCCCCAGCTACTGCAGTGCTTACCTAGTTTAATCTTAACATTTTTATACAGAAGTTTTATTTCATGATTAGCAAACTGTTGTGACATTCTTTGGAACCACTTTGGTATTTAATTTTAGTCTATGAAGTGATAACTTATTTCATTTTAAGATTTTTCATTAATTTTTCTTAAGATTTTGCTTATGTTTGGCAATCTGAACTCTCTAAGGAGGAAAACTAAATAGATGAGTCAGTCATTCCTGAAAAAGACTTTTTAAAATTATTTAAGTATACCTGTTGATTGTTAAATCTCTTTTACATAGAAAGTTTTTAAGTTTATTTTTCATTTAAAAAGCATTATTCCTAATTCTGTTTTTTTGTTTTGTTTTAGGAAAGGGGACTACCACAGGTATCTGGCTGAATTTGCCACAGGAAATGACAGGAAGGAGGCTGCCGAGAACAGCCTAGTGGCTTATAAAGCTGCTAGTGATATTGCAATGACAGAACTTCCACCCACGCATCCGATTCGTTTGGGTCTTGCTCTCAATTTCTCCGTATTCTACTATGAAATTCTTAATTCCCCTGACCGTGCCTGCAGGTAAGTCAAGAAAGAATAAAAGCTCTCATGGTGAACGTGAAAAAAGTTACAAAGGAAAAGAGCTGTTTGTTTTTCTTTCTCGTTCCCTGGGACTGCCTTTGAAGGTTTGGCTGTGTAATAATTCTTTTGGCTCTCAGTGAAAATATTTTGGATAATGTAAAAACAGACCTACCTCAATTCAAGACATACTTACCTCAGTTCACTAGGATAGCAGGATAATTATGTTGATAGGGAAAAATTTTATTAGTAGATTAAAAAGAATTTCTAACTTATTAAGAGAGGGTGAGAGAGGAATTAGAAAATTGTCTTCATTTTTGTATATTAGCTTTCAGTCTTTGCGGGTGTATTTTTAATATAGTAATGCTTATGCTCTTATACGTACCATTTTGTATTTTACATTTTTAAATAGTTTTCTATCTCATTGATGTATTAAACTATTCCAAGTTTTAATATAAATAACCAACTTAAGGAATATCTTTATGCACATAGGTTTTTACTTTTTAAAAATTGTGGTGAAATATACGTTATATGAGATTTATTATTCTAACCATTTAAAAATGTTCAACGACACCACTATATATTTCCAAAACTTTTTCATCACTTGAAACAAATTATAACCGTGAGACAGTAACGCCATATTTCCCCTCTCCTAAGCCTCTGGTAATTGCTGAGTTTGGCTAGTTTAGGTAGGTACCTCATATAATTGGAGTAATACACAGTTGACCCTTGAACAATAAGAGGGTTAGGGGCTCTGACCTCCCCCTGCACAGTGAGAAATCTACATTAACTTTTGACTTCTTAAAAACTTAATTGCTAATAGCCTGCTTTTGACCAGAAGTCTTACTGATAACATAAACAGTCAACGCATATTTCGTATGTTATATGTATTATATACTGTATTCTTACAATAAAATAAACCAGAGAAAAGAAAATGTTATTAAGAAAACGATAAGGAAAATACATATATTTTACACATACATGATATTTTCTTAATATTTTTATTGTTTCTAGGCTATGTGTATGTGGTTTGTGAGTTTTTTCAAATTGTTGCAGATCTCCAAAATTTTTTCTAATATACTATTCATTGAATAAAAATTATGTATCAGTGGACCCATGCAATTCAAACCCATGTTCAAGGGTCATCTGTATTTGTCCTTTTTGTACGTTCAGTATTCTTGAGTATGTAGGAACCAGCTATTCCATGAAAGAGATTTTCCTAATGTAAGGTGGATTCATTTGAATGCAAACCATTATTCATCTAAAAACATTCTAAACGGCTAGTTGAGTTTGTCCAAATAGATATGTCTTAACTGAAGATACAGCTATATGTTTGGTTTATAGTATTGGTTGAGTCTTTCATTGTCATTCTCCAGTCTAGCTGTCCCATACATGGGTGGCTTCAGACAAGTCACCTCCATGCCTTTGCTCAGGTTTTTGCTTTAATCTGAAGTGTGCCATTTATGCTCTTTTCCTATCCATTAAATTAGTTCAATTTTTTTTTTAAAGATTTTATTGGGGAAGGGGAACAGGATTTTATTGGGGAACAGTGTGTACTTCCAAGATTTTTTCCAAGTCAAGTTGTCCTTTCAGTCTTAGTTGTGGAGGGTGCAGCAGTTCAGCTCCAGGTCCAGTTGCCGTTGTTAGTTGTAGGGGGCACAGCCCACCATCCCTTGTGGGAGTCGGAGTAGAACAGGCAGCCTTGTGGTTGAGAGCCCACTGGACCATGTGGGAATCCAACCAGCAGCCTTCGGAGTTAGGAGCATGGAGCTCCAACTGCCTTAGCCACCGGGCCGGCCCTAAATTAGATCAGTTATGACTTCCCCATTTGTTCTGCTTCTGGGTCCCTGAAACACTTTGTTCAGAATAGCCCTTCATTCTTTCATAATAGTTATTTATGTGTCAGTCCTCTATTTCTAGATGTTTAAAGTTTATTGTGGACTCAGATTATGTTTCTTTGCTCTTTTCTGTTCCCCACCAGTGTCCAGTATTCACTTGTGCATAGTACACGGTTCTCCGTAAATGTGGATTTTGTTTCTTTTAAATTACAGTAAATAACTTATATGATTACTTTTCCATGGGTTCTGTATTGTCCCTTTTTTTTGCTTCCTTTATTTTTTGAAAAAATGCTTTTGTGTTAAAACTATTAAATAAGTGAGCTATTGATTAGAATTTGGAAATACCTTTATTCATGTATTTTGGTGGTGCTTTAGTTTGGAATTTGGTCTATATAATCTGTTTACTGATAGGCTTGTTATAAGCACAGTAAGAAATGATGCTCCAAAAGTTCCACTAGCTCCAAAGTTGATAGATTACAAAATTAAGTAGAAAGTTAATTTTCCTTTATTTCAACGCCTAAATCCAAGTACTCAGTGTTACTATTATATACTGTGGGATAATTGAAAAAAAGAGTGGTATCTAAATGTCATTTCTAATTGTTTCTGGACTTGAGCTTATTTTTGTAATACATTTCTGTAAATACTTGCAGGTTGGCAAAAGCAGCTTTTGATGATGCAATTGCAGAACTGGATACGCTGAGTGAAGAAAGCTATAAGGACTCTACACTTATCATGCAGTTGTTACGTGATAATCTGACACTATGGACTTCAGACATGCAGGGTGATGGTAAGGAAACTCCGAAGTCTTTCAGTTGTTGGCTCTTACTCTTAGAAATTCCTTGGTATTTCTTTACGTCAGGCTGCAGCTTAGATTCATAGCTTATCCTCCAAACTATCAAATTTTAATTAGTGCCTTTTCAGGAAATGATAGCAAAGTATAGTCTTCTGTTTTGGGCTATAAGATGGCAAAGTAAAAAACCTGTTTGGAAAAGGAGATCTTTTGTTAATATTTAAAGATTTAAAAGTTTTGCCTCTAATTAATAATGTTTGCTAAACTACCTCTTCTCTTACACTGTGTTTTGAAAGATGGAGGAGAGGAAGCACGTCATTTTTTCTCTTCCTCCAGTTCAATTTTAGGGGTCTAAGGTCATGACCACTGCTTTGGCTGAGTGGTATTCTTAGCTTAAAATTAGGTGGTATTAGGAGACATTTATGAAGCATCTGGAAACCTTTTGTCTAAAACATGGAATTGTTCCCTTTGGATTCTATAGAGCAAACGGAATGTCCAGCCCTTAGGTCCTATTTAAGAGGTCTGGTGTAATCTGTTTTTATTTTTTAGAGTTTCCAATAGTAAACAGTTACTAAAGTAGTTTATAGAATTTAATCTTATAATGGGGTGGAGGGCTTAATGTTTATTCTAAATGTAAAAGCCCAACATTTTTCACATTTTTTTTACTTTTAGAGATTTTATTCTGCTCCTTTCCAAAGAATCATTTTCAACACAATAGATGATTGAGCAGGGGGAGGACAAACTAGTGCGATGTGACCATTATGAGATAGTGTCGTTTTACAGTTGGCGGCGGTGGTGGTGTAGGGAGTGGAAACAAAAAGTTTGTTGTCAGTTTTAGCTGCAGGTCATTTCAGGGTGCGTTCCCCAAATTGTAGCATGTTACAGTGTTTGAGGCTAGGTGTAGTCTCTGATGGTCAAACCAGCATATTGTACTGTGTTTGGAAGCATTATACTTTTTAAGGTATCTCTGGAAATGGGTATCAAGGCCTCGTATATTGTCAGTTTCCTTACTCTAGAAGGATAGAGTCAGGTTTTAGACTTAATCTTGGGTTATGATGCTAAAGTGAGAATTGGGTGACTCAGTTTCTAGAGCTCACTAGCTCTATGCAGTATTTAGATATTTAACTAGGATTGGCTTGAAATATGTAGCATGTGTGACCTACTTGTACACTTTTCCAACAAAGCCAGATGGAACCACAGATGACTTTTCAACACAGAACTTCATGCAACCACTACCAGTCTGTGGGACTCAAAACCAATTTACCATCTCTAAACTAATGATTTAAGGTTCCCTCTAGCTGTAAAATTCTATTGTATTCTATAACAATAACTGCTAAGAAGAATTGGCCAAATAGCTGTGGACTCGTCAGTCACTCTCAGCTCAGAGAAGACTGAGGGGATAAAAGGAAAGCATGTGGAGAGTTTGGTAAGCGGTATTGACCTAATAAGTAAGCTATACCCCTCTGACCTCTGGGGACATTTTTTTTGAGGGTAAAAATAACAGAAGATGACCTGGTTGATATTCTTTTTTTTAACATTTGGTGCCAGCTCTTATAACTAAGTTGTTAGATTACAAAATTAAATAGAAATAGTTTTTTTTTTTGCTACTGCTGTTTTTGTTCACTGATAACCAAGAATTAATCAAAGAAAACTTGGTGTTATTCCATTTTTATACAGAACCAAAGGTACTCCTTTTCTTGGTTATTGTCATTTTATGAAATGAATCATTTAAAAATAGGATATTTTCTTTAAACTACTTATGTTTTCGTAGTTGGGAAGGTTCTTTGTCCAAGATGTTTTTTTAAAAACATTTAACATATTTCTCTAATCCTGAAAGTTTTTTTTAATCTAGTGAAATCTAGTTGCTTCAATTCCTTATTATCACTTTGTAAATTGAATGGTTGGTTAAATTTGATTAAAACAGACTAATTTTCGTTTAAGAACTTTGTCACTAAATATTGGAATTATGAAACATAATTTAACGCTGGAAAATCCAAGCAGTTTCTTGGCATTTTAATAAAATTATCTGAATTTACAAATTGTTGAGGGTAACTAGAAAATTATTTTCTGGTTTTTCTAAATGGCGTAGTATTACATATTTTATTAAATTGATTTTGTGACTTAGAATTAATGTTGAGTATAGAAGAATTTCGGTCATGGAATTGGCAGTTTTCCAGGATGTTACTTGAGTTTAGTTTAAGGATTATTAGATGGTTTTCTCCTTTTTTACTTTACTGATTGTCATGAAACAATTTGAATTGAAGATTTCTAAAGGAAGAAATGTATGTGGTTCACAAGCTTTTACTTATACACTGTTAATGTTTTTTTAACTGCAGAATATGTTAATGTCTGTCTGAGTGTGTTTGAACATAATTCTTTAAAGGGCTCACTACTTCTCATCAATGATTTCAGTCCTTTCCTCTTAACCTGTGATCAGAGGACTATTTCATACACAAGTCTACAGAGAAGAAATGTGTTCTCTCTGCCTGTTCCTCCTCCAGAATCTAGAAACAAAGAAATACATATCCAAGAAAACCCTTTTTTTCTCTTGTATACCTTTTAAGAGGATATCCTCTTAAAGGTAAAAGAAAAATCATTTCTTAGAGTGAAGTTTTATACAAAGTAAAAAGACCAAAATCTGACTCCCTTAAATCATCGATGTTTTCCTTTGTCCTGCTCTCTCGGTTTATTTTTCTTGTAATGTTGCTTTCATGTGATTGTTCTCCCTCCCTTTCTCCTTGCAATATAGATTCCTAAAGGAAAATCCAACTCTTCCTTTCCTAAAAACTACTTTGTAAGTCATTATCATGGCACAGTGAATTCTGCTTTTAGTTTTGGTTCTTCACTAATCATGCCTGCATATCATCATCCTTTTGCTTACAAAACTGCCTGTTCTACATTCCAGGATGCAAAACTTTCTAAGACATTCATGATCTTGCCCTTTCCCACCCACCCCCACCTCCACCCCCAACTACCTCTTGTTGGGTGTGATTTACCTGACAATATTTTTTATGCCAAAGTTACTTGGAACTTTTGGCAACTCATGTTTGCTTATGAGTGAATTAGAGTGTGCTCTATTGTTGTATGTTAACCATATTTGGTCAGTGTATTGCTGTTAAAAATGAGAGTGAATGTTCTATAATTTCCTAAGTTTGAATACATTATTGTTCTTTGGGGAACGAACAGTTGGGTGGTCCATCATTTTTTTTCCTCGATAAATGGTTATTTTTGTCTGTCTTTGCATGTCTTTTTCTATATAAGTCAAAAATTCTTGTGTACCTCCAGTACTTTTTTAGTCACATATCAATGTCAAACATTTTTATCACAAAATTTTAAAATGACTAAAACTAATCTTTACTTAACCCTTGTTGCTGTGACAGCATTTATTCTTTAGCATATGAAGGTCTTTAAGACTGCTAAAAGCATTCCTTAGGGTAAATGCTTTATGTCTGTAGGCAGTGAGGCTCAGTGTTATTTGTCCATTCTAATTAAGTAATTTAACAAGCAATATGAATGGATGGATTGTCTGAACTGTCATTATGCTTGTTGGATTGGTTCGTTGATTTTTCAATTTTGATTCAAACTAGTAATATGTAGGGATTATAAGTGATTTGTTAAAGCACAAAAGAATGTAACTTTGACCTGTTTTCATTTTTTAGTGAAAGCCTGCCTGCATGCTTCTTTATTATGGCTGACTTATTTAATGCTTATTAATAGGTAAATGAATAGGCTGGCTTTCTGTTGCATGTCACAGTGCAGTTGAAACTCTTTAGGCTAATCATGTTCAAAGGGAAAAGACAAATGGCATGAGAAAACTGGTCCAAATGCCCTTCTTTAATAACCTCAGTGGTCTGGTTTACTTTGAACATGCTGTTTCACTCTGGCGTGAGAAATCTGGTTATGGTTTGGTGTAGCTGGCCAAGATACAAAATATAAAATATTCACAAAAGCAAAACTTTCCTTCTAAAACTCTAGAAGTCCTTTGGAGCATTTTATCGCTCAGTTCTCTATTGAAGTATTTCTGATATGCAGATTGTGGGTAAATTAGATTTTACAGAAAATTGTAAAATACTCCTGATTCTTGAAGAGGTGAGGTTATTGAGAAAGAGTATTTTGACACAAGATACATGTGAAAGCTTGAAAATCATTTGAATAATATGGTTACTTTGGCTGTCTACTTGAAGAGCTTATTTAGCATAAAAACGACTTTTACTATGCGACAGTTTATTTTTTCATTATGACTATTGACCATTTTAGGACCTTGACCCAGCAGCACCTGTTGGCTTAGGTATCTCAGGATGGTAGAAGTCCTCTGCTTGTCTGTGTTTAATACCAATTGTAGCAAACATCAGGAGTCTTTGTGCTTGGAATGATACCTTTGTTGATGACCATGCCAGCCTGCATTAGTCAGTGTGAAATAATTAGCTGTCATTCTTCTTTGCAGGTGAAGAGCAGAATAAAGAAGCGCTGCAGGATGTGGAAGATGAAAATCAGTGAGACATAAAAGCCAACAAGAGAAACCATCTCTGACCACCCCACTCCTTCCCATCCCACCCCTCCTTGGAAATTCCCCCATTGTCACTGAGAACCACCAAATCTGACTTTTACATTTGGTCTCAGAATTTAGGTTCCTGCCCTGTTGGTTTTTTTTAAAAAACAGTTTTCAAAAGTTCTTAAAGGCAAGAATGAATTTCTGTGGATTTTACTGGTCCCAGCTTTTAGGTTCTTTACGACACTAACAGGACTGCATAAAGGCTTTTTCAGCATTACTGTATTGTCTCCTGCCAGATGTGGCAAGATCACCATTAGAAATGGAAATTGCATTTGAAAGCCATTAGGCTTCTAGGTGATGCGAGCATCTAAGAGAGAGGTTAATCACACTATAAAGGCATATGTGGTATCAGTTTTCCCTTTTCTAATTGTTTAAATGAATTTTATACCAATGTTTAAAACTAATTGAGAATTAGCTTGAGGTGGTTAAAGATTGTTTGGGAAGTTTGCTGTAATGGTTTTGCTGTAAAAAGTGTTTCAAACTCTGCTGAAATGTTGCTGAAAAGCATGGTGCTGGTAACAGTTCAACAATCCGTGGCTGCTCATTCTTGCCTACTTTACTCTCCCTCTGAAGCAGGTTAGCATTGAAGGTGGTATGGAAAAGCCTGCATGCGTGTTCAATTCTTTGTTTCTTCTCCTTCCTTCTCTCCTGCCCCCCCCTTCCTTCGCTCGCTCAACCTCTTTTGTTCAGTATGTGTAACTTGAAGCTAATTTGTACTACTGGATATCTGACTGGAGCCACAGATACAGAATCTGTATTGTTCTTACTGAAACACAGCATGGAATTAACATTAAACTTAAATAAAACAAACCTAAATTAAAAATGCCAAATATTATTGCGCCTCCATCCTTTATCTTTCTAAAATAAAATCTCTAGCCTAAACACATTGATGGTATTATTTGCCTGAATCTGAAAAGATCGCTTCTCTCTCTCTCTTTCTTTCGTAAATCACTTGTCTGTTTCCCAAAGATGATGTATATTTTTTGGGAGGTGGGGGTGGGGATCTGTAACCTGATTGTGAAGAACACTAAGTGTAGTCCAAGTCAATTCATTACCTATCCTGTCTTCTAAACCAAGTAGCAGCACCGTATTTATTTTAATCATTAAAGTACAAATGTATATTTAATACACAGTGTAATTATGGATCATTTTCTAGCATGGAGTATTGGATTGTATAACCAAATATGGCTGAATATGTCAGAAAATCAGGCTGGGGTAAAAATCCCTCCTCCCCCGCCACTACTGCCACTATGCAGAGAAGACTACTCAGCTCTGCACGTACACATGGTTGACAATAGTATAGCTGTCCCCTTTATAGAAACACTAAGTAGTTTTCTTCCAGAGTGTGTTTATCAGTGTGTATAACTTTCAGTTAATAGAGTCATTCTGTACCAGCAATTTAGATCTGTCTCATTTGAATGACTGCCTAACATTGATGCACTCCTGATTTATTTTTTTTAAATCAGTTGACTGCTTTTGGATGTTCAGATTGTTTCCAGCCGTGCTGTCATGAATGGTGCTGCAGTAACTATCCTTGTAATGATCTCTACTTAAATATATGCTTGTGTATCTGCGTGATACATTTCTAGATTTCCTTGTGTTAGAAAACGTGTACTTTCCAACAGGTAAATACTGTTCATTTCCCTCCAAAAGGTTCCACTTCATAGCCCCGTCAACAATGTATGAATATACCAGCTTCATCACCACACTTGACTCATTGCTAAATGAGACGTTGACACCAAATGTATACCCTGGATTTAAGTTCTTAGTAGTAAAAGTTTACAAAACCAACAGATTAATGATAGTTTTTATATTAAAATATATGAGCATATGCCAGTAATTAGAATATTGCGAGTTGCTTTTCCATCAGATGATTGGAGATGATTTTATATAAATAATTTTGGAGCCACCTCTAAGGTTTTCAGGTTGATAAGTTCTTTTTCCAGCAGTGAAATGGCCAAGTGCCTGCTGCATCTTGGCCTCAAACTGAAGGAATTCATACAATTAATTCCATTGTAGATTTTTAAAGAAACCACTAATGGGATTCAGAGTTTTGTAGGCTGCTACCACACTGAACACTGATGCATGAATGTCTGGACTTGAAGAGTCTAAATATAAACAAGGTGGTAATATTTTTACTAAATAGTCTGACTTGTGAAGGTGATTATCAAGTTAGGCTGTCACATGAGTTTGTTTAGTGGAAGTTGCTTAGGTGTAGACTATTCAATCAGGACGCTGCTATGAACATTCGCAAGGATGTGGCAATCTTGGTATGAAGAGGAAAGAAACTGCCACCCAAGAAAACCAATGAAGGCCCTTAGGAGAGTGAGGATTTGGTACAGGTCTTAAGAAAGATCCCTATCAAAGATTGGAAGACATGGAAATGGGAGACAGAAAGGTGACAGTCCTGTGAGGACTGCCTCACTCCCACTTGCTGTAACTGGTCTGGAAAGGTGGAGTCTTTTTCTCAGTGCTTGGTTTAGTCATCTGAGATTCAGTTGATTTCATTAGAAACTCAACATTACAACTTGAATGGAATTTGTGTTTTAAATACAATTCTTAGTGCTTTGCTTTGAAAAGTTTTAAACCCAAGTGTTTTCTAAAACGTTGGCACCAATAAATGGGCTTATACCCATCCATGGGTTCTGGGATGGGTAGCCAGAAAAGTAAATCTCCAATGATGTCTTTTGTAGAATGATCTTCAAGTTAGATCATTCTAAGGGGAAGTTGATGGAATATATGTAAACATCTAACTTGGCTCTTGCACCAAATGCCACTTGAGAGTTTATAAACAAGATCCTAAATTAGCTGCTATGCTACTGATCCTAGGACAGTAGAGGGGAGAGGGAGCATGCTGAAAAATGGGCATAAAGATGAATCTTGTTTTGTTTTGAAAATTGTTACAAGTAAATAGTTCACAGGGATTCTTGGTAAAATTCTAAGATGGTGATGAAAGGAATTGTATCTGTTAAGAGGAAGTGGTGATTCCGTATCAGCAAAATCAGTCTTGTGTTACATAATTTATTTGAGTTACTAGGCTTGTAATAAAATAATACCGAGGGTGCCAAAAAAATGTATACACATTTTAAGAAAGGAAAAATAATCACACCTCTTGTAATTGCAGAAGTCCAACGTATTCATCTTTTGTTACTGGTGTATATTGAGTATTAGAATTTTAATAGTTTTTTCCTTAACGTGTGTACATTGTTTTGGCACCCTCTAGCTGACATTGAGTATTAGCTGTGTGCCAGGGACTGCTCATCCTTAAGCAGTATCTGCTGTATAGCACACAGGTACTCAGTGGTTAGGTGAGCTGTCACCTGAATTTTGCAAATAAAGCTTGCATAGGGAGAAGTTGAATTTACCCAAAGCCACGGAGCTGGTAGTACTCAAACAGGATTCATAGTTAGGTTTGTGTGATTAAGAGCCCATGTTCTTAACCGTTAAGGCATTCTACCTTTTTGTTCTTTATTAAAACTCTTAGTGTCTTATTGAAACCATTTTCTATACCCTATAGTGATGATTTGAGATTACATATATATATGTATAAATATATATATACATACATACATGTATATATATATATATATATATATATATATATGCATTTCTGAGCTAAATATGTTTTGCAACTGATATCCCTTTAAGAGCTGTAGTATACATATTAAGCTGCAATATGCATTAATCAGAATTATGATTAAATAGGGCTCTTAGGTGACTACTGTCTAAAAAGGAAAAGTAAGGCTTACTACCTAGATGAATTTTGGGAGCAATTTTTAATCTAGGTTAATTTAGAAATTTAGAAATTAGTTTTTTTTACAGTTGGAGCAACTTCAAATTTAAAATAGGTTAGCTTGGACGAGTAGAGCTATAAATAAATGATCAGTGATTATGGCTTGTCAAGTTGCCTCAGTGCTCTTGAGTTTTCCAGAGAACCAAAGTCTTAATATCTTAAAGGCAAACTCCTTTGGCCACTTTTGGTGGGAATAATTTTAAAATACATCCGTTTCCTGCTTTTAAGAAACAGGCCCTTGTCTCGGTGACTGCTTTGGGGAAGATCCTGGATTGCCACTCAGGCACCACCAGCTAGTTCACTGTGCCTGTAGGTACAGGCCTGCTGTGTATCAGGAGGGCTGAAAATTGTTTCTCTTAAAAATTGTTTCTATTAAAAATGTCCAAAAATTGCTTTTTGGACATTTGTATCTTGCATAGGTGAAGCTAAGAATGTATATCTACACAACCCAGGCAGTGTGAGTCGTGTCCAGGGCTTTTCCTTTCTAAAGCTATCCACCATGTCTTTCCAGTTGTGCTGAAACTCCTGACACTTGACACTCAAGTTTCCATCCCATAATGCTTGTTTTGGGGTTTCCCGCAAAGACCCTTTGCCATTTAAAATTCTGGTGCTATAGGGTTGGATAGGGCATATGTCTACACCTACTGTAAGGCTTCTTTCCCATTGATGAATGGCGTATTTGTAGCCATGGTAACAGGCCGTAATACGTGCTGAACACTCCGAATTTGCTTTCAACAGAATTCTAGGAAAAAAACGGCCTTTAAAAACATTTTCACTCCATTCGTTAAGGAGCTGTAAGCCCGAAAAGATGCCAGTTCCGCTTTGGCAAAGATTGTATTTATACTCTGTTGTGGTGAGGATGTAGAGAAACATACCGTTGGTATTTTAAAAATTTTTAAATTTAAGTATAAAAGTACATAAAAAATGTACAGTTTGTTAATTTTTACAAAGTGAAATCACCGTTTAGCCACCACTCACAGCAAGAGATCTAACAGGACAAGCATCTTGTAACACTCCCTCACGCCCCCTTCTCATCACCCCTGCAACTGAAACCAGTATCTTGATTGCCATCGATTAGTTTTGCCTGCTTTTAAACTGGATACAAATGGAATCATACTGTTTTTCCCCCCTCTCAACGTTGTGGGGTTAGTCTGTGTCATTGCTTGTAATAATAGTGCATTTTCATGGCTCTAGAGTACTCTGTTGCGTTAACATACCGCCATTTTATGGGTTATTTTCAATTTTTGGATGTTGCAAATGTTATGGACATTCCTATACATGTCTTTTGGTATATATATGTATGCATTAACGTTGTATATACACCTAAAAATGGAATGACTGGGTCATAGGGAATACATCTGTTCAGCTTTAGTAGTTATTGCAAAACAGTTTTCCAAAGTGATTGTACTGTTTTACAGTCCTACCGGCAGTGTATGAGAATCCCAGTTGCTCCATACCATCACTGGCATTTGGTATGGTCCCTATTTGTAGCTGTAGACTTCTGGTGGATGTGTATTGTGGTATCTCATTCTGGATTTAATTTGTATTTTTCTGGTGATTAATGAGACTGCATTTTTTAATAGGTTCATTGGACATTTAGATATTTTGTTAAATATCCACCTGTGCCTGTTTTTTTGTTGGGTAGTCATTTTCTTATGTGTAGAAGTCTTTATATGTTTAGGAATAGAGTATGTCTTTGGAGTTATTATAATTTATTTTCTCCCATTTTTGCCCTTTTTCATTATCTTGATGTCTGATGAACAGGAATTCTTAATATAGTCCAGTTTATCGATAGTTTCCTTTAAGGTAAGTGCTTTGATATGTCCGATTTAAGAAATATTTGCCTACTCCAAGGTCATTAATCTTTTATGTTATCTTTCTAACATCACTGACCTATCATATTTAGATCTAGAATCATCTAGAATTTTTGTTCATGGTAATAGGGAGATGTTAAAAATAATATTTTTCCATATAAATGCCGATTGACCCAGTACAATTTATTGTTCCATCTGTGTTTGTCCTAGTGCCAGTGCAACAAAAACACTGGGTTTAAAATAATTCAATTCTGGTAGTATGAGTCCTCCAGTATTTTGTTGTTCTTCAAAATTGTATTCATTATTCTTGGCACTTTGCATTTCCATGTATATTTTAGAATCAGCTTGTCAATTTCAATACTAGAACAGCAACAACAAAAACCTGGGATTTTGGTTAGGATTTTATTGAATCTATAAATAAATTTGGAAGAATTAGCATGCTTGTGCCATTATGTCTAATTCATAAACATAGTATACTTACATAGATCTTTAATTTCAATATTTTTTGTAATTTTCTCTGTAGAAGTCTGGTACCTTATGTTGGACTTATTTCTAGGTATTTGAATTTTTGATGTTATTTTAAATAGTATTTAATTTAAAAAAATTTTTGAAATAGTTGCTACTTATGGTAATATTGATTATTGTGTATTGACCTTGTATTCTATGACCTTGCTAAATTATTAATTCCAACAGTTTGATGGAGGTTCTGAGACAGTTTTTGTAGAGGATTATTTGACAATAGAAATGAAAAATTTAAATGCATGTACCCTTTGCTTGTGTGTGTGTGCACACAAATATATGCAAAATATGTTCATTTCAGCATTGTAATAGCAAAGTAGAAATAAACTAAATGCTCATTAATCATGGTACATCCTTAATACTATGTATACTACGTTGCTGTTTTTAAAAAAAAGGTAAACCATTTTTGCTAATATAGAAAGATGTCTGTATTTGTTAAATGAGAAAAGTAAGATACATAACATGCATATTCTTAACGTGTGTAAAACAGGAAAAATTCTGTATGTGTACTTGTCTATCTTTAGAAATTTTGTGAAATATGTACGAAACTTTTTCCTTAAAAATTTATTGAAGATTGACATATAAAGTGCATGTATATAAATTATACAGTTAAGTTTTGGAATATGTATACACCTGTAAAACCATCATGACCAAGATAGGCAATGTAGCATTCACCCTCAAAAGTTTTCTCGTTGTACTTTGTAATTTCTTCCCTCGACCCCAAGCAACCACTAATTAGATTTCTGCTATTTTACCTTAGTTTGTATTTTCTGGAGTTTTATATAAATGGAATCATACAGTAGATACTTTTTTTTGGGGGGGTGGGGTGGGGTGCCTGGCTCCTTTCACTCAATATAATTGTTTGAGACATTTTGTGTGTATTAATACATTCCTTTCATTGCTGAGAAGTATTCCATTGTTATGATATACCACAATTTGTTCATCTGTCCACCTGTTAATGGACATTTGGGTTGTTTCCAGTTTTTGTCTGTTACAAATAAAGCTGCTATGAATGTTTGTGTACAAGTCTTTATGTGGGCTTTTTTTTTTTTTTTTGGTGTGGTTAAGTAGGAGTGGAATGGTTCAGTAGTATGGTAGGTGTATATTTAGCTATTTAAGAAACTGTTAAATTGCTTTACAAAGTTGATCGTACCACTCTATATATTTCCACCAGCAGTGTCTGAAAGCTCCTGTTTTTCCACATCTTCTCCAGCACTTGGTATGGTCAGCCTTTTACAATTTTCCATTCTAATAGGTGTATAGAGGCATCTCATTGTGATTTTAATTTGTATTTTTCTAATGACTAATGATATTGAGTATCTTTTTATGGGCTTATTGCCATTTGTATATCTTATTTTGTGATGAATTTGTTCCA
This sequence comes from Rhinolophus sinicus, assembly GCF_057876585.1. Lineage (NCBI taxonomy): Eukaryota > Metazoa > Chordata > Mammalia > Chiroptera > Rhinolophidae > Rhinolophus > Rhinolophus sinicus. The sequence goes on from NC_142512.1 coordinate 19,070,538, forward strand.
ATATTGAGTCTTCTGATTCATGAACAAGGTATCTAATAGTTTAGGCCTCCTTTAATTTCAGCAATGTTTTGTACTGTCCATTGTACAGGTCTTTCACTTTTTTGTCAGATTTATTCCTAATTTTTAAAAATTTATTTCTTAATCTTTGATGTTTGTGTAAGATGTCTGCTTTTTAAAATTCGATTTTTGATTGCTCATTGCTAGTATGTAAAAAGAAAAGTGATATTTGTGTATTGATCTTGTATCCTACAACCTCGCTAAACTCTTTCATTAGTTCTAGTGGTGGTGTTTTGTCTTATCAGATTTTTTTCATAGAAAATCATATTGTCTGTGAATATAAAGTTTTAATTTCTTTTTTTCTTCTGTCTGTTATCTTGTCTGACTGCACTGGCTGGAACCTCCAGTACAATATTGAAGTGGTAAGAGCAGATATTCTTGTATTGTTCCTGATCTTGTGAGGAAAGCATGCTGTCTTTTAACATTAAGTATAATGTTAGCTGTTAAGTTTTTCATAGATGCCTTTTATCAGGTTGAGGAGTTCACTGGTGTTTTTGTTTGTTTGTTTGTTTGTTTTTATTAGTTTCAGGTGCACAAGACAAAGTAATATTTAGACATTTATCTTTTATATCCCTCACATTGTGTGAACCCCCTTCCCCCTATCCAGTAACCCTCTGACATCGCACAGAGCCATTATATTTCCACTGTCTCTATTCCTAATGCTGTACTCCGCTTCTTGTAGTACATACTTCACTGGTGTTTTTAGTTTGCTGAGAGTTTTTGTCAGGAATGGAAGTTGGGTTTGTCAAATGACTTTTCTGCATCTATTGAGATCATCATACAGGATTTTCATTTTTAGTTAATACAATGAATTACATTGATTACCATTCGAATATTAAACCAATTCTGCATTCCTGAGATAAACTCCAGTTGTTATATATTATCCTTTAAAATATTTTTAGATTTGATTTGCTAAAATTCTGTTTATTTATTTATTTAGTATTTATGTTCATGAGCCCATGCCTGAAAGTTCTGGGGTGATGAAATGTTAACACCAAAAGTTTTTCTTCTGTGGCACTAAGGAGAAGATACAACAGTTGGCATTCATCATAGATCTTCAGGAAGGAATGGAAGAACTCTTGAATGGTAAATATGAAGGTAAATGTAAAAGACATTTCTCTAAAAATCTCATAAGTGTTAAAAGCAAAAATTAAAACTGTATTGTGGGTTTAGTAAAATATGTAGGCACATCATATATATGGTAACTATAGCATAAGAGGCAGCCAGGGAGTAGTAAATAGATCTATTTGATTGTAAGTTTCTTAGCTATTACTTGAAGTAAGTAATCAATATTAACTTTAAGAAAACCTTGAGAGATTAAAGATATATGTTAATACTTAGGGCAAGCAAATACATAAAAATAATGCAAAGCGTTATAACTAAAAACCTGTAGATAAACAAGTAGGATCCAAAAAATATTTAATCCAAAAGAAGGCAGGAGAGGACAAGAGCATTTGTGTTGCCAGGTCTTCCAAGAGGAGGTTGAAAACTCTATAAGACCTAATTTTGACAGTTGGGAACTCTTATGTTTTTGATGGCTGGAAACTTTTCTCAGCAGTTCTGACATTTGGAAATGAATCATGTGAGGAATTCACAGAATTGTTCTGCAGATTATACCATGTGCTTTGAAACGTTAAAGTCACCATTTAAAAATATGCCAAATAATTTCATCATTAAAAAATCTCTTTGCTGACTAGCATATTTCAACTGCCATCTATTGCTGATGAGACAGAATTTGCAGTTTGATTGCAGCCAAGTAACTGCCTGATATAAATTAATAGTCTTCAGAGGAACACAACAGAATCTAGAGTCTTATCATGTACAACAACCAGGATACAGTTCCAAACTAGTCATCTGAAGAAACAATAAAACATGACCGATTCTCAAAAGACAATCAGTGGAGATTGTCCCTGAGATGACCCAGATACGTGAATTAGCAAGCAAAGAGTTTTATTGTTGTTCTCCCACAATAGCATACAAGGATTTTAAACCTGTTGTTATAACTGTGTTAAAGGATGAAAGAAAAATATGTTTATGACAAATGAAAAGAGGAAATTTTAGAGGAGATACTGAAACTATAGTAAAGAACTAATAGGACATTTTGGAACTGAAAAATACAATATCTGAAATGAGAATTCACTGGATGGGTGTAACTATAGAATAAGGAAAGTGATAGAGAATCAGTGAACTTGAAGTTAGCTCAATAGATTTCCAATCTGAAGGAGAGAGAAAAATATTCTTTAAAAAATGAGCACAGCCTCATGGGATCTGTGAGATAATATTAAAAAGTCTGGTATACTTGTAAATGTAGTTTCAGAAAGAGGGAAGAGAAAAACTGGGATGGAAAAAAAATCTGTGATGAATGACTAAAAATTGAACACTTTGGCACATTATAATCAAACTGCTGAAAATCAAAGGAAAAAACACATTCAAAGCAGCATAAGTATATATTGATAAGTTATATACAAGAAGATAACGGTTTAAATTACTGGCTTTTCATTAGAATAACAGAAGCCACAAGACAATGGAACAGCAATATTAAAGTTCTTAAAGGAAAAAAATGTGAACAGAATTCTATATCTAGTGGAAACATCATTCAAGAATGAAAGTGAAATGACATTTTCAGATAAAATAAAACTAAAAATTAGTTGTGAGCAGATTTCACAGTAGGGAATGCTGAAGAAAGTTCTTCAGGCTGAGAGGAAATGATACCTGATAGAAATACAGATACTTAGGAAGGAGTGAAGAGTATTTAAAATGTACTATGGAAGTAAATATTTTCCTTTTAATTTCTTTAAAAGACCATATGACTGTTTAAAGCAAAGATTATGACATAGGGTTAATGGTATGTGGATGTACTAATACACATGACAACTATAGAATAAGTAACTGAAACGCTAGAGGGGTTCAATAGAAGATTTGAGCAGGCAGAAGAAAGGATCAATCAACTTGAAGATAGGACAAATGATCCAGTCTGAGTTGCAGAAAGAAAAAAGAATGAAGAAAAATGAATAGTTCTTGAGGGACCTGTGGAACTATCAAATATACCAACATATGTGTTATTGAAATCTCAGGAGAGGAAAAGGGAAAGGAGCAGAAAAATTATTTGAAGAAATAATGGCCCCATGCTTTCCAAATCTGAGGAAAGATATGAATATACATGTCCAAGAAGCTCAATGAATTCCATGCAAGATAACCTTAGAGATCAATTTGCTGAAATCCAAAGACAATTTGAAACAGCAAGAAAGAACTGATTCATTAGTATAAGGGATCCTCAATAAGATTAACAACTGATTTCTCTTAAGAAACCATAGAGGCCAGAAGGCAGTGGGATGATGTATTTAAAGTTCTGAAAGAAAAAACTGTCAACCAAGAAATCTATCTGGCAAAACTGTCCTTCAAGAATGAAGTTAAGATTCCCAGATAAAAACAGGAGTTTATTACCAGTAGACATGGCCTACAAGAATGGTTAAAAGAAGATCTTCAAGCTGAAATGCAAGGACTGTAACTCAAAGCCACAGAGAAAAGGTAACTATTTTAGGTGAATGTAGAAACCAGTGTTAATTGTACTTTAGGTATGGTTTGTAAATTCTCTTCCTTCTATATGATTTAATAGGCAAATGCATAAAACAATAATTACAGATACACGCAAATGGGCATATAGTGTATAAAGATGTAATCTGTAACAAAAACAGTATAAAGGGGGAGGGACAGGTTTTGAGAGCAAATCTTTGTATATTATTGAAACTACATTGGTATTATTTAAAATTGGTTGTTATAGTTTTAGATGTTAGTTGTAACCCTGCAAGTAACCACTGTGAAAATAACTTTGAAATATACAGGAAAGGAAAGAAGGGAATCAAAAAGGTACACTACAAAAAAATATAAAAAAGTAGTAATTGTGGAATTGAGGAGAAAAAAACATATAAGAGAAAACAGATAGCAGAAGTAAATCCTTTATCAGTAGTCACATTAAAAGGAAATGGATTAAAGCTCCTATTAAAAGGCAGAGATTAGCAGATTGGATTAAAAACAAAAAACAACCCAAACCCCAATTTATATGCTGCCTACAAAATACTCTATTTAAGCGTGTATATTTTAATTTTAATTAATTGACATACAATATTATATTAGTTTCAGGTGTACAACATAGTGATTAGACATTTATACAACCTACAGTGATCGCCCCACTAAATCTAGTACTCATCTGATACCATACATAGTTATTTTAATAATATATATTAAAATATTATTGATTATATTCCCTATGCTGTACTTTACATCCCTGTGACTATTTTTATAACTGGCAATTTGTACATATTAATCCCTTTCACCTTTTCACCCATGCTCCTTACCCCCTTCCCATCTGGCAACCATCAAAATGTTCTCTGTATCTATGAGTTTGTTTCTGTTTTGTTTGTTTGTTTTTATTTCCACATATAAGTGAAATCATGTGATATTTGTCTTTCTCTGTCTGACTTATTACACCTAATGTAATACCCTCTAGGTCCATCTGTGTTGTTGCAGATGGAAAGATTTCATTTTTTTTTAATGGATGAGTAATAATCCATTGTAAATAGGTACCACATCTTCTTTATCCATTCATCTATTGATGGACACTTAGGTTGCTTCCATATCTTGGCTATTGTAAATAATGCTGCAATGAACATATGGATGCATGTGTCTTATCAAATTAGTGTTTTGGATTTCTTTGAATAAATACCAAGAAGTAGAATTACTGGGTCCCTATTTGTCTTTTGTTACAGCCTTTGTTTTAGTCTATTTTGTCTGGTATAAGTATTGCTACTCCTGCGTGTTGTTTTTTCCATTTCCATTTCATGAAATAGTTTTTTCCATCCCTTTACTTTCAGTCGGTGTGTTTTCTGATCTGAAGTGAGTCTCTCATAGGCAGCATATGTAAGGGTCTTGTTTTCTTATCTATTCAGCCACCATATGTCTTTTGATTGTATTTAATTTATATTTAAAATAATTGTTGATAGATATGTAGTTATTGCCATTTTTTTAAAAAAGATTTTATTGGGGAAGGGGAACAGGACTTTATTGGGGGAACAGTGTGTACTTCCAGAACTTTTTTCCAAGTCAAGTTGTTGTCCTTTCAATCTTAGTTGTGGAGGGTGCTGTTCAGCTTCAAGTTGCTGTCCTTTCAGTCTTAGTTGTGAAGGGCGCAGCTCAGCTCCAGGTCTAGTTGCTGTTTTCTAGTTGCAGGGGGCGCAGCCCACCATCCCTTGCTGGAGTCGAACCGGCAACCTTGTGGTTGAGAGGATGTGCTTCAACCAACTGAGCTATTAGGGAGCTCAGCGGCAGCTCAGCTCAAGGTGCTGTGTTTAACCTTAGTTGCAGGGGGCGCTGCCCACCATCCACTCGAGGAATTGAACTGACAACCTTTTGGTTGAGAGCCCACTGGCCCATGTGGGAATCGAACCAGCAGCCTTCAGAGTCAGGAGCATGGAGCTCTAACTGCCTGAGCCACCGGGCCGGCCCGTTATTGCCATTTTATTTTATTTTATTTTTTTTTTTTTATTTTTTTTTTTTTAGAGATTTTATTGGGGGAAGGGGAACAGGACTTTATTGGGGAACAATGGTCAAATTGTTGTCCTTTCAGTCTTAGTTGTGGGGGGTTCTGTTCAGCTTCAAGTTGTTGTTCTTTCAGTCTTAGTTGTGGAGGGCGCAGCTCAGCTCCAGGTCCAGCCGCCGCCGCCAGTTGCAGGGGGTGCAGCCCACCATCCCTTGCGGGAGTCGAACCGGCAACCTTGTGGTTGAGAGGACAGGCTCCAACCAACTGAGCCATCCGGGAGCTCAGCGGCAGCTCAGCTCAAGGTGCCGTGTTCAATTTTAGTTGCAGGGGGCGCTGCCCACCATCCCTTGCGGGAGTCGAGGAATTGAACTGGCAACCTTGTGGTTGAGAGCCCGCGCTCCAACCAACAACTGAGCCATCCGGGAGGCAGCTCAGCTCAAGGTGCCGTGTTCAATCTTAGTTGCAGGGGGCAGAGCCCACCATCCCTTGCGGGACTCGAGGAATTGAACTGGCAACCTTGTGGTTGAGAGCCCACTGGCCCATGTGGGAATCGAACCAGCAGCCTTCGGAGTTAGGAGCACGGAGCTCTAACCGCCTGAGCCACCGGGCCGGCCCCCCATTTTATTTTTTTATCTTTTTTTTTTCTTCTTAAAGAAGTCCCTTTAACATTTTTTTGTAATATTGGTTTGGTGGTGATGAACTCCTTTACTTTTTCTTGTCTGGGATGCTCTTTATCTGTTCTTCAATTCTAAATTACAGCTTTTCAGGGTGGAGTAGTCTTGGTTGTAGGTCCTTTCTTTTCATCACTTTGAATATTTCCTGCCAATCCTTTTTGGCCTGCAAAGTCTTTGTTGAGAAATTATCTGACAGTCCTATGGTAGCTCCCTTGTAGGTAACCAGTTTTTTCTTACTGCTTTTAAGATTCTCTCTGTCTTTAACCTTTGGCATTTTAATTATGATGTATCTTGGTGTGGGCCTGTTTGGGTTCATCTTGTTTGCGACTCTGTGCTTCCTGGACATGTGTATCTATTTCTTTCCAGGTTAGGGAAGTTTTCCATCATTATTTTTTCAAATAGATTTTCAATTCCTTGCTCTATGTCTTCTTCTGGTACCCCTATGATGTGAATGTTGGTATGCTTGATGATGTCCCAGAGGCCCCTTAAACTATCGTCATGTTTTTGGATTCTTTTTTTTGTTGTTCTGACTGGGTGTTATTTGCTACCTTCTCTTCCAAATTGTTGATTCAGTCCTCTGCTTCATCTAATCTACTGTTGATTCCTTCTAATGTATTCTTCTTCATTTCAGTTATTGTAGTCTTCATTTCTGATTGGTTCTTTTTTTTTTTTTTTTTAAAGATTTTATTGGGGAAGGGGGACAGGACTTTATTGGGGAACAGTGTGTACTTCCAGGACTTTTTTCCAAGTCAAGTTGTTGTCCTTTCAATCTTAGTTGTGGAGGGTGCCGTTCAGCTTCAAGTTGTTGTCCTTTCAGTCTTAGTTGTGGAGGGCGCAGCTCAGCTCCAGGTCCAGTAGCCGTTGCTAGTTGCAGGGGGTGCTGCCCACCATCCCTTGCGGGACTCGAGGAATTGAACTGGCAACCTTGTGGTTGAGAGGATGCGCTCCAACCAACTGAGCCATCCGGGAGGCAGCTCAGCTCAAGATGCCATGTTCAATCTCAGTTGCAGGGGGCGGAGCCCACCATCCCTTGAGGAACTGAGCTGTCAACCTTGTGGTTGAGAGCCCACTGGCCCATGTGGGAATTGAACCGGCAGCCTTCTGAGTTAGGAGCATGGAGCTCTAACCGCCTGAGCCACCAGGCCAGCCCCCTGACTGGTTCTTTTTTTGTTTCCAGCTCTTTGTTGAAGTTCTTCCTGAGATCACTGAGCATCATTATAAGCAATGTTTTGAACTCTGCAGCTGGTAGATTTCTTGTCTATATTTTGTTTAGTTCTTTTTCTGGAGTTTTTTCTGTTCTTTTATTTGGGACATATTTCTTTGTCTCCCCATTTTGGCTGCCTCACTGTGTTTGTTTCTGTGTATTAGGTAGAGCTGCTATGTCTCCTGGTCTTGGTAGAGTGGCCTTATGTAGTAGGTGTCCTGTGGGATCGAGTGGTGCAGTCTCCCTGGTCACCTGAGCTGGATGCTGCAGGTGTGTCCCTTGTGTAGGTTGTTTGTGCCCTCCTGTTGTAGTTGAGCCTTGATTGCTGTTGGCATGTCAGTGGGAGGGATTGACCCTTAGGCTGATTGGTTGTGAGGACTGGCCGTGACGACAGTGGAGGAGCTGTGATGCAGGGGCTGACCCCATGAATCAGGAATTGCTTTAGTGGGGCTCTGGTGCCTGCCGAGTCTGCCCTTCGGGTGTGTTTTTTCTGGAGGTGGTTGAGTGGTGCTCTGGTGTTGTCTGAGGTTGGCCACTGGGTATATTTGTTCCAGGGCCTCTTGGGAAGTGCTCTGATGTAGGCCAATATTCATAAGAGATACTCATCAGTAGTTTTTTTTTCAGTTTCTTTGACTGGATTTGGTATGAGTAATACTGTCCTCATAGAATGAGTTAGAAAGTATTCCCTCCTCTTCAATTTTTTGGAAGAGTTTGAAAAGGAGTGGTGTTAATTCTTCTTTAAATCTTTGGTAAAATTTACCAGTGGAGCCATGTGGTCCTGGGCTTTTCTTTATTGGGAAATTTTTGATTACTGATTCAATCTCCTTACTAGTTTTACAGGTCTATTCATGCATTGCTGGTCAGTATGTATAGTGCTGAAGCCGCTGCAGAAAACAGTTTGAAAAAAGTTAAACATAGACTCACTGTATGTCCCAGCAATTCCACTCCTAGTTATATACTCAAAAGAAAACAGGGACTCAGATTCTTATACAACAATGTTCTTAAAAAGCAGCATGATTTGCAGTAGTCAAAAGATGGAAACAACCCAAATGTTCATAAACAAATGAATGGGTCAACAAAATGAGGTATATCCATACAGTGGAATATTGTTCAGCCGTAAAAAGGAACAAAGTTCTGATACATGGGACAACATGAAGGGAACTGGAAAATACTATTCTAAGTGAGGCAAGCCAGACTTAAAGGGACAAATATTATATGATTCCAGTTATATGAGGTACCTGTAATAGGCAAATTCATAGAGACAGAAAATAAAATAGGGGGTATAGGGGCAGGGCTGAGGGGGAGTGGGGAGTTATTGTTTAATGGGTACAGAGTTTCTGTTTGGGATGATAAAGTTCTGGATGGTGGTGATGGTTGCACAACATTGTGAATGTACTTAATGCCACTGAATTGTAAACTTAAAAATGGTTAAGATGATACATTTTATGTATATTTTACCACGGTGAAAATATTGAAAATGAAAAGGATTGTACTCCACACTCAATTTTAATTCTTTTTTTCCCTTCACTTTCTATTACCCTTTTCTAGAGTACCTCGCCATGTTCATAATTAAAAATGGAAATGGCTGCATGCCTTTCTAATCTTCAGATGGATCATAATGGAATTTATTCACTCTTTGTTAACCATTTAGTTTGTTTCCTGATTATTTTAGTTTTTTGTTCTTGGCTGTTCTTTGTTTTTTGTGTTTTTTTCCCCCCCAATTTTTTATTGGGGAACAGTGTGTTTTTCCAGGGCCCATTGAAGTCTTTGTCCTTCAGTCTAATTGTGGAGGGCGCAGCTCAGCTCCAAGTCCAGTCGCCATTTTCAATCTTAGTTGCAGAGGGCACAGCCCACCATCCCATGCGGGAATTGAACTGGCAACCTTGTTAAGAGCCTGTGCTCTAACCAAATGAGCCATCCAGCCGCCCCTATCCTTTGCTTTTTGAATGGTTGCTGCCCTCGCCGACAGCTCTTTGGCCTCTGTCCCTTCTTTCCCTCCTTCCTCCTTTCCCACTGGCTCTGGGACTTCGAGAGACATACTTGTCCCTGTGTGCTTTGCCATCAGCCATGGTTTTACCATGTGACCTCATTCCTGGGCCTTTGACCCAAGGAGGTGAGTCGTAACCTGGAGTGAGCCATTTCTCTCTGGAGAAGCTAAACAAAGAGTCATAAAATGTTCCTAGGTAGCTGTGGGGAGCCAAGCTGAAAGGCACCCAGACTTGGGGCTGAGGCCACCATTTTGGATCATTTATGTTCTGACAGATCAGCTGAGAAAGCGAGTGTGCTGAAAGGCAGGCCGATGGAGGAGGATGCAGAGTGGTGAGAGAGAAGAAGAAGAGAACCCAGGAGGCTCTGAGAGATCTTGATTTCTCAGTTTTCTGATTCCCACAATGCAGTAAATTCACACTGGCTCACATTTGGCTCCAGGGAAGCCACACAAATGCTCCCCAGTTCTACATCTTCTCCAGATAAGAGATCTTGCCTGGCCGTAGCCAGGGGACACACAGAAAGGAAATGGGGCTTGTGACAGATGGGAGCCCATTGGGCAAAGATGAGTGCTGCATTCAGTCAAGACTGACAGCTAGGACCCTGGGTGAGCCCTGGGAGATCTTTCCTGGCTAGTTCTGGAAGCTTGGAGGCAAGGGAGACGGAACCTGCAAGGGACCTGGGAGTCTTCTACGAGGCCTGGCAACATCATCTTCATTCAGCTGCATAGTGTAGAAATTAGAGTATGGATTCTGGAGCCATAAGGATTGGGTTTAAACCCCAGCTCAACCCCTTACTTATACTTGAGAATGCTCCTCTGTTCCTCAATTTTCCATCTGTAAAGTGGGAATTAAAACAGTATCTCATAATTATGAGGATTAAATTAGTACAACACGTAGAGCAGTCTGCATGTCTTACTGAGAGCTCTATATGGGTGTTATTGCTTCTAATATTGTAATTCTGGCACTATCTGGTCCCTGTTATTTTCTTAGTCTTTAAGGACTCCCTTCCCTGCTGAAATGGCACAGGAACTAAATAGCACAGGTCTGCTCCCAAATGGTCCTTTTCTTTTTACTCCCTCTGTTCAGGGCTTAGCGGGCAGACCTATGAAGTTGCTGCCTTATTGTGGTGGAATATTTAAGGGGAGAGTGGAGTCTCTGGAGGAGGCTGCCACACCATAGCCTCTGCCGGGACTGTAGCACCCTGGGGCATTGGGGACGGTTCTAGTGTGAACTTGTGAACAAGCAGTGTCCGGGTCAGGTCTTAGTGTCCACAGAGGGCAATGCAGCTCCCAGAAACCATGTATGCCCACGTCCCACCCCTCACTTGTCCCTCTGTCACGCAGCCCAGGCCTTTACAGCCTCAGGATTGAACTCTGAGCCTTCTGTCAGTCTTACCATTAGTGCTCTACCTCTTCACCCACCTTTAGACTCGTTCCATAGTTTTCCTGGCTGGGAGACGGTCCATTTAACTGTCTCATAAAAGAGCCTAGCACAATGCCTATTCATGCCCCAGTGAGTCTTAGCGATCAGGAATAATACTACTACACTGGCTCCACTGGACAACACATCTGCTTCCTTGTCCCCATTGCTGCTGGCCCTGGATGTGGGGACATGCCCCTCATGCTGTGATTTGTTCCTAGACCCCTCTTCAGCCCCTGCCTGGCGCCCTCCCCAGGGAGTGGACACTGTGAAGAGAGACAGCCATGCTGGGCTGCCACTTTCCCTGGTGCCCTGTGTGCAGTGGACCAGTGTGGCTGGCCTCCCTGACTCCTGCCTGCCTTTTCAGCTCTTCCCGGGCCCATTCCTGCCACCCCTTTTCTTCCTTTCCTGCTCAGTTCCCCTCGGCCTTCCTTTTCTCTTTCTCCTCCTTTCTCCCCCTCCTGCTCTTATTCCCTCCCTTTCTCTATTCAGGATAACCTTGTGGTACCTGGAGTCCTTTCTTATCTGTACCCCAGGCGTCTTTGGAGCTAACAAGAGTCTTGTGCACACTGGGCTTAGAGCCAACATATAATCTCATGCTCCAGACACATGATTTAGCTCCTTTCAAACAATGTCCATGGTGGCAACTTTTAAGCCATTCATTCAACAAATACTTATTAGAAGCATGCTCTATGCTCAGTCGTAGTCTGGGGTTACTGAGGTAAATAAGACAGATGTGGCCCCAACTCTCATGAAGGTTACTGATGGGAGAAAGGAGTGAACAAAGACACAAGATGGTTTTGTTGATAAGTGCCATGAAGAAAAGAAAGCAGGGTGATGTGGGAGAAAGTGACTGAGGTTGTCAGGGCAGGCCTCACAAAGAGGTGACCTGAGTTGAGACCTAGACGATCAGATTGCATCAGAGCACCAGGCAGTGTTCTTTGTCAGAAATAACAGGATCTGACTCTGGTTAACGTAAGCAGACAAGGAATGCACTGGAAGGATATCAGGTAGTTCAGAGAACGGGCGGGAGGCCTGGAAAATCAGGCCGGTACAGAGGTGGTTGCTAAGGGAGATGGGTGGCCAGAACCTTGACCAAAGTCATGTCTCAGCAGGCTCTGGTTAGGACCCAGCCATCACTGCTCTGGATACTGGACAGAATTTGGACCTTGAACCCTGGACCCACTGGCATGCCACCACAAGAGGGACCTCTGCCCCAGACCACAGGTTTGTTCTCTACTGGGTGGCCTGTTAGAAACGAAGTCAGCTCCCATCTCACACAGAGTGAAAGCCAGTCTTTAACTATAAAGACTTGATCTGGTCTCTGGTATCTCCGTGCCCTCATCTATTGCTTGTCCCTTGCCTCACTCTGCTCCAGCCACATGGGCCTTCTTTTTTTCTTCTTTTTTAAAGATTTTATTGGGGAAGGGGAACAGGACTTTATTGGGGAACAGTGTATACTTCCAGAACTTTTTCCAGGTGAAGTTGCTGTCCTTTCAATCTTGGTTGTGGAGGGCGCAGCTCAGCTCCAGGTCCAGTTGCCGTTGCTAGTTGTAGGGGGTGCCGCAGCCCACCATCATTGCGGGAGTTGAACTGGCAACCTTGTGGTTGAGAGGACACGCTCCAACCAACAGCCATCTGGGAGCTCAGCGGCAGCTCAGCTCAAGGTGCCGTGCTCAATCTTAGTTGCAGGGGGTGCAGCCCACCATCCCTTGCAGGAGTCGAGGAGTTGAACCGGCAACCTTGTGGTTGAGAGCCCACTGGCCCATGTGGGAATCGAACCGGCAGCCTTTGGCGTTAGGAGCATGGAGCTCCAACCACCTGAGCCACGGAGCTGGCCTCCACATGGGCCTTCTTGCTATTCGTTACACCAAGCCTGCCCCACCTACAGGGGCACTGGCTGTCTCCACTTGGAACACTCTTCCCCAAGTATCCTCAGAGCTCCTTCCCTCACCCCCTCCAAGTCTTAGCTAGAAGTTACCTTCTCTGGAGGCCCCCCTCATCTCCCTATTTAAGCCCAATCTTCCCGGTTCACATGATTCCTTTATGCCCATCCTTTTTTTTCTTGTCATCTTTTAACATATTATTATATTTACTTTTTACTGACTCTCTTGCTGATGAATCTGCCCTAGGTGCCTTGACTAGTGCCCGGTGTTAAATACCCCACAGGTGTTTGTTGAATGGGTAGTTGATAGCATGGAATGCTGATCCTGGTGTAAAAAATCTTGGGAGGCATGAGTTGAATTCTGGTTCTATCACGTCCAACTGTGTGATTCTGCACAAATATTTTAACCTCTGTGAATCTCAGTTTCCCCATCTGTAATGGGAATCTACCTGAAATGGGTTCTTGGTGAAGAGTAAATGAGAAAATGTTCTGAGTAAGCCCCGGTTGCTATTCTCTCCTTTTCTGCCCACCCATTCAAATCTATTAAAAGGAGTCTCCCGGCCTGCCTGGTGGCTCAGGTGGTTGGAGCGCAGTGCTCCTAACGCCAAGGTCGCCGGTTCGATTCCCACATGGGCCAGTGAGCTGCGCTCTCTACAGCTAAGATTGTGAACAACAGCTCTCTCTGGAGCTGGGCTACCGTGTGCCGCTAACGAGCGGCCGCCAGCCAGCGTGAGTGGCCGGCAACCATCGTGAGCGGCCGTGAGCTGCTGTGAATGGCCAACTGACGACTAGCGACCAACTGCCCCAGTGTGTGTGGGGTGGGGAGCACAAAGCTCATAACACCAGCATGGGCCAGGGACCTGTGTCCTACATAACTGGACTGAGAAACAACAGCTTGAACTGGAGGGGCCAGGGGAGGCAGAAGAAAGGGAAAAAAAGTCTCCCAAGCCAATATGATCGCAATGAACGTTTCCATTTACTTTGGATTATATGTCATTATAAATATTAACAAATAAGACTTAAAAAGGACACCTTCGGGTAGGTCAGACGAAAATACAAAAATTGTGTGTGGGGCTGCAGTTAAGGTTCGATTTCTGCAGCCATCACGTGGTAGCAAAACGGTATTAAGCAGTGCACGAGAGTCTGCATCGACGACAGCCAGAGTCCATGCATTGGGAGGTTCTCTCGGTTGAGAAGGAACAAAGGCTGGACATGCACGGGCCGGGAGGTGCAGTTCCTCGCTCTCGCCACTAGAGGTCAGGAGGTTACCGCTTCAGGGTTGGAAGACGGGCCCGTTGGGGATTGGCTAGTGGTGGTGATGGGTGGGGCGGGGACCAGGAAGGGAGGTGGGTGCAGCGCATCGGGCGACGCCCTTATTACTGACACCTGACTTTGAAATGACTCTTCTCAAGGAGCTTTTTCTTTTACAAAGATACCATCTACAAGGGGTCTAGAACAGTGCCAGGGTTCTGGTGAAGGTCCTGTCGCTTCCTGGGAGCCCTCCTGTGCCCCATCCTCCACTTGAGCTGCCTGTCAGGAAGCCCAGCCTCCCTGCCATAGTCCCTGTGGTCAGCTGGGACCATCTTTCAGGGAAGTCTACACTTGCACAGCCTGAGACAGTAGAGGGCCCTGGACTGGGTGCCAGCAGTCCTGGGTTCTTGTCCCCGCTGGGTTTCAGTTTCCCTATGTATCTAATAAGGAAGTTGTACTAGGTGACCCACAGCCCCTTCCAGCTTTGCCATTCAGCATTTCCATGTCTTCACAGAGAGGCTGTGAGGCTTATCTCTGAACGAGGCCCTCGGAAAGGCAAATTTAAGAAGGTACCCAGAGCTCATCCAGCAGCAAGTGTGAAGATTCATTAAGACGACGCACGTAAAACTCTTAACATACACAAAGCCAGAATTCTTAAACATGGGAAAACCAAGGCTCCATGACCAGCGGAAGTTGCCAGGTACTGTGTGGGGCTGGAGTCCCAAGTTCCCTGCAAACGGGGACAGGGCTGATGGGCACTTGGTGGGATTCGAATCATCACCCCAGGCCTCAGATGGTGGTGTGCTTTGTGTTTGCAGCAGAAGGTCCAACTCCTGTGCCCTTGCTGCTAGTGTGGGTGTGGGTGGGCAGCAGGTAGGGGTGAGCCTTAGGCAGGCGGCTAGCAGGACCTTTCATTGTGAGCCCGGCACCTTACCTTCCCCTGAAGTGTGGTGTCCAGACCTCTGGGTTGGGGGTGGGACAGGGGCCATGAAGCCTAATTCACCCCCCTGTGGTAAGGCTGGAAGGCCTTGGGCAGGTCATTTTCCTTATGTGGGCTCTGTTTCCCATCAGTGCAGTGATAGGTTGAACACAGAAATTCCTTGGTTATGCATTTGTCCATCCAGCATTCCTGAAGGCCCTTTGGTAGGCAGAAAAGTTTGGGGCTTCAGACCTGGGCTCCAACCCTTCAACCCTTCCCTGACTCAGGGTGCTGACAAGCCCACCAGGAAGGGTGTCTCCCTCTCCGCTTTCCCCGAAACAAGGCCCTGGACTGCTGCCCAGTATTCCTGAGAGGGACATCGGTGGCCACAGTAGGGCCAGGATGCAGGGGCAACCACCTGGGGTCCTGCCACCACCCAGCTCCGAACTGAGAAGGGCCCAAGAGGGAGGCAGGGGAAGGGAAGAGGAGGGCAAGGAGGACATTTGCTTCCTTTCATACAAAACAAAGGACCCTTTCTCTCCTCCTGACTACAGCTGACTTGATGCTTAAGTGGGAAGAATGAGAGGCAGGATCCAGCCTCCAGGTTCCTCCGGAGAAGAAAGACATCCAAGGTGGGGGAACTGGGTCTGAGGACTGAACTTGACCCTGCACCAACCTGTTTCACCATGGTTCTTCCAGTATGTCTGTCACTTCCCCCAAAGCTATGAGTCCAGGCTGGCCTGGCAGCCAGGGGTGGGGAGGGAGAAGGTCTGGGGGCCATTGCCCCTGGCCCCCAGATAAACCCTAGGTCGCTCACAGCACCCCCGGCCTAATCACCGTTCTCTACCCTCCAGGCCTATGCAGACCATTCCCACCGCGGGCACTGCCCTTCCCTTTGTCTGCCTAGAAACTCTACTATCCTTTAAGGCCTTGCTAAAGCATCACCTCCTCTGGGAAGCCCTCCCTGCTCTCCCAGCAGAAAGCACTCACTGTTGGGCCAGGCTGGCCTTGGCATTCCTCAGTCCCTGTTGTAATGGTTTGTTTTCAGTTCCCTGACTAGACGGGAACTCCACCAGGGCAGGCCCTGGAGCTCAGTCATCCCCAGGGGCTTGTGAAATCACCTAGTGAAGCGTTTGCCAATTGAAGCATGTTCACTGGGAGCTTCTGGAAACTTCACCAGACTCCTGGCTCTCAGGTCAACTTTTTTCCACCTGCCCAGTCATGCTAGAGATGAATGGATGTAGTCAGAGTCCTGTCCTGCCCACAGTCTCCTCCCGCCATGTGCCTCTTCCTAATGCTCCTCTCAGGAGTTCTCACTGGCCCTGTGAGGGCACCCCTGTACCGCTGTTCTCTCAGCCTGGGGCCCCCTGTGACCTTCTGCTGACTTTTAGAAGGGTCCTTGTTGTAGGGTCTTTGCCCCTGGACAGCCCCACCCCCTTCCCTGGGGTGGGTGCTAAGGCCAAGCTCCTCTCTTCCCACCTCTGGCCTCATCGGGCCCCAGGAGCTGAAAGAAGGCCCGCTCTGTCCTCGCTGTCCCTCGGAGTGGCTGGGTCCTCCATGGCCTCCAAGGGGGGGCTGCAGTGGTTCTGTGTCTGAGCAGTGTCCTGGATTTCCCCCAACATGGGGGCCAAGGCCCTTGGTGGCAGCTGAGGAAGCCCAGGGCCAGGCCTGGGCTGGGCCAGGTGACACGTAGGGGTGGGTGTGGCAGCAGGTGGGGGCCGGTCAGTCGCTGAGCACAGCCCCAGGGAGTTCATTGGTCAGCGTGTGCCAGCGCTCTATCCGCTTGTCCTTGTTCTTCAGGCAGTCAAACCAGTGCTTCAGGCGCTCGCCCTTGGCGTTGATGCCCAGAACCACACCACCTACAGGAGGGGAGTTAAGGGGGCAGCCAGGGGCCGGGGGCAGGTCCTCCCACAGGCCCATTCCCAGGGCGCCCACCACGCCTTCCTAGATTCCATGCTCTAAGGCCAGACCCTCCACCTTACCCACCGGGCTCTGAGGGTGGACAGTGTTCTGACTGCCATCCCACACTCGGTTCCCCAGATCAGGGCCTGGGGATCCTGCTCGTCCTCTACCCAGGACCAGAGCAGTACTGGGGCATGTGTTAGGGGACAAGGGATGGAGGCAAAAAAGAGCAAGAAAGGGCCAGGGCAGTTCTACTGTGCACAGCGCCCAAGTCTACCAGGGTTTCTGGGCCACAAGGGCTCAGAGTCCAGCCTGAGGTACTGACCATCACCACCTCTCACTCCTGCTCCACAGACTGCTGGGTGACCCTCCAGGCCTCTTTCCCTCTCTGGGCCTGTTTCTTCCTCTGTCGTATGGGGTCAGGCTGCTCTCAGGTGTGGGAGCAGGTGGTCTATGGCCCCAGATTTCCCCAGAGGCCAGGAAGGAGAGGCCCTGGCCTGATTTGGGGCTATTGCCGTTCACTGAAATCAGAATGGGCATGTGGCCAAACGACATTCTCGTCATGTCCTCTTACCAATGAAATCGTTGGATTTCCCAATGTCGTAATCCCAAACAGTGACCTCCAGGGTCTTCTTGGCCAGGTCCCCATGCTTAATCTCGTAACAGAACTCCTGGTGGCCAGAAGGGGACAGTCAGGGCCAATGCCACATGGCCAGGAGGGCTCTGAGGTATGGTGAGGGCATGAACCAAGGGAGGGGTGGGTAAATGGGAGGGTGGTCAGTGCATGGTGGTGGACAATGGTGGTGTCTCACCCACCTTGTCCATGTCTGCCTGAGAGCCTGGCTGGGGTCCTCAGCGTCCCTTTCACTCTAACCGACCTGCTCCTTAATCACTGAAGCCTCTCTCTCAAGATCCCCCGAGAGCCTCCTTAGTGCCAAAGCAACTCACATTCGGCAACCTTGGCGTGCATGACCTCTCTCGGGTCTGGTTCTGCTGACCACTCCCTTCTTTGTGGAACCTTCTCTCCCTCTGATTTCCATGGTGCTCCAACACCTGGTACCCACCCTCAATCCCTGGAAGCATCTCTTCAGTCTCCTCTGTTTGTCCTTGCGTCACTCAGGCTCTGCCCAAGGCCTCTGTGCTCCTTGCCCTGAGCACGTCCCCCCCAGAGCTTCCCCCGTCTCCCTCACCCCTCCCACTCCTGCTGCTGGGTTCCCCCACTTTCAACTCCACATCCAGTGTGGCCACAATCATCACTTCCATCCATCCTCTGCTCTTTCCAGGCCAGCCTCTCCCCTCCATCTGCACCACCTGGCTCAGGTTGGCCTGTGCCTCTCCCCTGTCCCCATGGCTGGGGGCTCTCCTATCGGCCCCTCCCCACCCTCCAAACTCCCACAGTGACCCTTGAAAACCCAGCCCCGCCCAGGCGCCCTGTCTTGTGGCTTCACCAGCCCCTCGTACCTCATTGAACTCTGGGTTCAGGGTCTTCTTCTTTACTGCTGTCTTATGTTTGGATTTCTTGTCCACATCTGGCTTCAGGTATCTGGAATTATAACCGATGGATGGGCAGAGGGTGGGGAGACGCTGTGGGTACAGATGGAGCCAGCAGGGCTTGGAAGAGCTTTTTGTCCCTGGAGAGATATTCCTGGGTCCCCCCTAATCATCATATTCCCCAGCACTACTTTGTGGCAAAGGTGGATAGTCAGCTACAGAGGGAGAAACAAGCGGTTCCTTCATTACCTGGACAGACTTCCGTTCACGTGCCCTTTCCTGAAATTAACCACGGAGCCCCCTCCTTCTCTCTAGGAAAGAGGATATTCCTCGTTTCTGCAAGTCTGATTTTCACAAAGCTCACATTTTTCACCAGAAAAACATTTTTAGCAGAGTTGGTCCCTTGTTAGAGCTTTTTTTTGTTTTTTTTTGTTTTTTGTGGCAGACTTATTGAGATGTAATTCACATACTATAAACTTCTTTTCCTAAAGGGTGAAATACAGCAGTTTTTAGTATATCCCCAGGGTTATGCAGCCATTGCCACTACCTCACTGGAGCTTTGAGGAAGGACAGTGACAATGATGCTTCCCCAAGAGAGGGAAGCCCGGCTTGTGAGCCAGCTCCTTCACAGGCATTAGCTCCTTAGACATTGATGCAGGACAGCTGTCTTTATCGGAGGCTCAGAGAGGTAGAGGGATTGCCCAAGGTCACACGGCTGCTCAGCACAGGGCTGGTGTTCAGATGGCAGGACAGGAGGCCCAGACCCTCTCCTTGGCAGAACCCCTTTCCTCCTGTCCCTGCATAGATAATTGAGTGACCACTGCTCTGCCCCTGCTGAGAGATCTCTAGGGGTGAGGACCGCATCTGTCTCACCCATCACCAGCTTCCTGGGACCCAGCTCAGTGCCTGGCACTGCGTAGGTCAGTAAACATCTGTTGAAGGAATGACTAAATTCCTAGAAGTGAAATTACCCATCCAAAGTCACACACATGTCAAGCTTCTTGCTTCGTTTTGCCAAACCGCCCTCTGGAAAACGCCATACAGTTGATACACAGTGCCCTTGACAAAATTGAGTACCATCACCTTTAAAATCCTTGCTAGGGATGGCAGCATCATGGCAGAGTGAGAAGACTCCTTTGTTTCTCTCTGTACATTTACAAGTTAGGTGACTAGAACAACAAAGGATCCTCTGCTCAACACACAAACATACGGAATATCTGAAGGTGGGCATATTGGATTGAGTAGGGGAGGTGGGTGAGAGGAAGGACAGGGATGGTGGCTGCAGATGCAGTTTGGCACCCACCGCGGCTCCAGCGAGCCTGGCACTGATGTAGAAGTCGGGATGCAGCCCTCACATTACAGCCTCGAGTGTAAGAGGGGCAGAAACAGTGTTCCCCTGGGAAAAGGCCTCACTTCTCCCTATCATGGCAGACCTCCATAGGAGTGGCTGGGAAGTCTTACACAGCACAAGGGTGCCAATAGCCATTGCTGGCAGGGGGGCAAAACTGCGAGATCATGAACTTGCCTCCTTTGCCCCGCCCATCCTAACAGCCCAGGAAAGATAGTAGAGAAGACTCAAACAGCACAGTGGTGCCAACCGCCACTGTTGGCAGGGGCCAGAGCTGCGAAGCATCAATCTGCTCTCCCTACCACACCCATCCCAGCAGAGCCTGGTAGAGGCAGTAGAGATGCCTCCAGAAACACAGTGGGACCAGTGACCATTAGTAAAAAGGAGGGAGTGCTGGGAGCACCCAAAACCGGTTCTCCACACACCCACCCCAGTGGTGGTGCCGCATAACCAAGGTGAGCTGGTCACAGAGGGGACACCCACCATCCCAGTGGGTATGTGGCATTTTCCTTAACTGAAGTGACACTACTATACTGTGATCCCAGAAGCACAAATAGTACAGGTAAGAGAAAACAAAACTTGTGCTATAACACCATCTACTGGAAAACAAAAGAAAGTACCCTACCTATCAATGTGCTGAATTGAGAGCAAAACAGTATCTAAACAAGAAATGAGTTCACTACCTCAAATGAGCAGGCAGAGAAACAATCCATCAAATACCATGAACAACCAAGGTAGCATGGCAGCACAAGAAAAAAATGAAAAGTTTCCAGAAACCAAACTCAAAGTCATGGAAGACTGTGACTTAAATGGCAGAGAATTTAAGATTGCAGTTATGAAGCAGCTTAACAAGATACAAGAGAACTCAGGCCGTTCAATGAGCTCAGGAATAAAATTAATGCACAGAAGGAGTACTTTACCAAAAAGATTGAAACTATAAAAAAGAACCAAATTCTGGAGCTGAAGAACTCAATAAATGAGATGAGGAATGCATTAGACAGCACTGGAAATAGAGCAGGCAGGATGGAAGAGAAAATTAGAGAGCTCAAAGATAGAAACTTAGAAATGACCCATGAGGAGGAGAGAGAACTGAGAGTTAAAAAATAATAATAAAAGAACTCTATGAAAACTATCTGACTCTATTAGAAAGAGCAACATAAGGATAATGGTTATACCAGGAAGCGAAGAGAGGGAGAAGGGAACAGAGAGCCAACTCAACGAAATAATTGATAAGAACTTTCCAAGCCTATAGAAAGAACTGGACTTTAGAACAGAAGAAAGTAACAGAGCACCTAATTATATCAATGCACAAAAGACCTCCAAGACACATTTTATTTAAACTGTCAAAAATTAATAAATAACTCTCCAGGCAGCCAGGGAAGAAAAGACTGTAACCTACAAAAGAAACCCTGTTAGATTATCATCAGATTTTTCAGTAGAAACATCATAAGACAGGAGAGAGTGGAAGGAAATATTCAAAATATTGAACGAGAGGAGCCATCAGCCGAGGATAATATATCCAGCAAATTGTCTTTTAGATACGGAGAAAGAAAGACTTTTCCTGACAAACAAAAGCTGAGAGAATTTACCATAAGACCTGAATTACAAGAAATGTTTAAAGGAGCTCTTCTATCAGAAACAAAAAGACAAAACTATATAGAACTTTGCGTATGATGACTAACAGACAGGAGCAGGAAAATGCAACTCTACTTCAGAATAGGATATTAAACAATTATAAAGGTTTAAGGGGGGAACGGGGGCATTAAAAATAACTATAACTGCGGTGGCCGACGGCTCAGTTGGTTAGAGAGTGAGCTCTTAATGGCAGGGTTGCTGGTTCGATTCCTACATGGGATGGTGGGCTGCGTCCCCTGCTACTGAAGATTGAGGGTGGCAACTGGACTTGGAGCTGAGCTGCGCCCTCTACAACTAGATTGAAGGACAATGACTTGGAGCTGATGGGCCCTGGAGAAACACACTGTTCCCCAATTAAAACACACACACACACACACACACACACACACACAAACAACAAACTACTGCAATTAGGTAACCAGTGTACAATATAAAAAGATAATTTGTGACAGCAAAATCATAAAAGGGAAGGGAGAAAGGGACTGAATATGTATAGATGAATGAAGATAAGAGGAAGTAAGAATAAAAGGGCTATTGCATGTATGAGACATTGTACACAAACCTAATGGTAACTACAAAACAAAAATCCAGAGCTGAGACATGAAACATAAAAGAAAACAGAGACCAAAAAAATCATAGAAAACTGCCAAATGAAAGTAGCAGACAGAATCACAATGGAAAAGAAACAATGGAGATACAGAGAACTCAGAAAACAAAAGATAAGATGGCTGTAGTAAGTCTTCATATATCAATAATTACCCTAAATGTAAATAGACTGAACTCACCAATCAAAGGGCAAAGAGTAACGGGATGGATTAAAAAACAAAGACCCAGCTATATGTTACCGCAGGAGACTCATCTCAGCTCCAAAGGTAAACATAAGCTCAAAGTGAAGGGGTGGAAAATGATACTCCAAGCAAATAACATCCAGAGAAAAGTCGGGGTGTAGCAGTACTTAAATCAGACAAAATAGATTTCAAGATAAAAAAGGTAACAAAAAACAAAAATGGACGTTTTATAATGATAAAGGGGACAATTCATTAAGAAGACACAACACTTGTCAATATATATGCACTCAACCTGGGAACACCAAAAAATATAAAGCAATTTCTAACAGACCTAATGGGAGAAACTGACAAAAATACAATTATAGTAAGGGACCTGAATACCTCACTTACAGGAATGAATAGATCATCCAGACAGAAAGTCAATAAGGAAATACCAGCATTAAATGACACGAGACCAAATGGACTTAACTGATATTTATAGCTCTTCCCATCCTGAAACAACAGAATACTCATTCTTTTCAAGTGCTCATGGAACAATTTTCAAGGATAAACCACACATTGGGGCACAAAACTAGTCTCAATAAATTTAAGAATGAAATAACATCAACCATATTTTCCAATCACAATACTGTGAAACTGGAAATTAACAAGGAGAAATCTGGAAAAACCATAAATGTGTGGAGATTAAACAACTTGCTACTGAACAACTATTGTATCAAAGAAGAAATAAATAAAAGCAGAGGTCAAAATACATAGAGACAAATTAAAATGAAAATAAAACATACCAAAATTTTTGGGATGCAGCAAAAGTGGTACTAAGGGAATTTTATAGATTTATAGGCCTACCTCAAGAAACAAAAATCCTAAATAACCTAACATTACACCTTAAAAAATTAGAAAAAGAAGACTAAATGAAGCCCAAAGTCAGTAGAAGGAAGGAAATAATAAAACCAGAGCGTGAATGAAATAGAGAACAAAAAGACAATAGAAAAAAATTAATGAAACAAAGAACTGTTTCTTTGAAAAGATAAACAAAATTGACAAACCTCTGGCTAGACTCACTAAGGAGAAAAGACAGAGGACTCAAAAAGAAATGAAAGAGAAGTTACAACGGACACTACAGAAATACAAAGGATTATACAAGAATACTGTGAAAGGTTATCTACATTTGATAACCTAGAAGAAATGGACAAATTCTTAGGATACAACCTTCCCAGATTTAATCATGAAGTAGAAAACCTAAATAGACTGATCACTAGTAAGGAAATTCAAACAATAATAAAAACAAACCTCCTCAAAAACATAAGTCCAGGACCAGATGGCTTCACTGATGAATTTTACCATTCAAAGAAGATTTAATACCAATCCTTCTCAACCTCTTCCAAAAAATTGAAGAATAGTTTCCAACTCATTTTATGAGGCCAACATTACCCTGATACCAAACCCAGGCAAAGACAACACAAAAAAAGAAAATTACAGGCCAATATCATTGATGGACCTGGATGAAAAGATCCTAAACAAAATACTAGTAAACTGACTATAATACATTAAAAGGATCGTACTGAAGTGGGATTCATTCCAGGGATGCAAGGATAGCACAACATCTGCAAACCAATCAATTTGACATACCACGTTAACAAAATAAAATATAAAAATCATATGATCATATCAATAGATGCAGAAAAAGCATTTAACAAGATACAACATCCACTTATGATAAAAACACTCAATAAAATGGGTATAGAAGAAAACTACCTCAATATAATAAAGGCCATATATGTATGATAAACCCTCAGCTAGCATCATCCTCAGTGTGAAAAACTGAAAACTTTTCCTTTAAGAACAAGACAAGGATGCCCACTCTTGCCACTGTTATTCAACATAGTACTGGAAGTCCTAGCCAGAGCAGTTAGGCAAGAAAAAGAAATAAAAGGCATCCAAATTGGGAATGAAGAAGTAGAACTGTCACTATTTGCAGATGACCTGATTTTATAGATAGAAAGCCCTAACAACTCCACCAAAAAACTATTAAAAGTAATAAATACAGTAAAGTTGCAGGATATAAAATCAATATACAAAAATCTGTTGCATCACTATATACTAATGACGAAATATTAGAAAGAGAAATGAAGAAAACCCATTTGCAATCACAGCAAAAAGAATAAAATACCTAGGAATAAACTTAACAAAGGAGGTGAAGGACCCATACACTGAAAACCATAATGCATTGAAAGAAACTAAAGACATAAAGAAATGGAAAAATATTCCATGTTCATGGATTGGAAGAATCAACATAGTTAAAATGGCCATATTACCTAAAGCAATATTCAGATTTAATGCAATCCCTATCAAAAGCCTAATGGCATTTTTCACAGACATAGAACAAAAAATCTGCAAATTTGTATGGAATCACAAAAGGCCCTGAATAGTCAAAGCAATCCTGAGAAAAAAGAATAAAGCTAGAGATATCACACTCCCCAACTTCAAACTGTACTACAAACTATACTACAAAGCTACAGTAATCAAAACAGAATGGTATTGGCAGAAAAACAGACGCACAGACCAATGGAACACAATTGAGAGCCCAAAAATAAACCCACATATATATGGGTAACTACTTTTTGACAAAGGAGCCAAAAACATGCAATGGAGAAAGGCAAGCCTCTTCATTAAATAGTGTTGGGGAAATTAGAAAGCCACATGCAAAAGAATGGAAACTAGACTGCTATCTGACACCATACACAAAAATGAACTCAAAATGGATTAAAGACTTGAATATAAGACCTGAAGCTATGCAATACATAAAAGAAAACATACACACTAAACTTGTGGACCTTGATTTCAGAGGAGTTTTTGTGAACTTGACCCCAAGGACAAGGGAAATAAAAGCAAAACTAATAGGGGCAGCCGGATGGCTCAGTTGGTTAGAGCGCGAGCTCTGAACAATAGGGTTGCCGGTTCAGTACCCGCATGGGATGGTGGGCTGTGTCCCCTGCAACTAAAGATTGAAAACAGCAACTGGACTTGGAGCTGAGCTGCGCCCTCCACAACTAGATTGAAGGACAATGACTTGGAGCTGATGGGCCCTTGAAAAACACACTGTTCCCCAATATTCCCTGATAAAAATTTAAAAAAAAAAGCAAAAATAAATAAATGGGACTATATCAAAGTAAAACGCTTCTGCACAGTAAAATCAACAAAACAAAAAGGCAACCAACTGCATGGAAGAAGATACTTTCAAAATGATACCTCTAATAAGGGGCTAATTTCCAAAATATATAAACAACTCACACGACTCAACAACAACAAAAAAATCAAACAATCCAATTAAAAAATGGCAGAGGACCTGAATAGACACTTTTTCCAAGGAAGACACACAGATATATGAAAAAATGTTCAACATCACTGGCTAAGGGAAATGCAAATCAAAACCACAATGAGCTACCACCTCAGACCCATTAGAATCGCTGTTATCAGTAAGACAAAAAGCAATGTTTTGGAGAGGATATGGAGAAAAGGGAACAATCTTGTACACTGCTGGTGGGAATGTAAATTGGTGCAGCCTTTATGGAGAACAATATGGAGGTTCCTCAAAAAATTAAGCACAGAGTTACCATTTGAGCCAGCAATTCCTTTTTGGGTATCTACCCCCAAAATTTGGAAATACTTATTTGTAAAGATGTTTGCAACACTATGTTATTGCAGCATTATTTGCAATAGCCAAGACATGGAAACAACCTAAGTGCCCTTTCATAAGAGGAGAAAATCACTGTGAGTAAATTATACCTCAATAAACCTGATTTTTAAAACAAGTTGAGTGGTTCCCTTAAAAACCCTCCACCCAGATATGGTAAGTTTCTTCAGTTCCTTAAAGGTTCCATATGCTTGTTGACCATGTTGCTGTATTTTGTTTTCTGACTTGTCCTTTGCCTATTTTGCTTTGGTGTGAGAGAAGGGACAAGGGAGCCCCACACAGTGGGGACATCCCTCACGCTGCCTTTGGAAGCCTCTAGAAGGAAAGCTGTTCTAGGATCCCCATGCCCTGAGTGCTGCACGGCCGCTGTCTACCTAGTGACCCCAAACCCGGCCACCAGCCTCAGGGCCTTCAGCCACAGATGTTCCCCTAGGATCCTCCTTTGTGCTGCCTCTGGGCCAGCCCTTTGTGTGGTTTGCTCTGACTGGAGCCCCTTGCCTGCCTCACCTCACCACTCCGGTGAGCTCCCTCCCAAGTGTGACCTGGGTAGGCCAGGAGAGCACCCTGGCAGAGCCCGAGGCCTGCCCGGTGGCCTCTCTCCCTCCCTTGCTGTCAGGACCCCCTCTTGGACCCCCAGCAGGGCTCATGGAGCTCCCCCAACAATGTCACCTCTGGTCCCTTCTGTACAGTGACTACTGTTCGCCTAAGGCCCCTAGAAGAAACCAGAGGGCCAGAGAAGGAAGGAGCTGCCCAGGGTGGCACAGCAAGTTGCTTGGGTTTCCTCAGCTCCTCTAGGTGTAACATGGAGGTAGTAATAGGCGTAACTGTGTAGGGTTATGGGGGGCAGGGGGGCTGAAGAAGCCCAGCACAGCCCTTGACGCAGCGATTGCTCAGTACCCGTTAATGATTATTACCATCACGGTCACCTCTGGTTTCTTTCCATCATACTCTGAAGAGCTAGGTTTGGGGTCAACTTTCAGCCTGGGGAAACTGAGGCACATGTCACCTGGGGTGAGGTTTATAAAAAGAAAGGTGCTGACAAAAGGTCTTGGCTCATCTAGCTTTGGCCCTCAGCACCTACCATCTGGCACTTTCCTTGATGGATCTCTTTTTGGGGTCACACAGTTCAGAATCTAACCTGTGCCTTTATTTCTCCTGCTTTTAGTAAGAAGCCCATGGTCCACGAAGGGGCTTCTCAGAGATAGGGAACCATCAGGAGGCCTTGGCAGCAGCCCCGATGTCTCACCCAGGGAGTTTTAACCAAACGTGGGGTTTCCAGGTCGATGTGGGGCCCCCCAGTGGAGTGCCACGTGGCTCTGATACAGGGAGCCACCCACATATCTGTTTGTCTTTGAAAGGCACACTGACCTGCCCTGTGGCTGGGTGGTGGGGCGTGGTGGCCATGTCCTGCCAGCGCCACCTCTGCCTGACCGTGGACCATCTGTTGTACCAGTTGAGACCCTGCTTTCTGGGTGACTCAGCACAGGACCCTGGAGTTCCTGTCAACCTGGCAGGTAGCCGCGGAACCTGATTTAAAAATTTCACACCATTTTGGCTTCAGACTATATTTCCTGCTGTAAGAGAACTCTAGTATCACAGGTACAGGTAGAGGTACCTTGTTCCCCTCTCCATTCGCTTCACCCTCCGCCCTCCCCAGAGACCACTACAGTGAGATGCTCTGCAGGGTTTAAGAAATGCCCAGAAACAGCATCACCCTGTGTGCAGCGTTTTGCAGTTTGCTTTTGGGCTTAGCGTGTTTTGGATAGCTGTCCATGTTAATTTGTTTAGTCCTAATTTATTAATTTTAATTGAATAGTATACCATTCGATGCATATGCCACATTTTACTAATCTATCCCTCTGCTGATGAATGCTTGGCTATTTTCAGTTTATCGCTATGACAAGCAATGCTGCAATGAACAGCTTTCCACCCAGGCACGGGTTTCTAGGATACAAACCTGGAAGGGAAACAATGCAGCAATGGGGCGCACAATTTCCTACTTACTGGATACTGCGGACTTCCCCTCCAGTGGTTATTAAGGGTCTCCTGATTGTTTTCTGAACTGTAACAGCACTTCCCCTCACAGTGGTCTCTAGCTCATTGAAAATCATTGTTTTGCTAATGGTTGGCATTGGGGCCCAATTCATTGTTTTTTATGTGGAAAATGAGTAGTCCCTGCGCCAATTGTGGGCAACTGCCTTCCCCCAAGGATGCTGGTCACCTTTCCATTACACAGGGGCACTGCTCCTGGGGTCTGGTGGCATTGGATTTAAAAAAAATAACAGCTTTACTGAGATGTAACTCACATGCTGTACAACGGACCCTTTGAAAGTATATAATTCGAGGGGTTTTAGTATTTCACAGAGTTGTAGAACCATCACCATGATCAATTTATAATTTTTTTTTTTTTTTTAAGGAGGGCGCAGCTCACAGTAGCCCACGTGGGGATTGAACCGGCAACCTTGGTGTTATTAGCAGCACGCTCTAACCAACTGAGCTAACTGGCCACCCCAATGTATAACATTTTTATCACCCCAGAAAGGAATCTGGCACTCATTAGCAGTCACTCCCCATTCCCCCACTTTGCCCCCCCAAACTCCCCCCAGCCCCTGGTAAGTACTAATCTTTTTCTATTTCTATGGTTTTGCTTATTATGGACATTTCATATAAATGGAAGCATATAAGGTATGGCTTCTTTCACTTAGCATAATAGTTTCAAGGTTCATATTCATACATGTAGCATGAATCAGCATTTCACTTTTTATAATACTTCATTGTGTAGCTAGACTATATTTTGTTTCTCTGTTCATCTGTTGATGGGCATTTAGGATGTTTCTCCCTTTTGTTTATTGTGAATATTGCTAGTACCGTGTTTCCCCGAAAATAAGACCAGGTCTTATATGAATTGTTGCTCCAAAAGACGCATTAGGGCTTATGTTCAGGGGATGTCATCCTGAAAAATCATGCTAGGGCTTATTTTCCAGTTAGGTCTCATTTTCGGGGAAACACGGTATCAACATTCATGTACAAGTTTTTGTGTGGGCGTCTGTTTGCAGTTCTCTTGGGTTGTACACCTAGGAGTGGAATTGCTGGGTTATATGGTATCTCCATGCTTAACCTTTTGAGTAACCGCCAACCCGTTTTCCATAGTCTCTGCATCATTTTTGTCATCTGATTCTACAAGTGACAGAAATATGATAGTGGTCAGTGGGAATGGTGGCCCTAGAGTTGTGCCATGTGGCAGCACTGGCTTCCCTATGGTGTCAAGACTTCCCCATGGCCTCTGTCACCTGGGCCTCCCTGTCCCTCAGACCAGGCCCATTCCTGCTTCTGTATCTTAACTCCTCTGTCCTCTGAACAGCAACACTTCCTTTCTGCTGAGCCAAATTCCTCCCCAAGTACCCCCCTTCAAGAGAGTCTCACTGAATGCAGACTAATACCTATCTTTTGTTTGTGGAAGGCCCAAAGCAGTGATGGTTGTCACTGCGACAGCTGTTTCATCCCTATCCAGAGGGCCACCAGCTCCTGCCTGCCCCTCAAAGCTAGGATCACAGCCTATCCTGGCTGGGGTTCACGGCTTGGGGCCCAGGTTGCCTTGCATGGCCTCTGAGTTAGTGTCCCCCCCCCAGTGCCACCATGAGCCCCTGCTGGCAGGGCTGGGTGGACCCTTGTCTGCACCTGTGGCACCAGCACAGGGTTGGGCACGTAGAGAGCACTAAATCCTGGGGGAGTTATTTCACTGGATCTCTCAGCCTCTTGGCACCGGCCTTCCCCCTCCTGCCCCGTCCTGCAACGTGCTCGTGGCCCCTCCTGGGCCCCCGTGAATGTGGTGTCAGGAGATATCCACTCTATCTGTGAGGCCTGGGAAGCCACTCTACTTCTATGGGCCTCAGCTTCCTTATCTGTGAAATGGGGCTGGCCAGGCTTAACCCACGGAGTTGCCAAAGGAGCACAGAAGGTAATGTGGCCCATGGGCACAGGTCTCTCTCAGTGCCTGCCACGTGAACTACTGAGCTTGTCACACAGAACTACCATCCCCTGAGGTGAGGGGGAAGCAGGTGGCTGGCCTGGCCGCATACTCACGTTTTCACGTAGGGGTCCGAGTAGCCATTGGCGTCCATGGCAGCCAGGTGTGCACAGCGCACGATGCCGACCAACAGGCCCTGCTTCTGTGAGCTGTACTTGAGGGAGATGAGGATGCGGCCCCGCTCCTCCAGGGACTTGTCTTCCGTCTTGTCTACCTGTGGGCGGGTGGTTACTAGGCTGACTTCACCTGCTCTCGTCCCCTCCACCCCCCGGCCATGGGTCACCCAGGCTGTCCATGGAGACCGTGGCTGGTGAGGAGTCACCCTGGCCCCCACCCCCACTAAAGGCACTTCCTGGAGCCTCTCGGGGTATAGAGGGCAGCCGCTTTGGGGGAAACATGGAACACAGAGCTTTGACACCCCCAAACCCAAGAGGCGCTGGGAGGCAGATAGGGGCTGCCCAGCTCTCTCCTGTGCCCACCTCTGGGATCAGACCTCAACTTTTGGCCTCCCTGTTTGGCTTCCCCACCCCAGCCAGCCTGACATTTCTCTTCCTCACCCTCTTGAGATCACCCATTTCCACATTCTGGCTGCTGCTCATGCGGACCCCTCTCCTTTACGCTCTGTCTACCCAGACTCACCCAGCTGGAGTCTCATCACCCAAGGCCTCTCTGCCACGTTTCTCTCACACAAAGTCTCCACCATGTCCCTTTGCCCATGACTACCCTTGACCTATCGCTAAAGTGATACCCCACATGGCCCCTGGTAGGCAGGGGCCACACCTATACATGGCCCCTGGTAGGCAGGGGCCCCTGGTAGGCAGGGGCCACACCTATACCTCCCTGGAGATGGCACTCCTGCAAAGAGAAGGAAGGACCATCTCCCTCAATCCCCCTGCCCAGAGCAGACATGGCTAATTGATCACAGCATCCACCTTGAGCTCAAATGCAGCCTCAGCACCTTTCTCAACACAGGGCTCAGGCAGCCATCACCAATGGACCAAACTAGGTGTGTGAAAGTTAAATGTCTGCCACTCTGGCCTAGGGCCTCACTAAACCATGGCTCTTGTGCTACTTCGTGTGATGTGTGAAAATTAAACAATATAAATGAGCAGGGATATTTTCAACTGTTTTTTAGAGGGTATAGTGTACTTTGGGCTGTTTCATATACAGACCATTAAACGGGGCATCATTCAGCATTTACTGAGAACGAGTAAGTTCTCAGACTATGTCAAGTCTAAAATGTACCATCAAAATATGTCTTTACTGCCAGAGCCGTCAATCCCAAACTGTACTCCTATGGTCACCCTGTGTCCCTGAAACCAGACCAATGAGCTCCTAGCAAATTCATGCAAAACTCAGCGACACTCCGATCATGCCCTGTGCACAGGCATGTACTCTCTCACCCATCCACGTGCACGAACACACGTGCACACATGCACTCCACACAGGCATACTCGTTCACACGCAGATACACGTCTACTCACGTGTGCAATGCTCTCATACACAATTCACACTCACACACACGCACGCAGGCTCACACCCCCACACAGTTGCTTATTTATGCCAGGGATCAAAACTCAGGAACACAACTACAGTAGGAGTGGATGTTGCCTTTTATAAGTGACATAGATCATTTGGAAAAACTGGGTTACCTGTGGTTAGTGACTAATAATAAAATAAAAGGGCTCATATCCATCACACAAATGTCTATGAGTGGGAGAGAACATGACAAAGGAATAAAATTTGATCAAGTTATGCAAGAAGACAGAGCGGGGATTCTGGCAGGGAGCTCTGGCCTCAGGCTGACTTGTTCCCAGGGCTTGACCAAGGCCAGGCTGCTCTGAGCTTTTGTCCCAGGGCCCAGGCCCTGCCAGGGGGTGGACACATGGGGGAACCTCTGTCCTCGAGCTTTCCCCTTGCCCAGGTCTCTTGGGGAAAAACGTCCTGGGAAGGGGATTGTGCCCTGAACACTAGGCTGCCAGAGGGTCAAGGGTTCTCAGGACCCTGGGGCCTCCTGGTCAAACCTTCCCCGCCCTTCTGAACGGGGTGAAGGTGAGGCCTCTTTAACTGGATAAAGAACTGAGAGACAAATGGACTGAGATTCTGGGAGGACGCAGCTGCTGCAGAGGGCCAGGGGCAAAATCGGTTTTGACATCATTTTCAAACAATTGCAATTTCTAGGAAAGAATTATTTTCTGTCTCCTCTGGGTATCTCACAAACACCTCCTGCCTAACATGTTCCAGTTGAGCTCCTGCGTCCCCAGCTGCTCCCTCCACATCACAGCTAATGACCCTTTATCCTAAGTGCTCGCCCCCCACCCCCCAGTGCAGATCTGCCAGCACACTCATCCAGGACTCAGCACTTTCTCCGCTCTGCTGCTGCCCGGGCCCAGGCCTGGGTCATGCTCATCTCCTCACTGCTCTCCCCGCCCTCCCCCTCCTCTCTCTCCCCTTCTGAGCCCAGAGAGACTGTTAAAATATAATCAGGTGCCCTAGGCCCTGCCTGGCACACTCCCGTGGCCCATCTCAGGGTGAAGGCCCGAGTCCTTCCCAGCTCCCCCATCTCCCAACTTCTGTTCTCAACTCCTAGGACTCCCTCCCCTTTTTCTCTCCACCCCACTCAGTGGGCTTCTTGCCTGTGCCTCCAACAGGCTGGGCGCTTTGCACACGGGGCTTTGCACCTGCTGTTCCCTCTGCCTGGAATATTCCTGCTTGCCTCGTGAGCCCTTCCCTGAGCACCTGTCTAAACCACCCACCCCTCTCATGCTTGGCCTTGATCACTATCTAGCATATGATCCGTTTGGGTGACTTATCCCATTTTTGGGTCTGTCTCTTACCCAAGCTCCATGTGGGCAGGGATTTTTGTCTGTCTCCTAGCACCTGCCACTGTGCCAGGCACATAGTAGGTGCTTAATAAATGCTGCTGGCCCTGCGCTCACAACAGGGAGGGCCCCCGACAGCCTGTAGAGTCCCTTGGCCCACCCACCGGCAGCTGCTTCTCCAGGCAGATGCTGAACGTCTTGGTGTGGTTGGGTTTCAGTTTCTTCAGGGGCACCCTCGTCTCCCCAATGAACTCGTTGTGGCGGAATTTGTCCTCATCACACACGGAGATCCTGGAGGGCAAGGCCAGTTCTTCAGACATACCTGGGTGCTTTCACTTTGCTTCCAAAGAGGCGTTGCAAACAGTGGGTGGGGAGTGGGTAGGCAGGGCCAGCCCGAGGGTAAGGCTGGGGTGGGGCTGGGTGGGGAGGGAGCCTGTGGCCCCGGGGCCCTCACCCACCGCAGGGTCTTTCGAATCATGTCTTCATCTGTGATCCCGTAGTAAGTGAGGGTCTCATTCCACGTGGGGTTCAGAGTATTTCGGAGAGTTTTTGTTCTGAGCTTATTTGCCTGGAGAGCGTAAAAAAGAATCCTATGAGCATCAAGGAGTGCAGTGGGCAGGACAATGGCCCCCAAGACGGCCACGCCCTCATTGCCCTGAACCTGTGAATATGTTCTCTTCCTTGGCAAAGGGGAATTAAGGTTGTTAATCAGCTGACTTTAAAATAGAGAGATTATCTGGGTGATCTGAGCGGGCCCTATGTAATCACAGGGTCCTTAAAGGCAGAAGAGGGAGACAAGAGAGTCAGAGGGAGACGTGAGGAGGGAAGATGGGCAGACGGAAGCAACACTGCTGGCTCTGAAGACAGAGGAAGGGGCGGCCTCTAGCAGCTGGAAAGGGATGGGACATGGCTTCTCCCCTAGAGCCTCCAGACGGGGCCACAGCCCTGTGACACGTGGTTTTTAGCCCAATGGGACCTATGTCGAACTTCTAACCTGCAGAATTGGAAGATAAGAAATTCGTGCTGTCTGGCCCCCTTCAGCCTCTGAGCCCTGTACTGAGTCCCTTAGATGTCTGCCACACTCGGCCTAGGCTGAGGTCAGATAGGCCTGGGTTCAAATCCCAGCTCCCCCACTTATATAAGCTCTGTGAAGCTCAGTGGGTTATTTACCTTCTGTGACTGTCAAGTTCCCCACTGTAAGAATGGTATAAATAATACCTCTTTTTCAGCATTGCTTCTGGGAACCTTCTTTATTGGGAGACTTCTTTTGCAAACGCTGCCCTGTATGGGGAATCCTATGGAGGGTACTGCTGGTTCTAGGTCCCAGGAGTCTAGGACTATGGTCACTGAGCTCCCAAGTTGAGCACATTCCCCTCAGCCCTGGGAGTCCCACCTGTAGTGTGAGGATGTAGAGGCCTGGAGTGGGGAACCCACTGCCCAGGTGGTGGGCACTGCGGTGTCTCCTGTAGCCCTGCCTTCCCAGAGAGGGAGTGATGGCCCCTCTGGATGGCTCTCCTGGAGGGTGGTGAGCCTCGGCCCTATACGCTGGTCCAGGGGGTGTGGCCTCAGAGTCGACTCAGGCCCCAGCAGCCTGTGGCTACTCAGCTGGGGGCAGGACTCTCTAGTGGGCCTGCAAGCGTCCCACCAGGTGTCAGCCCGGCCCTCTTCCCAGGAGGGCACTCCCATGACTGATTCTTCCTCCCTCTCAGGCCACTAGAGGGCCAGGAAGGGTTCTCCAAGTCTTGGCTTTGGAGAAAGAAGCCAGGACAAGGCCACCGGCCACTGAACTCTGCTGCTCACGCTCCCATGTCCCATGTTCCCCTGACTCCCCTCTGGTCTTCACTTGGAAGCAAAGCTGCTGGTCTCACGACGAGTCCCCCTGGCATGGGGTCTGCACAACCTGCCCCTTGAGACATCAGTGGGGGCCAGGGCAAGACCCAACTAAAAAACTGATGTGACCTTCCCTCCCATGAAATAAAAAAGAAAACAACACTGAACTGTAAGACACGTGTAAGGAAGTCTAACCAAGTTTTGATCTTTCAGTGCTGAGGGTCACCTTGATGCTTTTGTTTCATAGCAAATTTTTGCTAAAAAAATTTTTTTCCTCTTTCTTAGATGCACCACATGCTTGGTCTGCCTGTTGGGTCATCTGGTATGGGAACAAGAGTTCTGTGGTCAAAAAAATTGAGCAGATGTTGCCCCCTCCATCCCTCTTGTGGAGTATCACAGCGCAGCCCATCAACACATTAAAGGCTCTAATAAGTCCTGCAGTAAAGAAACCTGTTTAACAATGTTTCCAAATGTTATTTGAACACAAACTTTTTTCTTTTTCTTTTTTTTTTTGCACATTAATATTAACCTCCAGCTAAGACTGCTTCTTATAAAATTCTGCCCTGGAAATTCTCTGGAAGGTTTCCTCTAGTCAGCAGGCAGGTAGTGCTGACTTGAGGTTCCTGGGAGGTCTGGAGGGTATGGGGCTGACCGGGTACTCTGGGTAGAGGTGCATGGCTGAGGTTCCCATTAGCCTTTTGGGCTCCGAGAGGGTGTGAGAGCTATGGGCCTCCCCAGGTGCCCCACGCCCAGCCTGGGCCCGTCTCAGCACGCAGAGCTGGTAGGCAGGCCGAGAGCAGACCCCCTCACCTTACTGGCTCCTGGCAACAGGTGCAGCTTGACATAGGGGTCCGCCAGCCCATTGTGGTCCATCGGCTTCAGGCCCTGAGCAGAGAACAGCAAAGGGTGTGAATTGGGGGTTGGGAGCATAGAGTAGTCAGGGCCTCCAGGCGCCTGGGGCAGCCCTTGTCTCCTGGGCTTCCTGGCTGGGTCCACTCATAACCCTCTTCACAGAAGCCCCGTGGCTCCACACTCCAAGAATGGAAGAGTGAGGAGGGCTCAGCGCTGGTGCCATCTCCCCTCCTCCAAATGCCTTGGCCCAGGGCAGGTGTGATGGGCGTCCTTATCCGAGCAGCCTTCCTCTTTCTATTCTCCTTATGGAGGCCAGGTGACTCACCTCTCTCTGCAGAGGCCCTCATCATCCTGCTTTGGTCAGGCCCTTCCTTCTTCCTGATTCCGCTCCCCTACTCTCCAAACATGGGACTTCCCTCTCTGACCCTAAATCCACATGACCGTCTGTCTATTCATCCAAACGCTTTCCTTTGTGGCTGTGGAAAAATGTTCTACGACCTGCAGCCCAGGCTCAATTTCTCTCTGGATTTGCCACAGCTCCCAGGTTGGCTGCGTCCCAGCTGGCCGGCCACGGAGGGTTCCTCCACAAGATGGCACCCCTCACTCATTCTGAACGATCGGTCAAGTGTGCACCGCCAGGGAAGCAGTGGAACTGTAAACAGACAGGGCTTAGCCGACCTCATGCCTGCTGCTATTTCTGAAAATAGTACGTTTTTCTTCTGGGATGGTGCACAGGGATGTAGACAGGCAGCTGTGGCATGTGTGGGCAGAGCTGGCAACCCCATGACATCATTCAGAGATGACTTACGAGTCAGCTGCTCATGGCCACGCCCACCTCCAAGGGTTGCTGAGGCTCTTCTCCCACCCGATCCCCCACCTTGGTTTAAAGGACCTCCCAGGTGGAGGCTTCTAACTACCCGCTGTTCTGCTTCTGGGATGGGGCACACAGGTTTCAGAGCCAGGCTGGCCTGGGTTCAGATGTCAGCTCTTGCACTTATAGTCGGGGAAGAGGAGGACTTCCTTTGCTGCCTGAGCCTCAGCTTTATCATCTGTAAAAGGGGTAAATAGTTCCCACTTCCCGGGGTTAATGCTGACAAGGATAATGCTGACCAAAGGCCTGGACAGCTGGGGTTTGCTCCCCTTTCCCTACATGCTAGCCCCTTGGGCAGATGCCAGAGAAGTGGCTGAGGGCCAGAGTGGGCTATCTGAGCTCTGCCCTGCCCGGGAGGCCGGCTCTGGGACGAGGCCCAGCTCGGACGCCCTGTATGTGCCACGGCAATGAGACGGCCCTTCCGAACTCAAGTCCCTCATCCTGGCCTCTCATCTGCTCCCACAAAGCGCCCAGGACTGGTAGTCTGCCAGTTTTCTTAGTTCCTCTGTGAATGCGAGTGCCCGCGTGTCCATGTGCATGTAGGTAGGGGTGGGCACCTGCCACTGCCCTCCAGGATACATTAGGTACTGAGCACTTCATCATTTAATGCTCTGATTAACCCTATTTTCAGATGAGTAAACTGAGGCTGCTCTGCTAATGCAGGCGGAGAGTGGCCAAGCTAGGGTGCAGCATCGGGGCATCTGGCCTCCTCCTAAACTCCTCTGAGG
This sequence comes from Rhinolophus sinicus, assembly GCF_057876585.1. Classification (NCBI taxonomy): domain Eukaryota; kingdom Metazoa; phylum Chordata; class Mammalia; order Chiroptera; family Rhinolophidae; genus Rhinolophus; species Rhinolophus sinicus. Next base: position 19,107,459 of record NC_142512.1, read on the forward strand.
GGCTCTGCTTATCAGCCCTGCCTCAGTCTCCTCACTCCCTGGACCTCCTCCCCACCCCCCAGCCGAGACCCCCAGCTGCTCCCATGCCTGTGCCACCTCCTCCTCTTAGAACTGGATCTAAGTAGAGAACAACCTAGAGAATCAGGGAGTTGCCATGGCTTGGGGTCCTCCCACCCCCCACCTCCAATGCGTTGAGTGACACTCCTAAATGAACACACACATGTGTTCGCACACAGGTGACCACAGAGACCTGTGCACGCACACACATGTACATACCCCAGTATACGTTTACAGCCTCTCTGGGGCCCAGGTAGGGCAAGTGGGGCACACAGTACAGGGGGGCCCGGTGTGCCATCGGGAGGAGAAGGGATGGCTCTGGCCAGAGTGCCCTGGCAGCCAGTGCCCAGTGCCAGTCCCCAAGCCTGGACAACCTCTATAAAGCTGGGTGGAGGGAGAGGGGAAGGGATCTAACTGGGATTTGCAGCCTGCCCTCCCCTTGGCATAGCTGGGGGGTCACAAGATTCTCAGCTCTGTACGTAGGGGTGGGTGTGAAGCCCCTGCTACGCGAGGCGGGGTGTGCCCGCATCACCACCGGAGCAGCTCCCAGCGGAAAGGGCAGGGCATGGAGGGGATGGGCTTCTAGGTGCCCAGCTAGGGCCCTGGGCTCAACCTGGATGTTATTCACCCCTGCCATGGCAGTCCAGGTATGGGGGCCCAAGTTGGGTGGGGCAGCAGCAGGTGGCCTGTCCCTCTGCGTGGGCAGAGCCACAGGCAGGGTAGGAGGAAGGGACAGGAAAGCTCACAGGTTGGGGGGCTGGAGAGGAGTCTGGGCCCAGGGAGCTCTGCTGGAAGCTCGTGGCTCTGAGCTGGGCCCAGGCCCTTCCACGACTCTACTGGGAGGTTCTATTAGGCTGCATTGCCGCCCTTACCTTCTGAGAGAACATCAACTTTGGCACCTTCCTCCCAGGGGGAGCGATGTGTGGGGAGACGAAGGGAACAACGTGGCTGAGAACACAGAGCTGACGTGTGCCAGCCCGAGGGCTCAGGCCGAGTCCAGGAGACGAATCCCCTGCCTAGAGTGGTCTCAGCGTCCAGAGTGGGACAGTGGTGCCTGCCCACCCTTCAGCCCCTCCCCAGCTCTGGGGGCCCTCTGTCCCCTGAAAGCCCCACCCAGACCTTCATCCTCCCATTCTCCTCCCCTTCCTTTGTTCTTCTCCTTCCCCAAATGCCTCTCTCTGCAGACATTTTAGGGCAGCTGAGATGACTGAGGCAAGAATCCTCTCCCTGCTCTGCACCCACACAGTACAGACACCGCCAAGGACAGGAAACGGGGAGACTGGCCTTCCGACCTCAGCGCCTGCTGCAGGACCCTGGGCCTGGGGCAGTGGGAGCCCGGGGGCCTACCTTGGCCTTGCTGATGGTGCAGTGGAGGGCATTGTTCTCTTGGTCATAGAGGAGGCTGAAGTCCAGCGTGCCCAGGGCGGCTGTGGACAAAGGACGGCTCAGGTCACTCAGCAGCCACATGGTGAATTGTCACCCACCCCTGCGAGGTCATATGAGGAGCCAGTGCCCATGGTGACTGCCACCAACTGGGCACCTACTACACATCAATCCCCTCAGCCAGTCTCCCAGCCCCACCAACCCTGGGAAGTGAGCAATATTCTCTCCACTTTCCAGCTGAGGCTCAGAGAGGCTGGGTCAGTTACCCCCAGTCACGGTAAGTGGAGGCCGAAGAGTTAAACCCAGGTGGTCAGCCCCACAGCCCAGGCCCCTAACCCCTGTGCTGTGGTGCCCAGCCCACAGCTGGTCCAGAATGGTGCCCATGTGTACTGGGCACTCAGCTAAAGGAGTTCCTGTTCTCCTGCCCTCCTTGTGCAATTGCCTGTCTGGGCTCTAGCCTCAGTCACCCATTAAATGCCACAAAGATTATGTGAGAAGGCAGTGGAGACAGAGCTTTGCAAGGCTGCAGGCCCTGGCTGGGCTGACTAGCTGATCCACTCACCCACCCCCCAGCAGTACTCAGGGTACAGCTCCCTGGTCTCTCTGGTCCGCTGGGGGCCTGGGCAGGCTTCAAGAGGCCAGCTGGCTCCGCAGGGTGCTACTCCCAAGCCTCTTAAAGGCAGTGGGCTATTCCCAAGGGCTGGGCAGAGAGTGCAGCAATAATTGGGTGCAGCTGCCACCCTGGGGGCAATCACATATGGCAGCTGTGGCCTCCCTTGTCGACGTGGCTCCTGGCATGAAGGCAGGAGTGGTAGTGGGGGCAGAGCTCAGGGAAAATCTCCGGACAGCAAGGGGAACATTCACAGGATGTCTTTACCTCTAAAGACAGGCTGCGGGGCTGGTGCACTGGCATCTCCTTCATTTCTTACCAAGTGTTTACAATACGCCAGACTCTAGGGATGAAGACAAGGCAGGGTCCCTGCCCCAAGGAGAGCGCGGCTTAATGAGAGGAAGAGATGAAAAGAATTTGCCGCAACAGTGTGGTGGGGCAGGAGCAATGGGAGATGCCTGTTGTTGTTTTTTTTTTTTTTAAGTGGTGAAAGAGTAGTTTATGAGGAGAAATAGTACACCTCAAAGACATAGAAGCGGACCTGAGCAGAAGAGAATGGCTCAAGGGCCCAAGGTGACATTATTAGGAGCAAAAAAGTACACTCCAAAGAGTTTGGAGAGGGCCGAGCAAAAGAAGAGGCTCAAACGGCAAAAAGGCCCAAAGGGCCAAGGGCCCGGGCTCAGAAAGGGCCTGAATGGAGAGGACTTGGAATTTTTACCTTTTTCTCTCAAAGGGGCTCTTCTTTTCCGGGTGTGAGACCACTTGATTGACACCTACGACTGACAAGAGGCTATTACCTCATCTTGTTAGACTACGTAGTTGTGAGTGGCCGGTTTGATCTAGTTGGGTATCTTGTACCCATTTGTTTATAATGAAAAGGGGAAGTTTTGGACAGAGAGGGGAAGTCTTTTGGACGGTAATGCAGAGATGCCAGGTCTTGATGTGAACTGGGGCCATCAGGGAAGCCTTCCTGGAGGTGATGCTTTACCTTAACCATGAAGGATGAGGAGTTGGCCAGTGCACAATGGGGCTGGGGAAGGGGCATTCCAACCACAGGCCAACCAGAGGGTGGGGGGCTGAGTGGCTGATGTTGTGGGAGGGAGGGGCTCTATTCTTCTGGCCAGGGGCACCCAACATGGGTCTAGATCAAACTATGGACTGCTGGCCAAGTCGGGCCACACCTATCCATTTGCACCTGAACCACAGATGCTTTTGCACTGTAACAATGGCAGAGCTGAGTCGATGCCACAGGGACCATGCAGCCTACAGATCCCTGGGCTCATACAAGGGCCCAGACCTGGCAAAGTTTTGGGGCTGCTGAGAATTGGGCAAATGAAGGCCTGTGCGTGTGGAGCTGACCTTTATTCTGAGGTGCTGGCGCTGAGTCAGGTGTGTCTTGCTCCCCAGCTCTTAACACAAGGTAAGGCACACAGGTCCTTGCCTGGAGGCACAACTGGGGAGTGAGACCAGCCCTCTGACATCTGACCCCAGGTTCAAATCCTAGCTCTGCACTTCCTCGCTGTGTGACCGCAGGCAGCTTATCTAGCCTCTCTGTGCCTCAGTTTCCTCATCTGCAATATGGAGATGAAATAGTAAGCACCTCACAGCATCGTGCTTTAACACAGCACCTGGGATATAGAAAGTGCTCAATAGATAATTATAGAAGGAGCAGATCCATTTAGGTGACTTTTCTAGGTAATTGTACTGGCCCCTCTGAGACACTTTCTGGAATGAACTTGTTCCAAACTGGATCACTCCTCTCCTAGGCTTTGTGAGTAGAACATATAACTGGTCACTTATACTTTTCTGAATAACCTGAGTCATTGCTGTGATGACGATTACTGCTCTGTCACAGCCCAGACACGGAAGAGGGTGTGAGACAATTCCTCCACCAAGTGACCCCAGGTGGTGACTATTTTTGAGGTTTTCCTCATTTTTCTGCCTCCTGCTTTGCCATCAGCTTGAAACTCCTGTTAAAATACTTGCCTCAGCCGGGGGGAGCGCAAGGCTCATAACACCAGCATGGGCCAGGGAGCTGTGTCCTACACAATTAGACTGGGAAACAATGGCTTGAACCGGAGTGGGCGTGGGGCAGGCAGAAGAAGGGGAGAAATAAAAAACAAAACTTGCATCTGGTAGCAACAAACAACTCTCCCTTCTATTCAACAGTTGTTTCTTCTATGAAACCAGGTGGGAATTCTTGTTAGAATTGTGTCCAAACTACCACGTTTCCCCCAAAATAAGACCTAACCAGAAAATAAGCCCTAGCATGATTTTTCAGGATGACATCCCCTGAACATAAGCCCTAATGCATCTTTTGGAGCAAAAATTAATATGACCCGGTCTTATTTTCGGGGAAACACAGTACAAGTCAATAGGCGTTGCGTGGAACCGAAGGGACTTTTTCCTGAGTAGACTATGTGTGCTTTTGGGCTAACTGTATCTGGCCTTTTGCTGCCTGTATCCTAGGTAACTCCCATCTCTGCAGGTGGGCAGGGGAAGGTGACGTAAATGAGGTATACATCACCATGCTTCTAACTAACACAGCCGTGGGCCCAACATTCTCCGGGTCCATGCTTTTGTAATAATATTCTCCAAACCTGTTGACTTTACATAACAGTCAATCAGCCTGCTGCTCAGTTCAAGCCCACCTGTGGTTTGTTCCCCCCAGACATTAGCCTCCTGAAGGCAGAAACCATGCCTCGGCCACGCCTGGGGCACCAGCAAAGAACAGATGTTAAAGCCACATGGCTGTCCGTTCAAACCAGCTCGCTGTCCAGCTGCTCTGTGCTGTGAGGCCTGTGTGTTAAATGCACACTCCACGATCTCTGCCTGTTTCCCAGTCCCAAAGAAGGACCAGCCAGTGAGATGAAGGGGCCACCTGCTCTCCACTGGTAAACAGCAGCAGGAGGAGACAGGAGCCCCTTCCACTGGCTCTCCAGACATCCCAGTTTAAGGAGGACCCCATACTGCTCAATGGAACCGACACCTGTTATCATTTCCCAGGAAGGAAGTGCCGCCCCAGGATGAGATTGATCAATTTCTTTGAAATCCAAGGGAAGTTTTGTAAGAAATAACAGTTTATAAATAGAAGTTCAGTCACCATTTTTTGAGACTTGCCAGTGGTGGTGCTCTCTTAGGGGCTTATAGTCCAAAGTCTTCATTTCCCATTTGGAGAAATGAGGCACAGAGAGGGGAGGTGACCTGGTCAGGGTAGCACAGCAGAGCTGGACACAGAATCTAGGCCTCTTCACTTCCATCCTGATAGTTCCTGCTTTAAAGCCTAGTGGCTTCCCCACCCCCCACCCCTTTTTTTTTGTCTGCCACTTAGTTTAGCTGAAATCTCAGGAGAATGCAATGGAGGAAAAAGAGAAAAGCAGAGTTGCTCTTGGGGACCAGAAAGGGCTTGGCTGTGCCCTGGAGGGGCCTCTGAATTGGAAATGCACCCTGGGCATGAGGTGTAGGTGAGGAGGGCCCTCAGGGCAGGTGAGGGTGCTTGTTTGTGTAAACTACAGGGTCCTGCCCTTGAGCCACTCAAATCACATGTCCTGGCTAAAGTTTACATCCTTGGAAAAATAATGAGGGTTGGTCACTAATGGGCTTTTGAGAGTTGTCACCCGGTTGTTGATAATTATAGAGCTTTAATGGGGCTAATTCAGAGAAAATCAAGCTCAAGCCCCCGTTGGTTCCTCTAAGGCTGATGGGGACTGACGGCAGCATTTTGACCTTGGTTTGCACCTGGACTTTCCTCACCCGTGTACACCCTTGAGAATAGGAAATCTGCCCTGGTTTTTTTTCTTTTCTTTTAAAGAAAAATGACAAGTCTCTCAAATCATTTTTAAAAACTATGGCAAGAACCACAGAAAATGACCAAGGCTGAGTTGAAAGCATTTCATAGGTGGAGAAACTGAGGCACTGAGCTGGGTGCTGCAGAGGATACAAAGAGGAATGAGCCATACATCCCTGCTTCCCAGGAGCGCAGAGGCAGAGAGTTAGGATTTTTATAAATCTATTCATCCCCCTGCTTTATATTGTTCAAAGGTCCTCCACTGCCTCCTGCACACAGTTCAACCTCCTTGGAATGGCATTCGGGGCCCTTTGTGATACGACCACTTGGGCCTTATCGTTGGTCTCTTCCCTTGCTTCAGCCCCTTGGCTGTATTGTTGTGCCTCCGCTGGGCTGTGTTTCCTACACCTCTCTACCTGTGCACGTGGTAGTCCCTCTGCCAGGAGCACCTCCCTTCGTACTTCCACTTTACCAGCCTTCTTCCTTCCTCCCCACAAACCCCAAGCAGAGTCCTCTCTATGGGTGAACTCTGTGCAAACCAGTGCTTCCTGTTGGGCTCCTGCCTCCCTGTCGTCACTCCCGGGCTCTGTGTGTTTTGATTTCCGTGAACTCTGTGACGTCAGAGTGTATGTCTCAGGCATTCTTGAATCTCCATGCCCAGCACAGAGCCTGATACAAAGTTGGTGTCGTAATGTGGAATGCATAAAAATATGGTCCGGGCAGACCATGACTGGGCTCAAGGAAAGGGGAATCACTGCCCGTGGGACCCAGGAAATGGCCCCAGCTGAGGGCCTTTGGGGCGGGCCTCACAGTGATTCCTCCACTCCGTCCTTGCTGCAGGTCTCCATGACATCAGCTACCCCTACCCAGGCTGAATCCTGCAGGGCAGGTGTAAGCGTGGGCATGTGATGCCATTCTGGCCAATGACGCAGGACAGGTCTCCTGGGAACTCTGCTGGAGAGGTTCCCTCGCTCTTAATCTGAGACATGGGAGAGGAAACTGATCTTTATCAAAGTTAGGATCTTATTGTTATATGTGACGTCCAGACCTGCCAGCAGCCACCTTGGACCATGAGAGAGGTCATCCTAGGAGGAAAAGAGCATGGCCAAGTAGAAAGACAAACAGAACCTCCATCACTGATGTTGCTGATGAGTTGAATGAATCGACCCCCATGCCACCGGCCTCAACAATCCTCAGTGTTTCAGGCACTTTGAATTTTCTGTTACTTGCAACCCAAAGCATTTCAGTCATTACAGCTTTGAAAAATGGATTGGGATTCCACAGGTGGAGAGTGAGTGGGCAGGGGAGTGGTACATGCAGAGGGTGGGCCATAGGGCCTGTCTGGAGGGCATGAGCCAGGCCGCACGGTGGACCATTGGGAGGAAAGACACAAGTGGGGGGGCACTTCTAACTTCGGCATTCACTGTGTTTCTCCCCACCATTACTCCTCTATTAGATCAGTCTGGAACATGTCGATTTTGTGTTTATGCCTTGAGGTGACTTAATAAGGATGAGCTTTAACGAGAAGGGAGAAAAGCCTGAATAAATAAACAGCACTTCACTCTCGGCTGTGGACAACAGAGCAACCGCCCTCATTTCTTTTTGTTAGAAGAGAGATAATCCAATAATTAGGGCAGCAAATAGTATAACCCTGGCTAAAGCCGTAATGAACCATCTGGCTTGAATCATTTAGGCTTATTTTAGGGATCTGGTTTTGTCAGAGCTGAGAAGGGGGCGTGGCCTGGGGTACTGGATGGAGAGCAGTTCTGCCCCAGAACCTGGTCCCACTATGGGCAGGAGCCAAGATTTCTGTGCTCCCATGCCTGGGATGTTTGCTCAGCCACGGACGGGATCCAAGCCCAGGGTGGGCTGCCTCTTGAAGGGGGTGAGAGGGCCCAAGCTGGCCCTGGCTCAGCCACACTCTCTCCTCGTTAGCTCTTTTCACCAGAGTGCCCTGGTGACAGAGGTGTGGCGAGCCCACAGTTCAGGCTGGCAAGGCTGTGTCTAGGACTGCCTTGTACTGCTGACTCCAAGTGAGTCTGTCCCCTGCTAGGACATGTGAGCTCTCTGGGTCCAGAGCCCCCGCCCTGTTCCCTCTCTACTGCTAGGACAGTGCTCCATCAAGGACTGTGAGTTGATGCACTGGAGGTGTGGCAGCTGGCCTGAGTTTTGGACTTTCTGGACCCTTCCTTGCTGTGGGCTCAGGGATCGCCAAAAGAAACAACCAAGTTTCTCACCTCTGTGCTGTCATCCTGAGGGCCCTTGGAGGAACTTGGAGGACTGCCTGACACTCAGGCAGCGCCCAGCCCTTTTCCCTCACTCCCTTGCTGAAGCAGGGTAGGTGCTGGAAGTGGGGACGAGTTCCCCACTCTTTCTTCTGGAGGAGGCTTTGGATTCAGGGCATCCAAAGGGGTGACTTGGGTCCCAGGTAGGGCCTGCCCAGAGGTAGAGCAAGTGAGGGGGTGCACTTTGCCCAGGGTGCCAGGAACTGGGGGTAGGGAAGATCCAGGGAACAGCCCTGAGGCCAGGAAACTCTCCAGACCCAATTTCCCCAAGCAAGTGGAGGGAGAGGACTGCTCCCCACCTCTATGCCCAGGGGGTAGGGACTCAATATGCCAGCCTCTGGCCACCGGGCTGTGGGTCAGGCCCAGAGAAAGTGCATAGCAGGCATTTTCCCCACAAAGGCGGGGCTCTGACCCACGGCGCATAAAGGGCCTCCTTCGGCTCATTCCTCCTGGGCTTCGAGGCGCTGAGAAGTCTGACCCCTCCTCCTTTCCCTCCACCCCAGCAGTGCTAATAACACCCACCGTCAGCTTCCAGAGGTACATTTTATGCTGGGGGGTACTCCAGACCCCCCGCCCGAGGTCCTTGTGAGTACCCAAGCCAGGTGCAGCCACCCTCGCGCGACGCGGGTATGGGGCCGGGCAGGCCTTGGTGTCACCGGTGAGTGACCCCTGCTCCAAAAGGTCCACATCCCGGGCAGGGTTGGCGTTTGAGTCTGGTTTTCCAGGTCTGGGAGTGACGTGGCTGGGGCCACAACTGGGCAGGGGACCTTGAAAGCAGCGCTTTCCTCTCCCCACCCCCATCCCGTGCAAACCCATTCCGCAATGGGTAGGGACCTCTTCAGCCTCGGTTTCCCCTCCAGTCCCAGGTCGGGCAGGGCAGGCACCCTCAGAGGCCGGAAAGGCACCAGGAGAGCCCACCGGCGGGGCCTCGGCCCTGGGCGACTCCAGCTCTCGCCTGCTCACTCCCTGGGGCTCGGGCTCAGCCCCGGGAGAAGGAGGCGCGGGCTGGGGGCGCTTCCTGGCGGAGGAAGCAGGCGTAACAGGTGGGCGAAGGTCGGCAGTCCGGGAGAGCGCAGTGGCGGGGTACACAGACGTGGTAGGAGGAACCGCCAAGGGTTTTTCAAAGGACAATCGGCCACACAGTCCGCTGATCTTCGGCCCGTGCGCCAGCAAAGCCGCAGCGCTCTGCGGGCAGCTGGGCCCATCCAGAAGGGCCGCCCGGCTCCCGGCTCCGCCCCTGGCGCGGGCCCACTGCCCGCCAGTCAGACCCTGGGCCGCGGAGCGGGCCCGCAGCGGGCTCCCGGGCAGGGTGAGACCTAGCGGCCGACAGCAACTGGTGTCTCCCCAGGGCGCAGCTCCGCCCTTCCCGGGAACAAAAGCCGCCGCCCGCGCTGGAGCTCCCGGTGGCGGGCCGAGAGGGGGCGCGGCGCGGTTTCTGGGAAGCCGGACCTCGGAAATGGGACACCCTCAGAGGGCGCCCCCAAACTTCCCACCTCCCACCTTCCCATCTCCCACCGGGTGGAGATGTCGGGGCTGGGTCTGCAGGGCAAACGCAGAGCGCACAGACCTGGCGAGGGGGCCGCGACCCAGCGAGGGTGTATCCCTAGGGTGGACGAGAGACCTCAGAGGGACCGAGGGGCCAGAGAGGTCAGGGAGCGCGCGAGAAGCCGAGCCAGGGGAGGGGGCGCAAAGTCGGCGAGTTGGAAACTTACTGCAGTCGTCGGACTCATAGCCGTCGGCGTCCGGCTCCTCTTCGGGTGGCTTGGCGGGCGGCCGCGCCGGGCTGGGGCCAGGGCTGGGGCCCGGGCTCGCACCGTAGGCTCCGAAGAGCTGGTCGACATCCTCGTCGTCGTCGCGGGCGCCGTCGGAGGGGCTGCGGCGGCCCGCGCTGGCCGCGGCCGGGGGCGCGGGGGCGTCCCGGGGAGCAGCCGCGCGGGGCCCCGCGGCCGGGGGTAGGCCCCGCGGGAAGCGAGGAAAGTAATCGGAGATCTGCTTGATGGGCCGGATGGGGCCCGGGCACACGTCGATGGCCATATGCTCCTGGATGCTTATGGTCGCCTTCTCCCCGCGTCGCCGGAGGGTCATGCAGGCAGCGCTGCCCCGCTCGGGCGCGGCTCGGCCTGGCCCGGCGCGGCCCCGGCCCGGGGGCGTCTCGGCAGGCCGGGGAGCAGCGGGGGCTGCGGGCAGCGCCAGCGGCGCCCCCCCGGACGTCCCTGACGCGGCTGCTACCTGCTCGGCAGCGGCTGGCGCGAGTGAGTGCCAGGGGCGGGCAGGCAGGGGGCGGGCCCAGCCCGCGTCACCCGGTAGCAACCAAGCCGTGTGAGGGTGCGGGCTGCGCGGGCGGCGCGGAGCCGAGCGAGCTGAGCAGCGCCGCACTCACTCGCACTAACACCCGCGCGCACGCGGGCCTGGGACCCCGCACGCGCACACATGGGCGGGCAGGGCCACCCGGGCGCCCTCCACTCACGCACGCTTGCAGGACGTGCCGGGAGTTGAGAAGGGACCCGCAGGACGCACACTCCTCACTTTCCTGCGGGTGCCAGCTCTTTCTGGGTTCTGTTTACTCTCACAGGACACACGCATGTATGCAAGGACACTCCAACACATACAAACGTGTGTAGACACTTGGCAGAAGTGGCCTCTAGCTCATACCTGCAGGACACAAACACAAACATATGCATCCACACAGAGTTGGTTGACGTTGCTGTGGCAGTACATCCCCGAACAGGACACACAAACACGCAGGCTTAGCGGTGGTCCGGGGACTCAGGGCACAGTCTTCCATGCCCCTAAACATGCCTCACAGGGCACACAAACACACCATAGAAGTGATCAGGGGATTTGGCCCAGACACACCCCCACACTCACACAGAGACACACTCCTAGGATTGCTACTCACACTAGCAGGAAATCTACATCCTGAGCTAGCCAAGGTCATTGCTGAGCACAGTCTGTTCACACTTCCTCTCAGGTCACATACACATATGCACTCCGTAAGCTCAACTTCGCCCCTCACTTGGCCAGTGAGTAGCTTGAAGGGACCCATGGGGACAGGGTGGGTGAGACTCTTGATCACAAGCTGTGGTCAGGAGGTGGGGGTGAGGGCAGGCAGGGCCTGGGCAGAGGAAACCTTCCCAAAGAGTGATGGATGAGGCACAGGTGGAAAGGCAAGGCGTGGTCTGCCCACCCACTCCGGCCTCCCACATGGTCAGATAAGGAAGCAAATCCCAGACAGCCCAGCCCCAGCTGCTGTCTTGCTTTCCGGGAACAGAGCCCTGTCGGGAATTGCTGCTGCCTATACAGGTGTGTCTCTGGAAAGCCCTGGGCATGGACGTAATCCTGTTTACTGTCTGGTTTCTGTACTGACAGATCAGAAATGCTTATCTTCTTGGCTGGGTCCCTGCCGTAAGTCTGAATGATGGGCCCTAACCCTGTGCCCTTCCCTCCACCATAACCCCTGTGGAAGGGTAGGGAGCAGAGAGAAGGGAGAGGAGGCCTTGCCCTCATCACTTCCAGCTGCATTATTCTGGCACATCATTTATCTCTATGAACCTCAGTTTTCTTATCTGTGAAATGGGGCTAATTCAAACCTCACAGCCTTATGGTGAGGACCCATCAATCGTAGAGCATGACAGATAAAAGGTGCTCAGCAGGGTAGGCTTTCTCTTTTCACTTCCTGTGAGAGATGAGAGTCACTGTGAGGAATGATGGAGATGCCTAGACCCCCAACAATCATTCTTCATGGTAAGTTCTGCATTGGGTGGTGATGGTCACCACCCATCGTTGAAAACTATGGTATATTGTGTCAAGAATGTTCAAAGCTATAATCTCATTGATTCCTTATACTACCCCATGATGTAGGCAGGATTTACTGTTCCCATTTTGCAGTGAAGAAACTGAAGCTCAATGACTTGCCAAGGGCAACTGCTGGCTGGTAGCAGAGCTGGCATTAGAACTGACTTTTTTTTTTTTAATTTTTATTGGGGAATAGCGTATTTCTCCAAGGCCCGTCAGCTCCAAGTCGTTGTCCTTCAATTTAGTTGTGGAGGGCGCAGTTCAGCTCCAAGTCCAGTCGCCATTTTCAATCTTTGGTTGGAGAGGGCATAGCCCACCATCCCATGCAGCAACCCTGTGTTGTTGAGAGCTCAGGCTCTAACCAATGGAGCCATCTGGCTGCTCCTCTGGAAGCTCAGCGGCAGCTCGTTGCCTTCAGTCTAGTTGTGGATGGTGCAGCTCACTGACCCATGTGGGAATCGAACTGGCAACTCTGTTGGTCAGAGCTCACGCTCTAACCAACTGAGCCATCTGGCCACCCCAGAACTGACTTTTTGAGGCTTCCACTCTCCCCTCCCTGGGCTCCCCCTCCTCATCCCTACAGAAGTCCAGGGGTCAGAGCAGAGGTGGAAACATAAGCAAAACCTTGTTCCCTAAACCTTCTCTTGAGGCTTCTTGGATGGGGACGGCCCAAACTGAGGAGGAAGAGGGGAAGAGAGAGAGGGCCAAGAGCCCTCAGGGGTTACAGTAGGAATGAACTCACCTGGGGACTCCCTAAGGACAATCTGGGATCCTGATGGGAGAAAAAAATCAGCCTTCCAAGAGTCAAGGGCCAAGGGAAGGACAGGAGAGCCTGAAAGCCTAACGCAGTGGGTTTCTCATTTCCAGGAATGCTTACGGGGATTAATCCTTTAATAGGCACAGAATGACTTCTGTGCCAGAGGTTGCTGCATCACTAAGTGATTATGTAATGATACAGGGTATTAAAACATGGACACTGAACCATCATTTCATAATTCTTTCACTTGAAGAGCAAGGGAATGTTGTCATCATCCTACAGATGGGGAAACTGAGGCTTCAGGAGGTCAAGTGACTGGGAATGATTCCTGGATATCCTGACCCCTGACCCTGTGCCCTTTTGATATCAAAGTGTTCACTGGGGGTGAGGACAGAGGGGGGCTGATAGCTCCCTCCTGACCTCTGGAACTTCTGTGGGTCTGACATTTTAGAAGATCAGCTCACAGCTCTTGGCTCTGCAGGTGTTGGCTCTTGGGAGGCTCTAGAAGATATGGGGTAGAGGGCCAAGATTCCAAAGCACAGAACTGGGGGACCCTAGGATGCACGCTGGAGAAACACGGGGCATATATGGGGCCAACCTCTGGCAGGTGGTGGAGTGAAAGCCACTCTGAGGGGCCGGCCCAGTGGCTCAGGTGGTTAGAGCTCCATGCTCCTAACTCCGAAGGCTGCCGGTTCGATTCTCACATGGGCCAGTGGGCTCTCAACCACAAGGTTGCCAGTTCGATTCCTCGAGTCCCACAAGGGATGGTGGGCAGTGCCCCCTGCAACTAAGATTGAACATGGCACCTTGAGCTGAGCTGCCTCCCAGATGGCTCAGTTGGTTGGAGCGCATCCTCTCAACCTCAAGGTTGCCAGTTCGACTCCCGCAAGGGATGGTGGGCTGCGCCCCCTGCAACTAGCAACGGCAACTGGACCTGGAGCTGAGCTGCGCCCTCCACAACTAAGACTGAAAGGACAACAACTTAAAGCTGAACGGCATCCTCCACAACTAAGATGGAAAGGACAACTTGACTTGGAAAAAAGGCCTGGAAGTACACACTGTTCCCCAATAAAGTCCTGTTCTCCTCGTCCTGTTCTCCTCCCCAATAAAATCTTAAAAAAAAAAAAAAAAGCCACTCTGAGGTGTGAGTTCTTCCAGCCGAGATGGGGTAGGGACGCTGGGGGGTAGAATTGGTGTTCTCTGGGCAGGTGTGCAGTTTCTAGAAAGAGTATGGGCTGTGGAGTCAGGCAGAACTAGATTCAAAAGCCAGTGTCTCCCTCCTTCTAATTGCCTGACTCGGGCAAGTCGCTTAACGTAGAGCCTCAGCCTCACCTGTGGAATGGGGGAGGCCAGCAACAACTTCGTGAGAACTGAAGGTGGGGACAGACAGTGCATAGCGCAGTGCCTGGCATGCAACAGGCACTCAGTGAATTGTAATTCTCTTGCTCCTGCCTTCCTGGTGCAAACCATCATCATATGCTCTGTGCCTGCCTCAGTTTCTCTACCAGTGAAGTGCAGTTGGCTGCCCTCTTTGTCTACTGCAAGGACCAGGCGAGAACACGGGGAAAGTGCAATGAAAAGTGAACGTACTTGCCAAGGTGGGGGCACCAGCTGGTATGTGTGGGGATCTTTAAGCAGCTGGACGTGTCCAGACCCCATCAATCATGTCACCTCTAGTCTCCATGCTGGGTGGGCAGCTCAGCAGCTGGACCAGCTCTTGGCAAAGTTCAATGGGTAGAATCTGCCCTTACAACCCCAGGAACCCTGTGCCCTCATTCCCCCCCCGACCCCCACATGCTTTTCCCAAAGGCTTCTGAGCTCCCACCCGCACTAACACACAAAGCCCCTTGCCCAATGAGGTAGAAGTGGGTTCTGGAAGGGTGGTCCTGGTATCTGTACCTCCGGGAAGCCTATTAATAATACAGATCCCAGCCCCTGCCTCACACGCGCTGACTAAGAGTGAAGAGTCTGGATGCATCAGATCAAGCACCCCTGGGTTATTTTTCTGCACAATTATTTTTACGAGACTTGCTGGGTTAGAAGGTGCTAATGGTTTAAGACAGTGATTCTCACCTGCTTGGCCGCCTCTGCAATGTTCAATGTGCAACACCTGGGGCTGTGCATCAGCCTCTCTAGAGCACTTTGGCGAAGTCCCAATGGGGAGTCTGATACATCCCGCTTTGCGCATTGTGACCTGCTTCCTGGCTGAGAATCACCAGTTACAGCCTCTCCTTCCACTGGGCCACAGGCATTTTACAGGAAATGACTTTTACCCTGCACTTGGCTGGATGTCCTCGGTTGGCACCTCTGGCTGGTGTCCATGTGCTCTGGGAGGAAAGGCTCTCCCTGACCCCACCCTAACGTGCACCCCTATTTTCCACACTTTCCTGATTACTGGAGGAGCTCTTGGCATACTGTGCTGATAGAACCTTCTCTATATTAATAGCAATTTTTAACGCAAAGGTGGGCAGCTGAGGGAGGAATTCCAAGCACTTGCTAGTTGATGGAGAAGGGGTCCCTCTCCATTCACCTATTTATGAATCCACATTTTAACAAATACTGAGCACTTACCCTGTGACAGGCCCAGTGCTGCTTTCTGCAGGGGGCCCGGTGATGAATGAGGCCCCATTTTCCTTTAGATTCTGGATGACAAAGGGTATATCAGGACAGGACATGGAAGCCATCCGCTCTGGCTGATGGCTGCCTCTTCCTTGGCCCAGACCATGGCCTTGGCACGGAAAGCATGGTGGAGTGCCGACATAAGCAAGTCAATGTAAAACTTTGCAATATAGCTTGTGGCAGCTGAGAGGCAAACTTGATATATTAAGCAATATTAAAAATGCAGCTCTTTCTGGTAATTTATTATGCACACTCTCATAAACACATTACACTCGTCACAGTACATTTACTAGCACTAGTGCTACCAGTGGGAAAAAGTTAACACTTACCTAATGATGCTATTTTACAGATGGCAAATTCTCCGAGAGGGGCTGTGATGGGCTAAATGACTCTAAGAGAAGTTTGTCTTCTTTCCTCCCCAGGACACCTGTCCAGTGGTTTGCAGACCACAGGTCTATGAGCTCCTCACCTCACCCACTCCTCTCACTTTCCACGCGAGGAAACTGAGGTCTATGGGCCTGGCTCAAGGTCACATGAAGGACACCTGGCACTCACATGCAGGCGCTGAGTGGAAGGACTACAGCTCTCTCTCCCGCCACACAGGCCGTGGTCTGGGCTGCTGGATTGGAACAAGGTCAAGATGAGAGGCTCACCTGCCAGGAGGGGCTTAGCCCAGGATCAGGGTGCCTCTGGCTGGAGATCAGATGCCAGAGAGGGATAATGCTGAGTCCTTAGGAGAAGCTCCAGAAATAACCTGGTAGAGGACGGGGGTAGCCCGAGGCTTAGGTGACGGCACAGATGAGGCAGTGCCCATACTTCCTGCTCCATGAGACCCAGGGACCCCTGCAGCTCGGGGTCTTGTTCGAGTGTCTTCTGGACTGGGATGGACATCTCAGCCTAATGAACAGGTTAGAATGGGCAGGCGCTCTAGCTGCCAATTTTGAAACCCAGGGCCAACAGCCAAAAATGGTCCCTCAAATAGCTTTTAATTACTGACCCAATTCAGAAGGTATTAACAATGCAAATGGTGGCTTCCAATTTCAACTCTTTTTTAAAAACAAATTTTATTGGGGAATATTGGGAAACAGTGTGTTTCTCCAGGGCCCATCAGCTCCAAGTTGTTGTCCTTCAATCTAGTAGTGGAGGGCACAGCTCAGCTCCAAGTCCAGTTGCTGTTTTCAATCTTTGGTTGTAGGGGGCGCAGCCCACCATCCCATGTGGGAATTGAACCAGCAACCTTGTTGTTGAGAGCTCACACTCTAACCAACTGAGCCATCAGTTCGCCCCTCTGGAAGCTCAGCAGCAGCTCATTGTCTTCAATCTAGTTGTGGAGGGCGCAGCTCACTGGCCCATGTGGGGATCGAACCGGCAACCCTATAGTTCAGAGCTTGCGCTCTAACCAACTGAGCCATCCAGCTGCCCCCAATTTCAACTCTTTTCACTTTCTAAATTTACGAAATATTTCAGTCATACAAAAAAGGCCGAGGGTAAAATGTAAAGACTGCCCAACCCACCAGCCAGCTTAAAAAGAAAACATTACAGGTTCCTCAAAAAGCTAAACACAGAATTAGCATGTTACTCAGCAATTCCACTCCCAAGAATATACCCAAAAGAATTGAAAGCAGGGACTCAGATACTAGTACACCCATGTTCATTGCAGCACTATTCACGACAACCCAAAGGGAAACAACCCAAATGTCCATCAACAGACGACTGAAGAAACAAATGTGGCAGAGCCATACGATGGAATATTATTCAGCTCTAAAAAGGAATGACGTTCTGATCTATGCTACAATCTAGATGAACCTCGAAAACATGTTAAGTGAAATAAGACAGACACCAAAGCACAAATATTGAATGATTTCACTTATATGAAATATCCAGAATAGGCAAATTTATAGACACTGAAAATAGATGAGAGGTTACCAGGGGTTGGGGGGAGGAGAAAATGGGGAGTTATTGCTTAATGGGGACACAGTTTCTATTTGAGGTGATGAAGAAAAAGTTTTGGAAATAGTGGTTATAGTTGCACAATATTGTAAATATGATTCATGCCACTGAATTGTACACTTAAAAATGATTAAAATGGCAAATTTTGTATTTTATATATTTCACCACAATTAAAAAAAATTACAAATGCATTTGAAATCCCACATTCTTCTTCCATTCCTTACTCTCTCCAGAGTCAACCACTAGCTTGAATTTAATAACTATCACTCCATGCATTCATTTTTACATTTACTACATATGTATGCATCTACAAATAATACATGGTATTGTTTGGCATATTTTTAAACTTCATATAAATGGTAACATACTGTACAGATTCTCACTCAACTGATTTTTTTCACTTGTCACTGTTTGTGAGATTCATTCCTACTGGTGCATGTAACTATAGTTTGTTTTCATTACTGTATGATATGCCACTCTGAATACACCACAGTTTATTTCTTCTTTCTCCTGTTGTACATTTAGGTTGATTCCCATGTGTTGCTATTATAAACCTGTTGCAATGGGTATTCTTGTTTCCTGGCCCACATATGGGAGTGTTTCTTTATAGCTTCCTGGACAGAGAATTGCTGGATCGAAGGACATGTGTGTTTTCAGCTTGACCAGATCGTGTCAAACTGCTCTTCGAAGTGGTTCTGACCATTTCCATCCCTCCTCGGCCATGTATGAGAGTTTCAGTTCCTCCATGTCCTCATCCACACTTGGTATCGCCAGACTTTGAATTTTTGCTGGTCTGATAGGTGTGAAACTGCATCTCATTGTGTTTAATTTGTTCTTCTTGCTGACTAGGTGCTGTTGCATTTTTTTTCTACTAAGGGCAGGCATGCACTGTCAATAGATACATGTAGCAAATTGAAAATTGAAAAGTTTCTAGCAATAAAGGATAGGTTACATACAGCATGATTCACCTGTACAGTGGAATATTATTCAGCCATTAAAAAGGACAAGGCAGCTCTGTGTGTTATGGAAGACATATTGATATTCTGATGCACTAAAGATCTTTTCATCTCAGACGTACTGTTAAATAAAAAAGCAAGAGGCATAAGACATTGTGTTCTCTGTATATAAATAAAAAGATATATACATATGTATCTATGTATATATTTACATATGCATATATATATATACATATTTATATGAATAAGATACCTCTGAAAGAATAAACAGAAAACTGATGAAAAAAGAGTTCATCTGGGAAGGGAACTGAGCAACAGGGAAACTTTTCTACTCTGTTCATTTTTACCACAAACATGTATTACACATGAAAAAGAACTAAGCTGGGAATAGGCAAATTCATAAAGACAGGAAGTAGAATAGAGGTTACCAGAGGCTTGGGGTGGGGTTATTATTTAATGAGTACAGAGTTTCCCTTTGGGATGATGTTCTGGAAATGGGTAGCAGTGATGGTTGCACAGCGTTGTGACTGTACTTAACCCATTGAATCATACACTTAAAAATGGTTAAAATGGTAAATTTTATGTTATGTATATTTTACCACAATAAAAAAGTAGGAAAAAACATAAGCCCCACAATGAAAAATTTTTAAAATTGCATTATTAAAAAAACAATAATTCAAAGAGAGTAGACCTTCAAGTTCTCATTATAAGACAAAAGTTTTTCGTAACTGTGCGGTGACAACGTTAACTAGACTTATCGTGGTGACCATCTCACAATATATACTAGTCTCGAATCATTATGTTGTACACCTGAAGCTAATACATGTCAGTTATACTTCAATAAACAAATTATAAATATTTAAAACGTCACTGTCTGAATCTCTGGCCTGAGACAACTCCTAATCCTGGCTCCACGGTGAGGATGGTGGGAGCTGGGAGGCAGGACCTGGGTCTACTACGCAGGACTCCCCACGGGAGGGGTGCTGTGATTTCCACAAGGCAGAGTCCTCCACTTGGCTGAGCACTGCCTAACTCCCTACAAGGACTTTCGTCCCCATCGAGCTGGTGGCCTGAGGGTCCCATGCAGCTCTGAGCTGCTCAACCTTCTTTTCCTGCTGCCTCGCTCCCAGCCCTCTCCCTGAGCCTTGGAGATCCCTGCTTCTCTGTAAGCAAGGCCTCTGGTGACTTGGGCCTCTCCTACCATTTCACCCAGTCTGGCCCACTTCCGTCCCTTGGCAGTGGAGTCCCCCCACATCCTGTTAAGGCTCCTACCAACATGCTGTGCCCCAGCTCCCACAGACACACCCACCACCCCATCCCCATAATCTGGTGGCTACTGGTGCCTTTTCCAGTCAACACGATGGCCCCACCCCTGGACCCCTCAGCCACCAACCACCTCCCGATGGCTTCATTTCCACCACCATCTCCCACGGCTACCCCTGGGCTGCACCATGCCCTGTGGCCATGTTACTTCTTAAGTCACAGCTGCAGCTCAGGCAAGGTGGGGGGATCAGACGCCAGAGAGGGGGCACCTAGTCCATGGGACAAAACACCCTTCACATTCCCCTGCTGCTGCTCCCCCCTCCTCACCCGCCATGGCATGTGTCTCCGCCTGCCTCAAACCCTCTGAGGAACCATTTGAAAACCTTTGATGCCCATTGAAAGCCCAAAGCACAGCCAAGCAGGCCCCCAAACTGGCATTCCCTAAGCTTTGTCACTTATGAACCAGCTTCTCAGCTGGGACCTGCATTATTTATTTAATGTTTCTCTTTAAAAATCAACTCGCTTAAAAAATGCTTTAAATATTCAGGTTAGCTTTGTCCTAACAATAATATCTATGATGGAAATTGATGTGTTGGTAATATTTCTCCACTGCATGTTGAAAAAAACCCATAATTATTACAATAAAATATTTTTCTTTAAGTAAATGAGGTTAAGTCAATTGCCAATGGTCTCATAAGTAGAAAGAGGCAGAGCCAACACTTGAGCCCAGGTAGTTTGGCTCCAGAATCCACATCCTTGACAATCACCAGCCCTGATATGTTCAGCCCTGTCATGCCTGGGCTGTGAGAGTTACTGTCCCCCCAACTCCCATTGACAGACCACGTTTGCCACGCATAGTTAAGCTGAAGATGGCAGAGCACAACTCTTTGCAGGTGTGTGAGGGAGAGGGGTAATCGAGCCTGGCTGAGGTTTGCTTAACCTCGTCCATTGCATCTGTCAGCTCTGGGCCAATCATCCCCACCATAGGACAGGGCCCACACTCCTGCAGGATCAGGCCTTCACCTCACCTCCAGGCCTCCTCAGAGAGCCTAGGGTCAGGATAGCAGTGGCAGCCCCCCTCCCCTGCACCACCGCAGGGTTCCTGAGCTCCCAGCTCGAGGTCCTCAGTGGCCCGGACAGTGCCAACGCCTCAGTCCTGAAACCCAGAAGGCTCAGAAGGAGGCCAGTAAAGCGGGTGGAGAAAGGACGAATGTTTCCACACAGAGGGAACAGCATATGCTAAGACCCAGTGTGAGAGAATGTGGTGTGTTTGCAGAACTGCTTGTGGTTGAGCTGGCTGGAGCTTGGGTGGGAAGGGTGCGCCCTTCAGGGGTGGAGGGTGGAGGTCTGATGCCCCTGCTGAGCGGCACACTCCTTAGGATACTGTCCCCCCATCCCCATGGGGGCAGGATCCTCCTGCCTTCTGGACAAGTGTGTGGAGGGCTTCACTGTGTCTGCATTTCAAGTCAAGGACTCCAGGACAATGAAGGGTCCTCACAGCTCAGGCAAATCCTCTCCCACTGTGCAGCCCGGTGCCCACACACGCCTGTTAGCTCGGCCCCATGCTCTGCCTGCTGCCCTCACCTGCCCTGCCCACCTGGCACTCCTGTGCTGCCCTGCTCAGGCGTTGTTCCTTTCTGAAGCCAACTCAGGCATTCTTCCCACAATGCCCCTCATGGCTGTGTCTGTCTGTGCTCTGTTAGAGGGCTTACCACATTTCTGTCTGTTTCCCTAGCAGTGCAAATTTCTGGAGGACCTGGAGGGGACTGCTCCATTCATGGCCCTAGAGCTGTGGGGTCAATCTCAATGAGCCTCCGAAGCCCCTGGGAAATTCCCAGAATGCATCCTCGGGGAGCCCAGGCTGCAGGCTCAGAGTAGGGCCTGGGAATCCATCATGCTCTCAGGGTTCTGAAAGACAAGCACAGAATGTCTTTGTTAATATGGAAACCTAGGCCCAGAGAGGTGAGCTGACCAGTCCAAGGCCCACACTAACTTTGAGGCAGGGCCAGGAGCTCAGGCCCTGGGTGCAGGGAAGGTGATTCTACCATCTCCGGCCATCTGGGAGTCTTTGGGAACAGCCTTTGGCTCAGGGCTTGAAGTCTTGCCCAGTTAGGCCAGCGGGGTTTTCCTGGGATTGCTCCCTGGGCTCTGCCTAGGTTCTGGTGGTCTTGGTGGTGACTGCACCACAGCCCCCTCCCACAGGGCCTTGGCAGACGATACTTAGTCCTGAAGAAGAATGCATTTCCTTTCCTTCTTCTTACCCTCTCCTGCCCAGGCCCAGTGATGTAAGCCTGCGCCTGCCTCTGGGCCTTTGCGCTGGCTAGCTCCTTCTCCAAAATATCCTTGCACCAAATCATCTCATGGGGGCTCATTCTCACTTTTTCAGCTCAGTTCAAAGTCATTTCCTAGAGAGCAGCTGTGTTCAGGTCAATGGTACCAAAGCAGCTGTGTTCAGGTCCTGTTTATTGTTTATGTCTATGAACTCTGTGGGGGTCGGGGTAGCACAGTGCCTGGCCCATAGCTGGCAGGCACTCAATTCGCAGTGGTTGAAGGGAGGAATCTGAGCACATAGGCAGCCCAGGCCAGCCAGGCCCAGCCGTAGCGGTGGGGGAGACCTTGGGGTTCCAGGCAGGGCAGCTGGGAAGAAGGAGGGAGGGAATGCCAGTGGAGGCCCCGCCAGCCAGCCGCTCTTCACTGCCTTTGGAGGCTCCCACTCCAGGCGGGTGGGTGGCCTTGGAGACAGCAGCCTTTAGAGGGAGGAGGGAGGGAGAAAGGAGGGTCATCTATCAGCCGGAGACGTGGAGAGCCTGGCAAATCAGGGCTGCTGTCTGAGGCTTCATTGCCAAGTGTCTGCCTGGTACCCCAGGTGTCTGGGAGCCTGGGGGGCAGGCTGAGGGGCTGCTTCAGCTCAGGGGCCCCCATGGGGACTGGGGACAGCCAAGGCAACTCCAGGGCCACTCTGATTGAGGAGGGAGGACCAAAGCGATCCCGCTGCCTTCCTTTACCCCAAGCATTTCAGTGTGTTATCCCAGAGGCAGCCAATTACTCTCTACAACCCTCATCCCATCCTGCAAGGAGGTCACCCTTTTGTTTTAATTATTTTAAATTTCAATATGCAAGAATAGAGAGATGAACATAAACCCCAAAACAGACCCATCAAAATGAACATTTTCATCTTTTTTTTAGAGGTGATTTAAACCTAAAAAAATGTGAATTATAACATAGAAAATTGCATAGAACGCAGATGCACAGTGTAATGGAGAGTTATAAAGCAAACACCAGAACAATCACCACCATATCCTCACAGAAGTCATGAAGTAGGAAGTTACCAACCCCCAACCCTGCGCTGCCTGTGATGTATCTCTCTCACTCACACTCTTCCCTTGCCCCTGCATATTCTGATTTTCATGACACCATTGCCTCAGTTTCCTGGTCTTTTAAAAATGCAAATATAATAAAACATTACAGATGAAAATTTCCCTTCCTGAATCCCGTATTCACCCCAAGCATAATTATGAAACTAAGGTCTATTATTCCAGGTTCTGTTTTATATTTTTACTATGCATATTGGTATCAGAGAAGAATTGTTTTATAGAGTATAAAACTTCTCCTAAATGGCATCAATACTGTACGTAATAATCTGCAACTTAGTTTTCACTTAACTCTAAATGCTTTATAAAGAAAAGCTTTACTGAGGTATAATTTATACACCATAAAATTCAACCATTTAAAGTGTATGATTTAATGATTTTTCAGTCAATCCATTTTATAGAGTTGTGCAACTATCAGCACAATCCAATTTTAGAACATTTCCATCCTTCCTTCCTAAAACATCTAAATGCTTTTTTGTTTTCTCTCTTTTCCTCTAAATGCTTTTTGATACACATTTTAATAATTGCCCCTTATAAAGCTCTTACTTTGTGCCAAGCACTGTTCTGAGAGCATTCCATATATCACTCATTTAACCCACGTCTGTAAGGAGAGTTCTCTTAGAGACAGGGACTTGGGCACAGAGAGGGTGAGAAACCTCCCAAGGTCACAATGCTAGACACCGACAGAACAGGCTACGAACCCAGCCATGGACTCCAGGGCGTACAACCGAACAGCCCCACAGCTGCTCTGAATCCACGTGTTATTCCTTTCTATGGTACGTCAGGAAAACACTTTTATCCCCCAGATGAGAAACTGAGGCCCAGAGAGGCCAAGTGACTTGCTCCTTGTCCCTGGGATGGGAAACAGCAGAACTGAGATTTGGATCCGGTCTGAGCGACTCCCAGGCCTGCTGGCTCTTTCTAGTCCCCTCTGCTGCTTTCCTTTTCATTACAGAAATAGGAAAGGGAGAGAAAGGAGGACGGGTGGAAAGGGACAGAGCAATGTCAGACCAACTTTTCAATCCTTTTCTCTTCATGCATGGATGCACAAACACATTGCTAGACCTGCACACGTGCATTCACTGGGCACACACATCTGCACGTACCTGTACAGGTACACACCACACAGGTGCACACGTTCACACACACACGCACAGTAACACACGCATAGCTGTACACGCACTCAATTGAAACTCACCAGAGTCAGTGTACAGAGGTCCTTTGTGGCTCAGATTGAAGAGCTTGTGAGTGTGTGTGTGTGTGTGTGTGTGTGTGTGTGTGTGTGTGTGTTGGGAAGTCAGGGGCTCAGCTTGTGCAGTCCCCTGGTGGCCCTTGTGTCAGGGTCCAGGCCTGGGAAATACCCTGGCAGGGGCAAGGCTCCTCCCTGCTGCGAGAGCTTGGTCTCAGTATCCACAGCCTCTCTTCTGCTCAGGTGCCTACTGAGGGCCTTTGCTAAATAAAGTTTCGGCGCCAGGGAAACAGAGCTGGGCATGATCTCCAAGGACCTCACTGAGTTGCTGGGGCTCCAAGGCCAGCCCATCCCGGCATTGCCAGCCGGGGGTTGAATCCATCATGTCTCCGCTCACTGATCTGGATGCTTCCTGGCCCCAATGATCATTCCTGTACCTGCAGTCATGTGAACTCACATATGTAAACCTCTGAGCGGCTGTCGAAGCTTCATCGAAAAAGCAACAGCAAACAAGGAGCGAGCACGCACTGTATGCCAGGCACATGCCCTCACCACAGGTCCATGAGGTGTGGATGGCAACAACTGCCATTTTAAAGGTGGGGAAACTGAGGCACTGGGGCCTTCTGCAGGATCCGATAGCTAATAAGAGGTGGGTTCCAGATTCAAACCCAGGCTATGTGTCTGGCTACCTAGTGAGGAAAATACCCAGCTCTGGCCCATGCACCAGCACAGCAGCCGCCCTGAGCCTGCAACCCTGGAGTCTGGCATCCAGCCCCAAGATTTCGTCCTGCCCGGTGGTGGTTGGCAAAAGCTGGTGAACAGACAGGTTGGTGATGAATTTGTACCCAGCCGTGGCAAAATGGGAAAAGCAGAGGACAATGCTGAATGTTTTTCACAAAGTGAAATTCCCTTAATTTAAAAAAGATGACCTTTTTCTTGCTTCTTTTTCCTTTCTTTTCTGAAATGATGGTGATATTATATAATGGTTATGATTTTTCTATTCTTCCGGCAAGATAAAAACGTGAACAACTGCATACCAGCCCCCACAGCTGGGGGAGGCTTATGGATCCCCTAAAGTCCAGGCCTCGTTAGGGTGCCCACCAGTTGGCCCAGCTCAGCCTGGAACTGGGACTTCTTCTTTCGTACCTGTCCTTCCCAGTTTCATATTTGTATTTCCAAAACAATGTAGTTGAGGAAATCCTAGCCAGGATGTTTGAAATCTGTATGTCGCCAGCTCAAACGTTGGATTGAATTAACAAGGAGGAAGGGAACACTTTTTTTTTTTTTTCAGCAGTCAAACTTCAAGACAACTCAACCCGGGAATTCAGCCAGTTCCTGGGAAGTGAAGGAATCAAAGGCCTTTGAACAGTATGAAAATGTCTTTAGAACAGAGTTCCAGCCTGAGCTTGGGCCTCGCCGCAAATTAAGAACAGTGATTTGGTAAAGTTTATCTCCTTCCACCAGCAAACACAGTCTCCCCAGGGGCAGTGGGCAGCAGATGGGAAAGGAGGCTGAGAGCACTGTCTGAGGCTGGTTTGCTAACAAAAGCATTTAGGGGAGCAGGCAGCAGCTCCAACACCCCAAGGCTATTTAGTATGAATGCAGAGAGGTCTCCTCATTCCCAGAGCACCCTGAGTTGTCCCGCCAAGTTAACAAAGCACTTAGATGTTGATCTGGAAAAAAGGGGAGCTCCTACCACATCTCAGAAAGATTTTAATAAAACTGGCTAAAAGCCAATCATAAAACCCAAACAAAATCCAAGCAACCAAGGGAAAGGATACATTTCACAGATCTGGAAGTTTCAGAGAGTGGAGAGCAGCACAGGATGAGTGCCTTGTCTGCGCAGGAGGCCTCTGCTTGGGCCCCCCCACCCCCCCCCACCCCAGGTACACAGGCAGGAGCTTACCTCTGGGAGCTGCCCCTTGGGATGGGCCTGTAACCCAGATGGTCCCAGGGTTATGTGTCCAATGGCAGTTTCCACTGTCCCCAGAGCCTGGTAGCTATTCTATGTCCCCTCTGATCGTGGGAGTGGGTACAGCCAGAGAGGGTGGATGAGTCAGGGAGTTTACCGTCGTAATCATGAAAGAGGCACTGTTTGGAGCATAAGCCATAAATCATTTCATGTAATCATCACTATTGTTATCTCTAGGACATTGAGTCTCAGAGAGGTTAAGTTACTTGCTTAAGGTCACACAGCCAGCTGGTGCCAGAGCTGGGAAGAGAACACAATTTTATCTGACTGCAGAGCCTGGACTTTCTGCCCTTGACTCTCCAGCTTCTTTAGCCAGCTAGTGGCAGGTCCTGCTGCCTGGGCCTTCCAGGGAGGTCACGTCTGCTCTGGGCCAACTCTGTGTCCAGCCTGGGATTGACCTCACACTTTCTCACCGCCCCCCCCTCCCCCCCCCAACCCCAGACAGCAGCAAGAAGAATGCTTTCGTTTCTCTTTCCCCTGATAGCAGCTCCGACACCTCCAATTTCTACGGTGATCACAGTGTCTTCTGAGTCAAGCAAGGTATAAGGAAAATTGCTCTTTCCCTGGAATAATTTATCATCTTGTTACTTCCATTAGCTGACTCTGTTTGAGCCTATTTTGTGATGAGCTGTTTGAATTCCCAACTTGGAAATCCCTGGGCTGGGGGGGGCGGCGGGGTGGGGAATGCTCCGGATAAGGGAGGTGCTTCTAGCAGGTGGGGGGGAGGGGGCAGGCATGGAACACAGCGGGGAGGTGGCTGAGGATAAAAACAAGGGCAGAAAGCCGGGACATTTTTGTTTTTTCTGACTCCAGAGATGGGTGTATGGTGGAGTTCCACAGGGCTCTGCTGGGTTGATGGGTGGGGGTGGCAGAGGCCTGGTGGGACCCACAGCCAGGGATCCCAAGGAAGGCAGAGCCATTGGCAGGAATGAGGGAAGTTCCAGGAAACTAGAAGACTCCTAGGCCCTGGATTGGGGCACAGAGAACAACTGCTTGAGGATGCTGATTTCCACTTTGGACAAGTTGAGCATCCCCAGGAGACGATGGGAATGAGCACACAGCTTAAGAGCAGGGGCCTTGGGTTCAAATCCTCACTGTGCCAGTTACTAGTTGTGTTATCTTGCACAAGTTGCTAAACCTCTCCCCGCCTCAGTTTTCTCATCTGCAAAGTGGGGAGAATAATGTCTACCTCCCAGTGCTGTGAGGACTGACTGAGGTGAAGTGTGTGAAAAGCCTCGTCCAGCATCCAACCGCGGCACATGTGACTCAGATGTCAACTCCTCCCAGTCTGACTGGAAACTTTCCTGGTGTGGACACTGAAAGTCCTGCTTCCTGGGAAACCCCTTAGTTGTGGGAAACTGGGATGGGTTGTCACCCTGGCTGCAGTCTCCATGCTCCTCCATCTAGGAGAGGAGACTTCAACGTCCCTCCTCGGGAGGTGTCCCGGGGGGAGGCCAAAGCCTTTGCTGAGGTTTCTGTGAAATCCTGGAGCGTTTGCATCACCTTTGACTCTGAGGTCTTGCTTTGGTTGAGTTAACTCCATGTTGGGGGGTGGATCTAAGTTTCCAGATACAAGATTTGGAACCACAGAGATTCAGATGTGACATTGAGGCCCTTCTTTCCCCAGATTCCCCTCCACAAGGCATCTGTGTGTGTGCAGGTGACATCGGGGACAGTTGGGGGGGGGGGTGAGGAGTGGCTTATATCACTGCAGTGCAAACAGTACCACATGGCATGTGACACATCGGTCCTTGAGCCACCCCCGCGTGGGCTGTGGCCATGTGGGGGGCCATCGGGGTTTCATTCAGGGATTCCTTGCCTCAATGGATCTCCCTGGCCTCACCCTCTGACCTCTCTTCCTTCCTCTAAATTCCTGTTAGTTTCTAATTCGTTTTTCGTGACCTTGGCCCCGGGTTGAAGGGTGTTCTCAGGATCATTCCCAGTCAGCTTTAAAAAGTGTTTTCCTAACAAAGACAGTTCCCTTCCCAAGAGAAATTGTAGGGCCAACCCTTCAGGTAATAGCTGGTATGTTTCACATGAACCTATGTTGAATGGTCTGTTTAGACCTGAAAGGCCCTAAGAGATGGGAAAGGTCCCATTTGGGATCGTTCCAGGTTGGGCAGACCACCCATCTCTCTGGCTGTGCTGGGGTTGAGTGATGGCCTCCTTCCCAGCTTACCCCTTTGAGAGGCCTGCTGCTCCAGGCCTGGTCTCACCTCACAACCTAGGGGAGAGATGCTACAACGGCACAGAGCTTCAGGGCCAGGAGACCCCGAGCACAGCTGGTTCAACCTTTTAACAGGGAAACCGAGGCTCATGTGGCAAGGCAACTTGCCCATGCTCACACACTCAGGAGGCAGCAGAGTTGAGGAGAACAAGGAGAGAGGTGCCATCGTGTATTTGAATGATTTATTTAAAAATACTTCTGTGTGAATGAATTTAAATTCTGATCTGCATACATATTTAGGGCTGGCTAATTAACATGTGAAATAAACCAGTTAATCCTCATCTGCAAAACCTCTTCAGGGTTGCTTTATTAGCACAAGCAATGATGCAGTGGTTTTGATGGGTAGAATTTGTGAGCTTTAAGTTGGGGGGGTTGGGGGCAGGAGATGCTGTGCAAACTCTCGTGAGGGGGTTGCTGAGGCGGGCTGGAGGCCCTTGGAGCTAGGATCCTGACATGAACCCTCACACCTTCCACAGGAGGCTGAGCAAGGCTGGATAGGCTCTGGCACCCGGGAAGTGGGTGGGCAGCCAGAGGGCAGGCTGGACGGATTTGTTACTCTCTTCCCACAAGCAGCAGTTGCTTTGGGGCCTGTAGGCCTGCCTGGTGCCCAGGCAGGGTACTGAGGCCCAAAAGACTGGGCCCTCAGCAACCAGGGCTTGCTGCAACATCCAGTCTTCCCAGGGGGAGGTTGGGGGGGCTATCAGCTGCTTTGAATAGAGTGAGTCCTAGGCAGGGGACCCCATAGCTTGTGGGAAGCGTGGGCGACAGATCTGCTGGCTTTTCCCTAGGGATGGAGAGCAGGTGGCTCCACCCAACCATCCATCCATTCATCCTCCCTTAGGACAGCAGTTCATCCTTTTGTCCATCCTCTCAGCTGTCTTTCAGTACACCGGTCCACACATGATATCCATCCACCTATCTCTCCATCCCTTCCTCCCTCCCTCTCACCCCCCCTCCCTCCCACTCTTCATCCACCCACGTCCCCACCCCATTCCCCAACTCATCCATCTACCCATCTACCCATCTATCCATCCAGCAATAGTTCTTTTTTTTAAAAAAGATTTTATTGGGGAAGGGGGCAGGACTTTATTGGGGAACAGTGTGTACTTCCAGGTCTTTTTCCAAGTCAAGTTGTTGTCCTTTCAATCTTAGTTGTGGAGGGCGCAGCTCAACTACAGGTCCAGTTGCCATTGTTAGTTGCAGGGGGTGCAGCCCACCATCCCTTGAGGGAGTCGAGGAATCAAACCTGCAACCTTGTGGTTGAGAGCCCACTGGCCCATGTGGGAATCGAACCGGCAGCCTTCGGAGTTAGGAGCATGGCGCTCCCACCGCCTGAGCCACCCACCGGGCCGGCCCACCCGCAATAGTTCTTGACAGTTAACCAGGGACACAAAGATGAATAAGACATGGCTCCTGCCTTTAAGGAGCCAGTGGGTACGGTGTACTCGAGGGAACCCAGCTCTGCCATACCTCAGCTAGAAGCAGAGCCAGGCAGTGGGTGCAGGGGACTAATCTGAACAGGCTCCTGCACTGGGGACAGGGATGATGCCGTCCAGCTTTAGGTTCCCTTTTCCCCATTAAAGAGCCTGGTAGAAAAGTGGTGTGGATGGCAGTGGCGAAGGAGGGAGGGAGAGGCTTCACTTGTCAGCTGCTCAGCAGGTACAGTCAGACTTAAAATGTCCCCCAAGAGCATCTGCTGAGAGGCAGGGGGTGAGCACGCTGAATTATTTCTCCAGTAATTGGCACTGAAGGCGCTGCAGACATCCTGTGGTCTGCATCAAAGCCCTCCAAGCCGCCGCTTGTCTCAGTGAAGACTCAGGGGCAGCTTGTCTGGGCTCCGGGTTTTCCAGCTCCCCCTTCCTCCTCTTCAGGGTACCGATGGGATGGCCAGGCTCTCCTTGGCTTTCTGCACGCGGCAGCTTGGGGGGTGGGGCTGGGCGTGTGCAGGTCAGAGCCCTGCCTGTTTGTAGCGCCTCGTGCCAGCTGCTGGGGAAGGGACAGGGATGCGGCAACTGGAGCCCTTCCCTGCAGGGGACAGACGTGGCAGAAGCTCTGCCACTGTTCTGAGTACAGGGTCCTTCTCCTCAAATGGTCTGGGCAAGGCCAGTGCCAGGTTTTCCTTTGGTCTCATCCTTTCCTGTGCCGAAGAGCCTTTTCTAGCACTTGGATGAACAATTTGAACTGACTGGTCACATACATTTTGTAAACAGTTGACTCTTTCTGCGTGTGCACTAGTGTGTGTGGGTCCATCTCCCCTTCCAGTGCATTTCTGGCTGGTACCTGGCACTTCTCCCATTGCTGGGCTACCACCTTGTGACCTTATGCTGGAGGCTTCTTCTCCTTTCCCAGAGGCAAAGTGTAGGGGTGGGGCAGCCAGGGGTGGGGGATGAAGACAGGTAGGGTTTCCAGGTGGTCTTGGCCTCCTTCCTGCTGTGGATCCCAGTAGAGAGAGAGAGAGAAAGGTTCAAAGGGGAGCCTCTATGTTGGCAGTGGGGGTGGGGATGGGTCCCAAACGACCGCCTGGGATTTTCCCCACACCCCAAGGAGTCCTGGGGAACACAACTGGAAAACTCTATTTCGTTTAGTTCTTCCATCTCATAGATGGGGAGTGACACATGCAGAGAGCTGACAGCAGGGCCAGGATGAGGACCTGTGTCCCCCGCTGCCCAGTCAGGGGCTCTGGCCTCCAGGCAGGCTTCCCATCAGCAGAGCGTTTGAGGGCTCTCTTCATCAGATTGAGGGTGGATCAGGCCATACTTACAGAGTCTGCACCCAGAAGGAACAGCCAGGCCAGCCAGAACCAGTTACATTGCACCATGTTCAGCGGCAGCTCCCAAAACCCGGGCTCCAAAGGCCCTGAGAGGCCATCTGAGTAATGGAAGCTCCTGGAAACCCTCTAAGCCAAATCCACTCCTGCACTTGCCTCTATGTGGCCTGAAAAGACAGCTGCTTCACTGAACCTACCCCGGTGTCCCGATGAAGGAAAATTCACGAGAGCATCTGGTCTTATCAGCCGCGCTGGGCCACAGGCACCAGACAGTGTCCAACTTGGGGGCAAAATCTCTGTGCAGCGACTGAGCTTTAATCTCATTTGTTACGTTAGCAGCAGGAAAATGTTCCAATGGGACAAGGGCTGACGTTACCCTATTCATCTAGAAGTTTCCAACTGTGCCGCCAACAAAGCCTGGCTGCCCTTCTTCTGTGTGCTCCTGGCTCCCTCCACCCTCAGAATCCTGACTCATTCTCACCAACTTCCAGCTTCCCCTCACCCTGCACTGAGCAATCTTTGGCATCTGACTGCCCTGCATTCAAATACGGGCTCTCTTGACCTCTCTGGGCCTCAGTTTCCTCTTCTGTAAAATGGGAACAACAGGAGTGTCTGCCTCGTAGGGGGATGAGGATCACTAAAGCTTGTAGCGGGTGATTTGCTCCACAAAACCTGGCCATGATGGTGATTACACAGCAAAATGCTGCATCTCTCCCTGACCGGCTCAGTGGCATTGAGGGCTCTGTTTGTTGTCAGCGAACAAAGGGGTGTGAGGAGGCGGGCAGCGAGGGAGGGTGTTGCTACAAGGACTCAGGAGGGTGTTGCTACGAGTCCTTGAGGGGACTTCCTCCGAGCAGCAGCGTCCCTCTCCATGGCCTGCTGCATCCTACACTTGAGAACGCTCTGTGACAGACAGTTCCCTGGGGAGGCAGAAACAGGGATTGCCAACTTCGGGAGACCTTGAGGTGCAAAGCCAGAGAGTGGGCATTTTCTCCTCTGGAAAAAAACGCCAGCCCCCACCTTTGTGGGAGGAAATGGCTCTCACGTGCTGGACACGTGGGAGCTCTTTGCTCCAGGACTACGGGACAGGTGGGGGCAGTGCGGCTGTCCAGGGGTGACTCACAGTAGCAGTGCTCCGTCAGAGGGTGGTCCCCTTGGCTTGTGGGGGCTGCGTTTCCTTTGCCAGCCTGGACCTCATCACCTGCCCATCGCTCCTCTGACTGGGGATGGCAGCCCGAGGAAATGCAGGTAGACTGCTTCCGCTGGATCAGTGGTTCTCAGAGTTTGGTCTCCCAACTGGGAACATCCACATTCACTGGGAGCTTAAAAATGTACATCCTCCGCCCCACCTCAGAATTCTGAGCCAGAAGCTCTGGGGTGGAGCCCCGTGACCTGTGTCTTAACACTGGGGGGAGGCAGAGGCCACGTCTGTTTGGTCCAGTACTGAACTTCAGCCTCTAACACTGCACTTGGCACCCGGCAGCTGCCCCATAAATACTGAATGGATTGAGCACCATTATTCCCCAAAGGGAAGACTGAGAACATCACCTCCGTGCAGCCACAGCACCCATGTCCTTACGTCATCTAACAACTCCTGAGATAGGCGTCACATCTGAATTCTGTGGGAGGAATAACTAATAGCAGTGGTAGGAGCATTTTTAGGTTTTTGGTTTCCACAATAAACCTGTGAAGGAAGTGTTATCCCCATTTTACAGATGAGGAGACTGAGGCACAGAGCAGTACCATAACTTCAGGTACTAAGTAGCAAAGCTGGGATTTAAAATCAGGTGTCCCAAGTTCATGAGCTTCCCACCTGCCACCTCTCTTAGGGACTACTTGGGTTATCTAGTATTTTGGACAAAACAAGTCATTTTTGTACTCCCCGATTTTCACAGATGACACAGAACACCCTCCACTCTACCCCCACCATGAAAGGCTCAGTTCCAAAAGTTAATTTATAAGTTGGTTGCTTGAGATTCAGCATTTTTGTAAAAAAAAAAAAAAAAAAAAAAAGATTTCTTGGTTCCCAGATCAGCCAGCCCACAAAGAGCTCTTGACTCCCAGCAGCTCCCAGACTCCATGGGACAATCTGTATTCCCTCTCCTTCCTGCAGCTGAGGGCTTCGGAGATTAACTCATGATGACACTGCTTCAGAACCCCATCGACCCTGTGACAAATCCCTAGGAAATGCATTTGGGATCCACCTTGGGGGCTTATGGGATTGGGCCCCTCTCCTGGACGGGGTCTGACCCAGGCACAGGGTTCTGGTGGGAGCTGAATATGGGGGCTTGTGCCACATCAGGTCTGAGAGGTCCAGAGGGGCTTTGATCCCAGCACAGAGGTAGCTTAGAGCTGGGAGGACACCAGCCCCTTCCAGGCTGCATATTTGGATACAGGGACCTCTGGGGCTATATTTCCTCTGCCAGGCAGGTCCTCATGGCCTCCCTTCCTCACTCACCTGCTATGGCCTCAGAGCTCTCACTCCCACCCTAGGGACTTATCCTGAGTTTGATATGTATTTTCTATTAAAAAATCTCATTGTTAGAAATGTGGTATAATATGTAGTTTAAAAAGGGCCACTGTCCTACAAAGTTTATAACCTAGGGCAGCAATCCCCTGTATCCCCCTCAAACCCCCCTTAGAACTCTTCGCCACTTCTGCTGGTGTTTACCTTCATTTCAAAATCTCATGCTGATTTTAGTTCTTGCTGTTTCAGTTTTATCTATTATATACCATGCCATAGTATAAAATACCGTGGTATCACGTACAATCTCCCCAATACACGTATGCTTCTTCTTATCCTTTTGTACATACTTATCTATCTCCTCTGTCCAATCTGGGCTGGCTGGCCTCGGCCTCCAGCCCGGGCACACAGCCAGTGCCATCATCCTGGGGATTCTGTCCTCCTTTGACAGATCTCCAGGATCCTGTGTCCCTGCTATTCTCTTTCCTGGTTTTCACCCTTGTTTGGTTGGAGCATATCCTCTAGCAGCTGCCTGAGAAAGACTGTATGGGAGGTATATTGAAAAAAAAAAAAGGTCTGAAAATATCTTCATTCTACTGTCATTGAGGTTTGGCTGCATATAAACCTGGATTAGAAATCATTTCCTATCAGAATTCAGAAGACGCTGCTTCATTGTGTTTTGGCTTCAAAATCTGTTTTGAGAATTTCAATGCCAT
This sequence comes from Rhinolophus sinicus, assembly GCF_057876585.1. Classification (NCBI taxonomy): domain Eukaryota; kingdom Metazoa; phylum Chordata; class Mammalia; order Chiroptera; family Rhinolophidae; genus Rhinolophus; species Rhinolophus sinicus. The sequence continues at coordinate 19,141,627 of NC_142512.1, forward strand.
TTTAATCTCTGATCCTTGGTATGGGACCTGTTTTTTGTTTTTTTGTTGTTTTTTTTGTTCTCTTTGGAAGGTTTTAGAATTTTTTTTTTTCTTTAGGATTTTTATCCTGGTGTCCCTGAAGTTCCATAATAAGAAGCCTTGTTACAGTTCCTTCAATTTTTTATTTTGAAAGATTTCAGACATATAAAAATAATACATAATGAGACATAAATATTACAAACCTATCTGTCACAGAGATTAATAAAACATTACCAATAAAGTTGAAACCCCTCCTTAATTTCATGCCTCCTCTTCTCAAGATGTATCTTGAAATCTGTTGTTTATCCTTCCTATGTGTTTCTTTATTCTTTCACTGCATAAAATATATGTTAATATATAACACTGTGCATGTCTTAAAATCTCTATATAGACAGCGTTCTAGTGCATTTGTTTTTGCCATCTGTTTCTTTGCTCAGAGTTGTTTGTGAGAGTAACCCATGCTGAGTGTGGCCCCTCATTTTCATCACTGCATGACGGTTCCATCGTCTGACTATATCACAGTTGTAAGTATCTATTCTCCTGTCCATGGTATTTAGTCTGTTTCCAATTTTTGCTAATAAATACGTACTGCTGTGCACGTCTCCTGGAGCCCACGGAGAAGAATTTCTATAGGGAAGTGGTTCTGGGTTCTGTGGGCACATTGGAGGCATCTAGGGAACTTTACAAAACACGGATGTCAAGGCTGTGCCCCAAGTTGATTAAACCAGACTCTCTGGGGGTGAGTCCAGCAGGAGGGCTTGTAAAGCTCCCCGAGTAATTCCAGTGAGCAGCCAGTGGTGACAACCTCTGCGCTAGACCAGTGCTACACAAAGTGTGGTCCTCCCGCTGGCAGCACAGGCGTCACCTGGGAGCTTGTTAGATGTACACTCTCAGCTCCTGGCCCAGACCTAGTGAGTGTGAGAATCTGCTTTATTAAGACCTCAGGTGATGGGTGTTACACTGCGGCTCAGGCCATGTGCGTCTTCATCTACAGGTATTGCCACATGGCTACTAGTGATGGCGGGTCATCCACACGGCGGTGGCTTTACGGCACTGTGCTGGGTACTTGGTGGGTTCTTTCTCTATGGAAGCTTGTTTCCTTCAGTCCTAGCAAATATTCTTGTATTATTTCATCAACAATTTCCTCTATTTTCCGTTTTTGGTGTGAAGCTCTGGTTAGTTGGACATGGGGCCTTATGCATGGATCCTAACTTCTGGTTGTTCAGTTTTCTAGACTTTTTCCTCCTCCTTTCACATCTTTGTGTTTTTTTTTTATTTTTTAAATTTTATTGGGGAATATTAGGGCACAGTGTGTTTCTCCAGGACCCATCAGCTCCAAGTCAAGTCGTTGTCCTTCAATCTCGTTGTGGAAGGCACAGCTCAGCTCCAAGTCCAGTCGCCGTTTTCAATCTTTAGTTGCAGAGGGCGCAGCCCACCATCCCATGCGGGAATTGAACCAGCAACCTTAAGAGCTTGCGCTCTAACCAGCTGAGCCATCCGGCTGCCCTCACATCTTTGTTTTTGTGTTTTACTTTCTGGGAGATTTTCTCTCATTTTCCACCCCTTCTAATGCATTTTAAAATTTCTGCTATTATATTTTAATTTTGAAGAGCTTTAACACTTCCTTTTAAAAAATAACATTTCTTTCCTGTTTCGTGGGTGAATATCGTTAGACGGTTGTGCTCTGACCCCTTTCTTGTGTGTGTTGGAGTCTCTGTATTTCAGTTGTTGGTTTTGGTCAACTCTTGGTGCCCTTGGCTATTCCTGCTATGAGGGCAATACACCAAAGCTAACAGGAAGCTTTGTACGTGTGGCCAGGGTTTGTGGACTGGGGGCCTCACGGTGGTGACTGGGCAGAGACAGGGGAATTACCAACGTTAGGATCTGTCGATTTTTTTCCTTTGGTCAGTTTCCCAGAGACATTCAATAATGTCCTGCTTTGGGGAGGAGGGTGGATGGAGAATAGGCCCAGCTGTTAGCAGGGGAAGAGGGCTGAGGGGCTCCCCATTAACCATTGCCTCACCCCAGCCTTTGGCTGGGCTTAGGGTCCTCAATCCAGAATTTTTCTAGTTCAACCCTGTCTTCTACCAGGGTCAGGGAAAGGCAGGGCAATCACAGGCGAACCAATACTATTTTCACACCCATCCTGAACGTCCCTCCAAGTTCTGAGCGTTCTGCAGAGCAAATGGGCGTGTTCACCGTTGGCTTTCTCTCTTACAGACATTTTGGGGAGTAGTGAAAGCTGGCACTACACAAGTTATATTCTTCCATTTTTCAAAGTTTTCAGACCTCTCTTATCTGCTGCCATCTCCTCTCCTATCTTGTTGTCTTTGTGGTTAATGCTATTTTCATTCCTTTATGTCATTTTAGCGAGGTTTTGGGGGCAGAGGAAATACAAATGTATTCAGTTCACCATATTTAATCAGAAGTCCTTGTTCATTTCATAAACATTTTTTACACATGTACAGATGTTTGTATCACTCATTTGGATTATTTGTATGTATACTTAATTTTTTTTTTTTTTTACATAGATGGCCTTGCTTTTTCCATTCAATGTTAGATTTGTGAGTTGTTTTTTTTTTTTTAGATTTGTGAGCTCTTAACACACACAGACCCAGCTCATTCCTTTCACTGCAGCTTAGGAAATGTTCCAGCAATCAGTGTATCACATTTGTTTCCATCCATTTCTTTACTGATCCATCTCAGAAACACAAGTGATTGTGGTCTTTTTATCAACACACTGGCTCAATGCAAATCCTAATCTTTATTTTTATTCTGAAACATAACTTGTCCTAGGGAAGCAGGGAGCTTTTTTTCACCGTCTGCCAGTAGCAAGGGCAAAAAAAGCTAATGGTGGGGGCCCGAGAGCCTGGAGAAAGGAAGGCCCTTTGAGGACAGGGTGGTGGGGGCAGTGGGAGAACAAGAAGGATGGGAGGGTGCAGACACAGACACACACACACACACACACACAGACACACACACACACACACACACGCGTGTTCTCTCTTCAGGGAAGGGTATTCCAGAAGCATTTGCCCATGCTTTGAATTAAGTATTTTTCATGCCAACAACGAACCTATTGAAGAGAAATGAATTAATGGCTTAGGGGAGCCTCGTGCCCCAGCTGGGGACTTGGCGGAAGGCTGATATTCAATGAGTGAATTTACAGTCTTCACCAGACCCCTTCTCAGCTCCACAAGCAGGGGAGAGGCTGAACAAAACCCCGGGAGGCCAATAGAGGGGTTTCAAGAAACAACAAAGAGCCAGGTTTCAACAGCAGCTCCTGGGCCAGCCCTGAGTGAGGGGAGGGTGCTGCCCCCACTCCCAGGAGTTGCAGGCAGAGGGTGAGGGAGTCAGTCTCTCACCCCACCTGCTCTGGGCTCCACCACGCTCTCTTGGGGCCAAGCTCGGCTTTGAAGAATAATGCTCCTGGTTGGATTTCTACTTCCATTAATACAAACATGGAGAACGCCTGCCTGGTGCTCTCTGAAACTTCAGTGCACATGGGTGGGGGGCCCACAGGGTGGGTCTGAAGGCCCTTCCTGCCCAACCTCAGACAAGAGCCAACTTACATACAGGGTAGGGGAGGACAATAAATAAAGGTCATGGCTGAGTGGAATGGCTGGGGACGGCGATGAGGATGGCTCCCAAGGGAGAAGGGGTTCAGAAAGGCACTGGGTGAGGGAATGCAGCCCTCCAAACACTGGTTTGTTGAATCAGAGGTCACATCTGTCAGGGTTGTATGTCAGGGCTCTGGCTCCAGCGCCTGCGTTCCCTCTCTCTCCCTCTAACTCTTCCACGGAGAAATCTGCTCCGCGCACCAAACGGGTCTCTGCTCAGGGCAGGCAGAGGGGATCCTCAGAGGCCACATCAGCAGTGGGGACTCCCCCAGCTGTGCCCTTTGCCTTTGGGGGAGAGAAAAAAAAGGTCATTATAGGGTGCACAGAGGCAGGGTCCCTCCCTGGCGACAGCTTGACCTCTGGGAGTGAAATGGAGGCGATGGCAGGGAAGGCAGTTTCGCTTTCTGAAACTAACCAGGGGATGCCGGGGAGAGCTGGGGGCTGGCGCCCTGGGCAGAGGGCTGCTCCCCTTTGCTGCGTCATCGTAGGTAAGTCATCTGCTCACCGTGCTTCAGGGTGTCCAGTGAAACCTGGGATAATCAACACAGCTGACCTTCGATGCCAGAAGGAAAACACGGACACGGGAATATAAAGCTTTCCTTTGGGCCAATCTTTTTAAAGTTATTTCTTAAGTGCGGGAATCCTTTCTATGTACTGGCCACACAGCCTCCCCCTTCATTACTGGACATTTCCTAAGACTTAGTACTCAGGTAGGCAGTCCACAGTGTGCTGCATCTTATTTTATCCTCCCTGCAATCCCGTGAGGGGCGTGATGGGGTCTACAGTTTAGCGACCATGGAACTGGGCGCAGAGAGATCAATTATTAGGTTGAATCATATTGAATGGCCAACGTTCGATTATTTTTGACCTATAAAAATGCAATTTCGTATTGAGTGAAACGGTGTGCCCCAGTTCGCATGGCTATGGGTGGCAGGGCTGGGACTAAAACTCAGGCCTGCTTGATTCTAAACTGTCCCCTGCGGAGGATTTCAGGAGGCTAGAGGGAGGGGAGAGGGACCCCCCTCTCCCTGAGACCTGCCCACTTGCTGTGTCTCTTTATGCCCTGCCCTGCAGCTTCTGAGGAACACTTAGATGGGGAAGGGGGAGGAGGTGAGGTGGAGGGGAAGGGAAAGGAGGGAGGGTGGGGAGTGGGGAGCGGGCCAGAGCTCCCGCGTGGATTTCTGGGGGGTGGCTGCCAGTGCACCCAGGCTCCTGCAACTAACGCACTGGAGACCAGCGGCTGTGCAGACCCACACGTGCACCAGGCGTGCCGTGGGTCCTATGGCCCTGGAGGCACCAATTCCAGCTGGGGCTTCTTTCTTGAAGGAGACCAGGGGCTGAACATCATTTGCACAATGTTCCCTGGTTTGACTGTGAAGAGGCCTCCGCATCCCCACCCCCACCCCCAATGTGACTCCCAAGCTGGCCGAGCACGGACAGTGGGCTTGGGGGGGCAATGGGAGCTTGGATTTTTGCCCTTGGTTTCCACACCCATCAAATGGGGCTAATAAGCCTCCTGCCTACTCCTCCGATAGAATAAAAGTTGACCTTGGCAGTATATGGGCAGGCTAGGCTCTAATGCCACGAGCTCCAGTGGTCTCGAATTCTCCCTCTGATTTGGGCCTGGCCTAGCCTGGGCTGTTTCGGGTATAGACTCAGCTTCCTCAGCCACATGGTAGGATTCTGGAGGTCAAGGACTGCTCTCCACCATCCCCAGCCCAAGTACGTGATGGGGCTTGGTGAGGACTGGATTGCCTCGCTCATTGTGGGTGCTCTTGAAACGGGAGTTACTGGGACTGTTATTGAGATGGGGAAAGGCTTTGAAAGATTACACATTTTATAAAGCTGAGGATGGTAACAAGCATTGTTACAATTACTGAGAAGGAATAGGGATGGTTTCCATTATTATTTTGGGTTCCCCTCTGTTCATTGCAGGCAGGGGTGGGGTCTGGCTCACCTCTGTTCCTTCACTGCCTGCACAGCACTCAGTTAACATAGAGAATTGAAAGCTTCATCTATCACTTTCCAGTTTGGGAGGGTCGAGTGAGAGAGAAGGGCCCTGGGAGAGGGGGAGCAGAAGAGGGAGAGGAGGTCAAGGGGTAGGAAGCAGCCGCTGGGTACTCACTGGGGCCCTTTGGGTCCGGCCAGGGTGGGGTACCTCTCTGTGGGTCTGTAGGGCCTGTCCCGATCTCACTGGCCAGGCTGCTCTGGCTCCCTGAGAGGTGGCTGGGTGGGCGAGTGAGTGCCATCTTGGGGGACTCCACACTGCCACCTGCAAGAGACCATGTGTAGGCCTGAATGATTCAATGCTGGGCCCTTAGGACCTTAAACTGAGACAGGATGATCTCAGCCTGTCAAGGAGCTGATGTAAAGCCTTCTCATTTGGATTTGTGATGGGTGTCTATGGGACTGTCTGCTCAGAGCCCCTTATCCTGGGAACCGCCACTTCCTGCCCCCAAGTGGCTGTCATGTTCTAGCATGACCCTACCCTCTGGCCACCGCTGACTGGTCCACGATATGTAAAGGCCACCAAGTGGGACTTCACGTCGTTTCACTAAGGAACAAGTAAAGTCACCAACATGAAAATCAGCAGTGAGGAGGAATTTTTCTTGCCCTCACAGAATGAGGGTGTGTGTCAGGGGAGGGTATATATTTTGGTAAACTCAATGGGATTATTCATTGATGCCTTTCCTAACTAAAGGATCCTCACTCAAATATGGCTGTTAGTCCTTGCCTGGCCAAGAGGGCGGACGTGGGGCCTGCACTCCATCTTTTCCTATCCTCTAGACCCACGTGGTCATAGCTGAGAGTTGGTGTGAAGGGAAGATTCAAGAGCTATGGTGATAACGGAAAGGAGGGGAATGTAGAACCTGCCCTGGAAACCAAAGCTGGCAGGTAAGTTTCCTTTACACTTTCTTAAGACAACCTCTTTAACCTGAGGGGCCTAAGAGATCATGTAGTCCAGGGACAGTTTTCATCTCTTACATCATCTTCACCTATTGATATTGACCACCTGGAAAACTGCACTGATGAACATTCATTCTGAGGCTGCATCAGGCTCTGTGGGAAAGCATATCATGATCAACTAGTAATGTCTGCCACGGACACAGGAGTGGGCGTGGAAGTACGTGTGCCAGGCATGTGCCATTTCTGATCCAGCCAAAACTGCCATCCCCTGCAGGAATTCCTTTCCTATCAGCTCTGGCAGGAGATTGCCCAGCCTTGGTCCCAGGACAGCACCCTGAGGCATTTCATTCCAGTTTGGGGCAGTTATTATAAAGCTTTCTATGTACTGAAATCAGCCTCCCTAAAATGTCTTTCAAATATCCCATTGCTAACCTCTGGAGTAACTCTGAAAGAAGCTGGTGTTTTCAATAACTGAATGGAGCTGGTCCTTTCATCTGGGAAGGCCCTTCATGTGTTTAAAGGAGAGGAACATATGCCGGTGCCTTCTCTGCACCAGCCTCAAGGCCCCAGTTAACTCTCTTTCAAACGACAGAGTCACAGAGCTGAGCTCAGAGATGTTAAATTCAGAAGGAGCTTTGGAGAACATCTGTTTCACCCCATTTGTGCTACATAGAAGGAAACCGAGGCCCAAGAGGTCACAGTATGTATTTGGGGTCCCACTGCAGTTTCATGGCAGAGCTGAGCTAGTCCGGAGAACTTTGTACCTGACTTTCCCAGTCTCATTATTCACGAAGAAAACATTTCATCCGGGCGCTCATAGTGAGCTGAGGAAGAAGCCCAGCTGTGCAGGCTGAGGGCCAGGGAGGCTGCTGGACCTCCCCTCCTCCCCGCCTGCGCACACACCACAGCCTCCTTTCCGCCTGCTCCTCAGCGGTGCTAAGACTTTAGCTTATAGTCATCCCAGCCCCAGGCCCACTTCTCCTCCCTGGTCTAGAACAACTCCGCAGACACTGGCCCAAGGAAGCAGCAAAGCCACCTGCACTGGGCTCTGGAAAGCAGCTGTGTGCTTCTCATGCTTACCTGATTCCCCCCAGATTTTGTCGCCTTTCAGGTCTCTGACCCCAGTGGGTGGGAGTCTATCCTCCAGGCTGCAGGAGCTGAGATCTGAGTCGCTGTCACTATCGCTGGAAACCACTGGAAAGAACAGACACCAACACAGGAGGTCACTCCTACCAGCCACCAGCAGTAGGCATTTGGACAGAGAGGGCCAGGGCAGGCTTCCCCTCTTGCCAAGCCAAAGGGGCATAAACCTCAGCTGGCCCTGTGTCCGGGGCATGGGAACAATGGCCTCGGGGTGGGGACAGCAGGGTACTCCTCTCTGCCAGAAAGGTGAGTCCCAGTGTGAGAAGGCTGGGACTCGGGCCCAGGGTGATCAGCACCAGTAGGGAGGACTCACCCCTAGGCCAGTCATCTCCATATGTTACCCCCAACCTGTGGCAGAATGAGAAGCCTCTCATTGTGGTGAGAGTCCACCATCCCCATTGCTGCAGGTGCAAATGCTGAGGCTTGTAGGTGGCCACATGGAAAGGCACAGGTAATGCTCTGTAGTCATGGCAATTCCGGTCCTCACTGACCCTTATGGAACGCTCCAGGCAAACGTGCTAACTCACTGATGCTTCAGAACACCGTCAGATAGGAAACAGTATTGTCCCCATTTTACAGGCAAGGAAACTGAGGCACTTTTCCAAGGTAGCAAGTGGAGGAGCCAGGATTCTAACCGTGGCAGAAGCCAGGATGCTAATCCACCGCCTGTGTTCCTAACCACTCCAATTCCACCGGAAGAACTGAACTGGGGTCCAGCAGGCTTGGGCTATCATCCCAGCTCATCCAGTAGCTCACAGTGGGGTCTGGTGGATACAAAAGGGAGCCAGGCTGATGAGGTGGGAATCCCAGGAGACAGGAGAGGAGCGCAAGCCCTCACAGTAAACACCCACGATGATAGAAATCCTTTTTTCTGGACTAAATGGAACCATATTTGGCTGGTTCATCACCAGTGGGTGTCATAATACAGGATATATTCACATGTTGAACATTCTATTTTAATTTTAAGCACAGAAATGTACATCCATTCCCCAATCTTTTCATGCAGGGCTTGGGTGTTTCTTTGAGATTGGGCCCACACGGGCTTTCCTGCCTACACTGTATCACGTTGTGCTGTCTGTGATTCAGAGGTTCAGGGTCTTCACACTGGAGCAGAGTTCAAAGCCAAGGGCAAAGCGAGATGAGGGCGGAACTCTCTATTTTTCCATTTTTTCTCTCTCATTTTTTTTTTTTTTTACAGTTGCTCTGCCCATACCTAATTCAATAGCTTTTAAAGCAAATGGCTTCTATCAAGACTTTTAATGAGACAACTCTGTGTCTTTTCTGACTCTTTTCATCAATTGACATCACACTGAGTTACGTGATATAATTATAATAACAAGTGCAACTGCACAGAAAGGTTTCGAGTGACAGGTAAGCAGCTCTCACAGGTGACTAAGTCAGAGGATGGGATAAGCGTCAGTGCGTTTTGTCCAGGGAATGCAAAATGCTGACACGGAGGGAGGTTAGAAGGCATTGAACACTTTCTGCCAGGTACTGTGCTAGGCAGCTACTGAGTATTATCTTCTTCAGTCTGTCGAACGATGCTGTGCCATAGGGACCCATTTGGTGGGAGATGAGATAGGAAAGAAAATCAATCTCTACGTACCAAGGGTGTTAAGAGGTTTCATATGATCCCCTAGGCCCCTTCTGGAGCAGCATGCAGAGGAGAATCCAGAGATCGCATTAAGGCCCAGCAGGAAGAAGAGCCTGCTCAGGTAGGGAAATCCACTGTGGGTATTGGAGGGGAAATGGCAGGACCTATGCCATGTAGTTTCCACCCGAATCTAGAGCCTTCTGGAAAGCCTTCATGTATTCAGCCAGTGTCACCTTCCGGCTAAAGGAGTCAACAAGTCACAGACCAAGCAACCAGAGCTGGTTGCTATTTCAGTTCTAAGATATTCTCGACCCTGTACTTCCACAGCAGAGTGGCTGGCACACAGTAGGTGCTTCATGAAGCTCTGATGACTAACTGGCTCTACCCTCTCCTTTATCCCTATGTCCTGCCAGTTTCACCTCCTAAATGGTTCCTGAATCAATGCTGAGCTCTAGGCCTCATTATCTCCAGCCTGGATTCCTATGACAACCTCCCACTCGGCCCCACCTGCAGGCAACGCCCCCGCACCCCACTGCTGCCCTGCACAGGGGACGCTCCAGCTAACACATGAGTCCCAGTTACCTGTCTTCAAAGGCTCCCCGTAACCTACAGGATCAAACCCTTTGTCTACTTGTCCTACCTCATCTCACGCTACCTGCTCTCCTATTCCAGGCTCCTCTCGTCCCACCGGCTTGGAGCTGCTGCCAAACTAGCAGTCAGCACCTCCTGCAATGACTCACTTCCCTCTGCCCAGAATGCCCTACCCATCGCTCTTCTCCTGGCTCAGGCAAACACCACCTCCTCCAGGAAGCCCTCCCCATTGCCTGTGCTCGGCTGGCTGAATGCCCTGTGCGTTCTGCTATGACTGCACCACTTTGTGCTTCCTGGTCTATGTGTGTTTCCTCCAGCAGGACACAAAGCTCCTGGAGGGCAGGGGCCAAACTGCACCTGGAACGAGGCTGGTGTGCTTCTCCTTCTGCAGGGCCTGACCCCCGTGGGTGGGGCAAGAGTGATGTAATGTGATTGTTCCCAAGCTTTTCCTTCTCTGTCTCTCAAGGATTCTGCCTTTTCTGTTCTGTTGCCTTCCTTCTCCTGCCCTCAGGAAGAGTCCTGCCTTGGCTTCTTGGGCTTTTGTGATGTTGAATCAAAAGGAGACTGGGATGAAGACAGGTGGTCCATATGCCCCCTTCATAGTATTTCAGAAATGCAAGTAAAGGTCTGACTACTTTGCAATTGTTTTTCAGGTCCCTGACTGGATTTCTTTGATCATGATTCCACTGAGACGGGACCTCATTGGCGTCAGTTTTATAAGCATTTACATATTTTTTGACTCACTGACTAAACACCAACCCCGTGGGTCCCCAGACAGAGGGAGTGGGAGGTGGGCAGAAGGCAGCAAGCGGCTCCCCGTGTCTCCCTTGGGCAGCTAAAAAGGAATCAGGGAGGATTCTGCCCTCCCTGCCCACTCCCGGCAGTGGGGGCAGGTGTGTGTGTGTGTGTGTGTGTGTGTGTGTGTGTGTGTGTGTGTGTGTGTGTGTCCAGCAGCCTGTTAAACAGTGGAGAGTGGTGACTGATCTGCACACCGGTTTCCCCATCTCTTTGGCAGAGATGATTAAGGATAATCTATGCATCCTTCCTCACTTGGAATGTTCTATCTCCCCCATGCTTGATATGCAAGACCTTTGTGATTCTGGGGCTGGGGGGACATGAGGCCAGGGCAGCAGGGGGGACATGGGGCTCTATGGTTAAAATAATGCCTGGATCCTTTGGTGCTAATGGGCAGGTGCCACAGGGCACAAAATACCAAGAACTCAATAGGAGACAATGAGAAAGGATGTCCTAGGTCAGTTCTTCACCCTCGCCCTCTTCTTGTCATCTGTCATACCTGGTCACCGCATTAGGTTGGGAATGGGCGTGGGCTTAAAGTGAAAGGAGATTGTGTTGTGCTACATTGGGAGAGCACTTTCTGGTGTGAGAGGTATGTCTTGTCCAAAACACCAACCCTGGAGGCGGGCTCGGGTGCCACGTTGCTTAGATCCTATGTGGTACTTATGCTGTGCAAGGTTTAGAATAAAAACAAAATCTCCCAGTTATGGTCAATTGTCTTGTTCTTTGTCTCCTTTTATGGGCCCCAAAGGGCTACAGCTGTGAAAGGGGAGAGTAGCCCCGGATGACAATGAGCTCACAAAGGCATCAGAGAGCAGAGAACCAGCCAGCTGACAAGACCCATTCCTTTCGGATGCGTCCTCCTCGGCTCAAGCATCTTTGCTCATCGTGTCTGGGATTCTGAGCTAGGGCCAGGCCCTCAGCATAGAGGGCTTTGTGGGGGCAAACCCATTTCCATTTCTAATCTGCTCTAAGAAACCCCACTCAAAAGAAACAACCAAAGGAAGTCAGCCGCACACCAAGAAAACACTGCTGAGCATGTCCCTGGATACAGCGCAACACAAACGTTGTTTACCCAGATATTCCTCCCGCAGCAAAGGAAGAAGTTTATCTTCTTCCTCCCTCTCCAAATGTACAACCCAAACCTTGGCTAATTTGCCATTCGATTGCCGTCGCTACCTTTCTCCCTGCACAGCAGCTGTGATCATAAATCTTCCAGGTCTATTAACAAAGCTTTTAGGCTCATAAATCTTTTGGCCCTTGCTCTTCCATCCTCAAAAAAAAAACCAAAACAACCACTCTGTGTATCTGAACGCTGATTCTACCCTCTCTCATTCCCCAACGGTTGAGGCTAGGATGGCTCGGTGATGAGTGCTTGTATTCTGCCCACGCCTAATTTTTCAGATTGAAGACGGGAAAACACCAGGGGAAGACTGGTCCCAAGAGCCTCCCCAAGAAGGCAGCATCATCAAATGAATTCACCTGAGCTTTGCCATGATGCAGGGAGGATGGAGAGCCTCCCCCTCCAGTGGCCTGAGCCCATGGACCATTTGCTTGAGGACCTGGCATCCCTGAGATTTTGCCATCAGGCCCCAGAAGGGCTGCCCGACTCTGTTCAGCTTTCATCCTCAGCAGTGGACAGCCCCAGTGCCAGCCATGCCCACTTCTCTGGGGATAGGCCAACTTTTTTTTTTTTTTTTCTTCCCCTGGCTCGCTCTTGGATGGATTTGCGATTTGACTGTCACCATGGAAACTCAGATTTTTGGCACATAAAGGTGGGGGGAAGTCATCCCTTTCAGAAAGTCTTTCCTGACTGCCTGAAAGGACAGGTGTGGCAGTTGCTGTCCTATGGAGACACCTTGCCTGGGCTGGCACCGGGGACTGGCATGATGCTGGCCACTTGACCTCACAGTCCTGCACTGGGATTTGGGGGATCTGCTTCCTGGCTCTGCTGTCATTACCTCTCTTTGTGGCTCTGGGCATCTCAGGGTTTTATCACACACAAAAAGAGGCCAACCTGGACAGCTACGCTGGGTCTAAATTCTAGGATTCAACTTCAGGTCAGCTTCGTTCCGTCAGTGCAGAGACCCCAATGCCCCTCTCTGGTTGAAAGGTGGGGAGATGTGACTTCTGGGCCACACAACATCTGCCTGCCTGGCACAGGACAGCCGGCAGTCTGTGAACTTGGGAGGCACTTGTGAGCTGCTGCTGCTCTGCTTGGAGGCTCCCAAAGCCCCCAGAAATTATGGGAATTAGAGAGGAAGAGAGATATTTTCAGCAAACATTCTGCCAAAGCAAAGCAGATGGTGGAAAATTTTGCATACTAAAAACAATTTTTTTTAAATGTAAAGGAAAGAGGATAAGGCCCTGGGGAATGCATAGACATCCCCAATTAGCCTTACCCAGCCCACCAACCTGGCTCGGCTGCGCAGAAGAGTCACAGAGCTGTCCCCATTGGGACAGGTGAGGGGCGGGCCGGCAGACTGAAATCCTACTGAGATGCCTTGCTAGTCTGGGGCTCCATTTGGTGGCAGCAAAAGGGAAATGTGGGGTGGTGAAGAGGCACTGGCTCTGAGTCAGACAGCCTCAGGTTGTGTCCTGGCCCTGCTACTTTCCAGCTCTGTGACTCTAGGCCAGTTTCTTCACCTCTCTGTGCTCAGCAGGTCCACCCACGAAATGGGGGATGATGGGTGCTTTTCTGGGTTGTTGTGAGCATTAAAAGAGGTAACACAGGCAGTATCTGGAACATGGTAGGTGCTTGGTAAACGGGAGCTATTTTACTTGAGGGGGTGTCCTGAACTCATAGCCCACATTCTGGCCCAGGGCTGACCTCTGGGGTCACGGTGTTCGGTGCTTGGGCCAATCTCACAGGGTGGACTCACCTTTCCCAAGGGAGCTTAGATTCCCAAATTGTGCTTCATAGGATGTTGAGGGCACTAGATGCTTTCAGAGGCCGTTTGAAGGCCAAGCTGGGATCTGAACCCAGGCCTGTCCGTTCTTTCCTCCTCACCTGGTATGCAGGGGACCCATGGTCTAGGCTCACCCTAACAGCTCTGCTCCCTCAGAAGTCCTCCCGTCCAGGCAGACCAGTTCTTGCTGTGTCTCCCCTCCATACCCTTTCGGGGGTTCTCTCTGGGCCCTTTTTCCTGTCAGAGGCAGGGGTCTCAGTGTGGGAGAGAAAGATTTCTGTTCACTCCCAGTATCTAGGGTTGAGTTATGGCTCTGCCCTGGATGCTCCTTCATCTTTCTGAACCTCAATCTTCTCATGTGTAAAATGGGGACATTAGTAACTACCAATCCAGTAAGATCAGGCAGGACAAAACGCATTGCAAGTTTTAAAGCTATACAGCCTTTAAGTATTTTTAAAAATTCGAATCCAATTCCTCTTCCAGGAACCCATCTGAATTGTGCCTCTACTGAAAAGTCTCTCCCACCCCGGGAAGGATGGGAGACAGGTTGTCATTCAATCTCCCCACGACTGCCCGGGCAGCTCTTCTGGCACCTCTCAGACACATCTGGCATTGCATTTCTTTTCCTACAATTGCCTTCACTTCCCCAACTGTTTCCAGAACTACCTGAGGGCAGGGCCCCGTCTTAACCAGCATCTGGCTCCTTCCCTCAGCCCCCAACTGGGCCTTGGGCCAAGCCGCCACTCAGTACATACATGTTGACTGCTTTCTGAAAACCTATCCCCAGGAGAGGACACAGCACTGTGCAGAGACAAGAGGCCTGGACGGTGGTCAGCCCGCTCCAGAAGCGTAGGGCTTTCCACCAAGCAGGCGCCTCCTCACAACCTCCCCCTGAAGGACACTCGAGTGGGAGGAGCCAGGCTGCCGGTGGCCTCAGCCTGAGCCAGGGACAGACTCATGGGGGGAGGGGTTGTCAGAGGCTGGTTGCCATGGACACAGGATGAGTGGGCCCTGGTGTGGGGAGCACTGTTCACACAGAACCTGCTCTTCTTCCAAACCCAAGCTGAGGCACGGCCAGAGGAACAGGTTCTTCCTTTGTTTTGGAAACTCTTCTGGGCCCTGGGGAGTCAGGGCCTGGACAAGTAGAAAAGTGGCCCCAAAGCCAGGGAGCCTGTCCTTATAGAGATGGGCCCAGTGGCGGCCAGAGAGGCTCAGAGCCTCCCTCCGTCCTGGGCCCTGGTGTTGGGAGAACTAGGTGACCTCTACTTGCCAGCTGCCTGACCACCCTGAGCCTCATCTCCTTATCTGTGAGGTAGGGACAGTCAGAGGACCACCTAAGAGGGCAGGGTGAGGGTGTGGCACCTGGGGAGCCCTCTTTCCTTGGTCCCCCTTCCAGGCTGCCACAGGGACATCAGCAGGGATAGCCCAGAGCAGGCTGGGAACTGAGAGCTGGGGAGTGGAGGGTTTCCTGTACTTGTTTTTTCATTCGCCATTGATTTTAATTAACTCCCTGCTTTAGGCTCACAGACAGGAGGCACCGGATAATGAAGACAAATCCTCAAATCAATAGCGCTATGGTCACCAGCACCGAAATCCTGTGGTCCTGCCCTTGCTTGAGGAGCTCCAGAGAGAACAGGAAATAGATGGATGGAAGATAAGAATAGGTCCCCTCAGAGAGAACATGATACTCTGAAGGAGAGCCCACGAGTGTTCAGGGAGAGGGCAAGTCAGGGAGGGCTTCCTGGAAGAGATGGAATTTAAAGATGGGCAGGATTTATAGATAGAAATGCTGGGGTGGGCTTGGTATCCCTGACAGAGAACAGGAATAGCAAAAGCCAGGCAGCGGGCTTCTCTGGGCCCAGAACAGCCCTGCTGGCTCTGGAGAAAGGCTCCAGGCTCAGGCACTTAGTGGGGGACGAGAGGCTGGTGTGGCTTGGGTGTGCTCTGCACTGTTTCTCTCTGGCAGATTGTTGTTTCTGACTTATAGCAGAGATGAAACCAAGCGAGTGCATATCTCCTGCCCACCTCTTTGCTGGGATGCAAAATGTGCCCTCGTTAGTTCCTTGACTTTAGCTCTCTCTCTTTCCTTCTCTGTCTCTGTGTCCCAAGGTCCTTGTCTTTCGTCACTTTGTGCTTCTGTTGCTGATGTTTTTTTTTTTTTTTTTTTTTTTTTTTAAATCTCTGCCTTTGCTTCTCTATCGTTCCCTCTTTCGTGTGTGTGTGTATTTGTGTGTGTGTGTGTCTGTGTGTTCTGAGTCTTCTTGGGTTCATCTCTGGGTTCCTCTTTGTTTTTGTCAGTTTCTCTCATTTACCTGTCTTGTCTTTCTACATCTCTGTCTGTCTGTCTCTGGGCCTCTGTCTCCTTTCCTGTAGGCTTCTCTGTCACATGCCCTCAGGGTCCAGCTTTCTTGGCCTCTAGGTTTGTCCATCAGGTTCCCTCACTTGGGCTGGAATCTCAGCCCAGTTCAGGCAGGTGGGGTCTGTGCTCAGAGCTGGGGTGTGGGGATGGGCTGCTGGCTTTGCCTGGACCCCATACAGACGCGGGGGGGCAACCAAGGCAGGGGAAGCCTGGCCCCTCCCTCCTGTGTGGAAATCACCAAGCACACAGACCTTCCCAGCCTCTGCTGACGCTCCTGGACCAGCAGTGGGAAATCAATTTGCTCCCCCCCCCATCTGCACAGCTGGCCTTTACCCCATGATGGACAGGAGGCCCCTGGAGGGAGCGGCTGAGCTGAGTGGAGCACTGTTATCTCTGAGGGCTTTACTAGCATCAGACAGGGCAGGCAGGCCCAGATTTATTCACTGTACCCAGGTCCCCAAAGGCCGAAAAATCTAAAGTAGGGGAAATTAAGTTGTAGATTTACTTGCTGAGACACGTTAGCGGCCGGTGAGGGTGTACTTTTCTGTACAAGGCAGAGCCCAGTGCAGGCCTAGCACTTGGCAGGAGCTTTGCACACGTTGGCTAAACCAAAGCCAGAGGCTGGTTGGGCCCTGCTTTCTTATTTCAGCTCAGACCAGGGACAAGGAGCCCCCAGACCTCACCTTACAGCTAGAATCAACCAATCAGCTAAGGCTGTGAGCAGGTGTGGGCAAATTCGAAGCCACAGCCATGCCCCTGACTTCCGTGGTGTGGCTAATGAGGGCCTCCTGCTCAGGGGAAGTCAATCCCTGAGCAGCGAGGACAATCAGGACAGGCAGGAGGGCTCTGGGGCACGGACAGTTCCCTAAAGCTCAGATCTTCTGTTTTGGGGGTGGCCCCTCCATTCACACCCATTGGCATCAGGCTAGTGTTTGGCTTCACCAAGGACTCCGAAGGTCAAGACAAATTAGCATGCATGGGCTTCTCCTTCACAATGCAGCCACACAAGATGCTACTAGGCCTCTATTTCCCTGGGATTTAGGGGAAGGGCCGAGTGTCCCAAATGCCGCGAGGTTTCTCTTTCTGTCTGCACCAAGATTCCAGTATACGTTATTTGACCTCTTCATGCCTTAGTTTCCATTTCTATAAAATGGGACAAGAGTTGTGGACCCCCCATTACAGGTTGTTGGGAGATGACCCGAAATAACGGCGGCACAGCACCTGGCACAGCCTGCAACGAGCAACCATGCAGTCTACGGCAGCTACCTACCAATGTTGCTGTTTTTCCTTGCCCATTCAGCACTGAGGCCTGAGGCCGGCTTCTTTACCCGCGCAGACCAAAAGGCAAACAGTTGGCCCTCAGCTGCGCCAGGCAGAACGACGGCCACACAAGAAGACCAACAACTGACTGACAGTCGTTGGGGCTCAGGCATCTCCAACCCATTCTCCTGCCTCTGGCGGGATGGACAGCATTCAGTTTCTCAAATGGCGGGCAGGAGCCATGACAGGGCTGCCTGTCTATGACTTTTCTCTTCATTTATTTTCTGGACCCGAGCAGCGCTATGAAGACCTGAATCAATGGGTTTACCCATTGGTTCCACGCTGGACACATAGCCCCTTTTCACATGGTTCAGACAGCCTCTCCCTCCCCTCTAAACAGTCCTTTCTGACTCACATGTCTGTGTGTATATTTGGTAGTTCTCCTATCTTTACATATATATATATATATATATATATATATATATATATATATATATATCCCAGGTACTTCCAGCTCCCCAAGACTCTAGAACCCACACAGGGAGTAAAAGGATCGGAGACAAAGGTGATAGTTAAACATAAGAGATAATCTCAGGGATAGGACTTTGAAAGCAATGTTCAGTTCATAAGCACTTAGTGTTCGCTAAGTAGCAAACACCACAAGCACAATGGGCAGGGGTGGGGGTGGAGGGTGTGCTGGGGGGGTTTGATGGGATTTCATTGGTAGCACGTACCAGGACTGAGTGTGTGTGTGTGTGTGTGTGTGTGTGTGTGTGCGCGCGCGTGTGTGTGCGCGGAGGGCGGGGCCAATGCTCAAATGCAGCTGCTTTTCCCAGTAGAGTCAGCCTCAGAGTATGATCTGGGAGCTGCTTTGCTGCCTGCCTGAAATTCCTCCCTCAAGTTTCATCCCCTTGGCTATGGGACTGTAAGATATGAAAGCCGCCAGGTAACAGACTCTCTGTCCCAGCCCCCTATCCCCATCCTACTCATGGGGGAAACCAAGGCCCAGAGAAGAAGAAGGACTTTCAAAAACTGAAGTTTTCCTGCCCGGGGCTTCTCTGTTAAAATACACGAGATCTCCAGGCCCTAGAGGTGATGGTGATGGGTCACCTCCGCAGAAGGCACAGAGCCACTATGGGCAAGATTTGTGGGGTCAAAATCAGGAGTAGGGACACACAGATGGGACATGGTTAGGCTTCTGTCTTCCACTGGTCAGGTGGAAGGGTCAGCGAGTGAGGTGGGCGGGATATGGGCATCGTTTACTTTCACAGAGAAGTGTGCCCACTCTTTTTGCAACAAGTATCCCTGTTGGTCGAACTTTTATTCTCTCTCTTTTCAAGGGATGTGGAAACAAGAATTATTTTACTTTCTTCTTAATAGGCCTGGAAGGGTATGATCAATGAGTGTCACTGACACTAGGGAGGGGTGGGGACTGTGGCAAACCAGAGACCGCAAGCCCTGTGGGAAAGGGGGAAGCTGCTATTTAGTCAGTCTGATTTTTCCAGGGAGGGGTGGTATACTGGCAGACCTTCTGCTTTTCACAAAGGAAGCCAGAACCCCCATATTCTTTTAAATGCCAATTCTCCACATTTTAAAAAGTTGTCAATTAATTGAAAGCAGTGAGCAGATCAAGTCACTGCTCTCACAGTTTGTGGCCTATAATACCGACAAATGTCCAACCCTCCAAGGACAGATGGCATCCCACCTCCCAACATGGAAGCCCTCCCGCTCTGCTCTGATTTCTCCAAGCCTCAGCCAGCCTGGCCACCCTGCACACAACACACACTCCCAGCTGCTCCTAAGGCTGCAGGAAGTTTGTGTACTCTCTGCAGGCTGATGTGACAGAAATGGCAAGTCCAGAGTCTGCTGGGGAAACACTGGGGGTGAGTGGGGGTGGGTGGGAGAGGGCAGCTGAGGGCTTTGCAGAGCTTCAGAAAGGCTAATTTCTCAGGAACAGGGAAAGAAGGAAGGCAGCACAGCAACAGCTGGCTCTGGGCAGTGAGCAATCCTGTCTGAAAATAAAACATTTTACAATCCACAACTGTGGCTCATTAAGAATGAATGGATCTACTGGTATAAATAGCATGCTGCGTTAAGAAGTCAGGAAACAGCATATGCGTTTGATGGAAAAACGGCTGCCACGGAACTGCTTATTAGCCCAGTCGGCTACAGCTCTGTGCTAACTAGACAGAGGTCTTGGCTTCAAAGCTTTCGTGGGCCATGTGGCTTTCTCCATCTTGGGCCACAGAATATATTCCCATCCCCCCAATCCTGGTTACAACATGGAGGCAGATACACACTAACAAGCCGATAGTGAGTTTCTCAGCCATAGTATCCCACTATAATATCTAGCCTCTGCTTAAATGCTCCCAGTGACAGGAAGCTCACTACCCTGCCAGATACAAAACACCCAATTCTGTGGTTCAGTGGCTATTGAGCAAGGGGCACAAATTTCCCCCTGCTCTGTCTGAGCTCTGCTTTGGGGGAAAGCAGCCCTAACTGGCCATGCCGCCTATTATGTCTGATGGGATACAGGCTAGATGCCAAAAGGGCAGCATAAGCAGGCACAAGTCAGGCCAATCACCTCCTTCCTGAGTGGGGTCCTCAGAGGGCAGGCAGATGCTCCGACTGAAGGGCAAGCAGACTTGCTGAGAACAAGTTGCTGAGCAGGCAGAGATTGGAGAATGGAGCTGATCCGAGAGTTCCCTAAGAAGCAGAAGAAACTGCTACCATACTCCTCCACCCCCAGAGGCCTCACAAACCTTCATCTCTGTCTCTGCTTCTGGGAGACCTTCCTCAGTAGCCTGGCAGCAACCCCCTTACTTGAGCCAGCCTCGGTGGCTCTGCTCCTGGCAACCAAAAACCTGCCCCCCAAGTCCGAAAGAAGAAAGCCAGCGTGTGTGGCGATTTGGGTGATAGCTTCACTGCACTACACTCAGAGGGGAGGGGTGTGGGCTGGGATTCAGAAGCCTGGGTACCAGGCCCTCTTGGCCCCAGCCTACGTGACCTTGGACAGACTTTCCCCTCCTCATCCATCACCAAGAGTCCATTTCGCTGTCTGCAGCTGCCCCACGGGCTGTTCTGAACATCAGAGGAGATAATGACCATGAGTCACGGAGCTCTGGCTGTAGCTCTGGCTGAGGCCAGCCCAGCACCCAGTCGCTCGACTTCTCCAGGGGGGACAGGAGACGGTCGCGTGGGGGATGGGCAGGTTGTGGGGGATGGGCAGGTTAGCTGAGGGGTCATTTGGAAGCGGAACCAGCCTGCTCAACCCAAACAACTCCAAAGCTTGCTTTCACTGGATGGCAAACAGAACCACAGTTTTTGATTAAAAAAAGAAAAATTGTTTAAAACCTAGTGAATCAACGAAGTGATAATGAAACTCCTATTTTTCTTAAAACTACTCAGCTGGAACAAATCTGAAACCTAAGTACTTTTTCAGAACAGCCCTTGAAGTAAACCAGTGTGTAATTCTGTTCAAATCCATCCAGGAAGCTGGTGCTCTCCTCAGGGGGATGGCCCAGGGCAGGAGCGGGGAGGCTCCCAGGAAGGGTCCTGGGGAAGGATTGTCACTCAGGCTTCAAAGGAGACCGGAAAGTGGATTTGCCTCATGATTACAGGGAGCTCAAAGCACCCCCTCAGCTGGGGGCTTTTGGGGGTGTAGGGTGGAGGGTAAAGTGGAAAGGCCTCCCTCATCAGGCCAGGCCACCGGGCAGGGCAGCAACAAATGCTTTAGACAATGCTCCCCCCGACCGCCTGGCCCCAGGCTCCCTGGGAGAGGTGAACACCCCAAAACCTCACTGATCCAGGGGTCAGCATCCTAGGAACCTCAGCTCTCTGTTCCCATCTGAGAAAAAAACACACATCCTAGAAAGCCCTCTGAACACTGTGGGCTCTAAGCTTCAGTTCCCTTCCTCCCGCCTTGGTTTAGGGGCTCAGCCACAGCTGGGAAAGCCAGGGCAGGCCAGCCACAGAGCAGACCCAGGCAGCGCTGCTTCCTGCGGCTGAAGAAAAGAAGAAGCCCCATCTTGTTAAGTATTCTCGGCCCTGGAGTGTCCTATCGGAGACCAATTTCCACATGTAACGATTACGGTCAGATAAATTCAGCTCTCCAGCTCTCATAGGAAATCAGGTTCTTCTAGTACTACCGTGTTCCCCCGAAAATAAGACCTAGCCAGACCATCAACTCTAATGCATCTTTTGGAGCAAACATTAATATAAGACCTGGTCTTATATTATGTTAGATAAGAACAGGTCTTATAGTAAAATAAGACGCATTAGAGCTGATGGTCGGCTAGGTCTTATTTTGGGGAAACAGAGTAGTAGTACCAGCCCCACCTCTCTTGCCTGCTTCTATTACAAGGAAAGGCTGCAGAAGCTACAGGCTTGATTTTTCCAGCCTCCCCTTTGATCTTCCTTTCTTTATAGTGATGGCTGGAACTCCAGCAACCATGATGTGACCATGAGGGAAAGAGCAAGACATCTGTCCTGATGTCACTGAGCTGCTGAACCAAAGCTGCAGATACCTTCCTCTAAGCTTTCTAGTATATGAGAAAGAAAAGGTAATCTCTTATTACCCAAATATGCAAGGTCAATAGGTATCCCCCTACCCCTCCTCCTAGCAAATACCTCTGTACACAGCTCAAGGGTAGGAATCCAGCTCAAAGGAAAAGAAGACTGCAGAAGAGGTGGGCCCAGCTCTAACGGGATTAAGACCCAACACCCCGAAGTACTGGTTCCACCATTTACACCTTATATTTCATAGGGGAACAAAGAGACCTGGGAGTGCGCAAAAGCTGACTTTATTCATTGCTGCCATAAACTTGGAGCAATGATCTGCCATGGAAAAGTCGTGTGGAGCACACACTCCATTGGGATTGATTGGGTGGGAGGGTGGAGACCTCTCCCCAGAGGTAGCCAGGCCAGGCCTGGGGCCAGTCACCAGCAGAAACTCAGGTCATACTATTCTCCACCCCATCCTGAAGAAAGAACAAATGGTCTGCGATGAGCAAGCTTATAGGGGGCTCACCAAGGGGTCTGCAGGCAAATGCTTGGCCAAAATCAATATCCAGTGTCCAGAGGGAGTGAGTAGCAAATTCAGGTAGCCAGCCCACCTGCCCTGTAGGTGCCAGAGTGTCACCAGCTGTCGCTAAGATAACACAGAGGGAAAAAAAAACCCAACCACTTCTGATCTTTCTCTAATACATTCATTATGTTATTTTTAACATTTAGAAATTTAATCTATCTGCAATGTGTTTCTGGATACACACGGAATGGGATGGAAATCTAATTATGCTAGCTCCAGTTGTTAAATAAACCTGTTATTTTCCCATTCAATTGAAAAGCTACCAATGTTCAGCTTCCGTAGGTCTTAGGTCTATTATTTCTTGAGTCTGTTCCACTTATCTGTTTATTTATTCTATAAATAAACATTCTATTTATTTTGGGGCCAATATTATACTTTTTCTATTGATTACAGTAACTTTATAGTACACTTTCATATTTGGTCAGGCAACTCCTCCCTTGCTATTGTTTTTAGAAAAACATTTTGTTAAAACATTCTTTAACTTCTTTATGAAGTTTTTTATTGAACTATAATTCATGCAGCAGAAAATCTACCCCTTGAAAGTACACAATTCAGTGGTTTTTAGTATATTTATAGTGCAACCATCGCCACTAATTCCAGAACATTTTCTCACTTTTAAAAACCCTGTACCCATTAGTAAATAGTTCCTATCCATCTTCCCACATCCTCCCTAGCCCCTGTCAATCACTAATCTACTTTCTGTCTCCATGGATTTTCCTGTTCTGGACATTTCACATAAATGGAATCATACATGACTTGGCCTTTTGTGTGTGGCTTCTTTCACTTAGTATAATGTTTTCAAGGTTCATCCATGTGGTAGCATGTGTCAGTACCTCATTCTTTTTAAGGTGGAATAATATTCTATTGCATGATTATTGCACCTTTTGTTTATCCAATGGATAATGAAAACATTTGAGTCCATTCCTCCCTAAAAACTCTACTGGGACTCAAAGGTTGTTACACTTATGAATTTGGAGGAACCACGATTCTTATCTGCCTCTGTTCATATCTTACTTTTTGTCCTGTGATAAGATCCTACAATTTTTTTCATGTTGGACCTATAATTCTCTACAAAAATTTGTTTGTAGAATTTCATAATTTTTGTTGCAATTATGAATGGATTTTCCTATTTCTATTTCTAATAGTTAGTATGGTTATAATAAAACTATTGATTTACTTTGTTCTGTCACTTCCCAAATTCTCTTATTAATCCTAGTGGGCTGTTTTAGTAAACTCTCTTGGATTTTCTTCATCACATCATCTGCAAAGAAGAGAATTTCTTCTCTTTTCCAATAGTAACAGATTATTTTCTTGCCTTATTACATTAAATACTTTAAAGTACTGTTGAATGATGGTGACTTGTATTTTGACAGAACATGACTTCAGTGCTTTATCAGTTAATATGATATTTGGTGTTCGATTTTTCTAATTTTGGGTAATTTTATCATATTTAAGTAATTCCCTTTTTTCCTTATATTACTTAAACTTTTTCTTTAGCAGACTTTTTTTAACCTTGGAGAAGAAGACATTTCAAAGCAAGATAGGAAACCTAGATACCACAAGGCAAAAGAAAGACACACCCGACTTCACGAAAATTAAGAAAAATTTGTTTTTGAATGGCAAAATAGATTTTGAATGGCAAAATACTATAGGACTAAAGTCAAACAAGATGTAAAGTCAAGGAGAAAAATATTTGCAACCCATTTAATAACCCTAACATATATAAGGAGCACCTACAAATCAATAAGAGAAAATAACTTAATAAAATATGAGCAATGGACTTAAACAGGCAATTTTTAAAAGAGGAAACCTAAATTATCCATAAATAATAAAGATATGAAGATACTCAAATGTGCAAATTAAAATAATGAAATATCCTTTTCCATCTAGTATACTTGCCAAAATTATAAATATCAATAATATTCATGGCAGGCAAGGATGCGAGAATAAATGAGTATAAGAGACTGTAACATTTCTGGCATATAGTTTGGCAATGTCTATTAAAATTTAAAACACAGAACCCCATTTTTGGAAACCTACCCCATGGAAATAAAAGCATCATGTACATATAAGGACGTCTCACTATCGCTTGCAGTGACAAAAAGCTAGAGACAATTTGAATGTCCATCAATAGGTGAATAATTTAATAACAATAAACAATATGATGGGGATTTTATCCAGCCATTGAAAAGAATAAAGTAAAATCTATAGCTATTGACCTGGAGGGATGCCCATGATATTCTTTCAAGTGAAAAAAGCAACATGCAGAGTTATGGGAAAGAGCCTATTTTTGTTGTTAAAATCAGAGCAAAAAACAAACCAAACCAAAAATAACCCGATATCAACGTTTGTAGGAACAGGGAGAAAGGAGTTTGGAGATGACGGCAAGAGAAGAGATTTTAATTTTTCATAGACTTCTGAATTAATTTGTTAAAAATACGATGTATTCTTATGTAATTAAAAATTAACAAAGAAAATTTAAAGGAGGAAGAAAAGGAATCTGCCTCAGAAACATCAATACACTTCATTTGATGTCTCTGTGGACTGAAGAATTCAAGGCTTGTATCTATTGATTACCGTTCTTACAATAGGGCAGGAAAAAGAAAGCAGGGTGGGCTGGAATGGGGGGGAGAATCTGGGCCCCAAGTGTACCAGCCCCAAGCGCAGGAGGAGAGAAAGAGAGAGAGGAATGGGGGTGAGGAAGAGGGTCAGAGAGAATGCGCCGCTGTCAGGATCAGTTTCCACGCCAGGGACTGCAGGGCAGGTGGGGGATGATGGCCCTGGCGTCCCCGGAGGCAGGGGCCTGCGAACAGAGCCCCTCATGACAGTGGGTGGTTTTAACATCCTCTGAGAGTCTCCTGGGTCTGTCCAACAGACCTCTGGCCTATGGGAGCCTGCAGGCCCTAATGAAACACCTCCAGAGGCCTTTCAAATATCCTGGGGCAGGTGGGTGGTTCATTCATTCATCTAATAAGCATTTATCCCGTGCCTCTCCCATGCTCCATGCTGAGAAACCGACCTGTTTCGGCCATACACAGCCCTGCCAGCATGCAGCTTCCAGTGTGAGGGTGCTGGTCACTGTTTCCCCCTGGCCCGAAACTCAGTGTCAGCTGAATGGGGGCACTGTGAAGGCCAGGCTTACCAGGCAGGCACTGATCTAGACCACACACTGCAGCTCTGACCCAGTCAGCTGCATAGCACCTTGGGACCACAGATGGTGAGGCTGGGGGAGGAGGGGAGAAGCCACCCTCAAAGCTGGGAAAAGAGCAACTGGTTTCCCAGTCAGCAGGGGTTTGGAGAGGCCTGGGGATGTCCCTGGGCCAGACTCCCAGGGCTGCCTGCTGGGGTCTGTCTACTGCCAGGAGCCTGAGAGTCTCAATCCAGACGAAGGTAGCAGCCCCTGGCAGCTTGAGGGGCTTCCCAGAGGCAGGCATGGCCACGAGGCCATGTGGACCTCCAAGAAGCCACAGAAGGGCTAGCCTCCTTCCCGCCAGGCTCAGGACCAGCTGTAAGGATAGTTCCAGCTGGCCTGGGCTTCTGGTCTCTCACAGTATCTGGTTGCTACAAAGTGCCTCTGTGAGTGCATGGCCAGGTCTGGGTCAGGAACAGTTGGCCTATTGGTAGCTTTCCAGCACCCCTCCTTGCAAACCCCTCGCACTGTGGCTTCCATGGCATGGAATCTCTATGCTTTCATCCTGCTTCTCCCGCAATGCCACTTCCACCAGCTCCTACCCCTCCCTCTCCCTCAGTGGTGGGTTTCCTCAAGTTCAGTCCTGCCCACCACATGCATCCCCCCAACATTCTCGGTGCACCCCTCTGGGTGGGCGCAGACACCAACCTGCGCAGGGTCATCAGCCCTCACCGTCCTGCTGCCCCTGGGCGAGACACGTAAGTCACTTGTCTGGGCCACCTCCTGCTCAGCACGACAATGGGGATTGTCACAGGGCTGCGAAGCATCTGGCACGGGGCCTGGAGTGGAGGAAGCACTGCCTGTGCCCTGGGAGCCTGGGGGGCTTCCAATCAGGTCTGCGCAGGGAGACCAAGTTCACACAAGGGGGCCTCCACATAGCCTGGCCTGGCTTTAGTACAAATTTGGTTAATAAACGGTGCCAACTCCAAGCGTGTGGACCGCTGGCCTCTTTGCCCACATAATTAAAAGGCCATCTGTGTCTGTGTGGCTGAGGAGGAGACAGAGGCTCTGCCCTTCCCCAGGGGTGCGCGCATGTGTGTGTGTGGTGGGGGCCTCGGGGCCTCCTCTCCCCAACCCACTCGAAGCAACATTCTAAACCTGACAGTGTCCACCAGCTTGTTTCCATGGCTGCAACTCTTTGTTTGGTCTGAGGGACATGGACGCACTGTGACAGGGCTGGGACAGGAGAAAGGCCCAGCTCTGAGGGCGGAAACCAGACAGAAGGGAAGAGAGACCCACTTCCCTAACAAATTCCCTCAGGCTCCCTCAGGGGGCTGGCAGGGCGGCACAGGGCTGGCGGTACAGGGCTAGCGCCCCCCTCAGGCCAGTCCCAGCTGGGCCACTCCCCTCGCTGCCTGCCCAGTTTCCACCTGCACTGGCCCGGTGATCCAAGCAAGGGCTTGTCTGTGGCAGTGATGGCAGGGAAGGTGAATTCATGGGAATTAGAAGTGCCAACAGCATCCAGGAGAATTAGCAAGAATTAGAAGGCCTGCTGCAGAAAGAGCCGAGTGATGCCGAAGGAAAGATATCTGGAGACTAGATGCCAGCTGGTAATGCCAGTTATGTCTGGAAGGGCCAACCTACAGGGCATTTTTAACTTCTAAATTATATCTTTTGACAACCTTCACAATTTTATAATAAGCACGCCTTGTTTTTGTAACAAGAAAAAAAAAAAGCCCAAGTAATATAAAGATAATTGGATACCAGGTCATAACCCGGACAGGGAGCTGTCGCAGAGCCCCTCTGAAGCAGCTGCGTATCTATTATTTTGGGTCCATTGCCCCGGCATCGGGATGAGCCCATCCCTCTGGCTGCCTTCTCTCATTTAGGATCCTCAGACCTGAGTCTTGGGCTGAAACTCAGGGCAGAAGGAGCCAGAGGCTTTTGGTCCCAGCTTTGCCACACACCAGTTGGGTAAGTCCCTCTTTTTTTCTGGGCCTCAAGCTACTCATCTATAAGATGGGGCTGCTGAATACCTGCTCTGTCCACTTTTGGAGCCTGTTATGAGACCAGGAACTTTGAAAATAAAACCACGACCATTAAAGTCATGTAAGCTGTGGAGAGCTACGTGTATCAGCCATACCAGGTACTATTCTCAACAGTGGAGCGGAGCTCCCCTTCTGATGGGGGGAGGCCTGGGAAGCACCCACAACAGTGCAACCACCACAAATACCAAGAGCCCCTGGGCACAAAGTCACTTTGCTCATTAGGACCAGGGAAACCAGGAGATGCCCCCTTACTCAGACATAAGAAATGAGCTGAGAAGAGATGCTACAGGCCTGCTTTGGAAAGATGCATTTTTGTACTTTGCAAAAAGACCTCAATGACATCCCATTTCTGCAAAGACCCATAGCGCTATTCATGGCATCCCTGCCCCCAAATGTGTGCTTGTTTGTGAAACAGCCTCCTCAGTGCAGCTATAAGCAATCACTGCACTGAGGTCCAGCCACCCACAGGGGTGCAGGTGGGGACCGAGGGCACAGAGAGGGATGAAACACTAGTATGAACCATGTGGAGAAAGTGGCGGGCATCGCCCTGGTGCGCATGGCACAGGCTGCTGGCCTACAGCTTGAACATCACTATTGCAGGAAGAGGGGGCAACGGGGACTTACCTCTCCCTCGGGCCCACGTGTAGACTCGACTGGTCTCAGTGCTCCTGGGCTTTTGCTCAGCAGGCTCCACAGGCAAAGGTCGTAAGTGGGGGTCATCCGTCCGGCCTGGGGTCTTCAGGGGCAGGATGTACTTGGGGAGCCCTTTGAAGAACCAGGCCCCCGATCTTTTCCAGACCTGGGCGAGAGAGACACCTGCTTAGAGAACAGAATGCAGAGCAGCCCTCCCTGTACGGAGCTCCCATGGAAGCCCACCCTCCCCTCCTGGTGCAAAGTTGCATGCTCAAAAGATGCCACCTGCATCCTTCCAGTCCGACCATTCCCCTGGGGACTCGGGCAGTGACAAGAGGCTGGAAGAAGAGGTGGGGTGGGCCACGCAGCATACTGGCAGCTGTGTGGGGAGCTCTGGGGATGAGACAATCTGCAGTGGCCACTGAAAGGGCCCGAATCTCAGAGGAGAATTCAGAGCAGCAACTGAGATAAGGCCTCTGAACTCAACGCCTACTTCCAACACCACCCAGTGCTTTCTCTTCTCTTTTCTGATGAAGGAAATACATTCGAGGTATTTAGTAAGAGGAGTGAGAGTGTGTGAAGGAAGGATGTGACCTTTTCAAAAAAGAGGGAGGCTTGGCAGTTCAGAGCGGATGTGCTGGGTTTCAATCCTAAGTGTGTCACCCAGCAGCTGTGAGTTTGGACACATCTTGACCCTCAGCTTCATTACTAGTAGGTGGATGTAAGAACAGTGTCCGCCTCACAGGGTAGCCATGAGGAACAGACTTACAGATGCACGTAAGGCTCAGACTTATAAAAGAATGTAAGGCCCACGGCCCAGCGCTGGGCAGAGCAGCCACTCGACAGAGCAGGTGCTCACCATCATCATCGTCCTCCTCCTCTCCTCTGACAAATGTGGACAATCAGTGGACCAAGTCCCCTCCTCAAAAGGGAGACGATCAGAAGGCCAGAGTCTGCCCTGATTCTCTCCAGAACAGTGTTTCCCACTCCCCAAAGCTTCCTCTGCACAGTATCAGTTCTGTGGGATAGTAACAGGGGCTATGCCAAAAAATAATAATAAAAATAAAAATAAAAAGGAAAGAAAAAATAAAAGTAATGGCTCCTGATTATGTACACTGGGAAGTGCTAGGTTAAGCCACGCTCTGTGACTGCAGGACTTCTCAGAGCCTTTAATACGTCAATGTGCACAGGGTTTTCCAACAGGGCGAAAGAATACACAGTGCTTCCCACATAGACCCTACCCGGCAAGTTTTCCTAGAGGAACTCAACCCTGGTCGTGGGTCTGCATAAACTCAGCACTTAGCTGTACAGCACTGGCTATTCACTTGTTGAGCGATGTGCGTGTATTTATCCACGTAGACAGCAGCTGTCTCTTTATGTGCCAGAGTGCCAGGACCACAGAGTCCAAACCCTGTTCCTGGCCCAAATCATTCATCCTTCCCTCCCAGGTACCCTGTGCGGAAGGGCCTGCTTTTGTGTGGCTCTTGCAAAACACAGAACCCTTCTGGTGGGATGAATGCTACGTGGAGTCCCCTTTGAAAATCCCTTTCTGATCCTCTCACAGCGCTCCTGCAATAAATAATTATTTATCTGAATTGGTAACACATGCACATGATCTAAAATTCACAAAGTGCACAATTAAAAAGTCTCCTCCCCCATTCCCAGAGGCATCTGGTGATAACAGTTCTTTGAGGAAGCTCTATTTTTATCCCCACTTTCCAGATGGGAGAACTGAGGCTCCGACAAGTTAAGTGACTTGCCCAAGGCCAGCCCACCACTCTAATGGCCTCTACCACACAATGGAGGCCGTAGAGTCTCGTCCCAGCAGTTTACAGATACAAAGTAGATGCTCATTAAATTGTGGTTGGGTGGTGAGTAACCCTCTGGTGGGATGAACTCTTCAGTGGGTCATCATCATGAACACTAAGTGTCCTACAGGCTGGACACCTAGAGGGCAAGGAAGTACCGTATAGGGAGAGGAAACTAGTACAAGCAGCAGTCGCCCAGGCCACCCTGGCACTGCAGAGCTGCTGCGTGGCTTCTGAGAACAGATACTCAAGCCTAAGAGGCCATGGGGAGCCAGCAAAGGGTTCCCTCAGCCTCCCTCTGCTAAGTGAAGGCCTGTGCTTAGTGCTGGCCTTGCCTGCCTCCCCTACGCACGCCAACTCCTGCCCCCCAACATGGGCTGGGCCTCTGGGGGACCACATGAAGCAAACCCTCGAGAGCCAAGTGTGAATGGTGGGGACTGGGTGGGCTTAGGACCTGCACCTCACTGCCTCCCCCCCCCCACCAAGGAAATTGCTTTGTCTTTTTTTTTTTTTTTTTAACCTGAGAAGAGACAGACATATGAGATCTCACAATTAAGTTACTGAACTTGTTGCAATGATGTTGCTAACCTTTTTTGATATCAGAGGGATTATTCATTATGAATTTATACCAACTGGACAAACAGTAAACCAAGGTTACTATTTGGAAGGCCTGAAAGGCTGTGTGAAAAAGTTAGACGACCTGTACTTTTCGCCAACAATTCATGGCTCTTGCATCACGACTGTGGGGACAGAGTCCCACAGAGCAGTTTCCAGGCTCTCGGCCGCACGTGAAAAGGTGCTGGCTCACGTGGTAGATGGCTATCAGCTGTGGCTAATTGACCATCAGCTGTAACCAGTTAGACAATTAGCCACTGATATAACTGCTGTGGCTGCACTGGTTGGTCAGTTGGTTGGTTGGCAGGCAGAAAAGCAGACAGCAGGTTGCAGGTCGTGTGGATCCAGCCTCCAGTGAGACTATAGTGGTATATAATTCCATATCTATGGCCCCGTGGATGTTCCTTTTTGGCCTAGCCATATCCTGCATTCTTATGTGGGGAGTGGGACTAGAGGACCCGCAACCGCTCCGCATGACAAATGGCGCAGCAAGCAGGGTCTCTCTCCTTCACAACAACGACAATGCACCAGCTCACATGGCACTGTCGGTGAGGGAGTTTTTAGCCAGTAAACAAATAACTGTATTGGAACACCCTTCCTACTCACCTGATCTGGCCCCCAATGATTTCTTTCTTTACCTGAAGATAAAGGAAATACTGAAAGGAAGACATTTTGATGACATTCAGGACATCAAGGGTAATAGAACGATAGCTCTGATGGCCATTCCAGAAAAAGAGTTCCAAAATTGCTTTGCAGGGTGGACTAGGTGCTGGTGTTGGTGCATAGCTTCCCAAGGGGAATACTTCGAAGGTGACTGTAGTGATATTCAGCAGAGGTGCGTAGCATTTTTTTTTTTAAATTTTACTGGGGAACAGTGTGTATTTTCCAGGGCCTATCAGCTCCAAGTCAAGTCGTTGTCCTTCAATCTAGTTGTGGAGGGAGCAGCTCAGCTCCAAGTCCAATCTAGTTGCAGGGGGCACAGCCCACCATCCCATGCAGGAATTGAACTGGCAACCTTGTTGGTAAGAGCATGTGCTCTAACCAACTGAGCCATCTGGCCGCCCTGTAGCATTTTTCTTAGGGTGAGTCCCTGAACTTAACTGTCAGACCTCCTACATACTTAGCATACAAAATTAGGACAAAAACAAAAAAGTGACATAAAGAAATTTTGGGCCACTCATAACATTACCACAAAAAGGGAGCCCGGTTTAACACTGTGCTGTGAATTCTTCACACTTCTTTCTGGGTATATACACAATTTTTTTGTTTGTTTAAGAACAGGACCACGCAGATGCAACCTGTTTTTGCCCCCACTTAACTACATATTATAGCAGCTGTTCTGTGTTAATAAGTAATGGTCTTCTCCATCATGTTTTAATGGCTTGCTTGGATTTATTAAAGTTAATTAAAGCAGCCCACCACTGATGGACATGTAAATTGCTTACAGTTTTTCACTCCTATGAGCAGTGCTGTGACCGTCACCTTGCACACCTATCATCAGACAGGTGTCAGTGATTGCCTTAGGAAACATCCCGGGGAGCAGCAGATCAAGGGACGTGTGTTCACTTAGATGATGACATATGTTTTCTTCTCCAGGAAGAAAAGTCGAATTCCCAGTGGGGCACTAAGTGTCTTCCGGCGAGGACCCCATGCTACACTTCCTGGTGGGGTCTGGTCTAGGGACCCTGCTTAGGAGCAGTGACCATGGGGGGTGGTGGGCTTGAGGGAGGCCTTGTCATGTCCCGAGGTCACCAGAATTAAGTGCCACGGGAGGAAGGATGGGGACCTGCTGTGGGCCCGGGGCACACCGTCTGGGGTAGAGGGCACACTCCCCTCGTGCCCGGCCAGCCGAGGCCCTTTTTGAAGGGGGTTGGATGGGACAACGCTGAGGGTGGTTCGGAGATGTGGCTCACACTTCACTGTTGTGTGGCTTTGATCAGGACAGACCACGAAACACTGCAGAGCAGTGTTTGGGGACATCACAGGGCCAAGCCTATCCCTGACGCCCAGGGAGCCCTCATCTTACAGCCTCCATGTTTTTCCTGTGGAGCTGGGACCATGGTGCCAGCTCGTGAGTGTGCGTGTTCCTTTCTTTTTTTCTTTTTTAATTAAAAGTTTGTGTTAAAATACACATAACATAAAGTTACCATCTTAACCATTTCTAAATGTATACAGTTCAGTCATATTAAGTACATCTACATTATTGGGTAGCCAATTTCTAGAAGTCTTTTTACCTTATAAAACTTAAACTTGTACCCATTAAATTGCTCCCGTTCTCCTCTCCCCCCAACCCCCGGTAACCACTGTTCTACTTTCTGTATAAGAAGCTGACTAGTCTAGGTACGTCAATTAAGTAGAATCATACAGTATTGGACATACCTACAGTATTTGGCTTATTTCACTGAGCATAATGTCCTCAACGTTCATCCTTGCTGCAACATGTGTCAGAATTTCCCTCCTTTTTGAGAATGAATAAGATTCCATTGTAGGCAAACACCACATGTCCTTTATCCATTCAACCATCACTTGGATTGCTTCCACCTTTTGGCTGGTCCTTTCATTTTGATCTGTCTCTCCCTCTAGGTTCCACCATCAGGAGGAAGGGGCAGGGCGCTTTGCTTACCACTGTATCTGCAGGCTTCTAGCACCACTGACACATAGTAGGTGCTTGGTAAACACTGTAGAATGGCTGAATTGGCAGCTGTGGGTTGTTTTTTGGAATGTGTACCAATCCATAAAGTCTGAGCCTTCCTGGGGAAGTGGCTTGAGGGTTTCATCCAAGTTCTTATAATTAACCAAATGGATTTGCTGTTTCAGATTAAAAGAAGGATAAACAGGAAGTTCCCAGCAGGGCGTGCCGGTGCAGAGCAGGCTCCAGTGACCCTCCCGAACCATGAACTGCAGAGCACAAGGCAGCTGCATGCTCCCAGCCCTTCCTGGAGCACCAGTGAGACCCACAGCCCTGGCCGCCCGTGCCCAGCCTGACATATCACAGCCAGTGGGCCCCATGCCATCAGCCGCACCTCCCATTGCAATAATCCATTTCTACTCCTACCTCCCACTTAAAAAACACTGATCTGTCAAGTGCTTTTGGAAAACTGGATAAAGAGCACAGGATTTAAAGTATTAGGTTGAAATGCATGAACATGCTGATATTCGACATTTTTAAACAGTATTCAACCACTTGTGACCTATACACCCCCCTATCAGTTTCATACAATTCACCCCGATATTTATGCTCAGCAGAGGCAATGATCCATGGATCTGCCAGGCCTGCAGTACCTCCCCAGGGTCCACTGGGCAGGTCAGTCATTCCCTGTGGGTCCACTGGAAGGGGGCCTGGGTTCTGTCTGCTTCTTTCTGGTTAGCACTGTACTCCATGTGGAGGCTGATGCCATCACGGTGGGCAGAGACCAGACAGACTGGCCGGTGATCCTGGACCAGCCTGAGGAGCAGCACTTTCTGAGTCCTTCAGGCAGGGGACACAGGTGTATCACCCGATATGGAGGTGCATACGACACAATGTCAGTATTTTGGGAAATGCCTTCCACGTGGGAGAACAGGACTGGCATGAGGGATCCCAGCTGGGCTGAGTCCTGACCAGCCACCCCTCCTGCCCGATGCCAATCCACGCACATCCCCAGACCTTCTCTCGCTTCCCTGCTCACCCCCACCCAGCAAAACCTACCACAGTAGCTTTTAATCACCTGATTTCTGCTCAGCGCCTCCAGGCCCATAACCCGTTGCCTGGCATTGCCTGGCCCCTGCCCCCAGTACGGTGGCACGAAAAACCCTCTGTGGGAATTAACCCCCATCCCACCCTGTCTAGGGCCACAAATCAGACAAGGTTCGCTATCTGGAGCTGTGCGATTCTGCAAAACCCCACTCTGCTCCCCATGTGTGGTTTGCTGTGATAAGGCCAGCAAAGCAGCCAGCCTTGAAAATGCCATTTAATGAGACCCGCACAGCCGCCATGGCACTTGCCTGGGGTGGCCAACGGCATTAAATCATTAAATTCTCCCCATAGCACCGCTTTGTGCTCTGCTTCCAGGTTTTCATTACAATTTCAGCTCACGGACAACCTGACTGCAGATACTGATGGATATTAGCCAAGCTGTTCCCAGGGAATTTTAATTACTGTGATAACAATCGCTAATCACTGGCATTTCCTAAATAGCTGTGGCTGGAGAAGGTGGTAATTGCCAGGCCCTGTTGGCAGGAAGGGGAGGCCTAGGAGGACCAGCCCCTCGGGAGGATGGAGAGGGGGCAGTGAAGACCTCTGTCCCTGTCCAGTGCTCTGCCCCTTCCATGTGTTACTGCCTCTCTCCGCCTCCATGCAATCAGGAGTGCACCTGTGTGAACTCAGGTAAGGGGTCCAGGCTCTCCACCCCTCACCCCACAGGTCAGAGCAGGGGGATAGTCTGTGGCCTTTGCACATGCTGTTCCTTCTACCTGGAGTGCCCTCACCCTTGTCTCCAGCGATACTTCCCCCAGGAAGCCTTCTATGCCACCTTGAGCAGAATCAGAGCACCTCTGCTGGGCTCCCGGAGGCCATGTGGTACTGCTGGTACAGCACTTCACCCAGCTAGAAAGCTGTGAGCTCTTCAAGGGCAGGGCTGTGCCTGAGCCATTCCCGTATTCCCAGGACCCAGCAAGGAGCGTGTATATGGCAGGAATGCTACTGATTGACTGACTGACTGACTGAATTGAATGAACAAATGAAAAAGGCAAAGGAACTGTCCCCAGAGGACAGAACATGGGACTCTTGTCTTCAAAGAGACCATGTTCTGCCTGCTTAACAAGTTCCAGGCTGGCCCAGTGCTGAAAAGCCATGGGAAATGGCTTGTTATAGAGAGGTCTTCTTGCTTATACTTTGGTCACTTTAAAAAAGGGTCTCTTAAAGGGTCAACCCACCTTGGCAGAGAGGCAGCACAGCCCTTTATACCCTGTTACCTGAAAACTCTCTCTCTCCCTCTCTCTCTGCCCCCACCCCCGGCCTCCCAGGGACTCTAACAGGAAGCTAAACTCCACAGCATGGCCAACAAGACCCCAGAACTGCCTCCCACCCCAGCCTCTTCTCATGCCTCCTTCAGCCTCCACACTCTGGACCAGCCAGACACAGCCCCTTTCATTCCCTGAGCACGCGAGGCTGTCGCTTGCCTCCAGGCCTTTGCACATGCTGTTCTTTCTTCTCTGGTTGGGATAAGGAAATCCAGCCTTTAGGAAATTACTTTAATCCAGAAGCGTCCACAAAAACCATGCAGGTCTCCCACTGCAATACACACACACACACACACACACACACACACACACACACACACACACACAGAGATAGGATCGCCTATTTATTATGTATCTGTTTCCTGCACCAGATCAGAAGCTCTGTGACGGCAGGAGCCTCCCAGGGCACCCAGTACGTGTTAGCACTTGCTAGATACCTAACACATATCTGTCAGCTGAGACCACTGAATACATGTGCAAATTTCAAGGCTTCATGTAACTCAGGTTACTTAAGAGCAACACTGGCTCTTAGAGGGGGCTATGGACTGAGTTGTGCCCTACCCCCAAATTCATATGTTGATGTCCTAATCCCCAGTGTGATGGTACTTGGGAATAAGGCCTTTGGGAGGTAATTAGGGTTAGATGAGGTCATGAGGGTGGGGCCCCCACGATGGGATCAGTGTCCTTATGAGAAGAGGCACTAAAGAGCTTGCTTCTCTCCCCTCTGTGCGAGGACACAGCAAGAGGGCAGCCATCTGCGAGGCAGGAAGAGGGCTGTCACCAGGAATCAAATCTGCCAGCACCTTGATATTGGACTTCCAGCCTCCAGAACTGTGAGAAATAAACTCCTGTTATTCAAGACCACCCGTCTATGGCATTTTGTTATGGCAGAGGGAGAAGCTGCCTGGGAGGTTGTAGTAGATTAAACATGGCCACCAATTATTTTCCTCGCCTCCCATCACGAGGTGGAGTCTTTTTCCCCATCCCTGTAATCTGGTCTAGGTTTGTGACTTGCTTTGACCCACAGAATGAGGCAGAAGTAACATGTGACTTCTGTGCAGGCCTCAAGAGTTCCCAGCCGCGTCCTTTTTCACCACTTAGAACACTGCTGCCATCATGTGAGAAAGTCCAGTGTGCTGGACGAGAGGCCAGAAAGAGGAGAACCGAGATACCCCAGCCAACAGCCAGCACCGACGGCAGAGTAGTGAACCTGCTTGGGCCTCCACCCCAGTCGAACTGTCAAATGACTACAGACCATGAAATGACCCCAGGAAAGAGGAGCAAAAGAACCGCCCTACTGAGCCCAGCCCAAACTGCAGAGTTGTGAGCAAATCAAAGATTGTTCTTTTAAGCCATTTAAGCCTCCACACTTAAATAATTAGATATGTTGCTAATTAATTGAATAAAATAGGCAAGTTAAATTCAGAGTCTTAAAATATATAGGCTCATTCCTCAAATAAGAATAACATGCTATGAAAAAGGAACGACTGCAGAATAACAAAAGGCTCTGGGAAATTAAAAATACCAGGCAGAAATATAAAAATAATGGTTGGAAGATAAAAATGAGGAAATCTGGAATGTGCGACACAAAGATGAAGAAACAGAAAATTATGAAAGAAATGATAAGAGATAAAAATGCTCAATTTGAAGGCTCAAACTCCTAATAATGGACTCCCCAGAAGGAGAGAGCAATAGAAAAAAAAATTCCTGGAGCTGAAGAAAACATGAGTCTTCAGATTAAAAGATTTTTATTGACTATAAGGCAGGAAAAGCGAAAAGTAAAAAAGCAGGAGACATAGTCATAAAATCACTTAGTTACAAATATAAAAAGAAGATCCTAGAAGATTCCAGAAAGAAAAATATAGGTCTCCTATAAGGAGACCAGAATAAGAATGGCATCAGACTTACCATTGGCAACACTGGATGCTAAAAACTATGCATCTAGAATCTATCAGTTAAACTGTCAATCACACAGGGCAGAATAGAGACATTTTCAGGTTTGCAAGACTGCAAATTTCCCTTGCACGTTCCCTTTTTTAAGAAGTTACTTAAGGATGCGCTCCAGCAAAACACAGGTAAAAAACAAGAAAGAAGAAGACAGAGGATCCTGGAAATAGTGTCTCCAACTCAGGAGGGGAGTTGAAGGAAAATCCCATGAAGACTGCTTTCAGGAACTCATGCAGGTTAGAGCTGGAAAAGGGTCTGACAGAAGAAGAGAAGGCTCTATGCAATAGAAGGCAAAATCAAGAAGCTACATAAAAAGACATAGGTTTCATTATTCTTTTGTTAGTGAGAAGAAAGGACAATAAGAAACTCCATGGAAAACTAAAAATCATGCCAGAAAGTCATGGTCCAAATATCAGGTAAATTAAAATGCGACATGCTTTTAAGAAATGAACATTTAAAAAGGAATCCATTTGATCATGATACTAGGTATATTTTCCTTTGCATGGTCCAGAGGTCAAGGTAATGATAAAAAATGTGATCCTCGTATACCATTTGACACTGAGGTGTCCAATGTTTACAAAATAATAAAAAATTAAATCCCTAATAATTATTGATTACTTTGTATGTGTCAGGCACCATTCCAAGAATTGTATACATAATAACTTACTTAACTCTCACAAAAATCCTATGAGGCAGGTATTATCATCATCTCTGTCTCACAGAGGAGGAAACGGCGCAGAGAGAACACGTGACACAAACAGGGAAGAACAGAACAAACATTGGAACCCAGGCTGCATGGCTCCAGAAACTGCCCTCTTAACCCTCTTACAAAATCATAGACAGGTTTGATAAATTAAATGCTATTTATTGATATTCACCTCTTAGAACTGACCCAGACACAAAGTGCTGTAATTGTGTTTTCTTAGATTAGGTATTTGCCTATTTGGCACCGATAAATCACTGGGCCGAACTAATGGCCAGAGTTGTTTACATCTCCCCAGCGATGCAGCTGTTTTGGGTATGGGAAAGTCATATTACAAAGCCCCCAACCAATGGTGAGTCCACACCCCCAAACACCTTTTTTATCTCACACACACACACACACACACACACACACACACACACACACACACAAAGCCAATATTCCCCTTGCCCCAAATCAACCCAGGGCCAAGTACCAGACAACTAGGGATCGCTCCTATGCCCTCACATCTGCCAGAACTATTCAAACTAGCCAATCCTTTTCTGTAGAAACCCCAATAGAGGCTGTGCCCAAGCTTTCCCTTCCCTCCTTTCTGCCTCCTGACTGAATCTGGTGCTTCCCCACGTGACCCTGGGTGACATGGCATGCTCCCTTCTCTTGGGAACTATAATCAATAAATTCTTTCAGGGGCAGTAGCTTCTCTGTGTTGTCACCCAGTCACCTTTGTAAATTAAGATCCAGGCACAAATCGCAAAGCATGGAAGAATTAATTCCGGCTACAGAACAATCTACATGTATAACTCTGACAATCTATTAGAAAAGGTATACTCTAGAAAAGGAGGGAGGTGAGAATAGGAGAGGGAAGAACAGGAGCATCCATACCCAAGACTCATAGAGAAGGAGCCAAGGTGTTACCGCTAACGTTGATGGAAGAAGAAAGAGGCACAGATTGTATAAAGTTACAAATTTAATCAGAGAGCTAAAAATAATAAAAGCACCAAAAATTAGGAGGAGGGGGAAAGCGGAGTAGTCCAAGCTTGCCAGCTCCTCACCTTTCAGAGCATGGAGTCAATAGAGAGTATCTCAACTTGATAAATCATGAAGGTCATGGCAGGAACCAGCTTGTGAAATAAAACAAGTGGTCTGTGCATGATGGGCTGAGTGAGGAAAGGGCCGGGCAGGCAACTGCCAATCTCCAGCATAAGTTCTTCAGAACAACTGGATTTTTTCTATCCATGTGCGTGTTATTATTTTGGTGACAATGAAAGTATAACGGACTCATCATTGGATGTCAATATCATTAAATCCCTGGGCTTCATAACAGATTGACACGTAGGGAGTTGGGACAGTCTATGGCTGGTAGTATACTGAATCTGGATATGACTTAAGGGAGAAAAGCTGTGCCAACCAGAGAACGTCTAAACCTACAGAAAAGTTTTATAAGAGTTTATTGGAGCCGTTTTGTGAGGACATGCCCGGAAGCAAGATCTCAACGGATTGAGCAAGTGGTCCAGAGAATGGCAGTTTTACAGTTCTTTTTGCAGTTAGAATCAAAGGAGGAGACGTAAGGAAGGTACTTCTCGTGAAATCCATTGGTGGTAGATTAAAGAGGCGGGGAAAAAGCAAAGCGGGCAAATCTCTAGGATTAGATAAAAAGCAAAATGGAGAAACACATACTTCTTTTACTTTGGTGGGTACAGGACAGTTAATAATTAACATTTACAGTACATATAGATGATATTTAGGGAACAAGATAACAATGAGAGGTTCTGTGGTCTCATGCTAGGGTGCCTATGTTGTGCCTTCGTGGGGCCTAGAAAAGAAAATTACTCTGACATTTCAAAGGTGTGTTATATTAGATGTGTAAGAACTAGGTAAAGACTGACCTTTGCTAAGGAAGCTATAGGCCTGGGATGTGACTACCCACCATGACCTACCCAGTTAGGAATTTACGATCAGACCATCCTGTGGGGTTACTTTTGGTCACCCAGTTTGTAAGGACGGCCATGCAGGTGCCCCCCCTGAGCTTGTCAGGTTTAGTAGATGGCCCCTTTTTCGTTCACGGCTAGTAGCTCAGGAAAGGAAATCAGTAATTAAATTTTTTTGTAGTGGAGCAATATAGGAGATGACGTAGTCAAGTTATGGTTAATTTGAAAACACCCACACGAGTTCTGTCCCTGAAGAAAACATAGAAATTTCTGTCCCTGAAGAAAAACAAGCTCCCGCATGGATGTCACTGTACCCACCTAACCTCCAGAAGTCGGAATTTTGACAATGGGGGAAACCTGGACAGTTTCTCAAAGGGAACCGGGGCTCCCCAGCAATAAAGGCAGGCAGAAATGGATCCCTTGGAAAACAGGAAGGGTCCTTCCTGTCGTGCTGTTTGTTGGAAGGAATGTTGCTCTCAAAGACAGCTGGGCAGTAAGTACCGTCTGACCAGGTTTCCGTGGTGACAAGTATGAAAAGCCATGATTACAGCCAAGGGCGACAAGCTGATATTGAACAAGCCAAGTTGACATGACATGTGCTAACACGCTGTACACATCTGATTTTAGTATTATTTTATGCCAGAAATACTATCTGCTGTTCAAACCAGATTGGGACCATCCTACCTTAAAGTTCTGAGAAACAGCTAGGTTACCTGCTGTCCTAATCAAGTAGGATGGAGACTCAGAATTAATAATGTGTGTGACTGACTGTGTATGTTTGTTCAGAGGGGCAGGAAGCAGGTGGCAAGGCCTGTTTCAGGCATCTGTAACCACACAGAGGCAACCCAAGAAAGACCCTGACATCTGCCATCCTGAATGCCTAAGAGGGCACCTCCAGCTGCCTCTGTAATCCGGGAAATGGTTGTGATTTTTGTCTCAAAAAAGTACTGCGGATCAGTAAAAACAGAAAACAGAGATGCAGCCAGTCTTCCTTCAAAAATGGTTAAAAAATATGTATCAGTTGACCAACAGATGAATCGAAATAAAAAGCTCTGGAATGGGGGACTCATAGTATCAGAAAATTCAGTGATCAATGAAGACAGAATTCAGTCTAAATAACTAATGTCAATGTAACTACAAAATAATAAAAATGTGAAAGAAATGATGCTTAAAAAGCAGATATAAAATAATCAGTTAACAGTAATCTGACCCCAAATTCCAGATTCTCTCAAGGAAAAGCAAGACGTGGCTGGGAAAAAAGCCCTGGGTTCCTCATTCTTCATGGCAAGAGGCTGGGCTGTCCCCTCGGTTACAGTTAATAGACTTTCTATTACGATGTAAACACTTAGACAAATATTGGTTTGAAAATGTAAAAAGTTATATATGCACATATATGCCTTTCTAACACAACTAGCAGAATTAAAACTAGGGAAAAATGTCTGTCATACTGAAATACTTGATTTTCTGACAGTTTTCTTTCCCTTCCGCTTTCCCTCCCCCCTTCTTGTTTTGTTTTGTTTTAAAATATTTTCCATGTTCTTGCCATTTTCGTTTGTTTTGGTGGAACTGAGTTTAGAGCAGCCATCTTCCTCATTGCTTGCTTCTCCTCCCTCAGAAAGATGAAGGTTACAACTTCCGAAGAGGGAATTAGTAGATATTCATTCATTCAAATGACATTTATCCAGCACCTCCTACTGTGTTTCCTCAAAAATAAGACCGGGTCTTATTTGAATTTTTGCTCCAAAAGACACATTAGGGCTTCTGTTCAGGGGATATCATCCTGAAAAATCATGCTAGGGCTTATTTTCCGGTTAGGTCTTATTTTGGGGGAAACACGGTATGTGTTAGGGAAAGGAAAGATCAAATGTTCTTGTAGTCGGGCGGCCTTTGTAGCATAAATCCACAAAGGGCTGAAGTCCGGGGCTCTATTTTTCTCTACCGCCTGAGAGCTCTGCCTTCAGGAGCTATTCTGGTCTGGGATGTTTTCCTGATCTGTGGTGTAGAGAGCACCAGTAAGCAATCGGGAGTCCACCAGGGGCTTTGAGAAGTGCTGGGAGAGCTCCCTCTCAGCCCATCGGTTCTGACTCTCCACTAATCCTTCTAAATGCCAACTCAGAATCCAGGTGTTATAGGATAGCTGAGTGAGACCTCTCCCAGATTTGCATTTTAATAGATATCACTTTAAAACCTGCGTGCGCGCACGCGTGTGTGTGTGTGTGTGTGTGTGTGTGTGTGTGTGTGTGTGTGTGAGAGTCCGTCCTCTCTGACACCCCGCCCCTCCCCGCCCTCCCCACACACACCAGGAGACAGGCTGGAAATGAAGCCCCAGCAAAGACAGTGCACGTCTGCCCCTTGCTCAGCCCAACAGCATGGGCCCTTGCTAGGGCTTGAACGAATTTCCTCTTCATTTCAAGTGGGTTTTGGAACAAGCAGGTCAGTCTGCAAGGCTGGGAATTGCCAGCACAGTGGAAAGGAAAAAATGCAGTCAGAAAAAAAATAATCTGAGGGTGCTGTTTTCTTGACAGATAATTTAAACACTTTGGCTAGATTGTTTCAGAACCAGAGAAAATGCTTGGCTTCCATTAACCCCTGTTGAGGGGCGGGATCGTATGAGGCTTCTGCACAATTACGGCTGAGCGGCGTTTACCAGCTTCCCAGAGAGGTGACACCCAACCGTGGCTCTCCATGGCCGGGAGCTGTGTGCTCTGGGTCAGGGAGAACCTCTGGGGGTGGGCAGGCCAGCCTCCAACTCTGGCCTCACGCCCTCCTCACTGCCCACGCTCAAGGTCTGTGTCCAGAGGGGTACGCCCTCCCCCCACATGACCTATAAGCCACTGAGAACAGGGATCTCTATCTCCCTTCTCTATCTGGTCCCACATGCTGTCTTCTCCTTTTGTCCAGAATGGTCTTGCAAATTCCACAAACCCATGCAGGCTAAGGACGCTTTCGCTACTAGTCTTAATTACTTGCTTTGTCTACATGGGATGTATGCCTCCTCTCACTCTGCATTTGCATGCAGCATGAAATCCCTTTGAATCCCAAATATTTAACGATCTTCCTTGTTCCAACACAGATCTAAGAGAGGGCAAATGCATTACAGCGGTGTTTGGTTGCAGAGCCAGCCTGTGTTCCCAGATGGAGTGGGCCGCCCACAGGAAATGAATAGGGCTGGATCAGAAAATTGGACAGGCCAATTATACCCAGCCAGGTCTTTTCAGAAGAGCTTTGTGATTTTGATTCAATTCCCAGAACAACAAACATCCTATGTTTGAACACAGTCTCAGAAATATATTCCAAAGCCAACGTGAAACCATTTCTGGGCTGACCCCTACCCTCAGGGCTCACGGGCCGAGCTGGGGACAGTCTCAAATCGGGGACACTTTCTTCAGTTATGGATTTGATTATTGCTTCATTTCCAATTGGTCTTGTTCTTTCTTGGGGGAAACCTACTGTATTTCCCTGAAAATAAGACCGGGTCTCATATTAAGTTGTGCTCTAAAAGACGCATTAGGGTTTACATTCAGGGGATGTCATCCTGAAAAATCATGCTAGGGCTTGTTTTCTGATTAGGTCTTATTTTCGGGGAAACACGTGTAATTCTGAGGTTTCATTGCCTTCTCTGTCTTCCACATTCATCACTGTCTCCCTTACTGTTTTCAGCTCTTTGTTTTTTTTTTTTTTTTCCCTGCATTCTGAGAGATGGTAAAGGTTTTTCTCCACTTCACTGATTCCAGCTTTTTTGGATCTGATTTTAGTGGTCTCCTGTTGTTTTTTGGGTGTGCGCCTGTGAAATTTAGCATACACACAAAAGTATACGACAACACAGTACATTTCAAAGAACCATGTTCAAGTAAACATCTGTGAACTCATCAGGAAATTAAGTATTGGGGGTGGCTGGATAGCTCAGTTGGTTAGAGCAAGAACTCTCAACAAGGTTGCCGGTTCAATTCCCGCATGGGATGGTGGGCTGTGGCCCCTGCAACTAAAGATTGAAAACTGAGACTGGACTTGGAGCTGAGCTGTGCCCTCCACAACTAGATTGATGGACAACGACCGATGGGTTCTGGAAAAACACACTGTTCCCAGTATTCCCCAATAAAAATTAAAAAAACAAAACAAAAGAAATTAAGTATTACCAGATCCAAGATATCCCTGTAAGCCCTTCTTGCCTTCCAGAAGTAGCCATCATCTGGAATTTTGTGTTAAGAAATCCCGTGGTTTTCTTTCTATTTTAGAAAACCATTTGTGTGTACATGTCTAAGTAAAATATTTACTATTAATATTACTGTTTTTGACCATCATATTTTTTAATCGTGTATTCTTTTGCTCACTGTATTTTTAATTTATCCTTTGATGAGTTTGGCTGAAGTTCTTTTTTCACTACTGTATATTATTTCCTAGCCACAATTTATCGATCCATTCCACGATGAAAGGACATTTGGGTTGTTCCCAGTTTTTTGCTATAAGAAAAAAATACTGTTCTGTGCACTCTTGGTTTCCTGGGGAGCCCGTGTGCGAGTTTCTCTAGGTCGTACAGCCAGGAGGGGGGTGCAAGGTTGAGCAACATGTATAGGAGGTAACAGCGACATGCAGAGGTGAAACGCCAGGCGCAACGTGGAGATGAACCAGCCGGGAGCATCTGAACGAGTCGCTCCGATTTAATTTGCAAACAGCCTCAGGAGCTGGCCCCTGACTCTGACATGACCCTCATGTTGATGCAAGGTTGGGAGCAGCAGGTAAAGTTCAAGGGTCAAG
The DNA here is from genome assembly GCF_057876585.1 of Rhinolophus sinicus. Lineage (NCBI taxonomy): Eukaryota > Metazoa > Chordata > Mammalia > Chiroptera > Rhinolophidae > Rhinolophus > Rhinolophus sinicus. The sequence continues at coordinate 19,186,477 of NC_142512.1, forward strand.
GGGACAACCAGGTGCTGAGACCCAAAACCAGGTTCAGAGATGCAAGTAGGAAATGGTCGGGGCCAGGCTGGGCTTCAGTTGTGGGTGTGTTAACCCAGTCTGGGCTGTAACAACGTACAAAGTCGGGGCAAGAAGAAGTGGGGCAGGGACCCAGGAGTCACCCAAAAAGTTGGGAATCACTGTTTTGGCAACTGAAGAGAGAGAGAGGCTGAAGGGCCATCTCCATTCATTCGTCCTGTCTTTCTGGAATAGGAAGGGCTGAGGGCTTATTCCTGAAGGCAGTGGTTGTTGGCTGGTAGAAATCAGGAGGAGGAAGCTGGTCTAATGGAACAGTCAGACAGCCCAGGTTCACATCCCGGCTCTGCATGTCCCTGCTGTACCACCTGGGATTTGTCGCTTCAGGTCCCATTTGGCTGGAAAATGGGGACACGGAGCCCCATGCCTAGCCCAGGGGAGGATCCCAACAAAGGCTGGTTCTCTTCTGCCTCCTTGTTTCACAGAAGGATTTGCTGGCACCCGAGTAGGACAGGCTTCTTATTTCCTTAGAAGAGGGGATGGTTGTGTTTTTCCCAGGCTGGACACCACTTAGGAGCATAACTACTTCCTGAAAGATGGAGCTACACTCTACTCCCCAGTCTCCATCTTTGAGACAGCTGGCTAGGGGGAGGGGCACAATCGTGCCAGCCAATGTCATTGGGCATCTGAAAAATGGGCAGGAAAGTCTGAGGATCCAAAACTTTATTCAAATTAATGCCAGTAAATGACCCAACTCAGATGTTTTCTCCCTAGATTTTTGCCCACCTCCCCAGGGTTACACACAGGAGGGTATCATAGCAGGGCATAACAGGTTGTGGAGGACTAATGAAGAGGGGTGGGGATGGGGGCGGTGAGCTGGGTTGTGGTGTCAGGATGCTGTCTCACCAGCACATCCACGGGGATAGTGAACCTGCTTCTCACCTTGTTATTCTCAATGTTGATCACACAGACCACAGGGTTCCCAACCCCACGACGGCCGAGCACCCCGGGATGGCTGAGTGAGTGATGGGGATGCCCGGTGCTGTGACAGAGCCAAACACTAGGAGCTATGGGCCATGTTCCTGATGGGCCAAGGGGCTTCCTATGGGACCACAGCAACCCACCTCCCTACTCAGCCTGGCCAAAGAGCCTCCTGGGACCAACCCCTCCCACGCCCGCCTCAGGGGAACCCAGGACGCGACATGTGGAAGGCAGCAGCCTTGTTGGCTCCCTGCTGGCTCAGCATGGTGTGTCCCCATCGGGCCACTCCTTCCCCAGGGAGCTGCTGGCCTTCCTGCTACTCCTCCTTCAGCTCTTTGCTTACATTTCATCTTCTCACAGACGCCCACCCTGGCCGGTCTCCTGTTTTTGTGTGTGTGTGGTTTTTTTTTTTACTGTGATAATATATACATAACATAAAATTTACCATTCTAACCATTTTTAAGTGTACAGTCCAAGGGCATTAAGTATATTTGCACTGATGTGCTGCCATCTCCACAATTTTGAGACCTTTTTCATCTTCCCAAATGGAAACTTTGTGCCCATTAAACAAAAACTCCTCATTCCCCCTCCCCCCAGCCCCTGGCAACCACCACTCTACTTTCTGCCTCTATGAATTGGACTACTCTAGGGACCTCATATAAGTGGAATCCTACAACATTTGTCCCCTCGTGTCTGGCTTATTTCATTTGCCATAATGTCCTCAAGGTTCTTCCATGTTGTAATATGTGTCAGAATTCCATTCTTTAAGGCTGAATAATGTGGGCAATAATAGGTATAGACCACATTTTGTTTATCCAGTCGTCCGATGGTAGATTCTTCGGTAGCTTCCACCTTGGGGGTATTTTGAATAATGCTGTAATGAACATGGGTGTGCAAATATCTGTTTCATTCCATTTTCAATTCTTTAGGGTATATGCCCAGAAGTAGAATTGCTACATCATTCATTTTTTGAGGAACTGCTGTACTGTTTTCTGTAGCAGCTGCATTATTTCATATTCCCACCAGCAACACACAAGGCTTCACATTTGTCCACATCCGCGCCAACACTTGTTATTGTCTGCTTTTTAAGTATTAGCCATCTTCATGGGTGGGACGTGGTGGCCGGTCTACTTTTAACACTGCAGTGCCCCTGCCCACCCTGCACCCACCACTCCTCATCCCTCTGCCCTGTTTTACTCTTTCTTCTTCCCATTGAACATCTAACATATTTGCTATTTGGCTGTTTTGATCATTGCTGTTTTCCAAAGGTCTAAAACAGTACCCAGCACATAGTAAATATTCAATGACTATTATATGAACGCATGAACGAAGGAACAAATGAATAGAAAGTAAAGTTGTTAGAAGGAGTTTTGGAGGCAGACACACTTGGCTTCAGCCTCTGGCTCCATCAGTTACTACCTGGTGTCTTTGGACAGTGATCTCCTTTCTTTAATCCTCGGTTTCCCCATCTGTCGCATCCCTCACTGGGCTCCTGTGAGGATGAAGCTAGATATTTACTGTCTGGCCTGTAGTGGGTACTCAGTTAATGTCCACTCCCCAATGCCAGACTGGATCCCTTCGGCATGCACGGGTAGGACAGTTGGCTCGGGGACTGGAGCACAGCAGTGAGGAAGTTACTTCTCTCTTGGATTGGGCAGCATCTCAGAGAGGAAAGTTCTTTCTCCAGTACACAGGCTCAGGTGGGCATCCCAACCAAGGGGCAGGGACAGGGTGGGAGACAGCTCCGTATCAAGGGAGGAAGGGGACTGGCGGGTGCCAGGAGCCTCCTCCTGCCACTTCCACATGTGTGGGAGGCCAGGAGCCTGCACTGATAGTGGGTCTGCTTGGCAGAGCTGTGGCGCGTGGGAGGTGACCAACACATTGAGGAAGTGTGACCATCTGGGTCCCCTGGGGACGTCCCGACAGCAGCCCAGAGTGACTTAGATGCAGATGGCAGAGAGCCCAGGCAGCCACCCAGCCGCCCACCCGAGCGCCAGCTACCCACTCCTGATTGCACTCACAGGCCTCTGGAGGGGCCCTTTGGCCAAGCTGTTTGCAGCAAAAATCCAAACTGCAAGTAATATAGCAGGAGCAGGAGAGAACCAGCGTGGGGAAACAGATGGCAGCCTGCAGTGAGCACAGGCTGCCTGCCCGAGAGGCAGGTGCCCCAAGGATGCTGGGCTCGGCCGGCGTGGCTGCTCCCCACGGGAGCTGCCTGGGAGCGAGGGAGCCTCGCTTCTCCCAGCCTTCTGCAGCCCTGAGTCAAGGTGGACTCTCCCCAGGGGTCCTACGTGGGTTACTGGTCACCTTGCAGGCTGGGCGGGTTGGAGATGATTTAAAGACCACCCTGTGAAACCACTTTCCTACTTCACAAATTCCTCTTTCAGTCAATCAACAAGCAAGAGAGGGGCCAGGGGGAAGAAATACAGACCAAGTATCCAAGGGCATTATAGGACCCCAGCCAGGGCCCTCTGTAATAACATTTCAGCAAACTCAAAAGCACCCTGCTGGGAAAAGGTTCTAAAGTAATCCGAACAAGGAAACAGCTTTCCTTTTTTTTTGCAAATGTCTCTTTCAATCAACAAACATTTTCTGAGCACCTTTTATATGCAAAACACTGAGGGAAGCACAGTAGGTGTTGGTACTGCCCCGCCTCCCACTGAGCTATAACCAGGATGCCTGTGGACCTGGGAAGCACAGAGAATGCTGAACAGAGAAAAGCACTCTAATTGTATTAATCAGCTTTCAATTACTTAACAAATTGGCCTTCACCCCTTCCTAGCTCACCCCCTTCAGAGAATGCCTGCATCCTTAAAGAAGACTTCTTACTCCAAAGGGAACTTTCAGAAGCTGGAGGAATGCTTTCTAGAATCCTGGTGAATCCAGATTCCAATTAACTTTTCCACTGATTACAGTATAACTTTGAGTGAGTCACTTTGTTTTTTCAAATGAATGGGATTAAAGGCTATACAGTATATGAAATTAATTTCCGGCTTGCCACGTCATATGTCTAGAAGCCCCTGATGCAATCTGTCCCAACCTCACACTAACATACCTGTGAAAGCACGTGAGGAAAGGGCACGCAAACCCCAGCACAGGAGGGATGTGACGTCAACCCACAGCCAGTCTCCCCTTGGACAGCAGGCAAGTGGGCTGGATTGAAAGTGTCTTACTGCCCACCGGGGCCCTGCCTGCCTGGCAGGGTCAGGGTGCAGGGCTCAAGTCGTCTGGGCAGTGTTCCTGGCATGGCACGCCTGTGGGTTTTGGTGCCACACAGGGGCTTGTTGTTCCTCCTCCAACCCTATCTTTATCCTTGGGAGACACTGACAGAAAATAACCAGGCAGGCGTGGGAAGGAGCTGAACGGGGAGCTGCATCTGGGAAGGTGCGTTTCTTTTAGTAAAGCTCAGTAGTGGGAAAGCAGGGAGAGGAAGGAAGAGACAAGTAAACAGCATAAAGCAGCGCCTGCAGATTTCCATGTCCTCCCTAGTTCCAATGGCCACAGGGCCAGGTCACGGGAGGGTCACAGGTGCCTCCTCACAGGTGGAGAAGAGCATCACAGGTAAAATCCTGGACAAAGGAAGGAGCTGGGAGGGGTGTGTGTACTGCCTCTTGTAAACCCTGGGTCTGCGAAGATGGATAAAGGCACCATGCACCTGCACAAGGCACAGGTAACCACCAATGTCAGGCCAAAAAAAAAAAAAAAAAAAAGAGGAATTAGTGACATGGAAGAAAAGCTTTAAGATTTTTGAGAATGGAGGAAACAAATTAAAGGAGTTGAAACTGACTTGGTAGAAGATGATGAATACAGAAGACAGAAGGGAAATGCAACCTTCCAATTAAAAGTGCTCCTGAGACGAAGCAAGAATAGTTGCGAACAAAGTAATAAGCAAAAAGATAACTGAAAAGCTTCCCTGAACCAAAGACCCAAATATGTATGTTCTAGGCGAAAACCAATGAAAATGACATAGGCATATCCAGATGAAAATTATAATTTTCAAATGTACACACACACACACACACCACCACTACAGGTTATTTAAAGGAGAATAAAAGCGTAAGTCTGGCTTCAGACTTTCCCCCCATATGTCTGTTCTTGCCTTGAAAACTACTTTATGTTGTGTATTAGATCTTGTCACCCTGCTTCCTCTTCTCTCAACTTTGACATCAAAGGCATCACTTAACTATCACCTATGCTGCATCCTTGGAACCGTCTTCTGGTTCCCAAGGTCCTTCTTGGGGCTCTTCCGGTGTGCCTGATGTGCTATATAACCAGGACACTGAGGATGGTTTCATTCCCTTTCCTGTTTCTTTATGTCTTGAACACATCAGGGTTTATTAATTTACCAGCATGGAAACCAGGAAAGTGACTGAAGAATGTACCTATTCACAGAGGGAATGAAAATAGGGTGCGGCAGGGAGTTGAGAAAACAAATATATTAGCAGCTAGTTTAAAAAGGCAAGCAGTAAATTAGATAAAGAGTACAGTTTGGTGTGGTAACAAAAATATCCTATTCATGATCGTTGGTTTAAGACTCGGTACTCCCGGTTGCTGGGAGTGCCAGCCAGGGAGCAAACATAACAAACCATCGCTAAGAGGCAAATGCTAAGAAAATATCTGTGGCTGTTAATGGGAATGACAAGATTTATTGCTCTAAAAAATTACTGAAGTATATAGTTCAATGGAGTTTTTAAATTCATTAATGCCATCCATTTTCAGAAGTGAAAATGGTTCATTTGATTCTTTTTTCAAATTTGCTCATTCTTTTTTTAAAGTTCCTCTTTATTCAGTTTGGTTCTATTCCTTCTCTTACCTCTTTTAGTTAATTCTAAAACCTTATTTATATCTTTTTCAAAGTTTCACTATGATCTCTAGGTCTCTGGGCACCAATTCTGCTAGCTGTTCTATTTGCTGCCTCTCCCTCATGGTGGCTCTTTTCGCATGTGGTTGGTAGACAACAGGGGCAAATCCGTAGAATTCTGAGTGGGAAAGATTCTGGTCAATTGTATTATCAGTCAAGTTGTCTTTTTTGTAGAAAGGCAATAGCTGTTATCAGATAGCAAAAGACTCAGCAAACACTCCATCCACATGTCCTTATTTTAAAAGATTACATAAAATTATACACCAGCTAATTATGAAATAAATCAACAGTAATAACTCAAAGGTCTATAAGAAAAGGAATATAGACACTGATGTTTATTTTTCCCTTCTAAGAATGCATTCTGAGGATATAATCTAAAATGTAGTCCAAGACCTACGTACAGATATATACTGCAGTTATTAATAAGAAGGAAAAAAGGAAAATACTTAGATGTCCTGAATTAACAGAATATCTGTATGACAGAATGTTTACAGAGTTACTAATTACACTAAGAATTCCTTATGATATAACGTTAATTTGAAAACATGGGTTCAACAATATTAAAAAAAAAGACACACACACAAAAAGAGATCAGAAGTAAACATGCCAAAATGTTAATAGTGATTGAATAGAAAGAGTACGGATTTTTTGGGAGTGTGTATTACTTTGTTTTTTCTATACATCGTAAATGTCAATGATCCATATTATAATTTTATAATCAGAAAAGAGTAAAATGCATATTATATATATATTTAAAACTATTGCCTTTTTATTATTTTATTTATTTATTTAAGAAGGGCGCAGCTCACAGCGGCCCATGCACTGATCACACCGGCAACCTTGGTGCTACCAGCACCATGCTCTAACCAACGGAGCCAACCGGCCGCCCACAGAAAATATTTTTTAAAATGAAAACTTCTAAAGGTAACAACAGTCAAGAACTTGAATATATTGGGGCCATGATACTGATTCTGACATTGTAGTCTACAATTTATTCCCAACAAAGCAGCCAGAGTATCTTGTAAAAAGAGGGGGATGATTCAGATCATGTCTCTCCTCCACTCCAGACCCTTCCAAGGCCCCCCATTTCACTCAGAGTAAAAGCCAAAGTCCCTACAATGTTCTATAAGGACCAACATGATCTGACTCCCTGCTTGTCTCTGACCTCCTCTCCTGACCCTGACGGAAGCCAGTCTCACTGGTCTCCTTACTATTCCTTAAAACTACCAAGCACATGCCAGCCTCAGGGCCTTGGAATACTTTCTGTACACACAGTCACATAGTGTGCTTCAGAACTCTGCTCACTGTTATTTTATCAGGGAACCCTTTCCTGACCCCCATATAAAATACCATGTTTCCCCGAAAATAAGACCTAACTGGACAATCGGCTCTAATGCGTCTTTTGGAGCAAAAAGTAATATAAGACCCAGTCTTATTTTACTATAATATAAGACCAGGTCTTATCTAACGTAATATAAGACCAGGTCTTATATTAATTTTTGCTCCAAAAGACACATTAGAGCTGATTGTCCAGCTAGGTCTTATTTTCAGGGAAACACGGTAGCAGCTACCCCCACTGTTTGCAGCACCCCTCCCCCCTTTACCCTGAGCACTTTATCACCATCTGCAACATGGCAGCATTTATTTTGCTGTGGGTTTGTGGTCTCCCTCCCACGAGAAGAGCTATTTTGCTTGGCACATAGAAGATGCTCAATAAACACGTGCTGAGGGTCTGAATGAACTAGATTGTTAAGCCCTCAAGACAAGGGTTGAAACACACTGATCCGCTGAGAAGTGCACAAAACAGGCAGTAACACCAACCTGATATCCCACAGACCTTTAACCAGCGTTCATCCCACTCCAGAAAAAAATACTTAACAATTAATTACAGCAAGAGATGATGGATGTGAAGCATCCAAAGGAAAGAAAGATAAAAGTGTTTGGGCAGACTGGAGTAAGAGTTTCCATCAGAAAGTTCAAGTTCTATCAGCACATGGCTTCTTCCGCAGGGAAGAATTCCTAATTTTTATCACAGACTCAGAACCAGCTATATGCGGCGCTTAAAATGACATTTTAAATGCTCTTTCTATTTAGCTATCTCTTTGTTGTGATTAGACAGTTTTCTAATTGACAAAAAAGCCAATTAGGAAACCAATTACCCTGTCACTCTCCCACCCCAAAAGCAGGCAGGAAAATGCAACACCTGGGAATGGTACCCACAGGCACCCAGACTCACAGACACGCACACTTTCAGGCCCATCCCTGCCGACTGAATGTCCACAGTAGGCCTGGTGCTGCGGGGAGGGAATGCAGCACTCTTCGTCTTGCTACATTTTATCGGCCTCTAGGAAGTCAAGGACAAACCGATAGCATAATGTACAGCCTCAAATGCTTTGCCTTAGGAAAGATAAGAAAACGTATCCTAAGCTATTTTGGATTTTCTGGGCACCGCAGTGCTGTGGAGATGAGGAAGGGCTGGTGGTGGGCCCTGCACGTGGTAGCTCAGGACGATCAAGGATGTGACGGTAACTGGTGGTGGGGCTGCCTCTGCGGTGCTCCACTAAATTATTACGCTTGCTGCCTTCGTCTTTCCTTTCATCCATCTTCTTTTCTGTGACCGTGCTTCACCTCTGTCCTCCAACAGCTCAGCTCTGGCTGTCATTTTATCCTGCTCAGGTGTCTCCCACAAGACACTGTTTTAAGGAATTTCCTCTCTCGTGGATATCTGCATCTTAAGAGGGACCCCTTGAAGACCAGGAGGATCTCTAGATGGGTACTAGGCTTATTGGGGGGATAACTTCTTAAATGATATAAATGCCTAACCACTGTAATGTATACCTGAAACTAATATAAAATACTATTGACTGTCAACAATAATTAAATACACATATATATATGGTCACGTGATGTCAAGTACAGTCTAGGGAATATAACCAACGGTATTGTAATAGCTATATACGACGTCAGAGGGGTAGTAGACTTGTTGGGTTATCAGTCTGTGAGGAGTGTAAATGTCTAATCCTTACGTTGTTTTTGTACACCTGAAACTAATAATAAAAAAAGGTCTATTCTCTCTTCTGCATCTCAGTAATTTTCCCTTTTATTTGATTTCTTTAGTTTTTGTCCTCAATTTTCTGTATCTTTCTCTTACTGATTGTTAGCAAATCTTGATTTTTGCCCTGCTGTCTATTTCCATTAATTTTTCCTGTAGAAATTCTTCCAGGGACTGTATCTTCATTTTTTTATTGTAAGAAAGCAATTTTTTTTTTATCTTGGTTGTAATGGAAACATGAATGTGAATGAAAATAAGAGATTTTAATCTCCTTACCAAAAGGAAAAAAAAGACCAGAAAGATCTCAGGTTCAAAGGGGGAATTTCTGGCTGGGTGTGAGAGGGACGCCTCTAATATTTACAGAGTACCTAGCCTACACCAGACATGTTGTACACTTTGTACATTTTAATGATCTTGCTGAATTCTCACAGCATCTCTATGAAATGGAGATTATTTTGGGATGAGAAAACAGGGACCTCCGGGCAAGACAGAATGTTAGTTAGTTCACACTTTGAATACCTTCCTTGTTCCAAAGACACAGTGATGACAGATAAAAATATTCTAAAAACAACAAGTAAACTTATTTGTGTTCCAAAACAAGATACATATATATCAATGGATGAGAAACTCCAAATATTTACTATTTTGAGGGGCAGAAGGCCCTGCTGAGTTCTAGGTCAAAAGGCAGGTGGAGGCAGCTGGGAGCTTGGTTTTCCGGGGCACAGGGACTAAAAGTGCCCCATGGGAGGTGGGGGACCAGAGCCAGAATCACTGAAAATGGGGGCCAGTGAAGGGATTTCCCACCTGAGAAAAGAGGCTGAAAAAAGCCACAGCCTCCCACCCTACCCCAGGCTAGAGCTTATCTAAGAACTAGAGCTTATCTAATACCTAGAGGTTATCTAAGAACTGAAGGGAGCTAGAAGCAGCATGCACACAGCCAGAGCCTGGCTAGGCTGCCAGCAGCTTTGATGACTGGCTCTGGGAAAAAATCCCATTATCACCATGGACACACAGCTCATCACTAAGCCAAGACACCTGGCTCTGCACTGGGGCATCCAGGACCTGGGTGGAGGCTGCTGCAAAATCAGTCAGCAAGGAGAGCTGGGTGGGGGTGATGAGCGGGGAGAGAAAGAGGGAGACACTGACTCCCACTCAAGATGAGCACGCAAGCCCCACTTCCAGAACACCCGAGGAAAGCTGACGCTAAGAAAGATAACCAACACCACCGACAGGTGGGACAAGGTCTTAAAGATTTAGTGTGAACTAGAAGGCAGTACTGAAGAATTTACCCCGAAAGATAAAGAAATAAACAAGAAAGAGCCGTTGGGACCTATGGAGGATGGGAAGTTCTACAACGTATCCAACAGGATTTCCAGAAGATGAGACATGGGATGGCAGGACAGCAATAATCAAGGAGAGCATGGCTGAGAATTTTCCACAACAGAAGACATTTTATGGCTCCTCAGAGTAAAAGCGCATACCAAGTGCCAAGCAAAAAAAAAAATCAAAGAAAAAAAAAATCCACATCTGGAAAACGAGGGGGACGCTCCCTTTGCCCAGCTCATTCTGTTCCCACGATCCCCAGCCCATGACCCTCCTCAGAAGCTGCCTGCCAATGTTCTGCTCGGGTTTGGCCCCACTTCCAATCCTGAAACAGTGAGAAAAGCCCTGGGTTTGGGGTTAAGAGATGCAGGTTCGAGTCCCTCATCTGTTTTTGCCTCACTGAGCCTTGATTTCTTCCCCTAAACTGGGGTCAGAACTAGAATTATAGAACCTTAGCACCAGAAGGGACTTCAGGGGTGGCACCATCACAGCAGACCATGGCTGCACGTATTTCCAGCACCTCCACTGACTAGCTCAGTGCTCAAGAGTTGCTTAACCTCCGGTGTCTCCATTTCCCCATCAGTAGAAGGGGATACTAATAGCACCCACCTAGGGGGTTGTGAAACGATGAAATGAATTCATACTTGTAAAGAATTTAGTGCAGTACCAGGCACATAGCAAACATTCCACCTGGGGTGGCCATTACTATTACTATAATAACAGCCCTCCACAAAATGCCACCTGCACCTACACTAGTGTGAGGGGCTTCCCACTGAAACCACGGACTCCAGGCACAGCAGAAGCAGGGCCTACTGCCACCTCTGCATGTGGAAACGGGCAAGCCAGCAGCCTGCCCCACCCCACCTTTCTCCCTGGCCACCCCTGGTTGGCCCTCCACCTCCAGAGAAACCCCTCCCAGTGACCCACCAAAAACTTCCCCAAATGCAACGCGCCCAGCCCCTGCCCCAGCACCCCCCTCCCTTCCCCCTCGTTGCGCTAGGTACCCTACCTCTCTCTGCTCACTGCAGATCTTACACAGCCACAGGGGCCGCTTCTGGCCAGGGGAGGCCTCGATCCCACATTTGGTGCAGACTTTCTACAAGAGAGAGGACATGGGAACGTAAACACTTCAGCTGCTTTGTCCTCAGCTGAGGGGCTGGGAGAACGGCAACCAAGGAACGCTTTGCCATCTTCCAAGGGGATGGCTTTTGCTTCAGGGCAGAGACGTAGGTAACCCAAAGGGCACAGATCATCGAAAACCTGTGGGTGGCTTTGGGGCACAATGGATGTGCGGTCCATGGATCTCTATGATACAGCTTCACCCCCACGATTACATTCTGTTAGGAACACATCAAAAATAAGCTTGCTGATATTCACAGCTGCATCATGTTCAATAGCAAAGAACTGGAAACAACCCAAACGCCCAACACCCGAGGAAGATCCAGGCACCGTAACAGAATATGACAAGGCCTGTACACAGCAAATTGTGTCCATCCCTGCAAATGAGGGCAGGGTGGGCAGGAAATGATCTTACTCAACAGAGAAAACATACCGGTGTATAACCACACAAAAAACTCACCAGTAACAGCATGAGCACTTACTTTATGCCAAATCTCTTCACGGAACCATCCCAAGAACCCTATTGTGTAAGCATTAGGCCCATTTTACAGGTGAGGGATCTGAGGCTCGCGGTAGTTGGAGAATTTGCCAAGTTCACCCAGCAAGTAAGTAACAGGCTCGGGTCTCACTCTAGAGTCATATAATTTTCTCCAGACACGTAAGTAAGCAGAACCCAGTTTCTGCAGTGTTTTTCCTTCTAAAGTGTTGCTTAAGCTCATAACGTCTAAATACATATTTTGCTTTTCCTAAAAGCACAGTAACATGCAGGGGTGGGAAAGGCCAGATGAGACGTGCCGGGAGGCAGAGGGGTCTTGGTGGGGCTGAGACTTATTCCCGGCTAACCAGCCAAAGTCTGACTTGGTGGCAGCAGGTTCTCTGAAAACTGTCACACGGGGCTAATCAACCTAAGCTGCCACGTGGAAGCTGCCTAGTCCCTGCAGAGCTGAGGGTTCTCCTGCCCCCACTAAGTCCCCCCCACACACACACTGAGGAAAGGCTGGATCTGTTGCTTGGCCTTTTCTGCAGATTACCAACTGAGCAAGAAGCACACCTCTCCACAGAGAGGAAAATGTCACCAACTTGGCTTCTCAGAGCATGTCGTCACTGCCTGATTGGGCAGCTGAGCCCAGCACTGCAGGAGGCGGGGAGCCAGCTCTCTGATACGTTCTTGGGGGGTATGCATTTGCTCTCATCCAATACTTATATATGAGAAATGTCACTTTTCTTTAATTGCTCCAAATAAAATGTCATGTGTTCCAAGCTCCCATCTCTCTGGGTTAGCAAGAAAGTCCATCCCACTCACAACTGGGGTCCCTCCCCAGCTCTCTTGAAGATCCTGGGCTTGGGGTCTTCCGAGGTGCGGCCCCTCTGGGGAGGGTACCCTGTATGCGGTGTTCACTGCTGTGCTGCTCTCTCTCTGAGTTCCCACAGTCCTTCGGAAGGGGAAGGGACCCGGCCACTTCTGTGCCAGCCTGGGTTTGGGATCTGTGCCCTGCCGGGGCCAGCGGCCTGTTCCCCTGAAGCTGCCATCCCTTCTCCCTTCTCCCTTCAAGGCTGCCTCTTGCTACCCCTCCCAATGCTTGCTCCAACCCTTCTACTTCTAGGACAGGGTCCCCCATAAGCCCACAAGGTGGGCCTCAAGAAACACATGCGGGCCTCTCCTCCTAGGATAGAGAGGAAGGAGATGCTGAGACTGTTTTCCTTGCTAATTCCCACTATCTGGTATAAATAAATGGTGCACATGTGAAAATAAGTGTGGCCCTCCCTGAGAGACGATATTTTCCTACTGAATTTTCTATAGGCTTATAGGGTTCAACGTCAGCTTGCCGTCCAAACACACAGAGTGCTCTGTCCCCTCCCAGTTAGATGACGGTGCTGGGAATAAGGAAAGAATAGAAGACCAGCTTCTACCATTTACTGAGCAATTGTGTGTGCCAGGCAACAACGTATGAAGGAGGTGGGTGTTATGATGTCCATTATACAGATGAGGAGACTGAGGCTCAGAGATGTTAAAGACTGCTGGAGGTCCCGCAGCTAGTTAGGGACGATCAGGATTTGGGAGGCTCCCTTCTTCCAGACCTCAGGAGAGCTGGATAACACCCTCCCCTGCCCGGTGCCAGGGAGCTGGTTCATGTACCCGGCAGTGTGGCTGAGGACTTTCAAATGAATGGGCAGAGAAGCGACATGACATTGGTTCTTGAAGCAAAGACTCAGGCTGGGGCGTCTGGCTTTGCCTCCTCAGTATCTCTCAGGACGGAGGGTGGCTGCTCTTCACAGGAGAGAGGTTTCCAGCCGCAGGCAGGGAGCCAAGGCCCAGCAACCTCCCCAGAGACACCCCTTGGGTTTCCCCACAGCCTCCCTCTCTTTGTGGCCGCTCTGCCCCACACATTCGGCAAAGGATGGGGGAGTGTGCCCTCTGCCCGTCTTAGTCAGCTCTGGCTGCTGTAACAAAAATACCATAGACAGTTTAAGTCACCGGACTTAAACAACAGACACTTATTTCAGTTCTGGAGGCTGCAAGTCCCAGATGGGGGTACCAGTATGGTTGGGTTCTTGATGAGGGACCCTTACATATGGCCACCTTTTTACTGTGTCCTCACATAGTAGAGAGAGAACTTTGGTCTCTTTCTCTTCTTAGAGGGGTACAAATCCCATCATGGGGGCCCCACCCTCACGGTCTCATCTAAACCCAATCACCTCCCAAAGGCCTCACCTCCAAATACCATCACACCGGAGTCAAGGCTTTAACATACGGATTTGGGGGGAACACAGCCCCCAACCAGGACTGGCCCCTTCCTTTGCTTCTGTACATTGGGAGCCCTAGAAATGGACTCACCATCTCTCTCAACTCTGGATCACGTAGAGCCCCCCATCCTCCTGGGCTCTCCACCTCACGCTAATCCTGTACTGTCACCAACTTCATGTTCCAGAAACACTGTCTGAGCCCATTCAGAGGCCTCTCAGCTTGCTGCTCTGGGTACAGACTTTGGATTGAGGCAGGCATGATTGGGTCCTTGGGCAAACTACTCAAAGCCTCTCTAAGCCTGAGATGTTCTCATCTGTAAAATGGGATCATATCTATCCCCTAGGCTTGTCTTGAGGGTTAACTGAGATACACGTCGAAATCGACCGTCACAGTATAAGCACTTAATAAATGCTGGGCGTTATTATTAGGGACACCCCCTCGTGCCCTGTTGTAAAACTTGCACGATTTCCTTTTAGACCTGCACCATCTAAGATGGTAGCCACCAGCCACGTGTGGCTAAATTGAAATGAATTAAAATTAAATAAAATGAAAAACCCAGTTCCTCAGTCATAGTAACCACATTTCAAGTGCTCAATAGTCACACGTGGTTGGTGGCTAGCATATCAGATGGCCCAGAAATGGAACATTTCCATCATTGCAGGAATTTCTATCGGGTAGTGCTGGGCCAGAGGGCCCAGCCTTTAGTCTTGGCATCTTAAGACTCACCATCGGCCCCAACGGCCTGTTTCCACTGCTCCCCCACAAGGCCTCACTTCCAATCAGACTACTGTGCTCGCATGTTTGCCCTCGTCAGCTTGTCTTGTCTCCACCCCACCCCACCCCTGTCTCCTGACTCCTACCCACCCTCCAATTTACTGATTCCTGTAACCATCACCTGCTGAGCGCTCATGTGGAGCATGGCCCTGTGTTGGGGGTGGGTGGGTGGGGCAGGGCCCTGGCCTCATGTGCTCCCGGGGAGTCACCCAACCCTTGGTCCCGGGTCAGCCTGCCAAGTACAAGGGGCGTGCCCAGCTGCATTGCAGGAGTGACATTTAAGCAGGGTTTGAAGGATAGGGGTGCATATGCCCTTAGCAAATAGCATCTGATTGATTGAACAGCTATGCTGTTTGGGGGCAGGAAAAGAAACCATTAGAGAGTGCGCAAAGCTGTGTCCTGTTTTCCACCCAAAGACCATGGCACATGGAACCACTTGACCTGGGGGCAGGAGTGGCGTGGGCCAGCTGCCCTCCAGAGGCTGGATCAAAGGCTAATGGTCAGCTCCCATTCTGAGGGGTTTTGGTGGGGGGTGGATGGGTGGCATGTCCCAAATGTTCTGTCTTCTCCTTGCCCTGTGGGGTGCTGTGGGAGGGTGGGGGGTAGCATGACAAGGCACAGCCTCCCTGCCCATGCACAGTCCTGTTTTCAGGATACCAGCCATCACTGGTGGGACCCATGGTCAGATCCCGCCATCTCTTGGTTGTACAGTGTCTCTGGCTGGGGAATCCAGGCCAGCAAAAAATAAATAAATAAATTGCTCCAGCTCAAATAATATAAAATTGCTGCTCTATTAAATCTTGGACCAATAAGAGAATAATAAGCCCTTTCCCCTATAGGCTTGGTCTTTATTCCCAGGTTCCAAGAAAGAAAATTAAGCAGGTAGTATTTTAAAAAGCGAGTGAGAAAGAGTGTGAGCCAGCTGTGACATTAAGTCAGTGCAAAGGAAACACTGCACAGCCATGTCAAGGACAGCCCTGGGGACCGGGGGTGGTCACTTGCTTCCCTGCCTGAGATGGGCTTCCATTGAGCAGAAGTGCCCTGGGCGAGCAAGCACTGGCTTCCCGGGCTTGGCTGCCTCGTGCTTCTTGTAGCCTGGAACTGTGTCTGAGTGTTAAACAAACCAAGTCCAGCTCAGAGCAGCAGTGACAGAAGCACAGGCCTTCAGCCTGCACATGCTCTCTCCTCAGTCCTGCCTTGGGCACTCCATGCATTCCTTTTGCAAATAAATATCCCAGTCAAGAACACCCATGGGGAAGGGGATGCTTCAGGGTACAGCCCACAGGACACAGCCTTTGGGGCAGGAGAGCACAGAGTCTGCCATTTAGACATAACCTTGGACTTGTTACTAACTTTCTCTGAGCCTCTTCTATAACATGGCGGTAACAGGCAGACTCATGCCACAATTGGGACGACCAAGGGAGATGATTCATAAAAGTGCTTAGCACAGTACACGGTAAAGAGAGGCAATAGCCATGGTCCTTTCCCACGCGCATGAATCAATGAAGGATGGCAGCACCCAGCAGTCAGCACCCATCAGTCACACAAGCCAAAGTCCAGAATCATCCTTGATCCTCACTCTCCCTTGCTCCCACCCAAATAATCCATCACCAAGAACTCTGAATCTTGCTCGCACTGTCAGTTCCCCTCTAGCACCCGCCCTGATCCACGCTGCCACCTCCAGTGCCTGGCCTACACCAGGGCCTCCCCGCACATCGCCTCACCCCCACTTTGGCGGGGCTCCAGTTGGTTCCCGACACGGCAGCCGGAGTGATCTTTTCAAGATGCAAATCTAATCATGTTTTTTTTCTCCCATCCCTGCCAGTCTAAAAGCCTCCAAAGACTTCCTGTTGCTCTCCGGATGAAGACCACCCCTTTCACATGGTGTATGATGCCTGCTCAGGCTAGACCCTACTTCCTTGCCCAGCCCTCCAACCTGCTCCACCACCTCGCTCTTCACACTCCGAGCCCCAAGCCAGTCCCCTAGTCCTCGCCGTGCTTCTCCTGCCACAGGACCTTGGCATGCACTGCTCCCTGTGTCTGGGATGCACTTGGCTACGCCCTTGCCTCATTACCCTATGCACCCTTTAGACCTCAGCAAAAGCACCACTTCTTCAAGGAAGCCTTCCCTGACTTCTTACCTGGTTCGAGCTTCCATAATATGCTCCTGCCTCTTCTCCTCCATTGTCAGGAATTTCACCCTCATTCATGTGGCTATGTGACTACCATCACTTCCCCTACCAGGCTGCCAGCTCCTGAGGGCAGAGGCCATGTCTGTTTCTGTTCACCTTTCTGTTTCCAGTGATTGGCACGATGAATATTTGTGGAATAAATGAATGAACAAACAGGAGCTACTTTTAGTGTTACAATTGAGAAGGTAAGAGATGGTCCCTCCTAGAATTGGGCCTGTTGCTTGGAAGAAAAGACACACAGAGATGTGAAACACTCACTGGGCAGCACAGGGCAGGGTGCTCTCCCAGCCACACTGAGTGACGCCCACCAGTACGGTAATGGGGTAGAGTGTCCAGGGGTACGGGGGCTGCTGGCCAGGCAGGCCTCACTCTCAGGAGATGGGGTGTGAGTCCAGGCTGGCCCAACCACAGGGGAAATGACGCCAAAGGTCTTTTGTTAAATGTGGGGGCAGGGATGTGTACCGCCCCGCCCGCCCCCCCCACACACCCGCTCTATACGACCGCTCCTGCCGACAAGAAGTGTACGTTCTCTGCAAGGTGCGTCAGAGCCCAGGCCCCTTGCTCCCAGGCTGCGGCTTGACGTCCTCACTGTGAGTTTCCCACCCATTTCATCCCAAACTCCCAGCTCCACGGCGGGGTTCCCGCGCTGACACTGGTCAGAAGAAGGGAGGGGGTGCCGTGCCAGTGCAGGGGGGACAACAAAACTGCTCAGCATGCAGACACCAACGCCTCTCTGAAACAGTGGTCTGAGAGCGTTCAGTCACCAGGACGCAGCCGTGCCCCTTTGACAGGCCCTGAGGGCTTTGAGGAATTATCATCTATCACACAGACAGCGAGGTTCATCATGCTCAGTCAACCAAAGAAAGATGAAATTGTGCTCCAATGTTCTGTACAAGGAGGCCAGGAAAATGTACGCTGCGCCGCAGACATGAATAATGAAAATGGTTAATTTGAAAATACTTGGTGCTTCAAGTTAACAAACATTTATTCGATGCCAGATGTAAGGCATTGTTCGAGGAGTGACGAGGCTGAACAGGGCACAACCCTTTGTCCTCAACGCGTGCCCCCTCAAACGGAGCAGCTGAAGAACTAGCAAGACTCATGGAAGAGGACTTCCCCAAGAGTGCCAACCAGCTGACGTTTGTAGTGAGACGGTGTCTCGCGGGAACTAGGTTGCAAACGAGGCTCACAGCGCAGCCGTCCCCCATCCCAACAACGTAGAGAAGAAACGGCTACGTACAAATGATGGCAGCAGTGTGAAGACGTGAACCCACAAATGTGCATTTCACATCACACAACGTGTTCCCAAGGCTAGACATCAACTCTTCAACAAGGAAAAATCCGATGTGTTTTAGGGAAAGCTATGCAGCAAAAAAAATATATATATAATAATAATAAAATTAAAAAAATAAAAAGAATGATATAAATAGAAAAAGTGAAAACAATCACGACAAAGCTGTATAGGTACTGAAATGGAGCAATATTCACAATAAATGAAGTTTATAAAAAAAAGCATGTTATAAACAGTATGCACAGTGTGATTTTCTACCGTATAAATATGCATACATGCCTGTAGCTATTTAGACATCGATACATGCACAGAAAGATAACTGGAAGGGTACCGGCCAAAATGTAAATCAAATTGTGCTAAGTCAAAATCTATTTTAAATGGATAAGCAGAATTCCTATTTAAGGGAAGCTTATGTTAAATGTTTTGGGAAATCACTCGCCCCAACTCCTGTTTTTGACCAGATCTAGATACTTGTGTGTCAGGATGGATGAAGGAAGCTGAAACATATGCACGGGTAGGCGGGAGACAGCACTTCTTGGCTCAAAAGTAGAGCCAGGCCTGCCCCCCACACCCCCAAGGGTTTCTGGGCCACTGACCCCTCTGATCACAGGCTCAGTCCTGCTCATCATCCAGGCTTGGAGGTATCTCACCAGCCCTGGGGGACCCGGACTACAGGGGCCAGGAAACGGCCTTGTTTGCCATAAATTCAATATCTGGAACCCAGGTCCTCCTGCCAAATGACTTAAAATAATTTAGATATTGACGTACGTATAAATAGTTATATAATTTATCGAGCAATGTATAGTTCACCAGGCACCAAGCAAGGTGTTTTACATAGAATCTCATTTCATTTTCATAACCACCCTAGGAGGTGGGTATTATTGTCCCTGTTTTATAAACGAGGGATCCGAGGCTTGAGGCTAAGTCACTGGACCCACAGGAAGCTGGGATGTGAACGCTGTGCTGTTTGAGCCCCAGGCAGCTGCCCTGACAAGAGTCTTCTCCACGTCCTCAATCTCCCCAGAGCCCCAAGTGAAGGCAGCACTGGCCCTTCCTCCAGAACTACAGACCAGATCAAGCGTCGGGTGGGAGAGGGCACAGGTAGCCCCTCCTCCATTCATTAGGACACAGCCTGGGGGCCAGCGGGGCTGAGGGCATGCTGACCTTAGCCTTGACCCCTTGGTCTGAGACAGAAGCCAGGAGGTGACCAGAGCAGAACTTCAGAAGGAGGACAAGTCTCTCTGTGCTTCCTACTCTAATGCCCCACCAGGGAAACGCCAGCCTTCCTCCATCACGGCTGCAGGTGGCAGATGTAGTACCCAGTCTCGGCTGGGCCCTCTCCGTTCGCCCAGGCTTCCAGAAAGCTGCACCGCCCTTCCCCTCCATCAGATGAGCCACTGGTACTGCTTGGGGACTACCCACTACCCTCAGGCCTGTGCAGCCCCAGCTCCCAGCCCCCCAGCCACCTCTCCCAGGGGAAAGGAAGCACTGCAGATTTCAGGACTAGCTTCCAAAACACCTCCTCCCTCCACCTGCCACGGACCAGTCAGTCAGCACCATGTCCTGGGTGAAGAGGAGGGTTAAAAAGACAACAGAAACAGCTTATGATCACTCACGAGCACATAAGAAATCACGCACTGCATGTGGCTTTGGAGCATGTCTGTACTCGTGCCCCACTGAGTGTGTCACGGGGGAAGGGGGACTTCAGGCAGGATGGAGCTGCCAGGCTGGCTGAGGTGAGGATAATGGCTGCCTGCCGGCCGCCCACCTGCCCCTGCCACCCCCACCGGCCGCCCGTCCAGCCCTGTTAACGTTCCTGGTCCTGGCTCTCAGCATCACCTCTCAGACCACAGACTGTGTGCCTGGTTTTTGCCTCTTTTCCAGGAGAACATGGAAAACAAAGGAGGTTTGAGCTGTCTCAGTGAGGCCCAAGGGGCGTGTGGTGTGGGTGACAGAGACACAAGGAGAGGCCGTCGTAGTTTCAAACAAGAGCTGGGCAAAGGAGTGGAGAGGGGTTATTCAATCTGAAACTAAGAGGAAGGTTTTAAAAAACCAGCCAATCCCTAACGTATTATACAATCAAAGGGGGACCACAAGAGCCATGGCTCTTCGTCTTGTGGAAGTCACTCATTCATTCAACAGGCACCTGCCGAGGACACGCTAGGCGCCGGGTATTAAGAAGTGCCCACAACTAAAACAAGGAAATAGTCATGGGGATGTGCAGGGCAGCGTGGGGCACATAGCCAATAATATTCTAATACCTATGCACAGTGTCGGGTGGGCAGTAGACTTCCGGGGCTATCGCTTTGTGAGTTTTATAAATGTTTGATTACTATGTTGTTCTGTATGTCTGAAACTAATTTTAAAAAACAGGGGGGGTCCATGACAGCGTCTAGGGGGCAAGAGACGTACCAACGCTGGCCTGCGTGCACAGAGCATTAAGTGTGACCCAAACTGAAGAGCGCTGACGCAGAACTGTGTACGCACAAGGGAATTATGCACATAAACATGGAAGGGACAAAGGACGGGAGGAGACAGCCAGGGACAGTTCCCAGATCCAACTCCACCTCAGGCAAGGACCAGATGTCCACCCCAGAGGCTGGGGTGAGCCCCTCACGTGTGTTTCCATGGACGTCCCACTGTGGCCAGCAATCTGCGACTCCATCTGGAGTCCCTCTCCTCTGAGGGGGAGTCAGAACCTCTGGGGCCTGAGGATGGGGCGTATGTAGCAGGAAAAAACCACAGTCAATATTATATTCACTTTTTTCAAACATAGGATATTATTTTGAATATAATGACAGTGTTAAATAGTGTTAAAAATAGTGGAAGTTTTCCCCGTTTATCAAAAGGCAGCCTTGGTTTTGAGTGGCTAAACGACGCTGCTCTAAAGTCTTGACAGAGAAGAAGGAACACCACGAGTTCCTGGTCAGAAGACCGTGTGGGGACGCCACACTCGTCCTCTCAGACACTTAAGGGGGCCTTTGGGGTGCCATGGGGCTTGTGTGGGGATGGGCAACGGCACTGACTCTTCCCAGGTTACGTGAGAACTAGAAAACAACGTGCATAAGATCTTGCCACTCCTCCGAGAGGGGTTCTATCAGGGGTTCTCGAACACAACCCTCCTAAAATCTCCCGAGCCTGGCGTGTACGTCAGGGCCCACCCCTGCCCCTGGGCCAGCCTCCTGAGAGGAACACTATACGGTAGATGGAGTTCCACCATATGCGAGGGCTCCCTGACCCTCATGAAGCTTTCCATAAGCTCTGAACACCGCCTGCTCCACCCTACTTGGCTCCCACAAGTCCTGGGACTATACACCTGGAGACTTCCTTAGCTCCTTCCAGCCCTCAAGGTGGAAGAAATCCCTTGCTTCTGCGCCCACCCGCCAGCCTGGGCTCCTGGAACTGACAGGACCTGAGCTCATCCTGTCCCCCAGACTCCCAGACGCAGGTCCACGTCGCTCTATCTGAATGACTGGGGGCTGACGGGAGGTGGTCTCCATAGGATGGCCCCATCACACAGTGACCTGCAGCTCTCCAGCTCCACTCTGGCTGGGAGGGAATCCGGGCAAGGGAAGGCCCAGGAGGTGGAGGACGCCAGTTTACATCCATCTTGCTCCTTGCTGCATGGTTACTTAGAGTCACAACTCAAAATAATGATAATAGCCACCATTTATTGAGCACCTATTCTCCGCCTGGCACCAAGCTCAGTGCTCAGCACACATAATCATTATCACATTTAATCTCGTTTATGTTCATAATGGCCCCTTGAAGAAGGTTTTATGATCTGAACGTCATGGATGAGGAATCGGAGGCCCAGAAATGTTCAGTAGCTTGGCTTAGCCCATGTAATGAGGAGGCGGCAGAGCCAGGATGGGGACCCAGTCCATAATAATAAAAGCAAGAGTTCATATAACACGTACCGTGTGCTGGGCACAGCATGAGTGCTTTACACAGATTATTCATTTAACAACAATGGGCCTGGGGCAGACAGGTTGGGTAATTTGTCCAGGGTCATACAAGGATAGTCAGCGGAGGGTGCACTGAGGTCCTATTCCCGATCTTGCCTCTCACCCATGTTCTCTATGACCCCCACACTTGCTGAGAAGGATGCTTATGGGGCTTAGGAAACGGTCGTCACTGGGAGAGAGCAAGTGGATGGAGGTATCCTATGGACAACGGCAACCCACTTTCTGAAACAGACATTAGCCATGCCGGGAAGGTGAATGCAGGGAATTGAAAGCTAGACAAAGCCAGCTCCAGTCTACCAGACCAGTCCTGGTTGCATAACCAACCTGTTTCCCGAAGCCCTGAGGCTGGGACTTCCACTATTTCTCACCCAGGGGCATGCCTGCCCCATCTGGCAGTAACCAGACCCAAGCCCTGATAAAGGAGCCTACTTCTCACAGCCACAGCCAAGGAAGAGGGTGGATCTTTTTTTTTTTTTTTTTTTTTTTTGTCCTCATGTCCAGAGTCCTGAAATTGCCGAGTCCATCTCAGGAGCCCCTGAGTTAATGGCTACAAGTGAGCCTGGCTCCTTGGGGGCTACCAGAAAGCCACACCTTGGAGGGAGGCATTCACTGCAGTCAGCAGTGGCTATGCAAGGAACCTCTGGCCAGGTCTGCTGAGAAGATCCTCGCTCTGAATTTCTACAATTCTGGGGCATGTGACCAGTCTGGGGAGGGCTGACCTCAAAGACACAGACGTCACTGCCCTGCTTGTGGAAGCTTGAAATCTCTGTGGGAAGGTGAGGCAGGGGGCTCCGGTTAACCTTACACGATCCCTTCCCCTGGAATTTGGTGGGCAGCAACATTAGTTGCAAGACAGGGCCAGTGATAGCAGGAACATTCAGCCAACATTTCCCAAGGCCCTGCTGCTATCAGGCCCTGGACTAGGCTGAGAACATGTGAGGCTCACAGGCGGAGGGGCAGGGAGACAAGAAAACGGATGCACCTGTATACCAGAACCTTCCTCCCGGGCCCTCACTTAACTCTCCAGCCTCACCAAGCCCACCATGCACGTCCCCCGTGCTTTACTGTCTTCTCCTGACACTCAACGTATTTCCACCCCTCCATGCTTTTGCCTAGGCTGTGCCTCATGGCTAGTGACCTTCTACGTTTCCTTCAGATACAACTCACCTGTGACCTCCCACCCCACCCCACCCCAAGCACTCGTCACTCCCTCCTGTGTACTCCCACAGTGAAATGTCAGGAGAGGAGAGCTGATGCATCATATGGAAATTGTCTCTCCAGGGATGGAGCTGGTCTAGAAAAAGGACATTGTTACCGGTATCTAAATCCCCAAGTTTAGCAGGTGCCTGGCGTGTGATTGGCTAGGAATGGAGGGAGGGGCTGAGTGACAAGCACAATGTGCCAATGGGGTTGGGATTCTATAAAGATCTGGGGCCTAGGGTGGCTAGAGACAAAGTGCCTCTGCTGAGAATATGGATTCAATCACTCTCTCCGGATCAATTTGTCCTGTGTATTCTCAGCAGAAGCTCTTTTTCTGGAACATTCTGAGATGCCTGTGGAATTCCAGCTCCTAGCTGGGTATGGGAGGTGAGGAAAAGGAAGGACTCTGGGTTATTCTGAGGCTGCCAGCCAGACAACAGGATGAACGGTGGTGATGTTAACAGAGTGGGGACGAGCAGCAGGTGAAATATTCGGCTTTGGCCACACTGATATTTGCAGTGTGAGTGGACTCCCTTGGAAGAGCTACAGCAGCAGTTGTTACCCAGGCCAGAGCTTGGGGGGAGAGCCAGGTGACAGAGAAGAGGGAGGGCCAGCCTATGGTGCTGGCTGAAGCTTGGGAACTCAAGGGGAGGCCCTGTAGATCAATGAACTTTTTACATTGATCTGTGGGCTGTCTGTTATCGATTCACCAGTGCCAGAACGGGCACTTTAGAGGCCCAACACTTTGCCTACCCCTGAGGTAGCTCCAGACCTGAACTGGTCTTGGCGCACGGTAGGTGTTTAATAAATGTGTGTTTAAGCTGAAGGAGACTTGAGCATTTCGGTTCTTAGGGATGGAGCTGGTGGAGGGGGAGAACATAAGAAAGGAAAGGGGCCTGCACGGGGGCCAGGACCTGGGGGAGGCGGGAGGGGACCCAGCACATAACCACGGGCCTGAAGCTGGATGCAGCCAGCCAACCATCCAACTTGAACTGCCGGGCCAAAGAGAATGGAGTGACAAGTGGGAAAGTCTTGGGGAGACTGGAGAGGGCCAGTCAGGGTCCACCAAAAGCCAAGGTAGCATAGGTCCCCCACCCCACCCCGGCCAAAGTCAGGAGACCCTCTACACATCCCAGCTCACTCCCCCCACCAACTCAGAAAGGAACATTTCAGCCCTTTGGCAGCCCCACCCATTCCAGAGGTCAGCACTGTCCTCTCTGACTTTCCAGGATCATCAAAACTCTCAAAACGTCAGTTTATGTGAAAATATCCTCTCTCTTCTCTGTGCCCCCTCCAGTGCCTGGGACATAGTAAATATCCCTGAAGCCAGAAAATACCTGTCGTGGGCCTGATTTTTTTTTTTTTTTTTTGATTTTTTATTGAAAAATACAGTAGACTAGACAAACAGCCTCAGGTTTCTTAACATTCTAGTAGCAGCAGCACTAGTGATTAATTAGGGACCCCGGTGATGTGCAGGAACAGAACTCCAAGGAGAGCGGTGACAGGTCGGGGCCAGGTGCAGTCAGGCCAGACCCTCAGGCCTCAGAGCTCCCAGCCCGGGCTTTTCACTGATGCTGCTCAAGTCAGCAGCTTATACCTAGGGAACGGACTGAGGGCCCTGGACACCAGGTAGAGGCGATTAGACTTCATTATGTAGGCAGTAGGGAGCCACTGAAGACTTCAGGGGGAGGGCAGAGCACACTGGTCAGAGCTGCACCTGAGCAAGATGAACAAGCAGAGGAGCAGAGAATGAGCTGGAAAGCAAATGAGACTCCACCACAGGCAGCAAGCTGCCGGGTGGGGAGGCGCTGCAGGGGCATCCACGTGCTCAGGCCTCACTCCCTGGTGGGCGCAAACTACACTCCAGTCTGTGCCTGGAAACTCAGCATGGCAGATATGGTTCCTGAGCAGAGGGGTCTCTGGAAAGGCCTGATTTCTTTCCTGGTTGGGAGACCCGCGCTAAAGGGAGCCTCAGGAGAAAAGCTGGCTCCCTCTCCTCCCCCTCACTTCTAGCTGCCCCCACCAGCAGGACAGGGGCTCTGATGCCCTTCTGAGGGGGAACAGAAGGACTGGCTAAATCTACCTTCAGTTAAGGTCGCTGAACAGCAAACAGGCACGTGGGAAAGGCTGTAGCAGGAAGCACGGGTGATTGGAGAGCAAGGAAGATTCGCAGGCCTTCCCCAGCGTGGCAGCTTGCGGGGCGCAGCCGGTGAGGTGAGACCCGTGTGTGCGCGGCCCGGCCACACCACCAACTGGAAATGTCATTATCTGTTATTTACCACAACCGAGGACAAGAGGCTGCACAAAATTACCGTTCCTGGTAACAGCTGCTAAATAGATTTACCAACACTGCTTCCTGCTGCCTGAGTTCTCTCAAATGTACATTGACCAGACGCAGGGGGAAAAGCCACTGAGCTCTGGTGGCAAGGAGCCTGAGGGGGTGCCAGACACGTGTCTCTGGGAAGAAGCCCGACTAGCGTCTCCAACCCCTAATCAAGCACACAGACAATTTAGCGATTCAACAAGGGGCTGGCCTCACAGTGTCTGTGGTTCACGACTCAACACCAAAACTCAACCCCCTGCAGACCCCCACATGTGTCCAGCTACTGCCCAGCCACTCCTGGAGATGTGACAAACCAGGGCAAGGCCCTGGGCCTGCTCTGTGGGGGGTCTGCCTTAGGGGGGCCTAGGATGCCACACCCTACTGTGGATGGCTATTGGCTCTAAGGGCTTTAATCCGCTCTATTGGGGGACAATTAGTCAAGGACCTTGGAACCCAACTGGCAAGCTGGCACTAGACATCATCTCCCTTTGGGGTCTCCTATGTATTTAGCTCTCTTTACTCCCCAAAGGGTATGTGGGCAAAGTTCTGAACTGAGCCATAGGCGTAATTACAAGGCCTTGGCTGTGCCACCAGGAGCAAGTCACGGTCTTGAGCCTCAGAGTCTCCTTCTGAAACATGCGTATAGTAGCTGCTTTTCACCTGCCTAGCTCTGGGGCAACAGGAGGGGCATGTGGTATCACAGAAACATCAGAGGCAGAGGGGTGGGGGGCGTCTCAGAAGCACATGCCAGCTTCAACACTGGCGTCCCTGCTAAGAGGGCACAGACTCCATCACAGCCTGAGCCAAGGAGATTTAGGAAGCAAACCCGCCACAGCCTTTAAAACAATAAACCAAGCTGTGTTCGGAAGCACAGAGAAAGGAGTTTTAGCTCACAGCTGCGGCTGCTGCCACTATACTCTGTGGGGGCCTGTGGGGGCCCCTGAGGAGCAGGTTCTGGGGCAGTAACGCTGCAAGGGCTGGACGGAGCCTGCCCTTCACGGGAGGACACTGATGGCAGGGCCTCTCCTCCCACTGTTCCCTTTTACAGGAGAGGACAAGAGCCGCGAGAGATAAAGGGATTTTTATCCAAGGTCACATGGGGAGTTCAGAACAGAGCTGCGACTGTGGCCAGGTGTGCTGACGCCTGGTCCACGCACTGCAACTGCAGGCACAGCAGGCAGGTCCAGCGGAGCTGCAGATGTTTCATTTAGGGATTTAGGCAGAACTGCCCCCCATCTCATTCCACCAGCTATGTCCCTCCTCTGATTTACACAGGGACCAAAAAGACTTTTAAGAAATAAGCTCAACCCACACCCTCATCTAGATTTCAGACACGGGTGGGGATGAGGGGCAGGGAAAGCACTGAGCAGAGAAAGGCAGCAGAAGCCAAATTGCAAAGAGGGCTATGACCCTGGGAGAGACTGGAACACTGGGAAGAGGCCAGACACAGCAGGGAGCAGCAGGAAGGGTGTTTGGAGTGAAAGAGGGTGGGCCTGGCCCAGCACCCCCATCCGGTCCTGCCCCCCACAGGGTGTGTGAGCAGCCTAGAAAAGAAGGGGCTTCAGTAAAATGCGAAAAACTCCCTTATATCATACAGCAACTAAAGACCGTGTTAGATTTCCATGTTTAGAGTTGGGGGGATGTCTTTAATATGCTATTAAATGCAAAAAGGAAATTACAGAGCAAGGGTAGTCTATGATGGTCCCATTCAAAAAATATATATGCATATATACCAGTGAATGTCTGTATGTGTGTGGAGAGAGAAAGACAAACGCCCAGGCTGCTAAGATTGGAGGTAAGGCAGGGCCGTGGTAACAGTTTATACATTCTGTATTGTTTGATTTTATAATTATTGAGTGGTTACTATGTGCCAGGCACTGTTTCTAAGAGCTTATCATGTACTTCACTCATTTCAATCCTCACACCACCTTAGGAGGGACGTACTATTATTAGTCCCAATTTCCAGGTGAGAAAACTGAGGCAGAGAGGCAAGGTTAACTGCCCAAGTCAAGAGGAGAACCCACGCAGTCCGAATTCAGGGCTCTTAACCTCTATGCAAGAGTGTCAATTACTCTTTTAAATTCCAGGAAAAGAAAACCAATCACAAAGTAAAGGGTCTACATCTCACTAAATCCTTCAGTACTTTGAAGCCCAAGCAACCAACCCTGGCACCATCCACCTGAACCCCACCAACACATGACAGGGAGGGAAAGGAAATCATACTCTTTCTCACTTCTGAGTGGCCTGGCACCCTGGGTGAGGGGCAAATGGGCTGGGACACGGGTCAGCACACTTTTTATGTAAAAGGCCAGAAAGTAAATATTCTAGGCTCTCTGTCACAGACTCCTAAACCTTGCCAATATAGCACTGAAGCAGCCATAGATGATATGTAAATGAATGGGTGTGGCCTGTTCTAACCGAATGTTATAGACATTGAAATTGAAATTTCATATAATTTTCACGTCACAGATATTCTTCTTCCTTTGATTCCCCCCCCCCCCAACCATTTACAAATGTAAAAACCATCTAGCTCATGGATTGTACAAAAGCAGGTGCTGACCCACCCAGCTCTTGGGTCCCTGGTGCAGCAGTGGAACGGGGGAAAGGGGCGGAGTCACCAGGATGGCTGGAGTGCGTTGGGGGGGGGCACAGCCCAGGACGGGGCAGGAGTTGTCAAATCTGGAAACATAGTCAGAAGTCAAGCTGGGGGTCTAGTCACTGGCAGTGGTGACTCAGGGTAAAGCCCAAGTTGGGGCTCGGTGGAGATGGACCACAGAAGCCCTGTGTTCTTGGTGGTCACACTGAAGACAGCCCCACCAGGGCCAATCTGGAGGACGGAGATGCCTCACAGCTGAGGGGCTAAGCGGGGAGAAGCACCCCTCCGCGGAGGCCCAGCTCTCACCAACCTCTCTGCCCCCCGCACCCCAGTGAGCAGCTTCCCCAGCATTTACAGGGGTTGTTCCTTCTCAATGTGATGCCCCTTGACCGCATACAGCAGGTGTCTAATGACCAGTCCTGGCTCATCTAGTGACAGAGAGGCTCTGACATGTCAACAGCATGACATCCATGTGGGGACAACAGGTCACAGAAATGTCTCCAGACAGGTCATTTAGGCAGGTTCAAAGGGAGAAGACAGCTGACCCCAAGCAATGCTTCCACCATGCTCTCCTGGTGGGCGTCTTCTCCTCAACCTGGACCTCTGTGCTCTCCTAGTGCTTCAGTCACCCCCACGTCTACCTCTGGGCTGCTGATCTCCCGCCAGGGCCCCTCTTCAGACCATCAGCCTGGGGTCCAGCCCACAGACTACATGACCACATGGCTTCCCCAGGACTCTCAGCCCTACCTGCACCCCCAACCCCTCCCCACGCCTGCTCCTGCACCAGCCCAGCCTTGCACACTGGGCCCCAAGCATACGTGCGGCACACTGGACAAGGCCATTGAACCTTGCCACTGACCGTGCCCACAAACCCCCTGTGGCCAGGCAAGGGACTTAACCTCCACACTCTTGCTTCTTCAGGGCAAAGTGTGGATCAGGGTGGCTGATAATTAAGTGGGGGAGGGGCCTGGCCTGGAATGAGCTATCAATCACCGGTAGCTTTGGTTATTTCTAACTCTTAACTGTCTTTTGAGTCTCCATTCTAGAGGTTCCTGCCTGAATTCATGCCCGTGTTATTGCTAATTGGATAATTCAGCATCCAACAGGCTCTCTCCAATGTACCACATGGTCCCCACCCCAAATCTGCCTCTGGACTTAGCCTCCCCAGAGACCCACATGATTGTCATGCCTGCTTAGCGCCCTTTGACGGCCCTGCTGCCTGCAGGACACTTCTCAGCCTGGCACCCAGGGCCCTTCACGATCCTTACTTCATTCTCTCCCCTCCCCCTCAGCCTGCCTCCCTCCCCCCCGCTTCTTCATACCCCAAATTACTAGCTATGCCAAATGTCCACCAGTCCCTGCACTTCCTACTCACCCTGCCTCTACAGAGCTGTGCCTCCTCTTGAAATGCCCTCCCCTGGCACCCCAGTTTCCACCCTTTCAGGCCCTGCTCAAATATAAGCTCTACTCTGCAGCCTCTCACACCTCTTCAGGGGGCAGCCTTGCCACCCTTCTGCTCCGAGATCACTCCATGCCTTTTGCTCCTATAGCACTTCTCACACTGTGTTGCATTATACATCACCAGCGGTGGGCTCCTGGAGGGCAGGGCTTTCATGAAGGTGAGCTAAGTGGGCAGGGTCTCTAGAGGGCTGCAGGAACTGACTCAATGACCATAAGGCTCGTCTCTCTCCAGGAAGCTCTGGGCCTTGCCACCAGGGGTCGAGCGGTTCCCTGAGCACACCCTGGTTCTTGGCAACGGCTTAGCTGCTTTTGACCTTGAGCTGAAGGTCAGTGCTCAATGGGGTGGACACAATGGTCACTGGCCTGCACAAAGCAGCAAGAAACAAGCTACTCTGGGGGGAAGAAAAGCCATGCCACAGGCACCAGAACAACAAGAAATAAGTGTGTCTTAATGGAGTTGTTCTGTCAGACTGGCGGGCTAATGTTCCAGGATGCTGCGTGGTGACTCCAGTCTGGCAACAGTGGCCAACTCAATTCCTGCCAAGCAGCCTGGGCGATGAAGCAGCAGCCAGAGCGAGCCCTCAGGGCAGGCGAATTAAGTGACTTTTTCTGGGAATTTAGGAAACATCAGTCGCTGAGTGAAAAAAAATCCATCTTTGTAATGAGACACAAACACATGTTCTTCTACATCTGAATTAAGTCGAGGAGGAGAAAGGGCAGTGCGAGGCCAATATGGAGGCAGCTCAGATGAAATGGCTAATGCTCCAGGAGGCTGATGCTTCTGTGGCTGCACCCGAGGGACAGAGGTGCTGAGGGCTGGGTTTGGAGAGGGAGTGGGGGACATGGATGAGTTTCATCACACCCCCATTCAGGAAGGAGGCTCTGCGGAAAAACTGCCCCTTCTTATCCTTGTGTACTGTTGATAGGAAGGGAAAATAGTGCAGCTGTCATGGAAAGCTGGATGACAACTCCTCCAAAAATTAAAAAGAATTACTACATGAGCCAACAACTCCACTTCTGGGTATATGAGGTCTGACAATTAAGTTTGTGAACTAACCCTAGAAAAAGTGCTACATACCTCACTGCTGAATATCACTACAGTCACCTTCGACGTGCCCCCCTTGGGAAGCTATGCACTGACGGCAGGACCTCGTCCACCCTTCAAAGCAATTTTGGAACTTTCTGGAATGGCCATCAGAGCTGTCATCGTATTACCCTTGATGTCCTGAATGTCATCAAAATGTCTTCCTTTCAATATTTCCTTTATCTTCGAGTAAAGAAAGAAGTCACTGGGGGCCAGATCAGGTGAGTAGGGAGTATGTTCCAATACAGTTATTTGTTTACTGGCTAAAAACTCCCTCATGGACAGTGCCATGTGAGCTGGTGCATCGTCGTGATGCAAGAGCCATGAATTGGTGAAAAGTTCAGGCGGTTTTAGTCTAACTTTTTCATGCAGGCTTTGCAGCACTTCCAAATAGTAAACTTGGTTAACTGTTTGTGCAGTTGGTGCAAATTCATGATGAATAATCCCTCCAATATCAAAAAAGGTTAGCAACATTGTTTTGACTCTTGATTTGGACTGATGGAACTTTTTTGGTTGTGGAGAATTGGCTGACTTCCATTGTGCACTTGGATGCTTTGTTTCAGGGTTGTATTGGTACACACATGTTTTGTCACCAGTGATAACACGGCCCAAAACATCATCTTGCCTCTCCCAAAGGTCTTGGCAAACTTCGACTCTCCTTTGCTTTTATTCATCGGTGAGCTCCTTTGGGACCATTTTTACACACACCTTTCTCATGTTAAGATTTTCCTGTTTCTCTATCAATGTTTAGTTGGTCTGCTATGCTTCTCACAGTCAGTCGACAATTTTGATGCACAATTTGATGAATTTTTGGAATGTTTTTATCAGTTCTGCTCATTATTGGCCACCTGCCTTCTCTTCATCACTGAGGCGTTCTCTCCCCTCAGAAAAAAGGTTTAATCCATTTGTACACTGCCGTTTTCTTCCTGACATTATCCCCATAAACTTGGACTAACATGTCTCTGATTTCACTTCCACTCTTGCCAAGTTTAACAAGAAATTTAATGTTTGTTCGTTGCTTGAATTCAAACTCAGACATTCTCGCAATGGCACACAAAAACACGCAACAATAATATACTCCACTCAGCAAGACACCACCACACATCAAGAACACAGATGTGAGACCCTGATATACCAAAGTTATGAAACCTTATCGAGCTGTTTGTACAGGGCTGCCACTATAAGCGCACGGTGGCAAGTTTGCGAACTTAATTGTCATACCACATGCCCAAAAGAATTCAAAGGAAGGCCTCTGAGAAATATGTGCATCCCATATTCATAGGAATACTACTCACAATAGCTAAGCTGTGAAGCAACCCAAGTGTCAGTGGACAGATGAGTGGATCAACAAAATGTGATACCTTTATACAGTAAAATATTAACTTTAAAAAGGAAGGAAATTCTGACACATGCTACAACATGAATGAACCCTGAAGACATTATGCTCAGTGAAATAAGCCAAACACAAAAGGACACATATTATATTATTCTGCTTACATGAGATAACTAGTCATCAAATTCACAAAAACAGAGCGGCCGGATTTCTCAGTTGGTTAGAGCGCGAGCTCTTAACAGCAGGGTTGCTGGTTCAATTCCCGCATGGGATGGTGGGCTGCACCCCCTGCAACTAAGATTGAAAACGACGACTGGACTTGGAGCTGAGCTGCGCCCTCCACAACTAGATTGAAGGACAACAACTTGGAGCTGATGGGCCCTGGAGAAACACACTGTTCCCCAATTTAAAAAAAAATTTCACAAAAACAGAAAGTAGAA
Source organism: Rhinolophus sinicus (assembly GCF_057876585.1). NCBI lineage: Eukaryota > Metazoa > Chordata > Mammalia > Chiroptera > Rhinolophidae > Rhinolophus > Rhinolophus sinicus. Next base: position 19,219,236 of record NC_142512.1, read on the forward strand.
TGGTGGACGCCAGGGGTTGGGGTGGGTGGGAATGGGGAGTTAATGTTTAATGGGTATAGAGTTTCAGTTTTGCAAGATGAGAAAGTTCTGGAGATGATGGTGGTGATGGAACACAACAACGTGAGGGAATTTAATGCCCTTGAACCATACACTTAAAATGGTAAATTTTATGTTATGTACATTTTACCATAAAGTTCAAAATATGTAATTTAAAAAACTGCCTCCTCCTATTTTGGGGGACTCAAGTTAATCCAAGGCATAGGGTGGAGCAGCCCCCAATCCGCAGGCCCAGCGAAGGCCAGGCCACAAAGCTTGAAAAGTCATTTGTGGGGTCCTCTCCCCACCATGCCTCCCTGGCTTTCTTTCTGTTCTTGTTTATGCCACATTCTTTCCCACCCAGTCCCTCATCCATGCTGCTCTCTCTGCCTGGGACACTTTCTGCCAGATCTGATTTTTTCTCGTCATGGTCTCAGCTCAAATCTCACCTCCTCATAGAGGCCCATGCTGTGCATCCAAAATAAAATAGCTGCCTTCTCACTCCCTCCCCACTGGCTCTTAGAGTGTCCTATACCCCTCCCCCACTTTTTATGTTTTTGTCACTTTCTGGAATTATTGTATTTACTTGTTCTTGTCCATCTTGCCTTTCTAGGTCATAAACTCTATGGGGTTGATGTAGCACAGTGGTTAATGGCAAGGACGCTCAGAACCAGACTGCTTGGGTTCAAATCCTGGCTCTACAACTAACTAGCGGAGAGACCTTGGGCAAGGTACTTATCCACTCTGTGCCTCAGTTTGCCCATCTGTAAAAGGGGATGATAATAGCGCCAATCCCATACGGTTTGTTAGGAGGACTGAATGAGTTAACATGTGACGAGCCCTTAGAACAATGTCTGGCAGAGTGAAAGAGGGAAGTACTAGCTCTTATTACTACCTACCAGTGGTTAGGAGGGTGAGGCCACCTCCTGCCTTGTTCATCACAGCACCTTCAGGGCCTGGCAGATAGTCAGTATCCAATAAAACATTGTAGAAAGAATGAATGAAAAAAATTCTGCAGAGACAAGCCCTTCATAAAATTCAACTTCATTCACAAGGATGGGCCTAGGGTGCTGAGCTGGCTCCCAAGAAGGTCAAAGTCTCCCAAAGGGGCTGCCTGTCCTCCCACCCGCACAGACCGTGGCCCTGTGAGCTCAGTCATCCCTATGTGTTGAGCTTTTGCAGTGGGAACATCCTGAGAACATTTGGCTGCTTCTGAAGGTTGGGAAAGGGGCTGGAAAAGCTGTTTTCCTTAGTGGTGGTGAGGGCAGCCAGCTGGCCACTGCTGGCTCCGGCTGGAATACAGGCAGAGGGTGGCCTCTAGACTGGGCCTTCCGGGTGCTCCCGGCGTCCCCAAAGGCATCGTCCATGCTGACACAGGCACCCACTCCTCCACCTTAGAGTGATGTCTCCTGTGTTCACTCGCTCTTTCTTTTTTTCCTTCTTTCTTTATTCTCCGAAATAGTGATTATTTTACCTTTCACATTTAAATCTAAAATCATTCTGGAATTGACTTTTGTGCCTAGTGTGAGGTAAAGGTCAAGATACATTTTTTTCCATATGAACACGCAAATGACCTCACATTATTTATCCAAAAGACCATTCTTTTCCCCACCACATACCAGGTGCCCTTTGTCATGAGTTATATTTTTCACTTTCTCTCATTTTTGTCTCAGGTATATAGAAATACCGATTTTCTTATATGTATATGGAACTTGTATACAACCACCTTGCTCAATTCACCAACTGATGTTAGTTCAGCCATTTGTATTTAGATTCTTTCAGAGTTTCTAGTGACATAATCACGTTACTCATGCACAATGACAGTTTTAGCTATTGTTTTCCAACGCTTTGCCATATTTTCTTTTTTTTGCCTGATTGTACTGGCAAGCCCTCCAGTACAACGCTGGATAGAAGTGGTGATAAGGATACAAATAACTTGTCTTGTTCCTGATTTTCTGAGAAAAGTTTTCAATATTTAACCACTGAGTATGTTTCTTCTCCTGTGCTCTTAAGAAAGCTATCCCTGCTTCTCCAAGGATGGGAAAGCACACGAGAGGGAATGCTTTGGTCTGAAGGAATGGAGGGCAGCACGACACAACGAACGCCCGTGGGGGACCTAGCTCCCCACTATCCAGCTGGGTGACCCGAGCAGGCCACACTGCCTCCACTGAGCCTCTGTCTTCTACCTGTGACTGGGGAACAGCCTCACCTCCCCTGTAGCCCTTACAGCTTTGTCCTGAGGACCAAACAGGATGACTGTTGTGAAAGCATTTTATAGACTCACAAGGTGAAAATAATGGTCTCAGTGTTCACTGTTGGCAAGAGCAAGGACGGCCTGAAGGAAGGCACTGGGGATCCTGAGTGAGTGAGTGTGTGTTTGTGTGTATGTGTGTTTGTGTGCGTGTGCAATGTGGTGTGGGTATGAGGGGGTATGGGGGCATGTGGGAGTGTGGGGTGTGGTGTGTGTGGGGTATGGGCTGGTGTGCTATATGAAGATGGAGGGGAGGTGTGAGGGGGGTGGGGGCTGTGTGGTTCGGGGGGAAGATATGGGGGGGAGGGCAAAGGGAGTAAGACAAGCAGAGGGAAGGCTAGCCACTGAGGTCCTTCACCACTGCCCTGAGCCAGGTCTGGGGCTGGGACCTTAGAGCAAGGTTTTCAAACATAAGGAGAATCAAAATCCGCTGGAGGGCTTCATAAATACAGATTGCACCCCCCCATCTGTTCAGTAGGTGTAATGGACCAAATGGTCGTGTCCCCTCAAATTCACATGGTGAAGCCCTAACTGCCAATGTGATGGTGTTTGAAGGTGGAGACTAAGGGAGGTGATTAGCGCCCCATGAGCTCATCAGGGTGGGCTCCTGTGATGGGATTAATGGTCCCTGGGTTACTGCCAGCTCCCCTGCTGGGGGTCTGGAATGACCCCCCTCAAACAGCTCCTCAGAGGTTGAGCAGGGTAGGGGGCAGGGATCAAGCTTGGGCTTGGCGCCTTCCCTCCAGTGCCCCCCATCCTGGATAGGGGATGCCTGACTCCCCCCATGGCCCCCCCACACACACACACCTGGACTTCTCCGAAAGGCTTTGAGCAGAGCGCAGAGCACAGGGCTAGCGGGTTGCCTCATCCTCTTTCACAGGGACTCAGCACACATTCCTGAGACCATCGTTTTGAGACACGGGCAGGCTTATCTGCACCCACACATTTTGGCTGAGACCAGACAAATTCCTACTGCCTCCCTTGCGTGACGATAACGCCTCAGGTGGTTCTTCTCCTGCAGCCCCACCCAACCTCCCATCGCTGGTGAGGCCCGACTCTCAATTAAACTGAAAGCTGGCTGACTCAGACCTTAGGCAATTAGGAGTGCCAGGCCTCTCTAATTCACCAGCCAGCCCCTCTCCTTTCCTACCGCAGCCCTCCTGTAATGAGGGCAGGCAGGCTGGGCATGCCGGCCCAATTATGGAGGAGATGCTGCGGCAAGGGCTGGCATCATGGATTCCACCCGCACGCTTGTTAGCTTGTGGCTGCTGAACGCTGCCAGGGCTTTTGCAGGGGACAGCTCCATGGGGCGGGGAGCACCTGAAGCCTGGAGGTGGACATTTCCCACGTCAGAGTTCTCTCCAGCATCTCTTCTCAGCAGCCTGCCCAGGCCCACACTCCTCCCAGGACCCACTGAAGAAGGTGAAGAGGTGGAAAGCGGAGATAGAAATACACAGCGAGGTGCCCCAGAAATTGGTGAGCCTAGAGTGGAGGACTCCTGATGCCCCTAGTTAGGCCAGTACCCTGTTCGAGCTCTCTCAGGCTCCCAGGGCTGCCTCCATAACCCCAAACATAACTGTAATTAATTATCCACGGACATTTAACACCTCCCTCCTGAGCCGCAGGGATCTGTGTGTCTTTACACTGCATCCCTCTGTGCCGGTACCAGTTGACATACAATAAATACTTGCCGCTGAGTGAATAGGCTGAGTGAATAGATGACAATGTCCTCCCCTCCCAAACACCAGAGAGCCCCTGCAGGGACTAAAGCTTTTCAGAAGGATCTGAGGCTCAGTCTGGGCCTCCTGATTCTCCAGGGACTCTGCTCCAAAGTGACCACCACCCGACAGAGTGGCCCCAGGGTGTCTGTGATCATCTGTGATTATCTCCTGAGGACCCAGGGTTCTAAGGACCTGCCAACTCTGATCAAATGCAGCTTGGCCCTCAAGAGAACTCTTCCTTCTAACAAGCCCCATCTCCTACCCCAAGATCTCAGCTCTTCAGGTCCCCTTGATCTTGCCCCTTGACCCTCCTCCAAAGTCCCCTGTTTCTAAGTCAAATCTGACATCATCTCCTGTGTTCTTTCTTCTTTCAACACATTTCTCCCTGGCCTCGGGGCCTGCATGCTCACAGTCAGATGCTTGCCCAGCCCATTTCCAGCTATGTGCCTCTGCTGTGCTCTCCTCCCCTGCCTGGAATGCCCTGAGCTCTGCTATCGCCCGCCTCTGAGAAGACTTCAGGAGACAGCTCCTCCAGGCAGCCCTCCTGACTGCTCTCAGTCCTGGAAACCCTGGTCTCAGCCATGGTCATCATCACTCTAGAGGACACTGTCTTCCCACTTTGATCATCAGGATCCGAGGGAAGTGACTGTTTTGGACCCTTCTCCTTTTGGAGTCCCCTAACCCAGAATGAGTTCACAACAGGCTGAATAAATGATTGAGTGTTAGTTTCATACGAGGAACTTGCAAAGAACCTGAGCAGTTTGGTTTCCCTACTGGCTCAAGACATCCAATGTTGGAGTGCTACAAAGGCTTCCAGAGGCTTTTATATAAACTACAAAAAATATGGGACTAACTGTGGGAACTCCAATTTTAAGTTCAAGAACACATGCATTTTAATAAGGAGAATGTGGGGTGCTATGGACCGCACTGCAGCCCATCACAACTCCTATGCTGAAGACCTAACCCCCAATGTGACTACATTTGAGATAGAATCTTTAGTAGATACTTTAAGGTTAAACGAGGTCATAAGGGTGGGGCCCCACCTTCTTCCTAGTGTCCTTATTAGAAGTGGAAGAGAGACCAGGGTTTTCTCTCCACAAAGTGAGGACACAGGGAGAAGGTGGCATCTGCAAACCATGAAGAGGGCTGTCACCAGAAACTGAGTGGGCCAGCACATTGACCTTGGACTTCCCAGGACACAGGGAGAAGGTGGCATCTGCAAACCATGAAGAGGGCTGTCACCAGAAACTGAGTGGGCCAGCACATTGACCTTGGACTTCCCAGCCTCCAAAACTATGAGAAACAAACGTCTGTTGTTGAAGCTGCCCAGTCTATAGTAGTTTGTTATGGCAGCCTGAGTTGACCAAAGCATGGGACGCCACTAAACTTTTTTTGAGATATATGGGAGGTCAGTTCCATTCTTTGTAACACGTGGGCAGTCTGAGCAGCTAGCACCTTGCAGTGCAGTAATAATAATAGCAGTAACAACAGCAGGTATGTTTTACCGATTGTTCGAAATGGACCCGACACTCTGCTAAGGGCTTCACTGCATTATTAGCTCATTTACTCCTCACACCCAGCCAGGGATGACATAAGCTTTATTACCCCATTTACAGATGAACTAACAGAGGCTCAGACAGGTTAAATGACTTGTACAAGGTCACTGTGCTGTGGCAAACCTGGGACCACAATCCAAGTCCGTCTGCATGGGAACAGCACTTACTGGCAAGGCCAGGAGGACCACCACCCATTCACCATGCAGGGCGGACCAAGTGGCCTCTTGCCCTGGCCCAACTTCATTCTAGAATCCTCTCTCTTTCCTAGGGCCCTCAGGTATGCTCTCTAACCCTTAGACCCATCTGCTTAGAATATACTCAAGAGACTGATTCGCTTAGCATATGGCCCCATCCCTATGCTGTCTGGTCCCCGACTCCATCCCTCCCAACGACAGCCATCACCACCTAACTCGTCTCCCACTTTCACTCTATGCCCCCTGCAATCCGCTCGCTAGATAGCAGCTAGGCTCATCTCTTAAAAACAAATCAGATCACACATCACGCCCCTGCTTAAAATGCTCCACTGGCATCCTATTGAACGTAGAATCAAATCTCAACTCCTGACCTTGACTTTCGAGGCTCTGTGTGATCAGCTGTGCCCAATTCTCACTCCCTCTGCCCCAGATGCCTTCACGGTTTCTGCTTCAGGGCCTTTGTGCTTGATGTTCCCTCTGCCTGAAACACTTGTGCACCCAGATCTTCTGGGGGCTGGTTCTTGTTCAGGTCTGAGCTCAGAGGCCCTCCCAGCCATACTCTTATCACATAGCCCTGTCGTAATTCACTTAGAGCCCTCAGGCTACTAGACATTATGTTTGCTTGTTTATTTGTTTGTTGTTTCTCTCCTCCCACCCCTGGAAAATAATCTCTATGAGAGCAAGGATTTCATCTGTCTTGTTCATGGGATCACCAGCACCTAGAAGAGGGCCTACACACAGTGGGTCCTCTACTATTTGCAGAATGAATAAATGAACGAACAAATGAACGAATGAATGAACCACACAATCTTTTCAAAGACGGATGAAGAAACCCCCCCAAATGCCCATTAAGCTGTGGCCCTAATTAGCATGTTCTCCTCCCACTTTCGTGCAGGAACAAGTGCCCTCAGAAGCTCAAAGGGCTCCTCACCTTGCCACCCAAGACAGGACCAAGTCCTCAGCTTCCTGCAACTTAAGAACAATTTCAAATGGAACTGTCCTCTGGACTAGCCCAGTGCTCCAGGGTACCATGGGGTGGGGGTGGCAAAAGTGTCTGGAAGCGCATGTTTTCCCACCCCCGCATCCAGCTGAGGTCTTCTCCTGGGACTGCCACTGTGACCTAGGGAATGGCTCCATGGAGCGGCTGGCATTAACCCTTCAGCAGCAGGGGCAGCAGCCTGCCTCTGTGGCAGAAGCCCCAGACTTTTCCAGGGGAAGGAGATAAGGCTCTGTCCCTTCGTCACGGTCCTGCAAACCTGAACATTTATAGCAATTGTGGGGTTGAGAGGCAGAAGGAGGAAATAGGATGCTGGGGCCCTATTCTCCCAGGCAGAAATCACAACATATAACCCTGCCTGCCCAGGTGTTGGGAGCAAGACATTCCGGGTCCGTGTGCCCACTTCCTTTGTTGGTATCTAGCCCAGAACCTATGGAAGGATTAAGGAGGAGCTGGCACACGCATGCCCATCCTGACACCCAGGTTCCTGCCATACTGTTCTTGAGACCCTTTACCAGTTAATCTACATTCCTCAGCCCAGTTCACAACATGTGACAGAGCAGGGGGTAAAAGAAAGATCTTAGCTGAAATCCTGACTTTCCCACTTATTATTTGTTGTACATATTAACCTCTTTGCGCCTTTATCATCCAGCTTTTGAATGCCACTGACAATGCCCTTGGCAAGGTTGTCAAGTTCATGTTTCTGTTTTGACTTCATATTTTACAGTGCTTTCAACTCTTACCAACCCCACCCCACCCCACCCCGAGTCTCACATCCCCTATTACTTCTTCCCAGAATTTATTACTTATTGAAGCCTTCTTATTTATTTGATCATTTTTGATCAAAGTTTTTGGTTCCCGCACCCAGTGTAATCTCAAGAGAAGAAGGTTCTTTCTCTGTCTTGTTCACCAAAATAACTCCAGGCGTAAAACGTCAGACTGGCTCATGGAAGTTACTTGAGGATTGGTTCCAATAAAATGAGAGTGAAAAACTAAAAAAGTGGAAGACATGGCATCTTGGGAACAGTGAGGGCAGTAGGAGGGCAGTAAGTAACCTAGGAGGGCAGTAAAGGGTAGTCCCATGATTATAACTATGCAGAAAGTAGTCTAAGCTTGAGCAGGAATAAGAATCTAGAAGGGTTTCTGGAAGGAAAAAACGTAGGCTCCATGTAATAGAGAATAAACTAGAGATGCTAAATAGTCTTGAGGATCAGAAGGCACATTATTCTTTGGTCAATAAAAAAAAGAAAGGCAATTAGAAACTCCAGGGAAAACAAAAAAGTTATTATCAAACATATTAGACTCAATATGAAACAATTTAGTATGTGGTATAATTTAGAATGATTGGTAGAGTATAATAAGAACAGGAGGGGTGGCCGGTTAGCTCAGTTGGTTAGAGCACGGTGCTACTAACACCAAGTTTGCCGGTTTGATCCCTGCATGGGCCACTGTGAGCTGTGCTCTCCTTAAAAAAATAAATAAATAAATAAAATGGGGCACTTTTAAAAAAAAAAAAAAGAAAAGAAAAAAGAACAGGAGAAAATCCATTTGACCTTCGTGCAAAACTCATTCTCTCCCCCCCCCCCCCCCCCCGCCCTTCTTCCGCCTCCCCTTCCCCCATTCTGGTTCAAGCCATTGTTCCTCAGTCTAGTTGTGTAGGACACAGCTCCCTGGCTTGTGCTGGTGTTATGAGCCTTGTGGTTCCCCCCACAGCTGAGGCAGTCGGTTGACTGCTCACAGCCGCTCACAGCAGCTCTCGCCGGCTGCCGGCCACAGCCGCTCAACTACCTGAGCCACCGGGCTGGCCCTGATTCTCATCTGAGAGAGGGCAGGGATCAAGAGAACAGACCAACAGAAGAAGAAATGCAACCCTAGCAGATTTTTTTGGCCCTGAGGAGGACTGTATTTACTTAACAACAACTAATAACATTAACTGAGTACGTAACGTGCCAGACAAGGTTTTAAGAGCTTTGCACTAAGAGTTAATCCTCACAACTCTCTAAGGCACATGTTATCATTATCCCTATTTTACAGATGAGAATGATGAGGCATGAGCTATTAAGCAAGTTTTCTGAGGTTAGATGGTTAGTGGAAGAGCTGTATTCATAACTGGGCCTGTGAGACCCAGACGTCCACTCCCTCTAGGGCTGGCCCTAGAAGCCAGGCCGTTTGACTTTCAGGCTCCAATCCTTCTTGCCAAGAAGCATAGGACACGATGTGATTATCCATGTATGCTCAGATACACACACACACTCCTGGGAGCCTGGGTGCAAAGCCACAGAGCAGCGGGACAGCTGGTCTAGGCTGGATAGCCAGAGTGGCGGGGCCAGAGCAGGGCCTTACCTTCCTGCAGTCTTTGCAGAACACCGACGAGCTGCCCAGGAAGCCCAGCACCTCCCCACAGAGCAGACACTGGGAGAGGCCGTTCCCCATCACGTTGCGCCTCATGGTCTCCAGCCGCTCCACCAGCCGCCTGTAGCACAGGACACAGCGTCAGATGGGATGTGCTTCCTGTGTCCAACCCAACCACTGCCCAGACTCGGCTGCCACGAGGCCTCAACACTATATATTCCAAGCCCCATGCACTGTGTCCTTACCTGGGGTACTGTTCCCTGACTCACCTCTTTCCCTGGCTAACTCCTCATCATTCATTTACTCACCGGTATTGATTGAGCACCTATGATGTGTCAGGCATTGGGATTATTTACTGTCGCCAACAAGCCAGAGACCAGACTTGGTCCCTGCTCTCATGGAACTTATGTTCAGTAAAGGGAGAAAGTCCAGAGATAAGTAAACCAGCAAACTGGCTTTAGAGGAGGAAGCACTAAAATAACTCAAGTAAGTGGGTGGGGGCAGGGGCATGTCAGGTGGTCAGTGGAAGCCTCTCTGAGCTTAGAGCTAAAGGATGACAAGAACCAGGCCATGTGAAGAGCTCGGGGAGGAAGCCTTCCAGGCCGGGGACCAGTCGGGGCTAAGGTTCGGGGTGGGAAAGGGCCCGGCACATTAGAAGGGTAAGGTCAGCGTGGCTACTGCCTGGTAAGCGAGCGGGAGCCTGGGATAAAAGGAGGCTGGAGGGGCGAGGAGGGCCCAGATTACGTGGGTTTAATAGGTCACAAAATGTGGTTTGGATTATTCCCTCAGTTCACCATGAAGCTCCTGAGGAGTTTTAAGGAAAGGAGTGATTGGATCTGAGTGACAGTTTTAAGAGCTCACTCAGGATTACAAGGGGAGAGGAAGTGAGGAAGCCAGCGGGTGATGGTGGGGGGTCCAGGGAAGGGGGATGGAGACGGGGACAGGCTGTATTTCAGAGGCAACCTGGATGGATACAGGGTGCAGGGAGGTAAAAGGGATCCAGGATGATGCAGAAACTTTTTCATTTCAAGAAGCTGGAGAAAGAAAGAAAAAGAGCCCATCTTTGAAGCTCTGATGCTGAGTGTCCCTTAGCCCTGAACCCCACTAAGCCTGGAGTAGGCGCCTCTCCCCGGGGTCCCACGGTCCCTTAGGCCAGGGGGACCCGTTTCACGACAACTTGTAATGCCGTACTACAATCTCTGCAAAACTGGCAGCCACTTCTGAGTTGTTGGCCGCTGTATCGCCAGTGCCCAGTGGACATTCAGTGAAAATGCCTGAATGAATGAAGGGCAGAGTGCGGATACATTATCTCCTCTAATTGTCACAACCCCCCAGTGAGGAGGATGCTACTTCCCCCCATTTGAAAGATGAGAAGATTGAGGCTCAGAAGATAGGAAGTCACTTGCCAGGGTCACACAATTCCTAAGAGGTGGACTCCAGGTCCATACCCAGGTCCCCCTCTCATGACAACCCCACGCTCTCCCCTGAGCTGATCAGGCCTTTCCTAGGGGGCAAGGGAGAGCAGACTGGGCACTGAGGCTGCCTCTCCCCACGTGCCCTCCTGACTTCCACACGGATCATCGTGCCCCACCCAGGGACCTGCAGGGACTCGGGAGCAAACCCTGCTTCCGTCCTGGCCTAACCCACTTGTTCTCAGGGATCCTCGGTCAGTTACATCCCTGAGCTCCTGGCTCACGAAACACACAGGTCACACGTCCTCCTTCTGAGATCATTAACCTGAGGCACTGCCTTTTGGGTCACTCTGTACCCTGCCAAACCCAGTGCTCCCAGAGAGGGCCAGACAATGTGAGCAGCACAGGGAAGTCTAAGACGGCAGCCCAGATGCATTCCCACTGCCTAGGAGAGCCCACGTGAAACACCCCCACCACTCCCCGGTCCCCTCGGGGGAGCCCGAGGGATGCAACACTGGCATGTCAATCAATCATCAGCGCCAGGGCTGCAGAGAGCCTGGCAGGGCCCCGGGCAGCACAGGGCCAGAGCCCAGTGTGGGGGGAAAAGCAAAAGACAGACAACTAGTCTGGGCGAACCCCTGTGTGTAATGCAATGACAGTAACAGGTCAGTAGTATTGAGGCGAGTACATTCAATGTTGGGATAGCAGTGGTCTTTGTAGTGGTGCTTTCACTTTCTAGGGCTGTGCATTCTTCCAGTGTCTGACTTTTTTACATGATCATATATTTACTAGAAAGATAAATAGGAGAACAAAGAGATCAGAATCAAATTAACTCCTGCCCAAGGCAACGCACTGCATTTGTGTTTTCCCACTTGTGCTTTTTTGTGTTTTTCAGATTTTAGAGGATGTATAAATTGCTTTTGTAATTACACAAACAAACAAAAAGACACAACAAAGCTGTCTGAAGACCGTTTAGTGGTCAGCTCTGGATGCCGAAGGCCGGGAGACGAGCTTAAAACAAGCTGGAGAGAGTCTCCTATTGGAGTCTTTGATGGAACAACCCAGATTCAGCCTCGACTTAAATCCCTCCCTGCTGGACTACTGCTGACCCTTGAGAGTGCAGAGCGGAACAATCCTAACGTGTTTCGCCATACTCATTCATCCCCCCACAGCCTGGGGCCCACACATCAGCTGCTATCCCCATCTTACAGAGGGGTATATTGAGGCTTTGATGGCTGAGTTATGTGTCTACACCCCAGGGGTGTTCAGGCAGAGCTGACTCACTCCCCGTGGTAAAGAGCCAGCTTTTGTGGCTAGGGCTCGCCTCCCAGCCCACTAATCTGGCACCACGTGCCCTTGCTCTCCTCTCACTGATCTGCTCCTGCCCAGCGGGGGGCAGCCCTTACTCACCCAATCCTCTGCTGCTCCATGACATCGAGCTGCTCGGCCCTCTGGATGACCTGCAGGATGGCCTCCACCTCGGCTGTGCTGAGGCACTGGCTCTTCCTCTGCTTCTCTGTCTGGTAGGTGTGCACGGACCAGCCTGTCTGCAGCCTCGAGAGAGAACACAGAGGCCTTGAGACCACCTCAGTGCAAACCCCGACACCCCACCACATCCACAAAGCCCCCCTGAGAACAGTCTGGGGAGGGCCCAGCTGCTGTGTGTTGGGGGCAAGGGGTTCAGGAAACAGGGCAGATGTCAGGCTCCAAGTGCTGGCTCTGCTACCCTCCAGCTGCTGGGCCCCGTGGAGATGGTGGCACCACCTTAGCACCTTGGGGGCAGGAGCTTGGGAGATGCCCGCTGCCCAAATGGAGAAGGCCACCGCCACGGTGCGTGAGGTTTTGAGGGCGGTAGCACAGAAGATTATCAAGAGAGGAATAAAAACCTAGATCTGAGTTATATAAGAAATGAGATGGAGTTTACTATGGAATAGGAAAGAACTGTAACTAGTTTAAAAATGAATCTTGAGGATAAAAGGAGATTCACAGCATTTTAAAAACTAGACGGTGCAAGAGCAGGAGGGTAACCGAGCTGCATGAGAGGAGAGGTGGCAAGATGGCGAGATGGGGCTGGGGCCTGGCCCAGGGGACTCAGCAGTCTCCACTCCACGGGGCTGCAGGAATGACACCTCCTGAGGCAGATACCAGGGGCTGAGGGGAAGAACTCAAACACTTTCTCTTTTTCTGGATGAGGAGGGAGCGGCAGCAGCAGACCAAGCCCCAAGCTCCTTGGCCTACGTCCTTGCTTCTCCGAGACATTCTCTGCCAGGTACTGAGAACAGAGATGGACAAGATGGCAAAGTCATTGCTTTGAAGAACTTCAGCATGCTGGGGGAGACAGATGCCCAATCAATTACATAAATATTTATTCGATGGAAAATTGTAAGAGCTATTCATTCGATGCATAGTTTATTGAACATCCACTGTGATGCCAGGCTTGGAGATATGCTGCTGGGTGGAACACGCAGGTCGGCCTTAGGAGGATGTATAAATAAGGGGAACTCACCTAGTCAATTAGAGGAGGAAGGCATAGCACCAGCACCACCACCAGCCCCAGCGGACACAGCTACCTCCAACTCACTCTGGGCCCGCCCTCAGCCAAGGTTTCAGCAGATCTCCCCCCACTCCCCCACACACACTGAACCTCCTGTCATCCTGCAAGGCAGGCCTCCTCATTTCTCAGAAGAGGAAAGAGACAGGGCACAGTTAGATGGCTTTCTAAAGACAAGACAGGACTCAGCAGGCCTCCTGACCATGGGAGCTACCATCTCGCGGCTGCTGACAGCCCTGCCAGGCTCCCCCAGGCCATCCTCCGAGCCTCATTTCCTGCCTCCATCGGATCACCCACCAGGCCCCAACAAATTACTTTCTCTCATGTGACCTCCTCCCCAGACTCACTACCCCTGTCCAGTCAGGCCCCAACTCCCACTTCAGGGCCTGGCTGCCACCGAGCATCTTACTCCCCTGCAGGGTGCAATGGCCCCTCACACAGCCACAGGAGGCCAGCTCAAGCTGTTAGCTACAGACAGGCTGCAACTCCCGAGGAAGAACCTTCGGTGGTGCCCAGCTCCCATCTGTACACCCCCCGTAGGGTGCCCGTCTCGGCTCCCCCGGCCTCACACGGCATGCGTTACCAACAGCTGCTCCTAGTTCCCTGTGTGCTGGGCTGCGTGTGGTCTTCACACCATTGCTCACGCTGTTCCCTCCGCCTGGAGAGCCTGTCCCTCTCCCTAAACCCTCTTTTCCCCGGCTCATTCCTGTTCTTTTTTAAGACTTGAGACATGATCTTCACCAGGAAGCTTTTCTTCGATCCTGTCCAAAATGGGTTAAGAGTCCATTCTGAGTTTCCCTGAGACCTGGGCATAGCTCCATCACGGGGCTTACATTATGCTTAAACATTATTTTGAGGTAAGTTGGGACCCGCTGTCTCCTTTCCAGAATGTGAGTCTCTGGAGGACGAGGCTCTGCTTCATCTCGGCCCTGCTCACCTCTCCATCTTCCTTTCACCCCATTCATCCCCTTGCTCCATCTCTCCATTCAAGTCAACACTGGCTTTCTGTCCGGTTCTCTACATGCCATGGTCCTTCTACCTCAGGGCCTTTGCACATGCTGTTCCTGCTGCCCAGAAGCTCCTCCTCCATATTTCCATCTAACATTTACCCCTCCTCCAGGACTCAACATAAGCATCACACTCTCAGCTAAGCCTCTCCTAATCCACAGGTTAAGTTAGCAGCCCCTTCACCCCCACGGCCTGTTTCCACTATCAAAGCACATGGGTAATTACGTGTCTAATGCTCACTCCTTCCCACCAGTGCCTTAAGACGAGAGACCACGTTGGTCTCATTTGCTGTTGTGTAACCAGTATCCTGGCACATAGTAGGGGTTTGGAAAATATCTGATGGTGGCTGGAGGACAGACCTTGCTAGAGCCAGGGAAGGTAATTTCCCCAGGCTTCCCAGAGGAACCCTTGATGTAGTGTCTGGATACGGGGATCTGTAGTGCTCTCCTTTACGAAACCTGGCATTACAAGGAGCCTGGCATTACAAGGCAGCGCACCCCGGGGAGGAGATAAAAGCATTTGCTCTTCTAAAAGGTGCTACAACAGCTTCTGGCTGCTGCTGCGCTCAAGACAAGGTCAGGGAGAACTGAAGGGAACACTAGAGGGGTGGCCAGGGGTCACACCAGGCCCTCCTATAAGCACAGCTCTCCCTGGCTCCTTGGATCCAACAGGGAGGACACATCACCTCTCCTGCCATCAGAGGAGAGAGGGCGAGGGGTTGGTTTCCTCCCTGATCTCTCCTGCTGCCAGGACTGAGCCATCCCAGTGACAGGGACAAATTAACTGGCATACAAAGATTCCTGCAAATCCTGCAGGACTCCACTCTTCTTGGACATATCGGATTACTTTTTCTCTCCCCCTTTGATGTTTCAGCTCTGTGTCCCTGTAGGCTCATAACATCTAATTGCAAATTTTTTGAACTCACTCCCATTTGGAAAATGCGGGCTCCTGTAATTGGCACTGTCTGACAGATAAAGGGGACTCTTGGGCTTCTCTGACACCAGGGACCCCCAACTTCCTGGATAGATAGAGATAGGGAGACAGGAAGGCAGGAGAGGCATCTGGGAGCCCCTGGTTTCCAGCCACAGGGGGACCGTGTGGAGACGGCCTGACCAAACTGAAGCTGACGGGTCACCCGGCTGAGGGATAACAAGAAAACCAGGACCCCAAGGGGAGAGGCTGAAACCGGAGACCCTGACAGGAGCGTGAAGGAACCCTGGGAACCCCAAGGCTGGCTGTGTATTTCAGTCAGGGGGCAGCCCTTCATGCATCTGACAAGCCTTCAGCTTTCACTCTGTCTTTTTTGGCAGTGCCAGGCACTCATCTATGAAGTGGGGCTCGAGAGATGAAAGGCTCCCGCCTCCAGGGGCTCAGGGACTGAAGGCTCAAAGACAGGGGAGGTTTATGCTCTTAAAAGAGAAGGCAAAGGCAGCAGTCTAGCCCCCACAGCAGACTGGTGATATCATAGAAAGAACATAGGTCAGAGGATCTGGGTGTGGGTACCGGCCCCGACAATTATAAGTAAGCGACTTGGGCAAGGAGCCCTCACTTTCCTCACTGAGATATGGGGATAAACTCCATATGATGGTTAAATAAGTGAATGGCTGCTCAGTGCCCAGCTCAGGGCATGGAGTATGGGGTTTATTAGACAGGCACTCATCTCTAAATTTCTGTCTCTGGGTCCTTGGGACTGAATCTTGCCAATGAAAGGAGGGGAGCAGGGAAGGGAGGGAGGAGAAGACGTGGCTGGGCGTGGGAGGTACTCACTTGGCTCGCAGGGCAAGCTGCCTATCATTGGGGCAGACCCACTGGTCACTCCCACTGCCAAAGATGGTGTCAGCCATGCTTGGAGCCCCCAGCCAGGGTGAGGAGTCACATCTGAGGTGAGACAAAGAAAAAGAAAGAACACATCATTAGATGGGGTGCAGCTGGCAGACAGGGTCCCTCGAGTTCCAAACACTGGTACTTCCAACCTATCCCCATACGATATCCCCACTGACGCCTGGAATCTCACCATCAGAATCACTCCTCCAGCGAAATACTGTTCCCTTTTTGAAGGTACTCTTTCAAAATGCTCATAATACTGGGAGGGGTGGCTAGGTGGATCACGTGGCTAAGTGACAAGATTGGACGTGACTGGCGGGACATGAGAGGGTTAGAATCAGAAAGAAGAGGCAACCACAGTGATTTTCAACTTAGCTGGCAAATCCCGGAGGGCATTTGATCTACTCCCTCCACGTACAGCCTCTGCTGTGCTTAGCACATTGCCTAGCAGGAGGGGCCTGGGTGGGTGGTGGGGGGTGGGGACGGCTGGACAGCCTGGGAAAACCCTACACAGCTCCCAAACGTGAAGCATTCGCAGCAGCAGCCAGAGGCATGTGGGGGTGGCTGATGCCAGCCACCCCCCTCAGCTCCACAAACAAGGTCTTCACAGACTCTGCTCCCGAAAGTTTCTGACAACATCACAGTACTCTCCAGAGCAGGAAGGAGGGCAGGGAGCGACAGCTGCACCAGGACCGCCACCCTGCATACCCGTAGCGGACACTGTCCACCAGGACGGCAATGAGACTGGCACCCTTGGAAATCCCGTGCGGAGGCGACCCTGCTCCAGAAGTTCCTCGTGGTTTGACTCCTACAGTGTGGCTTAGCTGGCTTTCTCCTTGCCACCAAGGATTTGGGGTCGGGGGGACAAGGGGGAGAGAGAGATGAGTTTGAGTCTGAGCGGATCTCAACCCCAGGAGCAAAGACGAGGGACAGTCCTGACGTATCCACACTCCCCTGGTCTCCTCCCATCTAGACCAGTGGGTCTCAAACACGACGCCTCTGTACTCTTAAAACCACTGAGGTTGGATATTAGTCTAGCAGTTCTTCAAATATTACACAGTTACCACATGACCCAGAAACTACTAATAGGTACATACCCAAGAAAACTGAATACACCCACACAAAAACTTGTATATGAATGTTCATAGCAGCATTATTCATAATAGCCAAAAAGTGGAAACAATTCAACGATGGATAGAATACGGCATATCATACAACGGAATATTATTTGAACATAAAAGGGACTGAAGCACTGATTCCTGCTATAAGATGGATGAACCTTGAAAACATTATGGTACGTGAAAGAAGCCAGTCACAAAGGACCACATCCCGTAAGGTCCAGTTTATAGGAAATGTCCAGAATGGGCAAATCCATGGAGACAGAAAGTCGATTAGTCGTTGTCAGGGGCTGAGGTGGGAGGAAGGGAAGAATGGGGAGTGATTGCTAATGGGTTCAGGGTGTCTTTTGGGGATGATGGACGGTTCTGGAATTAGTGGTGATGGTTGCACAACTTTGTGAATACACTGAAACCACTGAATTGTACCCTTTAAAAGGGTGAATTTTATGGTATGGGAACTACATCTCATTAAACTGCTATAAAAATTCTTGAGGACTCCAAATGAAATGGGCTGTATCTATTGATATTTTTACCACAGTAGAAATTAAAACTGAGAAAATTTTTTTTATAATTCATTAAAAAATAATAAACCCATTAGATGTTCACATATTTAAAAAAAATAACTATATTTTCAAAACAAAAACGTTTAGTGAGAATAATAGCATTGTTTTACATTTTTACCAATCTATGTAATGTTTGGCTTAACGAAAGGTAGCTGGGTGTTCATGTCTGATTTTTCATTCAATTTTTTGTGATATGTGGTTTTGTTAAAGTGCATGAAGCACATCCAGACTCTCACAGATATATACAAAGGTTGGGAAAGGGAGGAACATTTTAATAGCCTTTTCAGATAATTGTGGCTATTCTTCTTTCATACTGCACCAAAACTCAATAGTAGTTGGTTGTTTCTTAAAGCTTAGTTACAATTACAATGTGGCATCTGAAACTGTATCAATGAACTTTTCATTTTATGTAAATATGTGAGAAAATGGGACCAAATATCTTATTATGATAAAAATAATTTTGAGGGGCGGCAGGATGGTGCAATTGGTTAGAGCGCGAGCTCTCAACAACAAGTTTGCTGGTTCAATTCCCACATGGGATGGTGGGCTGCGCCCGCTACAACTAAAGATTGAAGGCGGCAACTGGACTTGGAGCTGAGCTGCACCCTCTACAACTAAATTGAAGGATGACTTGGAGCTGATGGGCCCTGGAGAAGCACACTGTTCCTCAATGTTCCCCAATGAAATTGATTAAAAAAAAATAGTTTTGACATTGTAGACCCCCTAACCTATCTGGTCCCCCAGCCCACCGTTTGAGAAAGGCTGTTCCAGGCCAATGTCACACATTGCTGTGACCAGCAGGGGTCAGTGTACATGCTGCAGCTAACTGACCCACAGAGGGACCAAGCCTACCACCCTGACTATCAGGGTCTCTCTGTCCCACTCGGCACATCCGGGCACCTGTCCTCCACTGTGGGCCGCCTAGGGAAAGAGACACGTGTGGAGACCCCATTGCCAGGCCCAGCACTGGGGGGTCCCCATCATCAAAGCCTCCTCAGATTGAAAGTCTTGACATTCTCCCAAAGGAAGCCAACATACAATCCAGAAAAACACAGAAGGGATTAAAAAATGATACTTATCAAACAACTTTAAATGTATGTTCCACTTCTATGCATTATGGTTTGTTTTGTTTTGTTTTTTAATTTCTATTATCTTGTGAATAGCACAGTTACACGGCTGGGTGGGTGTGAAAAGCGTTACTCTATTCCAAGCAAACATTAAAACATACTACAGCCCTGTTTCTTTACTATTATTTTAAAAATACAGTAGCCCCCCCCATCTGTGGGGGATATGTTCCAAGACCCCCCATGGATGCCTGAAACCGCAGGGAGCACCAAACCCTATATATACAATGTTATTTTCTAAACATATATACTTATGATAAGGTTTAATTTATAGACAGTGAGAGAGTAACAACAATAATTAAACAATTATAACAATATACTAAACCCACATTATAAAAATTATGTCAATCTAGTTAATCTCTCTCTCAAAATATCTTATTGCACTATACTCAACTTTTCACTTAAAGGAAGCACGTTATGGCTTCTCTTTGGCATATGTGAATTGCCAGCACCCCTACTCTGGTGCCTGAGGGTCATTATTAAGTAAAATAAGGGTGACGAACACAAGCACCGCAATCCTGGGGACAGTCAGTCCGAAAACCGAGACATCTACTAAGAGACTAACGGGTGGGTAGCCTACACAACGTGGATACGTTGAACAAATGACTCATATCCTAGGCAGGATGGAGCGGGACAGCACTAGATTTCATCATGCTGCTCAGAACAGCAAATAATTTAAAACTTATGAATTGTTTATTTCTGGAATTTTCCATGTAATATTTTTTGACCGAGGCGACTGTAAGTAACTGAAACCACAGAAAGCGAAACCATGGAAAGTGATAGGGGAAACTACTATATTCTGGGAGCTTCAAGAAATGGAAGTGATGGTCTCTCTGACTGGGAGAGGCTGTGCCCTGGGTAAACTGGGTGCCCCTGCAGCCATCTGTCTTTGCCTCACAGATGCTGCCACTCCTGCTTTGGCCTGCAGGGGGCGCCATGTCTCAGGCCACTGCTCCCAGGACTGGAAGGCCCTTAGCCTCCCAGCCAATCCTGGGGCAGCTGGGCACTGTGAGCATGGAGTGGCCCCTCTTCTCTGCCAGGCACCCCCACAGAAGCAAAGAGCACCACTGGTGACCCCAGAGGACAGGGGCAAGCCAGGGAACCTCAGGGTGTGAAGTCCATCTTCTGCCGAAGCTTCTGAACCAAAATGATGAGGAGTTGGGCAGTGGAAGGAGGCAGGGAGAAAGCAGGGGTCCTGTGCTCTCATAATCAGACCTTTACCTCCTTTATGGTGGGACAAGTGGGGACATCCAGAAGACAGCAGCACACATAGGTGGAGACGCAGCAACTCCTGACAGCCCCAAACGAATCACTCCCAAACAAATCTCTAAGCGATATACCTCATTTCCCCCTTCAGGTCTCTTCCTAGTGTAACCAGAGTTTTGGGATCACTGGCAAGGGAGCCCCTAACATTTATCTGTTTTCTGACTGATTTGAGGGCTATTCCTTGTCTTTTCTTTGTTTTTTTAACTTCCGCCAAAACGACTCTCTGACCATCCACTCTGTTCTGTTCTTCCTAAATCTAATTGTTTTTCTATGCAACAGAAAACAGAGAAGTTAAGAAACCGAGAAAAGGTCATACAGCTAACTATGCCAGTCTACTAGCCCTTAACCAATATTACTGGCTCAGCATCTGGTCACTGGGCCGTAAGTTCGGAGGGAAGGGTTTTGAAGCAGTGAGGAAGGCGGAGATAAAACTCAACTAGGAGAGAAAAAAAACCCCGTGAAAATCTGGCTTTCATGCAAACTTACTGGAAGACCAGGGACACATCAGTTATCTTCCTTGGGCCTCAGTTTCCTCATCACCCAAGGGAGCTTAGACGGACAGGCTAGAAGGACTGCCTGGTGCAATTCCACCGATGGTTTCCACCCGGCCAAGTTGCAGGAGGGAGGCATAGGTGGCAGGCAGGGGACTAGAGAAGTGTCCTGGGGCGGGTGGCTGGTGACTGTTCTAACCTGGGAAGTGGGATCCGTTGCCAGGGCCAGGAGGAGGAGCGTTTCCCCACGTCTCCCACCCCTCCTGCTCCTGGAGCTTCATGGAAGCTGAGCCCATAGAGTCAAGTGCTACAGAGCGATCTAGGAAGATGGGAGGATGTCACCTCCCGAGGCCTGGGGACATGCTCACTGGCTGCCAGGGTCTTCAACGATGCTGTCTGTGGTTGAGCACGTTCACAGGGTTGGCTCCAAGTGATAACCCAGCCCCTCCCCCCAGGAGCTGCTGTACATGCCCTGCGCTGCAACTGGCACCTCAGAAGACCCAGCTGGCTTTTGCCCACAGAGAGCAACCTCAGGACAAATGGTGGGAAAGGAGCCATATTTTAAGAAACTGCCAACGAAGCCAGCTTAGGTTCTCCAAACCATGTCAGTCTGAGCCATCTGCCAGCTCCCTGACTCACCAGCCAACCCCTGGCCTTGGCTTCTCACACCCCCTTGACCAGGTGGCTCTTCTGCCAAACTGTGTGCTCACCACCACTCCACATAACCCCTCCTGGGCTCTGCTCCCCATCTAGCGAGGGTCTCGAGGAGGCAGGCCCCTTCCCAAGGCCCTGCTGTATTGTGACTCATCCCCTCCTAAGAGCAGTGTCATGTGAGCTGAATATGGATGTGCCCTTGGATTAATAAATGTCAATCTGTCCTGGACAGAAATCAAATGATGAGGGAACAAAACAGAGGCTTAAAGGAGGTAAGTAAAAAGCAGGGAAGGAGAACCCACACATTCACAAGGGGAAGGACGGGACCGGCCAAGGGCGTACAGGGGAGCAGAGGTAGCAGGGTTTGTGGAAAGAGGGCTGCGTGGAGCTTGAACTTCTGTAAGCCAGGAGAGCGGCACACGGTCCAGCCCTGTCTCTGAGGTCCTTCCAGCTGTGAGAGAAAGAGGCTGAAGGAGAGGGTATGTGTGTGTACTGTGTGTGTGTGGCATATGGGGTGTGTGGTGTGTGGTGGGTGTGCTGTGTATGTGAGTATGTGTGTTCTGCTGGGGAAGCAAGCCGGTCCGGGGGGAGGTGGCCATTCTACCTGAGAACTGGCCCCAGAGATCTTCCTTCTTTAACATGTTTCCATCTCTCCTTCCCTGTTAGACAGTGGGCTCCCTGGGGGGCTTGTGCCCTCCTTTTCTCTCCATCCCCGCACAGAGCCAGCTACAAAGTAGTTGTTCAGTGAATATCTGTTCAATTGAACTGATTTAATCAGAGATGGCCTTTCCCGAACAAGAATTCAGACAAGCCAGACGTGCTCAGAACAGAGATGGGCTCTAACAACCTCTGTGACTTGTTCACTCACAGGCAGTTTGTTCCTCAGATTCCCCAAGGGGGTAGTCTTGCCCAGGGGCTCCGTCTGACAGCTGAGCCACCTCCCCAGGGGCCAGTGTGCCCACGAGGCCCCCAGGTGCCGCCTGTACCCGCTGGGTGAGACAAACCCAATGGAGGCTGCACCCTCCTGAATGCTTCTAAACCCTGCAGCACAGGGGCTCAGGGGACCCTATGAGGGTGGTGGGGACAGAAACAGGAGCTGCCTGGTGATGATTTCCTGAGAAAATTCCTGGGGAATGGAGCCCCAGGCAACATTCTGAGGCAGATGTGAGAAAAACAAACACATTTTTACAGGGAGATCCAATTCTCATCTCCCTGAAGTCAAAAGCTCCTCACTGAGAGCATTAGTCACTGCAGGCTGATGCTGTGGCCACAGCTGATTCTGGGGCAACAGTCATAGTGAACCTCTCATGGTCATCTCCTGGGCACGGAAAAATACTGGAACGAAATAACACCCAAAACTCACTCATCACCCACCCCCAGATGAAGACCCAACGTCTTAATATAAGATCTTAGATTTTTTCTCGGTATTTGTATCTAGATTTTAAATAAAATTGGGTTCTTATTACATACACTGTTCTGTTTTCTTATCACATTGTACTTGCTCACATTATTAAAATTTCTCAAAAACATGATTCTTAACTGTAACTCAGTGTTCTGCATATAGTTTATAAGTTTCCTGTTTGGGGACACATCAATTGTTTCCAGTTTTGTTCTATTATATTCAACACTCAAATGGGCATCCTAGAAGATAAATCTTTGTGCCCATCTCAGAGCATTTCCTTAGGATCAATTCCCAAAAGGGAAAGGACGTGTATTTTTTTTGTCATGTATTGTTGAGACAACTTTTACTACAGAAACATTTACAACCACTCAAAGCTCTCAGTTGCAGGCCCCATGCCTGCTCTCTCCAAAGTGCCTCTGGGATTGTTCATGACAAGACATCCTGCAGAAGGCAGTTGTGCCCTGTGGGCCTAATGTAGATTTTTGTATTTTCGAAGTCAGAACTCGAAGACGGAAGAACTTACCTGTAAATCTTCAATAAGTGGTTTTAACAATGCGTACAGTCCTCTAATCACTAAAACAAAGGTCTGCTCTCCGCAAACATTCGAGTCTGCTTAAAAGAAGGCTTCTCCCCCTTTAATGAATTTGCAGGCGCACAATCTGGTAACGGGGAGTGCTGGTCTTAGAACCCCGACCAACCTTGGTGGTCACCTAACACCTCTGCAGCCTGGTGTTCCCTGAAAAGGGCGGGCTCTGCCTCCACCACAGGCTCACCATGGGGATGAAATGAGTGCAAATGCCTGTGGGTCTGTGAACTCCATCCACATCGCTGCTAATCCAGGAAAACTCGGCTATTTGACACCCCGTCCTCCAAAACTCACAACCACTTTAACGTGTGAAAACATCGCCAGCCTGCAGCAGTCTCTAAGATGTAGCAGACTGTGGAAACGATACCCGAGGGCAAAACCACCTCCCCTTAGGGAAGGACCGTAGGGTCTCTACCCCACCTAAGCGGGACCAGGATGGGGACAAAGGTAGTGACCAAGCAAGGACAGCTCCTTTTCACACAAACCTTTCCCTAGGTGTGGTTATTGCTCCCACCTTTAGATCCTCGCATTTTCTGCCTCCTTGATTTTATGTCAGAGGAACTTTCACTGATACAACTGGGTGTGGTGTGAATGGACGACGTGGGAAGAGAAGAAATGATATAAGACATGGCGGGAGAGGTGGGGAGAGTGTAAGAGCTGAAGGAAACCATGAGGTCTAGGAGGGGACACCAAGGAAAAGGAAAACAGGAGTTACCAGCAAGTGAGGACGTGCAGGGCACTGAGAGAGAACCAAAGTGCATCCTCCCTCCACGCGAGGCGTGAGAGGTTTTCTCTTAGCGGCCGGTGTTCTCTCAGCTGCCGAGCCCTGATGAGTGAAATGTGTGGCCCAGCTGACCTATAGACTCAGGAGCAATAAATACATGTTGTAGACCAGTTTAGGGGTGGATGTCATGCAGCATTATCACGGCAATATATAACGGACGCACATGGCATAAAATCCCAACCCTGACCTCCATAGCTGGCTAAACCCCCTCCCAGAGCTGTTCGGAGTTTGATTTTCAAACTTGTGAGCAGTGGAAAGGCCAAAAGACCAGATGAGGAGGCAAACAGGAGACAAAGAGGCGAGCAAACCCCACGCTGCTCCCCACATACATGCAAGAGCCCTGTGGAGAGGGGTTTGGGGAAGGGCCCGGAGCCTTCTCAGGTGGCCTGTGCAGGGCTGGAAAAGGGGCTTCATCCCAGTGCCAAATAGGAGCTAAGGCCTAGAGAGCTGCCCTGGAAAGAATGCAGAGCCTGCATGCGGCCTCTGTAGGAAAGAACACAGTGACGCTTTAGTCACGCCTGCCCTGGGCATGGGGAAGGGACAGAGGCTGCATATTCTCTATTGCCAAGCGTGCCACCCCCAAGACAGCTAGCTGTGCATGGACTGGATGGCAGGGGAGGAGATGAGGTCTACAGGAGAGAGAAAAAGCAGGGACAAATATAAAAGAATACTTGCCACCAAGCCGATGCTTCCTGAGGCCTTGTAAAAGCCCTTCGTTCTACACCCAGGTATTAATATTCCAGGGAACCCTTAGCAACAGCCCTGACACATCTCCTGTGTTACTATGATACGAGAAACATGATAATAGCAGCAAGATAAGGTGCGCGGAAACATCAACATTTCCTCTACCTGTCATGCTGCTCTGGGAGGATGAAAGATCCAGACAGAAAGCTTCAAAGGCCTGTCTGAAACCTGAAGGAACCTCTCTGCGTGTCTGGGGCTGATTATGCATGAGACAGGCCTCAAAGGGAGTCAGGAGATGAGACAGGAGCCCCAGGGAAGCGACTGCTTGACAAACGTCCCTAGAACTCACTCTGTCAGCAGCTGTCCTGCCATATCTGTCTGCTTCTACAGGTGACTCTTCCTCCGCTCCCCTGGTTTGATTCTCCTCCACGCCAGCCCAGGCTGTGACAAGAGCTTCCCAATTGGCCTTTGGACCTCCTGGGGCTTACGTCACACCCTTCCCTTGCAGCCAGAGAGGTCATCCTTAAAGCCTAGGTCAGGCCATGCAATTTCCTGCTCAAAAACCTTCAATGGCTCCCCACTCCAAAGGAAAACACCCAAGTCGCACTCTAGGTCACCCATGATCTGGCCCCAACTACCCTTCCTGTTTCACCTGCCCACACCTCCTTCCACAAACTCACGCTCCAGTCAACAGGAACTCAGACGCACTCTGGCTGCTCAGCCTTGTCCCGAGAACTTACGTGCACTGCCTTTCCTGCACATCATCTACCTACAGAGGCCCAGCACCCCACTTTTGAGAACTCTCCAGTTCCTCCCCCCTCAGCTCCCATTCAAAATTGGCCCCATTGCCTCCCCTCAGTATTTCATTCTACTTTGTATCACAGGTGGCCTTTACCTCCATTACCCCTATGCAGACTGCAGCTCACAGGATGCATCTTGGTTTCCCTGGGCTAGCACTGTCCCCAGGACATGGCAGGGGTCCACTACACATTTACTAACCTTTAAGAGTTCACTGCAGCCCATGGAATCATGCTCAGCCTCCCTGACCTGGAATTTAAGGCCTTGTAGTGTGACCCCCACGCTTTAACCTGCCTCCCTCCCAGCCACACACAAGCCTCTGCACTGAACAGGTCTCACCTGGGACACCTGCCTCTGCAAAGTGGTTTACACCAACTGAAACTATGGGAAATCTAGAAAAGACTCCAACTCTTGAGGAACGGTCAACAATGGCCCATCCAGCCACAGTCAACGTCAAAATGACAAACGACCTGGAAAGGGTGACAGCAAGGTTAGGTGTAAGAAGTGGAACAAAAAGGTAGATACTTTGATGGCACAATATAATGTTAGAGGAGCACGGTTTGGGATTACGCGTGAATTTATTCCAGTAATCCTTTTATAAGGAGGATTTAGTACGAGTCAGACAAACTGGTCCTCCCTGCCTGGTCCTCATGGACCCGCTCAGATTCCTCCCCTTCGGTGGGGCTCTCTAAAACCCTACAGCCCCTGCTCAGATTCCTGTAGCCTTTCTTGTCTGTGTCCTTCAAGCAGCAGTCAACCCCGGATGCCCCATGGCTCCTCCCGTGGCACATCCTGCTGAGCCACAGAGCGGAGCATCTGCTGTCGTCCTCAAAAGGACAAGCAGCCACTTTTGGCTGCGTTGCCTTCATTCATTCAACAAACATGCACTGAGTGTCGATTATGCATCAGGCAGGTGCCCAGCATCTCAGTGTGCTGCAGGGTGAGCAAGAGTTGTTTGCTGTACCCCCAGACGATGTCACATGATGCACAGATAGGAGGCCTCACTTACTGCGGTGGGGTCTTCTCCCCAGGAAAGTAAACCCTCCTCTAAAACGCCCATTCCAGTGGACCCAAATACCTGCCTGTCTCTTTGCTGCACGGAAACCGTTATCTCATTGCCAGGCTGAAAGGCATGCAAAGCCTCCAACCGAGGTGAGACGCAAAGCATCCTACTCTTCCACCTCTCACGTCAAGCGCCAGTCCTTAGAGGCACAGCTCGCTTTTGTCATTTCTGACAGGCCTGAAACAGAGCAGGGAAAAGTCCCGGATCAAGGCGATCACCGAGTTGAGGTTGCAAGGTAACCAAACTCCTCAGGCGAGACTCAACCCGGGAACACCCGGGAAGGAGGGAAGCCTCACAGGCTGGTTGCCAGGCCCAGGTGTTCCCATCAGGTACACGGTATTAGTCTCCTAGGGCCACAAATTACCACAAGCTGGGAGGCTTAAGACAGTTCTAGAGACTAGAAGTCCAAAACAAAGATGTCAGTGGGGCGGAATTCTCACTGAAGGATCTAGGGGAAAATCTGTCGTTGCCTCTCTCTCAGCTTCTTATGTTTGCTGGCAATCCTTGGCACGCCTCGGCGTGCAGCCGTATCACTTCAATTTCTGTCTCCATCTTCATAGGCATTCTTCCCTCTGCATCTCCACATGGCTGTCTCCCTGTGTCTCTTGTCTTCAAATGGCCATCTTCCCTCTGCGTCTCTCTTCTTATAAGGACACTCGTCATATTGGATTAAGATTAAGGGAGATTCCAATATGACCTCATCTTAACTAATTATATCTGCAATACAGCTTTCTCCAAATGAGGTCACATTCTGAGGTTCCAGGGGTTAGGACTTCAATATACCCTTTTTGGGCAACACGATTCAACCCATAACACATGGGGAAAACAGAACCCGGAGACTTACCCTGGGGGAGGGGGTCAGTAGGCAGGGTGAACCCTCTAGTATGTGTGCATGGATATTTAAGCGGTTCTAAAGGACCTTCTGGACTCCTGGGGAGCTAAGGACCAGGAGAGGGGTCTAAACCTGAGACAGGAGTTACCACGGTTGATGCAAAAAAGAGGATTAAGAAAAGCGATCTCCTTTGGTCCCTGCTTGTCTTGGGAGCTGTTAACAGGGGAGCTGTGACTCTGGGTGGGAACAAATTATGTCTTTATTTTCATTAACCTACACCTGAAATTTTCTATTTCCTTTATTTATGAGTATCAGCAACGCACCACAGTATTACTAGTACCTGTGCCTTAGTCAGCAATAGCATTGCACAATGCAGAGTTGCAGATCTGCTGAAATATTATTTATGCTCATCGCTACTTTTAAATTATAATAGTTATTAGACCTACTGTAATGCGTCAGTAAAGAAGCACACAGATTACTATATCAAAAGTTTGGCTTTTAAAAATATTCTGATAACTATAACTCAATATAATTGGTTTCCTCTGTGCATTTAAAACCATTATTTTGAGAAATGTTCCATAGACTTGTCAAAAAAGGGGTCGATGGCGTGCGTGCCCACACACACACACACACACACACACACACAATAAGAAAGACCAGGAGATGGAATTGCAGCTGGACACAAAAGTTATCAGACTGTAATCAAGCCTTCGGGGTAAGCAGCCCAGGGGCCCCTCTGCTCAGAAAATGTCCAAGTCCTCCTGGGGGCTGCAGGCACCTGGCTTGGGGCATGCAGTGAGGGGTGCTAATGCCGCTTGTCTTTTAGTGCAGAAATACAAGCCTGCTTCCATGTATGCAATCTGTATGTGCCTGAACAATCCTGGGCAAACAGAATTTCTGCAAAAGAAACATGGTTTTAGCTTATACCTGGGAGCTGCTTGTTGGAGGAGCCCTAGAGAAACCTCTTTATGAAGCAGAGAAACCTATGGAAGGAAAACAGACCCACCCTTCTCACCGGCTTGGTAAAGTCCCAATCCTCAGGTGTGCGGACAGGGGCAGTCCTCCAGGTCCCCAGGGGGCACCTTCCCACACGGCTGCCTCCCCCAGGCGCCTCTGCACAGCCTCACCAGGACACCAGCTCTCTGGAGGTTCTTGTCAGGCTTTGCCGGGGACTTCATCCTTTTTCCACCCACTTCAGTGAAGCTGGGGCAGGGACCAAAGCCCTGGCTGTTTGCTTAAAGCCAATAGCCAAGGCAATCAATCCCCAGCTGACCTAGCCTGCTATCTGTGGGCCAGCTGTCCCCACTTGTTCATGGAAACGCAAACAGACATTTCTCTGTTCCAACTCCAAGGTTAAGTACCGTGCTGCCTGAGGGCCAGCTGTCAACTTCTCTGCACCCTCCCCGTTCGGCTGGCAAAGGCTAAGACCTCACACAAGTGGAGATGCCGTCACAAATGACCACAGTGAGGACCACCGAGGACTCAGGCAACTGGAGGCAGGGGGAGCAGTCACCTGAGAGTGAGAGAGGGGACCACCCCAGAATGGGGCTTGGTACAGAGAAGATGAGCAGAGAAAAGGCCAAGCAGAACCACCAGCATTTTGCCAATAGTTGTCAAGGCTTTTAGGAGGAGCACACAAATAAAAACACTCCTGCATATGCTCAGCCTGACCCTGAGCCACCAAATCGGGAAGGGACAGCAGCCGACTTGATGGGTACTTGTCCCGGGCTGATCACCTGAAGTTCATCGTAACCTCCAGGGAACGGCATGACCATCCTCTCTCCCAAAGAAAGGGCTCAGACCCAAGGCTTAGGAGGCAAAGCCACTCTCAAGGCCACACAACTGGCCCCCAGCACGCAGTTTGGCCCAACTGACTGAGCAGAGCCCAGGCATTATTACCCTCCCTGTCCCCAAGGAGTCCTGGCTTTAGCATGTAGCACCAATGAAAGCAATAGACCGGGAATATTCTCCAAACATCTACCACACTCCTAGCACTCAAGAGTATGCCAGGAGTTCACAGAAACTGAGATATGCAGGAGTTCGCCACACAGGAGCTCTGAGAAGGCTCGGAGTTACCAGGGCTGGAGCAGCCTGGAGGTGTTGCAGAGGAGGCAGGCTGGAATGGGTTTCCCAGAGCAGGCTGCAGCTGTCATGAGAGGCGCAAGGCCCATATGAGCAGTACAGGCCTCCGCTATCCTGCCTCAACTGCTGCTATTGACCCATCCTATGCCCACAGAGCAGAGAGGCACGAAGGCACAGATCTCTGACAGCCCCTGCTCCCCACCTTTCCCACTGCCTGACCCAGGTGCTCCCTCAGACCTCAGTCACCCAAAGGATCTGAAGTGGTTCCCCTGCTTCCAGGCTCCCCTGTCCAGACCCAGCCAATCCTGCCAACAGATGGACTCTCTAAAAGTCTAGCTCTGCTTAGACACTTCCAAATCAGGCCCCCGTCCTCAGCTGGAAGTTCATGGCCATCCATAGGCTCTATCTCACCTTGGCAAATCTGTCTCCATACAAACGGAAAACACTTGGCATCACCCACCATGTGCAAGTCCACGCCTCTTCCAAGGCAGCCCCCAGCCACCTCCTACTCCACACCAATGGCCCCAGCCTGAAGCACTGCTCCTTCCTAGACAGCTTCATAAATGCTGACTCTTTACCTTTTCCCAGCGCTTCCCAGTTCCTGGTGGCTTATGTCAGACCTATCCTACTGGACCAAATGCTCCCTGAGAGCAAGACAAACCTTGTGCCCAGATGATATTATGATGTGTGCACTGGAATAGAATTGAGAGTCCAGAAATAAACCTAAACATCTATGATCAACTGATTTTCAACCAGCTATCAAGACTATTCAATGGGAAAAGGTCTTTTCAACAAATGGTGCTGGGACAACTGGGTAGCCACATGCAAAAGAATGAAGTTGGACCCTTACATTATACCATGTGAAAAATTTAATTCTTTGTTTTTTGCACCTGAAACTAATAATAAAAAAAGTTATTTAAAAAAAAACACACACAAAAAAAAACAAATAAAAAAAAGAAACAAAAAATTTAATTCTAAATTTAAAGACCTAAATGTAAGAGCTAAAACTATAAAATGCTTAGAATATAGGAGTAAATCTTCATGAACTCAGATTTGGCAGTGGTTTCTTAGATCTAACACCAAAAGCATAAGCAACAACAGAAAAAAAAAGTAGATAAACTGGACTTCATCAACATTAAAAACTTTTGTGCCCCAAAGGATA
Source organism: Rhinolophus sinicus (assembly GCF_057876585.1). Taxonomy (NCBI): domain Eukaryota; kingdom Metazoa; phylum Chordata; class Mammalia; order Chiroptera; family Rhinolophidae; genus Rhinolophus; species Rhinolophus sinicus. Next base: position 19,249,747 of record NC_142512.1, read on the forward strand.
CTGTCAGTCAAGAAGGTAAAAAGACAACCCACAGAATGGGGAAAAATATTTGCAAATCCTGTGTCTGATAAGGGTCTAGAACCTAGAATATATATATGAAACTCTTACAACTCAATTAAAAAATAGGCAAAGGACTGGAGTAGACATTTCTCCAAAGAAGATATACACATGCCCAAAAGCACATGAAAAGATGCTCAACATCGCTAGTCATCAGGGAAATGCAAATCAAAACCACAGGTACCACTTCACACCCACTAGGATGGCTATAATTTAAAAAATGGAAACTAACAAGCATCGGTGAGAACATGGAGACGTTGGAACCCTTGTATATTGCTGGTATGAATGTAAAATGGTGTAGCCTCTGTGGAAAACAGTTAGCAGTTCTTCAAAAAGTTACATGTAGAATTACCACATGACCCAACCATTCTGCTCCTGGGTATATATCCAAAAGAACTGAAAACAGGTGTTCAAACAAAAATTTATACACAAATGTTTATAGCAGCACTATTCACAATAGCCAAAAGGTGGAAATAACCCAAATGTCCATCAACTGAAGAATGGATAGACAAAATATGGTAAAACCATACAACGGAATATTATTCAGCCATAAAAAGGAATGAAGTATTGATTAATGCTACAACATGGGAGAACCTCGAAAACATTCTGCTAAAAGAAGCCAGTAACGAAAGACCACGCAGCATTTTATTCCATTTATATGAAATGTCCAGAAGAGGCAAATCTAGAGAGACAAAAAGTAAATTAGTGGTTGTGTAGGACTTACCGGGGAGGAGGGCAGATCACAGTTAAAGGACATGGGGTTTCTCTTTGTGGTGATGAAAATGTTCTAAAACCGGCTGTGGTGATGGTTGTACCCATCTGTAAAAATACGAAAAACCACGGAATCGTATACTTTAAATGGGGGATCTGTATGGTATGTGAATGATAGCGCAATGAAGCTGTTAAAAAATCATGGGGCACAGTGAAGAATGAAGCTGGGGTCTGAGTAGGGCAGCCAGGTACACAGTCTCCACGGGACAAAGAGCTGGCCACTTACATTTTACCATCAACCTCTGATGACAGGGACAGATTAACTGCAAATTAACCTCAATAAAAAGAAAACAACAGATGGTGCATTTATGAAAACACTGTAGGGGAGGGGCAGGGGAAAGATTGAGAGAGAGAAAGCAAATATGATTAAATGCTAAGAATTACTGAATCTGGGTGAAGGGCCGACAGGTTTCCTTTGTACTATCTGTTCAGCTTTTCTGTAATGGTTGAAGACTTGCACAACAAAAACTTTTATAATGAGCTCTCAATGTCTAAAGCTTGAACAATTTGAGCAACAAAAGAAGTAACAATAGTATTGGATGATAACCCACAATAAGATAAAAATGAGTCCTTTTTATAAATAATTGAATGAATAAATAAATAACTAGGGGAGAGGGGCAGCTCTCTCCCAGAAGAGCTCTAATTAGTAAATGTAAACGGAATGAAGAAAACAGAAGCATCACCCTTAAAACACCGCTGTGATAACTCTCATAGGCAAGATGCATGGATGGACACTACAATTAGTCGGCAAAAGTTTGAGGAGAAATGGGATATTTGCACAGTCTCAAAGTATCTCTCCCAAGATATTTATTTATTCATTACAAAGGAAAAAATAGTAACGTGACAGCGGAGAAACCGGGCAGACACTACCTTAACCAAGTGATGAAGACTAGTATCCCCAGTGACCAGACATACGGACGTCGTGTACCTCCTCAGATGATGCCCTAAGAAGGACATATCACTTCTGTGAGATTCTTGCCAGCAATGCATAACTGCAATCTAATCATGAGAAAATATCAGGCAAACCCAAACTGAGGGGCATTCTATAAAATAACGGACCAGCGGTCTTCAAAAATTTTGAAGGTCATGAAAGATAAGGAAAGAAAATTAGCAGCAGTTATATTGCTTTATAAGATGTTAACAGGGCAAGCGGGGGAAGGGTATACAGGAGCGCTCTGTAACCTTTTTCCCAACATTTATGTAAGTCTAAAATTCTTTCAAAATAAAAATTTAAGGGCCAGCCCAGAGGCTCATGTGGTTGGAGCTCCATGCTCCTAGCTCCAAAGGCTGCTGGTTCGATTCCCACATGGGCCAGTGAGCTCTCAACCACAAGGTTGCAGGTTCAACTTCTCGACTCTCAAGGGGATGGTGGGCTGCGCCCCCTGGAGTTAGCAATGGCAACTGGAGCTGAGCTGCACCCTCCACAACTAAGATTGAAAGGACAACAACTTGACTTGGAAAATAGTCCTGGAATCACACACTGTTCCCCAATAAAAGTTGTTCCCCTTCCCCAATAAAATCTTAAAAAAAATAAAAATAAAAATTAAAAATTTTTTCATAATAAAAAGAACACACAACTTTGTATTAAAGGTGTCCATTGTTTGGAGTCACTTATACCAAAGGGGTTGCGATGTGATGTGGTTTGATGGCATGGCGCTTGGCAGGGGAACATCCTCTCCCTGCCCGAAGCGGCAGCTAAGTCCCACCTGGGAAACGTGAAGGGGGGGCTCAAGATGTGACCGTGGGTTCCCCCACCCATGGCACCTGGGGTGGAGGGAGCAAGAGTACTGAGGGAGAGGTGAGAGTGTCTGCCAGGGTCTTTACCTATTTCTGAGACAAAGGAGGGCTCCATAAGAGGAAAAGGAAGGACGATAATTTAGAATTTCACAAATGTGGCCTTCTTTGTGTCGAGCAATTTACTATATGACTGGTATTGCTTGAAACTATTGCACCTGTATTATTTCTATACTTTAAGGTGATATGGATTAACTACTGGACGCCATTTTAAACGTAGTAACTTGATTTAATTCATTTTGCTTGAAAAGTGAGTAGGATCACCCATGATCCTTACCTCCCCCACCACCCTGGTGAACGCCTCATTAGCACTGTCTATGTTACTAATTTCTTCTCTCGTGGGGAATTTACCCCACCAGCCACTGACCCACCAGCCAGAAACGATGCTGACCTAGGTTCCAGAAAACGGAAACAGAAATAGTACAAAGTTAATAACAGAATCTAAGTGGTAGCCATGTAGGTGTTTACTGTAAAGTTCTTTCAACTTTGCTTTGTATATTTTAAATTTTTCATAAGTTATTGTTTTTTTAAAAAAGTGAAATTACGAATGGGTATTTTGAGCATTCATCCTGTAAATCCAGACTCACAGCCTGAGCTGGAGAAAACAGGCAAGGAGCCTAGAGGGCCCCATTTGCAGAAAAACACACCCACGCCTGTTCCTTCTCCCACAGGTGTCTGCAGGCGACAGGGCTGCCTGAAGGAAGGAGAAGCAGTGGGACTTCCCTGTCATGTCACAGGCCTGAGGCCTTGGAGACAGACAGTCTCCACGTAAATACATTCAGCTCTCCCGGTTCAAACCGTCAGAAAACGGGCAACAGCCACTGTTTTTAGTAGCTCCAAATGAATTCGGCAATGGATGGCAGGGCTGACCACGCAGGCCCCAACCCTGTCACGTACCCCAGGTGGCCCTGCCCAGGGCTGACAAATACTGTTCTTCTGCCAAGTAATAAAGGGCAGTGGTTACAAGTCAGGTATCTGGGGGTTACACTCTGGTTCTGTGAATTAGTAAGCTCAGTGACCTTAAACAACTTTGTATTTCTCTAAGCCTCAGTTGCCTCCTCTGTAAAAGGATTGGCAGCCTCCTGGAGCTACTGGGAAGGAAAAATGAGATCAGTGGTTCTGAGTCAGGGTGATTTTGTTCCCCACGGGACATTTGGACATGTCTGGAGACATTTGGGGCTGGGGGTGTGACTGGCTACAACCCAGTAGGCAGAGGCCAGGATGCTGCTAAATATCCTACAATGCACAGGGCAGGGCCCTACAACATAAAATTATCCAGCTGACAATTTCAAAGTGCCAAGTTCGCAAACCCTGATTTAGATGGTTCAGGTAATACAGGTAACACGTCAAGTGCAGGACCTGTAACACTGTGCACTCTCAGCACAGGCCTGCCATCACCACCACCATCACCATCGTCATCGTCACCATGGTTACCGTCACTGTCACTGTCATCACCATCACCACCACCATCGTCCTCGGCATCATTAGCCTTGGAATTCCCCGTGCCCAGAAGAGCACAGCTGGGGGACACCAATGAATGTTGCTGTACTAAATTGAACTCACAGGTCATTGCTTTGGGTTAAGGACTGCCCTCTTGCAAAACGCACCTTCAAGCCCCCTAGCTCACCTGAGGGAATCGAAGCAGCTTGGGATGGGGAGGTGGGACTTGGGCTGGGGTGGGGGGTAAGGAGAGTGGGAGTGGGGGTGCCCTAGGCGAAAGGGTCTGAGCTGATTATGACGATACCAGCTGACGTCCTTATTAAACACCGAATGTGTGTGTTCTGCTCTAAGCATTTTACGTGGACTCATTCGCTTGAGTCAATGACCTAGGAGGTCAGTTCATAACAGAATAATGTATCTCCATTCCCAGCCACGATCATAACCAGTGACCTGCTGCTTCCCTGGAGGGAGGAGCAGTGGCTTTGCAGAATTTGCCCTTTGTCTGTGGCTGGCTAGCCCTGTTGCTTGCCTGACCACTCTATAAGGAACCTCAGAAGGCACGGCTTTGTCTCCAAGCAACCCGTGGTGGATGTGGATAGTTTCTGAGCCTTTCATTCTGTATTGTGGGATACGCTCAACGGGCGTCATTTCTGGGCAGGGCAGAGGATTGTTGGTGAGGCCATAGCAAGAACTAACCCCAAGGCCCATGTCTAAAGCAGCCAGGAGCTGGCCAGTCTAGAGCCACTGCTGGGAGGATTTTGCCAACCTAGTCACGTTCCTGCCTGTCTGACTTTTCCTCACTGCCATCAGCAGGAACTCTCAACACAGGCCTGAGGTTTGTCCTCAGAGGAGTGAGAATGGGGAATAGCTGGGGTGTTTATATTTGTAGCCAGGCACGAAGAAACAGCAGCCCAGAGCACATGGCCTGCGGAAGGAGTAATCAGAAAAAGGCAAGAAGAACGAATCCTGGTCTTGCAACAAGGGAAGTGAGAGGAGGCGGTGAGGGGTTGAGACGGGGAAGCGGGTGCCTGCTGGGGCACAGCACGCTCCCCATATGCACGCACACCCCAACTTTGCACTATAAGGAAAAATGGGATTCCAGAGAGCTCTGGAGTCTTAAAGACTAGGACCACGGGAAACATACAATGTCACATAGGAGAAGAAAAAGGTATGTCTGTTAATTATCTGTGAGAACCACCATTTGTCAAACGTTACTATTTGTTAAACTTGGTGCCAAGCACTTAATAGAATCATCTCCTTTATTTTTCACAGCAGGTTTTAACACCCTCATTTTATAGGTGAGCAAACTGAGGCTCAGAGAGGTGAATGATTTACCCAAAGTCACACAGTAACTGGAAAGCCCAGGATTTGAACTCTAAGCCCAAGCTCTGAATCTCAAGGGTATCCCAAGGGTATCCCAACTTCTCAACACTAAACATAACTCTGTGTGTTCTGGGGTCTTTTCCCAGGCCAATCACCCCTATATACACATACAATCTTTCCTCCTTATCCTTTCAGGTAAGTCTAAGACAATGAACAAGATTATAAATGGGGGGAACACTAGTTTTTCAAAAATAAGAAAACAAACAACTAGTTAAAAAATGGACAAGAGATACGAACAGATCTCACCAAAGAAGATGTACAGATAGCAAATAAGCATGTGAAAAGATGCTCCACATTACATGTCATTAAGGAAAAGCAACTGATATATAACAATGAAATAAATACCACCTATTAGAATGGCCAAAATCCAGAACACTGACAACAGCAAATGCTGGCGAAGAAGTGGAGCAACAGGAACTCTCACTCACTGCAAAATGGTACCGCCACTTTGGCATGCAGTAGCTTACAAAACCAAACATACTCTCAGCCTATGATCCAGCAATTACGCTCCTCGGCATTTACCCAACAAACTGAAAATTTATGTCCACACAATGGCACGCTAATGTGTATACCAATTTTACTCACGATTGCCGAAACTTGGAAGTAGCCGAGACGTCCTTCAGAAGGCACGGCTCAGTGCCTGAATGGATAGCTGAATGGGTAAACACACTGTGGTACATCCATATAATGGAATAAAATTCAACCGCAAACATGAGCTCTCAAACCGTGAAAAGACATGGACGAGCCTGAAATGCGTATTGCTAAGTGAATCTGAAAGGCTATATACTGTATGATTCCAGCTATAGGACATTTTGGAAACGGAAAAACGATACACAGTGAAAAGATCAGAGGTTCGGGAGAAGAGAAGGAAGGACGACGTGGACCGCAGGAGATTTTCAGGGCAGTAAATCTATTATTCTGTATGATACTATAACAGTAGATACATATCATTATATATTTGTCAAAATCCATAGAATGTACAATACCGGGGTGACCCCTAAGGTAAACTGTGGACTTTAGTTAATAATAATGTATCAATATTGGCTCATCAATTGTAACAAAGGTACCCCATCAATGGAAGATGTTAATAATGGGAAATTGGGAGAGGTAAGGGGATAGCTAGGAAGTCTGTACTTTTCACTCAGTTTTTTTATGTAAACCTAAAACAGTTTTGCTTCTTTTTTTTAAGTCAAACACTATCAATGCAACGGAAAAAATTTTTCTTTTTATTTTCTTCTACAGAGAAAAAAGACAACTACCCTAATCTTTAACAGTGAGAAAGAATCTTGTGATACCACTACTATTACATGTGTCATGTGTCCTGTCCTTCCCAATGTTTTTGTGTTGACTGATGATTTGCTCTCATCCTCCCTGTTTGCACGTGAGGAAAGCATGCCTTTATTCCCGGGAACATTTGTTCCAGGGAGATACAGCCCAGGGCAGAAGGCTGAAAAGTCAACAAACATTAGCTCCCGGTTCTTTTTCTGCAGCGCACACATCACGATTTGAATGTGTGCACTTATTTCTTTATTTCCTTGTTAATCTCTGTGAGGGCCATGGGGAGAGGGCCGGCCTCTGCTTCCTTCCCTGCGGATACCCAGTGTGGGCTGCACACGATCGGGATGGATCCCGAATGAATCAGACAATGACTCTAATAAATGCTGGAACTGTACAAAGCAGAGTGGGAGCAAAGTGAGGTGCAGTCAGGATTTCTCTCTGCCGCAATCCCAGACGGCTTCAAAGGAGAAGCATCTGGTGGAGGGCTAAAAGGAAAAAGTAGGGACTTGGCAGGCATTCCAGGAAGAGAGACATCCTGGTAGAATTGCCAGAAAGGAAGAGGCGGCCTCTCTGAATTTTAGAGCTGGAAAGTAACTCAGAACAGCTCATTAAGGGCACAGGGACCAACTTAGGGTGGGTGAGATCAGAGACCTGGGTCCTCCTGGGTTCCCATGAAAACAGCAAAGTACATCTCAATTCTCCAGCTTTCACCTAAGTAAGGCTAATGATAGAGGAAAGAGAACACAGATTACACACACACACACACACACACACACATCCCCGACATCCAGGGACCACAAGAGTGGCCACAAACAGCCAGCCCAAAGGCAAAATGTCTCTGATGTCATTCTATGACATACATATTATTTTAAAATTATAACAATGCTTCTCCCCCACGCTAAGTGACACCCTCCCAAGTGCCTTCCAGTAAAAGCAATGTTCAGAATTATGCAAACTCTACTTTTGTGTAATAATAGCAGTAACAGCAGCTAACACACAGCAACTTGCCTGTATCATATATAACTCATGTAATCCCTACCAGCATGCTTTCGGGTGCTGTCAGTACCCCCATTTGACAGAGGCAACCCAGCACGCTGTGGGGTGCAGCCCCACACCCAGAGAGGAGAAAACAGACAGTGAGCTATTTCTCCCACGTTACGTATCTTGTCCATAGCCTCCCTCCTACAGGCACCACCAGTATATGAGTTTGGAGTCAGGCTATGAAAAGTCCAACTGTAAAGTTTGGGGACCAGTTCTATTTCCCCACGCCGTTTCCTCTGTACAGTGGAGGTAATAATACCTTCCTCAACAGGTTCTGTCCAGGGTGAACTCTGATGAATAAAAGTTCCCAGCATAGTGCCTGACACACAGTAGGCCCTCAAAAGAGAAAAACAACAAAACAAAAAACCTGTTTTTTTAAAATCAAGCTGATCTCTGAACTCTTAGTGAACTTTTTTTCATTAGAAGGAAGAACAGGGAGGGTTAAACAACAACAAAAAAATCTGTGACTCAGATGACCGCAGGCCCTGCTAGTGAATGAAATCTCGGCCTGGGGCGGACGGCCAGGCGGCCTGGGCCGGACGGCCAGGCGGCCTGGGCCAAACGGCAGGGTAGGAAACTGAGCCCTTCCTCCTCCCGCAGGAACTCGGTGCTCCAGCCCAAGGAGGAACTTCCTTCAGCTGACCCCACCCGTTTCCCCCAGAACATTCCACATGTGGCCAGGAGACACCAGGAAGAGGCCACTGCGCCCCCTGGGAGAGATGGGCACCTCCCTCCCATGCGTTCCCGCACAACCTCTGACCTGCACCCCTGCCTGGCTCTCACTGCCTTCCCAGAGACACCAAGGCTTGGCTCGTCCACCCCAGACCTGCCTCTTTCCAATGTCTCTAGGCTGCCTGCCAGAGCCAGTGGGAGACAGGCTGGATGGCCAGGGTGCTGGTTCTCAGCCACAGCCCTTGTTTTCCTTCTTATCCTCTCTTTCCATAGTCCCCAGACCAGCCATCCTGCCTCTAGTCTGGATTCCCACTATAACCAATAAAGGAGCCTTTCCAAGGACAGCCATGTACCACTCCCCTCCTCAGGCACCGTCCATGGTTCCCACTGCCCCCTGAATTAAGTTCCGAGCCCATACCCTGGGATTCACGGCCTTCCACTATATAGTCCAGACCCACCCTCATTACACTGGAACCGAAATGGATTATACCAAGATTTGCAGACACATTTCTGGATCTGTAAGTACGGATTCACCTCTCCCACCTCCCTGTAGCTGGATCCTATTCCTCCTGCATCCCACCTGGCTCTTCCCTGAGCCCTTTCCTTTCCTCGCCTCTGAATTCCTCTAGCATGCTGTCCCCAAACCTCAGGCATTCCCATGCCACCTGCCATCTCCACATGGCCTCTGTACTGTTCTTTACCTAGTATTTTCCTTTCAATGAACTCCCTCTTTTACTTAAATTTATTTTCAAAGGAAAACTTGATATCTCTACCATAAATAGAAAACCATATTATCTGCCCTAAACAGAAGGCAAATGAAGACAACAATTTTGTTCTAATACACATGAAAATAAATATATAATCATTAAAATGTTTTAAAGGCTTGTCTGTACAATATACTTAATACGAATGTATAATAGACTTCAAATCCTCTCACACTCTAAGAACTGTTGCCTTGGCACTTTATTTTTGCCTCCTTCTGGCTCTGTCTCCCAGATTTCTGGGAATTCACCATTGTCTTGTCCTGGTTTATCTCAAATAGCACTTGGGGGGCACAGATCCTGCAGCCCCTCTTCCAGTGCCCACACACAGCATGGCATGCAAGAAAAATATTTATGGAACAGAAGGTTCCAATGTGTTCAGGTGCATTCACATGGTCCCATTCATCACCTGGCCCTAAACCCATCTGTTGCCCAACTTTCCAGCAAAACACACATGCTGGCCTCGCACCACCCTCTAATGAATCCCCGTCCACTGGGGTGTCTGAGAGCATGGCACAGAGAGCCGAGCGTCTGTCAAGGAGGTGCCGGGAAGGCTCCCGGTTCTTCTCCCACCCTTGCTGCCTCTTCCTCTGAAGCAGCAAGACCTGTGGCAACCCGGAAAAAATAAGTCTCCAGTCAACCATTAACCGACAGTCTCCCAGTGCAGACACACACCCTTCCCCAGGAGTTAGCAAAGTTCTGGGAAAACCCTGTATGAACTGGGCCCCTGGCTCCAGGAAATACAAAAGTCATCTTCCTGTCTCCTCACAGCCAGAGACCCCAAAACACCTACCAGGAACCGAGGGGGGCTCTCTCCAGAGCCTGAGTCTGCTGGCGCCACAGGCGGCAGGAGGAGGTCACGCTCCCTCCCACTTACACACACGTTGTCAGGGGCGACCCTGATGAAGACCTGAATCACCGAGACTTAAGTCAATAAGTGGCAGCCACTGGGAAGGCCCAGCTGGAGCCAAACCAAGGCCTGGATTCTCCTCGGTGGAAGGAAGTCTGGCCAAAGCCAGCCCAAGGCCAATTTGCTAGTGACAAATTCTCCTGACAACGCAGCCTTCTAAAAGTGAACACAGGACACTTCTTGTTTGAGAGAGGCCTCCTTTGGGAGCATTTGCATTCTTTTCGGTGTTATTTTTTTTTCAGCCTGGCCACTTTTATGACTTTCAAGGATTTTTTTGTTAGAAAGAGTACATCTCATGGAAAGGTATCCAAACTATTCATTCCAAGCAGCAGTCATGCATGGGACATCAGCATGCATGATTGCTGAGCTGCTGAGGGTGGGACACCCACCCATTTGGATATGGCTCCCCAGGAAGAAGGTAAACTGAGGCACAGGTAAGGTGACCAATGCTGTAAATAGAACAACCTCCCAAATGCAGCTTGAAGAGGACAGGGTAATGAAGTGAGCCTCTGTGTACCTGGGGAATGCTTACACCCTGACACCTGCTTATAGTGAGAAGGAAGATGACAGAACTCTGCATGTTGACCTTTCCACAGTGCAAACAAGCTACTGACAGAAAACAATGTTGTGGTGATAAGAAAAACACGACATCCAGCAACCTGTCCCCCAGGGGAACAAAAGCAGATGCTACTGAGAAGGACAAATGGACATAATCACAAAGAGGTTCTCAAACTGTGTTCCAAGGAGTGCAAGGGGTGTCATGCATCCCTTTGGGTCCGCTGACATGGAATAAGGGGAAATCAAGGGGGGGGGGGGTGTATTCCAACCCAGCCCACAGCAACTTGGCTCTTGGCTGCTTCACACATTGGACTTTCAGAGACTTCATTTGAAGAAAAGATTCTGCAGCTACAAGTACTGAGATGGACTGATGTGTGCTACTGGTTGTATCAAATAGGAGAATGTGATGTAAGTTTGTGTCTGCGTTTGTGGAAAGCAGCTGCCACAGACCCAGGTGCGCTGGGAACTAGCCGGTCGTGGGTCCTGAGCGTGCGCTCTGAGTTCAGGAGAAGCAGCGGGAGAGAGGAGATCCTTTGCCGGTCTAGCCTGGCCACTCTGCCCTTCCCGGGCAGGACCACGGGTTACAAAGTGCAGGTAATAACAACATCAAGCAGAGCTTTGAGCCAAGTCAAAAATCCAGAAGGAAGACCCGAACCTCAGTAGGGATGGAGCCACGCGCAGGCACCAGAGCCAGATGGATGGATCCAGGGACCAGGGGCCAAAGAGACGTGAGAAATGAGGTCAATGACTCCAGGCGACCTTGGACAAACACCTGGGACAAACACAGTGGCAAGAGGCTGGTTTCCATGCGATTCCAGCGGCTTGCTGCCCAGAAAGGCTGTCTCGGTTTGGAGGTCCAGGATGGACCAGACCTGAGATGTGGAGAGGCTTGAGTGCGCCTACTCCACACAACGCAGAATGACGCGCCCTTACAACCGCCTCCAGACTCCAGACAGCTGTGCGCCCATGTGCCAAGGCCAGGGCCTCTGCCGGTCGTCTGTAATGGACATACATGTGTCTGCCCAGCTGTGCTCGCTTTGAGCAGGATTCCTCTTCCAGGCCAAGCGAGTCTTGCCTGGTCCTTCTGGGTGGGAGAAACCGACCCCTCCTTCTCCTTCCTCAGAGTGAATGTGACTGGGGCCAACCGATTAGAATATCCTCACCCCCTGGGCACAGTGGCTGGCTCAGGGCTGGGTATGTGACCCAGGCCCAGCCGTACAGAGTCCTCCTTGGGCTCTCACCAGAGTTACTGGAAAATACACTCTTTCCTTATGAAAGCAAGCTGTGAGAACAACGTTGAGCTGGGATGGCCAATGCCCATCTTGCCGCCCCTGGGAAGCAGCCTGAGAATGAAGCCAAGCGGAGCTGAGAGGCAGAGGTACATAATCCTGCTGCACTGCCGACTGCTGGATCCAGCCATACCTGAGCCGCTATTTTGATTCCCAAGTTGCCAGGTCCATGGAGTCACCTTTTTGAGCTGGGTCTTTGTCATTTGCAATCAACGGTTCTGAGTAAAACACCTATCCAGAAATGGGAAGGAGTGGAAATGCACCACACATACTAACATAAGTGAGCCTGACATCTTAACAGAAACACTATGAGCCCTGGAAGTGAGCTTCCTGCTCCCGTGCGTGACCGACTCTTGGGACGTCTGTGCCAGCAGCAGTCTGGTCCGGAGATGCCAGAACGGTGGCTGTTTTCCTTTGAGGCACTCAATGTTCATTCCCAGGCCAACGTTGGCTCCCCTGCAGCAGCCACAGGCCCAGGGGAGCCCTTCCTCTGTGGGTTTCTTCCACGGCCCTTGGATAGTGTGGCAGGCTCCTCTTTCCGTCACCACGTGTAGGTCTTTCCCTCAATAGACACCTGGATTACTAAAGAAGTTCACCCACTTGTTCATGGCCCCAAGGATGGCTGAGCTGTCACACGGCATCCCAGACCCAGACCCACGGCTCCATTGTGCACCTCTGACCACCCCGGGGTCTTCCCGCCTACGCAACCGGAACGCCCATGGCAAGGAAGCCTCACATGCTGACTAGAGAACCTTGGGCACTAATATGTGGGGAGTGTGTGCATCCGTTAGTGTCTCTGGATTCAGCAACACCCTGTGGTCCAGGACTCACCAGCAACACGGCCCCATCGCTGCTGGCTCTCCTGGCTCTCCAGTCAAAACCTTCCCAGATGGGTTTGAACATGAAAGTAGGTGCCAAATAGCTTAATAAATCCGTATGTAAGATTGCAACAAGGAGGCCAAAAGGGATAAACTGAATGACTCATACATAAAATAGGGTAATTTGATAACTAATATAAATAGGAAATAAGAGTTCCCTAGATAAAGGGACTGAAAAAAACGCCTCAAAAAGCTCAAGAGGAGGGAAATGAGGAAAACAAATCTGTATCTGGAAAATAAAAGAAGCTCAAGATAACATGCTACAAATGTTACAAATCAATACATAGTCTATTTTAAAATTAGAAATATGTTGGCAACAATGTTCTTTGGTGAACTAGCTACATAAAGCCCCTCTGCAGAACTGGGCCAGGCCATGGCGGGTGAGGGGGGGTGGCTGGCATGGCTGGGACTAGTCTGGGGTCCTGGGGCCAGAGCCCACCACAGGGCGGTCCCCAAGGATTAACAGGCACAGGAGAGACAGGCTATCAGTCTGAGTTCTCACAGGACTGTGAGTTCTCCCTGGGGACCGCCTCTTCCACTCTCGGCCCAAACTCAGGCCTACCTGATTTTCCCAGCTTCCCTGCAGCCTGCCCCTGACTGCCTGACGTCCCTCTCACCCACCCCTGCTCCACTCACAAATCTGTTGCCTCCCCCTCTGCTGCCCAAATCAAGCCTGTGGGCCAAGGTCCAGCAGCTGGCTCAGACCCACCTTTCCTGGTGTAGCTGCCCCTGCTTCCCGCTACTGCCGCAACAGCACCCCAAAGTAATTCTGGCTCCTCTCTCCTCCAGCCTTGCCTCTCAGCCTGTGCTTTTGCTGCCCCCAGGGCTCCAGATGTCCCTCCCCTCCCCCTCATCCTTCCAGACCCATCAAAGCATGCTACACGCCTGAAGCCTTCCCTGGTCTTGCCAGCCTCTTCTCCCCTTAAGTCCCTTAGCTCCTCCTCTGTCCCCTCCCATCAGCAGTGAGCACTTGCCACCTTATGTCATAGTTATGTCTTTATCTACTACTGGGCAGTCTGCACTTCCTTCATCTTTGTGCCCTCTTTAATTTTTCATTCATTCATTCATTCATTCCATAAACATGCATTAAGCACCTACTATGTGCTGGCCTAGGACTGGGGATACAATGATGAACAAGTCAGATGCTGTCCCTGCCACCTGGGGACTCACATCTTAGAGAGAGGAGAAAAACACTGAATAAACATAAATAAATATATCAGTACAAGTGGTGATGCGGGTTCTGAGAGAAAGGTGCAGGGTGACACGATCTGTGAGCTCTGACGTAGGGGAAGCGTCGAGGAGGCATCTCTGAGGAAGTGACGTTAAACCCAGACCCTAGCGGTGAGGAGACTGGGTCAGGCCCATTTTCTAGGCACATAATAGGTGTGTGTTAAATACTTGTGGAACGAGTGAGTGACTGTAATGAGTCAGAAATTCCTAGTGTGTCTCCTGTGTCCCTCCAAACACACTAACCCCCTCTCATCACCCTGACAGGTTACTCCAACAGGCACTTAGAGGGGTTTGACAGCAAACACACCTCCAATGGTCAACAGAACACATCCACCCATGTCACCCCTGCAGAGGTGCTTACCGCAACTTAATGTGGCTCTGCTCATGACCCGTGATAGAGCCATCACCCTCAGTGCTGGAATAGCAAGTGGGTTTCATCCTGCATGCTGATTCCAAATCATTGGTAATGGCTGCCTGGAACCCCATGCTGGAAGGACTGGGAAGCTCTCTCTGGCCTCCAGAGCAAAGGGCTGTGATTGATTAGTGATGTCTACCCCGGGAGCAGCACCAGGGAGCAGAGGCATATGTGCCACATATTTTCTTTGCCACTCAGGGCCCCGCAGATGACCACCCAGGCAAGAAACTTCCTTCAGATCTAATTGCCTGGAAAAGCACTCAGCGTCTGGTATCCTTTTCATTATGGGCCACATGAACCGTGTACATATTTTTTTTCCTGCTTTGATTGCTAATCAACTCAGAGCTAAATCTGTGGTTCAAATATAGTAAACTGTGTACAGCTCTATGGCCTGAATATGTATTCTAACTCTCTCTCTCTCTCTCTGTCTCTGGTTTTGACCTTCTAGTTGATCTGTATTTTTCCTAATTTTATTTTTATGGGTTTCTATTCAATTACGTACACATATATACAGATATATATATAAATATGATAGCTACCTATAGCTCTGGCATATAGTATCTACATTATCCTTTTATTATAAATACATATTTTTCTATTTCTTATATATTCAAGACCTATATATTCTTGTAGGCATCTTGATTCCTTTATGGAACAAGATGGAAGAATTAATGAAGAGATGGATGGATGACAGGAAAAAACATGAAAAATAAGATAGCCTTTGCCTGAAAGAATTCAGAATATCGTGGCACTCAGTCATGAATAGAGTCTGGGACTAGAGATCAAAAGCCAGGCTTGGAGTCCCAGTTCTGACCGGCTACATGACTGTGAAGGGGAAAAAATTACATCCACACATCCCTCCCCACACAGAAGCAACCTGAGGTTTTATCATCTATTCAATGCATATAAAACAATCTGCCCCACATACTGCATTTGGCTGTAAACATAATTAAAGAGAGAGGTTCACGACTGCTACCCAGCAGTAGGGCACCAGCGACATGCCCACCACCCACTGGTATCGTCGTCAGTATTGGGAACAACGTCCTAGGCAACGAGCACACAGCTGTAAATAAGAAGACACCAAACCGCATGGCCTCCTATAAATGCTGCAGGAGTGCACACAGAAATGAGCCTTCCGAGGCCACGTGTGCATGCAGTTCTTCTCTGTCCCCCCTTCCTGATGTCGGAGAGCGCTATGACTGATGGACTTCAATTCCCTGCTTCTCACAGCCAGAGAAGTGGCCCCATCCAGGATCCATCATACTCAGCACTGGATGTGGCTGCCTCTGCCATGAGGGCCTGGGGCTCCTGGCCCACCACCTTTCCCCGGCGATCTCCTGACCACAGCATCCCCTGAACAAAGAAAGGGCACGCAGCATGCATTACGTGCAGGCCAGTGGAAAGAAAATGAGCAGAGGTGGAAATGGTGGGGCGGTGTGAGGTCACTGGCAGCTGACTCTCATCCGTGCACCCCACCGGACTTCACAGACATCTCCCGGCTCCTCCTGTCCCCAATCAGAGGCCCATCTATTTCACAATCACCAGGGTTTCCCGGTTCCTAAACCAGCACCACTGAGTTTCAAACAGCAGGTGAAAATGTGACAATAACAATAACTGGCGTCCTTTTCAACAAGTTTTTCAGCAGGGCATGGGCAAAGCCTCTCTTTTCTGGGAAAACTGCCAGAATTCACAATTGTAACAAGACTAATTCTAAATTCTGGACTCTTCCCTGCCCAGGCAAAGGCTGAAAGCGAAGGCAAAAAGGGGAGGGAGGACAGACAGTCAGAGGGCTGTTTGCACACCAGTTCAAGTGACAAAATAAGGTCTCATGTAGTTTATCCTTAGGGACAGACTGATCTCAGGCAGTGAGTTATCTGAAGTGGGGAAGACTGTGACAGAAGCTCCCCTGACATGCTGCTATCTGATGCCCCTTCTTCTCTGTGGCCTTAACATAGCTGCCCAGAAGCCCCTGTTTACACTGTGACCAGCCCCCTCAGACCCAGCTGACTCTTCCAGGTGTGCACCCAGTTGAGCTGGTAGGTTGAGGTCCCTCCCTTGGGAATCCGGGAAATGGGCTAAGAGACTGAAGTTGAGACTTCAACTCAATTGATCTCTGGAATAGTGAGATGCAAACAGGAGCTGATGGAGGGGCGATTGTCCTCATGCAGAAATGCCCAGAAAACAGCAAGATGGTCTTCTGTGACAGAAAGAAGAGGGCGAGCTGAAACAGAGACTGAAGCAAACACAAGGCAGAGAGAGGGCGCTTGTGTTTCCCTTTGGTCTATGTGCTCCATTCGGCCCTTCCAGGGGCCTGGGCTTCTGTGAGTTACTCCCGCGTCCCAGCAATAAATTCTTGTTTTTCTTCCATCTCTGCTGTTTGCAAGGAGGCCGTAGATACCACAGGTCTTGGGCAGCCTGATTAATGTTTTCACTTCCCTCCGACCTTCCTGTGAAGCAAGGAGACCTCAGCCACTCTCTGGGATGATTTACGAATACCTGGGGGGATTCCAAACAGTGGTCGGTGGACAGCACAGGTTTCCGTGCCACAGGGACCCAGGTCTGGCTCCATCTAGTGGGGTGACCTTGAAAGATAACCTTGAAATGCACATTCCTCCCACCTCAGCTGCTGCAGATGTCTCCCCAAATCTACTCCTGACCCTCTCCAATCTGTCCTCCTCACATAGGCACAGTAAGCTGTTCAAACTGGAAATCCCCCAGTGGCTTCTTATTGCTCCGGTGCTAAAACCAAAATCTGCCCCTCACCCCACCCCCCACCCGGCTCACCTGGGGCCTCTGTATTTCCCTTAAGACATCACACTTTTTCCCCTAGGGGCCTGCAGGAACCTTGACACTGCTGCACGGTGAATGCTTCCCCGAACCCTGCTCCCCAAACTCTTCGACCCAATTAACTCTGTTTTTAAAATCTTATAATTAACACCAGCTGTTAATCTTATTACGGCTCAGTGGCCTAATTAAGTCTTAACCTTCGATTCTGAGCTCAACCAGTTCTTACTCCCTGAACTAGTTCTGGCCCTTTTGTACAAGCCCCCCAGTATTCTGTACTTCTCCTTTGTAGCGATGGTCACAACTACAAGTAAATAACTAATGACAGTAGCAGCTCTTTAGTGTGTGTTCCCATCACTAGACTGTAAGTTCCATGAGGCAAGAATGGGGTCTATCCCCAGAGGTAGCATAACGCCTGGCACGTGGCAGCCTTTCAAAAAAATATTCACTGAGTAAATGAATGAAACTTATGCTAAAGTAGGCCGAATTATCGGTGTCAATTCTTCACTCCTTGTAAAAGTATGAGATAGTCACACCCTGCCATGGCCAAACTGTGGGCTGTGGACTTCCCTGCCCCTTGGCTTGCGATGGCCAATGGGATATCAGTGGATATGATGTGAGCAAAGGCTTAAAATGTGATTGTGCCACTGAGCTTGCTCTCATGCACTCCTGCCTGTCACCATGACACAAACATGCCTTGGTAGCCGTTGGCCCAAGTGGGATGAGACACGTGGACCAAACCTAAACCTAACTCACAGCTTGAAACCAACCAAGTTCCACCAAGAGCAGCTTAGGTCAGCCAGACTTCACCCAACCCACAGATACGAAGCCTTGACAATTAAGATTGTGAACTCACCTAGAAAAAGTGCTACAGGCCTCACTGCTGAATATCACTACGGTCACCTTCGAAGTACCCCCCTTGGGAAGCTATGCACTGATGGCAGGGCCTAGTCCACCCTTCAAAGCAATTTTGGAACTCTTTTTTCTGGAATGGCCGTTAGAGTTGTCATCATATTACCTTTGATGTCCTGAATGTCATCAAAATGTCTCTCTTTCAATATTTCCATTATCTTTGGGTAAAGAAAGAAGTCATTGGGGGCCAGATCAGGTGAGTAGGGAGGGTGTTCCAATGCACTTATTTGTTTACTGGCTAAAAACTCCCTCACAGACAGTGCCGTGTGAGCTGGTGCATTGTTGTGATGCAAGAGCCATGAATTGTTGGGGAAAAGTTCAGGTCGTCTAACTTTTTCATGCAGCCTTTTCAGCACTTCCAAATACTAAACTTGGTTGACTGTCCAGTTGGTACAAATTCATAACGAATAATCCCTCTGAGAGCAAAAAAGGTTGGCAACATCGGTGCAACAAGTTCGTGAACTTAACTGTCACACCTCGTATGTGTGGGAGGAATTAATACTTATTGCCACATGCCAGTGGGTTTGGGGGTGGTTTGTTACACAGCAATATTGTGGCAATAGATGACAGACACATATGCCCTGGCAAGACTGAAGACTGGAAGAAGTCCTGGGGAAGGTCTTAACTCTTGTCCTCCATATGGCCCACAAATGGGTCCAGGTTGATTCTATGGGCAGATCTATATCCTTCCGCCAGAACACAGGATAAACTTCCCAGAATTCCACAGTCCCACAGCTGGGATACTTACCTCTAGTAGCAGCCTCCTGGAGCAGCCCAAAGTGTATTAAGCACCTACACAGTGCCAGGCGCACAGTAGGAACTTGATAAGAATTAATCTTTGTCCTCCTCCACCCACCCTCAGCAATTCCACCACTAAGCCTGAGAGTACATGTTCACAGGCAGAAAAATCTGCAGTTTTTTCTCGCTGTGGGGCTGGGGAGGGAGATGCACCCTCACCCGTCCCGGGGGCTGACCCTTCTTACTGCCTCAACCGATCGCCCAGACTCAGGTAAGAGGAAGGGACAGGGACGCAGGCAGACAGAGCATCCCTCCTTACCCTACAACTGATTCGATGGATGACCTACAATTACATTTATTCATTCAAAATTTATAACTGCCTATTTCAAGGAGAGCTTGAGGCAGCTTGGGGGCTGCATGCAATACAAAACAAACAACTTAAGGATCAAAGAGAACAGAGGCCAAGCAGAAAGCAGAAGGATGAGATGTCACCAACAATCTGATGATTAAACTCAGCAACACATCTGACTCAGCTTACTGGCACCCGCAGAAACAAGAGAAGCACGTGGGATACAGACATCAATATAAAATCAGAGCAGCAGTACTTGAGTCTGAGTGTGAACCCCCCTCCAGGCGGCTCCAAGGCCCAAAGGACATGGATCGGGTCAAACTAGGCAGACCTCAATACTCACAGTAATAACCACCAGCCACATGGCAAGCGCTGTTCTCAATGCTTTGTCCAAGACTTCTCATTGAATCCTCATGATAGTGAGTCAGATACTATTATTACTTCCATTTTACAGATGAGAAAACTGAGGCCCACAGAAGCAAAGCAACTTCTCAGGGCCATAGAGTGAGGGAATGGTGGAGCCAGGGTGAGAGCCTGCAAGTCTGAAGCCAGAGCCCAAGCCCTTGACCACTAACTAAGCAATCCAGCTTCTGCTTTGCTCATGCTGGACCCGCTCACATCCTGCAGACCCCGAGCACTGGGCCTCTGGCGCGGGGCTGGCTACAGGCCAACCCGCTTCCCTGGTGAAGTCTCATCCCCTACACTTCTGATGTCCCATCCTGAGACTGCTCATCACTGGCCTAGCCTGCTTGTCAGGACCCCGTTACCTCCTGGTGAGTCCTCTGCAGACAGCCTGCCTGGATTCCCACCTGCCAAGCTCTAGAGACACAGCTTACCTTCCTACCCCCACTAAACCTGCACTCCCGGCATATTACCCTTGCCACCTAGCCCTCTTCCAGTTGTGTCCACTTCCAGCTCCTCCCAGTCTGCCATCCCCCATGTCTGTCCCAGATTCCAAAACTAATGCTCTCAGACTCCATGTTCTACATCAGTCAGCAAAGCCCACCACTGAAAGTGATGTACAACGAATGTCCTCTAAGGCAATGACACCTGGAGTGCAAACCTTCAACCCCGAACTAGCTGCTGTGTGAGCCGGCTCTCTGGACATCAGGTCCATACTAGGCGAGGTTAGCCTACAGTTGAATCCTGGCTGCCCCCTTGGCCTTTCCTCGCTGTCCTGCCCTCAGATAGTGCCCAGATGCAAAATTTCAATTCTATAAAGGCAATTCAGATTCCACATAGGGCCTTCTCTCTCCCAAGTTCCCCCTTTGCTAAATAAATTATCCCCATCGCTCTGTCAAGGATGACCCAGTTCATCACATGACATGCAAAAGGGAAAATGGGTGTGTGGGAAGTCTGAGGTCATCCCAGCCCACAAGACATGTTTGTGGAAATGAGAAGAGGCACCCACCCTTTCAGGGAGGTGTTTCTCTTCTATTTGTTTGAAAATCGTTGTAATAAACTGATAATGCTACAAGATGTTTCGCATCCATTTGTTAGAAAATCGCCGTCATAAACTACACAAATTGAAGCCCTCTTCCATACAGTGTCCTTATGTGGCATTCAACCTGCAAACATGACTTTGTCAGACCCAACATGTCTACAGCCACCTGCAGCTCTGGCCAAGCAGGACACCCAGAGCAATTAGTTACCTGCCCTGCGGCACTCTTGAGATGGGGAGACTTCATGGTAAAGAACCATGTCCGGTTTCTGTTTAGCTCAAGTCAGAAGTGTAAGGTCCTTGAACAGACACTTCTCCCAAGAAGAGATACCAACGGCCAACTGAAATATGAAAAAATGTTCAACTTCACTAGCTATTAGGGAAATGCAAATCAAAAACACAATGAAATACTACCTCATACCTGTTAGGCTATCATCAACAGACACTTATAATAACAAGTGCTGGAGGGGCTGTGGAGAAAAAGGAACCCTCATACACTGCTGGTGGGAATGTAAATTGGTACAGCCATGATGGAAAACAATATGGAGGTTCCTCAAAAAATTACAAATAGAATTACCATATGACCCAGCAATCGCTATTCTGGATATCTACCCCCCAAATCAGAACATGTTTATCTGTAAATATATATGTACCCCTGTGTTCATTGCAGCATTACACACAGTGGCCAAGACATGGAAACATCCAAAGTGTCCTGTGATAGATGATTGGATAAAAAAGATGTGGTCCATATACACAATGGAATATTATTCAGCCATAAGAAAAGATGAAATACGGCCATTTGTGACAACATAGATGGATCTTGAGATTATCCTGCTAAGTAAAATAAGTCAAACAGAAAAAAATCAAGAACCATATGGCTTCACTCATATGTGGGATATAAAACTGAAAGCAACAAAGGAACAACACAAAGAAACAGAAACTCATAGACAGACAACAGGTAAGTGGTTACTGGAGGGTATGGGGCGGTGGTAGAAGAGGATAAAGGGGATGAAATACAAGGTGATGGAAGGAGAACTGACTCTGTGTAGTGAACACACAATGCAATATATAGATGATGTATTATAGAAATGTACACTTGAAACGTATATAATTTTACTAACCAATGTCCCCCTTAATAAATATAGTACAATTAAAAAACAAAAGCACAAGGTCCTGAAACCCAGAGAGTGGGGGAAAGGTCATCATGTCTAGGCCGGGGTCATCAGACCCCAAGCAGTGGCTTCTGCAAAGGAGGAGAACCGCCAGCAGGACTGGAACTGGTGGGCAGAAAAAATGACTGCAGGAACTGGCTCTCAAGTGAGGCCAACGAACGACAACGGGGGAAACACGGCAACATGGCAGCTGCTCTGAGACATGGCCTGGACTGATTTTGCCTGTTTGAGGTTAGAATGTCACATTCATCCCTGACCTTTTTTGGGCAAACTTCATCCATGGCACCGTCCCTTTGATTAAATACTTTCCCAGACCCTGACATTAACAAGGACCGCATTGGACAACTCAGACCAGTTGAAATGGGGGTCCTTTCCTGTCACTAATCCATGTGTTTTGATGATGTTAAAAAAGAAACAAGAGAATTCATTTTCTTTTTTACTTTTAAATGAGGCCCCACTTAGAGAAGAACAGTTTCAATGTTGAGACTTCTTAAGCAAATGGTCCCTGAGGGATGGCAGGAAGGAACTCTGGGTCTAGCCCATTGTTTTCTGATCACTGCACCCAACATCCCTTCATCCAACCCCCTGTGTTCTCCATTGAGGAGCGAGACAAATACACCTGATTTCCAAAAATGAAGTCCAGAAAATAATATGCACTCCTACCTTTCACCTTCTACATTAAATCAGTGTTCTCCATTCATGTTCCACTGGGGGCTGAGAAAATTTTTTTCCAAAAGGGAAACAAACAAACAAACAAACAAACAAACCCTCATCAAGCCCAAATGTTTGAAGTAGCTTTGCTGCAAACTTTTTAAGTTAGATGTAAAGTGACTACCTGTTTGAGAAGTGACCTTGTCGGCCCGGGAATCCAAGTGTTCAAGTGGGGTCATGGAAAAACTCGGGGATTGGTTAAAGGCAGCTTCTGCCCTGAGTTGTAGCAATAAGGGGAACATACTCCACTAAATTTATGGTGCCAGTGGTGGGGCACACTGTATCCACCTGGATTCCTCAGTTGCAAGCAACAGAAACCAGGTCTGGCTGATAGAAGCAGAAAGGAATTTACTGGAGGGATACCTGGGAGTTTAGACTCGATGGGAAGCCTGAAGATTCTCATGTGGAAGAAAACAGAAACCCTGGTAGCTGCACGAGTCTCATCAGCTGCCACTATGGATATAAGTGGCTCCAATATCCTTTCCCTTCTTGCTTCACTCTGCTCAAGTTTCAGATCCCAGCATGGACAGCCCCCCTGACCTGGGTGATGGCCCCCCGGCTATGTTCACTTTGCATAAGTTATTCAAGCAGTACACTTAGGGTCCGCGCAGTTTGCTGAATGAATCTTACGCTTCAATTTAAAAAGTCACACCTAACCTATGACCCAGCAATTCCACTCTTCACAGAAGTAAAACAGAAGAGAAATAACATATATAAGAGAATTGAAAACCTATCAACAAAAGGACTTATGGCCACTGCATTTATAACAGCCAAGAACGAAAAACAGAAGCAAATTGTACATATTCCCACAATGGAATACTACTCAGCAATAAAAAGGAAGCAGCTACTGATACACACACAACAGGGAAGAATCTCAAAACATGATGTCAAGTGAGAGTGAAAGAAGCCATGACAAGAGAGTCCATGCATGTGTGGTTCCATTTATATTAAGTGAGAGCACAGGCAAAACTGATCTATGGGGGAAAAAATTAGAATAGTGATTGATTCTAGGAGAGTAGGGCAGGGATTGCCTGGGAAAGGCAGGAGGGACCTTCCTGGGGTGACGGTCACGTTCTCTATCTTCATGGGGTTCGGGCTGCACAGGCACAGGCATTTATCTGAGCTCACTGAATGGGAAACAAAATTTGTGCACTTCACTGCATACACATTTTGACACAAAAGAAAAGAAACACACAGAATTTTGAACTTCAGGTAATGATAAGCTTGCTGGCTTCAGCGTTGACTGTTTTGTTCATCAAAAGATGCTATTAAGAGAGTGAGAAAGCAAGCCACAAACTGAGAGGAGTATTTGCAACACATAAGAAACAAAGCATTAGTACCAGAACATGAAAATGAGATGATCTCATAGGAATCAGTAACAGTCTAATGGCGGGGGGGGGGGGGGGGGGGGGTGTAAAGTACAGGTGTGCAAACGAGCAAACACAAACATGTTCAACCTTAGTAGTAATCACTGAAACACCAATTTAAGCCCCCAGTGAGATACCAGTTCACACTCACCAGATCGGCAAAAACCCAAAGCGAGGACGATTCTAAGTCCTAGTGAGGAAGTAAAGCCACCAACCCTCTGACCCAGGGCTGGAGGGAATACACACTGCCTCACAAAGCCTGTGACCCTCACATGCTGCTCCCAAGTATACCTCCTGGGGAAACTTACACATCGAAGGGAGGCTGGTTATAGTCAAGAAAAGCAGAAACAACCCCAACGCCCATCAACAAGGAAAAGGAATAAATATGGTATCTTTACACATAGCAGTAAAAAAGGAAGGAACCACAGCTGCATCAGAAGCATCAGGAACTATGCAACATCAGAATAGAAATAACAGACACACACACACACACATCTAGTAAAAATGTGGAATAAGTGTGATCCCACTTATAAAAGTTCAAAAGCATGCAATGCATTGTCTGAGGATATAAATCTATATGGGAAAGCTATAAAGAACAGCAGGTGAATGATTATAACAGAATTCAGGTTCGCATTTTCTATGGGGAGAGAGAGGAATATCCATTTGAGAGCTATAATGGCAATTTCTAAAGGGCTACTGGTGCTCTATTTCTTAAGTTAGCTGGGCATATGACTGCTTTATTCCTCTTTAAACTGAACATATATGTTTTATATGTTCGTTTGTATACATATTTCACAATATTTTTTAAAAAAATCAATAACTGTCTTATATTCCAACAATCTCTAGTTAAAAATAAAATGTAAAAAGAAAAAAAAAAAAACCCACCTTATTCCCTAGCAACAAAAACATAAAACACCTAGGAACGAACCTAAGAAGAAATGTTCACAACCTCCATAAAGAATTCTATGAAAATGTACTGGGTGCTAGAAAAGATGACAGAAAAGAAGAAATAAATAAGTACAGGACAGACCATACTTCTAGATAGGAAAACTCAATATAAGGAGTGTTTTATACATTTAATGGAATTCCAAATTTGATTCTAACGATATTTGTAGGGAAACAATGAAATGATTATGAATTTCATATAAAAGAATGAATAAACAGGCAAGCATAACCAAGGAAATTCTGAGAAAGAATTTGCACTGCCAGGGGTTCCAATATGTAAAGTCACAATAAAAAGTGTGATAGTGGAGGAAAAATGAAAAAAGAAGGGAGAAGGGCACCTGGTGTCCAAGACCAAAATCCATAACCTAGTAACACGTAGTTACTACACCAGTTACTGGATCTGGGAGGCTAAGGGGTAAGAGAGAAGGGGGATGCTCATTGTTTTCCTTTTGAACCTTTTGAATTTTAAACAACATGACTGTGATGTATATTCAAAAAATAAATTTAAATTTAAAATGTAGTTGTTGGGGAAAGAAACTGAACTGAAAGAATGGTCAATAATTTGGAAAGAAAGAAAATCAGGGCCTTACCTCACATCATGAACCAAAATAAATTTCGACTGCATTAGAGTGGAACATAAAAGAGAGTGCTGAATGAAAAGCTGAAACCAGATAAAGAATCAGAAGAAAACAGAGGAGAATATGTATCTGACCTTGGGGTGGGAAGGCCCTTTCAAACCCAAAAGCAAAGGAAGAAACAAAATGAAAGGACAGATGGACTTAACCACATGTATTAGTCGGCTCAGGCTGCCGTAACAAAATCCTGTAGAGACTGGGTAGCTTCAACAACATTTATTTCCCACAGTTCTGCAGGCTGGAAGTTCAACACCAAGGTGCCAGCCGATCTGGTCCCTGGTGTGGACTCTTTCTGGATTGCAGACAGTGAGTGGCCGTAGTGTGCAGACAGGGCCTCTCCTCAGTGCATGCTGAGGAGAGAGCAAGCCAGCTCTCTGGCGTCTCTTCTCGTAAGGGCACTAATCCCATCATGAGGGCCCTATCCGCATGGCCTCATGGAACCCTAATTACCTCCCCAACACCCCATCTCCAAATACCATCACACTAGGGGTTAAAGCTTCAACATAGGACTTTTGGAAGAACACATTCAGTACACCATACCACAGAAGCATTAGAAACTTCTCTGTGTTTAAAAATAGTAATAGGAAAACAAACCCTGAACTGAGAAAAAATGTCTTACGTATGTCAGCCAATATTCTCATGGATAGATAAATATGTTACATATAGAACAGTCTCAATTTTTAAACATTAAACAGTGGTTATCTCTGGAGGTTGGGAATCGTAGATTTTTATTTGCTTCTTTGTTTTTGTGTATTTTCTAAAATTTCCACAATGAACATGAATTGCTTTTATAATAATAATAATAAATAAATAACCAATAGTTATTTATTATTGTAAGAAGTGTTATGTCATGGTCAAGCAACATCGGGGGCAAAGGGCTCAATTCTGCAAAACTTTGACAATGGTTGACGAGCCAGGTGCCCAGCCCAGGTCTGGAATGCATGACTCATATCACCCTATAAAGGAACCCCTGAAAGAGGCTAGAGGAGGAAGGGGTGACAGGGATCTTGACCCAGTGAAAATCCTGCCCCGGGGAAAAGGGATGACTTATTTGAGATGGTTCCAAAGAGATAGACTCAGAGGCAGAGCAATAAAGAGGCAGATCTCAGCTCAGGAGAGGAAACACATCCAGTGAGCCTCGGTGACTCAGACAGAGATGAACGAAGGTTTCTTCTATCAGGAAGGGGGTTAGACGAGACATTAATTTTTAATTATACAACTACTCTTCCCTTTAAGAATTTAAAACAGATTGCACACATAAATGAGTGAATTATTTCAGGTATATATTATACCTACACAACACTATTTTTTTAAATTAAAATATCCCAGAGAAGGCTAAATTTCTCTTTGATCATCCCGCCCACCCCACATATATACACACTTCTAGTCTCCGTCACCCTTCCCTGGAGATAATAGCTAATATAAGTTTGGAATGCATTTTTCTAGACCTTTCTATATGCTTTTACATGTAGGTGTGTGTTACATATATCTGTACTCATATGAAGTATGAAGAAGGACAACATGTATCCATTTCTACAAAGGGCGTTATAATATATTTATCACTTTGAAACTTTTCTTCACCTTACCATCTTAGAGATTCATCTATATTGTTATCTAATGATCTAACGAATTTTTTCAAAGCTGCATAGTATTCCCAGGCATGAAAATCCGAATTTATGTAACTATTCCCCCACCAGCGAACATTCAAACCGTGTGCAGTTTTTCACCATAGCAAACTGCCACAAAGACTGTCCCAGAATTTTCCACCTGTGCACACACGCCAGGGTTTCTTTAGGGCAGGTCCTGCCTGTGCCACAGAGCAGATGCATTTTTTAACGGGTCCTGCCAAATTGATGTCCATTGTGATATTCCTTTCCAAGCCTCGGCTCCGACGGCCTTATAAACCTGATCCCTGTGAAATTTCCTCTTGTCAGTGACAGCCTGGCATTCTGGCCTACCTGGCATCTTCTGTGCCTTGGTTTTGTTCCATCGCTCTTCCTTACTAGTCAAATCATCATCCAACAACGAGATGGGCTGCCCCGCTCCCTGGCAGCATCTGGGCATGAGCCACATGGCTGCCCACCCTGGCTACACACTGAGGGGACTCTTGAATGGGGAGAAGGCCCTTCTAACCCCAAGGCGCTGCATCTCTGTCAATCAGAGGATGCACTAGCAGTGAATGA
The DNA here is from genome assembly GCF_057876585.1 of Rhinolophus sinicus. Taxonomy (NCBI): domain Eukaryota; kingdom Metazoa; phylum Chordata; class Mammalia; order Chiroptera; family Rhinolophidae; genus Rhinolophus; species Rhinolophus sinicus. The sequence continues at coordinate 19,277,461 of NC_142512.1, forward strand.
GAAGGGGGCGGGGGCTGGGCAAGAGGACACTACAAACCCTGGCATCACTCAACTGCTTGGATGGGCCAGACCCAAAGATGCAAACGCACAAATACCTAACTTAGGCATGAACGCAGGTGAGTGAGTCAGGGAGGGCTGGAGACTGACAATCGTTCACCCTCCTCCCCAGGCAAACCCACCACCAACTTCATCTCCATGCCTTCAGTGGTCACTGCAACACCCAACTGGATAACTGTCCAGGATTTACAAAGTAAGTGCTTTTACATAGCTGCTAACTATGGAACTGCGGTCTGACATCAGGTTACGCTGGTATTTTTAGCAGCATGTAACTGCCATGTGAAAGGAGGGGCTGCTCTCCCAATGAAGGCTGCTTACATTACAGGCTGGCGCAGTCCTTGAAATGTGATGTTCTGCAGGCAGCTCGCTGCTGTCGGGGAATGTCTGTGCAGAGGGCTGCAGCATCCGCCGTATTCTGCTTCTCCAGGCCAGCCTGACACCCCACAACCAGCAGCCGGTGATATACATCAGCTCCTTTACCCCCCCTGCCCCCAGGCCTCAAGGCAGCAAGAAATGGGCTCCTTCACGGACTCAGCAGAAACCACCCGGTCACCTCTTAGCTTAGCAAGCTCTCCCCAAACACAACAGAGTGGGGGGGACAGGAAGAAACCAGGGCTGCCCCTGGCTCTGCTCCCACATCCCCAGAGCTGTGTCCCCCAGAACCTAGGTTCCCACCCTCATGTCAGCCCCCACCTCTCACAAGAAACCCAAGATTCCAGGGACAGTGAAGTCAGGGTGTGGCCCCGATAAGAGAATGGAGTATCTGTATCCAGTGCCGGGTGTAGAGTCACTGCTGCCGTCTTCCTGGTCGCAGTACATTTTATGGAAGTATGACACATACACACAGCGAAGGACACATATCAAAACTGATGGATTTTGATAATATGAACGCACCTATGTGACCAACACCCAGATAGAGAAACCAAACATTGCCAGCCTCCCGAAGCCTTTCTGGCGCCTCCAGAAACCCACGACCCTGACTTCCAACAACTTCTATTCATTTTGTCTTAGGTGCACTTTATAGAAATAGAATTACACAGCGCGTGCTCTTTTTCACCTGGCTCCTCTGTTTAACAGTATTTGTGTGATTCATCCATGTTGTTCCACGTAGCTGTACATGAGGCATTCTCACGGTGTTCTAGCGCTCTATTGTGTGCATTCAGCCCAATTTATTTGTCCCTTCTACTGCTGATTGACATTGGGTGACTTCCAGTTTGGGGCTGTTACAAGCAGTACTGCTATGAACATTCTAATACGTGCCTTTTCATGGCTGCCTTTTGTCCATCGTAAGATATAAAAAGTTGAAAACTACTGCTTTAAGCCTCACATCTTGAAAAAGTCAATCTGTCCCACCTCTCCAATTTACCCTTTCTTTTTTCCAACACTGTTTACGTGGTGGCAAGTAAAGAGCGTTATTGGCCATAGGAGTCAGACTTCCTAAGACTAAAGCCCGATTCTACCACCTACTTGCGGTGTGTCCTTTGTCAAGCCCTTAACCTCTCTGTGCATCAGTTTCCTTACCTGTGAAATGGGGATAATAAAAGTTCATTTGGTTGAGGATTAAATATAGGAACAGTGCCTGCACATTGTAAGCACTCATCAGTGTTGGGAGGGTAGGGTCGCTACCAGAGGCAGCCTGTCTTTCTCAGCACCCAAGGAAGCCTGCTCTGGGTAGCTCCTGCCAAAATAGTCGAGCAAGACCCTCACACAGGAGGAGACAGCAACTGAAGACAATTTCACTGCCCAACTGGAGCAGAGTTGCCCCAAAAAGCCCTCCCCACCACTCCAACCCACTGTCTCTCCCTCTGCCTCCACCGTCATCACGGATGCCTGGTGGCCTCGGCTACTGTCTTTTCACACACAGGGCACTGAATTTCACTCAAAATGGGACTTCAACCATGGGTACCATTCAGGGTCATTATTAATGGTGTGCCAGCAGCCCGGAGACAAGCTGCTGGGGCACCAACAGTGCCCAGAAATTGCTGCCTGAAAAGAAAACAACTGTTTTACATGTCCATGTAAAAGGAGAGTAAGTGGATTATTTCATTTTTTTAGGTGACAAAGACGGAAAAAACCTTTCAAAGCATACAGTGCAGGGACCTAAGAGCAACAGACTGGGGTCTCTCACTAGTGGTTGCCATGGCAACTGTATTTCACAGCAGGAACTCATTTTCATATGACAGTGACCTGTGGAGGGAAGGGAAGGACAGCTCCTAAAGAAACTTAGTTGAAGGGGGTACTATTGGGGTGGGGGTGGGGGAGAGGATTGATTCTGTTTATCAAAAGAAGCAGTTAAAAGCGTCTTAAGGGACAAAAATGACCTGAGGGCCCCTAGGGGTTCTCTGTTCCATAACTCTTACTTAAAACACACACACACACACAGCCTGTTTTGAAGGCCCCTTGGGCAGATGTCACAGCCTTCCTGAGTCACTGGTCCCACTATTAACCATCTGTGGATGTCACAGCGCCCCTGAGTCACTGGTCCCAGCATTAACCATCTGCTCTGTGACAAAGTCCTTTTCTGGAGTCCCGAGCAATCCATTGACAGACACCAGGACGCTGTGTACGAGGCAGGTGTTGAGAGGACCTATAACACACTCCCTGGACTGAGGCATACACTTTCCTGGACAAACAGCAAATTCTAGTATCGAAAAGCAGCCTCAGAGTTAGACAGACTTGAATTCCAACCTTTGCTCTGCCCACAAGCTGTGTGGTTTAGGCAGGTGTGTGGAGCTCACGGGGTTTGTGTCCTCAGGAGCAGAATAAAGACAATAATCATAGCATCCACCGTTCTAGGCGCTGGAGGGTAACACACATGAGGGAACGCCTGGAAAATCAGCAGATGCTCAACACATAATGACCACTCAAACACAGCTGCTATGATTAAGAGCTGGATAAGCATCTCTCACACCCATGATATAATTGGAAGCTAATACCATGTTTCCCCGAAAATAAGCCCTAACCAGAAAATAAGCCCTAGCATGATTTTTCAGGATGACATCCCTGAACATAAGCCCTAATGCGTCTTTTGGAGCAAAAATTAATATAAGACTCAGTCTTATTTTCCGGGAAACATGGCAGCAGAGAACCAAGTATTAACTTGGGTGGCACACACGTAATGAATTCATCAATAAGCTCAGCAGGAGTGCAGATCAATGGGAATAAGGAAGACTGGAACAGTCTAGGAGGGAGGTAGAGTTTGAGGGATGATGAGAGGTATTTTTGGAAGTTTGGGGGAGGGAATTCCTTCATTGAGCATCCTGGGGATCCAAGAGGAAGGGAAGAGGATTCATTAACACAAAGGAACCTGCCATCAGTAGACAGACAGCAGTAATGGCGGCCCCAGGGCAGAGTGGTGTGGGAAGGCCCCGCCAGTGCAGTGCAGCGGGGACAGGCAAAGCTTTCCCAGGGAAATGGCTTCTGAGCTGGGTCCCAAAGGGAAAGGGCAAAAGGGAGGGAAGAAGTTGCAGGACAGGAAATTGGTTCTAGAGACTGAAGCCACATGACTAAGGAGCCCCATGGGGTAGACAGAGGAGCCAGCGTTGTGTGGGAGGAAACCCAAAGCCTCTCAAGATTTCTTAGGGAAGAAGATTCAGCGACAGGGTAAACACAGTAGTCAGGGAACAGCAGGCTGGCGGCAACATGCCAAATGGAATGTGGGGGCTGAAGGAGATTCTGGCATCAGAGAGACCAGCTAAGGGGCCTCTGAACTCTGGCCTGAGGTGTTCAAGGCCTGGTCTCAAAGGGACAGGGAGAGGCAGGGATACTTCAGAGAAAAGTGAGTGTGACCGCGGAGGAAACCCACTGTTAAGGAGAACTAGGTGAGGGCAGCTGCCCAGGAGAAGGAGCAGGCCAGCCTTGGACACGCTGAGTTGGGGGTGTCACTGGGCACCCAAAGAGCCAAGACTGGAGCTGGACTCTAGAGGGGGAGTTCCCCGAGGGCTCCCCGTGCGAGCTCCCTGAGAAGCTAAACATGAGGCCTCACAAAACGCCCCAGACAAGAGGGAAGAGGGGTCAGAAGAGAAAAAACAATGGAGAAACAAGAACAAAGCCAGGACGGAGGGGTGCCCCAGAAATCACAGCAGAGAAGGCTGCAAAGAGGACGCATGCACATGGGGGTCCGCTTCCTGGGCAGATGGACGGCATACAAAAGCGCAGTGTTTGGAAACAAGATGATTTTCAAGGAAGCAGTTTCAGCAAAGTGGGGGGGCCAGCAGCCAGGCTGCGGAGGATTAGGAAGGGAGGCAGGCAGGCAGCAGGTGCAGAGCACTTGTCGGGAAAATGTGACAGCGAGAGAAAAGACGAAACGAAGCTAATGGCTCCCACGTATGTTTTTTCTCCCCAAGAGATGGGAGGCCAAGTGGATGTAAGAGGCAGGAGGATGGAGGGACATGGCATAGTCTCGCAAGGTGTGGGGGCGGGGAGAGACAGAGATTGGACTGCAGCCCTGGCGCTGCCAAGGCTCTAACCAGGGTGGCCAGGGCGGAGGCGCCCAGCCCTGACTGCTGGGAGGAACTATGGTCCCCACCCAGCTGCACAGATGGAGCCAGGAATCCTCCCGGCCCGGCCCTCACTGAGGAGGGGTTTCCCCCTTCCACATCACATCTCTTCCCCAGGACAACCGCTGGGGTGGGGGTGGGGCAGGGTTACAGACCACCCAGGTGGGAAAACCAGGTCCTCAGCCTCTGAGCAACCAGGCATGGGACAAAATTCGCCGACTTCCCAGCGGAGTCCTCACTGCAGCCCAAGGAGACTTCCGCCCCCCCCCCCCCCCCCCCCCGCGCAGGTGTCATAGACACCATTGTGAGGCCAGAGCCCTCAACCTGAAGGCAGTGAAGGCGGTGAGGCGCCCTGGATGGATTTCAACACTCCCTCCAAATCTTTCTGCGGGGGGCGGGGGGGGGGGGGGGGGACAGAGGTGTGCCTGACGTCTGGGAGTGGGTTTCGGGAGGCCTGGAAAACCGCCGGGGCAAGATTCTCAGGCTGCAGGTGGGCAGGGAGAACCGGAAAAATCTTGTTTGGCCAGTGAGAAACCCTTCCATCCTGCACTCAAACACACACCTGCACACCTAATGATGGGTGAAAGTTCAAATGTCCAGGGTCGGAGCCCACCACGGCGCCCCACGCCAATCGCCTGGAATGTGGGATCCTCACCCAAGGCCAGACCGAGGGCACCCAGGTCCCTACCACCACACGTGCGCGCCTCGGCGGGCGCTCGGTAAACACCGCACTTGTTGACTCGCTCGCCGGGCTTGCTCAGCCCAGCGCCGCCTGGTGTCCGCGGCCGCCCTCGCCCGCCCTCTCGCCACCCACTCCCTCCCCCACTCAGCCGCCCCCGCCTTGCCCGTGCGGCCCACCAGCTCCCGGAGCTGGACAGGTTCCCCAGAGAGCCCCCGGCCGGGCTGCAGACCATACTTAGAGCGCCAACTGCTCAGGAGGCCCAGCCCAGGCGCTGCCCGCGCCCCACCCGCCCAGGGCTCGCCCCCTCCTCGGGCGCAAAGGGTTCCCAGTTCCCACCCACAGGGACAGGGCCATCCAGCGCGACCCCATGGGCTCCCACCACGAAGCCAAACGCACTCCCTAGCTCTCGGAGACTGTGCCCGGAAAGGGGGCCGGCCCCACTTTAACCGGACTTACCTGCGAGTTCGACCCTGCAGCCTGGCGCGCTCCCTGGCTGCCCTCTGGCGGCCGCAGGGACTCAGGCGCCCGCCCTGCCACGCCACGCCCTCTCCCACCTGGGACCTGTTGCGGCGGGGGGGGGGGGGGGGGGGGGAGGGCAGAACCCAAGCCTGAGGTCACCTGGTAGGCAGACAGGGGGAGCCCTCTGGATGGCTATCCTTGGCATGGGACGGGTCTCAGCTGGCCCCTTCTTGTTACTGGATAGCAAACATCACTGTCTTCCCAAAGCAGCTTCAAATCCTTACTTTCTTGCACTACAAGATTCTCAAGGCTTGTTTTGTAAATTCCCTACACCCGTCCTACAATCAGCCACTTCTCTGAGAAGTCCTGCTTCCTTTTGTTGGGGAATAGTATTAGAAACCAAGATCTGGGAGCTAGGTATGTTCTTTGCTACTGGACCCATTGCATTTTATCATTAATAAACTATAGCAGGCCAAGGGAAGTGAGACCTCCCTATCCCATTAAGTGTTCTTATCTGCTTATTCCCTGAGGGTTTGGGACCATGGGTTCAAAGAGAGACCCTGGAAAGAAGGTGGACAGTGAGGAGGCAGTTTCCGTCCCTGGGCACCCTGGGAAGGCTTCCGAGGGACTGCAGGCTGAGGTGAAGGTCTGGGTGCTGCAGCGTAGGTTGGGTAATGAACATCCAGCCAGTGAAGGTTGTGAGATTGCAACCTAGAGATAAGTGGGCCCATGACAAATAAATAGCACTAGGAGGTAGGAGCCAGTAGGCAGGGTGACCCCGGAGTTTCTAGGGCAAGAGATGGTTACTGTGGGTGCTTGGCTGAAGAAGGCTTCTGGTTGCGTGTATCTATTTGAGAGACGGTGTTTATACTTTAAACCAGTTTCTCAAACTTGGCCTTGGGCCTCTCGTGTAAGAAGCACCTGAGGGCTTGTTAAATACTAGGTCTGACAATTAAATTCGTGAACTTGTTGCAACGCTGTTGCTAACCTTTTTTGACATCAGAGGGATGATTCATTATGAATTTGTACCAACTGGACAGACAATTTACCAAGCTGACTATTTGGAAGGGCTGAAAGGCTGCTTGAAAAAGTTAGACGACCTGAACTTTTTGCCAACAATTTATGGCCCTTGCATCACGGCAATGCACCAACTGACATGGCACTGTCTGTGAGGGAGTTTTTAGCCAGTAAACAAATAACTGTATTGAAACACCCTCCCTACTCACCTGATCTGGCCCCCAATGACTTCTTTCTTTACCTGAAGATAAAGGAAATATTGAAAGAAAGATGTTTTGATGACATTAAGGACATCAAGGGTAATACGCCAACAGCTCTGATGACCATTCCAGAAAAAGAGTTCCAAAATTGCTTTGATGGACTAGGCCCTGGCATCGGTGCATAGATTCCCAAGGGGAGAACTTCAAAGGTGACCATAGTGATATTCAGCAAGGAGGTAGGTAGCACTTTTCCTAGGGTGAGTTCACGAACTTACTTGTCTGACCTCATAAGACATTCTGGGCTAGGGATGAGGTAAGGTGCCCTGGGGTCTTCAAAGAGCCATTAGAAGGTGATAAGAAGAGCAGATGTTCAGTAAATAGAAGTTTGCCCTGCCCCATAGATAGCTCAAAAGAGGTTATCTCTGATAATGTCTTATTATGGGCAAGGTTTCTAATTCAAGCTCTTCTAGGTGGTAAAGGGAGGGGCAGAAGTTTCTCTTGAGCCCACAGCTAAAGTTGCCTTTAGCTCAAACAGTCTGCATACCACAGAGGTATGCTTTGGGGTAACTTTTTCTGAACCCCCACAAAAATAACCAGGACAGGACACATCCTGCCAGAGTGGGGTGGGTGGGCAGTCAAGTCCCACTGGGTTTCCTCCCGTGGAGGCCTTCAGTCAGCTAAAGTCATTCTCTAAGCCCCTGGCATCTTCACTGTCAGTTTCTTCCTTCTGGAGACCCAGCTCCCGCATGGTCCCAGCCCAGGGTTGAAAGATGGGTTTTTTCAAATGCTGAACGTGGGAGATGAGGGGATGAATCCTTCAGCCAGTGGCAGATGACTGGGCCCTCCCACCCTTTTCTGTGCTATATATTTATCTGCTCTGGTGGCTAAACACCCAAGGAAGTCACATAATGAAAGGTGGAGAAGAGGAAGTGTGGAACTAAAGCTGTGGCCTGCGGCAACTTGAGGGAAAGGGAGAGGACACTGGATCCGTATGAGTTTGCTCAGGCCGCCGCAACAAGTACCACAGCGTGGTGGCTTAAACAACAGAAATTTATTTCTCACAGTTCCGAGACCAGAAGTCTGTGATCAAGGTGCCAGCAGGGTTGGTTTCTTCTGAGGCGTCTCTCTTTGGCTTGTAGACAGTCGTCTTCTTGCTATGTTTTCACATGGTTGTCTGTGCGTGTTTGTGGCCTAATCTAGAGGTAACCTTATCTAGAATTTAGCATTTCTCGGTTCCCTACATTCCTTTATACTTTTACTATATGCCCATATGTCCTCAAATAATATATAATACTGCTGTGTGTGTGTTTTAAACTGTTTCAAGCCTTATGTAAATGGGAACATTCTCTGTGCTTTTTTTAATTAAGGTGAAAGTACATAACATACAATTAACTATTTTAAAGTGTATGATACAGCGGCATTTAGTGCATTCACAAGGTTGTGCAACCACCATCTCTTTCACCCCATAAGAAAACCCCATATCTGTGAAGTACTTCCTGCCCATTCCTCTCTCCTCCCTCCCCTGGCAGCCACAAATCTGTTTTTGTCTATGGATTTGCTTGTTTGTATTCTTCCGCAACTTTTTTGCTCAGACTTTGAGAGATTCATCCATATGGTCACATTTGACCACAGTTTTTTTTTGTGTGTTTTTTTAAATTCCCATATAATACTCCATCATGAGACTCAATCACAATTGTTTTATTCTTACTCCTGTTGATGATTTACGGGACTTTAAAAAATCATTTTTTAAATCAATATTATATGTTTGTAGTAACAAAGTGAAATATCACAAAAGAAGAGAGAGTGAAAATTCATTGTCTTCTCCCTCCTTCCAGTGAGACAACCACTTTACCTGTTTCTTATCCTTTTAGCATTATGCCAGGCGTATACATATATATGGCATATACTTTTTTTTACACACACGTGTTATTTAATAAGTATTTAGGGAGTGATTTTTGCATGCCATCACTGCTTTAGATGTTAGAGATACAGCAGTGAACAAAACAAAGTTTCCAGCTTATGTTTTAATAGAGACAGACAGATGATACATAAACAAGCAACTAAATGTGTAAGTCAAGTGGTGATAAATGCTATGGAGGAAAGTAAAGGCCAGTAAGGAACATGGGGAAGTGGTCAGGGAAAGCTTCTCTGATAAGATGACCTTTGAACTGTAGGGGAGGAGAAATCTTTATCCTTCTACGCTCCTAGGGGCCCCTGAATCAAACTGATAGAAGACAGGTTAACAAAAGAAACAAGTTTTAATTATATACACAGCAGAATTCACAAAGTAGAAAATGTGGCTCTAGGAGGTGGCCAATGGAAACAACCTAAGAGTCCACTGATGAAGGATGAGCTAAAGAAAATGTGGTGCGCGCGCGCACACACACACACACACACACACACACACACACGTTGGAATACTACTCAGCCATAAAAAAGATGAAATATTGCCATTTGCCACAACGTGGGTGGGTCTTGAGAGTATCATGCCAAGTGAAATAAATCAGCCAGAAAAGGACAAGAAAGATATGATTTTACCCATATGTGGGATATAAAACAAAGAGTAAAGAACTAACAAAACAAGTAAACAAAAACAAACTCGTAGATACAGACAACAGAATGGTGGTAACCACAGGGGACAGAGGGTAAAGGGGGTTAAATACACCGTAACAGAAAGAGACTATGCTTCAGGTGAGGGACACGCAATAAAGTACACATACATCAAATTATAATCTTGTACACTTGAAAATTATATAATGTTATTAACTAATTTTACTACAAAATTTTTTTTAAAGGAGGGGTCTTATATACCATATTAGGCTAAACAAAGGAAAAGTGGTTTTGGGAGGCAAGGGAGGAAAGTTATGGGAAGCTGACCAGGAAAAGCACGGTAAACAAGGGATGTTTAGTAAGGTAGGTTATACAGTTTGAAGCCAGTGCCTTCTCTGAATTCTGAGCTTTCCTCTTCCAGGTATGAGAGCGGAAGACACTTCTACAAATGGAAATCACCTTTATAAATCTAAATTTCCCTTACAAGAGGAAAACATGTGCCCTGGTTTTAGAGCGTTTCCTGTGTCTGCTGGTTCTCAATGGCCTTTAGCTCAAAATAATCCATAGACCAAAGAGGCATATTCTGGGGTGGCATGTTCTGGTATTCCTCAGAGTGAAGGCAGGACATCTAGAGCAGGAGTGTTTCATGGGGAAGGGAGCAGCAAGTACAAAACCGGGACTGAGGTGTCCTCGCTGGTATGTTGGAGATACAGCAAGGAAGTCCGTGGGCTGGAGGGAAGTGAGGGAGGGGTAGCAGGTGTTAGCAAACCATCCACACTGCTCTGCACTTCTGCTGCCTCATCATGAACCCACTCGGCCTCGGTCTGGAATCAGCCTACATCAAGCTGCCTCATTGTGTTTTAGAAGCTCCCAGGTAGTCCATCATATGGATATAGTGAAATGTACTGAATTGATTGTAGGGTTTTTCCTTTCCTTTTTTTTCTTTTTTCTTTTTCCCCTAAGGTACCATCAAGTATGACATGAAAATCAGGAGGTGGTTGGAGTGGGTGATAAAAGGAGGAAAAACGAAAAGCAGGGCTTGCTCTTAACAGTTGCAAAGACCAGGGCAAGACCATATGTCTAAAAGTAATAAATTAAATTGACATACTGTTAAATAAAATATGTACTATCTTCCTACCATGACAAAAAGACCTTCATAACAATATGGAAGGCCAGATTTAAATTTTGAATTTCAGGTTCTTTGGGGTTCTGCCCACAGCCTGCTCCCTCCTCTTCCCACTCCCAGCTCCTTTCTGCACTGATATAACAAGGTGAAATGCTTTTGCTTCTCTCCAGCCTGATTCCTACCATAAATTCTAGCCTGCATTTCTTCCAGAGCCTTCAGGCAAATAGTTTCTATTGTAGATATGCTAATAGTGTAGAAGAATTCCATAAAAACAGCCTCTGGAACAGATGGGAAAAAATATGCTAGCGAATCTTGGGACCCCTCATAGGGGTTAAAGAACATCAAGAACCAACTGGAACAAAGAGATTTGGAGATTTCCCTCTTCCTTGGGTCCTACCCCTTGTCCTACCCATTCTCCCTTCCCTTGACCGAAAAAAACCCCTAAATTCTGGGCTCCTAAAATGGATTTGGCCGGTTCGATTCCTCGACTCCCACAAGGGATGGTGGGCTGCGCCTCTTGCAACTAACAATGGCAACTGGACCTGGAGCTGAGCTGCGTCCTCCACAACTAAGATTGAAAGGACAACAACTTGACTTGGAAAAAGTCCTGGAAGTACACACTGTTCCCCAATAAAGTCCTGTTCACCTTCCCCAATTAAAAAAAAAAAAAAAGATGGATTTGAGGCACTAATGGGTCTCCCATCTTCTAGGTTGGTGCCATCTTCTTGACCAATAAACCTTTCCTTATTCCAAACCCCGATGTTTTGACTTTTGGCTTTTCAAAGCGTTGGGTTACAGAGGCCTTGAACCTATAACACTGAGAAGGCCTTTGAATCCATAGGTCTGGACTCCTCAGCCTGCCTGGTGAGTTTCCATATGTGCTGCTCTTGGCCTAAAGCTACTCAGGAAGACGGACTCAGGAAACAGGCCCAGAAAGGCCCTACAAGCAAGCGGGGGCCATTTGAGCAAGAAATTCCAAGGTGCCAGGTACTCAGATTGTGGGCAGGGGAGTGGGGAGGGGCAAGATAGTTATTGGGTGGGCAGGACCCCTTGATTCCACAGACTTCCTGTCCCATAACGTGGGCTATAGCTAGGGGAGAGTCAGAGCAGGGCTCTGTGAAGAACAGTGTCAAGGGCAGGGTTCCCGCTTGCTCAAATATAAGGCTGGTGTTACTGAAGAGTGGACACCGCCTGTCTGCCTTGGAGAAGAAACTGACAGCATGGAGGAAGTGGGCAGGACACAGCAGAGAACTGGAACCAGCAGAACAACCAGTTGGATGGACCCAGGCTGAGTAGACAGCAGGAAGAGACAAAGCCGTAAGTTCTACCCCAGGCGAGCTCATGTCAGCACCGGCCAAAGGGGAAAACTTAATCCGTATAGAGAAAGAAACTTCAGCTCTTACCTGCTCATAACAAGAACGTCCACTGAGACCACAAAGAGAAAGTTTAAACAAGGAAGCTGCAACACATAGTGAAGATGCGATCATCTCGTCACTGTAAAGCCAACTGCTCTTCGGAAAGATTTGTGGGACTGGGGATGAGGATTCCAGACCCAACTTGGTGGCTAATTAGTATTAAGAAGGTGAGCAAGTCACTTTGCCTCTCTGTCTGTGTTCTCATCTATCAAACAGGGATATTCTCGCCCAATCTCTTTCTGCTTGCAAGAGATTGTATTCCTTTGCTGGATATGAATTTTCTCTTTTAAAGCTGACTGGCTAGTTCGACATAACCTTGATGCGACCTTTACTAAAATCGAGAAGAGACATGGTCAAGCTGCCTCTTGCCGGATGAGTATCCCGGCCAGGAGTACCGGCTGAGAGGGAAGCCAGGCCAGGCTTTCTTGGAGAGTGAGGGCAGCCTGCACCCATCTGTAAGCACCTGGGTGAGGACAGCAGGAGGCTTGGAAAGCAAATCCCAGACATCACCATTAGCAGTTGGTCATTCGCACAAAGGACTTCTGTCATTTCCATTTCACTTAGCTTCTAGAAACAAAGGCTATATGCAGGCATGCTGGACACGTTAGGGGGGCTTCCCAGTGGACAAGAGGACTGAGGACCCACAGAGCAACAGGAGGGTCCACACATGCCTGTGTGTGGATCAGTACTAATGACTGTCATTACTGAGTAGGAGTGCAAAACTTTATAGATTTGATGCAACCCCTATCAAAATCCCAGCAGGCTATTTTGAAGAAATAGACAAGATGATTTGAAAATGTATATGGAAAAGCAAAGGCTCTAGAATATTCAAAATAATCTTCAAAATGAATAAAGTTGGAGGATTTATAGTACCTGATATAAAAACTTACTATAAAGCTACAATAATCAGGACAGTATGGCACTGGCTTAAGGAGAGACGACTAGATCAATGGAACAAAATAGAATCCAGAAATAGATTCATACATATCCAGTTAATTGATTTTCTACAAAAATGCCAAGTGAAGGTAATGGGGGAAAGAAACGCTTTTTTCCATGAAAATTGCTGGAACAACTGGAAATCCATTTGGAAAAAAATGAATCCTAATCCCTGACTTTATTCACAAAATTAATTTGAGATGGATCCCTGAAATCCTAGAACCATAAAGCTTTTGGAAGAAAGCAGGTTATCTCTGTGATGCAGGAGAAGGAAAAGATTTCCCTGGGCAGGATACAAAGAGAAAAAATTGATCAGATGGCTTCATCAGAATTTAAAATTTCTGCTTATCAAAAGATACCATTAAGAAAATGAATCAATCCCCTATGTTCATTGCACTATTATTTACAATAGCCAACATATGGAAGCAACCTAAGTGTCGACTGATAGACAACTAGCTAAAGAAGATGTGATACATATATACAATGAACTATTACACAGTCATAAAAAGAATGAAATCTTATCACTTGCAACCACATGGATGGGCTTAGAGGATATTACGTTAAGTAGAATAAGTCAGATAGAGAAGACAAATACCATATCATTTCTCTTATATGTGGAATCTAAAAACAAAAGAAATGAACACACGAAACAAAAACTCATAGATACAAAGAACAAATTGCTGGAGGCCAGATGGGAGGGGAGGTGGGGGGAAGGGTGAAAAAGGTGAAAGGGCTTAAGATGCACAAATTGCCAGTTACAAAACAGTCATGGGATGTAAAGTACAGCATAGGGAATAGAGTCAATAATATTTTAATGACCATGTATAGTGCCAGGTGCGTACTATCAGGGTGATCACTCCATAAGGTATACAAACGTCTAGTCACTATGTTGTACGCCTGAAACTAATATACTATTGTATGTCAACTGTAATTGGAAAACTGAATTTAAAAAAAAGTAAGAGAATTCTGACCCGTGTTACAACATGGATGAACTTTGAGGATGTTATGCTCAGGAAAATAAGCCAAATAGTATAATCAACAAGCTACAGACCTGGAAAAAAATCTTCGCAGTCACATACATGAGAAAGGAGTTTATGTCCAAGACATGTGAAAAGCTCTTACAAATCAGCAATAAAAATATAAACATTCCAATTATAAAATGGGAAAAGACTTTAACAATCTACAAAGTAAGATACGAGGTCTGACAATTAAGTTTGTGAACTTGTTGCAACAATGTTGCTAACCCTTTTTGATATCAGAGGGATTATTCATTATGAATTTGTACCAACTGGACAAACAGTTAACCAAGTTTACCATTTGGAAGTGCTGAAAATGCTGCGTGAAAAAGTTAGACGACCTGAACTTTTCCCCAACAATTCATGGCTCTTGCATCAGCTCACACGGCACCAGCTCACACGGCACTATTTGTGAGGGAATTTTTAGCCAGTAAACAAATAACTGTATTGGAACACCCTCCCTACTCCAAATAGTATAATAGTATAAATGACTTCTTTCTTTACCCAGAGATAAAGGAAATATTGAAAGGAAGACATTTTGATGACATTCAGGACATCAAGGGTAATACGAAGACAGCTCTGATGGTCATTCCAGAAAAAGAGTTCCAAAATTGCTTTGAAGGGTGGACTAGGCGCTGGCGTCAGTGCATAGCTTCCCAAGGGGAGTACTTCGAAGGTGATCGTAGTGATATTCAGCAATGAGGTATGTAGCACTTTTTCTAGGATGAGTTCACGAACTTAATTGTCTGACCTCGTATATAAATGTCTAATAAGCAGTTTTAAAAGTGCTCAACATCATTAGTCATCAGGCAAATGGTACTTAACACCACAGAGAAATACAACCTCATACACACTAGAATGATGAAAATCAAAGACTGATGTGCTGGTTATCTATTGTTGCATAACTTTTCACCCCCAAAACTTAGTAACTTAAACAATTGCAACCATTTGAGTATCTTTCACCATTTCTTTGAATCAGGAAGCCAGGAAGGGCTTGGGTGTGCTGGCCTGAGGGTCTCTCCTGCTGTTGCAGTCGGGCAATGGCTGGATGTGGAAAAGTAGGGGCTGGAGCCCCTGGAGCATCTCCCTCTCTCGCTCCCTTCACATAATCTTAGGGTCTCTCCATGTGGTCTAGTTTGGGCTCCTTATAGCTTAGTGGCCTCAGAATACTCAGACTTCTTAGCAGGAGGCTCAGGTCTCCAGGAGCAAGTCTTCAGCTAACAAAATAGATGCTGCATTACCTTTCACGACTTAGTCTAAGAAGTCACCATGTCACTTTCACTACATACAATTGGTTACAAGTGAGTCAACCAATCCACCCAGATTGAAGGGGAGTGGAATTAAACTCTGTCTCTTGATGTGGGAATGGCAGGATTCTAGAAGAATGTGCGGGATAAGAGATGTTATTGCAGTTATTTTTTGGAAATACAATTTGTGGTGGATAAACCTGGAAAGAAAAGCAGGTGATAGATCATACCAGACTTTGTAAGTCAAACTACAGTTCAAACCTGATCATGAATTGCGATGGAGATTCACTGGAGGGTTTTAAACAAGAGAGTGACATTATCCAATTGTCTGAAAAAGTTCATTGTAGCCGCTGTATGGATAGCGAACTTGTGGGGAGGATTTGAAAGCAGAGACCATTTAGGAGGGGAACCACAAGTTCAAGGGCCAGACGTGGCGGTCAGTCCTCGCTTAGGTGAGGGCGCAGGGAGAGAACGGGGACAAGGAAGGTTGCCAGGTGTCTGGCCTGTCCAGCTGTTTCGTTCACTGAGATGGAGAAGGGAGAAGTAAGTTTTTTTGGACATGTTGGGCTTGAAAGGGCAGGGTACGCGTACGAGGCTAGAACTTTGGAGATAAAATTTTGGAGAGAACAAACAGCGTGCCATACAGCACAAGAGTACACGAGATGTGTGTCAGCCTCAGCATTTAGAGTCTCTCTATTCACGCTTCCCCTACGCGCGCCAACTACCAGTCTCAAACAGACTGAAATACGCATGTGCACACCTAGTGCACCGGCGGCACCGAGGCGGAGGCTTCCGGATTGAGCACGCGCGGTGCAGAGCGGTTGCTATGGAGACGCGTGGCCCTGGCCAGGCGCTACGCACCCGGGGCCACGGGATCCGCAGTGGGTCTAGGGCTGCCCCTGGCACAGGTGGGGGCCCTGCGGGCGGATGGACCCCCGCAGTGAGGCCGCAGCGTCGGGGTACGGCGACGGCTACGAGGACGACGAGGAAGACCGGGAGGGCGGCACTGCAAGCTCCAAGGGGTCCAGACTGCCGCCCATCGCCGGCAGCACCTCCGAGCCGCCCAAACGGAAGGTGAAAAAAAAGAAGAAAAAGACCAAGGGGTCGGGCAAGAGGGACGGTAAGAGGAACAGCTAGTGTGGCAGCCTCAGCTCCCGTACCTGAGATTCTCCTCCTAGGCCACCCACCGCCATCCCTCACAGAGACCCCCATCTATCTACCTGGGGACCAGTTCAGGCCGGAAACAGAAACTCTTCAGTCCAAAACAGAGGTCCTCCGCTCCCCACACATACCACTTATTGCTGCTGCGCAGTGATGCCCCACCCCTGCTCATCAAGACCATCCATGTCCACAGA
Organism: Rhinolophus sinicus; assembly: GCF_057876585.1. Lineage (NCBI taxonomy): Eukaryota > Metazoa > Chordata > Mammalia > Chiroptera > Rhinolophidae > Rhinolophus > Rhinolophus sinicus. The sequence goes on from NC_142512.1 coordinate 19,294,020, forward strand.
AACCCTCCCCAAAGAGCAGAGATCCCAAACCCTGCATCGAGAATTCTCGACATCCCTGAGTCCACACAGAAACACCCCACTCTCAGATACCCAGCATTATTCCCACAGAGCCTCCCAGCCCCACGCAGCAACTCAGCTTTACACAGACACCCCTCTCAACTTGCCAATCCCTCAGCGGAAACTCGCAAGCCTACACGTCCATACCTTCCCACAGAAATCTCAAGCAGTCCTACAGCGGTGCCCTCGTCTTCACACACAGACTTTCCTGAAGCCAAAGTTATCGACACTAGTGGTAGACACTCCCCCCACACAGAAACGCAGACTCCTGCCTTCTGCCCAGAGCTGCTCCCGGTTCCCTTATTGGTTAGGGGCACCTGGCCTCTAGTCATTATGTAGACACCCAGTAAATGTATATAAAGTAATATTACCCCTGCACAGCCTGTCCTCTCCCACCCCCATGTGCTAAGGCCAGCCTTCGACAGCACACACACCCTCACACCAGTCACTGCTACATACTTGTATAACCCCAAACACCCTCAACAACACCCCTTATTTCAATATAACCACCAAATAAAACTAAAGCACAGGCACACACATTCACATGCATAGACCCCCTTTCAGACAGTTCCTGTACACACACAACCATATGCATGCAGGTTCTCCAGTCTCTTTTGAGGACACGTCACAGATATACACACACCAACACCTGCCACAAACCCACCGAGTCCCTACATCTCACTGAACTCCTCTCATAGAATCCCTTGATTTCCTGACAAAGGCACCAAACAGCCACTTTCCGAAGAGAGAGTAACAGTGACACAGGATATACCTGCCTGTGAGTGCTAACTCTCCCCTGTCACCTGTGTGGTCCCCCTCCAGGGTTTTCGCTCTCATTGGTCCTGGCACAGCAGCCCTGACCTCCAGGGTGGCTAGTCCTGGGTTCAAGTTTCCGAACCCTGGCCCTTTGTGTGCAGAGCTGGTACCCCTGGCAAACTGGAAGTGGAAGGAGTGGCTACCTTCTCCATGTCAAACTTGTAGTTTGGGGAAGGAAACAAGGGGAAGATTATAATTACCTCTTCAGGTGGGATCGTGATAAAAAGGCATAAAACAATTCTGGAGTGCCGGTCAAAAAGCCCTATGTGTGTCTGCAAAACCAAATTAGGAAATTTATTGTCTTTTTGGCTTAGCTTCTGACTCTAGAAATTACAGTGGCATGTACCTCATACTGTCAGCAGGGGACACCAAATAGTTTTTGGGCAATAGGAATTATAAAATGTCAAAGAAGATTTTTTTTTCTTATTTTCTTTTCTCTTTTTTTGGGGGGGGGGGGGGAAATTTCTCTCTCGCCAAAAATAGGATAAGCAGATGAAAGAACCATAACTTATAGTGTTTTATATGTGTGTTATATAATTCAGGAATGTTATTAATGTAAAAAAAAATCAGTACAAGCCACACAGCAGAAGTATTTCCTGGCTTGGCATAATATTGCTTTCCACAGTCAGATGTAGGAAGCTTTTCTGTTGTTCTCCATTTCTTCCATCATGAAGAAGTCTAGACTGGAGGTAGTCACAGACTCCTAGAACTGAAAAGCACCTCTGTGAGCCTGTGGAGAGGTGAAGTGGAGGAACAGGGATCTGGGAGTCAGGTCTACATTCAATTCCTGGCCCCACCACTTGCTATGTGACATTGGCAAGTTACTGAGACTTTTGGAGTCTCAGTTTTCTCACCTGGAAAATAGGGCTCATAGCCTTTATCCAGAGTACCTAGCTCATAGTATGTGCTCAATAAATGGTTCCTCCCTCCCCAAACTGACTTGACCAAAGCATATAGCCAGTGGGTGTGTACGAGGCTGGTGGGCTTGGCCACCTGAGCCCTAGGTAAGGAGGGGCTGCCACTGCCTCACATCTTGGGTGATTTGGGCATCATCATCAGGCAGAATGAGAGCAGGCATCACCCCAAATGCTAACACTGCTCATCTGCTCAGCAGATAAACATCCGAGTCACGGCCTAAAGAATCAGCAGCTGTCTTCATGTGTTCATGGCGTCTTGAGTCCCAGCAAAGATCACAGCCCGGGGCAAGAGTGCAGACAGGGCAAAGAGGAAAACAAGCTCACCCCTTCTTTCTCCTCCAGTGTAAGTCTTCCCCACTTTGCTGAAATAGAAGAGCACCTTTCGAACCAGGTCAATGAGAGTCTGCGTTGGGATGGAATGCTCGACGACCCAGAGGCAGAAAAAGAAAGGATTCGCCAATATAAACTAAACCGGAGGAAGCGGTACCGGATTTTGGCCCTCAAGGGCTTCCACTCTGACCCCTGTGCCAAGGAGACCCCTGAGAACTTTGCCTATGTCTCAGAGAAAGACTGCGGCACCAACAGCAGGCAGCCGTCAGGCAAGGCTGACCGCCCTCAGCACGGCTGTGAAGGAAACCTCCCTCCAAAGTTCCTGCACTGTGATTTGGCTACTACTCTGCCGGAGTGAAAATCCACCCATGATACTGAGAAGCTTATAATGTATCCTTACCTCAAGTGTATGCGTTAAAAAAGAAGAAGAATAAAAGGAAATCAGACCTACATCTGAAGGAAGCAGATGTCTGGTGTGTTGATGAGGTCAACCTGTCCTTTCCCCAAGATGCCCTTCACTGCCCAGGACAGCCGTGCTTCCTGAACATAAGCAATTTAATGAACTGAACTGAAGCAGTTCTTATCAGAATTTCCTTTTTCTCAAATAAGCTGGCCTCTATTATTTAATTTTTCATCAGAGTTAGATGTCTAACCCCCTGCCCCCCCAAAAAGAGAAAGTGTGTAGGTTATGTCAATTCTAAATCTTAAACTAATTTCATGGGTAAAACTCCACACACAGCCTGTTTCTGTGGACTCAAGGAAAATGCCCCAAATATCCTGGAGACTTTTTCCTTTAATTAAATACACTCCCTGCCCTTAGGTGGTCTTCAACCCAGGGGTGTTGATATCCTGGTGTTTCTAGCCTGCCACACCTGTGGGCCTAGACACCTACCTCAGTTGTGGGGGCAAACAGGCAGCCTGAACGGTCCCAGGGACCATGGTGGTCTCGGGTAGCACTGGCCACCTGTGTGCAACACTGCACAGGGCCCGAGAGGCACAGAGTGGAGATGTAAGATGAGGTCCCTGCCTTCCAAGGAGTTAAAGACATGCAGTGTACTCAGGAGAAGTTGAAGGTCAATACAAAACATCACAGAAAGCTTATGTGAAACTTAACCAAAGCGGTTGTCTTGGTCCCTACTCTCCCCAGCTGACAGAGCAGCCCTCTTCTCACCCTTCCTAAAAAGGGCAGTTACAGAGGTTTCCCATTTTGGCCACCCCACCCTGGCAAAATACAGCAAAGGGGCTTTTGGAAGAGTCCTGCCCTCCCCTGGAAAGGAGGTTAGCAGGCGTGCCCACCAGGGGCCCTGATGCCGACGGGAATGGCCCTCCCTGTGCCGAGGCCTGTCACCCACTGTCTAGGCTGAGCAGCACCCACGGAATCAATTGAAGGAGCACGGGGCTTTGGTGTGGCTCCATGGGAGGAGGACGGGAAATGTGCCACGGGACTTCGCCCATGCCCCAGGGCTCACGGTAAAGGCGGCAGAGGGTGGAGCGGCTGAGTGGGCATGTCCTCTGTGCTCTGGATCACTGTAGAGGCTGGGGGTGGGGTGCATGGAGGAGTGTGGGGGCACAGCAACCTCAGGATGCCTTGGTTGCTCTGCATTGTCTCCCATGGGGGCGGGGGGCGGGGGAGGCCTGTGGTCGCCCTTCTGCCATGAGATATTCTGAGAAAGTGGTGAAACTTATGGGCTTTGACACCAGAGCTGAACTGATCTCTTTCCCACCATATTGCTATGCTGTGTGACCTCAGGCAAATTGCTTAACCTCTCTGAGGCTTCGTTACTACGTCTGGAAACCGATGCAAATATATACCTTCATGTTGTGAGAATCAAATGCAGTAATTACATAAAGCATTTAGCATAGTGCCTAGCCCCCAGGAAGCACTCAGTCTAGTATAAGTTTCAGCAATGATATTTTAGGTTGTGCTAGCTACACGGCCCCTGGAAAGACTGTCCTGGGTGATGGTGTAGCGTCACCTCATCGAAGGGTCAGCTTCACAAAGAAACATGGCTTCAGTGGCTGGCCGATAGATACAACTCAAATAAACCACAAACAAGTTACAGGGGTCTGGAGCAAGAGAGAATGTAGGAGGAATGAAGCAAGGGTCTCAGAGTCCAGTGTTCTGGGGAGGGGGCTTTGGGCCAAACGAGAAAGGGCCTACTTGTAGCCTGGAGCCAAATGGGAGCCTGCACTTAAGATATAAATAGAGGAAGCAGGTAGGGGTTAAACTTCTATTAGGTTGGTGCAAACGTAATTGCGGTTTAAAAGAAAAATAATTGCAAAAAACCGCAATTACGTTTGCACCAACCTAATACAAGCACAGAAGTGGCTCCAACTCAAACCATGCTGGGTTCGAAGTTTTAAGTATATTTCTCACACCCAGGGTGTACCAGTGAGGACATTTCCAATGACAAGGAATAGAAAACCCAGTGAAAACTGGCTTACCGACAAAAGGGAGTGATTGACTTATAAAGCCAACAGTCCAGGGTTGGCTTGTGGCTTCAGGCATGGCTGGATCCAGGAGGTCACACGTTTTCATCAGAATTTGTCTCCATATCTTGCCTCTGCCTCCCTTGTATTAGCTTCATGTTCAGGCAGGTTCTCATAACAGGATTGCCAAGATGGTTACTGACATCCTCATAGTTCTTAAAAAAAAAAAGAGTTACTCCTGTGTCACTATCTAGTGCCCATATCAATCCCAGAGAAGGTCTCTGGCCTGGCACAGGTCATAAGCCCATCACAAGACTAATCACACTGGCCACGGAAATGGAGCATTTGCTGCACAGACCTAGGGAGATAGGAGCAACCCCACTGAACACAGGTACTAAACAGATTGACATAGAATCTATGTAGAACCTACACAGAATACAGAGCAATTCCCTAAAGAGATGCCAAGTAGACAGACATTTGTCCATCAGCCTCCAGATGAAGAATGACTCATTTTTAAAAGAACCCGATCAAGGGTCATGCGGGTGGATTGCACAGCATGAATTATCTCAACTGGTGTGGATTGACTGGACGCTTATATCTCCAGAACTACTGACCTTTGGCCAACACTATGGAATCTGAACTAAAGATGAACCGTGTTCTGGAACCATGGATCCATGGATTGTTTTGGCACAGAATGTATCAGCCGGGGAGCACTGTTTACGAATGATAACTGGGTTTATGATTTGCACCTGGTATGGGTGGAGCCTAGAGGGTGGGTTTCAACCTTTGGGGATGGTCACATAGTTAGAATGTGTCTACGTGACTAGCTCAATAAGACACTCCCGGGGCGGCCGGATGGCTCAGTTGGTTAGAACGCGAGCTGGTTCAATTCCTGCATGGGATGGTGGGCTGCGCCCTCTGCAACTAAAGATTGAAAACGGCAACTGAACTTGGAGCTGAGCTTCACCCTCCACAACTAGATTGAAGGACAGTGACTTGACTTGGAGCTGATAGGCCCCGGAAAAACACACTGTTCCCCAATATTCCCCAATTAAAAAAAAAAAAAAATCCCTTCCCCTTTAAAAAAAAAAAAAGACACTCCCACCATGAGTAGACTTTGGGTTTCCAACCAGCAGTGGTTGGCGACTTGGGAACAGTGTAAGCCTCGTGAATATCCACTGGACTCTGCAGGAAGACGAATCCAGGGATGGAACAAGTTCTGTGTAGATTGGTGTGGTACATGTGTCCCTCGCCCTTCTCCCCATGATCTCTGCCCCCTGGAGTTCACACCCTCCCCTTGAGTCCTGGTGGAACCTCTTGACTCTAATGAATAGAATACGGCAAAGGTGATGGAATGTCACTTCCAGATGAAGTTACGAAAAGAGACTGTGTTTGAGGGAAGGATGATTGTGGAATACAGGTGGTGGGAAACGGACGGAACTATTCTATGTGGTGCCTCATGGTGGATACAGCGTATTACACATTCGTCCAAACCCACAGAATGTACAATGCTAAGAGTGACTCCTAAACTGTGGACTTTAATTCATAATAATGTGTCAGTATTGGCTCATCAATTATAACAAACATGCCACATTAATGCAATAATAATGGGAAACCAGTGGGTTTGGGGGAGTGTATGGGAAATTGCACTTCTTTCTGCTCAATTTTTCTGTAAACCTGAAACTGCCCTCAAAATAACATTTATTAATGAGGGAGGGAGGGAGGGAGAGAGGGAAGAAGGGGGAGAGAGAGAGAGAGAGAGAGAGAGAGAGAGAGAGAGAGAGAGAGAGAGAGACACACTGTGGCTTCCATCCGGCACACATTCTTTCTCTCCCTTTCTCAGGACTCTTGTCCTGGGGGAAGCCAGCTGCCATATTGTGGGCCACCTAAGGAAAGGCCCATGTGGCAAGGAATGGATGTCTCCTGCCCAAAGCCACATGAATGGGCTTGGGAGCAGGTCTACCCCAGTTAAGCCTTAAGATGTCCACACCTGCCAAGTGACACCTTGATTACAGCCTGTGAGAGATCCTAAACCAGAAGTGTCCACCTAAGCTGCCCCCAGATTCCTGACCCACAGAAATTTGTTCATGGTCATTTCTAGCCTCTGAAATGGTTGACACGTCCACGTCTGATCATCCTGGGAAGGGTTTAGGAAGGTTCCACCTCACTCACTCATCCCCACGTAATCACAGCGCCCCAGGCCAGCACTGTGGCCGGCAACTACTGCCCATGGTATTGAGTGTGGTGCCTAAAGCCCTGCTCAAAATGTGGGCCTGGGGCCAGCAGCGCCAACATGGCCGGGAGCTTGTTAGAAACGCTCTTGTTAGCTGACTCTCCGTCCCTACCCCAGACTTCCTGAATCCGATCCTGTAGTTTAACAAGATCCCTGGGTGACTCATATGCCCATTAACATCTGAGAAGCTCTGGTTGTTGGGAAATATTCCCCTCATGTCTCTCATATGTCTGCACATCTTGTAAGGAAAGTCACCTTTGTTCCAGACTCTTCTGAAGGATGTTGGTATGACGAACAGCTTTGGAAGGTAGGGAGTGTCTCCCTGCAGAGCATGGGGCAGATGTGCTCACTACTTATTATGGAAGATTCCAGTTTTTAAGTTCAGAGTTCCTCCCCTGTAACACGACCTCTTATGTTCCAGTGCCACCTGGCCCGCTTCACATTCCTCTGTGGGAATGAATTAAGGCTTGAAACCTGCACCAATGCTGATGCCCTAGCGATTGCAGTGACAGATAAACTGTCCTTTGTCTCTGACCCAAGAGTCTCACGTCTTTAGCCAACATCCATGAAAATGTGGCAGGCCAACTGGTTAGCTTGCAAATAGGGTAAAATCTGACTCGTTACAGCAGTGCTTCAACCTAAGGTCTAAGGGACAGACTAACCATTTAACTCCCTGGTTTCTCCACACGTAAATCATCAGAAAGCTGTACAAAGTTCGATGCTCAGGTTTTACTTTGCAAACTATACAGGAAATGCATGTGTATTACAGACAAATTACACAACACAGATATGCAAAAAAGAGTTTTTGAAACACATAGTCCCTCTCATCTGTTTGGTATCCATCCTGCCAGTCTTTTTCTATTCATGTATCTACATACAGGAAAACAAAGTTAATGTGGTAAAAATACACATATTGTTTGTTAATGGATCTCTTAAAGATATAGACAGATATCTTTCCAAATCACTAAACTGACATCCACATCATACTTTGTAATGTTGCCTAGTATTTCATTGTACACACAATTTATTCAATCCCAATTTGTGGACATTTACTTGGTTTCCTTTTTTTTTTTTTTTTTTTTTTTTGGCTATTCTAAACAACTTTGCAAGGAACATCCTTATATGCACATTTTAGTTCAATTTTCCAGTGCTTTGGGTACATTCTTGGAAGTGAAATTACAAGCCAAAAGATAACTAAAACAATAAACACTTGTATAGCTTTTCACGCATGCCAGGTACTGTTCTAAGCACTTCATGTATATTAACTCATATAATCCTCACAACATCTCTATGAGAAAATAACCAGGGGCCAGCCTGGTGGCTCAAGTGGTTGGAGCGCTGTGCTCCTAATGCCAGGGTCACCAGTTCGATTCCCACATGGGCCAGTGAGCTGCGCCCTCCACAGCTAGGATTGTGAACAACTGCTCTCCTTGGAGCTGGGCTGCCATGGGCAGCCGGAGGTCGGAGTGAGCTGCTGAATGCTGCCGTGAGTTACCGTTTGCTGCCATGGGTTACCGTGTGCTGCCGTGGGCTGCTGTGTGCTGCCATGAGCGGCAGGCAGCCAGTGAGAGCTGCCGTGAGCTGCTGTGAGTGGCCGACCAACAACCAGCGACTGACTGCTTCAGCCGAGGGGAGCACAAGGCTCATAATACCAGCACGGGCCAGGGAGCTGTGTCCTACACAACTAGACTGAGAAACAACAGCTTGAACCGGAGTAGGGGGTGGAGGTGGAAGAAGGGGAAAAAAAGACAAGAACGTGTTATCCCCATTTTACAGAGAACTTAGGGGACTTGCTCATGGTCACACAGCTAATAAAAGATGGAGCTAGGATTTGAACCCAGGTGGTCTTGTGAAGGGGTCCAGAATATTTCACTCCAAAATACTCCACTTTGGTATATTTGGAGCTGAAGGCAACTAGAGAATCAACAGATGTCGGAAAAGTTCTTTGCTTAAAGAACTTAAAAGCGGGGCATACATTCCCTTTGTGAATGAGGAGAGCAACTCTTATCAGCCGAGACAGAGAGCCAGCACTAAGAGGAGTCTGCATAAACAGATCTTACTAAAATCATCCTTATCTTCCATTAGTTGCCCCAATATATTTCCTAGTCACTTTCCCACAATTTATTGGCCCCCCTTTCCTTTGTCTAGTCAGGTCTCCTCAATTTATCACCGTTTGTTAAAATGGTATGTAAGCTCCCAAGTCTAACTGCTTCTTTGAGTTTTCAGTTCTTTTCTGTGAAGCACTCAGGAACGCAAAAATATTAACATCAATAAAATAAGTATGCCTTTTCTCCCAGTAATCTGTCTTTTGTCAGTTTAATTAGTCCTATGAAATGCTCTTGGGTTCTCTGGCTCAATGAGTTTGGAAAATGCTACGTACCAGATTTTCCCTTTTGAAACTTCTCAATGCACATTAAATATTAAAAGCTTTGGTAGCATTTAATATGTGACAGCAAATATGGTAGCTTTGAATATGGACAGCAAATACTCACTTCTTCTCCCCACATCCATGGGGCAAGTACGGTTCCCTGATTCGCTGATGTTGGGTTTGATCATGTACTGCCTTTGACCAACAGATCATGGGCAATGGAAGTAGCAGGGTGCCAGTGCTGAACTTAAGGGGTATTGTATGTATTTACTCGCTCCTCTGGGATCTTTTGATCTCTTCCATGAGAAGAACTCGCCCCAGGTAACTTCCCTAGCCTGCTTCGGAGACAAGAGGAACAAACCTAAACTCCACACCCAGCCTTGGGCAGAACTATCCTATGAGAACTGTAAACTTGTAAGTGAAAAATAAATGCTGACTTCCAGGTGCCACTGTGATTTTTTTGTGGTGGTGGTTATGCAGCAAAAGCCGATAAATGCAAGGATCCAAGAAGCCGTGCAATAAACACATTTAGCATCGGTCAGCTTTTCATGTCCCCAAACTTATCCGATCATGGAACCTTATTTAACTCCATAGAAAGCACGCTGAGAAACAGCAACAGCAACAAACCACCTGATAGTGATTTTACTCTAAAATCAAATTATTAGAATTTCATTTTGAAAAGAGGCATTCCTCGCAAAAGGATTCATTACCTAATCAATAGGGTCATTCACTTCTTAAATGTCTGAGAAGTATACCCAAAAGCCTTCCTAAGATTTATCATATTATTATTAAGTATACCTACTACGTTTTCTCCGGAGGGCACCAGCTTAATCTGATATACTCAGAAAGGTATTTTTCAGGGGAAGATTGAAACATTATTAGTTTCAACACACTTTTGCCTCTCTCTACACACACACAATTATTATAACTTTAATCTTACACAATTTAAATATTTTTCCAACAAAACCTTGGAACTGCTGGTTAGCCCATTCATTTTACGGAAAATTTATAACCTATAACTTTATCGGCAGTGTTAGCCCTCATTGTCATCCCAATCGACCAATTTAGACTTAATTTCTGTTAAAAAGAGACTGGCTTTTAAAAAATATATAGAAATGATAATATGCTTTCCTGGGACTTACTTATTTCTGAGTCGCAACTCAGAAAGACTAACAGATAAGGCACAGAGCCTTACCAGGGATTTGATGCTTGAGTGAACTAAAATGCCTCCACTTTCAGTATCTCTTATCCACCCTCTCTTTGCTTCCCTCAGGGAAGACAATAGTCTGAGATTGAAGAGATGTCGTGGGTATTAAATGAAAAATGTCATCATTCCAACTGCCTTGTGAGAACTTCCCCACACAGGCCAACCTCGCTTCCGCCACCATACTTCATCCTTGACAAAATTATGTGTAAGACGCTGATAGACACAAAGCCCTATAGTAGGGTCCTAGCGCCCAGGCACTGACGCCTCTAAGTGTTCCTTTGTCTAGTTCCTACAGATTTTTCCAGCCCAGAGCAATGCCCCACAATAAAATTAAGGATGGGTTAGACTAAGGCAGAGGTGTCCAAACTTTTTTCAACGTTTTTCACCAAGGGCCATATGCGGTAAAATACACAAACAGCCGGGCCACTCACTCGAGGTGAAGTACGTATTGCCTCACCTGGTTTATTTAAGTAAACTAAATATATTTTTGGAATTTGCTGCGGGCCAATTAACAATGGATTGCGGGCCGCAGTTTGGACACCCCTGGACTAAGGCATGTGTGTCTTCTGCAAAGTGAGAGAAAGGAAATTTGTAAGAGGAGATTGGGAAAGGAGGACAGGTCTGAAATCATCACTTACAACTACTTTGTCAGGGCAGGTGGGTTTGAGGAAAGAGTACACAGTGAATCTGGGAACCAATTCCCTAAAACTATCTGTGCCCAGGAACCCCTTGGAAATCTCGTACCCCCAGGGGAAGGCATATTCTAAACAGAAGTGCTATACAATTAAAATACAATCACATTTTAAAATTTGTCCAGATGAGGAGCTGTTTTTCTCATTTTTCTTAACCAAAACACTTACAATTTTACTTTAAAAAGAGAGGCATCTCTAAGTCGTTGTTGTTTAGATAATTTATTGTTAAATGAAGAAGTCACAAAGCAAAATGGAGTGGGACAGTTGTCAAAGATAAATTTAAAAAATAGTTTTTGTTAAATACTATTCTGAATTTCCTAAGGTTAGAAACAGGAAGTGTCAAGTGAAAAAGTAATCATTCTTTTCTAAAAGGTCTGGATTTGAAAAGAAAACAGTTTTTCTCTGAAAATACAATCATCCTTATTACATGAAAGCCATAATTTAACAGACTGAAAAAAGACTTTTTAATTGATAAGCAAACTGCATCTCCCAGATACACGTAGGAATGTTTGGTTTTAATGAGCGAGTTTTAAAAAACCATTGTTTCCACCTTACAAACAAACATGAATCCACCACTGATCGATGTCATTTTTCTACCCTGAAGTGTCCCAATGTATCTTCACGTGCTTCCTTTCCTGCAACTTGCAGCCAAGCAGGTTTGAAGAAAAAGGACTAGAAAGAACTAAAGTTGGTTCCCTAGTGAATAACTTAAAATAAAACCTGCTTTTCCATTAGCATTACACATTCACAATCACTCACTTCTACTTACTTTACTGATATAGTTCAGATTTTCTCCACACCTAGAATGATTTGCCTGGACTTGACCCAATCCCCCTAAATTAACAAAATCTCATACGGACATCTCAGAACCTTGCTGTGATCAAAGGTTGGTGTTGTTCTCCCGCACTTGTCTCTTGTGTCTTGCTGCCCACGATAGTGTTCTGGGCTCATTCAAGTGTCCCCATGGGGCCAGACCAAAGCCTTGGGAATTCTCTTAACATAATTAAAAAATTATATTTACCAATTAGTTGTCTTAAATGACAAGATTATGGAATCAGAGAGAAAAATCCATTTTTATCGACAAATGCCGTGACATGTACTCTTCCAAACACAGGAAGTATTTGTTGCTCTGTTTGACTAAGGAGACGACAGGGTCCCCACTGCCCCTCTGAGGGGTCTCGGCTGAGCCTCAGCGCCGGCAAACTCGGGACTGTCCAGCCCACTGCAGGCTCCACTGAGGAGATGCTCCAATCAGTTAGGAGCACGACAGACTAAACATTGTTAAATCGGAAGACAATTTGGCTCTACAGGCCTCCAATGACTTTCAATGAGCGTGATTATCATCACACCTGCTTTCATCGGAACAAAAGTCCCTGCTGTGGCTCCAGGGTAACCAGAGAGCCATCAATTCTGCTTTCGGGACAGATGGAAGCCGTCAAAAGAAACCCAGAAATATAGCAGGAGTCTGAACTTACAGTACTCAGTAACCCCTAAGCCCTTGACATAATTTGGATGTATGCAGAGGAAATATTCACAATTTGTTCTTTCCAGTATTGGAAGAGAAAAAGCCATCTGCCACTTTCTTCACTCAAAAACCTCAAGGATTGGCAGGAGGAAGAAGTAAGGGTTGGGATGAGGCAGGGTGGGTAGTGGGTGGAGCCAGAGACAGCATGTCCCACCACAGCTTCCTGGCCCAGGCCCCGTCCTTGCTTTGGAGGCCAGTTCAGCTGAATTCACAAAGTTGCTTCATTTCACACCTAACGCCATGAGTGTCACTTACATGAGACTGAAAACTTAAACGTGTGCCGTGACAACAGCACACAGGCTTGGGGTTGGACTTGTGACATCATTCCCTATTTTGAGTTTACCTTTGCTTCCCCTGGGGGAGGAGGGGAGGCAATTTCCTTGCTTTGGGCTTAGACCTAAGGCACTGGCAGACTCCCCTGCAATGGTGACACGATCAAAGTCCTAAGAGTAGCTGACCCAGGGTCCCTGGACAGGACCCCCATCCTGATGAAGCACATCACCTGAAACACAGACAGACTTTGTCAGGTCCTAGGTGTGGCCAGTCACCTGTTCCCATCGTGAGTGACACCCGCCTCGTGGAGTCCCCAAAAGCATCGTTCCTCAGCATTCTTTTAAAGTGCCATTTCTCTCAAAAGAAAATGCCGTGTGTCTCTGCTATGTTTTGCCTTATGAAAAAATAGGAAAGTATTTGGAAACCCCAAAACACATATCAGGAGAGTTACACAAGCCTGTAGAGACATAACCAGATGCCAAGGGTGCGAGGCGCTTTGCCAGTGCCTGAGCTCAGAAGCAACCAGTGGAAGGAACCGGAACGGAAGCCATTGCTCCCAAACTCAGCCACCAGTTGACCTGAGCCTCCCAAAGAGGTGAAAACAGGATGAACCGTTTCTTTCTTTTTTAAAAAGGCATCTTATATATTGCAGTTTGGGGTTTTTCGATGTCATGAAAAAGATTTAGAGAATTCCAAGTGTTTTGGTTAACAGGAAATAGAAATGGAAATGGAAATAAAAAATGGAATGGAACTCAACTCTCCACAGATTGAACCCATATGGGTGTCACAGCTTACTGAATTAGCACTACTTTCACAGCAGTGAAGACACCCGGCGCTGAAATTTCTCAAAGCTCACTTTTTCCATTCCAGAGACTTTTTCCACGCTCTTCCTCAGACAAACTGACCAATGGAAGAGAAGGTCTCCCCTCCCTCCCTATTTCAAATTGTGGCCGTTTTCCTTTTGCTCTAGTTGTCTTTTTTATTTTCTTATCCAATTGAGACTTTGGGGGAAACGAGGCAGCAGCAAACTAGAAATACACTCCTTTTACAAACAATTGGAACATTTTTTAAGAACCAAATTCTCTTAATTATTGTAAGATGCCGTGACTTTTTTTTTTCTTCCCCATACTGGGCTTAGAGGTATCTCTAGATTAGACTCCTGGGGGCATGAGTGACACTCAAGGGCAGTGTGGCCCAACTTGGCCAGGGCAGCGGAAGAGCTGGTCCAGCCCCACCCAGCCTGCTTGAGTCAGCACTCGTCTGAGAGGTAATCGCTGCCCAGGAACTCTGTGGCTTCGAGCTCCACACTGGACAGGAACCTCCTCAGCGTCTTGCGGCAGTTGTAATCCAGGGTGGTGGTGTAGACGGTCTTGGGGAACTTGGGGTAGACGATGGTGGTGCTGAGGAAGCGGGTGGCCTTGTGACGGGGCTCGAAGCGCAGCTCGGCTTTGTAGTTGCGCCAGGTGCAATTGGGGATGCAGGTGACCGTCTGGCTGCAGGAGGCCATGGCCAGGCCCAAGGGCAGGTGGACGTCGTCAATGAAGTGCCGCTCTGAGTCATACTTGACCGAGGAAGTGTACCTGGGCAGGAGATGGAAGGCAGCATGATGCCGTTCCTCTGAGCTAGGGGCCTAGGGGTCCCTACTGTGACCTTGAACCTCTCGTGGGGTACAAACTCTGAGATGTGTCCACTCTAGTCAGAAGCAGCATAGAGTGGATGAAGCACCTACTGTGTGGTACTATTCAAAGCACTTTACTTCCAGGATCTAATGTAATGGTCCTAACAACGCTGGGAGAGGAAATCGAGGTGCAGCGGTTAAGGTCACAGTGGGAGTGAGTAGTGGGGCTGGGATTTAGATACAAGAGTCTAGAGTTTACCTTGCACTCACTGCCTCTCACTGCAGGCAGCAGTGCCTGGAGTCTATGCCCATCACTTACGCTATGGGAGCTCAATCAAGTTACTTAACTAACTTAACTTCTAACATCTCCAAGTCTCAGTTTCCTCTTTCTGTAAAAGGTGCCCAATAATAACTGGGCAGAGTGTTAACACAGCAAGTGCTGTTGATGATAATTATTGTATAACAAGGTGGATTCTTCTGCCACACTGAGGGTGAACTGTTTCTTTGTTCCCCTAAAGTGATCACTCAACTCTTCAGTGAGAGGATGAAGGAACCCAGAAATCCTAGATGCTGGTTCTGAATGCTCGGCCATACCAAGTACTAGTACTTGGTCCACCTGCGCCTTCTGTTTGGAGACCCCTCAAACCCAGAGACTCTTAGACCTGACCTTATCAATCAAAGCCAATTACAGTCTTCTTGATTTCCATAAAATAACCCAACATCCAGCAGCTACTTTATTTTTTTAAAGTCCTTTCGTAATTTGGGGGTTACATTTTTTTTTTTTTTTTATGTAAGAAGACCATTCATTCATCTTACTGTATCATTATTACCGGTTCATAGATACTAAAACATATACAAGCATCACACATAAACACGTCTGACAACACTGCCCTCATCAGCCCCTACCCACGGTCAGGAAGTACGAAGCAGCATTCTTTTCAGTGAGTTGAACAGAAACGCCTATTCTCCTTGGGCAAGTAGGTAAGAGGCTAGTGAAAGCTAATGTCATGAGGTCACGTCCTCATTTTGTTCAAAATACAAGCTCTGCAGGAATAAAGGGCTGAACTGCTCACCTTCAAAATGGTGAGCCTCCTTTGTTCCATGTCAAAGGGCCCTTTGTGCTAAGGCAACTGAAACTCCAGCTATAAAACCACCAGGTCCCAAAAGTAAAATTCCTTTCTCTAAAAAGGCACATCTTGAACAGAGCCTCTCAGTAAATCTCTGCTCCCAGATAATCCTGGATACGATAATTCCCAAAGGAAGAATGGTACTTGCCCAGTGAAATTATAACAGAAAACCAGGTGACAGCACCTTGAAGCAGGGGTGGGAGGTCGGGTGGGGGTGGGGAAATGGGGGAGCAGCTTTTGGAAAGAGGAATTACTTTATAAGAAAATTTAAGATCTGGTGGCCATGACATACGAGGTGCAAAAAAGGCAAGTTGTAGGACTTTATGGTAACATGATCTCGTTTTCACTTTTAAAATGTGTCTATAATATTTAATTGGTTAGGATGTAGAAAAAAATCTAAGAGAGTACCCACGACATTATGACTAGTCTTTGGTACACTTCTGTGATGAACTGATTTGTTTAAAAATAACAAGCATTAATTTCTGGGATAAAAAAATTAAATTTTAAAAAATAAAATACAATCAGAGCTTGTTATATTTACCTTACTTCCGTCGGTGGTAAAGGGTCGAACTCCACTCCTTCGCCGAAGGACAGGGGGCATAACCTTGGTGTGCAGGCAGACGCCGGGGGCGTGGGGAGAGAGGCTGGATTCTGTAAGGATGGGGAATACAGATCACAGGTCAAGCCGATGTATCCCCCACAGATGATCCTGGCCCTGTGCTTCCAGGTGAAGGGCCAACCATGACTTGTGTCCCCCGCCCCAGCCCGGGATTGATGCCAGAGAAGGGCTGACCCACAGCATGGAAAGGGCACTGCATAGGGACCCAAAAGGTCTGCGTTTGAATCCCAGGTCTCTCATGAACGTGCCGTGTGCCCTCACAAGGGCCACATTTACACGTGTTCTGAGACTTTATCTGCACACTTAAGGGGTGCCCGTTCCACACTGAGGTTCTGTGAAAGGTAGAAAAGAGGAAACTCAGGCTCAGTGTCATCACTGTGGCCAGACCTGGGGGCTGTTGCGTCATCTCGCGGCAAGGCAGTCAGAAAACCTCGCTGAACTGGGGCGCCACTAACCAGAACCCTCAATTATGTACCCCCAACCCTATCATTGTCTCAGCAACACTTTAGAAAAGGCCAAAACAAAATAATTCTACCAGGGATTTTTTTTTTACACTGCAGATTCAGTTCCACTTCCCCCACCTCCTCTGTCTCTGGGGAAGACAGACAAACACCCAACCAAGATGGAGGAATCCATAACCTCACTAGTAAGATGACACACCACAACATTCCCCACGTCATCACATGCCTAGAGGTTAACCGGCTTCCAGCCTGGTCCAAGCTTCTGACTTTCTGATTCATCAAGCAGCCTGCGAAAGAGACAGTGCCATCCTAGACACAGGTGCTAGTTTCCACCTGATTTGACTGGAATCAGGGCTTCTGTGGTAAGTGAGCAATAGAGAGCAGCCCTTTGGATTCCCAGGTTTCCTGAGGATCCATCATTTTTTTTTTTTTTTCCTAATTGAGAGAAGGATCTACACATGGGCCGGGTATGGAGCTGGCAGCCCCACCCCCACATCTGCCAGGACAGAGAAGGAAGCAGACACTTCTAGAAAGTTGACTCTGAAACTCTTATCATGTTACCAGGACAAGGTGTCAAGTGGAGGTATAGGGTGAAAATGCAAAAGCCAAAGGGGACCGGGGTAGGTCTGGGAGAGGGAGAGGGCCCCGGTGAATTGTTTCATAAGCCCTGGTAGGGTGAGGGGCTGTGGTTGAGAACAAAAGTCAGCGGATGGGAGAGGGGTAAAGTGTGGGCACTGGCTACTGCAGAGCTTTCAGAAACAGCCCCCAAGTTTGGACAGTGCGCCCTGCTCTGCCCTCAGCTCTCTGGCTGCTGGACACTCCCCAACCTAGAGGGCACCTTCTAGACAGTCCTGGGGACTGAAGATGACACAGTCACCATGAGCAGGAAGCAACTCTCCAACATTCACTCTACAGCCTTCTTCCAGGTACTCACACAAGCAGTCGGTCCTCTTGACCCTGCTTTCTCTGCTCCCTCAGCCCTGCCCACCCAACACACACTCACTGAGCACACACCTTGTTCCAGGTGCAGGCTGGGGGTGGCAGGAGTTATAACCGATGCATGAAAAAGGGTACCACTAGGGAGTGGGGATGAGGCCACAGACTCCCTCATGGCTCTGGGAAACATCAAGGAAGACTTCTCAGAGGAGGTGGTAAGTTGGGCACTGACGGGCCAGCAGGGCCTTGGGAGAGGTAGGAGGGATGGGCTTAGAGGGAAAAGGCATGCCAGGTGGAAAGAGCAGCATCAGAAGCGCCAGCCTGTGGTCAGGGGGTGCAGAAGATGAAGCGAGAAAGGGCCAGATGGACAGGGTTCTGAAGGCCAAGATGCAGTGAGCGCTGCCTTCTAATGGAAATGAGAGAATGCACTGGTGGCCACTGAGAGACAGGGTCAGTGGGTCAAGAATTCCCCGCACTACCAAAGTGCATGGGTCCTTAAGGAGTGGCAGCTGCCACTGACTACTTCACCCCAGGGGAGAGGGCTGTAAACACCCACCCCAAGGGGGAAGGTGTGGGCTGAGAGCCCTGCTCTGAGCTTTGACTGCAGACAGGATGTGGCCTCCCTTGAGCTCGAGGTAAAGGCAATAAACACCACCACCTGAGTGATTCCTAAGACAAAAAGAGACTTGGTGTTTTTCTTTAAATAAAACTTTTTTAAAAAAATAAAAGAATTCATTCTTTAAAGTTTCCACCCACCTAACGTCTCCCACCCATCATGTGCCAGACACGGGTTAGGTGACAGGACAAAGGGGGCCCTCAGGAGGCTCATAGGGTGACCCTTCTCAAAACACCCCTCCAAGACCACTAACATAGTCCCCAAAGGCTGGCCCGGTTTGCTCTCTGAATTGGGGAGCTGGGCAGTTGGGGCACACCTCTCTCCCCAAGACCATCCCGTAGGGGTAAGGCCCCTGGGAGCCGCCATTGGCGGGGGGCAAAGCCCGGGAGGGCCGGCTCTCAGTCCAAGAAAGGCTGAGGATTCCCTCCGGAGTCCCGGGACCCCCTCCCGCCAGACCCGGGCCGGAATGTGGCCGAGCCACAGCCTGCCAGCCCCGGGGGCCGCCACCCCGAAGGGAGGAGGCGGCGGCTCGCCTCTCCCGGGGCACCCGCGCCTCCCAGGCGATGACAATTTTCCAGCCACCGGCTCCAGCTGGCCAGGCTCTCGCAGCGCTCCCGCCCTGGTCTCCCGCCGATGGCCACGACGTCCCGACCGACCGGTGGCGATGCGGACAGCGCGCCTCGAGCGGGACCGCACGACCGGCTGGTGGTCTCCCGGGGCCCGGCTGCGGGTGGGGTAGGGAGGGAAGGGGCCAGTGCGAGGCCACTCACCGGGGCCGCGGGGGTCGCCGCCGCGTCGGGTTCCAGCGCCCCGGGTGGCGGCGCGCGCTCCCCACCGCCGCCACCACCCCCGGCCGCCGCGAGCCCCCAGTGGCTGGGGCTGGGGCTGGGGGGCAGCCCCGAGTCCGGACTGTCCAGGACGCCGTCGCCCTTCTTCTTCGTGTCCACGAGTTCGGGCACATCCTGCAGGCTCAGCCGGCCTACCATGGCTGTGCGCGTGGCGGGGCTGGAGTAGGGTCCGCGGGCGAGCGAGGGACGCGAGGGGCGCAGACGCGGGCCAGGGCCGCTGCCCGCCCGGCCGGCCTGCCTGCCCGCCGCCCGCGCGCCGTCCGGGTCTCGCCGGCTGCCGCACCCCGGGCCCGCCCTCCGTCCTGCGCCCCGCCCGCCGGGCCGCCCCGAACAGGCAGAGCCGTGAGGCCGGGCGCCAGGGGCCGCTGCGCTCCCGCTGTGCGCCGCCGGCGCTGCTCTCCGCCCGGCCGCCCAGCCCACCCCGAGCGGTGGATCGCAGCTGGCCGGGGGCGCCGGGTGGGCCTAGCTGAGGGCCCCGTCGGGCTCCGGGTCCAGTGCCGTCCGGCCCTCTGCCCCACTGCAAGTAGACACCAGACCCCACTCGCCTGGGACCCCTGACCGCGCCTGTCTCCTCGCCCTGTGCCAGCAGGGCCCGGCAGGCGCTCGTATCTCGAGCCCTGACGGTCTGGGGGAGCCAGAGCAGAGCTACAGGCTAGCCTGCAGAGGCTTGGGGAGCCGGCCGAACCCAGCAAGCAAACAACTGGAAATTATTAATAGTTAATGCGCTTCATATGGCTCCAGCCGCCTCTTGGCTCAGCAGGGCGGGCTCTCAAGTCAGCCTCTGGCTCTCATTTCTGCCCCGCAGGAAAAGAGGGCCTACTCCGTGTATCCTCAGGGGACTCCACAGGGACACATCACTCCCTGGCCTGAGTGCTCAGCTGAACAGGCTATGGCCACACTGGTCGGGGAAAGTCCGGTGGGCTCTGACTGGGACCTGGAAAACATCCAGCTCCGCAGGCTGCCCTTGGGCTGTCTGAAAAGCCACCGGCTCCCTGTTGGGGGCCACAGCTTTTCACTCATAGGAGTTCCCGTCTAGAAACCAGACTGGGGATTTCTCCCCTCCTTTTTAGTGTGAGGCCTTATCTGAGTGGGAACTCTTTTCAGTAGCTGCCAGCTGTAGAATTGGCTGTCCTCAGTCTAGTACTTTTTCTCACAGAGACCTCCATGATTAGCAGTAAGGATAGGAAGTCCCCACCCCCTACCAGCCACCCTAACCTGGGGGATTTTGATGGGTGTTCAGCTAAGAGCCTCACGCTGGAGCTGTGCCCAGACCTAACCCACAAGTGTCAGCTCTAAAGAGGAGGCGTGCCTGGGGGCTGGGAGAATTCCTGGCCAGATGAGAGGTGGGCTCTGTGCATGCCCCATAATGGCAGCCAGTCTATGTCCTGGCAAGAACAAAGGAAACTTGTCCTACTTGTGACCTGTTCAAGTCAGAATTTAGAGTGGGACGATATTAGAGGTCGGCTGGCAAAGTTGAACCATCCTACCCTCCTCACTCCTCATGTTCAGGTAAGGAAACAGAAAGGATTTGACTTGACCTACTTCACACAGCTCGTACAAGGCAGCTTGCCTTAGATCATAGCCTCCATGGAGAATAAAACCTGGTACATTTGTGCTGGGAGGTCGTTCCTTCCTTTAGGGCCTGTGATTACAGAATCACAGTCCTGGATTAATGACTAGCGCAAAGACATACTGCAAGCTGTGGGTCTTAGAGGCTGGGCAAACGACATGGCTATGCCTCCCTACACCTGCTGATCCCACCATCTGGACATCCCAGGCTACCCCAACCCAGGGCATCACAGGAAGAATTGCAGTGCTTCCTGGGGTTGTGGAAAGAGCGGTCTGTTGGCAGTGGGAGGACTCGGTGCCCTGGAGGGCATTTGCCCACCAGCATTCGTAGGTATATCCTGAGAACTCTTCCCTAAGCCTGGCCAGGTTGGGAAAGGTGTCCAGGAAGATGGCAGTTGCTCCAAGGAGGTGGTGGCCTTCAAGGTTATCTGCCTGGAAGGGATAGAGGACAAGACTGAGGAAGGTCACTGTCCTAGGCCAGTGCAGCCGCTCTTTCCATCAAAGTGTGGACTGTGGTCCAGAGCTCGGAAGAGCTCGCCCCCTGGACCTGCTAAAACTCCGAGCCTGGGGATGGGGGGAGCGGGAGGAGGGAGCCCAGCTCTGCCACCTTCTCAGGGGAAATTCTGAAGGGCTTAGATTATCCACATTCTGACAGAAGATCCACAGAGACATCACAGCTACCAAAGCGAGCAAGAGGGTATGAAGCTGCCAGCTTTGGAGAGTCCAGCAAGATCAAAGGGACACCTTTGAGGAACCCCGCCCTCCCTGGCACTGGTGTCATCAAGCGGCTGGCCCAGAACTTTTTTTTTTTATTTTTTTTATTTTATTAAATTTATTGGGGTGACAATTGTTAGTAAAATTACATAGATTTCAGGTGTACAATTCTGTATTACATCATCTATAAATCCCTTTGTGTGTTCATCACCCAGAGTCAGTTCTCCTTCCATCACCATATATTTGATCCCCCTTACCCTCATCTCCCACCCCCCACCCCCCGCCCCCCTTACCCTCTGGCAACCACTAAATTATTGTCTGTGTCTATGAGTTTCTGTTTCTCATTTGTTTGTCTTGTTCTTTTGTTGTTTTTGGTTTATATACCACATATCAGTGAAATCACATGGTTCTCTGCTTTTTCTGTCTGACTTGTTTCGCTCAGCATTACTCTCTCAAGATCCAGCCATGTTGCCACAAATGTTCCTATATCATCTTTTCTTACTGCCGAATAGTATTCCATTGTGTATATATACCACAACTTCTTTATCCATTCATCTATCGAAGGACATTTTGGTTGTTTCCATGTCTTGGCCACCGTAAACAAAGCTGCAATGAACATTGGAGCACACGTGTCTTTATCTCTAAATGTTTTCAGATTTTTTGGGTAGATACCCAGGAGAGGGATTGCTGGGTCATATGCTGGCCCAGAACTTGACATGGGCATCTTGGCCCTCAAACTGGACCCAGGAAGCATCCACACACTGACTTTCATCCTGTGACATTTCTGTCTGATCCCCCAAGAACAACCTGTCCTCAACTCCAGAGGGCATCTCGGCAAACCCTTTAACGGATGTGTCCAGAGGACATCCTAAGGTCAGCCTCAGGACAACTGCCAAGGAACTCCTGAAGCATAACTTGATGGCCCACTATGGCCTCCTTCCTTACGGAAGAGACCAGCACTGATACATACGCAAAGAACTGGAGAGACTTGAGGAATCCAGCCCCAGACCTGACACTGACAGAGAAGAGGTGGAAACCATGGTTCTATACAGAGTCCCATGAACCACTCAGGTGCTCCTCCCCCAATAAGCTGCGCCAAAGTCTGACCCTCCATGGCTCCTAGAATTCTGTGGACCCAATCAAAAGACAATGAGGAGAAACCCCAGGTTTGTCCAATCTGTCATTGAAGAGCTCAGAGATAAGCCCCGAGCCGACTGGAAGTTACACGGAGACCAAGGAGAAGGTGGGGAGCACCTTTGTCTGACTGGCATCCTGGCTGCGTCGGCATCTCTGACAACTCATGGCATTCCTGGTGGAGAGAGGTTCTTACAACAGGAACCACCCAACTTCAACTTGCCCATGAGCCTTTTTGGGTGGGAGAGCGGGCGACTTTCTTTGTAACTACGTGGGAGCCATCCATGCAGCTCAGACCCTGGAGGTCAGCTGTGTTTCCTCAGCCCTGAGCAATGAGTTCACACTGCCCATCTACTTCTGTCCTTTGGAAGAGCCCCACTGCATGGGCTTATCGTCTTCCATCTTATTCCAGATCGTTTTCCAACAGACGTTTCTTTAAAAAGCTCTAACCAAAGCTTGGGAAAGACCACAAGTCCACCTTTCCCCCTCTCCTGGTCTGACTTTGAAGACAGGCCTTTGGAAGAGCAGCTGGGGTGCACCTAGAAAGCAGGGGTGAGTCCCACAAAACAAAGTGAGACCACGGAGCCTGCACAGAGTGGCCATGCCTCAGAGCGGATCACAGAGCCCATGCCCTCACAGAACTTGGCTTCCGACTTAAGGCCTTGCCCAGCAAGGTCTGAGGAACAAAAGCTGCCTCGCAATGGATGCCAATCCTACATTTCCCCTTTTTATGCACTAAATTAAGCTGATGCCTGAATAGCAGTTGAGTCAGACAAGAGCAGAGCGGGACCCCTCATCGCTGCGGCATATTGTTTTGGAATAGCTTGTCTTCAGTCAACCCAGCCAGACAGCAGATTAAAAACACTGCCGGCTCCAGCATGCTGGCTCATGGCCTGTGCCCGTGGCACCTTGCAGTCCCAAGCCCTGGAATCCCGTTGTTCTGGGAGTCATAATGCAGTGGATTTGCCTTAGTGCTGAATCAGGTACCCCCTTTTCTTCATATGTACCCATGTCAACCAAAATGCTTAAAAAAAAAAAAAAAAAGAACTTGATTTTGTTTCCTTAAGTATTTTAAGATTAAGGTTATAAAATTTCAAAGAATGTTGAAAGGGACCTGCCATATTCAATAAAGAAAGGAATTGAATTAAAAAGACGTACTAGGCCACGACACAGCCCACAGGAGTGTGTGCCCCACGGGGGAGGTAGGTGTGTAACCTGAGCCCCTGGGATGCACAGAGGCGGCATGAACTAGATAGAGCAAAGAGATACCAAGGTGCTGTCTGGGCAATTTCAGAGCGAAGTGGGCCTGATAGAACAGGCCAGTTCCTTTTCGGGTCACTCAGCTGGGAGACCACCAGCTCAGGTGGAGGGATGGGATCTGGCTCAGCCTGGATAGCGACACTAACCCACATACCAAATGCAGCTTAGGGTGAAGTCAGGCCAACGTCCCCGGTGTGGAGAACCCCACGACCGCAGTCAGACACAGGCTCCACCCTCAGATCCTCCTATTTGTAATTGGAGAGCTAGTCTCCCAAACGTTACACAGAGAAGGGTCATGGCCTCTGCAAAATAAAACCCAGATGGGATTTTGCAAAGAGCTGGGGCACATGGCCTCCTTGGAACTGCATCAATGCACTTGCACTCCTGGCCCCGTTCTGCATATTCACACTGGACAAGGATTTGCAGCCCAGAAAAATAGCCTTTAGTTGAGCAATTGAAATTAAGACCCTTGACTCCTTGGCTGAAAAGTGTGATTGAAGGGTGTGCTGTCGTCATTCTCCCTGGGAAGCAAGTGGCTGGTCTGCTCAGCCACACTCCAAAGGCAGCCTGGAGACTCCATGGTTTCAGGACCACCTAGGGATTTGGGTCTGTAGGGGCCGCGTGGGAAGGGATGGAGAATGGAAGCCCATGGGGGTGGCCAGTTGGCTGTACAATGGCGGTCTGACTCACTGTGCCCTCCCCAGAAGCCCTAGCCTGTAAGTGCACTCTTCTCCTACCCCAAATTCAAAGCAGAATACACACGGGCAGGAGGCGGCTGTGGTTTGCAGCTATGTACTTACTGTTGGGAACTCCTGATACTTGCTGAAGACATTTACAAGCCTTTGAAAAATGTTTTTCAGTGTTCAGTCTTTATTGAAATTTAGCCAGGGGTGGGGAAGAACTTGGGGGAGTGGAGAGGTACCAGACAAAATCTCTGTGTGGCTCATGTTTTCCCAGGCTGTAGCAGGTGAGGGAGTTAACTGGAATTTATTGCCTCTTGCCCTGCACTTTTGCAGGATGACCCCCACCACTGACAAGTAGTTTTGGAAGTCTCTGTAGGTGTCTTTCGTATGCTCATACACAAATCTGGTCGTACACATGGGATGGCTGCTATTAATTTTCTTTTTCTTTTCCTGCCCAACCGCCCTAACCTCTGGTTCTGCTGAATTGTGTGATAATGTTGCACCATGACCTTCTGACAGGGTGCCCTGGCTGAGACCACCATCAGTTCCACCAGGTACCTAGGAGAGGCTGCAGCCAGGCTGCTTTGGGCACTGCTTCTCTGCCCCTTACCAGGCACTGCCCAAAGCCCTGGGCACTTTGGGGAGAGGGGAGTGCCCAGGGGGGAGGGGAGGGCCCCGTGGCTGCCAGAGCTGGGCTGTCATCTGCAGCTAAGCGCCTCTTGCCCCTTCTGGTTACGTTTAGAGGGTGGTCCTGAAGCAGTGTGGCTTCCTGTACGTCTGCCTCCCGCCCTGGGATTCCAACTTGAACCCCGCATGGCTAAGCTGAGAAACAAATGGTAAAACAAACAAAAAACCCCTGTGAATTCCAAATCCCTCTCCCCTGAGCCAGGCCTTTCCTTCCGGCCCCTCCTCCTAGTACATGGGGACAAGCTGTTAATTCTCCTTTTACACTTGTAGTGAGTGTGGATCTGTGACCATGACCTCTGGCATACAAAAGGTTAATGCTCTTTTTATTTTTTCAGCTGAACTCAACTTAGCCCATAAGGCCCTCCGTTTCTCTCAAGGTGGGAAAAAGGTCTTGTAGTTTCTTATCTTGCGGGAAATAAAGGTTTGGGGGTACCTACTGCTCTCATCCGTCCCTTTTGCCTGGGTGACATCTGGGGAGGGTTCTATAACATCGTGCAACAAGGTCACCTGGCCGATGCTCTTCTTCCTGCCTCTCTACTCTCATATGAGGTGTAACTTATTCTGCGTGGCTGTGGAATGCCATCCTCTGCTTTTGATGTCCCTATGCCAAATATTCTGCAGCCTAGTTGTCCTAACCGAAGGTCTCTTCTACTGAGCTGGCCCTTCCGCTACTTCTGGAAGCTCGGGAGTCCCCACTTCCCCGGGATGGGGTGTGCAGGAGTCGGTGAGGTGCAGCCTTCCTTCGGCCTCTCTGGCTGGACAACCTTCTCAGACACCGTTTCTCCTCCTTCAGGTGCCTTGTTGAACACGGGAATTCTCCATGGCGCCTGCGGCCTCTCAGGGTAATTGCTAGAAGCCAGGCAAGGGCTTCTAGACTAGGGTTTCCCTCCAATTTATGGGGCAGTTTCTCATATCCTGGGGCTCAGCCCAGGGTGGTGAGATTCTGTATTTCTTCTCAGGGGCCTACAGTCTCTAAACCGAGTCATATTTCCTGTGGTTTTTCCTACCTGCTGGTCATTTTTTTAATGGGAAAAAAAAATTGTTTATGTGAAGACGCACTGTCCCTAGGCGGACGGTGTGGACTGCATGCAAAGTCCTCCTGAATCTTGGGTCTTAAAAATTTTAAAGTACACTTTTAGAATAAGGAATAAAACCCGAACAAAACACTGTTCCAACACTCTTACCTTGACAGCCATGGCGTTCAAGCCTTTCTCCTCCATTACTCGTATGGAATCACAAAAGCCTATACAGGAGTTCAGGAGCGAACCTTCATACCATCTCTATGCCATCCCCGCCAGAGGAGAGTGGTGGGGGAGGCAGAGAGGTCAAGGATAGGAACGCTGTCCAATCTAATGGCAAACTATTACCTCTCTATGTGTATATAGGACGGCACTGCTTTCATGAGGAAACCAACAAAGCACGTCCTCTAGGAGCCCTGACCGTGAGGGAAGCCACGGGTCTTTTGCTCAACAAGAAAGCTTTCTTGCAGCAAGACGTAGCACCGGTTGGGTCACATTTGGCTTTGTGCAATGAAAACCAAAGGGGAACTTCTTCTTATCAGGTTTCTACCAATAGAGCTGCAACTACAGCCTCTAGATCAAGAAACAGGAAAACACATCTAGGGCGAGTGAGGATGTGGGGAAGTGAGAACGCGCGCGCTCCTAAGGGGGGTGAGCAGCAAAACCACCTGTGTAGAGGGCATTTTGGTGAGAGCTGGCAACATTGTTTCTTTAAATTAAATTTACTGGGGTGCCAATGGTTAGTAAAATCACATAGGTTTCAGGTGTACAATTCTGTAATACGTCATCTATGTCTCACCTTCTGTGCTCACCACCCAGTCAGCAACATTTTAAATGTACCTGTCCTTTACTCTTTCTAAATGGGAATAGGATAATTTTAAGGGACTATCTCACAAAAAGCACGAGTAAGCGAAGATATTTACAGAAAGATTTTCACTGACGATGTGTTTCTAACAGCCCCAAACCAGAAACCACTTGTTTGTATGTTGATAAGAGAATGGCTAAATAAATGACGTTTACCTGAATTATAAAACACCACGGGGTCATTAAAAAGAATGAGTCGAGCTCTATATGATGAGGAAAAAGATGCCCAAGATATATTGTTTAGCTGCAGAAATATGCAACTATGCTTAATATTAATAATTTTGTTTGCAAAGTTCCACTTACCCCACAGCAGAGATACAGAGAAAGTCCAGAAGGAGAGTAGGACCTTTATTTCCATATTGCTTGATTAACACGAGTGTTCATATCGTACTTTAACCATTAGGGTTACTATTAACCATTAGGGTTATTATTGCAACATTTTGTAAAGGTAAAGAAAAAACAGGAGGGGCCGGCCTGGTGGCTCAGGCAGTTAGAGCTCCATGCTCCTAACTCCGAAGGCTGCCGGTTCGATTCCCACATGGGCCAGTGGGCTCTCAACCACAAGGTTGCCAGTTCAACTCCTCGAGTCCCACAAGGGATGGTGGGCAGCCCCCCTGCAACTAAGATTGAACACGGCACCTTGAGCTGAGCTGCCGCTGAGCTCCCGGATGGCTCAGTTGGTTGGAGTACGTCCTCTCAACCACAAGGTTGCCGGTTCGACTCCCACAAGGGATGGTGGGCTGTGCCCCCTGTAACTAGAAACGGCAACTGGACCTGGAGCTGAGCTGCGCCCTCCACAACTAAGACTGAAAGGACAACAACTTGACTTGGAAAAAAGGCC
The DNA here is from genome assembly GCF_057876585.1 of Rhinolophus sinicus. NCBI lineage: Eukaryota > Metazoa > Chordata > Mammalia > Chiroptera > Rhinolophidae > Rhinolophus > Rhinolophus sinicus. Next base: position 19,321,864 of record NC_142512.1, read on the forward strand.
TGGAAATACACACTGTTCCCCAATGAAGTCCTGTTCCCCTTCCCCAATAAAATCTTTAAAAAAAAAAAAAAAAAAAAAGAAAAAACAGGAACAGCAGTGCGGAAACACTCAGAACCATCAGTGTTCCCAGCGTGAGTGAGGAGGCTCAGGGCAGGGAGGGTCACACCAGCTCTTTCTGAGAAACCCTCGGAGCAGAGAGGAGCCAGGTGGGCCCCACCACGAGACCATGGTGAAGACCTCCCATGTGCTGAACCCCAGCTCCTGGGCCTTACCGGGACAGAGAGTCTTGATTTGTTGGGGCAAGCTAGATTTTCCCTTGATTTTCGTGACTGTTGTTTGTGTACTCATTATTAAAACTTTTTATGCTAAATTACCCACATTGGTTGACAAAGAGAGTTGTCAAGGGTGACTGACCCAAAGGTTTGAGACTGAGGAACTAGAAAAGGAAGGTGGTGAAATTTAGAGGTGGCAATTCCAGGAAGGGAGCTGCGTTTAACCGGAGATGCTACACACAAGCTAATGATGGTCCATACAAATGGACTGGAGTCAGAGGAGGGATGTGAGCTAAAAATATGAGAAACCTCAGGTGGCATAGCTGGTGTTTCCATGTATTATGGGTAGACACACTCCCTGAAGGAGTCTGGAGTGAAAAGCACATGGGGCCTGTGACCTTGGGGCTTGAGCACAGTCAAGGCTCCTGAGGGCTGGGAAGTCAGTGAAGGAGACCCAGAAGTACTGGAGCCAAGAAAGCAAGGCATTGGAGAAGTTAAGGGAGAATTCCTAAGGGGAGCAGAGACTCATTAAATAAATGGACAGTGCAAAAGGAATGAAAGTTCCCCAAGAAAATCACCGGTGACTTTCAAGAGAAGTTTCTGGAAGGCAGTTGAGATGGATGCTGAATAAGAGGGAATGCAAGTGGGGGGATGAGGCTGTGGCTGGTGGCAGTAGACCTCCTTTGAAATGGTAACAAAAGTGACAGAGAAATCACATGGAGGCTGGGAGGGTCACATGGGGGCTGGGAGGGTCACATGGGGCAGAGAACTCACATGGGGAGCATGGCAGGATCAGGAAAGCGCAGAGATCCCTGTTCACCTCTGCGGGCAAAGGGGAAAAGGGGGCAAGCTCTGAGGAAGTTAGTGGGGAGGAGGGTGGACTCCAGGGAAGGACAGTTAGGCAAAGTGGTACGGTGAGTTGAAAGTGGGATATACCAGGCTGGCGTAGAATTTGCCAGTCTCTTTCATAGTGAGCTTGCAAGTCATTGAAATGCTCAAGGCCTCCGGTTCCCATCTGCGAAATGAGGGAATTTGACTGCAGTTCTAAAAACAAATAAATCAACATACCACCTAACAGCGATGCTCCAACTCGGAGCTTCCCACCCAGAGAGCCGGGCCACTGTGACAGTGCCCAGCAAATGCCCGCACTGCTCCCTTGGTCCTGGGGCTGTGGGAGGTAAGGGCCTGAGGCGGCCACAGTCCAGCAGCTTCTTCAACTGATTTGCCCAAGTGTGAGGCAATGGGAGCACAAATGTTGTACTTTTTGTTTCAGGTCCTGCAAAGGTCAGGAGGCATTGCATACACAGATGTGCAAGGCTGCAGGTCTGATTTGGGGCTCGCGGGGGTTTTGAAAGAAGGATGGGCTTCCTTTCAAACGTTGCCCAAACCCCCTCGGCCCACCCTTGTTGCAGTGCTGAGAACACAGTGTGCTTTGTACCAGGGGTTCCTGTTTTTTGATGTCCTTTCTGAAGACAGCAACCCAGCGGTGGCCTCGAGGGCCATTTGCACAGGATTTGGATGACAGTTCAGATGTGTCATTGATGGGCGGTGAACTTCAAATAAAATGGTGTTTTCTGCACAAAGATGAACCTGCCAAAAACCACACACATCCACTGTTCCTGAGGGCAGCAGCTTCCAAAATGACTTCTGGGGAACCCTGGAACTCCTCAGAAATGTTTTGGTGGGCAAAGGAGCACCACAGAGGTTTGTTCTAACTTCCCTTAAAGAATGCATATGTTAAACCTATTTTGAAAACTGAACACTCAAGACTGTAATAACACCGCATGCATCCTCCAATGTGTCATAGGCACAAGTGTCAGAATACGAAGACGCTCTTTGTGTTTGCCTGCGCTGCCAGGGTTGCTCACGTCCATGTCAACCTCAGGATAAAGAATCCTCGTCACATCTGTGTAACTGACGAGTATGTGGGCTTGGAAGGAGGGCTGTTTAGAACAAAACGGATACCATTTGCAAATTCTGAGTTGGATTAAATCAAGATTTCTCTATGCTGTGCAAGCAAAGCAAAACACAGAAATAAATTGGATGTTGGGTTGACAATATACTGAAGGTGCCAAAAAAATGTATACACATTTTAAGAAAGAAAAAAGCTATTAAAATTGTAATACTCAATACATACCGATAACAAAAGATGAATACAAGTCACATTTGACTTCTGCAATTACAAGCGGTGCTCAAAGTGGTTACCATCCGCGTCCAGACACTTCTGATTATGGCGAACTATTGCTTGAGCAACGCTGACCAAAGTGTCCACTTGTATACTTTTTTTTGGCACCCCCGGTATAAATTGTCATCTTTAATCTTAGATTTAAAATGCTTTCTACTTACTGAAATAGTTTCAGTGTTCTTACTCATTTGCTCTGAAAGATATCTGAACTCATAAAACATATTAATAAGATACGTCTGTGTTTGTAGAATGAGAGTCCCATGTAACGTTGTGGCTCATAAATTTGAAAACCACTGGTGCAGTGCAAAGAGCACAAATGGTGGAATGAGACCTGAGCCAAATCCTGGCATTGGCTACTTAGTAGCCACGTAGCTCTGGGAACGTCATTTGCCCCACGCCTCCAGGTCCATATCCACAAAATGGAGCTAATCACACGTACTTCACGGGGATTTTTGTCTGATGAGATATCATAATGTATCTAAGACACAATAAATACCAGTATCTACTTCTCTCTCCCCCATCCGCAACGTGTACAGATAGCATCGAATGGCCCAGACCTCTCGGTTCCCGTTGGATCCAAGACGTCATCTGCATGCCAGACAGTAGCTGGGCAGCAGCTAAGACCCAGGGCTAAACTAACTTGACCTTACCTACAATCACTGCCCTCCTCTGACAACAGAGCCAGCCAACACTTGGGATCCGTTAAGAGCAGTGGAAGCAGCAAGACAGGCAAGGGTATGAGGTAGTGGGTGTATCTGCACGAGAGAAGCCGTATTTTCTTTACACATTGGATATTTTTTCCATCCATCTGCTGAAGTTCTTCAGGGGCTGCTCCCGTCAGCCCGGTCACAGTACTTGAGTTTGTGAAGAATTCTGTGGAATGTGGTCTCTTGAGCAGCTGGTATGCTTCCCCTCTCCCTGGGAAGCGCCTTCGGTTCCATCAGCGCAAAGCAAAGAAGCAAAGAGTCTAGAGTTTCTCGCCACCATTTCACCTGGTACCCCTGAAAGCTGCAGCCCACTTTGCAGATACTTTCCTTGGCTCCAGAAACCAAGGGAGGTTTGCTGGGAAGCTGTTCTTGATTTCCCACTTGCTGAAAAATTGCCCCAACAGGAGGAGGCAGGCCAATTGTGCAAATTCCATTTGATTACGGAGCAGAAGCTACCAGAGACCTCAGATTAAGTGATTAACATTCCTAGGGGACAAAGCACTTAACAGTTTTCACTTGAACGTCACTCTGTCACCCAGCATTCTCTGCATCACTATCCCCAAAGGAGCCTGAAAGAGCCAGGTGAGTCCTTTCCAGCTGATTACAGGCGTTCAGCTGGCCTTGGGAAATCTCTAAACTCTGAACGGCAACTGTAAAGTAACTCAAATGGCTGCTGCACCTCAGCCTTCCCAGTTTGGACCGCCTGGCCCAAGATAATCTCTCTTAGAGTTTTTTGGGCATTATAGATTTAAAAAAAAGAAGAAAAAAAAAACTCACCAAAAAAGAGTACAGGGAAGAATTTTGTCCCTTCCAGGAACAACGACTTGAAATCTGGTCTGTGGACACCAGACACCGTATCTAAAAGAAATGTTTTTGGAAGGAAGCCTTTGGTAACCCTAATAATTCGCATTCAGAAGAAACGTGCCACCTTTTCCACAACAGGCAGCCCAGCCAACACCACCAGGAGGGAGGAATCTCTCTTCTCAGTGTCTGCAGGTTTATCCCTAAATGCTACGGAAACAGCAGCTGCCACAAGCGGAATAGAGGATGAAGAGTCTTTTAAAACTCTCGAATACGTTGGCCGTCACAATCCTGACCTACAAAGGCCAAGGCCAGCTATTCCGATGCTTGCTGTGGCTGCCGCCTGCACACAGCAGCAGGGTATGTCGTCACTTGGCCATTTTGTTCCAGCCCACACAGGGCAAGAACAGGGGTCCAGCCACCTGGTGTTTCACACCACGTCAGCCAGCCACATGTGGTTCAGGCCAGGCAAGTGACAACGATCCCTTCTCATCTCATACTTACGGCCTCCAGAGCACATGCGCACAACTGGGTCTTACGTGCACTTCACAGCCCTATTATGCTCCCCTTTCACAGATCTTGAAAACTGAGGCTCGGAGGGTCAATGACTTGCCTGATGTCAACGTGCTAGAACCAGATGTGCAGACCAGGTGTTGTGCAGAAGTTTCCGATCCCAGGCTGCTTTTGTTTCCAACAGACCCATTCCTCATATCCCACTGCTTACGCTCAGTTATGCAGGTGAGAAGGAAGAAAACCCAGGCAGGTAAATCCTCTTGTACTGCTGTTCTCGGTGGGTGATACACAAGTGTTTCTTTTCTCACCAGATTGATCCCTGGCAACCCTCTTAAAGTGGGGAGCTGGTGCAAGTAAAGAATGGAAACTAGGTAACGATCTCGAAGCCAACCTGATGGAAGTGCCGCAAGATTTTCCACTGCTGGCAGAATCATCAGACTTCCCAAAATGTTCACTGCAGAGTGCCCACCCGGTGATTAAGGAAATGGGATTAATTTACTGCGTACAGGACAGCAATCCCTCCCTCGGTAGTTGCATGGAAAGGCAGGCTGTGACTGGCACAGTAAGGTCAAGAAGGGAAAGTCAACAGGAGAGAAATTCAGAGCTCAAGGTTTGCAAATCAGCAGGACACTTTCTACATGTTTAGACAGGGTTTCCACCGCAGCTGGACGTGCCAGGACCTCGCTGATGAACAGTTTACTTTGTGCGCTGCTTCCTTAGGCGTCAGGGAAGGGGCACATCGTCACCAGGGAGAAGGGCAGACACCGAGAGGGGAGCCCAGGGTTCATGGGCTTGCTAATTCTTTCCTATAGTCCGTTCTGTTTTCTGTCAACAGTAAGGAAATACATTCTAGCAGATGACATCCAGTAATGCTTTAATTAACTGTAGTATTTTATGCTCCAATATGCACCAAGAAATTACTTCCAGATGGGGAAAATGAAAGTTATTTACATGAAAAAGCAATCTCTTTATTTTATGGAAACTGATCTCCCACGGGTATAGAACTTTGAGGGTCCGGGAGGCCATCTATTCTGATAACCACTAGCATGAGACCAGAAATTTTTATTTACTATATAAAATGCAACCGTACTCTTTACGCACGCTAGGTCTTCATATGCCCAAGTTTCCAAGGCATTAAGTGGCCCAGAACTGTTCTCATCATTTTATTTTTAGTCATCTCACGTGGAGTAGACAAGAAGTGTGAAACACTTGCTTTCACCCTCAAGCTAGCTAGTTCTTTTGGAGATTTCTCTTCCTGGGGAGAATTACATTTCCAGCTGTGAACTTTTGGCACTTTCCCTAGCATTCCATAAACAGGGAACTAGGTTTCCTTGTCCAGTGGCAATTCAGGATGAGCTGGGGGGACATCCCTTGCATCAGGCAGCAGCCTTGGACCTGTGCGCTCGCCCTGCCTGCCCCGGAATTGGTCTATGGCAGTCTGCTCTCAGTCCTGTTTGGTCTGCACTGAGGAGCCAACCTCGGCACGGGAAAGCGGGAACCCTTTTCTAGGGGCTGGGCAGAGTCCTAGGTACTGGTTCTTTGTTCTTCAAGTGAAAGAGTGGTAATAGTTAGCTTCAATTCCAGAACGGATTCTGGAGGTCAAAACACCCTGTCCTTTGTGGTTCCTGCTGCATGGCTATGATCTGAACACAACTTTTCTCCAGCCTGGGCACCTCCAAGCCAGCTCTCAGGAAGTCTGTCCATCGTTAAGAGCAGCAGCAAACTATCAAGTATAAATTACTAATATTTATTTTAACCACATACAGCGACTTGTTTTTTTTTTTAAAGGAGCTACCAAGAGTGGGAGGAACGAACAATATCTAAGTTTAGCTTTAATAACAGAGTTGTTAGCTACTGTTTTTTATCAAGGTGTGCTCCTTTATATACATTATTTTGAAGTGACAGTAATAAATAAAGCTTCTGTTTGGGGTTGGGTCATCAACACAGGAAGAATCTGTCAATATGGGGACGGCACAATTTCTGGCATGGTTCCTACTATCAACACACGTTTAAAATTAAAGCTGCTGGTTATCAGCAAGGAGTCTTTACCATGTTGGTAACAGCTCCACTTTACAGTAATTACACTTGTGTAGAGAGCAGAAAAAAATGCACTTTTACGAAAATGTGCTATAGGAACTGTCCAATAAAGCAAATCTCTCTCTATTGCAATGGTTCTTCACAAAGAGAAAACACTATAATCAGCTATGGAACTTCTCGACCTCCAGGCCAGGCCCCACTCCAGATGTACGAGATCAGAATCCTCAGGCCTCTGTATTTGTAGAAAGAGCCCCAGGTGGTTCCGATGCATTTCCCGGGCTGAGGAACATGGTCTGTCCTTCGGAGATGCACACACAGCATTCAGATCCCAACAATGAGACATTTAACGTAACTCCTACTGACAGCTGTTGACTCCTTGGAGATTACTGACAGTATAACAACTCCAGAAGGCAACTTCCCTGGCTGTCACCACCAACCAGCAGAAAACAGGGCTTGACATCTCAATGCCATTATGATGACCCCCCACTGTTCCTTGTTTCCGCAAGTGGGAAGAGAACGTTAACCTCAGTTAGTGCCGGCTGTGTGACTTTGCTGGTGCGACCAGACGGCAGATGGGGCGCAGTGAAATCTACCTGCTGAGCTGCGAGGTGCTCTCCCAGCCCCCTGCCCACCCTTCCTACCGCATTTCCCCGAAAATAAGACCTAACCGGAAAATAAGCCATAACGTGATTTTTCAGGATGCTCGTAATATAAGCCCTAATGCATCTTTTGGAGCAAAAGTTAATATAAGACCAGGTCTTATTTTCAGGGAAATATGGTAGGCCTTATTTTCTATTACAAGCATCCTGAAAAATCATGCTAGGGCTTATTTTCCGGTTAGGTCTTATTTTCGGGGAAACACGGTATCGAGCCATCTTTTACTAATTGAGCTCAGCTAAAGACCACACCTCTTTCTTCCACCCCCTGCTTTCTTCTCAGTGTTCTTGAGTTTGAGATGCTCAATACCTAAGAGTCAGACTAGCAAGAACAGGCTGGAGGCTGCTGAAGAAATGACGGCCAAAATCAAAGCTGGAACGGTGGGCCTGGGTCTGGCGAAAGGCTGACGGAGAAGGAAGGGGAGCAGTGCAGAAAACAAGGAGGGGTGAAATAATCCGCATCTGGTCAGATTTTTCAGACCTTAAAGTTTCCTACTGTCTGGCTGTCACAAGTTTCAGGATTTTTAGGAAACTGCCTTTGTCCTGAGCACGATTTGACATCCCAATTTTATCCTGAGGCCTGTTACTGGCATTCTCTGTAAAGAGCCCCACCTTCCTCCTTAGCTCCGGCCCTACCTGGTCAACAGATTGCTCACATTCCTGAACAAATGCTGACAATACTAGCGGTCACCCCGAGGGCACAGTCGCAGTTCACGAAGACTTGGTTTCCAGTGAACCAGATGAATCAGGGCAACTACGCTGCCCATTCCCGAGACACGAGGACCGAAACCGTTCTGCGGGGCCATTCTCTTCCGTCAAGCCGCGCTGGCCCAGAGCCCACGGTGGACACGGTGGGGCAAGCCAGGGGTCAGGTTCTGAGGTGGCATTAAAGGTCAGTGTTCCGTTCCTTAGGTAGCCCCGGATCTGGGTTCTTTTTCGTTAGTAATAAAGTAATATGCGACTCTGGCACTGCACATTACCGTTGTTGTTTCAGACGATCTGGAAAGTGCTATGGATATGAAAATGAATGGGCAGGAAGGGGAGCAGAGGGTATTGGACTCCTGGGCTCTCACAGCTTCATCTGAGGAGAAAGCTAAGGAAGCTTTCTTTTCTAGGAAAGCTTCCTGGTTTCCCTCCACAGAAGGCAATCCCTCCCCTAGGAGTCAGGTGCAGAGTGGAAATAAAGACATGGAGAAAATAATGCTCAGACACAGTCAGTTTTGGGTCTGCCCCACACCCACAGGACACCTGCTTCCAAGGCCTGGAGCACACAATGCTCTAGGGTGAGAGACAGAAGAAATCTTCCCTTCGCTGTACGTGGAGAGGGAAAAGGAGATGACTGAGAAATGAGGAGAATGCAGGGATCTCTTGGCCACGTCATGGAAAGTACCAGAAGCAAAATATGTACCCAAACTGGGATACACGGAAGAGTGGTCCTGCTTCCACCTCCTTCATAAAGAAAGGCTCCTACACAGGTAACCTGCCACTGCATGAACTCAGGCCCTACAGCCAACCTCAAACAGCAGCAGAGGAAGGGGTGAGTGAAGTCTGGGCTTTGTCACCCAAGCTGCCTGGACAGGCGCAGGGTAAGGAACAGGGCTACAGGCCAGGTGGTGTGACTGCAGGGGGGTGAGGGGGGAGACTACAGTCAGTGACAACTGGACCAGTCGAGAGCAGCCCAGAAACAGCAAACAAAGTGTAGGGACTTTTCACCTAGTGCCGCCTCTGCTGCAGGAATCAGGTCACCGAAATCACCTCTTTGTAACCCGGCCCTCACTCGGCTTCTCTGATTAGGACAGGAATGAAGACAGGGCTTGGGAGACACACAGTAACCACCCCAATGTCCCAGGAAGTTTCAAGATTGACAATCTGAGAGTCAGGGTGAGCCCAGGAGTGGTGGGGGGCTTCCAGGGAGCTGGGCGTTGAGGGTCACTGGCTGGGGGGAAAGCGCCCCTTGTCTGCTCCTACAGTCTCTTTTTAATTAGTTTCTCCAGTTTGCGGATGCGAGATGACTCCTGTTCTGGCGTGGGAGCCAGGAGGGATAGTGAGCTGGAGTTTTCCGGCCCTGAGGGAGGGGTGGGGAGCCTCTGGCGGAAGAGTTCCAGCATGCTGCTCTGCTCACTCCGCTTCAGCCCCTGAGGTGGAAAGAGAAAGGAGAATAAGGTGAAGCCTGGCCCCGGGACTGCCCGAGGGGAGGCGCCGCAGCTGCGGCTCGGCAAACAGCAAAATTACTCCGGGCTGAGGATCAACACTTTCTTCCGGGGAGTTACCAGCCCTGGTAGCAGCCTGGGAAAGCAGCAGCGGAAGAAAGAAAGATAATAGGACAGGAGAGAGAGAAGGGGTTGAGAGAGAAGAAAGGACAGGTAAAGAGGGTGGGGGAAGGGGAATACCCCTCTTCATTCGGCTGAGCAGGGGTCCTCGACTGGGCAGGGAGGTCCCCTCAGGATCAGATCCGGAAGTTCACACGCCCAGGATCCTTCTCTTCAAAAGGCTTCTTTGTGTCTGGTTGGCAGCATGGGGCTGGCGTATGCACCATGAGAAAGCTCCCCAGGGACCCCACACCCCCAGCTAAGGACCACCAAGTGTGAGAAGGATGTACAAGTGGCCAGGAGGAGACACTGCACCCACCTTCATGTCCAGTATCTTCTGGAAGGTTTCCGTATTGCAGTCCGTAAGCAGTTTGATGTAGTTGTCAACAAACACCACCGACGGTTCGTGAGGGGCCATCACTACCTACCAAGGGAGAGAGACAAGAGCAGGCCTCACGGAAGGCTCACGATGGGAGGGCAGGGGACCACGTAACGGACTCTGCAAGATTTTCTTAAGCGACAGCAACCCCAAATGCAGAAATGTCCTGATGGCCTATTTCATTGCGACATTCAATTAGAGCAATGTTCCCTACATTTGCTGAATCGTAAGTAGCATCTGAATTCCTTTTAAAGTGCAGGTTCCTATGTCCTTCCTCTGAAGATTCTAATTCTGATATTTAAAAAATCAGATACTTACCTGATTTTTTATTTAAACATCAGATATTTATCTGATTTTTTTTATTTAAAAAAAAATCCCAGGAGATAAATATTTTTTTAAATCCCAGGGGATATTTTAAATATCAGCACCATTTGGGAAACACTGCATTAGAGGGTCTTCTGTTCGAGACATTTTGTGGGTTCATGGTACCTACTCTGCCTGTCTTCCCACATCATTGTTCCTGAGGACTCGGCAGCAAAACGCACTGATTTAAGTGGATTTTCTCAAAAACAAAAACCCAAGGCTGCCTCACTCTTTCCAAGGCTTACAATCTGGAACTTCATTCAAGTAATACACAAGCAGGAGGAGAGTAATGGCATCGCAATCCTCACATTCATTTCCATTTGGTTTTTGAAAAGCAGTGTCTGATTTTCTTCCTCCAACAGACTGGTTATGTTTTGAATTCCTGAGCATGTAACTCAGAATGGCAAGGAACAGTTCACTCAGGAATTCTCTGCAGATCATTCCCCGACTCTGCTCTCCTCCCTGGTGAGTAAACCAGCTGCAGAGGAAACTGATTATCGAGCTGCTTCCAATTTCCTCAGGCCATAAGCTCAAGGCTTGTGTAGGACCCTCACCTGCTCCCTCCAGTGTCTCAGGTCCCACGGTTGCTTTTTAATCCTGCCATCGTTTGAGTCATTCTGTCTGGGAGACCGGCCTGAAGAGCCTGCAGGCACTGTATTTTTAAGGGCATTCCATCATAGCGCTATTTGTTTTTTAGCCTGCTCCCCTCTCCCAAACAAGCCCCCTCTCTTCTCAACAAGTACAGGTGGAAATGAGATGCAGGTGCCCAGGACTTCAGACATTCGCAACATCATACACTATTTTGTAAAATGGGGCTTAAGAAACCCATCCACTGATTAGTTTCTGAAACATCTGTTCAGAGTTCTTGTGAAGTTGCAGAGTTTGGAAAGCCAAAGAGGTTTATGTGAGAGGGAGTAACTGATAGCTGGGCCGGAAATTCCTGCTGAGGAGCAAAGAGACCCCTGACTTAGACACTGATTCACAGAGACAACCCCACCTGACTCGCAATCTTGGCCAAATCTTATTACAAGAGCATCTCATTACAATGGAGAACTCATTTGTCAGGAAGAATTACTGACCCCCAAGGAACTGTCCACTGACTTTCAACAGTATCTGATGAGGCCAAAATTTAGTCCCACCAAAGAATGTGGACAAGTCTCTGGGACGGACGAGGACAGGCCCTAACCTGTGCTTGCAAAACCAGTACTCCTCGGAATGAGCGAGCAGACCAGCAGCCTCTCTTAATAGAAACCCCAAGGAGGCACAAGTCTCACCTTGAGGATCATTTCTGCCCGGGTCATGCCTTTCACAACAATCTTAGTGTAACTGGCAGGTGCTTTCCTCACCACCTGCGAGCCGATGGAGGGTAGATCGAGCAGGACCATCTTTAAGGAATGGGTGTCCAGTAGCAGCTGTGGGAGCAAAGCAGAATATTACGAGTCACTTCCTATGGACACAACACCTAGTACACCCAGGCTGATTAGTAACAGTTTCCTGATTTTCAATGTAATACATTCTCATTGGAGAGAATTCAGAAAATAAACCAATGTAAAAGAAAAAAACATTAGTTATAATTCCTAGTACCCAGAAAAAATAACAAGCAGCCACAAAGGTAGTAGAATTCCCACCAGTCTCTCTCCATGTACAGTTTTATGACCTGGGTTTTCCACTTAATACATGAAGTTTTTTGAATTCTATTTTCCCATCTTGGCAGGTGTCATGCAGGGTGTCATGCGGGGTCTCAGCTCCTGCTCCCCACATAAGAACGCAGGACATGGTGAGGCCAAAAAGGAACACCCATGGAGCCATAGATAGGGAGTCATACAACTATATTCTCGCTGGCGGCTGGATTGGAGACACAGGAAGCAGGAGCCACACATCCGCTACCTGCTGTCCACTTCTCTGCCAACCAACCTCACTTGCTAGCTGCAATCCACCGTGCTAACTGCAATCCGCTCTTGCTAGCTCAGCCACCATCTTCTTGCTAGCCCCCATTTGCTGCTAGCGTAGCCATGACAGTTATATTAGTGGCCAATGGCTCACTGGTTACAGCTGATGGCCATCCAATCACAGTTGATGACCATGCAATCACAGTTGGCCATTTACTACCCGAGCCAGCACCTTTCCACATGAGGCCAACAGCCTGGAAACTGCACTCCTGGCTCTGTCCCCACAGCAGTCTTAAAAAACGATTTTTAATGCCTATGTAGTACTCTATGGTGTGTGTGTGTGTGTGTGTGTGTGTGTGTAACTTGAATATATTTAATCATTTCCCCATAATTTGTTTCTAAATTTTTATTATTATAAATAATGAATGCCGTGATGAACAGCTTAGTATATATAATTCTAGATCTATTAATGGCATTTCCTTAGGAGAGAGTCTTTAGGACAGATCAAAGGATAAGAACATTTTTGAGGTGCTGGATAGATATCTTGAACAGCTTTCCAAATGGAATGTACTTCTTTCCATACCTGCCAGTACAGACTGCACCCTCATCGGCCCTGAAAACTGTCAAGAAAATCTTGCTTATTCAACAGGCAAAAAATGGTGACTCAGTACTGCTTTTGTGAAGAGTGTAAAGTCTGTGTCTAGATTCGTTTTCTTTGCACGTGAATGAATGTCTTTGAATGCTAGTGAGGATGTAGGAGATTAAACCAAATTTAAACATCTGTGTCTTCACAACAATCTGCCGTTTTTGTCGTTGCCGTTCTCTTGGATGCTCATTATTTGGAAGGATATCAACTTCTCTGATGGCCCACCGATTGCCAGGAATGATGCTAGGAATGTGTCATCTCATGTAGTCTTTACAAGACCCTGCCCTGTAGGTATTTATTGTTCCCATTTTATAGATGAGAAAATCAAAGTTCTAGAGGTGAAATGAATTGCTAAAAGTATCTCACATGATGGACGGGTTGGGTGATAAGGTGGACAGGAAACTGTATTTCCTGTTCCTGCTGCCCAGGTTCGTGCTACAGGGCAGTGTTGGCTTTGAGCTCACACTGTTCCCTGCTGACTCCCTGTGTACTGCTAACCTGCTGCTGCTCTTGGCTACCAAGTGGCATCACAGAAATGGCTGAAGCCTAATATACTCTGGCCTGTTGAGTTTAGGAGAATGGAATCACATGCTCACCAACCGGACACATGCAGCAGTGGGTGACAGTCCCACTACCACCACCACCACTACAAACTCGGAGGGTCAGCCTTACGTTCAGGACAAGGCTTGCCATACCTGCCACTGCCTGCTCCTCTCGGAAAGCCCTTCATTATGATACCAAGCAGGGACGGAGTGGGACCCCTTAGGGGCCCTGGGACACCCTGCCTTCTCTCATCCTCCCTATACTTTCCTATGGACAGGAGAGTTACTGACGAAAGATAAGATAAACTCATTAATGAGAGACACTATCAACGGTCATGGTGATTGTAATTTTGACAATGGTATTAACACTTGGAGAATATATCAATGTTTTCCTTGGAATAATTTAGACGGAAATATTCCTCTCAAAAAATGGTGAGGTATTGACGAACTTATTCTAAAGTTTATATGGAGATGCAAAAGACACCACTTCGCCAACATGATACTGAAGGAGAAGAACCAAGTGGGAGGACGGACACTACTCGACTTCAAGACTTATTAAAAGGTACAGTCATCAGGACCGTAGGGTATTGGTGAAAGAATTGACAAATAGGTCAATGCAGCAGAACAGGAACCCAGAAATAGTCCACTGATCTTTCACAGAGGAGCAAAGGCGATACAATGGAGCAAACACAGTCTTTTCAACAAATGGTGCTGGAACAACTGACATCCACATGCCAAGAAAATGAATCTAGACACAGACCTTACACTCTTCACAAAAATTAATTCGGAATGGATAACAGACCTAAATGTAACATGCAGAATTATAAAACTCCTAGGAGAAAAACTAAATGATCTTGGGTATGGTGATGACTTTTTAGATATAACACCAAAGACCTGATCCATGAAATAAATAATTGATAAGCTGGACTTCATTAAAAGGAAATACTTCTGTTCTGCAAAAGACGATGTCAAAGGAATCAGAAGACACGCCACAGACTGGGAGAATATACTAGTATTTGTGAAAGACACATCTGATAAGGACTGTTATCTAAAATATACAAAGGACTCTTAAAACTGAACCATAAGAAAACAAACAACCTGATTAAAAAAAATGGGCCAAAGATCTTAACAGACACCTCACCAAAGAAGATATACAGATGGCAAATAGGCATATGAAAAGACACTCCACATCGTATGTCATCAGGCAAATACAAATCAAAACAATGAGGTACCACTACACACTTATCAGAATGGCCCAAATCTGGAACACCGACAACAGCAAATGCTGGTGAAGAAGTGGAGCAGCAGGAACTCACTGCTGGTGGGGATGCAAGAAGGGCACAGCCACTTTGGAAGACAGTTTGATGGTTTCTTATAAAACTAAACATATTCTTACCACACAATCCAGCAATCACATTCCTAGGTACCAACTCAAAGGAGTTGAAAACTTATGTCCACACAAAAACCTGTACATGATGCTTTTAACAGCTTTATTTATAACTGCCAAAAACTTGGGAAGCCACCAAGAGGTCCTTCAGTAGCTGAATGGATAAACTGTGGTCCATCCAGACAACGGAAATTATTCAGCGCTAAAAAGAAATGAGCTATAAAGCCATGAAAAGACATGGAGGAACCTTAAATGCATATGACTAAGTAAAAGAAGCCAATTTAACACGTTGTGTACGGCGGGGTTTAAATCCCTCATACCCCTCTGTTCCGGCAGGTTTTTAAAAGAAACTACTTTAAAATGCACTATTCTCTTTAAAGCGTAAATGCTTCTATGTCATTTATTATTTTTCTATAAATAATAGATTCTACAAATAAATAATTCTATAAATTATTCTATAAATAATTATTCTACAAATAATTCAATAAAATATGCAAAAAGAGTCAACAGTAAAAACGAGAATTCTCGTTATCCGTCCTTAACGCATGGCTCAGAAAAAAACGAAGATTCTCGTGATCCGTATGCAACGTGTTAAAAAGGCTACATATTGTATGAGTCCAACTATATGACATTCTGGAAAAGACAAAACTACGAAGACAGTAAAAAGATCAGTGGTTGCTAAGAGCTGGAGGGGGTGGGTTGGACGGACAGGGGTAGCACACAGGATTTTTAGAGCAGTGAAACTACTCTGTCTGATACCATTATGGTGGATACATGTTATTATACATTTGTCCAAACCTGTAGAATGTATAACATCAAGAGTGAACCGGGGGTGACCGGATGGCTAAAAAGTTGGTTCCAACGTGAGCTCTCAACAACAAGGCTACCAGTTCAATTCCCACATGGGCTGGTGGGCTGTGCCCCCTGCAACTAAAAATTGAGAATGGTGACTGGACTTGGAGCTGTTGGGCCCTGGAGAAACACACTGTTCCCCAATATTCCCCAATAAAATTTATTTTAAAAAAAAGAATGAACCCTAATGTAAACTGTAGACTTTAGGTGGTAATGATCTGTCAGTGTGGGTCCATCAGTTGTAACAGATGTACACTGTGGCGTGGGACGAAGATAATGGAGGAGGCTGTCATTTGTGGGGGCAAGGGGTATACGGGAACTCTCTGTACCTGCCCCTCAATTTTGTTGTGAACCTTAAACTGCTCTAAAAAAATAAACCCTTTATTTTTAACAAAACGGTGAGGAAGCTACATTAAGGAAAGTGTGATTTCATGCAGTAATATAGCCAAACTCTGTAGGTTATTCAGCTGCAGACCAGGAAAAGTGCTGGGGCATTTGGATTTTGCTAGGTTTCCAGAGACGAAAATTCTTGCTTTCCTAGTATCTGTTTTTTGAAAAGGCCACAGGCTCACAGAGAAAGGTACCCAAGCACGCAGAGCAGAGATGAGCTCAGACTGCCAAGAGCCCAGCATCAGAACACTTCCCGGAGCCTCCCTGGAAATGAGCACTAGCCTTCCTCAGCGGTAACCCTACACATGCCTCTCGAGAGTAAGTATGCTGAATTCTAGGTCTACTAAACACCTAGATAGAAAAAGAAGAAAACAGAGATAATTTGTATTACTTATGGGTAGAGAAGAACGGGAAACACAGGTAAGAATGAAAAATCTACTACCTTAAAATAAGTCTGTATCCAAAGACACATAAACAAAGTAACAAGGCACAAACCGGGAGAGGGTACCTACAATATCGGGAAAGGAATAACATTCAGCACACATAAAGATTTCTACAAATCAGTAAGTAAAAGAGCAGTAACCATAACAACAAGTGGGACAAAGATCTGAACAGGCAATTCACAGAAGCAAAAACTCAGGTGCCCATAAGGTATGTGAAATGATACATGACCTTATAAGTCAAACAGTAAATGCAAATGAAAGCCATAATTGTGTAACATTTTGTACTCATCAGATAGGCAAAAGTAAAAGGGGTTTATGATACCAAGTGTTGGCATGGAAATGGTGCAATGAAATTAGCATTTATGATGCAAATATAAATTAGTTAAAGCTCTTTGGAGGGAATTCAGTAATATTTTCTTACTCAAAGACATGCTTAACACACAATACAGCACTCATACCCTGTAGAGAAATTCTTGCTCTTGTAAAAAAAAAATGTTTCCTGTATCCAGTTTGTAAAAGCAAAAGACTAGCAACAACCTAAATGTCCATCAACAGTAGAATGGATAAACAAATGGTGACATATTCATGCAATGGCATGCGATACTGAAGTTAAAATGAACGAACTTGAACAACATATATCCACATGGATAAACCTCAAAAAACATTATATTGGGCAAAAAAAAAAAAAAAAAAAAAGGAAGCAGGGGAATGATATGTATAGTACAATTTTTATAAAGTTTGGAACTATGCAAAACAAAATTACATATAATTTGTGAATATATACACATGTAACATATCAAAACACATATGGGAATGATAAAAATCAAAATCAGAATAGTAGTTACCTCTGGGCAAGGAGGGAGAGGAATGGCAGGATAGGGTCCCCAGGGGGCTTCAGCAATAAATGTAATGATTTACTTTATATAAAACAGACCTAAATCAAATGTGGGAGCATGTTAAGATTTGACTGAGTGGTGAGCTGGTATTCTTGACATTATTTTCTATACTTTTATTAACTGGAAATATTTTTCTTACTTCTTTTTTTCAGTATGCTATTTGAGGCCTGGTGAGGATTTGACTTTATCTTCCATGTAGCAAAATTTCAGAGGCTTGTTAAAATCAAGCCATGTCTTAGCATTATTTATTGGTAGGAATAAAACCTATGGGGATACTTCCTACTTTTCTATACTTTCTACTTCCCAGAGATATATTATATGCATAAATAATTGTATAGTCTTAAGTGACAGGAAGAGTTTTGAATGAGCCCTAGTTTTCTAGTGTCTCCTGTATCTTGAGATATGACACTTTCAATCCTTGGCCAGTCAATAAAATTCTGTCCACACCAGACAGCTGAAGAGACAGAAACCATGGTCTAAGGTTTTACAAAAAGCAATGCAGTCAGGAAAGGCAGGAGCTAGTCTGACAGACTTAGCAGCTGCCTGTGGGAAGTGAAGGTGAAAGGCCCCACTTAGGAAAATCTGCTGGTTTTCATCTTTGAAAATAGCTAATAGTTTATCTCCTTAGGTGTGAGGTATTGTGCAAGAGGTGGTCAGCCATCGGCTAAATGTTTGAGCCTCAGAAATAATTTTTGGGGTGGTGTGGCTCATGTTGATGGGCTACTGGGGTACATGCTATGCTTGTGAAGTCGTCATCACCCAGTAATGGAAAGCTTTGAGGAGTTCACTTCTTAAAGTGCCTCCCACTCTTGGGAGGACACCATGACTATCAGCAGTGATGAAAACCTTGAGTAGATAAGATAAAGGTACACTCATAGGAGGTAAAAACCATATATGCACAGCAAAGGTCTTCGATGAGGTGACACAGAAGCGACAGTTCAAAATATGACAAATGGATGGAACAAGGTGGGGACATGCTGCTGCTTTTTCTCTTTCTCTCATGTTTTAAAAATTTAGGTATAACTTTCATACAGTAAAAAAACAACCAAGCCTGTAGCTTGATAAACTTTTACATATGTATACGCCTTATTGCCTAACCAAAGACATTTCCAGCATCCCAGAATGCTCCCTCATGTTCTCTTTCAGTCAATGAGAAGGTGAGTGCTCTTCAGCCTTCTATCGCTGAAGATTAGCTTACTGCTCAATCTGCTGTGAACATTCTTGTACATGTCTTTCCATGGTCGTATGCCCTCATTTCTCGGGGGTGGAATCTGCTCAAGGGCAGAACTGCTGGATCATGGCGTAGGCATATGTTTAGCTGCAGTAGAGATTGCCAGTTTTCCCATTTGGCTGTGCCAATTTCCGTTCCCACCTGCAGTGTATGAAAGTTCCAGTTGCTTCACATCCTCACCAACACTTGTGTATTGTCAGTCTTTTTAATTTTAGCCATTCTGACATCCTTGGGGTTTTCATTTACAATTCCCTCGATGATTAATAGGTTTATTAGATTTTTGGATATCCTCTGTATATACAGTGTGTGGTAAAGGTCAAGATTAACTTTTTCCCCCAGGTGGATATCCAAATGCCCGTTTATCGAGAAGATCATCCCTTCACTGAATTACAGTGCCATAAATCAAGTGTCTATATATATGTGTGTGTCTATTTCTGAACTCAATTCTATTGGCCTATTTGTCGCTGGTGCCAGTACCACACAGCTTTAATTATGATAGAATTAAACTAAGTTTTAATATCTTGAGGTTTAGATCTTCCAACTCTGTTCTTTTTCTTTAAAATGATTTTAGCTGTTCTAGGCCTTTTGTATTTCCATCTAACTTTTAGACTAAGCTTATCAGTACACACACACACACCCCACCCCTGCTGGGATTGTACCAATTCTATGAAGTAATTTTAGAAGAATTTACATCTTTTGAGTCTTTTAATCTAGGAACATGAGCTATCCTGTCACTTTTGAAGGCTTTCTTTAATGTGTCTTAAAATTGTGTCATTTTTCTATGTAGAAGACTTGCACATTTTTTGATAGATTTATTCCTAAGTGTTTAATGCTTTCCTTGATGCTATGGTAAATTATTTCATTAAAAATTTTTAATTTTTAAATTGATTGTTGCTGGTACATAGAAATATTAAAAACATTAAAAATAATTTTTTAAATACTGACCTTATATCCAGCAACCCTGTTAAATTTATATTCTAACAGTTTATTTGTTGATTCTTTTGAATATTGTCATACACAATTGTGTTCTGTGTTAAAAAGAACAGTTTGGTTTCTTCCTTTCTCATCCGTATACCTTGTATTTCTTCAAAAAATTTTTATTTTTATTTTTTTGCCTTACTGTTCTGGCTAGGACTTCAAGGGCACCGTGGGACAGAAACAGTGACAGCAGACGTCCTTGTCTTATTCCTAATGTCAAGAGAAAAATCTTCCTATACTTGACCATTAAGAATGATGTTTATTGTAATTTTTTTCATTGACTGATCCATTTGTTTCACAAGCTTGTTCAGTCCTCCCATTTCTAGTCCTTCACGATTCTGCTGACGGTTGTAAATGCCTCTGGAGAATTGTAGTGCCTGTCTCCTCACTGTGCGTGGCATAGAGGAGGACCCTTTGACTGAGTGACAGAAGAGGCTTTGAGCTCTCAGTGGAAAGGATGATCTCATAGAAATCAAGATGGGCCACAGCTAAATCAGACAGGGAAAAGTGAGTGGTTGGGTAGATCAGAGATTCACAAAGCTCTTTAGACAGAGAAAAGTGCTGTGCAAAAAGAAGAAAGCTCTACTACTATCTGAGCAGAAGCACATGCACAAAAAAGGAAGGAGAAAGTTCAGCTTCTCTGAACTCACGTTCTACAATCAGAAAATCTAGAAGGAAGTTAGCTGAATTGCAGAAGTATGGAAGTTTTGTGTTGATCCCAAAATAAAATTTTATTCTGGATTACACGAGTGGATATATGTGGGGGGTGGACCACTATTGTTTCTATAAAAATTTTGTTATTATGGAGAATTTCAAACATAGATAAAAGTCTACACAATAGTACAACGAATCCTTACGCACTCATCACCCAGCTGCAACCACCAGAGGCAGTCTGTCATTCTCATCTCACTTCATCTGTGTTTCTAAATCCTGTGGTTCTCAACTGGGGGTGATTTGGTCCATCCTCTCCAACCACCACCCGGATAATTGGCGATGTCTGGAGAGGTTTTTGGTTGTTAATATTGGGAGGGTGTTACTGGCAATAGTGGGTAGTGGTAAGGAATGCTGCTGACACCCTATAATGCACAGGACAGCTCCCACAACACAAGAGTCTCTGGCCCCAAATGTCAATAGTGCGAAGGCTAAGAAACCCTGTTGTATTCACTCCCTATCCCTTCAACTTAATTTTTTTTAGATAAAATTTACATATATTAAAATGAACAATTCTTAACTGTACAATTTTGACAAATGAATTTACCCCTGTAATCCATACCCTCTCATAAGTTTTTGTATATACCCTTTATCAGATTCAACAATTTTCCTTCTATTCCTAATTTGCTAAGGTTTTTTTTTTAAAATCTATCATATATAAGCATTAAATTTTATCAATCCATTTTTTTAAGGAGTGATTAAAAACACACTGCCACATTTAGGATATTTACCGCGAAGACCTATATGTGAAAATATATTCATCCTGCTTCCTATTTTTCCAACTGCAACGATGTACATACTATGTGATTTTCTTTTTCTCTTTCCTTGGTGTTTGGGCTTAAAAAAAAAAAAAATCTGAAACTTGCTTTACATATTTTTTTCCACATGGTTTTGAATTATGTGAATTTAAGTCAATATGGTAAAAATATGGTATATACATAGAATGGACTATTATTCAGCCTTAAGAAGGAAGGAAATTCTGAAGCATGCTATAACCTGGATAAACCCCGAAGACATGCTAAGTGAAATAAACCAGGCATAAAATAACAGCTGTTATATGATTCCACGTATACGAGGTACCTAGAGTAGTCACATTCAGAGAGACAGAAAATAGAATGATGGTTGCCAGGGGCTGAGGGGAGGACAGAATGGGGAGTGAGTGTTTAATGGGAACGGAGTTTCAGTTTGGGAAGATGAAAAACCCCTGGAGGTGGATGGTGGGGAAGGCAGAACAACAATGTGAATGTATTTAATACCACTAACTTGTACACTTAAAAAGGTTAAAACGGTAAATTGATGCTTTGTTGCATGTTTTATCCCAATAAAAAAGTCAATATAGCATATAAAGAGAATACAAAGGACAAGAAAATAATTTCACAGACATGAAATATATTGCTCAAAATATTTCCGACTCCCTCTGAGGACAGATCTAGAAGGGGCGTGTGAGAGTGTTTGGTTCAGTGTCCTCACTGAAACACATGGAAACTGAGCCCCGAGCAGGGAAGCCACTGCTTGTGATCACGGGGACCCTCAATAGCACAGTGGGGACCACAGCCGGGGTCTCAGGGCTCTTCCCCTACACCATGTGGTGCTGCTTTCTCTGTGGCAAGTTTGTGCAGATGGATTCCATCTCTGCTGTGTGCTCACTCACAGATGCCACGGCCATAAGACTAATGAATGACCCTGCAAATCCCACCAGATTCTCTGAAAATTGCCAACTAGCGAGAAGCATTACAAATACTGGTATGGTTCAGTTCCACATACCCTTGCAATCGCTCAAGAGGACTCCGGGGCCCAAGATAAATAATTCACTTTATACAGTAATTGGGAAGAGCAGGAGAATGTCTCCTTTCCTATTTTCAGCACAAGTATTAAAGAGTAATCTAAATGGAAGATCTCGTACCTTTGTGGCAAAGCAGAGGCAGTTGAGATGAAATGTTAGCTTTGAATTTATAGTTTTATTAAAGCTTGGATTATAGCTGCTATGAGATGTTCAGTCTATGATCATTTCTTTGTTAACTTCTTGATTCCCATGCTTCCACTGCCTGTGTGATCACACCTCCAGCTACATGACTGCCTGGGCTTCTAAGCCCAGATGCTTGAGGCAAGTATGGACCCAGCTAAACCCGAACTTCATGTGGGACTCCTTCAAGGGCCACATTGCCCTTTAGTTCCCACCCACGCCCTCCCCCAGGCTGAGCCTGTTGAGATCCATGCTCCCCTGTCACCTACTCATATTTGCCTGGGGTCTGAGAAAGTAAAACTCCAGTTTCACAGATGGTTTTCTCATCCACATCTCAAAGCAAAACTAAATACTGGCTAAATTGATATTTTTGAAGATATGGGCTTTGAGTCTGAGCTGATTATTTTAACATTCTTTTAAAGAAGAGAAAATCTGAGGAAAATAGATATGATATTGGATTTATGTGACAATAAGAAAATATCAGGGTTAGTAGACACGAAATCAGCTAGCAAGGCCTGGGCAAAGCTGCAATGTCATGAAAACATGTTTTCAACGAATCGATGTTGTGTTCCAGTGGCTTCATGTCTAGAGACAGAAACCTAGTAACTGAGAACTCTAAAGCTTCTTCTAGACACACAGATCGTAATCATGCCACATCCTCTCTGATTACACACAACAGTGAGGTGAACAGAATCAATTCCCAGTAAACATGCACTAGTGAAACTGGAGACACCATGTTAGGGCACTGGGCTGCTGTTTCTAATGGAGAGAATTAGTTCTACGCTTGTGATGTGCAAGAGGCAAGAGTTTCAAAACATTGAAACGTTATAGCCAGACATAGTCAGTGTCTGAATTCATGCAATCTCCCAAGGAGTTTTCTGGGACAATATTTTTGACTCTGGTTAAAGCTGGTCAGCCAGACAATCAGCGGCAAGCACTGACTAGGTGTTACTATGCGGGGAGATGGGAAATGAAAGCAGAAACAGAGTCGTGTCCCTGGTCCGAGGAAGCTTAAATTAGTTAAGAGCTGGCACTTGTTGAGGGCTTACTATGTGCCAGACATTGTGCCAAGTAGTTTCTGTGCATTATCTTGTTTAATCCTCGTAACTACTCTGTGAAGGTTAACCCCATTTTACAGACGAGGAAACTAAAGTGCTGGGAGGTTAAGTAACGTGACTAAGGACAAACAGTTGCTACACTGCAGACGGGATCCAGCCTCAGACCTCTGTGATTCTAAGCCCATGACCATACTGCCTTTTCACAACCTCGGAAGGCCACTCACTTACAAAAAGAATATAAAAACACACTGCCACTTATCAGATTTGAGAGATTCCTGATAGTCACAGGTATTACATCTCTGGCTGGATGCTTCCCGAGACCCATGATGCACTGGGCACATGCCAACTTGCCGCCTTCCTGACCAGCGCAGCTGAGAGCCCTGTGTGAGGGCAAGTCACTGAGCTGGGAGAGGGCTGGGCCTCTACCAAGTCGACTAATTCGGTGGAAGACCAGGAAATATCCTGAATGATACAACCTTCTTGCTTAAAAATGTAATTTGGGTTCTTTCAAATATAAAAAAATAGCTGAAATGGGATCACTAAGTGTTGCCTGGATAGAGCCTGGAGACTTATTTTAATGAATATATGAGATAATTTGTGACCAGTATATGAATCGTTTGCATTTAAGTACGCGTTTTTAGAGAATTAAGGGCTGAATTGTACTGTTTGCACCTTTTTAAAAGTGTCATAAACTACTCTCTGAACTCAAACTGAGTAGGTGGTGGCTGAAAGGAGGTGACCTGGCTGTCGCACTCCTGAGGGGATGCAATCTAAGAAGAGATGTCGTGGAGCACAGAATTCAAGTGGACAGAGTGGGGCTAATCCAGGAAGGCTTCTTGGGTGAGGTGAACAGTTTCTCAGCATCAAAAAGATAAGCCTTTTGCTACTCTTAAGTGATCTCTGTGTCAGCAACTACGGGATCCAAAATCATCAGAGCCTTTGCTGCTCCCTCTCCCTGGACACTTTTCTTCTAGTCTCTCTCAAGCCCCAGCTCTCAGAGAAGCCCTCTCTGACCTTCCAACGTAAAGCCATTACTTCCTCATGCCCCTAAGATATTTCTTCCCATCACCCAGTTTTATACCATTTAGCATACTTAAGTTGAAATTATCTTCTAATTTCTTTGTTAAATTGTATATTATCTGTCTTTTCTTCTCATCATGAAGGTGAGATCTTTTCTGTCTTGTTCACTGTGGTGTGCCCTGTGTCCAGAACTTGCTAGGTGATCAACAAAAATTTTTTTAAATAAATGGATGTCTGAATTAAGCCATCAGGTCATCCTACTATCCCCAAAGAGGGGGAATCAGCGATTTTATTTCTCTAGAGCAGATCTGTACTGGAAAGATATGTGTTTGATCTATGACCAAAAACATAAGGAAAAGGCCCTACACCAGTTTCATCTCACCTGTTCTGCTCCCACCATACTAATTGGCTTGCACTTGAAGAGGTGGGTGATGAACTTGGGAATGAAGGAGCTGTGGATAAAAAAGAAGTGACAAATTAGGCTTATTCTCTCTTCTGTAAAGAACTGCAGAAACAAATTTTTTTTAGGTCCCATTTTCTTCCATACAGAAACTGAGAATCGAAGTAGATACTTCTGTGGCCTACCAGCATCCATTGCTTTCTTTTTCTTTCCAGCCAAATCCTTGGCTTTATTTAGGTACACATGGCCTTGGGATGTCAAGGGGAAGTTGATCCCTCCTAAACTACAGAGACGAATTCTAATTAGCCTCAGCCAGCAGAGTATGGCATTCCCTTGGTAACTCTTGGTCCTGAGATGCGGACATGACCTAAGCTGGTCCAGTCAGACTGGAGGGAAGGATTTTACTGCATGGCTGGGGCAATGCTCTCTTCGTCTTTAGGGTATTCTTGTATTTGGTTGTCTCATGTAGAGCAGACATTTTTTCCACCTTTCTGAAGAGGAAGCCAGCCCCAAGGTCAGCAGGGTAGAGTCAAGAAACTGGGTCCTTCATGATGCTGAATCACTGAATCAACCCCCTTGGCTCTATCCCCATTCTGGGCTCCTGGGCTCCTGGTTATATGAAATAAAAAGTTCACCTTCCGTTCAAGTCAATTTGAGTCAGAGCTTCTGTTACTAGTAGCTGAAAATATCCTAACAGATATGAGAATGGAATATACATGAGGTAGTTACGGGATCTTAAATGCAAAAACATGCATACGAAATAATTGTTAAGGAGTAACTGTCAGATCAGGAATGAAATACATCATCTCTCCATATTTACTGGGGACTAAAGGGCAATCTGGGCCAGGTGTAGTGATAATGATGCTAGTTTGGGGAAAGAGAGAGAAATTTTAATAGGTCAGGAGGGTTTTTTAGAAAAAACTGCAGAGGCCTGAGTAGGGTAGGCTGGGTTGCGCTGATACAGAAGGTGTGGAAACTAGAAATGCCTATAATCAAGGCCAGGTCCAGAGTGACAGACCAGGTGTCCTAAGGGCCCAGGACCAAAGGAGGAATGGTGGCCATCAAGCAGGATGTGCAGGCTGAGAAAAAGGCTGGCTGGCACCCCTCTTCTCACTCTTCAAATGCTGCTCTCAGGCTTGTGAACTACATCCTCTCATCTCTCTACATCTTTTCCTCTACACTTGTGCCCACTCTAATTTCCAGTAACTATTGGACATCCCACTGGAATGGCCCACTGGTCCCTCAACCCAGCATGTCCATGACTCAGCCCTGCCCCAGAATCCAGGCCCAGTGGACTGGCTCTCATCCACCCGGTCACCCAAGTCAGAAACCGGGAGTTACCCAGGGCAGCTCCCTTGCCCTCAACCCCAATATCTAACCAATTACCCGCTCTTCCCCTGAACTCCCATATATGTCCTTCCAGCCATTCCCACTGCTGCCCTTTCTCACTTGAGCTCTTTCACTTGTTTCCTAACTGGTTTCCCAACCTTCAGCCTCATCCTTTGTAATCCACCTGCTGCCAAAGGGATTTATTTCAAATGCAAACATGATCAAAACCCTCTCCTGATTAAAACTCTTGTACAGCTGCAGACAAGGCCTTCCTTGCTTGTCTTGATACTCTGCCCACAGACTCATCATGCTAAGCCCTGGCACCCCATGCTTCAACCCGGTTGAGCACTTTGCAGATCCCATGCTTCCGCAGGCTATTTGATGCCTCTGTGCCTTTGCTTGCACTGTTCCCTCGGCCTGGAAGGCTCTTCCCTAAAGCCTGTGGGTCAGCATACACACGTCTCTTGGACTCTGCTCAAGGACATCTCTCCTCTGAGGCCTTTCCTCAGTCACCATATTCTTCCTACCACATTCTAGAGTCCACAGACCTCTGGCCAAACATCTAATCTACTTTATTACACTTAGTTGCTCACAAATAAGTGTTTCTCTCCACTTGACTGTAAGGCAAATGAAAATAGGGACCATGTCTATTAAGCCATAGCACTTAATTCTGTGTCTGGGACCTACTAGGTGCTCAAGGGAATGAGTGTTGAATAATAATGTAGCAGCTGCCACTCTCTGAATGTCAGCTTGGTGCTAGCACTGTATCAGGAAGTTTACACACGACTTCTCATTTTATCCCCCTCACCACTGTTAAGAGACTTGTCTTATTAGCTCCATTACTGAATGGAGGAGGATCAGCTTGGTGGATGAGGGAAGTCACTTGTGTTTCAAATAGTAGTTTCAATCCGGGGCGTGATCTGAATGTCTAAATAGGAAAGGCTGTTGCTTCAGAGACCAAATGGAGAGAAAAGGAAACACCTATAGCTCTGCAGGGCAGGAAGTTAAAGGGAAAGGAATTTAAATGCCAGAGATCAGATCTAGGGGAAGGTCTGCTGATCAGGAGGGAGAATAGGACGATTTAGAAAGGAGTTTTCAAACCAGAGCCGGGCGAAACAAGAATGTAAGATTGAATTGGTGACGAATCGCAACGGTACACACCGTTTATAACACTAAGTTACTTTACGTGAGAGTAGGCTTCGGTTATGCCCTTGAACTGGATGTGTGTGCTAGTCTACAGGGGGTGGGTGGGGAAAAATGTAAGGGACCAGGAACTTGTCTTTGGGGGAGAAGCTCCAGCAATGTAGGGGGTAAGTGCTAAGCGCTTCTCCAGCCGCTTGGGGTGGGGACAGCTATTGTTGTTGGCTGGGGAAGCCCACACCGCTGAGGTTTCTAGTCTTCCACTGGGATTCCACAGGCACGAGAGGGTCCCAAGGATTAAAACAGAAAGCCCCTTTCTATATCCCAGATTAAACTTTGCCAGATGTGACAGATGGGCATCCTCGTCCCAGCTCACCCGACATGGGCGTAGTAATAAAGTGAAAGGGCTCTGCGAGACTGTGAGCCGATGCCGGACTAGCCACGTCAATGGACCCGACTCACTTTAACGTGAACTCAATCAGATCCCTGTACAACCACTCTGGGGATTTTTGGCTATAGCAAATTTTTACAGAGATACTGTTTCTACCAGGTGCTACAGGGAGCACGTGATTTATCAGCAACACTTTTAACACACACTAACGAGCACCCAAAGAGAGAAGGGAATATCAACTCCTGGCTCATCTGCCAGACTGCAAACATCAAGGCCTCTCTGGAGAGTCCACTCTATCCTTTCCTGACAAACTGGAAACTGAAGCTGACACCACAAGCCACTCCATAATTGTTGTTCCTTAGGGATTTATTTGTGAGGGAGAGGAAAAGCCTTAATTGAATACAAACGGGGAGAGATTTGCGGAAGACAGAAACTTGGAGTCCTAGCTCACCCTTTGGGACTTGGATGAGAACAACCTAAATACAGTAGCGTGGTGTGGGCTGACCTTTCTGCAGCCCTTCCCTGAGAAGTTTGCCAAAGCTCTTGCTTGGTAATTGGACAGAGGCGGCACTGACCCGCTACAGTGTCTGGTCTCAGGGGAATTAGTGCTACAGCCAGATGCTGGCTCACTGGCAAGGGACCAAACTATTTCCCTGCTTCAAAACATCAAATGAGAAATGGCCACACACGAGGATGTGGCAGGAAGACATGCAGCTCAGTGTCACCCTAGCTATCTTTGCAAAGAAGCTCCCTGATTTGCTCTTACCAATGTCTAGTACCTTCCCTGGACTCGAGGACATCCACAGATGGGTAAATTCTGGTAGCCAGTAATAAGTACTGTGGGGAAGGAGGAAGAGAAGGCTCAAAAGAGACAGAACTGATGGTTCCTATTCTTAAAAAGCTTTTATAATCTGGTTGAAGAGACAAAATGTATATATGAAATCACTGAAAAAGAATTTTAACTATTCAAACAAGGGCGGAGGCAGGGGCACAGTTATGTCCACGTGATTCAAAATAACAGGGTCCTCCCGCTCATTTCTCTGTGCCTTGATGTGATTGCTGACTGGACTGCTGTGACTGTTACCTGTGACTTTAGTTTTACTGTTATGCTTCCCTTTGGGTACATAGAATTCGTTGGCCAGTTGCACCAGAATAAGCTCCAGCTGGATGGATGGTGGGGACACCTGGATTATGGGCATAGTTATGGTAAGTGTGGCATCAAAATAACCCAGGGATGGGAATGTGCCAGGACTTACTTTGCAAATTTAATGCAGAACTGAGTGAAGTATTTCCGCGTCGAAGCCAGGTTGTCACGGATGATGGGGACGTTCTGCTTAATGTGAAGAATGACAGAGGTGACATAGGGGCTCTGGTCACCAACGTGCTCCACATTCTGCCACTGCATCTGAAAACGGAGACCGGAAAAGCCTTTAGATCCCTCACAGGAGGACAGCCTTACTTGTTACCAAGGAATGGGCAGGGGGGCGTGGAAATCAGGCCATAGCTTGCCATCACAGCTGCCATTTTGTTTTGGAGAGTTTCTCTTACCCATCGGTCATGGCTGATTGTTAATTAAAACAAGTATGCCTACCTTATTCTTGACAGTGAGCTGTCACTCAGGCATCTTTTTAAACCCGGTCCCTTTCATGCTTGAAACAGCCTTCCCTCCCCACCTAATAGGCCATCTTCTAAAGGAACCCTCACCAGACAGATGGACTGGATCCTATTCTTCTGTCAGCTATCCCACCAGAAAGGGACTGTAGGAGAACAGGAGAGGGGCATCCATTTCTGAGCAGATGGCAGCTTGGGAGGCCAGAGAGGTGGCTGGGTTAAATGAAACGAAACACGGCCAAGAGTTAACTTATGCCTTTCTCTCAAGTAAATTGGGAGGAGTTGGGGATTTTTAAAAAAGGACACTAGAAATGATATGACATGTGAGACTTGCTTCGAAACATCTGGGTTGGAAGGAGTACATGAAACAAGATCAGTGAATCTGGGTGATGGCTACACGAGGTTCATTATACTGTTTTCTCTATTTTTGCATGTCACTGAAATTTTCCATAATAATACATTAGACTCTTACTCCTAAAACCTTTGGGATTCTGTCAGGATTTCAATCCAGGGAAAGGAGAGAGGCTCTCTGGCAACCCTGAAGGGGCAGGTCAGAGGGTAAGATAGGGAAGGAAACTGGGAGGATCGATGTGGTCCTTGACTAAGCCAGGAACAAACATGAGACCTGCTTGGCTCAAACTCTCACAACCTGAGCAGAATCAGGGGAAATGTTCTGGAGAACATCTACAGCAAAATGGAGAAAGAAGCAGTGTTGTAGTGTCTCTCCCCGCTTGGGTATACACACGAGAAGAGCTCCCCGCCTGTGAGAAGCGGCAGCGGATGGGCACGCTAATCCTGAAAAGAGTGGGCGTGTCCAGGAAGAACTCTGCTGAGTCAGCCTCTCAGCATGGAGCAGGGCTGTCTGTTAAAAAGATCCTAAGCCAAACACAAACCATATAAAATGCTCATAGAAGGAGGGCAGTAGTTCTGAGGCCTTGCTGTCTCTGGCAAGAAAACACTATGTTTATAGAGCTCTTGGGGAAAGGAAAAATTCAATACTGAGAGAACTTGTTTAAAAGAATCGTATGGTACATGGATGATTCCCCAGCTCCTAGGAAGCTCAGGCGACGCTATGTTTTCTCCCAATGTTTCTTCAAATCAGCAGATACTTATATTCTAAAAGCTTTAGGGATGCATAGGCACAGAACCACAGAAAAGCAGGAAGAGAGACGTCCATTCATGTTATACGAGTAGATAAGAAAACCAAGGCACAGAGACATTAAGTCTTATGCAAGGTTTCACTAGAAAGCTCCAGATAGAAAAGGGACTGCAATGTCTAGCTGGGGAAAAAATACATACAATGGAGAAAACAGGACAAAGGTCTAATATGAACTGACCTTATATGTTAATGCTTTGTTTATGTGTAATGTTTTCCTTATTTTCATTTATCTTATTCAAGAAACTTCTTTTTCCATTTGATTTTAGAGATCGAATCCATCTAAACAATGAGGACCCTAGGTGACTTTAAATGAGCTCATAGGGCAGGGCCAAAATTGACAAGTATTGTCAATGTGTACATTTCACCCTGTTTTCCCAGCTCTGCAGCAACACTCACAGCAGAATGCCCGGGGGAAACACAGTAAGCTGGGAAAGGAGCTGGACATCCCCACCCTACAATCCACATGAAGTGCTTCCAGTGATGACTACGGAGCTTTCCAAGTTGGCAGCATTTTATATTTCAACATCCCAAGAAGTTAATAGACAATTGTTAAACATTACAGTTCTCCATTCATAGAAAAGAAGACCATAAAGGGAGGTGGCGACATGCCCTGTCGTTGGTTACAAAGCAACTCTGAAACAAGCTGGAGTGTGGGGTGTGGGACTGCAAGTTCCCGCTGCTGAGCGAACTCCTCTTATTCACGAGTGGCCATGTCCCTTGCCCACATTTGGAATGCATGTGGAAAGATGGGATTTGCTTTAATACTTTAGCCAGTTACGACTCCCCCGCTACCAGAAGTGTTAGCAAAAGTCAAGTGGATTCGTGATTTTAAGTTTAAGTCAGCTCGATGAAGTAAGAAAACAATATAAAGTATTGGAGAACTAAGAAAGTTAACATCACTTTTACTATTTATTAGAAAAATGTGCAAAACACAGTTAGCACTGATGCTGTCCAGTCATTGCCTCAAATGGTAGATGACTTAGGGTTTGGATTGTTACGTGAATGTCCCAAGGCACCTACATTAGGACTTACCACATGCAGGTTGCTTTGTCTGGCACTTTGAATACATCATCTCATCTACTATTCATACATGATCTCATATAATATCATAGCTTGTAAATGAAGAAACTCAAGAAGTTCAAAGAGGTTAAGGTAACTTGCCCAAAGTCACAGAGAAGCAACAACCCAGATCTGTCTGAAGCCCAAGCGCTATACCAGGCTGCTTCCTAGACACTGACTAAAAAATAATTTTTTATAAAAGAATTTTTAAAAAAAGAATAAAAGCACTTACAGGGCCTTAGTTGAAGGTAAGCCTGGTTTCTCAGTGAGAAGTTAATGAAATATGTAGCGATCAACCAAAGCACTCTTTCAAAAAAAGAAACGACAGTAGCTTGTACTGGGAGAACAAACGTCATGAAAACCCATCAGTAGGAATAAGACTTCAAGTTTTCCAGGTAAACTTGGCACTTGACATTTAAAATTTACCCCTCCATACTTTAAGTTTTTCCTTTTGTGCTTTTTGTTTAAGAGGTGGGCTGGGTTGAATATTACTGGAACTACTTAAATCATAAAAAGAGGAGTTTGCAAATAAGTAGTAACTAAGATATAGAGGGTTGACAGAAACACAAGCAAGGGAATGATCAAAAAAACAAGGCTAGAGCCTCCAGGACCCCACATGTAGCCACAGGGACAGACTGTGGGGCCAGGGCATCACCAGTGCCCATGGTTTCTGTCGCCTAAGGAAGGAGTGTGTGGTTGATGGCCACACTTCCCAGGGACGGTTGTGGAGATAATCACTTCCCAGAAAGAACCCACTATAGCAGAGGATTCTGACCAATTCACTCATCAGAGAACCGAGCTCTGTAACCAGCTTACTACACAACCTGGTTTTCTCTATGGCTATATGAAGCTTGGAAAGAAGTATCCTGAGAAACCAATTTTCCTCAACTGAAAATTCAAATTCCCACCTATTCACTTTGATCACAGGGCTACAGATGTACAAAGCACACACTTAGACATTTGGATTCTGGAAACACTTCAGACAACTGGAGTCTAGTGTTATGGTTTAGGGTGCTGGGACAGTGGCCCCAAGCAATGGCTGTTGCTCAGGCGAGCCCTTTTGCTCAGGGCTTGCCCGGGCTACTCTTACTCATACAACAAGCATTTGCTGTATTTATCGGTACCATCTGCATGTGTAACACTGGACCAAACCTATGTGGGGAATAAAAAGGGAGAAGGAATGTTTTTCAAGCACCTGCTACCATGTTTCCCCGAAAATAAGACCTAACCGGAAAATAAGCCCCAGCATGATTTTTCAGGACGACATCCCCTGAACATAAGCCCTAATGCATCTTTTGGAGCAAAAATTAATATAAGACCCAGTCTTATTTTCGGGGAAACATGGTATGTACCAAGCACCGTGACTGACATTTTCACATGGACTTACTACTTACAATAATGCAGTGCTTTACAGATGATAAGATAGTCTAGAGGACAACAAATGACTTGCCTAATGAAGCGTAACTGAGAACTTAGCAGGGCTGAGATCTAGAAATTGGTTCACCTAACTTCAAAGTTCACTTCTTTCCATTTTACCATGCTTTCCAAAAGAAGTGCTGCCACCTAAATGAACTTGAAATTTGCTGAAGGAACCGGAGCAAGCAAACTCTACATATAGTGTGAGATTGTGTGTGTGTGTGTGTGTGTGTGTGTGTGTGTATGGTAGTGGTGATGGTGGTACAGACGAGAAGGAAGGAAGGATTCTTCTTATCTCTTTGGTCAAGGATACATGTTCCTTAACTCCAAGGGGAAAACCAAGAAAATTCAGAATACGAAGTGAAATAACAAAGGTTTTAAGAAGATTTACATATATATATGCATATGTGTGTGTGTGTGTGTGTGTGTGTGTGTGTGTGTGTGTATATCTCCACTCACTGCTTGGCTAATGGAAAGGTGAATTTATTCAATCGTTTGTAAAAGCAATTTGAAAACATCTATCAAAAATCTTAGCATTTTAGATTTTCCAGTCAAGCTGGTGGAGTAGGTAAATGCTGTGCTCATCTCCTCTCACAACCACATGAAAATTATAACTAAACTACAGAACAACCATCACTGAGAATCACCTGAAGTCTAGCTGAACTGAAGTCCTACAAATAAGGACATACAGAAGAAGCCACCTTGAGACTGGTAGGAGGGGCAGAGATGAGGAATGGACTGGTCCCACATCCATGTGTGACCATTAAAAATTGGGAAGGATAACTTGGCTGTAGAGGTCCCCCTGAGGGAAGCGAGGGGTGCCAGCACCACACCAGGCTACCCAGGCCCAGGTGTTCAGTGTCAGGGAGAGAAGACCCCATAACTTCTGGCTGTGAAAACCAGCAGAGATTGTGGGCAGCTGCAGTACTAGGTGCTTCTCTTAAGTGGCCTGTGCATGGACTTACTCACTGATGGACTCACTAGCTCTGAGCTACAGCACTGAAGCAGCAGATCAAAAGGCATCAGGGACATATGGGGAAGAACTGGATTGTCTGGTTTCAGAGTGAGGGCTGGAGCGGCAGCTTTCTCCTGGATGGAGGAGCTGGAGGAAGCCACTGTTCCTTTGTTGAGCTCACCCCCTCCCAGTGTGCAGACACATGCGGCAACCATATCTGAGACTCCATCAACCTAGCTAACACCATTTGTTCACCCAGTCCTGGTGATTCTGAAACCCTACCCCACACAACTTTCAGGCACACCCATGCCACTTCCAGTGGCTTTTCCATACAAATGGCCTGCCATGGCTCATGCTGCAGCTTTTCCTAAAATCCCTCAAAAGTTCACAAAACCCAACAAGCAGCATGTCTCGCTTCAGCGTGTCCTATACCTCTGGCTGAGCAGCCCTAAGCCCAGCACTGGTGATAGCTGGCCTTGGTTTATGGCTTGGCCTCTTGAGGCACTTCCAAACACAGTGTGGACAGTGGTCATCTGCAGATTGCTTTGTGGCGCATACCAGGTGGCTCTGGGCAGGGCACAGTCTGCGGCTGAACTTGGCCTATAGTAGGTCCCCTCCCAGGAGGCCCTGGGGCTGGCATGCTCAGTGGCCAGCTTCAGACCGAGATGGAACATCACCCAGCTGCCTCCAAGGATGACACACCCAAAGGGCAGACAGGGCAGGCGCCAGAGCCCTGCAAAGTGAATCCTGCTCTGTAGGGCCAGCTCCTGCACAACAGCTCCTCCACTGTGGGAGTGGCTCGTCCTCACAACCAAACAGCCCAAGGGTCAAACCCTCCCATTGACATGCAAACACCAACCAAGACTAAACTACAACAAGAGGGCACACAACTCACACAAGGGACACACCTGGAGCACCCGGCTCTGGTGACCAGGGAGACTGTGCCACTGCCCCCCACAGGACACCTACTACGTAAGGCCACTCTACAAAGACCAGGACACATAGTAGCTCTACCTAATACACAGAAACAAACACAGGGAGGCAGCGAAAATAGGGAGCAAAAGAAATATGTCCCAAATAAAAGAACAGAACCAAGGTCCAGAAAAAGAACTAAACAGAATGTAGACAAGCAATCTACCAGATGCAGAGTTCCAAACACTGGTTATAAGGATGTTCAGTGATCTCAGTGAGAACTTCAACAAAGAGATAGGAAACATAAAAACGGAGATAAAAAACATAAAAAAGAACCAGTTAGAAGTAAATAAATACAATAACTGAAATAAAGAATACACTAGAGGGATTCAACAGTAGATAAATAAAGCAGAGGATCGAATCAGTGATTTAGAACATAAAGTAGCAGAGAACACCTAATGAGAACAGCAAAAAGAAAAAAGAATCCAAAAATATGAAGACAGTTTAAGGGACCTATGGGACAACATCACGCGTATTAACATTTGCATCATAGGAGTACCAGAGAGGGAAGAGAGACAGCAAGGAGTTGAAAACCTAGTTGAAAAACTAATGACAGAAAACTTCCATAACCTGGCAGAGGAAATGGATATTCAAGCCCAGGAAGCGCAGAACGTCCTAAAATGATGAACCCAAAGAGGCCAACTCCAAGATACATCATACTTAAAATGTTGAAAGTTAAAGACAAAGAAATAATCTTACAAGCAGTAAGAGAAAGGCAGCTAGTTACCTACAAGGGAGCTCCCATAAGACTGTCAGCTGATTTCTCAATGGAAAATTTGCAGGCCAGAAAGGATTGGCACAAAATATTCAATGTGATGAAAAGAAAGGATCTATAGCCAAGGTTACTCTACCCAGCAAAGCTATCATTTAGAATTGAAAGACAGACAAAGAGCCTCCCAGACAAGAAAAAGCTAAAGGAGTTAATAATCACACCAGTATTACAAGGAGTGTTAGAGGGACTTCAATATGAAAAAAAAAGATAATTAAACAAATTACTAATCAAATGTCAATAACTACATATCTAGCAACAATTACTTTCAATGTAAATAGATTAAATGCTCAATCAAAAGATTGGGTGGCTGAATGGATAAGAAAACAAGACCCTTACATATGTTGCCTGCAAGAGACTCACTTCATATTGAAAGACACACACAGACAGAAAGTGAAGAAATGGAAAAGATATTTCATGAAAATGAAAACAAACAAACCAAAAAAAACACACAAAGGCTCTAACAAGAGACAAAAGGGACCCAGTAATCCCACTTCCGGGTATTTATCCAAATAAACCCACAACGCTACTTTGAAGTGATGAGTGCATCCGTATGTTCCAATGCAGCATTGTTTACAATGGCCAAGATGTGGTGGCAGCCAGGGTGTCAATCAATGGATGAATGGATAAAGAGGAGGTGGTACATATACACAATGGAATACTGCTTGGCCATTAAAAAAGAATGAAATCTTGCCATATGCAACAACATGAATGGACCTAGAGGATACTGTGTTGAGCGTAGTAAGTCAGATAAAGACAAATGTCACATGATTTCACTTGTAAGTGGAATCTAAAGAACAAAAGAAACAAATGAAACAGAAACAAACTCATAGATACAGAGAACATTTTGATGGATGCCAGATGGGAGGGGGGTTGGGGGGATAGGTGCAAAAGGAGAAGGGATTAAGAAGTACAAATTGGTTATTACACAGCAGTCATAAGTAATATAGTCAGTAATATGGTAATAACTAAAATAAATAAATAAAAATCTTAGCATTTTATATAGTTTTTGATTTCTGCAATTATTTTAAGGCAACTAATCTGAAGTTAATAATTATGAACGTTTAGAAACACACACACACGTTCATTCATTGCCAGACTGTTTATAAATGTGAAAAATTGGAAATAACCTAAAAATCCATCAAAAGTGAATTTTAAAGGAAGTAGTAGATATAGTACTTAAAATGAGGAAATATGAAGTCCACCAGTCATGAGTTCTAATACTGTCTGTGCAACCTGCTAAATGTGTGACTTGGGCAAGTAAACTAACCGCTCTAAGCCTTGGTTTTCTCAGCTATAAAACTGGGATAATGATAATACCTAAAATCTATATAGTTATTGGCAGACGATGCATGCATTGCTCTTAACATAGTGCCTGGCATGTATTAATTCCACGGTAAATGTTAACTATTATTATGACTTTAATAATAAATACTCTGCTATGGAATACTATGCAATCATTAAAATATTGTAGTTCTAGATTAAATGACACAGAAAACTATTAGAACCCGCTAAATGAGAAAAACAGCAGGTAAAGTCTGAACTTACTTGATTTTTAGAAATATATGCATTAAAAAAAAGGACTGAACTATATCCATTAATTGGAATTATGGGTGATTTAAAATTTCTTTTTTTAAAAAATCTGTATTTTCTATAATGAAGGTGATTTTCTTTGGTCATAATGGAAAAAAAAAAAACTTTTATAAAAAAAGATGTGCTTTGATTATTGGTGGAAAGTGAACTTGAAGATTTCCCAACCATGCTGTTCTGTGTCCTCCTGAAATAGAACTACATTTTAATAACTGAGGAAAATGAGAACAGCTTTGAAGACTGTTCTAGCTATTTCAAAATGTCTTTGGGGGATAGTAATGCAGTGTCCTAAATTAGTACATGTTCATAATCTTAAAATCTAATAGAAATTACATGCCAGACTGTAAGGAAATTTAATTTGTTCAGTTTCTTCCTTCTGGTTTGTTCCAAAACTACCATTAATGGGCAAAAAGCTAAGTGTGTTTGATTTTGGAAAGAGAGATTCTTTCAACTTCATGATGTTTGTAGCCTTAGGAAAAAGGAGGGGACCAGGGGACCAATGGACCCTTTAAAGGAAGCCATAGAATTAAAAAAAAAAAAAAAAATCCCACCTCTAAGGCCATAATCAGACATACTAATTTCTAAGGATTTACAGAATTTACATTTAAAAAACAGAGTTCTTCTAATTTCCACCAAAACACTTTAAACAACTGCCTTTTCAAGAACCAGGAGACTTGGATTTATTTCTGGCTTCACTGTTATTAAAGCTTTATGGCTTTGGACATATTATGAAAAAGAAAACAAATAAACACACCAGCATGACAATTCATGAGTTTTCAGGGAGAAATATGCAAAGCAGACTGGAATACTTGGGTTGGCTGATCAACCTATTTTTCTCCCCTGTTGGAAAGTCATGGTGTCAGATAAAAAAAAGCTGAAGACAAATATGTAACAGGATGCTTGAGAATGCTTAAAGAACTCATACTCACGTATGTACGAATACTCATGTGAATCTAGTAGTACTGGGCACACACTGACTTATCGCTCTTTCACTTTCAAGCAAGTCATTTAAGCTGCTTTTGCCTCAGTTTCCACATGTGCCAAAATGACTTAGTCTCATTCTGTATATATGATGTGGTACAATCCTGCATGGAGAGAGACCTGAGTTTGAATCCTGGCTGTGGCACCGGGTAGCTAAGAGATCATGGATAAGTGACTTAACTTCTTTGAGTTCCAGTTCCCTTATCTGTGAAAGGGAGAAGGAAATAACTACCTTATAAAGGAAATAGCTTAGCCACTTTATAAATTTATCATCAGAATTAAATTAGGAAGTGCACTTGGGTGTTGATTTCTGGTAAGTGCTCCATAAATGATAACTTATTACCATCTCATAGATGTTATGTAAGAAAATAATGCAAATATGGGAGGGGAAGGTAGTAATTTATTTTTTTTTTAAAGATTTTATTGGGGAAGGAGAACAGGACTTTATTTGGGAACAGTGTGTACTTCCAGGAATTTTTTCCAAGTCAAATTGTTGTCCGTTCAATCTTAGTTGTGGAGGGTGCAGCTCAGCTCCAGGTCCAGTTGCCATTGCTAGTTGCAGGGGGCGCAGCCCACCATCCCTTGCGGGAGTCGAAACTGGCAACCTTGTGGTTGAGAGGCCGCGCTCCAACCAACAGAGCCATCTGGGAGCTCAGCGGCAGCTCAGCTCAAGGTGCCCTGTTCAATCTTAGTTGCAGGGGGCAGAGTCCACCATCCCTTGCGGGACTCCAGGAATTGAACTGGCAATCTTGTGGTTGGTTGAGAGCCCACTGGCCCATGTGGGAATCGAAGCAGCAGCCTTCGGAGTTAGGAGCATGGAGCTCTAACCGCCTGAGCCACCGGGCCGGCCCCGAAAGTGGTAATTTTGATATAACCTAGCAGCAACACTACTACTATTTCAAAGATACAGTTTCAGAGAGACCAGTAAACTCTCATCATATTTCACTTCCTCCACGTGGGACTGGCCTGTTTAAGGCCACTCCTGCCTATGTTTTCTGCTAAACTTTGACCCTCTGTGTTTTCCTCTCCTTTTCCAGCAGCAGGGCTCTTGCCTACACCTAGGGGAGCTAATAGCTGGATGTGGGCATTCCCTGATTCTGACCGTTCTTCACTCAGCTCTGGGATGCTACTTGTTGAAGTAAGAAGCCCTGCCATTAGGTACCATCAAGAAGCATCCCACCATCCTCAATGGCACTTGTATGCACCTAAAGAGGTCAGGGTCTACGATCTGGCCATTTCCTATAAAGACACCCAGGTTTCCTACTCTATGTCTACCTGCCTCACACAGCTACAGCTGTTCAGTGCAGTTTTCTACGTCTCACGTTATCACCATTCTTTTGGTTAAATGACCTTTAATTCTTTCTTCTTCTTGCCTTCTTCACCTTCAAGGGAGTACAGCAAGTTCTCAAATAACGTTTCATTCAATGTCATTTTGTTATAGTGCCATAGGCATTTAACTCTTGTTTATATCCATTAGCCTATGGTAAAACTGGTTTCGTTGTATGTTTTTTCACTTAAAGTTGCAGAACCTATCAACGTTAAGTGACTTACTGTACTATTGTTAAGCAAGTACTATGCTATACCATGTAGATCCAAAACTGAATAAGCCTTCAAGTTGCTCAAAGCTTAACAGGGGAGACAGAGATATAAAAATAACTGAATAACAAAGTAGAGAGGAATCTACATACTATAGTGTCTTGAGAGAGAAAGAAACTCTGGGTAAGACAAAAAGAAAATGATGACATTGCAAGGTACTCAAAATAGCCAAACAAACTTGAAAAAGAACAAAGGTGTTAGACTCACGCTTCCTGATTTCAAAGCTCACTACAAAGCTACAATAATCAAAACAGTGTGGTATTGGTCTAGGGATAGACATATAGATCAATGGGATAGAATTTGGACAGTCTAGAAATTAACCCATACGTCTATGGTCAACTGATTTTTGACAAGAGTGTCAAGACCACCCAATGGATAAAGACTTCTTTTCAACAAGTAGTACTGGGACAGCTGGAAATATAGATGCAAACGAATGAAGTTAAATCCTTACTTCACACCATATACAAAAATTAACCCAAAATGATCAAAGGCCTAAATATAAGAGCTAAAACCATAAAATGCTTAGAAAATACAGGTGTAAATCTTTATAATTTTGGATTAGGCAACGGTGTCTTAACTATGCCACCAGAAGCACAAGCACTGAAAAATAGAAAAATCGGACTTCATAAAAATTAAAAACTTCAGTACTTCAAAGGACATGATCAAGAAAGTGAAAAGACAACTCACAGAAAGGGAGAAAATATTTGCAAAGCATATATCTGGTAAGAGGCCTAGTATTGAGACTATAAAAAGAACTTTTACAACTCAACCATAGAAAACAACCCAATTTAAAAATGGGCAAAATATTTGAATTGACGTTTCTTCAGAACAGATACACAAATGGCCAATAGGCACATGAAAAGATGCTCAACATCTTAGCCATCAGGAAAATGCAAATACAAATTGAAACCACCATGAGATGCCATTTCAACCCCCCACTAGAATGGCTATAATT
Source organism: Rhinolophus sinicus (assembly GCF_057876585.1). Taxonomy (NCBI): domain Eukaryota; kingdom Metazoa; phylum Chordata; class Mammalia; order Chiroptera; family Rhinolophidae; genus Rhinolophus; species Rhinolophus sinicus. The sequence goes on from NC_142512.1 coordinate 19,362,415, forward strand.
AAAAAAAAAAAAAGTGTTGGTGAGGATATAGGAAAATGAGAACCTTCATACACTGCTGGTAAGAATGCAAAGTGATGCAGTCACTTTGGAAAACACTTTGGCAATTCCTCAAAATATTAAACATTGAGCTACCACATGACCAAGAAGTTCTACTCCTAGGTATATATGAAGAGAACTGAAAACATATATACACACAAAACGTTCTGTATGAGTATTCATAGCATTATTCATAATAGTTAAAATGTGGACACAACCCAAATGTCCACTGACTGATGAATGGATAAACCAACTGTGTTGTAACCATACAACGGGACGTTACTCAGCCATAAAAATGGAATATTGACACATGCTACTCCATGGATGATGATTGAAAACATCAGGCTGAGTGAAGAAATCCAGTCGCAAAAGCCACATATTGTATGACTGCACTTATGTGAAATATCCTAAATAGGCGACTTCATAGAGACAGAAAGTATATCAATGATTGACAGGGAAATGGGGAGGAACCGCAAATGGCAGTGGGTTTTCTTTCTAGTGTGATGAAGGTGTTCTGGAATTAGTAGTGGTGGTTGCATGGTCTGTGTGAACGTACTAAAAACTACTGAATTATATACTTTAAAAGGGTGAATTGTGTGATAGATAAATTATATCTCAATTTTAAAAAGGGTGAAGACATCTGAACTGGATCTTAAAGGATGTATTCATTGGGCAGACAATAGTAGGAAGAGAATTCTAGGCAGAAAGAATAGAATGAAAAAAGGCACAGAAGCCACAAAAAAGTAATGCATTCAGGGAAGTGACAGTGGCTCTGAGGCTGGAGTATAGATATACACATAGGAGTCACAAAGCGAACACGGTAGTGAAGGGACAAATCATGAAAGGCCTATCTGCTAACCAAGAAGGAGGACATGGGGTGCCTTCATGGAGATTGACGTCTCCTCCCAGGAATAGGACGTAACCGAATTATTTGGCTCAATCTATCTTGTCAAAGAAGCCTCCTTCCATCACCTCAGAATCATCCAACCCCACTCCACTTTGGCAAGCCCAGCACTCACTGTCTCACCCTTTATTAAATACAATTATTTACGGCATTCAAAGTTTTCTCCTCATCAGAATATAAACTCCGTGAAGGCACCCTGTTTCCAATCTTGACTTTGTGAGTGCAAGTACAGAGCACCTTGTGGAATTCCAAACACGGGTAATAAGATTGGCAATTTCGACCAAGTTCTGAGTTTTCTTTACTTCACAAACCTTTGCTCATATTGTCCCCCTGTTGGGAATGCTATCCTAATCACAAGTTTGCTCAAACCTTCACCATCCCTCACAGTCTACTTCAAATGCCACCTCCGTAATTACGCAGGCTTTTCTCGCCTCCCCATCTGGATATAAACTCTCCCCTCTTTTACAAAGGGTGTGTTTTGGACTTTTCTTAGGGTGCTGATTTTGGTATTGATTTTCTTATGGTACTATCCTGCAGTTATTTAAGCATTCCTCTCATCTCACACATCTCTTGCTCCACACCTTCTAGAATCTAAGAACCTTGACATAAGGTCTACGTCTTTCCCACCCTTGCAACTCCCATCACTGTGCTGGGTAGAATCTGAATTGAACTGTTCAATTAGCAGCAAAAATGATGGAATCAGAGACAGAAATAAGCATGATCACAAAACAGAAGTTTTTAAAAATCCTAGAAGAAACTCCACAAAACAGGATGCAGGCAAAAGTAACAGACAGTGTATGTTGAATCAATCTGTGACCACTTGGCTTGTTTACATCTGGTCATTTGCATCACATGGATTTCATTTTGCTAGAACTCCACAAGACTCAGACAAAGAGTAATGGCCTCCCAGCTGCTGCGTTCCCAAGTCTGTGGTTTTCTTATGATATAAACAAAAGATTCTAGAGGTATGGTGTCTGTATTTGCTGATGTGGGTCTGGGGGAGAAATGGGTGCTGGGGTCAGGGGGAGCTTGAGGGAAATCCTAGTGAACTGACAGTTCATATAAGCAACACCTGGAGTGTTAAATCCCCTCCAATTGTTATTTTACTGGAAAAAAAAAATCCACTCTTCCTTTGGTAAATGTAAAAATTCTTTCACCAGCTGCATTCCAATCTGAAGTGTATGGCAGTTCAGGAGAGATGGCAGCTGGAACAGATCATATTCAGGATGTATTGAACATTCGCCAGAAGCTAGGGGATAATCAGAGCCCACAAAACGAATCTTCCTTTAAGAAAATGTGTCAGCCTCAACCTGCCTGCTCAGAGTTTTCTGCTTGTAAACACTGACTATACTGGAAATACACATCCACATCTGATAGGCCTTTTGAATAGAAACTTTGTGATATCAGCTATTCAGGACTTCCCACGTAACTTCATAAAACTCCTGAAGCCTAAGTTTTGAGTTTAATCCTGTTTTTCTGAAATATTTACAATCTACTGCAAAACCAAATTGAGACCAAACGTCTGCTTACATAACCCTGTGACAGGGCCACTCCTGACGAGAAGGAAAGAGGACTAACATTTATTGGCACCACGTCCGTTGCTCTCTTTGTGCTCCATCCTCACAACTCTGGGAGGCAGATACCCACATTTCACATACAAAGGAGGTAACTTGGGCCCAGAGAGGTTAACTCATTTGCTCAACACCCCCAAAGGCAAAATGAGAAGAGTTTCTTTCGTCTGTCTGACTCCAAAGCCAGTGTTCTTTCCATTGTGCTGTGCTACTGGCCAGTACACCCCAGAGAAGTTCTTTCTCTACAATCTGTGAAAATGCTACAAGTGTCTGTGATGCTAACACAGGCACTGGCAACCTTTTTCTGTAAAGAGCCAGACAGTAAACATTTTAGGCTTTGTGTCTCTGTTGCAATTACTTAATTCTGCCATTGTAACAAAAAAGCAGCTATAGATAATATATAAATGAATGAGCATGGCTGTGTTCCAATAAAACTTTATTTACAAAAACTGGCAGTGGGCCAGATTTGCCCCACAGGCTGTTTGCCGACCCCTTCTCTAGAAGGTTCTAGAGTGGGTAGCTTCATGATAATTGCCTTAGAAATCAATGAAAAATTGACTGTTTTCAACTTAAGTGATCAACAAACATGAGTTTTCTATGGTCTATGTGGTCCACGTACTTAAGGAATTTACATTATTTTAGGAAGAAAAGACACAGGCACATAAAAGACAAACAAGGCAGCATGTGGTAAGTGCCAAAGGAGGGGAGTTGAGAGCTGACTGAGGGGCCTCCATAATATTAGAAAACCATGGTCTGCAACCTGATCAAATAATCCTGCACTGGCATCAGAGCTCAGAAGGAGTTGGAAAACTCTCTCAGTGGGCAAGACTGCAGATGAGTCAGGAGTTACCGATGTGAGCCCATTCTGACGAGACCACTTAAGGTTTTCGGCATGTGTCTGATGCTAATCAAAGATAACATCTCCTTTAGACAAACCGAACACATCTGCTCCCTGTCGTGTTCTCAAAAGACAAGCAATTGGCCTAAGGTGCAAGCTAATCGGAGCACTTTTGGAAACTCCTAGAAGTCTTCCATTCTCCTCCCAGCTGACAGGTTAGGCACTGAAGAGCCTGAAGAAGCTACGGGCAAGGAAATCGGGGGTCGCTCTTGGAAGTCTAGGAAGCAGCACTTCCTACGAGCTTACCTTGCTCATGGCAGTCAGCGCAGGGTCGCAGGCAGCATCCAGATCTTGAACCAACAACTGAATACTGCTAGAGATGACACTGCAAACCAAACAAATTACTGTGGTCATAACTTTAAAAAACGACGTTCTGAATGACTGACACAGCCCCTTCCAAATGTTTTGGGCACCTGTGTAAAATTAGTTCATCATTTCGTCAGAAACTCGGAAAACTTGAGTTTCATTTCTAAAGGGAATTAGTGACCATGAGGACCATTTTGGCTCTTTCCTCATTCTTGCTGCATGTCCTAGTCTTATTCAGGTTTGTCCCCACTCAGGGCACAAAATTTCACCACAGCTAGTCTCCCTGTTTATTACACCCAGAATCCTTCACATCTGTCTCCAAAAGTACCTGTTTGTGAAAACGTTTGAACAAGAATAGAACTTGGGGGGAAAAAAAAGAAAGTTGAGACAAGGAGAAAAAATAACACATGAGTGAGAAGAGAACTTTGATTTTTCCACAATGAGTGGCTGATGAGAAAGCTGAAGCTTGGCCCATCCCAATCTCATTTACTGACCGCAACAAAAATGCTGCAAGGTAACACCAGGCAAAGAACTGCATCAAGAAGGCTTTGTAGTTTGAACATCTTGGACAGACAGCCTCCCACCCCAAATCCAAACACACACACACTCTCTCACCCTCCCACGGCTAAAATCAAGCTGCTTCCACTTTAGATTCTAAAACACTGGAGGAGGGGCTGGCCCTCTGTAGATTTAGGGGGGCACATAGGAGGCCTTGGACCTGATCTTCCTACAGGGACGGTCAAAGGAGGCTTTCCTCTCTTTCGTTATTCTAGATAGTGCAACAATAAAGACTGGTAAGCTAAAAGTAACCGCAGGAGGCCAACGGGAGGCAGCTGCACCAGCTTCTAGTGCTTCTTCTTAGTGGCCAGTGGAGAATAATCCTGCCCCAACAGAAAGCCCTGGAAACTTCTGAGGTTCTGTAGTGACCTAAGCCTGCAGCCTGAGACATGCTGTTTCGTGGAGGGCAGGCCGTGAGCAAACGTGTACAAGGTACATACGTGCTGAACGTGTCCATCTCTCCCGTCAGGTTGATGCGCTCAGTCAGACTGACGTCAACTTTTTCTTTGAGTTTTTCTTCTAGCTGTTAGAAAATAAGAGAGAAACAGGCTTCATGGTTACCCGGAGGACTACCATAATAAGAATACTTAACACTGACTGAGTTTCATGATTCAGGTACAATTCCAGGCTCTTTTCATGTATTGACTCAGTTAATTCTCACAACCCATGAGGAGGATTCTATTATGACCCCAATTTTACACGTGAGGAAATGGAGAAGTGATCAACCCAGGAGAGTAAGTGGTAGGACCAGAAATCAAATTTCCTCCAGAACCCGTCTGTGCCATTTAGTACTGAGCTGTACTTGTTTCTTATGATACATTGACGATTCACTTCATTCATTTTAAAAAGGCACTGATTTTTAGGATACTCTTTGCCTGGTGAACCGTAGGCTCCCCCCTAACACTGGAAGCTGCTGGCAGTGGGTGGCAGTAAAATCAGTATTCTAGTATTCACTGAGTGCTACTATGTGTCACCCACTGTATTAAGGTGTTGGGGATACCAAGGCAAAGAAACGAAGCACAGACTCTGCCTTCAGCAGTCCACAGCCTCGGAGAGAAACACTGGCCACGCTCCCAGCCACCTCAAGATCAAATACAACTGACCAGACATCCTCCAAACAGCCTGGGAATTGATTCATCTAGCACTTAAGACCTTATTACACAAACTCTAAGAATAATGAATGTTTTGTCTTAAATTTAAAAACGCTCTGAGGGTTGTGTACATAGTGTACCCTTTTTAGAGGACAATTTATTTTAAAAGCAAAAATTAAATCTATGCACTCTTTAAGCCAGCAATTTTATATCTAAAAAAGTATTTCAATGAAAGAATGAGAACACCGTACAAAGATATGCAGGTATTTTTTGCAGCATCATTACTTCAACCAATATTTACCGAAAGCCCATTTGTACTAGGCTCTGTAATTGAGTTAGGGACTTACTCAGTGAACAAAACAGGTAAGATCCTGTTTTCATAAAGCTCTAGTGCTTTTTATGATAGAAAAACTGGAAACAATCTACACATATATTCACAAGGGACTGGTGAAACAAATTATGGCGCAGACTTACAAATGCTTCAACTCTTCAGTGCTGATAATAAAATCCTAACTTCTAACCATGATTTGGGTCCTGTCTCTCTCTTTCCTGCCCACATTTTGCTTTTCCCCTTGCATGCCTGGCTTCACAGTTACATCGACCAGTTCAAGTTCTGGAAATACCAAAGTCTTTTCCCCCTCAGGGCTTTCATACTTCCCACTTCCCACTTTCTCTCCCCTAAACACTGCCTGCTCACCGCTCCTAACCAGCTCCCTTGCTTTGCTCCCCTCACCTCCCGACCCTTCCAAGCTCCTCACTTGGCATCTCCTTGCCAACCCTCAGGTCTCTGCTTCAATGTCACCCCCTCAGAGAAACCCTTCAGGACCACTCTACTTCTGTGGGCAACTCCCTAACTAGCACTGTGTCATTTGCTTCCTTCCTAGCACTTAACACAAAATTGAAGTTACATCTCGGCCTACTTATTTATCATCCGGTGCCATCAGTTCTAAGTTCCACCAGAGAAAGAAACTTGTCTACTCTGTTCATCACTGCTAATTAATATCAAAAACGGTGTCTGGTACATATATAAGTGTTTCATAAAGATCTCTTGAATGAATGAACTACTCTATGAAAGTGTGTTAAGTATGGAAGTGTTAACAATAGTGATACGTTACTGGCATTGTTTTTTAAATTTTATTTTCCAATTCTTTATTGCTTGGATTCTTAAGTCTCTGGGTTTTTTCCCCCCATTTCTTTTTATCCTCTACCCCTGTGATTTTTTCTTAAGGAAACTTGGTTGTGTGCCTGTAGATTTAGTTTAGATTTTCCATAGTTCAGATTTTGTTGATTGCATCCACAAGGCATGAACATGTTCCTTTGTCCCTTGTACTTCTTGTAAATTATAGTTCGATGTACAGTTGACCCTCGAACAACACGGTTTGAACTGTGTGGGTCCACTTACACAGATTTTTTTCAATAACTACGGTAAATGTATTTTTCTTCTTTACGATAATCTTTTCTCTACATTACTTTATTGTAAGAATACAGTATATAATACATACACTGTAACACACAAAACATGTGTTAATCAACTACATATGTTACTGGTAACTTCCAGTCAATAACAGGCTAATAGTAGTTAAGTTTTTAAGGAGTCAAAAGTTATATGTGAATTTTCAACTGCGCAGGGGGTCAGCACCTCTGACCCCCGTGTTGTTCAAGGGTCAACTGCAGAAGCTTGATCAGATTCAGGTTCTTTTTTTTCTTTTTAGGAAACTACTTCCTGATGGTGTTGTGTACTTCTATCAGGAGATACATGATATTTGGTTGTGTCTCTTCTTGTAATGTCAGCAGCCATTGATGGTTAATGCCCAGATCCATTATTCCATTACGAGGTATAAAAGAATGAGATTCTAATTCTATCTTTTCTTCTTCATTTATTAGCTAAAATTCTGCTATAAAGAGATACTTCCCATTGTCCATGATTTGGTTAGCCTGAGGTGTAAGTCAAATAGAAATGGCAGGATAAAAACTTTCCTTTTATTTATCAGTGTTTAATTCATCCCTGTGGTTCCTTAGTATCTTCCAAGGTGATAAATTAATTCATCTTTGACCAGTAGAGCTTATTCAGGTTGGCTCCTGTATTAGTTTTTTAGGGCTGTTGAAACAAATTATTACAAACTTAGTGCCTTAAAACAAATGTATTCTCTCACAGTTGTGGAGGCCAGAAGTCCAAAATCAGGGTGTTGGCTGGGTGGGTTCCTTCGGGAGGTTCTGAGGAAGAATCTGTTCCATGCTTCTCTTCTACCTTCTGGTAGCTTCTGGCAACCCTTGGTGTTCCTTAGCTTGAAGACGTATCACTCCAATCTCTGCCTCCATCTTTACATGCCTGTGTCTTTGTGTGTTAAATCCCTCTCTCCTTTCTAAGGACACCAATCATTAGATTTAGGGCTCACCCTACATGCAAGATGATCTCATCCTGAGATCCTTACTTAAGTATATCTTCAAAGATCCTACTTCCAAATATGCCACATTTATAGTTACTGGGGGTGAGGGCCTGGGCATATCTTTTTGTACATTAAACCTACTACAGGTCCTGAGTACTTCTGAAACGACTCTCAGAAGCTTTAATACTTTTCTTGCTTTTGGCATGTTCTAGGCTCCTCTTGTATATTTACCACCCCAGACCTGGAATTAGTCATTTCTTCAAGAATCGCTGGTTCCTTTCAGTGGAAAATGTTTGTATTTAAAGATCACAAAATAGGGGCTAAGAATGTATTTACTTTTATAATCAGTAAAAATAATTTTCACTAAATAACAAAAAAATTGGCTATATCTATTATGAATCAGCAAAATGGTCTCTGATCTACTACTACTTCTAGAACTTCTAAGAATCTGTTTTAGAAAAATAATGGAAAACATATTGGATGTTCTTTGTAGGATTACTTATAAAAGCAAAAACTTGAAGCAACATAAACAATTATCAGGGATACTGTTAAATAATTTATGGCATATTTTGTAGCTATAACAATGATCATCTAAAGACGTCATAGTGACAGGAAAAATGCTAATGCTATGATGTTGACAACAAAAAGATATGAAAATTAATTAAGTCAAGATTATAGCATGTAGAACTATGTTGACCAAAAACTATTGGAAAAAAGCCCTCTAAATTGCTAATATGATTATTTGAGGGTGATGGGATTAGGAGTCATTTTTATAGCTTTTTTTTTTTGTACCATGGTTATTTTACTTTCAAAATACTGTATTTATATGTGTGTATTCTTTCTCTTTCTACACACACACAAAATAGTCTGGCTCTAACAACAAGCCTTCACAGAACTTTCCCTGTGTGAGCCAATATGACAGTCCCCAAGCGGAGTACACTGCTGCCTCCGCCTCTGGCTAGCTGAACCCCAACTGGGAAGTTTTGGGGGGACGCTTCTTTGGCCACCTGTATTCTTGCTCTAGCTCACAGGTGCTCCAAGCTATACTTTCTGAACAATAACTTATGACTGCCTTCCTATGATCTAGACGTGTATAAATAATAAACCAAAAAAGGGGGCAAGAGCAGAACCTTCCCCAATTACTTTCTGTCTCTTGGCCTTAGGTGACTTCCAGACCACGTGTGAAAAGGAACTTCTAATCCTACATCTAAGGCTGCATGGAAAATTATTCTGGTCCTTCCTCCTTTTAATGGGGAGCTCCAGGAGAGGCACCACCCTTTCCGGCTTCACAGTTCCTGAGCGTCAGCATCCAAACAATAGTCATTTGTTCAGGTAGATTGAGACTGCTCTGTGAATTCCAGGAGACACAGAAAGCCCAAAGGGTTCTGCTTAGCCTAGTGATAGCTCTGAGAATGGAACAACTGGCTGTGACTCATCGCCACCAAAGGCTGGGTCCTAGTACCATCAAGTTTGTTCCTGCTTGTCTCATGCAGGAGATGGGGCTACTGACCTACTTTCCAGAGGGCATGCCCTTTATGTAGCTTACACGACTCCTGGGAAGAGACTGGTCATATTTTCTTGCCCAGGAACTTTTTAACAAGGCCCTTCTGTAAGATGGCCAACTCGGCCGTCTTCTGGCTGCACAGCCAGTTTTCCTCTGTGGGAGGCCAACGGGTCTGCCCACGGCGGCCTTCTTAGGGTCCATACTCTTACCTACTGAGCTATGTGGCCCAAGAGGTTCAGGACAAGGAGGCGGCGAGTGGGCAGCCGGGGCGGCTCACCTGCTGGGTGGTGGCCAGACAGTACTCCGCTGTGCTCAGGATGCTGCAGATGAGGCACAGCTCCTCCACAGTGAACTTGGCCACTTCGGAGCCCTCCTTCTCCTTGAGGAGGCTGCTGATGGTCAGGCCTCCACTGCTGCTTGTGGTTCTGAGGAAAAGGAACAGGAAGTCGTCAGGCTGGGACTTCTCATTTGCTTCTTGAACTGGAAACGACACATCGTTTAAGACAAAGAAAAGGGGGAAGGAAAGGCTGGACATGGCCCAAACAAATCCACAATACAATGAGCCCTTTTCCTATTGACCTCACCTTGACTATCATCTGTTTAAACTCTCCGACCATCAGAAATAGGAAGAGACGACTCCAGCAGTGAGCCAGTCATCAGTCACGCTCACTGTGATGACGCTGACCCTCAGAGAAGGCTGCTCGGCAGCCTCTCGGCTCAGCTTGCCATTTCCTGCTCTGTAGAGCTCATTCAGGATCACGCGGAGCACAAAAGCTGGTTCCCCAATTGTTTCCCTCAGCTAAGAAAACTCTGCATAGGAATTGGTATGTCGTGCTTGTGGAGGGGTACGAAAGTGCATATTGAGCCATGGTTCCTGCCCAAAGCCCTGATTGTCTCAAAAAAACCAAAAGGCATCTCATCCCTGCCCATTGATCAGATCACACATCTACCAAATGTCAAAAGGCAGTTATAAAACTTCCTACTATTTCAACTGTTAGAGTCTAATTTTTTAAAGAAGATACAACCCATGACATTTAGCTTAAAAATAGAAGAGAAATTTCTCCTATTAAAAAAGAAAAAAAAGGCCCGGTTTTACTGGTAATCAAAGATTTGACAACGTCTTTATTTCCAGCACTTATAAGGGTGTGAGGCCACTAGCACTCTCCTCTACTGCTTAGGAACATTAAATTGTACAACTTTTCTGGAGGCATATTTCAGGAGCTTAAAAAAATGTTCCCACGATTGGACAGTAAGTAGTTCTGCTTCTGTTCAAGGATGCTTTGCTGAGTGTTATTTAAAACATCAAAATGGAGAACCCAACCAAATGGTGAACCAACTACACAATTAATTAAGAGAATGATCAGTAAGATTCTCAGAAGTTAACTGAGGCTCTTCTATATGTCTGATTGCCATGGCACCATTAAAAATATTTAATGAAGTCACTGTCACGAGTGCTAACTGGGCTCGGTTGGCCTCCCAGATCCATTCTCTGCTCTTCTCTTCCCTTCTCTGTGGCGCAGGAGACTGACCTCTCCAGACGTATCACCCAGGCTCCTTGGCCCTCAGGCCTCCTGTTTGGGTTCAGCCAATGGGAGATGCCGCAGGAAGTTGTAGAGGTAGAGCGAGAGGTCTGAGTACTAGCTAACTGGTCCTCAAGCTCCCTCTGCTTCGGGGTGGTCCTGTCAGTGACCGTGGGCCTCTATCATGACAGCTTCTCTGGGGCAGCCCTTCGTCCACAGCCCTAGCCCTCAAGTGAGTTTGAAAGTAGCAATAAATACCCACTGTGTTTAGATGCTTCAGAATCCTGTTGGTTCCTTTCACCTTGCTCCTATTTCTGTGAATAGTCGCTTTAGTAACAATATCCCAGCTGTGTATACCGTTTGTTTCCTGCTGTGACACTGACTAATACACGTGGGAAAATGCTCACAGGATGATGCTAAGTTAAAGCAGCAGGGTGTATAGCTCTAAGGAGGACAGTCCCAATTCTGTTAAACAAACAAAAGCGAGAATGGAAAAATATATAGCAAAATGTTAAGCTAGTTTTCTCTGGGTGGTGAGATGATAGGTAATTTTTATTTTCATCTTTGTACTTTTCTGTGTCTTCTAAACTCTAATGAACTTGTATTATTTTCATAATCAGGGTAAAAGTTACTAAACATTTTAAAATAATTTTTATTATAGCCAAAGAAATTCTCATTGGTGAAACATATCTGTTATTTCAAATCTCTTGTGGAGCATAGGGATTTTATTTTCTTTCCTCCAAAGAATGTAAAAGTCTCATATATGACACATTTTAGTGACAATGACAGAAATGGATTCCAGAATTGTTGAATATTGCCATGGGGATGATTTATGAATGCTAAATTCTGAAGTATTACTTTAGATCATATTCTATTACGATCAAAATTGCTACAGCACAACCAAACCATCTCTAAAACTCTAGTTGAATGATCCATTTATTTTAAGCAATATAACAATATTCCAATGCCCCAGTGAATACAGTGAAATCACCATAATGAGGGGCTGTGCTACGCAACGCTATTCCCCCAGTTCCTACCACATGTGTAACCATTAGACTCTATCCAGCATAGCAAGGTACACACACCATGGGAGAGACTGTGGAACTAATCAGACCGAGGGAAAAGCAGACCCATGCCTCCCATCTACTTATCCCAGGACATACTGTCATTGAATGGGGCCTGAATGAAGTGGCCTGTGCTGTTGAAAAGTTATTTCCACCACTCCCCCACTTTTTTGCCCAAGTACCTATCATTAAATCTGTGTAAACTACATACATATATAATGGACTGGCTCCCTTGAGTCCACCGTGGTAAGAACTGACCTACACTGGCAGCCACTATCGGGATGTCGTCTCACGGTCTTGATCAGCTGTGGAATCCCCTCTAGAGAGGAAAACAGTCTCAGACTCTTGGGAACTCAGGAAGGTTGTTTTCCTCCTTGATATTCTTAGCAGTTCAGTACACAACTCCCGAGTGGGTTTCCTTAGAGATACTCACACTTAGGTATGTTCAGAATCTTACTTTATCACTCAGACCAGGAAAAATAGGACTCACTTGGGCAGGTTGCCAGAGAGGATTTTCCAGGCATATTCTCGGAGGTACTTCTGGAAAATGGTGGTCAGAGCGATCATGGGCTCCCCAGTACTGAGCTGAGAGCACTGCACCATGCACTTCTTGTAGTAGACGAAGAGGTCGGCACAGCTGGGGAGCACGGCACCCCCTTCATCAGTGTTGGGCTTAGGTGGCCCCTGGGCTTTGAAATCGGCCACAAACCGATCTATCAGCTCTCCAAGGTTTCTAGGAGGGAGAAAACCTGAAATGTTATTTCATTTCAAGAAAGAGAAAGCAAAAAAAAATAAAATGTGCCTGATTGCCATGAGTAAATCATTCCAAACACTTTTTACATTTAAAATTGGACCCGTTTTTACCAATATCATCATTAACCACCCCCATTATACCTACAGTAACAGCAGCAATAAAATGTGGCATTTGTGTGCTGCTCTACACTTTCAAAGCATTTCATGATTACATTTGGCCCCAGGCCCCTGTGAGGGAGACATTATTGGGCCCTCTAAGAGATGAAACAGGTAAGGGCTAGACAGGCTGTTACACAATTTAGCGGCATACCTGAGCCCAGAATCCCCCTAAGTGCACGTACTGGTCCCACTGCCATATTACCATTTCCCTGAAAATAAGACCTAGCTGGGCAATCAGCTCTAATATGTCTTTTGGAGCAAAAATTAATATAAGACCAGGTATTATATTATATAAGACCCAGTCTTATATTATAGTAAAATAAGACCGGGTCTTATATTAATTTTTGTTCCGAAAGACGCATTGGAGCTGATTGCCCAGCTAGGTCTTATTTTCAGGGAAACATGGTAGTGCCATCTCCCCTTTCCGCAAATAAAAGCCCTAAATGATAGCAATCATTTTCTGAACACTTATGATGTACCAGGCGCTATGTCAACATTTCATAAACATCATTTCAACAAACTTCACTTATTCATCACAATAATCTTATGAAATAGGTATTATTACTATCCTCATTTTCAAAAAGCAAAGTGCAGAAAAGTTAAGGACCTTGTCCAAAGTCACAGCGCAAGAAGGTGAGGTAGCCAGGATTCAAAACCAAGCACCCTGGCTCCAAATCTCATGCTTTTACCCACTCTACCCTGCTTCCTCCTAAAACACAAAAAGGTTATGATGTCAGCAAGTATTTAAGTGTCAGTCACCTAAATGTGCCCATGACATGGGTGCCTAAACAAAGAGAAACTGTAAAGAAATATTCTAGTGCTTTCTTTCTCCTTTAATGCAATTTCTTCCTCAAACTTTCTAGAATCAAAGGTATAAAAAAATCTTGGGAGAAGAGGACATGAGCCGTTCCAGGCTTGCCCCAGGTCACGATGGTGATGGTGGTGGCAATTTTCCTCCCATTTCCCAAACGTTACTGCGTGTGCCTCAGTCACAATGAGTTATCACTAGGTAAAATCCAGCAGGGCTGTATTGATTGGTCTCTGCACAGTTGTGCTGTACGAAACATGGGAGGGGTCCTCACCCCATCTGGACATTTTGCATCTTTTGAGGTGGCTGTCTAAGGCTATAGGAATCCAGCTGTGCTTTTAAAATGTATTTATATAACAGCCAGGAAGAAAAAGACAAGAACCATACACAGCATCAATTAGCAGGAATAGGAGAAAACTGACATTTTACTCAAGAGCTTTTGTTATTGGAAGTTTATTATATCCAGATGTAGCCATTCTGCCCTTAAAGAACTTCAGGCCTAGGCTAGGTCTTTGTCTGTGGTGATGGTTAGGAAGCAGGGACGCCCCTCCAGGGTCACCACCTCCATTCTTCACAACCTCTTCTTGCCTTAACCTTTCCAGTTAACCTCCTATCTCTCGTCCACAGCGACCCTATGCCCCAGCCAAACTCACCTCAACTGCCCCCTGCTCTGTCTCTCTCTCTGACTCTGCCTTTGCCTGGATTTTCCGCTCCCCCTGCTCCCCCGCCCCTGCCAATATGCTGTCCCACCACTTCTCTACTCATCTTTTGAGCTCAGTTCAGGATGCACCCAGACAGCTCCTACTTACACCAATCCTTTATGTCCATTTCAACTTCTGTCATCTGTAACACACTGACACTTTAATATACAGTGTAAAGATATCGAATATTCAAGAAACATGTTCACGTTCTCCCACCCTGGGCCCAAGGCCAATAATCGCAATCTTTTTTACTGCTCTTTGGTGTTATTTCAGAATCCTTCTTGAGACAGCACTCTAGCCAGCCACTTCTAACAGGCTGAAGTTGGTACAAAAGGTGAAATCTGCTTGCTCTATAGTAGTAGAATCTTCTCTGTTTCATGTATATTATTATAAGCTCCTGGAGAGTAAGGATCAAGTTTATGTCACTTCTGCTCTCACAGACCCACCCTCATGCTTCTGCGTAAAGCTAATCTCCCAATTATGTTGGGGCCCAGTACATACTCAGTTGCTCAACCTGCACACTTCGTTGCTAAGGGGTGGGAATGGAAGGCTGGGAAAGTGGAGAGGGGGTGGAGGCTGGTACAGTGGAGGAGGGCATGGAACAGAAAAGCCAAAGGTTCCACTTGACTCTTCTTACGAGAGTCTAATCTCCAAATCTACAGTGCCAACCCAAACAGGGGCCAGAGCTCTGAAGTTTACTTTAACCACTTACCTAATTCCCCTAGAAGCTGAAGTCGGGATGCTTACTCACCTACTGCCTATCTCAGAGCCAACCCGATGAGTAAGATTATAAATTATGATCATAGAAAATAAAGTAAATTTCCACTTAAAAAAACCCCAAACTCTAAAGATCTTCCATATTTTGCAGAACATCTACCAGGTTCCTTTTGCCACTGTTCTCTGGTGTGCATGAGAAAGAAACCAGTCCGAGTAACCTTCCCCCCCACTCTTCCATCTCCCACTCTTCGCATCAACACACTTCTATGCTATACAAGATATTAGAAAACAAGTAATCAACGTTTCACAGAAGAGAACAGTAAAAGTTACCCCCATGGGAATGGGTAAGGTTCATTAGTCTGAAGAGACGATCCCATCCAATCAACCAACGACTGAGCACTTAGTATGTGTAAGGCTCTGTGGGGTGTTAGTATCAGATATAAATGAATTCAGGTGAGGGAAAAAAAAGCACAGATTATCATTTCTTCCAAGCACCAAACGCTACCCGAAGTTTTGGCAAGATCTTCTCCCAGGACCACCGCAGAAAGCAGTATGGGGCTTACTGACCTGCTGCCAGGCATCACAAGGACGCACCTTTTATGTCCTAAAGTGACTACAATCAAGTAAGAGTTTACAAAGGGTCATGTCCCGACCAAAGTGCTGCAGGGGTGAAGACAGTGTCTGCCCATTAGGAGCTTTGGCCTTGGTGGGCAGATAGGACTCTCATGCTTATGATATTCATATTCTCAGACTGAAAAAAGAAATGCTAATTTGGCGGTATACACAAAATGAACAGTTTATTTTAGACAAGGGAAATAACAGAGGATACCAGTGAGAAAATCGCATAGCAGATTCCGGTGAGAGAACGTAGGCACGGAGTGAGCACAGAATACGGTATGAGGAAGAGACGGTGGGAAGGATGAGGGCTTTGGCGGAAGCAAGAGATGTGAATGGAGAAAAGCTTGCCCGCAGTTTGATGTATACACGCCTTTGTATTCCCACTGTTCAGGTCTTTGTGCCTTCACGCTGCACCACATCTTTCGTTGGTCTATCCCTCCCGCTAAGCTATAAGCCTATAAACTAGGCACGTGCTGGGTGCATTATAAATACAACCTCATTTAATCATCACAACAGACCCAAGTAGAAGGCCTTGTCCCCATTTTATAAATGAAGAAATCGAGACTGAGGAAAATAATGTAATTTGCCCCCGGTCACAGACGATCAGAGCTGGAATTTGAACTTGGGTCTGTCCGACTCCAAAGCTAAGCTCTATCCGCTCACTGGACCTTGCTTTGATCTCAAAACTGTAAATCACTATACAAATATATGGTATTACAATTATTACTGTTATTCACTTTCTCTCCAGCTTGAAGAAACATATCATAGATGTAGACAGTGTGTTTTACCCTTTTCCGTGTAGCTTGGGCTTTTTGCCCAAGAATTGCACAAGCGTTTCGGGGGGCATGGGAAATACTGCTGGGAGTTCAACTGGCAAACAATATGACCTAGGACTAGACCATCCTGCAGGGTGGTATCAGCAGAGGGAAAGATTAAAAGATAAAGAGAAGAAAAACCACATTGTAGACCAAGCTTCTCTATGGATGACCAAAAGGCAGTTTCTTCTGGTGGATTTGCAGTCAACATTTCTAGAAACGATATTCTAATTGGAAAGTGAAGCAGTGGTGGCACTGGGAGGGGAAGATGGTAGTCTAAACACAGTGGCACGGAGGTAAGCATGGGCAAAGCAGCTTAAGATCCCCAGGAAGTTGCAGAACTTATGCATTCAAGGGTACACAACCTGGTCTGCACCCCTTCACCTTCCCTTCGGCTGGGGGCTGAGGAGTTGGCTCTGGTGTGGCCAGTGGGGTTGGGGAGCCAAGGGGTGGCTTGAGCCCAATTGGGAGATGGGTGACGCACAGGGAAATGGAGCAAAGAAGCAAATGCAGGGAGGATACTGGGAGCCAAGTTTCTCACTGCTGTAGATGTAGTTACAGACATGTAACAGAGGAGGCTAAATTAAACTCTGCAGTGTTAGGTTAGAATTGGAGGTATCAGCATAAACTCACAGGTTTTAATATAGAAATAGGTATAAAAATAGATATGGATGTATGTGTCTATACACATACATGTATTTCTCAACTTTCTCGGCTGAAAGGACCTACAAGCATGATGACACCCAAGCATTAACAAACATACCGATGCCCAGAACTTAGTTTCTTTCTTTTTTTTTTATTGCAGAATATTGGGGAACAGTGTGTTTCTCCAGGGCCCATCAGCTCCAAGTCGTTGTCCTTCAATCTAGTCGTGGAGGGCGCAGCTCAGCTCCAAGTCCAGTCGCCCTTTTCAATCTTTAGTTGCAGGGGGCTCAGCCCACCATCCCACATGGGAATTGAACCAGCAACCTTGTTGAGAGCTCGCGCTGTAACCAACTGAGCCATCTGGCTGCCCCAGAACTTAAGTTTCTAAATATCATTCCCTACAAAAGGAACAAGGGATCGTGGAAAAATGGATGGCTCCAGCGCTGGGGCAGAAAAGTACAAGATGAGCCTGATATATTTTGTGCCAGAAAGGAAGTGCTCACAAAATGACAGGGGCATGCACAGGGAGTGAAAAACCAGTTTGGAGGGATTCCAATGGCCAAATCAGGGACTGTTTGATCATTAAAATAAATAATGATGGATTTTGGAAGAAAAAAAGAGCAACAGTGGGAAAACAGGTGAAATCTAAATAGGGTCTGGCATTTAGTGATAATACTGTACCAATGTAAACTTGATGGTTTTGATAACTATACTATGGTTATGTAAGATGTTAACATTAGGGGAACTTGGGAGAAGGGAATATGGGAAATCTGTACTATTTCTCAAACTTTTCTGTAGGTCTAAATTTATTCCAACACAAAGTTAAAAACAGAAAGATAGTAATGGCTACAACCTATTGAACAAAATAGGAATCCACGAGCCCATGCTCATATAAATAAATCCCTATTTAAGTGGCCAGCCTGGTGGCTCTGCTCAGGTGGTTGGAGCGCCGTGCTCCTAACACTGAAGTCGCAGGTTCAATTCCCACATGGGCCAGAGAGCTGTGCCCTCTACAGCTAAGACTGTGAACAACAGCTCTCTCCCTGGAGCTCGGCTGCCATGAGCAGCTGGAGGTGGGCTGCTGTGTGCTGCCATGAGAGGCTGGTGGCCAGCGTGAGCAGCCAGCAGCCGGCAAGATCTGCCGTGAGCCACTGTAAGCGGCTGACCGACGACTGGTGACTGACTGCCTCCTGGGGGGAGCACAAGGCTCATAACACCAGCATGGGCCAGGGAGCTGTGTCCTGCACAACTAGACTGAGGAACAACGGCTTGAACCGGAGGGCGCGGCGGAGGCGAAAGAAGGGGGAAAGAAAAAACAAACAAACAAATAAATAGGGAGAAGAGAAAGCTTTTTCTTAAAATATACTGCCAACTAACAAATGTAGTAGAAATGATGGAATTAGAAAATCATCATTTGGCAACTATCTTAGTAATAATAAATGATTCAGGCAAGTATCATGAATGGGTGGTAAAATAAGTAAGTGAAAGATGGAAAAAAAGCCTATTTATATGGTTTCAAAATTTCTCCTGATAGTTATTAATAAATAGAGAAACCTGGCAGACACCATTAAACCAAATAATAAAAATGAACACAGTTGTGGGACAAACTGACACTGGGAGCCTCCTGACATGAATTTACTGGGAACACAGCACCACTTCTGCATTGATCATAAATCACGAGAAAACATCAGACTGAAGGACACTGCACAAAGTAACTGGCCTGTACGCTTCAAAAATTTCAAGGTCATGAAAAATAACGGAAGGATGAATTATTCTTCTGGACTGAAACAGACCAAAGAGATGTGACAAACAAATGCAACCGTGATCCTGGAATGGATTCTGGATTTATTAAAAAAACATGATTGGAACAACTGGTGAAACGGAGTGGGATCTATGGATTAAATGGCAATACCGTATCAACGTTAATTTCCTGATTTTGATGGTTGTACTGTGGTTATGTAGATTGTGTCCTTATTTATAGGAAATATACAGTGAGATATTAAGGAGTAATGGGGCATGCTGCCGGCAATTGGAGAATTCAAACAGCTCAGAAAAAAATATGTATGGCATATATATGTGAGTGTGTGTGCTCTTGTGAGTGTGTATGTGCGAGAGGAAGGAGAGATAAACTGAGGCATCTGGGTGAAGGACATACAGAAGCTCTATGTACAATTCTTGTAACTCGTCTGAAAGTTTCAAATCAATTTACAGAGAAATTCTAGGCTTGATGAAGCTAGAAAAGGGGGAGCTCTATTTCAACAAAAGTTATGATGGGGAACTCAGGAAAATGGGCAGAAATGGAGTCACTAATCATTTCTCTGAGAAAGTCACGGAATGGAGTGAACAAAGTATCTATCTATGTAGAGAAATCTCTTCTGCAAGAGTCAGCCGAAGAAAGTCACTACATTCTCAAGAGTAGAAAACACACTAACTTCCTCCTTAAATATAAACAAAAACTAGGAAAGCCACTTGAAGCACAGGTAAGGACACCGTAGCCCAACCTGCTAAAGAGGTGGCTTCGCGGACATCCCCGCTTCCTGCCTCCTCCGTGGGTACCAGCTGGGCAGTCCTTCTACTGCTGCTTGGGTTGTGGCTATGGCAGGTGCTGCCAGAACCTTCCTCTGGAAGGTGGGAGGCTGGGGAGATGAGAGGATGGACCCCAGGCCAGGCCCAGAAGAAAGCTGGTGACACTGATCAGGCCACCCAACTGCCTACGCGCCCAGAACAAGACCACAGGGAGGGCAGGGCAGGGCAGGCACAGTGCCTGAGTACTGCTTACTTGTGCCAGTGCCACTATTTCATCCTCACCACTAATCCTGTGAGCGGGGCATTATTAACTTCACTGCCGAGAGGACAAAGGAAGCTCGGAGAGGGTAAGTACCAGGCTAGTGAGTGCCAAGTTCTGACTCAAATCGAGGTCTGTCTGGCTCACGCGCTTTCCACTACATTGTGTTGGGTCTCTGTCATCTGGGAGCTTGTGAATGGTCTAAGATTTTCCTCCCTTGAAGATTTCTGAGTCAGAGCTACAAGAGTAATAATTTGTACAAAATCAGTTCCCGCCTGAGTTTCTTCCCCAGCCTTAGGATTCTTTGACTTAAAGGAGGAAGGGCTTTATAGAACCTCTGAAACTGTAGTCAAAAAATAGTGTGTGGGTTTAGAGGAATTTTTTTTTTTTTTTTGGCAAGAGGGTCTATGGTTTTCATCAGGTTCTCAAAGGGATTTATGACTCAAAAAAAGGTTAATAACCACTGCTTTCGGCATTATTTCGTCTGATTTTCTCCTTTAACAGATGAGGAAATGGATTTCTTGAATTCTATTTTCTACTTCAAGCTTTTGCTGCTTATTCTGGAGCGACAACAGCACAACCTACGCAGTTCTCCTATGAGCAGCTTCCGCTCCTCCCCTCGTGCAATGGAAACATCCTAGGAAGGCCAAACGGCAGGATGCGTGGCCAGCACTTCATTTTTCATAGAGAAATGGAGAGTCCCTGAGGAAGGAAGGTCTGGCTCTTTGCCCAAAGTATCATGAACAATGAGTATGCTTTATATGAATCAAGGCCACGTGAAAAGAGTAGACACCAGAATTATAATAATTTGGAAAAATGATTCTTTAAGACCAGGTTGCTTTTGGGAAAGTATGTGGTTATCTCAGGTATGCACTGTAAACCCTGGACTCAAGAGCTTTTAAGCCTTTTTAAAAATAGAAAGAATTTGGGTTGATAAGAGAAGAAGGGGCTTTGTCCAAAAATTGTCATCCAGGTGGGTTGCCCTAAGAACCTGTTAGCCTAGTAAACAAATAACGGATCCTTCTTCCCGCCCTTCAGGGGTGTCTTATTAACTTCCTGAGAGAAGACTTTCTGAATATGGAAGACGGGGTGCTTTCAAAGGACCAATAAGCAATAGTAACTATTGCCCTCTGTGTGCCTGCAGACAGAAACCCAATGGATAGAGAGCGGGAAGAAAACTGTGACCGTACAAGGCAAAAAATGTCTAGGCAACCTTTTTTGTGGGGAGAGGGGAGCAGTGAGGAGATTTTTGTTAATTTCAGAAGCTCTTTTACAAAGTTCATTTTCTGGGATTTTAATATGAAACATTTTGTAATCGGAGAGGAAAAGAGTAGAAGCTATGTATAAAATCAAGTAGGTTAATAACAGTAATAATATTCCATGTACTGATTCCACTTGAAATATTCTCTTCCTCTCATGGTTTATCCCTGAAACGTATCTGGAAACAAGACTTTGCTAACCCATGACAGAATCATTTAAAAAGGAAAAAAAAAAAAAAAAGACGAAACAAGACTGGACTTCAGTGCCTAAATGCTTTCCCAGAGAACTGCCCCCAAGAACTTTTTCACGGCTGCTGTTTGCCTGGCGTGAGCCCCTGTCTGGTACTACGTGCCTTCTTCAGGCTACCAGACCTCCTCTCGGAGCCTGGACCAGCCTGTCTCCGGTCAGCTCGGCCTGTTCCAGAAACCCGACCTTTTCCAAGTCTGCCTCCGGTATGGCAGGGACCGCATGCTCTGGCTGTGGGCAGAGACTCGGGGATAAGGAGGGGGTCTTCCTCCTTCGCATGAACAGTGGATACTGGAGCGTGAACATACTCTTCTTGCTGTGAGGAAACGTGGCTACAGAGGGCTGCTTTGTACAAATTTTCTGGAGCCCCTGAGTTTGTAAAAAGCACATACATTAAATGGATGATGATCCATGAACGATAAGCACCCATCAGTTCGTACTGACATAAACAAACAAAGCGGGAGTGGGGAAGCCCTTCCTTACAGTACAGCTCCAATTAGTAAATGCTGGAGAAACGATGGAAAGAGACAATCAACATTTGGCAAACACTACAGTAATAACTGCTTCGGGCAGGAATCATTAGGGGAAGTCAAACTGAGGAGGCAAAGTGTGATGAGAAACAGGGTATTTACATAGTCCCACAGGAGGCCCCCACAAGATACTTATTAATTAACAAGAGAAAACCAGTAGCTTCACAGCGGAGAAAGCTGGCCAGACACGACCTAAAGCGAGTGATTAGTCAACAGCACCAGTAATGGGACAAATCCTGGCTTCTGATATGATGTGCCGGGAAAGACACAACAGTACTTTCATGGTGTTCTTGCCCCAAATGCATAATCTGGATTTAATCAAGAAGAAACATCAAAAAACAAACCAAAATTGAGGGCACTGTACAAAACAACTGGTCAATACTCCTTAAAAAGTGTCAAGGTCATGAAAGACAAAGAAAGGACTGAGAAACCATTCGAGATTAAAGGAGACTAAAGAAACCTGACAACTAAATGCATGACTGGATCTTGGACCAGGAAAAGGGTATTCATGGGGACAATGTTACCTTCCTGATTTGATAACTGTGGTTATGAAAAATGTGAACATTCTCTGGGAGAAGGGTCTACGAGATTTTTTTATAAATTTTTTTTTTAAGTCTAAATTATTTAAAAATGAAAAGTTAAATTACACTTGATAACATCTACATTGGAGACTAGGCTTTCTTTCTACATTTTCCAGCACCTGACATTATAGAAAGCCTGTGGGCTGATATCTATAGCTATATAAGGGCTCAGTGCCCACGTGGGAAGGGGGTGTTGGGATTCCTTGGGGATCTTGTTAGAGTCAAACTCAGTCTTCTGAAATTTATAGTCACAATAAATAATACCATTCAAGAGATAAAAATATCCTTAACGGGTTCCCGGGGAGGGTCAGAAGCACGCCAAGTCCCTCCGTCGGCCTCTGGAAGGAGCTGTGCCCTGGGGTGGCCCAACCACGACCAGAGGAGGGAGAAATGCAAAAGAAAACAGCAAAATGTTCATCACTCACTTGTCCTGGGACTCGATATACACGTAGAGATGAGGCTCAAAACACTTGGAAACAATGCCATGAAATGGATTGTCTGGGGCTTTAGGCTTCTTTCGCTGTTAAAAAAAAAAAAAAGGAAGAAAGCCTATACTTGAGACATTTTTGCAAATTTTCAAGCAGTTTCAAAGAAAACATCCCTTCCAAATTTGCTCCTAACATAGAGATAGGAGGCATTCATTGTAACTAAACTGGGACTATAGCGTGCATTATAGTTCATGCCAATTTGTGAACACTAAGCCAGCTTTGTTAGCAACATTTACTTGCTTTGAATGGTGGAAGATTCACAGCTGCTTTGATAGCACGTAAGTTTTCAATTTGGGAGCTATTCGTCTTCCGACTGATGTTTTCAAAATTTAAACCCTAGCTAATAACAGCACCTAATACCGAGGGGGCCAAAAAAATGTATACATATTTTAAGCTAACATTTAAAGAGATATACATTTAGTCTTACAATGTGCATACAGTTTTTTGGCACCCTTGGTATTTAAAATTTATAAAGCGCTTTCACATTTTTTTACCGATATTTTACTGATTGTTATTATGAGCCAAGTACTTTGAAACAAAATACCGTTTCATCTACTCCTCACAACAACCCTATGTAGGAATTTACTACTCTTTTATACCCAAAGAAAGGGAGGTCCAGAGGGCCCTAGCAACACATGGTGAAGTTTCCTATCCCCTAAACTGGAACTCTTTCTATGGTATCATTGCTTTCCTGCAGTGGTTCCTAGACTGTTGAATTTCATCAACAAGTAAATGTAAGAAAAAGGACAGGGGACCAACATTGGGTTGTTAACTTTTTATTAGGTTGGTGCAAAAGTAATTGCAGTTTTTGTAATTATTTCTAACCTTTTAAACCACAATTACTTTTGCACCCACCTAATAGCTACTTTCTATTCTCACCACAAGTTCCTAAGAGTATTTTATACCCAAATATTATATATGGAGAAAATAACAGCATAAAGGCAGTCAGTCCTTTATAAGAAAAGATAAGACCTTATGCCAGATAGATAGATAGATAGATAGATAGATAGATAGATAGATAGATACTCAGAGATAGACAGGCTGGCTGTTTTGTCTGTATTTTTTGCCTTTGGACCAATGAAAAACTGGACCAGCACTGGTTCCCAACTGATACTTGGAAAACACTGATATATACGTCATCTAGGCAGGAAAGCAAGCATTTAAAAACTGTCTATTTGCTACTTAATTCCTTCTCAAACAATCTAAAAAATATTTTTCTCTATATTTCTTTCTATTCCTAAAAAAGGTCAATTCTATCTATTGTCAAATGTCAACAAAAGGCCCTGTGCCCTTGCTGAGGTTGATTTTAGAACATAATTTGGGTATAAACTGGAACCTACCACATAGTTATTGAATTGAACAGCTCCTATCTTTTAACAAATACAAGAAAAGTTAATCCTCTAATTACAGACAGAAATGATTACCTTCTTCTAGCAATTAAAAAAAAAATGATACATTGGCATGGTTAAACCCATCTGTAAAACTGGTAATGATCACCAAAAATTAAATGTCCACCTTAGACATATCCCACTCAATCTCGTATTTAGTAGCTCTCTTCCCTTTTCACCTTCTAAGAGTGCCTTGTCTTTAATTGTTTTGGTAAGATTCCTAGAAACTCTGGTCCTCCCTAAGAATAACTACAATCTGGGCAGTTTTCTCTCATCACCCAGAAGCCACCGACAAAGTCAGGCTTTCCGTTGAGACTACGAGAGACGCCCAAGGGTGGGTTCACTGAGCTTGAATTGGCTGGATCCAAAGTTACACTTCACTTCCTAGATGCCCAAGAGTTTTCCCACACTTCCATTAGTTAAAAACGAAAGATCCATGAGTAGTATGATGGTTGTGAGAGGGTGGTCCTTACCTATTTGTTCTATATTTTCCAAGTCATTTATCTGTTTCTTATTCCTTTCAATAAGGTGCTTTGTTAAATGAATAGACAATGCGATTTAATTTGTCTACCTTTGTAAGCCTAGATATTCTGAACTTAGAATTGGAAAATATGACCACTGTACCCAGGTAACTTTTTATCAATTAAAATGTAATCATCGTTTTAGTATTGTAATTATTCCCTTTATTTATATTTTCTTCCCTTGACGAAAATATTCACACAGGATACTTTCTGGTCATTATAAACGGGAGTTTATATAATATAGAATGTTGTCATGTTTTAAATCAACATGTATATTTTGTATTTGGCTTTATTCACTAATTTATGTGTACTTTCCCAACTATTGACAATGTTTTAATTTATCACTTTAGAATGACTACATTACGAAATTTAAATAAAGTCTATAGATAATAGTATTGAACTGATGTTAAATTTTCTGATTTTGATCTGTGGTAATTTAAGTGAATGTCTTTCTTAGGAAATACACAGTAAAACATGTAGAGGTAAAGGGCATAATATCTGCAAACTTACAAACTGTTCTGAGAGAGAAAGAGAAAGAGAGAGGGCGAAGGGGAGAGGAGGGCGGGAGGGAGGGAGAAAGGGGGGAGGGAGAGACACAGAGAGGAAGAGGAAGAGGAGGAGGAGCAGGGCGGAAATGATAAAGTAAATGTAGCAAAATGTTACCAATTGGTGAGCCCAAGTAAAAGATATCTGAGTTCCTTGTAACATTCTTAAAACTGGACTCTTAAGTTTGACATTACTTTTTTAAAAAGTAAAAAAATATGTGGAGAGATGGGTGCCAGTGGCCTAGCAGATAATCCAGAGACAGCAGAGGAGCACTTAAGAAGTGGCATCACCCACACCCTAGACGGCCCGGAGGACAATAAGGTGGGAAAATACAGACATCCAGACCTGAGTAAAAAATGGGGTTAGAACTTGATGTTCCTGGTTTTGATAATGCACTATAGTTCTGTTAGCTGTCAGCACTGGTGGAAGCTGGGAGATGGGCCCACAGGCCCTCTGGCCTCTGCAGCTTCTTAGGAGTCTATATGTAATTATTTCAAAATAAAGTTTTTGAAAAAGTGGTTCAGGAGAGTTGGACTCTGAATGTGAAGAAGTTGTAGGAATACCTTAACCTATTTTACTTTGCTCATGTTTTCCCTTTTATGTGTGCACGAAAGTGATGATAAAAATCTCTGAGTCTGAAGAGCTCATTCAGTGTAAGTATTGAAATACAGACTCTAAGTGATAAAAGAAAATGGCTACATGATAGTCTGACAAACGCAGGCTGATCAGTCTTCCGCAGGCCCTGTGCTTGAGGAGGCCCCGCAGAACACTCAGAGAGCTACAAAATCAGAGCGGGCGGCCCAGCCCCATCGCAGGTGACTCTGCCCTGCCCAGCTTCTGCCCACTAATGCCGCTCCTGGCAGTGAGGAGAGACCTGTCACCACAGCTTTTACTCTGGGCCCTCTCTCTTGCAGTGCTTTTAGTGTGCGGAAAGCAAGAGGGGAACAATGGCAGACACTGACTGACGTTTCCGTTTTTCCCACAGGGCTGCCTCCTGCCTATAGCTGCTTTACAAATGTGCTCATATTTAGATAATAGGTGCTGGAACTGCATCGCAAACTGGTGTCTCCCTTCGCACTGCCCAGCTCCCTAAAGGGTTGATTCTCAGCTGAAAGCATATACTAAGTCATTTAGCAGTAGCATTCAGGCTGGATTTCTGACTGTGTGAATGCCGTCCAAAAGCTGCAGATGTTTAAGCTATTTCCTCCTGGAGTTTGATGGAATAATAAAAGGTTACTGTTGTCACAGTAAGGAGGTCTGCAGCTGGTCCCATTTCCTTTTATTACTATCCAATGTAAACAGATTAAATCTAACTGCTCGGATCACCAGAAGGGTACATTTTTAACCAGAAATTCCTTATTTCTTCTTTCTCTTTTTCTACTTTGAGCACCTTCGGTCTCTTTTCATGTGCCATTTTTATCATTGGGAATATGCTGGCAACTGATTGTTCAAACTAAACATCTCTTTGCAAGTTTACTCTCCCTTCTCAATAGCCAAAAATGCAGTAGTGAGCAGGGAATGACCCTTACCTTGAGGGCAAACTGTCGAGTGGCAATGGGCTGGGTCAGCCAGCACTCCCCGCCCCTGCCGCCTCTGGCCACGCTCACCACTAGCATCTTGTGGACCTGCTCCCCAACGTCCCACAGGGCTCCTGTGCACCCGGCTCCTGAAGCCAATAAGTGGTCGGGAAGACGGAGACCCTGGAGCTGCCAGCTAATCAATCACAAGGAAGACAAGTGCTGGTAAGACAGTGGAAGGGTAGGGATGGTATGTGAGGAGGCACTGGTCACTGGTGTATAAGTTTTATTACTAACAAGCAACAGCTCATGAAATGGCAGGTGGATCATTGAGTCCAGGGGTTTTAGTACTTTCTTTGTAAACAGACCTAAAACCCCTGGTTCAAAAGAAATTTTACCTGCAAGTCCACGATAAAAGTGACTCACACTAGAACTGCTCTGCTTGGAGGGACCTAGCGCCCTGGCCCCGGTCTCCTCCCAACTCCCCACAGTGATATCTGATGGGGCACCAAGGAATACAGTCTGAAAACCATTAGCTGTTTTACTTGGGCCCTCTTGCAGTGCTTTTAGTGTGTGCAGCTCTCTGAGTGTTCTGCGGGGCCTCCTCAAGCACAGGGCCTGCGGAAGACTGATCAGCCTGAGTTTGTCAGAATATCATGTAGCCATTTTCTTTTATCACTTAGAATTGTATTTTTATACTTACACTGAATGAGCTCTTCAGACTTAAGAGATTTTTATCATCACTTTCATACATACATAAAGATGAAGAAACTAGAGAAGTCTATAGAGAAAGTAAAAAAACCTACCTAAGGTCACATGGTCAGTTAGTGACAGACCAGAGTCTGACATTTTCCCCACCACGTGACACTGCTTTACCCCGTGTATCTGTGTTCTGTGTCCTTAGAATGAACAGATCTTGGGCCTTACAACCATAACCTTGAGCTTCCAGAATGAGCAAAAACTTCCATGAGAAAGAAAAATTGTATTTTATTTGACATGGCAAAACTGACTATATAGCCAATGGGGAACTCTATCCTAATCCAGTTTAATCCCATCCAGGGATGATGAACTAAAAGGATAACTTTCCACGGCAACACTGCGAGCATGTTCTGGATGTGACAATGGCAGTCCCTAGCACTGGGGAGACAGAAGGGCCTTGAAAATGGCACTACTACACAAAGCAAGCTCACAGGGGGCAGGTGACTGACTGTAAGAGGAGGATACACCAGAAGCATTACCTCTACATCCAGACTCCTCACGCCAGTCTTTCCTCCCACAATGTGACAGATGCTTTTCTAAGGTAATTTTTTATTTTTTAATTACAGTTGACATACAATATTATATGAGTTTCAGGTGTACCACATAGTGATTAGACATTCATGTAACTCACGAAGTGATCAACCTGATAAATCTAGTACCCATCTGACCCCATACATAGTTATTACAATATTATTGACTATATTCCTTATACTGTACTTTACATCCCCATGACTATTTTGTGACTACCAATTTGTCCTTCTTAATCGCTTTCTCTTTTTCACCCATCCTTCTAATCCTCCCTCCCCCATCTGGCAACCCTCAAAATGTTCTCTGTACCTATGAGTTTGTTTTGGTTTTGCTTGTTCATTTATTTTGTTTTTTAGATTCCACATATAAATCATACGGCATTTGTCTTTCTCTGTCTGACTTATTTCACTTAGCATAACACCCTCTAGTCCATCCATGTTATTGCAGATGGAAAGATTTCATTCTTTTTTATGGCTTGGTAATATTCCATTGTATATATGTACCACTTTTTTATCCATTCATCCATTGATGGACACCCAGGCTGCCTCCATATCTTGGCTATTGTAAATAATGCTGCAATGAACACAAGGATGAATATGTTTTTTCAAATCAGTGTTTTGGATTTCTTCAGATAAATACCCAGAAGTAGAG
Organism: Rhinolophus sinicus; assembly: GCF_057876585.1. NCBI lineage: Eukaryota > Metazoa > Chordata > Mammalia > Chiroptera > Rhinolophidae > Rhinolophus > Rhinolophus sinicus. The sequence continues at coordinate 19,391,270 of NC_142512.1, forward strand.
TTAGTGGGTCCTTCTTTGTCTTTTGTTATAGCCTTTGTTTTAAAGTCTGTTTTGTCTGGTATACCCGTAAATATTGTTACCCCTGCATTTTTTTCGTTTCTATGAAATATCTTTTCCAACCTTTTACTTTCAGTCTCTGTGTTTTTCGATCTGAAGTGAGTGTCTTGTAGGCAACATATATATGAGGGATCTTGTTTTCTTATCCATTCAGCCACCCTATGTCTTTTGATTGGAGCATTTAATCCACTTACATTGAAAGTAATTGTTGATAGATATGTAGTTATGGCCATTTTATTATTCATATTTCTGATCTTTTTTTAATCTTAAAGAAGTTCCTCTAACATTCCTTGTAATACTGGTTTGGTGGTGATGAACTCCATTAGCTTTATCTTGTCTGGGAAACTCTTTATCTGTCCTTCTAAATGATAGCTTTGCTGGTTAGAGTAATCTTGGTTGTAGGTCCTTGCTTTTCATCACTGAATATTTCATGCCAGTCGCTTCTGCCCTGCAAAGTTTATGTTGAGAAATCGGCTGACAGTCTTATGGGAGCTCCCTTGTAGGTAGCTAACTGCTTTTCTCTTGCTGCTTTTAAGATTCTTTGTCTTCAACTTTTGGCATTTTAAGTATGATGTGTCTTGGTGTTGGCCTCTTTGGGTTCATCTTGTTTGGGACTCTCTGTGCTTCCTGGGCTTGAATATCTATCTCCTTTGCCAGGTTAGGCAAGTTTTCTTTAAATAGGTTTTTAATTCCTTGCTCTCTCTCTTCTCCTTCTGGTACCTCGATCATGTGAATATTGGTATGCTTGATATCGTCCCAGAGGCCCTGTAAACTGTCCTCATTATTTGGATTTTTTCTTTTTGCTGTTCTGATTGGGTGTTTTCTGCTATCTTATCTTCCAAATTACTGATTCAATCTGCTTCATTTAATCTACTGTTGATTCTCTCTAATGTATTCTTCATTTCAGTTATTGTATCTTCATTTCTAACTGGTTCTTTTTTATGTTTCCTATCTCTTCATTGAAGTTCTCCCTGAGACTACTAAGCATCCTCATAACCAGTGTTTTAAACACTGCATCTGGTAGATTGCTTGTCTCCATTTTGTTTAGTTCTTATTCTGGAGTTTTGTTCTGTTCTTTCATTTAGGACATGTTTCTTTGTCTCTTCATTTGGGCTGCCTTCTTGTGTTTGTTTTTATATATTAGGTAGAGTTGCTAGACTCCTGGTCTTGGTAGAGTGGCCTTATGTAGTAGGTGTCTGGTGGGGCACAGTGGCACAGACTCTCTGGTCACCTGAGCTGGGTGCTCTAGGTGTGTTCCTTGTGTGGATTGTGTGTGCCCTTCTGTTGTAACTGAACCTTGATTTTTGTTGGCACATCAAAGTGAGAGACTGACCCTGACCCTCAGATTGACTGGTTGCGAGGACTGGCCATGACTACAGTGGAGGAGGTGTTATATAGGGGATGATCTTACAGAGCAGGATTTATTTTAGCGGGGCTCTGGTGCCTGCTGAGTCTGCCCTTTGGGTGTGTTGTTTGTGGAAGTGGTTGGTGGTGCTCTGGTGTGGTCTGAAGCTGGCCACTGGGTGTGTTGGTTCTGGGGCCTCTTGGGAGGGGCTCTGGTGCAGGCCAAGGTCAGCCATGCAGGGGCCACTTGGTATGAGCTACAAAGTGATCTGCAGATGGTTGCCACTTGTGCTGGGTTTGGAAGTGCCTGGGAGAGGTTAAGCTGTGAATTGAGGCCAGCTGCTGTGCAAGTGCCGGGCTTGCTGTTGCTTAGCAGAGGTACAGGGCACACCGAGGCCAGATGCTACTGTTTGGGTTTGTGAACCTTTGAGAGATTTTAGGAAAGTCCACAGCATGAGCCAAGACAGGCTGTTTGTATGGAAAAGCCACTAGAAGCAGCTCAGGTTGGCCCACAAATTGCGTGGGGCAGGGTCTCAGGGAATCACCAGGGCAGGGTGAACAATGTTAGCCAGGTTGATGGAGACTCAGATTTGGTGCCCATGTGCAGAGTGGATTGAAGGAGAGCTCAATAAAGGAACAATGGTTTCTGCCAGCACTTCTGTCTGGGAGAAAGCTGCCCTCCACCGCTTGCCCTAAAGCCAGACAATTCAGTTCTTCCCCAAATGTCCCTAGCACCTTTCTAGCGGTTGCCCCAGTGCTGGAGCTCAGAACAAGTGAGTGCATCAGCAAGTAAGTCCATGCATAGGCCCTTTAAGAGGAGAGCCTAGGACTGCAGCTGCCTTCTGGCTCACTCAGCCACAATTTCCACTGGTTTTCACAACCAGAAATTATGGGGACTTCTCTCCCCAACACTGGAACCCTGGGATGGGGAGAATGGTGTGGGTCTGGGATCCCTTGCTCCTCAGGATGGAACTTTGCAGCTGAGATACCCATCCCAATTTTTAACTGTCACATGTAGATGTGGGACCAGCCTGTTCTGCATCTCCACCCCTCCTACAAGTCTTGAAGTGGCTTATTCTGTATATCTTTAGTTACAGAACTTCTGTTCAGTTAGACTTCAGGCGATTCTCAATGATGGCTGTTCTGTAGTGTAGTTATAATTTTGATGTGGTCATGGGTGGAGGCGAGCACAGCATTTACCGACTCTGCTCTGGAGATAGGGTCTTTCAAGAGATGCATTTCTTCAGTTAGAAAAAAATCTTTTGTTTTCTCCCATGCTGGCTGATAGGATGGCTTTAAATCCATTACCTCTAATCCCACAGACCTCTGGGATATAGCCTCAAGGTATCCCTTCAGTTTTATTCATTCACTTTTATTCATGGGATTCATTTCTATGTCCTCTACTTTTCATTGAGACATCACAGTGTAGTAAAAAGAGTGCCAGAAAAAGAATTCTAGTTTCTGATTTCTAGACCTGGCTTCCAGTCCTAGCTCCTCCACTTCCAAACTCTGTAACCCTGGGCAAATCACTTAACCTCTCTCAGTTGCAAGCAGTGCAGCTCATATAAAATCCTATAAAATGAGAGGCAGGAACTGTGAAGACGAAATGAAATGGAGCATGTAAAAGACTTTTAAACTATAAAGCACCATAAAAATGTGAGGTGTTCATGTTATTACAATTATTTAATCAATGGACCAGACACGTGTTATTGCATCACTTCAGAACTGCTCCTGGAAATTGTGCTTTCTTGGCTCCTGTTAGGATTGTACACCCACCCTCACTGTGCTAGGAACGTAGGGTTAGCTGCAAAGAGTGTGGCTACAGGTTTCCCAGAGCTGGTTTTTCCAGCCAGCCTCCCTTTTGGTAGTGTCTGGAGCAAAACAATACTATAAAATAATTAGTTAGCAGCCAAGTGTAGAAAATTAAAAAGAAGAATAACTAATCCAGACAGGAAAAGTTCTGATTTATTGCTCTTGTCATAAAATGGCAGTGAAACAAAAACACCATTCTGTAGGATGAAGGGAGAGGAAATTTAAGAGTTGGACAGAAAAATCCAAAGGAAATGAAAGTGCTAGCGTGCTTTGAAAAGTAACTCTCCAAATATGCTATTGGTCACCTTGATGTTTCCAGGCCTCCTCAATGGCTTCCAGACCTAAAGAGATCAGCTTACGCTGAGTAGGGGCCTCTCCTAGCTGATGGTGCTGCTAACTTCACTGGGGATCTTTCCGCCTCTCACATCATCGCCGGACCAGATGAGAGCACAACTGAGAGCTAAGCTGACAAGTGCAGGAGATGATGAACGAAGCAGGGCAGAATTCTGCTGCCCCATCACAGGGCTAATTAAGCTTAAGTGTGTTGCTAATTCCCGTGGTGAGGTTCTTCAGGAGCAGAGGGATAGGGCAGGAAAGGTTGCTCTTTTGCTCAGTTTTCTAAATGCACTTTCAGATAAAGGCTTTCTATCAAGACCACCAAAGCTGTAATCTCTGAATGTGGCCAACAGCCAAAGGATCATATTTAGCGCAAACAGACTCATTTTCAGAAACAAACATTAGGTAGGCTGCACATGGAAATGCAAACCAGACTTACTTGATCTAAATTTCCTTTCTCTATTGCCAGGTCCTCCATCTCTGATGCTGGTTCATCTTCCAGGAAGGGATTGGTGGATGCGAGTGGAGACTCGAGTTTTTTCTGTTAGGAAGACATGAGAAAGAAATAAGTAGTTTCTGTGCTTTCCCCATTGACATGCTTTTTCCAAGTCTCTCCAACAGCTATGTCATGAAATCTGATCTACTGAGCAAGAACTGAGATAACATGGGCCACATTCTCATCTCCAGGCCTTCACATTGCTTTTCCATCTTCTTAAAACCTTATTGCCCACTCACCTGACCCCAATCCCAATCTGGTTGAAACTCACTCATCCTTCTATCTTCAAAATAGAAGTCCCTTCTTCTGGGAAGCCTTCCCTGTCTGTCCAGTTTGGGTCAGATGTCCCTGCCACATGCTCCCATCCCACCCAGTACATTACCTACCCAAATATTTATTAAACCATTGCAATGGCCCATTTATGTGTCTTCTCCCACCTAGGTTCTATGATGGCAAGGATTGTATCTACCTTGTTCTGCATCCTATCTCTGTTGCCTGGCATGTAATGGATGCTCCATAAATATGAATGAATGAATCAAAGTGCCAGATGGGTTTGAATTCAAGAACAAACTATAAAGCTAAGCTTATGTGTTCTAGATTATAGACAGAAATCCCTTCCCAAATAAGTCCTATTACAACAACCACAACAAAATCTCCTTGAGAAAAATTATTTCCCAGCTCCTGAATATGACCACTCTTTCACAATATATCATTGAGTGGGACCACAGGCCAGTGGGAAAGCTGGAGGCGGGAGATGTGGGTTTTAGCTCCAACTCTGCTGTGTTGGCCAAATCATCTAGTTTCTCTGAGCTGCAGCAGCCTCAGCTGCTGAACGAGGATACAGTCGCAGGACTACTTGAAAGACCAAATGTGATAGTGTGTGAAATCCTAGATGAAGCACATGATGCACAGAAGGGACACTGATGATGACAATTCCAGTGCAACTACAGAATTGAGGCAGCTCAATTCTGGAATTTTTTTTTTTACAAATTTGCTCTCGAGATGTTGTTTATGTCAGGGAGCTGGGAGTTCCAGCAGAAAGGAAACTTCTGCTGGACAAGCAGGACAAAAGGAATTGGCTGATGCTGGCAATGAGGGGAAGGGGCAAGGAACGACTCTCTGGAGACAAGAAGCCAGGTGGGGAGGGAATTTCTAAAATGTGCTTGTGACATTTTAGCATATATCAGTAGAGCAACTTGAACTAACCCCTAAGCCAAGAGGGACAGCAGATGGACTACAGCGTGAATGACTTTGTCAAGTGCCAGGATATCCGCTGAAGACATTACAAAAAAAAACCAAAAAAAACCCCACACAGAAAAATAATAAAATTTAAACACAAAAAACCCCCAAAACCCACACCTGTGTCTGGTTTAGGCTTTCAAACAATTCTGCTTACACTCACGTAAACTACTGAATTCTGGCCAAAACACTTGGATGCTATTATATAGCTAGACAGAGCCTCAGTGTATGAAGAAAGCTTTGTGATTAATGCATTAGCTCAAGGTAATCATTAGTAAGATAATGATTTTTGTGGTATCCTGCTGAGAAACAATATGGTCTAACAACCAAGCAAACATTTTAAATTTACACACTCCGAATTTTGGCTTCTTTGCCTGATGTGGAAAAAAAAGAAATCCCTATAAACTTAGAGCTATTTAAGTTTATTTTTAGAATTAGGCTATTTTTAGAAAGAAATGTTTCTTTGAAAACAGTATTTGTAAGCTTTAGTTGTCTCTGTAAGGGAGAGGGGAATGGTGAGAAGGGGAATCTGCAAAGCCTAAGCTTCAACAACAACAACAAAAATGAGTTAATAGTGTCGGATTCCTGAACTTACTGGCTCAACAGTGGGTTTGGGGATCATGTCATTGAGCTGAATCTCTAGGATGCCAAGTCTTTTGGTCCTTGGGAGATGGGGAGAGCAAGTCAATCGCTGAAGTTAAAATTAAAAGCTCAATTCAAAATCATTCAGTGACAGAAATGGGACTTGAGTTTTTGAACTAATCATTCCTCGCCGATGGCTAGGTCTACCAGGGTTGACAACGCCTCACAATTAGAGATGAGCAGGCCTCATTTTAAAAACAAGGTATTACAGTAATTATGACAAGAAGTAGACATCGGTGAGGTGGACTGAGGTGTTTCTGGGCTCCACACTCACTGGTGGAATGTCCAATGGATGGATGTAAGCAGTAAGACGTAAAACATAAAAGGCAGCATTGAAAAGGCATTTGGGGCTGTAGAGCGCGGGCCACTGGCTCAGTGTTACAGGTCGGAAGATTGCCAAGGTTTCTTTCCTATTCCCACTGTCTGTCTCTATTAACATCCTGAGGTGACTCCTGAGGGAGTCATGGGCACTAAAGAACCCCTTGCTCATTCACTTGAGGCAAACACGTTCCAAGAGTGAACCAAGTGGATGCAACAAAAGTCATTCATCATTCCTCCATCCACTAACAAATGACGTGCTGGGCACTAGGAGTAAAGCAGTGGGCAAGACAGACCACCCTCAGCCCGCATAAAGATTATGGTCGGATGGGGGAGACACACGTTAATCAAATAATCACACAAACATGTGATGAGGGCCAGGCAGGACAAATTGGGGTTGTTGTGAAAGGATGCAACAGAGCGTCACAGAAAACTTCCCCAAGGAAATGTTTGAGTCGGAGAGGAGCATCTCCTCTGTTCTGGGCACTCTTCTAGGCCATAGGGACGCAACCCGGAATAAGACAGATAAAAAAGGGTGTGATGAGAATAAAATGTAGGAATTGGGGTAGGTTGGGGGTGTGCTTCTTTATATTGGCTATACGAGGTCTGACAATTAAGTTCCCAAACTTGTTGCAATGATGTTGCTAACCTTTTTTTAAATATCAGAGGGATTATTCCTTATGAATTTGTATCAACTGGACAAACAGTTAACCACGTTTACTATTTGGAAGCGCTGAAAAGGCTGCATGAAAAAGTTAGAGGACCTGAACTTTTCACCAACAATTCATGGCCCTTGCATCACGACAATGCACCAGCTCACCTGGCACTGTCTGTGAGGGAGTTTTTAGCCAGTAAACAAATAACTGTATTGGAACACCCTCCCTACTCACCTGATCTGGCCCCAAATGGCTTCTTTCTTTACCCAGAGATAAAGGAAATATTGAAAGGAAAACATTTTGATGACATTCAGGACATCAGGGTAATACAATGACAGCTCTGATGGCCATTCCAGAAAGAATTCCAAAATTGCTTTGAATGGTGGACTAGGCTCTGGCATCGGTGCATAGCTTCCCAAGGGGAGCACTTGGAAGGTGACCTAGTGATATTCAGCAATGAGGTACGTATCACTTTTTCTAGGATGAGTTCGCGAACCTAATTGTTCGACCTCGTATACATAATGATCAGAGAAGGCCTCTGTGAGGAGGTGACAATTGAGCAGAGGAGAAGGGCCACTCAGGCAAAGATCTGGGGAAGAGCATTCTCAGCAGGGGGACTCACTGCAAAGGCTGCAGTGAGTACGTGTGCGGGGCAGAAAGCACAGAGACAGCAGGAGCCCAATCATGGGCCATGGTAAAGGTTAGGCTTTCTCCTCATTGCAACTGGGCCGTCAGTGGGAGTTTTAAACAGGGAAGTGATATGATCTAGTTTAGATTTTTAAAATCTCATTCCCTGCCGTGAGGAGAATGGACTGTAATGGAGGCAAGACCAGTATAAGTCTGAGACTGCTGCAGTGTTCCCAGCAAGGGCTGACAGGGGAACAGACAAAGCTAATGCTGTGGAGATAGAAAAAAGTGGCCAGATTTGGGACATATTTAGGAGAAGGTCAAGAGGATTTGTTGAGGGAGTGGATGTGAGGGTGAAGGAAGGAAAGGAATCAAGAATCATTTCCTCTTTGGCCTGAGCAACTGCCTGGCAGATGTCCCATTACCTGAGTAATAAACCCTGGCTTTGGGGCCAGGCCCTATCACTCGGGGTACACTGCTTTCTTTCTCCAAGCCTCACTTCTTCTACATGCAATGTGAAAGGATATTAATACCTGCCACATAGAGCTGTCACGAGGGTTCAATGAGATAATGTACGTAAAGCATGAGACAGGTATACAACGCAGCTTAACAACGCCTGGCACATGGGGAAAACTTGGTGAGTGGGAGTGTTCGTTAGTATTTAACGGGCAGGCAACTAAAAGAGGAAGAACTGCGGCTGTGCCTCTGGATACAGCAAATCTCAGAAGGGGAAGAAGTGGGAGCACAGGGCTAAGCAGTCTCATAAAAAGAATTCCTTTTGATCACAAGTGAGATCCTGTCCCTGTGTACTACTTAGTCTCTTTGGGAGAGCTCCAGGAAATGAAAGCAATGGGCCCATCAGATTACAAGGCAAAGGCATACTGAGCTTCTCCCTTCCTCCCTGGTCTCCAGCGAAGCCCCTAAAGTACCGCAGGAACCACTAGGCTATTGGTAAATGTGACATTACGAAGCCCTGAGGACGGATATAGACTCCCGCTATTTAGAGCACTACATTACTGCTCAGATTAATTTGCTGTGATGAAAGAACAAGGCTTTGCAGAGAGCAATCAGCGGCACAACCCAGCCTTCTGTGCACGAGCAAGCCCTGTTGTCAGAGCCAACCAGACCACACTTCTCATTCTCGCTTTGCAGCTGTCGTAAACCATAGAGAATTACAAGTTTGGCTTTAGATTTTAAATAACTCAAATGACATATTCCATGAGCTCCGGGGCTGCTCAATGAAACAAAAAATTTGCCAAGAAATGAACGACTTTCCAATTTTAAAAGCTTTTTTTTTTTTTTTTTTTGCTGGGACAGTTGATTTCAAGTCTATACAGGATAGAAAAATTCTTCATATAATAAGTTAATTCCTACTAATTAAACCACATGGGATTCCCAATGCCTCCAAAACAGTAAGGGCCACAGGACAGCCAAGCGGTCTAATTTACTGTTAGGAAGAGAGAGCCTGGCGTTAGTCAATAGCATATCCATATCTGGGTCCGCCTGCACAAATCCACTTCTGAGGCCCTAGCTAGACACTTCAAATGATCAAAGAAGGAATTCTGACATTCAAGACTCGTCTGTTTCCTTTCCCTAGAGGAGAAAGCTTTCAGTTATGAAATGAACGTTCTGCAATTTCTGCATTTCTTATTCCATAAAGACTTTACTTCAGCCCAATTCCTGATTTGTCCTTAAAGAGATGGCCTGGAGACCTCAGCTGATAGGGCTGTGGGCATAGCACAAAGCACAACTGATTTACTATTGCTGGCACCCCCTCTTGGTACCACCACGCTCATCTCTGATATTGTGACAATTATGGTGACAATTCTCCTGCTAGACCATAAGCATCTGCCTTACTCTATGTTTCATCTTTCCCCAAGCCCCCGCACAAAGAGGGAGCTGGAAAATATTTGTGAATAAATGCTGATCAGATGAGAAGTACTAAATAATATCCTCTTCAGACATATTGGCAACATTTTCTATAAACAAAACAAAAATATGTGTGTGTGTGTAAGAGAGTCTCAAAAACATACCCCAAACTATTAAGCAGTGGACATCTCTGGGGAGAGGGATTTAGAGTAGTTGAGAAGGAAGAGATTGCTCTTTTAAAATATTTTATCCTCTCTGAGCTTTAAATGGCATGTATTACTCTCTCTCTCTCTCTCTGGTAGACAAATTATTTATCTGTAGAGTGAAGATGATTTATAACTAAACTCGGACAGTATTTTCTAAAACCCTTAATATTTTAAAATGGTGATATAATTAACGTAAAATTCACCATTTTAAGATGATTTACAATTCAGTGGTTTTTAGTATATTCACAAGGGTGTGCCACCATCACCACTATCTAAGCCCAGAACATTTTTCACCCCCCAAAAAACCGTACGTCCATTAGCTTTCCCTTCCCAATCCTCCCCTCCCCCAGCCTTAGGCGACTACTTATCTACTTTTTGTCTTTTATGGATGTGCCTATTCTGGACATTTCACATAAATGGAGTCATATAATACATGGTCTTTTCTGTCTGGCTTCTTTCAATTAGTGTAGTGTTTTCAAGGTTCATCCATGTTGTGATATGTGTCAGTGCTTCAGTCCTCTTAATGGCTGAATAATAATCCACTCTCGGATATATCGCTGTGAATAGTGGTGCTACGAACATTTGTGTGCAAGGGTTTGTATGCACGAACATAGGAGAATTTTCAATTCTCTTGGGTACATACCTAGGAGTGGAAGCATGTGTTACTCTCATAATGAAAACAACATTTTCAGATCGCTTTGTCTTTATCTGGCAGAGTTGGCCCCATAAAATGCACTAAAACAAAGAGTGACTATTTCTTCTGAATCTTAATAAACCATCACTAATATCAAGGCTCAGTGATGGGAGAGACTAAGCAGGAATATCCACAAGAAGACAAGAACACAGAAAGCAGTTTAAAACACAAGACTACCTTAAACTTGAAAATGCTCCTACCTTTTGACCCTATAATTCCAGTTGTATCGTAAGAAAATAATCTCACATGTGAACAAAGACTTGTTCACAAAAATGCTCATTGTGGCCTTATTTATAAAAGTGAAAAAAATGACAAGCACCTAAGGGTCCGACAAGAAAAGGATAGTTAGGGAAATTATGGAACACTGTATAATGAAATATTATATAGTAATTAAGAAAGCACTTAAGACATATGAGGAAAAGTAGGATATAAAATAATACTATTTACACATCATATATGAAAATTAACTCAAAATGGATCAAAGAGCCAAATGTAAGAGCTAAAACTATGAAACGCTTAGAACGAAGCATAAGTAAATGTCTGTGACCTGGGACTCCCAGAAGAAAACATAGGTAGTAAACTCTTTGACATCAGCATTAGCAGTATCTTTTTAGATATGTCTCCCCAGACAAGGGCAACAAAAGCAAAAATAAACAAATGTCATTACATTCAAATAAAGTTTTTGCACAGTGAAGGAAACCATCAACAAAACAAAAAGGCAATCCACTGAATGGGAGAAGACATTTGCAAATGACACATCCAATAAGGGGTTAATATCCAACACATATAAAGAACTCAAATAACTCAACATCAAAATAACAAACAATTAAATTAAAAAATGAGCAGAGGACCTGGACAGACATTTTCCCAAAGAGGACATGTCACTAGTCATCAGGCTAACACAAATCAAAACCACAATGAGGTACCACCTCACACCTGTCAGCATGTCCATCATCAAAAAGACAACAAAGAGGTAAGTGTTGGAGAGGATGATGGGAAAAGGGAACCCTAGTTGAGTAACTGTTTTGTGTACCTAAAACTAACAAAATGCTGTATATTAACTATATTTTAAAAAAATGTTTGTGACCTTGAGTATGACACCCAAACTCAAATAACAAAAGAGAAAAATAGATACATTGGACTTCATAAAACTTGAAAACCTTTGTACATCAAAGGACACAATTAAGAAAGTTAAAAAAAAAAGAGACAAGCCACAGAATGGGAGAAAATATTTGCAAATCATATATCTGATATATGGTAAAAAATATAAAGAATATAAAGAATATATTGAGAATATATCAAAAATTCCTACAACTCAATAATAAAAAGACAAACAATCCAATTTAAAAATGGGCAAAGAACTTGACAGACATTTCTCTAAAGAAGATACACAAATGGCCAATAAGCACATGAAAAAAATGTTTAATGTCATTAATCATTAGGAAATGCAAATCAAAACCACAATGAGATACTTTACACCCATGAGGATGGCTCTAATGAAAAAAAACACAAAAAAACAAAAATAACAAAGAATGTAGAAAAATCAGAACTCTCTTACACTGGTAGTGGGAACGTAAAATGGTGGTGATCTGCTGTGGAAAACAATTTTGAGGTTCCTCAAGAAGTTAAATATAGAGTTACAATATAACCCAGCAATTCCTCTCCCAGATGTAACTGCAAGAGAACTGAAAACATATGTTCACACAAAAAATGAGCACACAAGGAAACAACTCAAATGTCTGTTAACTGACAACTGGATAAACAAAATGCATTGCCATATAATGGAATATTATTCAGCCATAAAAAAGACTGAAGTACTGATACATGCTATACAATAGATGAACCTTGAAAACACTATGTGAAGTGAAGGAAGCCAGGTACAGAGGCCATAATTATATGACTCCATTTATATAAAAAAGTCCAGAATAGGCTAAGACATAAAGATAGAAAGTAGATTAGTAGTTGCCTGGGGCTGTGGGGGAAGGAGGAAATTGGAAGCAACTGTTTTTGGGGGGTGGGGTGGGGTGTTCTTTTGGGGGCAGTGAAAATATCCTGGAATTGGATAGTTGGGATGGTGGCACAACCTTGTGAATATACTAAAACTAAAAAATAAATAAAAAAGGAATTGTACACTTTTAATGGGAAGTTTTATGTGAAATTTTGTTATATGAATTATATTTCAATTTAAACAAATAAGCAGAGAAAAATGTATTTAAAAGGTGCAATTTCAATTGCTTAAAATGTACATACAGAATGAACATACCCAAATCCTCATCTGATTGATGGGAAAACGAAGGACTTTTTTTTCTGCTTTTCCATTCTTGCCTGTAATTTCCGTATTTTCTATTTTGAGCATGTGTTACTTTCTTTTCAGAAACAAACAGAATCTTCTACTAGGATGTTATTCAAATGAAGGAATATATTCCTTTACCACCAAATAAAGCATTTATAAAATATCTTGAAACACGAAAGGGGGCTCACTGGGTAAGGGAAAACTATGTCCTTCTTTAGGACAGAAGACCTTGTACTGTAGCAGAATTGCCCAGACTATGCCTCCTCTGACACACTCTTCCTAATGCAGGAGTGAAGTTGGCGGAAGACTGAGGTGTAGGGTGAGCCACTCTGTGTGGGCTTTTGTAAGGAGTAAGACTTTTACAAACACTCTTATGCTCAATCCGTATGGACAAAAATCATACCTACAGCTTCCATATTTATAATGTAATTTTAAAAACTGGGCAAATGAAACTGTATATTAAAATGACCCCTATAAGCCAAAAGACGATTCTATTTAGAAAGGCAACTTATGCAATGGCCAAGGAAAGGAGAAACCCAGCTGCAAGAAATGGGAAAAAAATTAAATTTTATTTTTAAAAAAAATCTCCCAAATTCATTGAGCCAGTTATAAAAACATAACCCGATCTACTCTGCTTTCATAGAGGCTGAATATAATATTTACCTTGAATGTATAATCACCGAGTCACTAATAATGCATATGGGTATAGTTAAATCACATCCAGACATCTGCTTTTAATTTCAAGGCATTTTAATTTACAGACTATTTTGAATCCCTCCTAAAGGGTCAGGAGTTGAGACAATTAGCGAAAAGCAGTGGCAGCTCAATTCTTTCAGTAACAGTGACAGCACTGGACATTACAAACTTGTTAGGGCTAGTACAATAAAACCCAAACAAATCCTGTCCGCAAGGTTCTCTCAGTCTACATTTCTAGCAGATGTCAAAGTCCCATCTGCCACAACAGAGCAAGAGGTGATGCATCACGCTGATCAGCTAGGAGAAGCTAAACAGGCAGATTTTCCCAGGTGAGCTGTCGTCCCTCAAGCGCACCCTCACTGTTCCACTGTCAATCAGACAAGGGTGGAGACAGGTGGGCTCGGGAGGGTCTCTGCTCAACCTGGCTCCTTGGCTGACTTATCTGCTCCATAACTTTCCAAGAAATTCACTAACTTTCTATGAAATTTGGCATTTGTTATAGGGTATCAAGATATACCTTGGTTCATTTTGTAGTTTATTCTGATACTCGGAAATAAAATGTTGGCCACAAAAGATTTAAAAAAACAAAACAAAACAAAAACCAGCCGGAGAGCAAGGCAGCATGAGGAGAAGGTAAAGAGACAAGGAACAGGGGTCTTCAGGCGGAGTGCTCAACAGGTAGACTGGGAGTCAGGTCGGTGGGAGCCCTGGACCAGCCCAGGCCAGCCTCTTCCCGGCGTTGTCTGCTGGGCGCACGGCCAGTGGCCACGACTAATCTGACCGGGCCTCTGCTATAGGTGAAGAAGGTGTGGCTCAACTTTGTCCACAGCAAAGTGATGGCAGGACCAAGCTCAAAGTGAGTATCACCTACAGAGAGAAGCACGGCCTTCACATCTTCCCACAGCAGGTAGCAGTGAACCAATTCTCCCAGACCTGGCCTGCCTTGTTTAAGAGACCACAGGAGTTCTGTTGCCTTTCTAGAAACTAATGTTTAAGGGAAAAATCCTCGAAGGCTACGGAGCAGTCACTGTCAGGACTCGGAATGCAGAATCGCTGGGTCATCAGAACTGGAACAAAGAACAGCCAGGGGGGAGGTGTCTGACTTAAAGAAGTTGAACAATTTTGAGAAACCTGTGGAGAAAGCAGCTAACCAACGGGAGGGGAGGATAAAGAACTCATGGCTCAGCAGGATTTTTCTGGCCAAGGATTTGTAACCTGAAACTCTCTGCAAACTTGATAGGAGAGGAAGCAACCACTGAACAATCGGAGGAGATATTTGTAAATCAATTATGGCAGAAAATTTCAAAAATGGAGGACCAAAAAGGAAGGGACTGGTGAAAAGGTTCAAGTGCTGCTAGCTGACCGTGCATCTGCTGGGTGGCGGAAGGCTGCCCTCCAGGAGCAGGGCCCTGGCAGAGCGAGTGGACATGGAGCGAGGCCCTGCTGCCAAAACGCAGCACCTCCAGCCAGTCAGCTCTAAGACAGAGTAGGTTCCAGTCAGCCACCTGCCACTCGGCCATCCCTAATCCTGTTCTCTACAGAAAAGCACTGTTCTTCACAAATTTCCATATAGCGTCTGCCAGTTTTTCACGGTCTCTACATGGTTGCCCTGTTCAGTTGCCTCACCTTGTTTAGAGGGGCCTTTCCTGACCATGTTACTCTGGCTCTTTTGACCTTTGGGGCATTTCCTAGCACAAGAGAGACCTGATGTGTTCTGGGACAGCCCCAAGTTTACAGGCTATCCTCGGCCATTTATTCCCCCGTAACCTGTAACTCCCTAAATGTGAAATCAAAATCACCAGGAAGTAGGGTCCAGCCAAAGGAGGGGAAGACTAGCTCAAAACAGGTGTTTGGCACTGATGCTATTCAAGCATCCTTCATTGGGACCTATTAGCTGGGTCACTGGTTCGTAGAGCCTGCCTTTACGCTCTACCAACCCTGTCCAGCGGGAAGCCATGGGCACTCAGGGAGGCATTCCCAGGTGGGGCCTGTGCTCAATGCTTAAACTTCCTCGTCCCCAAGCAGATCTCTGTAGGGCTGAACTGAGAGCCATGGGAGTCTCTGCTTGAAACCAGGCCCAAAGCATGGCGTGGGTAGGGCAGAGAGAAGAGCCAGCATGAGGAAATCAGGCAGGCACTGACGTTAACCAAATACTTCTCAGGAGAGACGCACGCTTCTTTCAGTGGCATTGCTGTTACCTATTTCCTTCTGCGACTTGCATGTTCGTTTGTTTTTCGGCCTATTTTGCCCTTGTTACTAAAAAGAAATCAATTCTGAACATGAATTAACAAGCAGAGGAGAGCATGTACATATATATTTGTTAAGTACGGAAAGAGCGCTTTGTGGTTCAGCCGCATTTTATTTTGATAAAGTCATGAGTGGCACTGAGTAGGTAGGGCCTTGTGGTCTTGCCTTAAAACCGAGTGCTGCCGCCACCACTAGTGAGCCCAGTGCCCTGAGACACCTACTCTGAGGCAGGCCTTGGGGGGCAAAGAGGAGATCCCACTGAAGTCCCAGGATTTTAGGAGTGGAAGGGTGGGGGGTAGAGAAGGTAGCAAAGGCGAAGGGTAAACAAGTGAACAGGACTCCAGCACCAATCTCTGCACTTACTCCCCTGCTTCAGTCACAGCAGCTCACTTTTGCTGTATTTACATGCAAGCTGCACAGCCTCGGGTAAGCTGCCAATGAGTATAGCGCCTACCTTCTCCAGCTGATGGAGCAAAGTGATGGAATTTAAGCAAACGCACCTAGCACACTATGGAACACACAGTGGACGTTCAAAGTATCTTAGCTATTATTCTCTGTGTGGATTCCACGTTAGTGTTTGTTAGAAGAAAGAGTTTGGAAGTCACTGATTTGGCCCATCTCCCTCATTTAAAAAAAAAACAAACCTGAAAAATAAAGTATGTAAATGCAAAAAATATGTTTCAAAAGTATGCAACTGATTTTGTATAAGAAAAATTCAAACAAAATACCAGAGTAGAATGAAAAAAAAATTCTTTGCTTTTCTACCTACTCTCACTCCAACTTCCTTCCCCAGAGATATCCGCTGTTATTATTTCCAGACCTTTTTCTTACACACTTACATACATAAACATGCTTTTTGCTTTTTACATAAGTGGAATTATACCATATGTACTGGCCTGCAGCTTATAGTTTGCACTTAACATTGTATTTGAGAGGGTTTTTTTTTCTATGATAGCACAACTGGATCTATCCCCCATTCTACCCCTTTTAAACTGCTGTACACTACTCCACAGTGTACAATAAAATACCACATTTTATTTAACCATTCTTCAACGATGGACATTATGGAAATCTCTTTTTTTTTTTTTTTTGCTTTTAAGGCTGCAATTCATCTTTTTGTTGGTGGATTTGTTGGATCCCCTCTATATGTGTGGCTTTTTTTGTAGACTTCATATCTAGATATGAAATTGTTGCCTCACAAGGCATGCGCATTTATATATATATATATTTTTTAAAGGAGGATGCAGCTCACAGTGGCCCATGCGGGGATCGAACCGGCAACCTTGGTGTTATGAGCACTGAGCTCTAACCAACCGAGCTAACTGGCTGCCCCCGGCATTTAAATGTTTGATACATAATGACAATTCACTCTCCAACAAGTCTGTATCAACTTGTACACTAGCACTAAAATTCTATATTGTTAGTCTTACAATATTTTTGGCCAACCTGATGTATGAAATTAGTATTTTGTTCTGTTTTTTTCATGTTTATTAGCCCACTGTATTTCTTCGATGAATTTCCTGCTAAAACCTGTACTCATTTTTCTAATGGGTCTTTTCTGCACTGATTTTTAAAAAAATTCTTTATGTATGCTGGATATTGATCATTTGTCTTATATAGGTTAAACTGGTTTTTCCTGGTTTGTCGTTTACACCTTAATTATGTTTATGGTCTGTTTTTCCAAACAGAATTTTGTTCTTTTTATGTTGTCAGATCTTTCAGGACTTTTCTTTATGGTTTCTGGGTTTTATGCCTTGTTCATTCCCCCTGGTACTCTGTTATTGAAGGATACTATCTAGTCATTTAACAGAGCAGACAGTTCACTGAGTTATAGCAGAGTCACGACATGGTCACAAGTTTCTCTTGACTGCTGGGTCAAGGATTTTCCTACCAAATCACATCACTTCTCTGTTACTAGCAGTTTAAAAAAAACACAAATCCAGTTTTAAAAGCAATTCAACAGGTCTGACTCTCTCAGCTTTGATTTCTTCCTCTCTCTCCTCATTCCTACCTGCCTGCATGTGGTCCGTGTATTCTTTGCATGACTAGGGAACAGAGATGAGTCAGCCATAATTCATGCACTCACGGTCTGTGCGTGTATAATGATGTATACAGAAAGTACCATAAAAGATAAAAATCTGGTTTCCCCGTGGATAGGAAATCAGAAGAAAGCGTACTGTGTTAGCAGGGGGCCTGGATTTCCAAAAGAGAGGTTTTCAGAGAGACACTTTTGCCTAGTCTTTGATTACAAGGAGACGAAATGATTTTCACCAACACCACCACATCCCACCTTTCCAATGGAGGCGCATAATCCTCAGATCTCGTACCTTTGTGTTTAATCTTTTAGTATCTCTCTGACCTGCAGCTCTCCATACTGGCTTTGAAGTTCATAGACACGTGCTGACCTGGTTTGCTCACCAGAAGACGTTAAGAAAACAAACCCTCATGTAAAAACATACCTAATTATAATACAATGTGATAGTTAATAAAGTAATAAGGTATTTGTGCCTGAATAAGTCAGGCCTCCTTGACTCACAAAATTGATAGTCTGTAAAATGGGGCCAATATTTCGATAAAATGATGACAGGCCATTCTAAAAACATGAAGTACCGCCTAAGAGACAAACAATAAATCCATGCAGAGTACTCTGCATCATCACTGCTCACAGGAATTGAGCAAAATCCCTGGAATGGGGGATTAAGCACTTGAGCCAATGGTGGAATCACCATACTGTGAAAGAGTGAAGTGAAGCCCACCCACCCTACCCACGGAGTTCACGTTCTGGCCTCTCTCAGGAAGGTCTTACCAGGGTTCCATCTGTCAGGGTGCAGCCAGAAAAGCGTTTTGCAAGAAACCCTTCAAAGTTAGTTGTTCTCTGAATAGCAAAAAGAAGCAATTTCACTTCAATTTCCTTAGCTCTGGTACGCATAATCTTGCCAAGTTCTGTCCTTCAAAGCAAAGAGGTAAGAACACTGTCAAACAAACGGCTCATTCAAGATAAGACAACGTAAATGGTTTTAGCTTATATTAAAAAAAACAAAAAAAGGTTACCAGAGGGTAAGGGGGGAGGGGGGTGGGAGACGAGGGTAAAGGGGATCAAATATATGGTGATGGAAGGAGAACTGACTCTGGGTGGTGAACACACAATGGGATTTACAGATGATGTAATACAGAATTGTGCACCTAAAATCTATGTAATTTTACTAACAATTGTCACCCCAATAAACTTTAAAAAAAAAGTATACAATCCTGAGGTCTGTTACCGACTTAGTTTAATGCTAGGGGAATAGAAATACATAATCTAAATAAGAATTTTTAAGGTGAAATTGTCCACCAGTCAAAAAAAAAAATCAAGGTTTACCGACACCAATTTGTTTACACTCTTACTAGTATTTTTATGCATTTTAATTTTTTAATAATTTGTTACTAATACATACGAAACACTCAGTATTTTATAAAAAATGCATATATTCTATATAATTTCAGAAGTATTAATTACTGAATTACAAAGCCCTCCATCAGCCAGAGCTCAATAACCATCTCCTTCATCGAGAACAGGAACCCTGGGACTACATGTGGGCGACTGGAATCCCCACGTGAAAAGTAACACGTACCCGTCCAGGTGGTTCCTGCCTGCTTATGTGCCACTCAAGCATTCTGTTTCAGAATGTAAGTTGTTCCGGAGCGGTGACACGACAGCTCTCGGTGAGTACTGAGCAATGATCATCTTCCCCCACAAATAAATGACAAAATCAAACAAAGATCTTCTGAGTTTATTTGAGAATTATGTATCTGTAGGATTTTAGCCAAGATTCAAACAATGAAGCTTAGCAGCAACGCTGCCATTAGCTGACACAGTAGCAGGTTTGTTGGCTTTAGAACTTCCAGTCTCCTGAGGAGTCAGTTTGCAAGTCACTGAACTACCGGCTAACGAACACTGCTTATTAATTCCTCAAGGAATTCGCTCTTTCTTTGCTAATCAGGACTTAGAAAAGTGACAACCAGAACTGACCTTGAATCAACACTAAAAGGTTATCTAAATCTATGGTAGCAAATGTATTTCTTAAAAGAACAGACGCATAGAAGGTACAATACGAAGAGTAAACCTGAATGTAAACTATGGACTCTGGGTGATAACGTGTCAGTGTAGGATCACCGATTTAACACATGTACACTCTGGTGGTGATGCTGATAACTGGGGAGGCTGTGTGTGTGCAGGGCAAGGGCATATGGGTAATCTCTGCATCCTCCTCTCACTTTCACAGTGAATCTAAAATTGCTCTAAAAAAGGGGCGGACAGATGGCTCAGTTGGTTAGAGTGAGCTCTCAACAACAAGGTTGCCAGTTCGATTCCCGCATGGGATGGTGGGCTGCGCAGCCTGCAACGAAGATTGAACACGATGACTGGACTTGGAGCTGAGCTGTGCCCTCCACAACTACATTGAAGGACAATGACTTGGAGCTGTTGGGCCCTGGAGAAACACACTGTCCCCCAATATTCCCCAATAAAATTTAAAACAAAAAAAAAAAAACACATTCAATTAAAAAAAAATAAAGTTGCTCTAAAAAATAAAATCTATTAGAAAAAACCAAACAGCCAATATCCCTTAAAACATTCTCACCCCTGCCACAACGTGCCTAAAGCATGCAACTTGACTGTACTCTCTCTGGTTTTAAGAAAGACGACTATCATGAATTACTTTAAGGTGGCTGAGTTACACTTAGATATGGAACTTTTCTTTATTCACCAGGAATTAATGTAATTGTGCACTATTAGAAAGGAATATACAACTAATAAAACCCAGTTACCACTACTATTGTGGTAGAGCTGCAAGTGAAAAATTAAAAAAATGGGACTCTGGCTTTAGCATTGCCATAGTAAGATACACTGATCTAACCTTCTTGGGCTTTAATTCTTAGGTAACAAGGGACTATCTGGCCCTGGGCCACACTCACGGACACTGAAGACAGGATGAATGAGTGAAGGTCTTTAAAATGCTGAGAACACTGAGGCGCCAATATTATTAACTATCCAAAGACTATAAATACTATATTAGGGGTGGGAAATTTTGTTCAACAAATATTTCCTGATGGTCTATTATGTCACTGAAGTAGATACTACCCCTGTCCCTGTGGAGCTATCTATCAAGTCAGAAAAGCAAAATGTTGATGGATGTATACTCTGCAAACTGATATATGTGATTCAGACATAGGGGAAAATGTGGGGTGATGAATCAATACAAGTAAATTCGGTTGATGAGTCTTGACTTGGTGAGGTCAAGAAGGCAGGTTATTCAAGGAAAGGGCCAGGCCAAAAGAAAGTTCTGGAGCAAAGATGGGTGCAGCGTGTGGGGTGGTAATTGGGTATGAGGGTACTATCCATCATCTGGTGGCGTCAGGAAGTGATTTCAATCCATAAGACAACATGGAACTGAGAGGGGGACTGATTTCAATTAACACCAAAACCAGCAGAAAGTGGATGCTACCTTGTGATGTGGCAAAATTCGACTGCAATCCTCTCGGTCATGTACCACTCACGTGGAAACATTCGGCCGTATTTCTCCTCATAGTCCACAAGCTGGCGTTTGATCCAGGCATAGCGTCTGTCGATTTTGTCCAGCCAGGCAACCTTAGGAAACCAGGGAACAAAATCCACCCCAGTACTTAGTAGTGCTGACAGTTTAAGGAAACAGCAAAAGCACAGAACCAAGAAAAACACAACCAAACTCTCTATTTGTCATGGTTTTAAAGAACCTAGGCTGCTTTTTCTACTTGATCCAGAAGTTCTTACTCTGGGGCCCATGATTGGGCTTCAGAGGTCTATAAATTTCCTGAAACTATCTGCAAAGTATTCTGCAAAGGTGCCTTTTCCTGGGGAGAAGACCTGTAGCTCTCATTAATGTCTCCAATGGGTCAGTGACCCCAAAATGGTTAAGAACCCTGAACTTGTAAAGTTAGCCTTTAGGATTCACGGTTCAACAATGAACACTTTAAGACAGTAATACCAATAAACTGAAAATTAGTAGACTTGAGAGCATTCAATTTTCAACACAATTCAAATGTAACATCTGATCTCACTTGGTCAATACTTACATCTTGGTTTTCTTGAAAAAGTACTAGATACTCTGACAGATGCTGTTTAATAAACTTTTTGATGATATCCTGTTTGATTCTGGGGTCCAAAATATTAGCAACCAGACATGCATCTCGAAGGACATTGCTGGGTCCTCCGGGCCTCTGTTAAAACAAACAACACACACCAGTTCAAAAGCCAGAAACAACCTCTAAATCTCATGGCCTCTGACAGCTGCTACTTCTTGTTCCGCTCTTGGAATTATTATTACTCCCACTCCCCTGACACTCATTCTTCTGCTGTGTCAGATGGATATTTCAGTTTCGTGTTCCTCGATGAGAGAATCATTAAGCTAGTCTGCAGTAGCCAGGATGAAAGCTACTCTGTGAATCAGCAATGAGACATTTTGGAAGACAGGGCCAGTAACGAACATAGGGAATTCTGCTTTCTGAACACTGACACTGAAACACTTTGTGGAAGAGCCCTAAGAGTCAGAATGATCCCAGTCTCACTCATATGTGCCCCTTTCCCGATTCCGACCTCAGGGTCCTTTTCTTAAGGTGCTACATTTGTGTCAAACAGTATGGTGGCATTTAAAACCTAAAACCAGGTTCCAAACCACCAGGCTTGTTTCAAACACCCAGATATGCAGCCAAAGGTGAAATAGTACGGTATCAGCCCCTTTACCTAAAAAGAACAGTAGAAAGACATGGAGGGGCTGTATTGATACATCAAAATGGGAAGGCCTTTGTTATTATCGAAAGCAATTCAATCTCACTGAACTTTTCTTTATATAGTAACTCACTGAATGAACATGGCTGGCTGGCTGGATTATAGTAAAAAGAATACTTGGAATCTACTCTTGGCTTGGCTAAACAGCCATGCAGCTTTGCTGCAGTTATTGAACATTGTCTGAAAAATAGCCGACTTTAACTAGGTGATAAGTAAGGTTCTTCCAAATCTTTGTGTTTTGTTTTGGTCAAGTCTGTCCAATTTATCCATCTCAACTGAAATTCAAGTGTTGCACAGGCGTTACCTAAGCTGCCTTTGAGCTAAACTGTTAAAATGCTGACTAACTCCATGCTGAGTGGCTGTCAGGTCACCTACTGAGCACAAGGACTACTCAGCTCTTGCTTCCAGACGAAAGTGTTTGATCTGATACAGAAACCACAGAAGCCAAAACTCATGGGCTCATGGGTTCGTATTTTTTCATTTAAATAGAACTTCAGGGGGCAGACGGGTGGCTCAGATGGTTAGAGCGCGAGCTATGGGCAATGGGGCTACTGGCTCGATTCCCATATGGGCCAGCAAGTTGCGTCCTCGCATCTAGAATGAAGTCAATGAGCTGCCGCTCAGCTCCCGGGTGGCCAGATGGCTCAGTTGGCTGGAGCGCGGGCTCTCAACCACAAGGTTGCCGGTTCGACTCCCACAAGGGATGGTGGGATGCACCCCCTGCAACTAAGATTGAAAATGGCAACTGGACTTGGAGCTGAGCCGCGCCCTGCACAACTAGACTGAAGGACAACGACTTGGAGCTGTTGGGCCCTGGAGACACACACTGTTCCCCAATATTCCCCAATAAAATTAAAACAAAATAACAACAAAAAACTTCATAGGTTACAGTGGATAAGTTTTTTTTTTAATACTATGAGTTCCATTTGTGAAATAGAAATAGTAGCACAAAACCTTTAAGAAAAGTCAATAGCCATTAAAGAGGGGAAAAAAACAACTGAAAAAACACACACAAAAAACCACTGTCACCCAGTCAGAGAAAAGGGAAGCGAGTTGTTAAAGAAAACCATTTTAACTTCATCTGCCTGGTGGGCTCTGGGAAAAAGATGTAATGTAGGTCACGGTTAGTTTCTCCTAAATAATGAAACTGGGCTTCATCCACATCTTCCTGAAAGTTCTAGAAACTGGGATGGACAGTAGAGTATGGAGTAAAGCAGATCCTGGACTAAGAAGAGTCTGGTGCTTACAATTTGTGACTACCTTACAATCCCTTTTCACAGAATGGCTTTCCAACATCCACTCTCCACAGTTATACCAAATGAATAAGGATATGAAGTCCTCAAAGAAACATGCTTTACAAATACAACATGATTCCCAGAAGACAGCCACAATATGGGCAGACATTAAAATCAGGAGCAGGTTTCCGAGAGAAAGTCATAATCTACAAAGCCAGAGCAGCTACCCCCACTACTTCTTAAGTTTCTTTTATGGAGCACAAAGAAAAACGATTAAGATATTTCCAGTTATTGAATTATACAGCAGATCCAGGAAACGTTCCTTGGCTCTGTAAATGAACATATATATCCGCCATCTCCACCCACCAAGTTCAGTGAGGAATGCTGCTTGCGCGTGTATACTTCAGCTAGCTCACCTCTACGTTAGACAATTCTTTCTCTTGAAGTAGCTCAAATAATAGAGAAAAAAAGCTTCTGAAGGTTATTCCCTCCCCAACACATGCAAAGCATTAAGATTACGTCTGCTACAATTTAAAGGACAAAGCTAAAAGCAGTTAACCATGCACAATGACAGCCAAGTGAGGCAAAGCTTGTTACATGAGAGGTGTAACCAATAGCTCACAAGTGAAATACTGTGGGCTTCCCAGACACAACACAAACAGCTATGCTACCAGTGAGAGCAAAAGGGATTAATTCCAAAGAACAGGTCTCTGATCATTAAAAAACGAGTCTCCTACCCATGTCCCTCCAAGTTACATAAGCCTGTGGACTTTCCTCCCAGTTGTCTTTTCACCAAACTGTAACCAATAAGTTATGTAACAATCCTAAAAAACACTGCAGCTTGAAGATTTCTTTTGTAAACACAGCCATGAGAAAAAAGGAATTTACTGGGCAGACGAGAGATTAGGTTTGACACACATTAAATTAGACTGAAAACAAATCCTCACTTTTTGATGCTGAGAGAACACAGATGAGGAATCAACATTGCTTTGGGATATTTAAAATCAAGGATGGTCTCTTACCCTGAACCTTTGGCAAACAGACTTAGGGCTGCCAGCAAACACTTTTGGAATGATAAACGGAAATAGTAACTGTAGTGAATGTGAATTAGGTAAGAATGGGGATAATATCTAAAGACTGGAGAGAAAATGCAAAACAATACCTTGGTTCCCTGGGAAGGAAATGCTTCTTCAAAATCGGCCAGGATTTGCTGCCCTAACTCAGTCTGGGCAGCCTTCACCCTGTAGGGAAAAGAGAACATATCACTGCCTGGGGTAATTTTCAATCATCCACAAATAAAGATCTATAGGGGTCAGAACTGGTGGAGTCTTTAGAGATCTCCAGGCAGAGGGAGGGGTGGCTAGATAAGAGAGGTCACAAACTATTTAGTTGGTGCAAAAGTAATTGCGGTCTTTGCAATCATTTTTAACTTTTTAAACCACAATTACTTTTGCACCAGCCTAATAGCTGGAAGCCCGTTTCTGACCAGGACCACGGCCAGGACCACGTAGCCAATTTATTCTCACGATGGATTTTCTCTATCACACGCCTATCGTGAGATAGTATATGTTAACCTTTACAAAATGTCATTAGGGGGTAGTTATACTGTGGGAAAATGCTGTATAATGCCCAAATCAAATATCAAGCCATTTTGGATTATGGGTATAACTGCTCTCCCACTCCTGGGAGTAAAGAATGGGAGGGCAGAGCTGGTTTTTTTTCCAACCCAGAAATCAACCTCAGGATCCTAAGTTTTAACAAATGAACAAAAAGAATGTTTCCTCAGGTGAAAAGGAAAAAGGCCCAAAGGATCAAATGAACTGCTAATTGACAGTGAAAGCCTCTGAATGAAGATGGAGGTTCACTTGGGAAGAGTGTAATTACAAAGACCGAGTTAGGACAACAAGGAGCAGCAGTTAGAAAGGGGAGGTCAGTATTGAACACGGTCGCTTGCATGCACACTAGGAGCTCGATAAATACCTTTCAGCTTAAATGGAAGGGAAAGGAAAAGCAGCTGGGATGGGAAAGGACCCTGCTATACCCGCGTCCTCCACCAGCAGCACGCCCCGCACCAGCCGCATGCCCCACACAAGCCACATACCCCGCACACCCCGCACTAGCCGCACGCCCCGCACCCCAGCACGCCCGGCATCAGCCACACGCCCCGCACTAGCCAGCCCCAACAGAGCCCCAGTGCAGAGCAGAGGAGCTCTGAGGCTGCTGCTCAACTGCCCTGAGCCTGAAGCAAATTTTATCTTTGCTCAAAGCACCATAAAATAGTGTTCTCCCTTCCTAGGTCTCCACCCTGTTACTTTGGAATTAACTTTATGAAGTCCTAGAAATAGTGAACGGCTCAAAACCACAATTTCTCTGGCTACTAGGCAGTGCCTAGCAACCTACTGAGTTTTTTTTTTTTTTTTAATGGGGGAATAGGCGGGACCCAAAACAGTCTGATTTTTCTGTGGCACAGTTATAATTATGTTCTATTTCAAATACTTTCCAGGGTTTTCCCACTATCTTCAAAACGTTTAAAACCACTCTGATAGGTGGGTTTGCAGCCTTTTTAGTCAGTTGTCAAGGGGCTAGGAATGACCGAGATAAGGCTATTATTACGGCATTAGCCCCCAAATCAGAATCAGGACCATCCATCTAGAGCTGCCCAATACACAATGGGAAACATTTCTTCTGATAGGAAAGAAAAGAATAAGCTTTTGTAAAATCGTATCTTGTAAGTCTTGTGACTCTACACAGTGGGCCAGGCAGACAGTCTGCCCTGAGCCAGGTCACAAGACAGCTCCAGGGCGTCAGGCCCCTCTGCTCCTGCTCTCCTCCTGGCAGCACACAGATAGCACGTTCCCTCCTAAGCCCCCGCGACAACGCCTGAAGGACAAGGCCTGCACCCGGCCAGGGTCACTCACAGTCACATTCTCGGGGCTCCTGAGCATCTCAGTGATACTTAGGTCCCAGCTCTGCCTCTGTCACCCCACTTAGCCCACCATCCCTTAACTCCATCTTCTGGCTCGGTTGGAAATTGAGGTGCCTGAAAGTCAGTCAGAGGCTTGGTACGTCCAGCGTGCGGAAGAGAGAGCGAAGTACCAGACTGGGATTTGCAGACCACCTTGCCATCTTCTCCCATCCATTTTCAAAGTCACCTCTTGAGATAGTCTAGACTTAGCTGTGCCTCTCCTGAGCTATGTGGAATCATGAGTACTTCATTTCCCCTATGTGGGTTATAGCTAAGAACAGCTGCGAAATAAGAGGGTGGGTGGGGATGGAGACCTGTACGAGATGCCCTTCAGTATCCTCGCCAGTACGGATCATTCTACAACCCCCCCCTTACAGTGCTAGCTGGCAGCAGCCATCTTTACAGATGACGCCAAGTCGGATGTGTAAGTAATGTTGGAGCAGAAAAATAAGTTTCTGCACATAAATGTTTCCAGTTTCTGGAGGGTCTGTCAGTGACTCGGATGAAAGAGCAACCATTCCCCTACTGACACTCATGGTGGTAGCTACAAATCCAAACCATGATTCCATGTCTTTTCCGGGTGAGATGTGAATAGCAGTCTGTACAATCAGTTGCCTAAACAGGATCCTAGAAACAAGTTCATTGCTTCGAAGAAGCTATTTTTAGCTTCCCTCCTTTATATTCCTTTCTCTTCTAACAATGAAAAGTAAATTCCTAACTGTAAAGAGATGGAGCGACTGAGACTTGGTTAGTAGAGCATATACACAGGTTGAACTACCAAGATTTCCTTGTCATTCTTATGACAATTAATCCACAACTAATAGAGAGTAGCACAGTAAATAAAAATTCCTCCTGGCATCCAAATAAGGTTGGCCTCCTGGCAACAAAATGTTCATCACGCTTAGCAAATGAGTCACTGTGCAGCCCAGAAAGGACGGTCAACCAACTGGCTTCTAGCATCCTCCATGCCATATGACTAAGTGCTGTTTAAAGGTGCCCTTTCCTAAATGTGTTACCAATTTTCACAAGGGGTAGGAGCAGAGGGACAGCAAATTATGAAAATTATTTAGACATTTGTGGATAAAATAACCCCAGTGCTTCTATTCCCTTGTGAAGGACAGTCCCAAAGGAAATATCCGTAACAGTTCACAATAAACTGAACTCCCAAATACACAGTCTGTCCTGGAAAGAATGGTCAGTCAGAGGAGTCTAAGACGCTCCATTTCCAAATAGACAGGCTCTATAATCTCAACCCAGAATCTTCGAGTGACTCCGGAGGATGCTTCTGAGATCATCAAGTACAACCCTTACACTTTTGTAACAATTCTTTCAGAAAACTTGTCAGAGTCACACAGCTAATCAGGCCTTTTCGTTCTCTACTTTACTTTTATCACTGTACCATGTGATCCCAACCTGCCAAGTATCTCTCACATACGAGATTAGAAATAGCCCTGAAACACAGTTTTTAATTCAAGGGTTTCATGGGTTTCAAGTGAATACAAGAATCTTCCATTCTTTCGCAGGACATACTGACTGATTACGAGAAACATTTGCTTTCATGGATATTCTTAAGTCAGGAGGATTTGAAATGTAAAGATAATATTAAAGAAAAAAAATCTTTCCTTCAACGCTACATTAATGTTTAAGCATTTTCCAGAAGGGTAGTTGGAAAAAAATAGCTATTTTCAAATCAAGGTCCATTAACTTCATATTTCAAATGTACAGGCGAAGATTTCAGAATGCAACCTTTTGCATGATTTCTACAATTTATAGACAGCAAGCTATTAAATGAGAGAAACTGAAGCAATGCATAGGGTGTAACTCTCCTGCCCTCTCCCCTCCCCCCAAACAAACATCTATTTCTATTATTTCCAGATGGTTCTACCATCGCTGTGTAAACATCAGGGAGGAAAATCACCAGAAATGGTGCTAAAAACAAGAAGTCTGGACTTTCCTCAAACTTTTAATACCTCTTGAAAAACAACTGTAGTCAAGAACTGAAAACAAGGTTTCTTCTCGTGTTATTTTTAGTTATTTAATAGCATACACTCTTAATAACCTACACAAAATTTTTGCAAATAGAGGTTGTGCAACGAACTAGAAGAAAAGTCAGTCCTCCTGGGTTTGCAGCAATCCTGCATGATAACGAACGTTTGGGGCACTGAAATACATTGACAGAATGTCAGATTTTTCTTTTTTAGGGGGATGTCATTACAACAGGGGTCACGAGGTTTCTTCACATTTATAACACCACCTCTTTGAAAAAACGTTAAAAAGAGTCTGAAAAGAGTGCAATCTTTTGTGTGTATCTACCTTGCTTGTTTAGAAATCAAATTCAGTTCTGCCACATTCCTGCCATCAACAATCCCCATCACACACGACCAACTGGTAACCTACGCTCAATCCAGCTCCTTTGCCTTAGGGTCGCTGTCTCGGTAAGGTTCTCACCTTTTCTAGTCTAAAACATAGTCTCAACCGCCAGTCTCTGGTACCTGTCATCACCAGACTTTCACAGAATACAAATGAGATCATGCCCCTCTCTGCTTAAATCTTTCCCTGTCCACCAAATAAAGGATACATTCTTTAGCAAGGCATGTTAAATCTGACCCTACCTACCTATGCAGCCTGTCACTCTCCATCACCTCCCAAAGTACCATGATGTTCTCGCTCTTCTGCTCCGCCAACCTTCTTGTCTTGGTGGTTAAGATCTTATACATTCTTTTAAGATCAGATTGAAACTGAATTCTTCTGTGACGCTACCCTCAGCCCCTGAAGGGTGAGTCTATCAATTCCTCTTCTAAGATCCTGCCATGCCTTGTACAGCAAATACCAGTTTTGCTATATCCATGCTATACTGAAACTTTCTATTAGTGTGTCTCTTCTCTACACAAAAATGGTGAACTCCTTGAGGGTAGAGAATGTGTATTTTTTTACTTTTGTGCCTTCAGTACTCCAACATGGGGTCTAGAATATAGAGGTGCATAGTAAGTATCTCTTAGGTAAATGAAGGATAGAATAAATGAATGGGAAAAACAGATCAACTGTGGATTATCGTGAGGGTACTGAGAGCAAGTCTGCCTTCTCCATCCAAGCTTCCTTCTTTCTTGCAACTCATAAAGCCTTGTTCATTTGCTCTCTTAGCTGCTTCCCACCCCCAGTGTGATATGGCGATTAGCCATCTCTAAGTGTGAAGCTCTTAGGAAGGATGAGGGGAAGGGTGGTGATTTCCCTAGTGTTCTGCCAAGCTCTGTTCCAACATTCCTTAATAGTCCTTTGGCATTTCCACTGTAAGATGGCACACTGAGCACATATTGCAATCTCCCCTTCCTGCCCCAGATCCTTAGAAGTAATGAAAATGTTTTAATAAAAATACAGAACCAGGCAAGAAAAGAAGTGGCAGACTAGAAACTCTGAGTCGTGTGGTGGTTTTTTACAAGAAAATAGACAACTGGAATGGTTTCCCTCACAAATGTGGACAATTGAGAGTTGTCCAGATACACAACTCGCCAGCTGCCACTCCACTGATGGCAGGCCAGCAACGGACGTAGGCAGCTTTAGAAGACAGAATCAGGAGTTGGGAAAAGTGTGGTGGACAGGACATCTGTATCATACAGTCAGATCAGACGACATCTGACCTAACTCATTATAATTAGATTGTATAATGGATACACTAAGCAAAGAGCTAAAGCACTTCTCGGCACCATCTTTTCTTAAAAGGGAAGATCATTTTCTCCAATAACATTTTACCTTTCAGAAAGCTGCCGGATCTGTGGAATTCCCATGTACTTGTGGAAGTGCTCCAGAACATTCATTACACCCTGAAGAAGGTTAGCAACTTCTCCATACTGTCTTCGCCTGGTCATGGCTCTACAAGGAAATAAGAAGTTGAGAACTCTAGAAAAACAGTAAGGACACAAGACAGAGATGTGGAAGAACCTACTCTGAGCTCTGAAACAGACAACTCAGCTTATCAAGCATTTACTGAGCACTGAATAAGTATGGTGCTGTGCAGTGGCGGGGAGGAGTGGGGGGAGGCGGGGAAGACCTGGTCCAAATCCTCAAGGTGACATCACTCGGTAAGGGAGAGAGCAACAAGTACATATCTAACTAATACCAAGTAGGATGAACTGAGTTCTAAACAGAAGCACTAGTTATGTGCTATGGGAAGTACAAAAGAATGTCTGAGGGATAGATTCTCATTGGGTGGGGGGATGGGAAATCTGGGAAGACGATGGATTTGGGATTTGGGTTGGATATTATGGGATTAGCAGACTTTTGACAGACAACAGGGGAAGGATGTTACTACTTGAGGATTAGTTTATGGGCAAACCAAACACATCCTCCTGGGATCCAACAAAGGGCATTTGTATGCATTTACAGGTTAACTACATTTGTGGGTTTTCAGCCAATGTTAAGCAACTCTGTGTCAGATATGTCTACTTTCCCTACTGCTAAGGTTAATGAAGCATAAATAAAAGGATGCTGATAAAATCAATAGTTACACACAGCAAGGAAGGACAAACCATTAGGTCTAAATATTTCATTAGGGTTGGGCTTTTAAATTAAAAGTATAATTTATTACTTCCCTTAAGAGGTATTTTAAAAGACAGGATCAAGGTCTAGCCAAGGTATGACGTTGCTATCACAGGCTGCTTGGATAGTTTGTGGAAAACCCCGGGCATGTGGAGGAAGGGACAAGGGAATTGCTCTCCCACTGGTCTGCTGCTCTCTCTGATCGCTCCTCGCAGAATGGACCAGGGGTCACGGAAGCATCATGCAACCAGTGCCTGGGACACATCAAGAACGAGTCAGTCCTCTTTCTCCCCCAACTTTGGGGCTAAATTTCTGTGAAGATGGTCTTTCTCTGTCCACACCTGAGATTACACTGAGGCAGGGGCAGGGTGTTTCTCAGCCGCAGACAGACCACAGAAGCAAACTGGCACGTCAGAATCTTGCTGATACAGGAGGCCCCTGGGCTCCCTCTTTGTGGGAAATAACCAGCTCTTCCTTTTAATACTATTTCTCATGTCCTCATGTATCATTCTCTATAGGTCCTCCATAAACCAAACAGGAAGCTACTGTATTTGAAAAAGTGGGTTAAAAAAAAAAGTGGGTTGAGTGATACATCAGAGATCTGTTTCCATATGGTACATTCAATGGGAGTGCAACTCAGCCCAACACAAGCAGGAAAACTTGCCAAGGCCAAGGCCAAGGCCGTTGGGAGGGTTTATGAATCGGCTTGTGGGCCTCAATGGCAGAGATCTACCACGTGTAAATGGCCTGTATTCTTAGAGTCATTCTCCACATCCTTTCTGGGGCCCCTTCAGACTCTCTTGTACCTCACTTCAAAGTTTCAGGTGTTTGTTAGGTTTCGAACACCAGGGAGCACAAAGCAAATCTGGTGACTGAACATTGGAGATGGATTTGCAGAAAGTGGCGCAGGATGGTGGGACTCTCCTGGCTGAGAAGTAAATACACCTATGATGCCATTCTCTATACGTGACACATTCACTTCCTGTGAACCCAAAAGAGAAAGGTGACACCGCTTACTCCAGGGAGTCGACGCCCCCTGCCAACATGTGCAGGTGGTTCAGCGTCGTGATCGAGGTGGTCAGGTGGCGTTTGGCGTGATCCAGCTGCTTAATATCACGGGTGATTTCTTTAACCTAAATATTGAAAACCACAGGAGAAAAAGGAGGAAGGTTAACGATGTACACCCATCTGCAAGTAGCTCCACAGGAAAATAATGCACATGAAGCAAGTAAAAAAACCCCTCAGGTTAGCCCTTGGGGAAAACACAGGCTTTCGCACAATATACAATCACAATCATTTCCAATCAGCCCATTTAAATTTAATTTGGCCTTTTCCCGGAAGACTTTACCCAGGGCTGCAGAATCCTCAGTTGTGAGAATGAAACGGACTTTTTTTTTCCTCCCCAAAAGGAGTGATCCTCATAGCAACTAAGCATGGAGCCTGCAGGTCCAGGAGCCAAGTACGGTGCCACTCGTCTTGAACAAGGTCAGAAAGGACACCTTCTGACTGTGGGCCTACTAGGCCCAGCACAGAATGCATGGTATTAGTGGACTAATTCTATTGGGATGGTCTTTATTCATGGAACTAGGGTTTGTTTACTGCCCGATCTCCAGAACAGAAAGCCTTTCTCTCAAATTTTAAGAAGACTAAAACGGAACCCCCAGCACATAAGCTTAACACGTAATGTCAAAAGAGGAGAGGCTCAGCTTTCAGGGAGTGAGAAGGGAATCGGAGGAGTAAAATTCCACCAGTGTTGACCTGGCAGGTCCAAGAGGAAGAAACTCTGTATCTGGGAACACAGGTATATTTCAGTCTCTAGAAAAATGCACTCAGTAGTGAAGTGGGAAAAATTCTCCAACTTCATTAACACCTACGGGTACGGGAAATCTTCCACTAACTGCCTGAGTCCATGTCAACCAAGAAACTTTCTGAAGAGCAACTTGGTTTCCCGGGTTCTTTGATACCTGGAAGGAAGAACGTGCCCTGGGTATCAGGCTCAAACACTCTAGGCACTGGAAAGATATACCTTCCATTAAAAGTGAAAAACCCGATAGTAAGTTAAGTTCATGCAACCCGAGTTTTCAGTTTGACCACCCTGTGCGCACTCATAAAGATTATGACTTACACAGCTCAGCTCGTCACCCACAAATCTGCAAGGATTTTTGTAACCAAAAAAAGGAGGGGGAAAAAAATGACATTCCTAATGGTTTCCATTCATTGAACTAACACGAGCCTCGTACTATGCTCGGTGTTCTTACGTTTAATTCTTACAACCCTTTGAGCTAGATGTTTTGTTTACAGTTGAAGAAACTGGAATTCAGAGGCAGTACATTACGCAGTCAGAATGGGAGCCCAGAAGCTGGCATTTCACAGTGCTTCCCACGGAGTACGAGTGGGTGAGGCTGGATTCCTGGTCAGCAGTGGGGCCTTCCCAGTACATCACGGGAGGAAACAGATTTGTAGGAGGAGAACTTAATCAAAACCATAAGCTCGCATCACAAGCAGGCTGCATCCCACTTCCCAGATCCAGTTCCGGTTTTCCTGTGACACTAAGTTATGCATCATATATCTTAATAATGCCTTCCCTTCATTGAGCAACGAACATAAGGCTAGTACTATGCGTGATCTAAAATATGTGATATGAACAAATGCTAGAGAAAGGAATCCAAAAGGACTAGGAAACTATTTGGGGGAAAAGGAGAAGACGACTTTCCCTATTTAAACACAAGGGCTGCCAATGCAGGGCGGCAGGTTTGGTGAGTCACTCATTTCTAGCAGCTCCTCCTGAACTGACGGAGAATGTACTCCCAGGGCTGGCTTTAGAGATGTGGGTGCTGTGGTTGGCAGCCAGTGGGAGTAAAAGCCCGTTAATATGACCGGATGAGATGCTAACTTCCTCTTCTGGTGCAACAGTTAGGAAGAAACCTGAACTCACCATTTGCTCGGATTTTTCTGCTTTGTCTTTGATATCTTTGATTTTGCCAAAAAGTTGCTGAATTGCTTTCTGGGCCTCTTCAAGTGCCTAGAATAAGAGAAATAAATGAAAAACAAGACAGCACCAGTCCCTACACTGTAATCAAGTCCAGCCTCAGAAGAAAATTAATAAAGCCCTCTTGATTCATTGCACTTATGCTGACAACTTTACTGGACCAAAGTAGTAGAGACAGAGTCCAGCATTTGGATACAGGCAAATACACAGGATTCTTGCCAATATGCATCATAAAGTTTTAATTTAAAAAGTAAACTATTTCCCTCCATCTCCGTGATTACCACACGTATTGATGACAACAGATAAACAGGCTATGCACATGCGTGTATGCGCGCGCCCGCGTGTGCAGTAACCTTCAACACCTGCAGAAAGACAGAGGAGGCTCTAAGTCAGGGGGAAAGGGGAGATCTGAATTTTGGAAGTTCCAGAAGACTTGTGCCTTCAAAAAACTCGCAACTGTGCACAGAGACTCCAGCACTGTGGCAAGGCTTACAGACGTTTACAGTGCCCCATCTGGAAACCAACGAGATGAAGTTAGAAAGGGACACTTGAACAGTGAGCCAAATGTTTCCACTGAGATAAAAACCTATAAAGATGGATGCCACGCATTAGAAGTATTACAACCCACAGTAGCGTCTGCGAGTAGGGGAAGCAATATTCAGGGATTCGGGAGGGCACAAAAGCCACACACATGTAGAACACATGTACTTATGAACGATGCAGCAGCCAACAGAAGAACTCACGCTTCGTTCCGTCCGAAGCACTTTATTTACTTTGGATTTAAGAGTGGCCTGTCCTGATCAGGCCTCACAGCCATTTACAAATGTAATGATAAGGCCAATGTAACTCTAGAGCTGTGTGTGGCCATCTCGGCCTGCACAGAAAAACAGCCAGCCGCCTTGAGACGGACACCATCACAGATGAAAGAGGAAAGTGCAGCTGAGATGAAGGGAGAATGACAAAGCCCTGACAAAAGTATGTGAACCTCTGCAGTCAGCTGTACCCCATGGAAGAGCTACCTCTAGACTAAGAACTCACATACTTTTTTGCTTAAAAAAGGAAAGAATCCTCCAAAAGCAAACTTAAGTTGCTTTCCTCTGCCGGAAATTCCTTCTTGTTTAGATGGAGGGACTGTATCTCCCTTCCCTTCCCAGGTTTCCCGAGCTGTCCACTTCTTCTGATACGGGGAATTCTTTCTTATTCTGCAACTCCCTGCCCTGCGTGTGGCTCAATTCCAAACATGGCTTTCTTTTATGTCTTTCACCACCAGGATTTACAGGGGTTTCACATGTGGTGACAAGGAGGCTAAGCTGTGGCATGTGACTATGTTATGGCTTCTGCCATGAAGGTCCAGAAGCTCCTGAAGAAGCCGTTCCTTAGCCCGTGTGCTGCCAAGTCTGAGGTGACACCATTCAAGCAGCTGCTCACACCACCTCCTGGGGCAGCGTGCATTTGCTCTGCGGGATCTTTTTACTTGTATCTACAAAGGTTTGTGAGCAAAGGAGCTTTCTACTTGTAATTTCTGCCACCGGGACACAGACATTTTAATCATCGGAAAGTTTGGTCTTGGAACAACAGCTGGCTTTGCTACCACAGCCACAAATTAATTTACCTGCAGAGTAGGAAAAGGGGCAATAGAATAGAATTGGGTCACACTGGGCAGCTCCTCTCAGTCCCATTCCACCCCAAAGAGATGCCTCCCATTTTTGCCTCACAACTGTTTCCACTGAGCTTCCTCCCATCCTGTCTTTCTCACTCCGGGACTTGGTACCCCTGAGACAGCCGTGGTGTCATGAGAAAACCCTCCGTCTGCCGCCTGCCTCCACGGTCACACACTAGCTGGACCTTCTGGGCATCAGCTTCTTTGTCTGAACTGCAGTGATGATGGCACCTCCTTCCAGGGTCGTTGAGAAAATTTAGTGACATAATTGGTGTAAAAAGCTGCATGAATATTAGGTTTATTTCCAGATATATGGCCAACCTGAGCAAATGCCTTTATGTATATGTGTATAGATAAACATATACATATACAGAGGGTGCCAAAAAAATGCATACAAATTTTAAGAAAGGAAAATACTCTATTAAAATTGTAATACTCAATATATACCGATAACAAAAGATGAATACAAGTCGTGTGTATACATTGTTTTGGAACCCCTGCTGTACTGTTCTCCTGTGACAACATGTGCCTCTCACACACAACCTCTCAACCTGCCCACGGTGACACTTCCTATTCTCAGCTACTCCCCGAGTGAATCCAAACACAATCATTCCACCTCCCCATTCCTCATCACTGATTATCAGGGAAATGCCAATCAAAACCCCCATGAGCTGTCACCTCACACCAGTCAGAACGGCTGCTATCAAAGACAACAGAGAGTAAACGTTAGTAGGGATGTGGAGAAAAGGGAACCCTCCTGTACTGTTGGTGGGATTATAAACTGGTGCAGCCACTGTGGAAAACAGTAGGAATGTTCCTCAGAAAATTAAAAATAGAACCACCTCATGACCCAGCAATTCCACTCCTGGGTATTTATCCAAAGGAAACTAAAACATTAATTTGGAAAGATATATACACCCCTATGTTCATTGCAGCACTATTTACAGTAGTCAAGATACGAAGCAACCTAAGTGTCTATTGATAGCTGAATGGATAAAGCAGCAGTGGTACATACACACACTGGAGTATTACTCAGCTATGAAAAAGAATGAAATCTTGCCATTTGCGACAACATGGACAGACCTAGAAGGTATTATGCTAAGTGAAATAACTCGGACAGAGAAAGATGAATACCATATGATTTCACTTTATAAGCAGACTCTAAGAAACAAAACAAAACAGAAACAGACTCATAAACACAGAACTGATGGTTGCTAGAGGGGAGGGGGTGGGAGGGGATGAATAAAAAAAGTGAAGGGGATTAAGAGGTACAAACTACCAGTTATAAGTCACGGCGGTGTAATGTACAGCATAGGGAATATAGTCAATAATATCATAACAACTATGTATGGTGACAGATGGATACTAGACTTATCATGGTGGTCACTTCATAAGGTATATAAATGTCTATTCACTGTTGTACACCTGAAATTAATACAATACTGTATGTCAGCGATAATTAAAAATAAATTTAAAAAATTCTCTCCATGTTTCTAATATTCACCTCCTCAATACCAGATACCAAATTCTTTTGAGCACTGCTTACTGCTATAACATACAACCTTGGATTTCATATTATGACAAATCAAGTTCTAACAAAATAAAAATGATAAGGAATAAACGATCAGATATCTGTTTATAACCAAAAGGAGTGAACCTTCAAATGCTCCACTGATTGCGTGCAAATCTTTGTTGTTTCCTATGGGCTAGTTCAAGTGCTGTTTCTTCTCCATCCTTTCCCCCGACTTCCTCTTTCCTTCCAACACTCTCTCCCATAAACATAAACGAGCCACACAGTACAATCAATTCATTCACCATGTGGGTGCCCATGGTCCTTTACGTATACTTAACATTTGTAATACGTTTTTGTGGTTCTATCTTTTGGTTGCACTATACAATCCCAGAGGGCAAGGACACGTCTCACTCATTGTGATGCCCCGATACCTAGAGTAGTGTGAGGATAATACAGTAAGTATTCAGTACACGTTTATTAAGTTGAATTTATAACCAGTCAATCACGATGTACACACACACAGACACACACTCCATCTTTGCGCTCAGGGATAGTCAGGCAATACATTAGCCATAGTGGTTATGGCTGTGCCAGCAGTTCAACTGCAAACCTTTTTTAAAGCAAAACACAATTCAGTTATGCAATCTTCACATACTGGGAAAAAAATGCTGGGTTAATGAACCTAGGAAATTAGACAAGAAAAATTTTGTCACTTGCCATGCCATCAAATTTTGTAAAGTTGCAGCCATAATAGTAAATTATGATAAATTATAGAGTTTTATATATATATATATTTTTTGTTTGTTTGTTTGTTTGTTTGTTTGTTTGTTTTTTCCCAGAAGAACTTCATCTACCTCAAAAGCCCTCCATATATTCCCTCCCCTCTCAGTTTAAGAAAGATACTTTTCAATGATGGTCTCTTAATAAACTATGTATTTTTAGATTATTTCAGATATATTTTTAAACACTAGATTACAAATTTTCCTTCTGAGATAACTCTAGAGTCATTTTTTCTTTGGCTGTATTTCTCAAGAACTAGAACCAATTTTAATATCCATTTTATTCAATCAACAAACACTACACTGGAGATACAGGGATAAAAAACATAATTCCTGCTCTCAAGAAGTTTACAGAAAGGTAGAAAGATAGGCTAATAAACCCTAAGAACACTGAGATATGATAAAGATATGTACAGTGCATTGTGGGAACCCAGAGAGACCACTGGCGATCGGGGCTTGTTTGGTAGGAAGACAGAGAGAGAAGAAAGGGCAGTCCAAGATGTCTTTCTGAAGGAGGTCACAACTTCATAACTTACTATTTGGGCCAAAGTGTTTTAAAATAACAGCTATAAGAGTGGCAGGTACTAAAGAATGTGCTATTTTTCAAATCCATACTCTATCATAAATAAATTCTCACTTTCCAGCAACACGGACCTTCTTGTAACTGAAAAACACCTATATCTAAGCTGTTACTCTGACTTCCGGTGGCAGTTATATTAGTCAGTATTTCATTAATTCACTCCTTCAATTGCTGAACAAATATTTATTGTTTTCCATGTACCAGGCATATTCTAAGCACTGAGAATCCAATGGTAGACAAGACAGACATGGTCCCTCTCCTCAAGGAACGTAACTTTGAGAAGTGGCAGGCGGAGGAGTATTGGGAAGACAATCAATCAATCAATCAATCAATCAATCAATCAATCAGATAATCTCAGAGTGTGACAGGTGCAATGAAGGAATTAGGCAATGTGATGAGAGTACCCGGAATGATGGTTATAGAAGGTCTCCTGAGAAAGAACAAACGAACTGAGATCTGTAGGATGAGGAAGAGTCAGGATTTGCAGATGTAGAGTAAGAGAACTCCAACTGGAGAGAACAGCACATAAAAGACCCTGATACAGAAAGGACCTTGGTGTTTGGAAGGACCAAAAGGGAAGGCAGTGGATGGCAGGGTGGTATTGGAGTGGGAAGTGTTCAGAAATAATTTGGAGGAGGAGGCAGAAACTGGAGAATAAAGGCTCTCAAAAGCCTGCTTAAAAGCATGGGGATTTTGTTCTAAGTGCAATGAGAAGCCACTGAAGAGCTTTTTAACAAGGGACTGGCAGGAGTTTACATGTGTAAAAGGCCACCCTGGCTGCTGTGGGGGGAAGGGGCCATACAGAGACAGGAGTGCAATCAGGAGAGAAAGACCTATTAGGAAGCTGCTCCAGATGTCTAGGTGAGAGATGGTGAAGGTCTAGACTAGGTGGCGAGTGGTGATGGGAAGAAGGGGAGCGATTTGGGATTGATAAGAAGATATAATCTGCAGGACTTACTTACTGGTGGACTGGATGTGGATGATGAGGGAAAGGGAAGAATCAAAGAGTACGCTTAGATTTGGGTTTGAAAAGCCAGTGAATTATTCCATTTACTGAGCTCGAAAAGCCAGGGGAAGGAACAGGTTACTAGGCAGGTGTGTGTAGGGGGTGGTGGTGGGACTGAAAATCAAGAGTTCGCATCTCAGTATGTTAGGGTGCACCGTCTATCTGAGATCAGGTGGAGACCAAGTTGGACATGTGAGTCTGAGAGCGGCGGGCTAGACTTAAATTTAGAAGTCATCAGGTTGGGGATGCTATTTAACTCTGCAGGACTGGAAGAAGTCATCTGGGAAGAGAGCAGAGAAGGAATAAGAAGGGAAGAGAAAGAAAACGGCCCAGGCATGCCAATGTTCACAAGTCTAGAAGAAAAGAAGGAGGGAGAAAAGATGCAAGAGAACACCCCGCAGTGACATGAGAGAAAAATGGGGACTGTGGTGTCCCAGAAGCCAAACAAGTGTTGAAAGGTGGAGGAAAAGAGCCACTATGTCTTAGGTTGTAAGATTAGGATGGAGCTGCCACTGAATTTGAGAGCAGGGAAGTCGCCGGTGACCTTCACAAGAGCCGGTTCAGCAGGGACGACGTGATGAAGTGGAGACAGTAAGTACAGAGCAGGACCCAGCAAACGGTGGCCCGTGGGCCAAATCCAGTCTGCCACCTGTTTTTGTAAAGAATGTTTGCGTGGAACACACCAATCCCATTCGTTTAGGCCCTGTCTGTGGCTACTTTCTCACCCCACAGCAGAGATGAGTTGTAGGAGAACACACGGCCCTTACAAAGTCTAAAATATTTACTAACGGGCCCTTAAGCAGAAAAAGTTTGCTGACCCCTGGTATATTTTCTCAAGAAGTTTTTGCTATAAAACAAGAAAAATGGGGCAATGGATGCGGTAAAGGGGGCGATTTTGAAAGATGAGAGATGCTTGCACATGCCTAT
Source organism: Rhinolophus sinicus (assembly GCF_057876585.1). Taxonomy (NCBI): domain Eukaryota; kingdom Metazoa; phylum Chordata; class Mammalia; order Chiroptera; family Rhinolophidae; genus Rhinolophus; species Rhinolophus sinicus. The sequence goes on from NC_142512.1 coordinate 19,431,794, forward strand.
GGTGGGTTGATACAACAGAAGTTGATTTGGTAGGTGGTGGGAGTAACGGGACAATTAGAGAAAATAAGGACTTTTTAAATAACGTTCCTGGACTGTTTATTATGTAAAGATTAGCTCTCTAACTGGGCTAAAAGATTCCTTCAGAGTGTGGACCAAGCACATGCATGGCCTTCTTCTATCCATTAGAGTTCCAGTAATCGTCCACACTCGTTGCCACAATGATAGGCCCAGTTTATGACAACTGTGTCAGCAGAACTATTAATAAATAGCTCCTTCTCACTCTCAAAAGTGACCGTGGTGATAAATCATACGGTCACCTCACCTATAGCATCGAACTCAAGCTAGAGCACAGCGGGAACTAGAAAAATACTTGCCAACTGATAAAAGTACCACGGAGCACTTCTCAGAGAGGGGCAGTGCTGACACCCACGGCGTTCCTTGACTTCCAGGCACCACTCAAAGCAGAGGTTCAAAAACACAGCATCACAATTCCTGCAACTGTTATCTATCTGGCTAATACGGCGTCTAGTGCCCATGAAGCTACAAGGAGTCAGTGAATTCTAAACCCACTGACGCCTTCTAAAAAATATTGGCTCATGGTGTAAAAAAGCACTCCAGCGGCCTCTGCAGGCAACTGCCCAGCAGAAAGGACTGACCTTTCTGCGCATGCCTTACACAGAATTCTGTGATCTCGTCAGTCATGTCATGTTATGTTACAGTGATACGTTAAATGGAATTATAACCACCGTGTTTTGCCAAACACCCTAAGACACAAGACATTCAGCTAAGAAAGGCCAAAAGGGTCAAGCTAAGGTCTGAAGAAATGCATGATCTCTTCTCAGAGAAAGGGTTTCTATCTCCACTTCTCTCTTATTCTCAAGCTGGCATGCTAACAGAACTAACTAGTATCTCTGCTGAAGGTACCACTTTTTTCTTCCAACAAACAAATAAGACGCATACTATCTTACATTTCAGTCTTAAAGAAAAATAAACTGTCTGCCAGATTTTCTTTTTCAGGCTGGAATATTTTTGCTTGTTATAACAATGTACGAAAGTCAAGACAATGTAATATAATTCATTTTCTAGAGTTAAAAAGGTCTTCTGAAGCATTCACTCCATCGAGCAAGTCCATTCTCAACACAAACTCTAATATTTGATATCTAATCTCTGGTAATCGATTCCACAGGGAGAAGAGCATTTTGTAATCGGAAGAATCCTAAGACCTACAAAAGGTTAAGATTTTATTTTTTAGAAACATTAAAATACTTTTACTACCTGGCTCATCAGAAAATGTGCTGCAAGAAAGATTCTGGCACTGTCCCTAGACGCTCTTTAAAATAAAATGGTGGCTACTTTTCCATTCCAAGGTGTGTGTGGATTAAAAACAGAACTAATCACCCAAAAATGTCTGCATTCAATCTACCCTTACCGGCGTTTCCGAACCAAGCACCGAAACTATTAGGTCAAAGTTCTTGTAGTGGTCTTCTTTAGTAACTCAAAGTCTGCAAAACAAGCCACTGAGCGCGCCTAGAAGATTCAGCAGAACCAATGATGCTGTCTCTGTATTTTTGTGCATCATTAACTGGAACCATTATCCTTCATTTTCCCTGCGTCCTGAAATAAGACTCTGAACAGGCTACCAACCCCTCCCAGGTCACGTGCACAGAAGATAAGGAGCACGGAACCTGGCACAGACGGTACCGTTTTCTTCTTTCGTCTTTTTAATTTTTTTTTTTTTTCAGAACTGTCGTCTGCCACCTGTGTAGACAGAGGGAAATCTGAGTCAATGGAAATGCCTTAAGAAATTAACATCCCCTTTGGCTCTTAGACGCATCTAATTTGGCAGTTCGCTCTATCAGAGGATTATATTGCCTTTAGCCTGTGAGTCCACAGGCCGTCTTTCAGAGATTTTAAACTGAGATCCATTTGCTGCCACTGCCAGGAAGGAGGGAAAGGTTGATGATTTTCAGAACTGGTATGGCTTTGCGTTCTTTGAAAAAATGAGATGCTAATTTTCAAGATTGCCAGAAAGAAAATATTTTGCCACTATTCTGCTATCATTTCTGTTGTCCAACTTTACATCTGTCTGCTGGTTCCCTTCCTACTGTTTGGAAAACCAATGAACTGTATTAGTAAAAAGCAAGGGTTTTGGAACCAGCAGACTGGGATTTGAATGTTGGTCTTTTCGCCAACTGTGCCCTCTCTGTCAAGCCATTTCACTTCTAGGAGATGCGGGTGCACCATGGCTGGAACAGGAAGAAAAGCACGTACCTCAAAGACTTTTTTTACTAAAGAACACAGGGCTCAGCAGGGAGCACCTGGGAACTGTTTACCCAGTACCGCTCCTTCTTCCTGGGATCTTCCTCTCACTGTGTTCTTACAGAGTCTGCTGTCCCAGAAGCAGGTCAGGCCCAAGCTGGGCTAAATGGAGTTTTCCTGTGACTTTCCAGAATGAATTGGGGAAGCGTTCATCTCTCTCTGGTGCTGGAAGCCCCAAGATGTGAAGCTGAGTGAGACAGCAGGACGGCAACTCAGGAGGGGAGGAGGCTGGTCTCCAGGTAGAGAGAACCCTGAGCATATTTCAGTCCCAGGCTTCAGCTGTTTGACAAGCCCAGCTGTGATGCTACTCTTCCACGGTCTGACTGTTCCACTTCTCGTTCAAAACAAGACACAACAGCCTTCTGAATAGTCCCCCTTTATGCCTAGAGCGGTCTGAATTGGGATTCTGTCTTCTGCAACTGAGAGTCCTATGAAGGACTCAGCTCATAACAGGGGCTCACTAAATGGCAACTATGAATAGTATTCCCAGATCTCCCAGACAGACTGCCATTATTTCAAATGAGACTATCCCTGTAAGAAGAGCCAAAGGTGTTGCCCCATCCTGTAGAGCTTTGTTAAGTATGATGAGTAAGTTCAACATCTACAGGCATAAGAATGGCTCAAGGATCCGGGGGATGGTCTCTTCAAACTATGTTGAGAATAAGACATTCTCCAAAATCGAAAAGACTGAAAAGTTTCAATCTTCGGTTCAGTCCTCCAATAAAAAGTGAGTACCTACTACATGTACTGTGCTCGATACTGAGAGAAAGGTCACTAGATGGGGACGTGTTTTTACAGAGCTGTAAAGAGTACATGTAAGAAAGTGATAAACCTGTTAAGATAAGAATGATACAAAGCGGTATAAGTAATGAATGCCAGCATCATTTGGAAAGCGAAGGATTCCTCAAGAGAGCAAAAACATTGCTGAGGCTTCCACATCTGATGAGCCCTAAACAGCGGCCCCTGTGACTTCCACTGAAGGCAGACACCAACGAGTAAGTAAACTGTATTTATGAAATGTCCCTTCTTTTGGTACTGCTGGCCTCTGGAACGACAGAGAGTCGTTGCTATGGAAGCAGGGCACTGCCAGCTGGAACAGAGATGCTTTAAGAAGACTCGGCAATAATGACAACGCAGCCCCCTACCAACGATGGTACCAAACAGTAGCCCCGGCTACCGGATTCTCACAGCCATGGGTGGCTGCGTGTGCACAGTCTCATGCTCCCTGTGCCCTTCCAGGTCTGCCAGCCATGGGCAAATGCCGGATGGGCACCCACCAGATGAGAATCATTGGTGTTAACACTAATCCCGCCATAGCCCACTCAGAAACCTTGCATTGAAAGGGGTTTTATTTAAAGCACAGATTTCTTTCCAAGTTTGTGAACCGAAAGAAGGTAAAGAGCAACCGGAGTAATTCTCACCTTATTTGTTAAAATGCTCTGTTACACCGAAGTTACTTTTATTTACGATTTCTGCAAATCACATCCACTGCAAACGTGAACCAAAGAGTTCATTTTTATTGTTTTCGGGAGACAAGCCAGAAGTGAAAAATCACAAGACGAGGATGGAACACAAATTCAGCAGTGCCCAAACAAGACTAAACATTGACATTTGAAAGTTCTGCTTATATCTGTTATCACCCATAACTTAAAATACATGAGCCCTGAAGTAGCTAGGAGTGGTGAATGCATTTGCACAGCTTCCTTTGATGAAATGTAACCCTTGAGGATGAATGACTGCATTTAAAGCAACACCTCCAAATGGCAAAAGAGAAAATCTTTAAGCAAAAGTCTCGGCTGCTTTTGCTGAATAAAAGGTACAGAAATTCAATACTTTAGGAAATGGGGCACATTGAAAGGAACAATTTGTCCAAGTTTAACAAAAGAACTACTTCCTACAAAAAGCTAGGACTTCCCAGCGGCCAAGTTCAATTCTGATCCCCCATATGTTACTATTACTCCTCATTTTAGTCCCTTAGTAACTCATGTATATTATGGGTTTCCGTTCAAGAGAAAACACCCTTCTGTGGTGACATATGGATATTCCCTCACCTGATTTTGAGAGATAGCTCTGTATCAAAAGCCCTGAGAAAACACCCTTCTGTGGTGACATATGGATATTCCCTCACCTGATTTTGAGAGATAGCTCTGTATCAAAAGCCCTGAGGCTTCACCCGAGTGAGTTTCTCCTATTTCACCTAATTCTCTTCAGGCCCACAGGGAGGCAGTGCAGGCAGCTGGCTCCTTTCATCCTTGCTCCTCTCGCAGCCCAGTTTCTTCCTCAGGCTGAGAGGGACCCAGCTGGTTAATGAGGCCACGGTCACTGTCACTGCTCGGATTCCTCGTGAACCAGTTAACTTTTCAGATTCCACCATGAAAAAAAGTAGCTCCCAAACCTGCTCTTAAAGTTTGTCACTATTTCCAATGAGACTTTGGGATGGACACGTAAGTCGCACACTTGGAATCAGAAAATCTGGATCCGTGACTAACTCACTGCGTGATTTGGGGCGAGTCGCAGAACTGATCTGAGCCTCTTTCTTCATCTGTAAAATGGGGGCGAATAACATCTCTACGGCCAAATCCACATCTTCGTGAGGATCAAGAAAAGAATATTTGCAAATTTATTTTGTAGAATGTAAGATGCCATATTTATATAATAATAGAAACATAAGCATTATAGATCAACACAAAGGACCCAAAATGTACCTTTCGCCAAAGCAACTCAAAATGCGGCTTTGCTTACAGTGACTCAATCTAGAAAGACACATTAGTCTTACCACAGTACATTCTTAATTCTAGAGATGTGGATACCTCCAGGGCTGACCACTGTACTGGAACCTGACCACAATATGCTACACCAGTCACCAGAAATCTCCAAAGATCAGAATGGCTAAGTATAGCACTTGGCCGAGCATAAATATCGTAAGAGTAAGAGTCGGCTATCTGTCCCTACTGTTCCCATGTGACTGGGAACAAGGACAGTTCAGAAGTATGACAAGGAGACGAGGGTGAGTAATCTGGTCTGAGATGGGGTAAAGACCCCTCAGTTCACCTCTTCTGCTTCAAAAAAGACAGTATTTGGATCATTAAATTTACTTGTCAGTAAGTGTATGTCCGGAAGAAATGGCCCCCTTCTAGTTGGGGGCCATTATAAGAGTAGCACTAATATATTTTGCCTAACCTCCATATTCTAGGTATCGTATACAACACCTAGAGATGAACGCAGCACCTAGTCAGAGAGCCCACAATATAACATGGAAACGAAAATCAGAAATCCTGGCATGAGATCCAGTATCAAGACGGTAAGTATCTTGTACATGTCAGAGCTTAAACCTGGACAATTATAGAACACCGACCCAAACAGACTGACAAAGCATCATATCTGGTTTTGCAAAACTAATCCCCTTCTAGAGGAAACATCAGAGTCCAAATTAGAGCAAAGGAAACTTTATAGCTATATTACAGGCTCCTGAAAACGGGGATTTATGGAAATGTTGACAGAACCACTATAGCACTGAATTCATACTGTTCTAAATCCTGTATTTCCATGAAAGAGGGAAGAGGGGGAAAAAAGAGGTCAAGTTCTTACATGAAGACAGAGTTTCAAATTCCCATCCATTGTTTAAACATAGCTGAATGGCTTCTTGTGTCAAGGACCTGAGACCTAGAAAGCTTTGCCATCAGCAGTAATAGTGCAATTTTTTTAATGTGCAACCTCAAACTAAGAATGGAATTTTCCTTCCAAAATCACTAACTACTAGCATTCAAAAGCAAGAGTAACCTGGGTAATAGCCAGAGTAGTTACAGTAGTGATGAATGGCAGTTTCCTCTTTAGATGTAGAAACTCTAGTTTCAACTTGTGACTGCCTGTAACATGGAAACAAGCAGATGGCAAAAGTTACGCTTGACCTTCTTTCTTGGCTCCTGAAGAGTACCAGTTTATATGGAGATGGCTCAGAAGAATAATAAATGTCAGTGTTTCTTCTTGGCACCCTGTTTTCCTAAAACCATTTTCAATAATCCTGTTGCACACCAGCGGGACTTGATGTGTTTCTAAGGTCAGGAAGGAAGTACTGCAACCGCTGGACGTGCTAACTGAAAGAAATAAACATGGTGGTTTTCTTTTTTGGGGGTGGGGTAGGGACAGCCACCATCACTATCCTTAGCTACTTAACATAGAAACTTAAGGCTCCTATAGCTAATCTGAAACACATAGTCTGTATGCAACAAATGAGGACAAAATAGGAATGCATGCTTACTTAGCAGAAAAAGAAATCTATTAAAGTTCAGAACAATATGGAAAAACAATGTTTCCAAAGAGATTAAATATTGAAATGATTAAAAACTGCCCAATGACCCAGTAATTCCATGCCGAGGTATAAACTGAATTGAAAGCAGGGATTCGAGCAGATATTTGTATGTCCATATTGATTATGACAGCATTGTTCACAACAGCCAAAAGGTGGAAACAGCCCAAATGTCCATGAACAGACAAACGGATGAACGAAATGTGGTATGTACATACAATGGGATATCATTCAGTCATAAAAAAGGAATGAGGTTTTTGAACATGAAGGAAAATCCCAGATAAAAATAGCAGAGGGGCCGGCCCGGTGGCTCAGGCGGTTAGAGCTCCATTCTCCTAACTCCGAAGGCTGCCGGTTCGATTCCCACATGGGCCAGTGGGCTCTCAACCACAAGGTTGCCAGTTCAATTCCTCGACTCCTGCAAGGGATGGTGGGCAGCGCCCCCTGCAACTAAAATTGAACACGGCACCTTGAACTGAGCTGCCGCTGAGCTCCCGGATGGCTCAGTTGGTTGAAGCGCATCCTCTCAACCACAAGGTTGCCGGTTTGACTCCCGCAAGGGATGGTGGGCTGTGCCCCCTGCAACTAGCAACGGCAACTGGACCTGGAGCTGAGCTGTGCCCTCCACAACTAAGACTGAAAGAACAACAACTTGAAGCTGAACAGAACCCTCCACAACTGAGATTGAAAGGACAATAACTTGACTTGGAAAAAAAAAAGGCCTGGAAGTACACAGTGTTCCCCAATAAAGTCCTGTTCCCCTTCCCCAATAAAATCTTTAAAAAATAAATAAATAAATATAAATAAATAAAAATAAAAATAAAAATAGCAGAATTCAACAATACATTAAAAAGCCAATACACAATGACCCAAAAGGTATTTAAGGAAGGTTATATATATATATATTTATTGATAATCCCCTTTGAAGATACACCAAAACTTGAAAAGTGGTAGATTCTTAAACATTAGCACTATGGAATGTGAAACGTGGAATCTGAAATCTTATTAATGAATTATACTCTGGTACATTAAAATCCATTGGTCAGTTCTGCTTCTGCCTAGGATGCAGAAAGCTAGAAAGAGGGTTGCGCTGACATGAACAATGAAAATGAAATAAACTACAAAATCACAACTTTTCTTGAACCCATCAGAGAACTGAAGGCAACCAAGTATCCTGAGATCCAAGGAAGCACAGGCTCCTCAAGGAGACATGGGGACACCCAAGGAAGTCTCACATGTGGCAGAATATAAGAGGAAGACAGAGATGCTATACAAGCAGGTAGGAAGGAATCAACTAGAAATTTTAACAAATTACTAATGGCCAAATGTGGGGTGAGTGCAACAGCACAGAATTTCTGAGAGCTGCACACATAGAGCAGCTTCCACCCACTCTCAGGCTCTTTGCGAAGACCTCTACTGGGTGCTCACGAGAAAAGCGGCAGGCAGAGTGGGAGACCAGAAAGAGCGTCCCTCTGTGGTGCGGATGTGGAGATCAGTGGGCGCTGGAGGAAAACCGTGAAGCCCTGATACCCTCACCCTTGCTCAAGCCCACCCCTCAAAAGCCTTAAACCTGGCAAATGTCTGGTGTAGGTCTTAAGGACAGGACAAGGGAACAGGGCCTTTTACCTCCTCTGATGCAACAGTGGATATTTTGGACAGAGGGAAGCTATGCTGCAATTTTCTTTCACAGAGAAAAGCACACTCGGGACAGTAAGGACGCTTTCAAATCCAGTAAACCTAGAGTTGCTTTAAAGCAGGGCAGCAGGGATGGAAAGGAGTGGAGCTGATGGAAAAGCCACAGGAACCTGACAAATGCCTGGATACACAGAGTTAGGAACACTGATCTTCCAGTGGGTTCCATCATAATTAGCAGCAGCATTACTGCCATTTACCAAGCAAGACTAAGCCTGACGCTGTGCTCAGTGTTTTTAAGTAATTAACTCTAATCCCCACCACGCTGAAGTAGGTATTATTATCACCATGTCACAGTTAAAGAATGTGAGGCTCAGAGTAGTTAAGTAACTTGTCCAAGGTCACACAGAGTGGCAGAACCAAAATTTAAATTCGAAGCTCAAGATTTCACTTGACCAGGTTGCCAACCAAAGTTACATTAGCGACAATGTCCAATTGCACCAATTCTTAGAGATTCTTGTGCACAGAGGCTCTCCTCTATGTACAAGAAGATACAGCTGTTTGGATTCCTTATAGGCTGCCTAAAAATAAGAGATTTTAGAGGACAAGTAGCAAAGGGTTCCAATACGGAGTAGACATGTCACTCTGCCTAAAAGTGCTGTTGAGGCTCACGTGCAATTCACAGGATGAAGCACGGAGTTAGTACCGTGCTACATGCAGACACGCTAGAAGTCTCTGCCTCAGCTCTAGTCAACAGTGCTCCAGGCAACACTGAACATTCACTTGGATTCAACTCGTGAAATAAAGGCAAGCCAACCTTGACCTCTGCACCAGAAGTAAGAAATCCTGGTTAGGGAATGGTGGAGATCCCCAATTAAAACCAGGGACACTGTGCCCCCACAAGAGTCTGAACTACAACCCAACTCCAGCACCGCCCCACGGAATCTCTCCGTACTCCCAGGTCAATCTCAGGTCTAAGCAATTTCTACCTTTCTTTTTAATTTTATTAGTTTCAGGTGTACAAAGCAACGTACTAGTTAGACATGTAAACCCCTCATAAAATGATAACCCACCCCCCCAAGCTATCACTCCTCTGACATCTTATGTAGCTGTTACAATACCATCGACTATCTTTCCTATGTTGTACTCCACATCCCGTGACTATGTATATATTTACATATTTAGTTATAGTTGACATTTAATATTATTCTACTTCAGTTTCAGGTGTGTAGCGCAGTGGTCAGGCATCTACACAGTCTAGGACGTGATTCCCCCTGATAAGTCCAGTGCTCATCTGGGACCTTACATGATCTCTACAACACTGTTGATTATTTCCTCATACCGTATTAACCACCAATTTGTATTTCTTAATACCTTCACCCTTTTCACCCTGCCCCCACCCCCATTCCCATCTATCACCCTGATAGATCTAGTACCTACCCAGCACTGTACCCAGTTATTACAATATTATCGACTATATTAGGCCTTTGCAATTTCTGAAGTTTAGTGTTGTCTGCAGACATTCTGAAAAATATAATTCAAAAAAATTAAAGGCAAACAGAAATGACTAGCCATTCTCGGTCACTAACGGAAAAATTTGAGCCTGTGCTTTAAAAGCTCAATTAATTACTTTAGATTTACTATGTTTCAGTAGGAGAAAACAAGTGACAGTTGCCCTTTTTTTCCCCAAACTATTTATGGTTCCTTTAATACTGATGCCATTTATTTTCTTCCATCGTTGGGCTTCATTTTCCACCCAAAGAGAGGATGAGAGAAAGGATAAATTTAAAGTGATGGAGGGAGAATTCAAGTCATCCTGCCAGAGAGAAGACAATTACAGAGTCAAAATCCCACATAACGAAGATCACTGCTGTGCTGTGAAGTCCCACTATCTACCTACTTCGGGGTCTTGAAGAGCAGTTATTTTTGTTCTAATGCCTGAATTAGATGATATGCTAATTTTAAGGATGAAAAGCAAAGAACACTTTCTCCTTGGAAGGCAGCATGCTTTACTGATTTAATTAATAAACCTTTACATCTCTATGAAAAGAGAAGAAGGCGAGTACGATTAGCCTCCTTTTCTGAGGAAAATGAAGACATGGAAAAATAAGAATTATGGCCCTGGACGGATACTGAAGACAGGACGAAATCTTTTGTTTTCTGGCCTGGCATTTTGCACTACAATGAGGGTAAGAAAGAGAAGAACAAGGAGTCTCAAACAGCATGCCACATGGCTTGGAAGCGTCTTGTTCAACCTTTTCATCTACAACTTGAATGAAGACATGGAAGGCATCTCTGGCAAATCCGCTCATGAGAAAATGGGAAGAGCATCAAGGTTCCACAAGGTCTCAACAGGCTGGAACAATCAAGCAGAACTAGCAAGATGAAATCAGGGGTGAGACACATAAAGTCCAGTACTTAATTTCAAAGAATCTCTTAAACAAACAGAGAAGGGAAGAGTTTAAAAGCAGTTCATATGAAAAAAGACCTGGGGCAGATATTGCAAACTGTTGGCCCACAGATGTGTTTTGTTTGGCTTTTGCAGTATTTGTGAAAAACACTAAGCCAACATTTAAAAATTGGGAGAGTCACATAAAAATCTGGGTTTCTGGCTTCTCTTGAAAAACTGATAGATCTGGCAACTCCAGGTTTGCACTCAGACGTGGCAACATTTGATTAGAACTGAGCTGTGGCTGTCCCCTGTAGACAGCATTCACTCCCCCAATGGACCCTTATAGATGCACACTGGCCTGCGGAAGCCATTTAGGTTACTTTCTTGGCTCTGTAGGAATCTGTTTGCAACTCTTGACCTGGGAGTTTCAGATAACTGCCAATTCAATAGAAGCCAGTGGTGTGATATGGCTGCCAAAAGTTTCACCCAACCCGAAGTAATGGAAGAAGAGTGTCTAGATCGATGGCCCTTAACTTTTGAAGAGTCACAGACTCCTTAGAGAATCTAGAAAAATCAAGGAGTCTTCTCTTCAGATATACGGCTATCACATAAAATTTTACAATTAATTTCAAGGAGTTGACAGACATCCCGGACTCCCAGTTCCCAGGTTAACAAGCCCAGCATAGAGCAAGGCGGTAGGGTGTCCCACTGTATGTTCAAATACTGTCTACTCCTGGCCAAGAACCACATTTTAAGAGGGGTGCTGACAAACTGCAAGGCAACCAGGATAATAAAGGGTCTGGAAATCATATCATAAGGTTGAAGAAACTAAGAACGATTTGCCTAGAAAAGGAACACAATATCCATTTTAAATTTTAGAAGCTGTAATAAGGAAAAGGGATTAGGCTTACACCAGTTCAGCTGGCAGAACTAAGATCAATGAGAGGTTACAATGAGGTGTATTTTATTAATACTATTTCAGTTCAGTCTGAGAAAGAAGTTTCTTACAATTAAAGGTCTAGAAAACTGGAATAGACCGTCCCGTGGAACAACAAAGTAGTGAGTTCCCCATCACCGCAAGTGTCCAAGCAGAAACAGGATAATGAAATGGCAGAGATGTCATAGAAAGGATTCCTAAACATCTAAAATTTCCTTCCTCTAAAAGTTTTAGTGAGCAGAGCCGGAGGTAGCAATACAATATTGCCCCTTATCTGTGGCTGCACTTCCTGTGGTTTCAGTTACCTGGAGTCAATTGCAATCCAGAAATATTAAATGGAAAATTCCAGAAACAAACAATTCCTCAGTTTGAAACTGCGTGCCATGCTGAGTAGCAAGATGAAATCCAGCACGGCCTGGGACCTGAATCATCCCTTTGTCCAGCATATTCACGCTGCACACGCTACCTGACTGTACGTCACATTGCAGCCGTCTGGGCTACCGGGCAGTACTGCAGTGCCTGTGCAAGTAACCTTTTTTTTACTTAACAATGACCCCAAGTGCAAAAGTAGTGATGCTGGCAAGTCATACATGCCAAAGAGAAGTCGTAAAGTGCTTCCCTTAAGTGAAGAGGTTCAAGTTCGGTACTATGCACAGTTTCAGGCATCCATTAGGGGTCTTCGAACATATCCCCCACAGATAAGGGGGGAATACTGTACTAATTCTCTTCTCCTCCCAAGACTAATTAGCCTTGCTCTGAAGTAATAGTTACATTGCAGCCAAGCTCCACTGAAGAGACAGAAGCTCGGTGGCTGATCCTCTCTCAGTGATTCTCAGTTAGCTTATTGGGAATTGGCCAAAGTTTGGCCACTCTTGAAATTTCACATGCCAATTTTGTCTTCTTCTAACCCACTCCTCTATTCACCTCTCTTTCTACCTACGTTCAAGTGTTCATTTTAATTCTTGGGAAGCTAATTCTTGGGAAGCTACGTAAGTTTCCCAACATATCAGATCAAGTAGTTGTTGAATTGACTCATCTTATCCACAAAGTTTCAAACATGTGGGCATTTAGTTAAAGCTTTGCCTGATGATTTCAACAGATACAAATGGGGAGAATTCAGTGCTGCATTAACTTTGTATGAGCATCACAGTCTGATTAGAAGAGGTCACCGACTAGACAAGTACAAGTCCACCCACGTAGAAGGTGGTCAGCTGGCTCTCTAGGATGTGTAGCAGAGTGCTCGCCAAGCAGATGGCATTTCAGAAATTTCAAGAAACTAAAGAAACTGCCTCACTGTGTCTTCAATTTCTAAATCGCTCCTTCCCCACAAATAATTATTGAGGCAGACACGCTGATTTTCAAAAAGAACTTTTCTGCTAAAAATGTCTTTTAAGACACCGTACATGTGAAGTAAATACTTTCCCCTTATTTACACAGATAAAAGCATATCGCTTCTGGCTGATCACAATCAAGGTGAAATTTATAAAAGGAAAACTTCCTTTTGTCCGTATTACTGCTCTCCTCCTCAGTGTTCCTCAGAAGCTCAGGAAACAAGTCCTGAAAGCAAACATTTCCTCTGTCCCAGGGAAGAGAAAAACCTGGGGCCTCTTGACCTATAAAACTCACAATTTGGGAACATCCATAATTCTCCCAAGTCTGTGCCAGTCACATAGAGTCTCCCTTCAGCAAACCACCGGCCAGCCAGGCTGGACAGCAAGGTTTTCACCTTTAGGAGTTGACAAGACAGGACTCAAAAGCTCCCTGGAAAAAAAAAGTCTCTACTTCAGCTTGCATTACAAACTGCTGGAAAAGACAGATGGAGGGGATGACAGGGAAAGCAATTATTTCTTCTGGGCTTCCTTTTTGTCTGGATTCTAAGGAGATGAATATAAAATTCCATCACAGATTGAAATGCTATCTAAACATGCTTGAAAATGTGGTCTTGCTCTCTGAAATATGACCTGCTCTGCTCTGCAGCAACCTGTAACCTATTAATATGTGAGGTGAGGAAGGCCACCATTCCTGCAGGCTGTCTAATTCCGGGCCTGGCTCTCCAATACCGCTAGTCTGTGACCGACCACAGGTTAAAATGTAACTAACTAAAAGTTATCTACAAGGCATGACCCAACAAAAAGTCTTGATGAATCATTCACTTTATTTTCACATTTTTGAAGTTTTAAATACCTGAGACTCTCTTATGTACATTAAGGTTTCTAGTGAGCCACTGCAAATGTAGGCTGAATCATACTAAACAGTAGCATTATTCTTTCAAATAGTAGTAAGCTGGGACTAGTCATACACAAATCAAGCTTTAAACAACTTTAAAGGAACATACACACTGATTGAAATGATGTTTTTATGGTAAAGAGCTTTTGTTTATTTACAATTAACAAGTAATCTAACACAGACCAAATATTCCATACAATTGAATATATTGTTACTACACATGGACTGTGTGTTCTGAGAAACTGTGAAGATGAGAAAGATACAAGTCTTGCCTCAAGGAGCTTATAAATTAGTCAAGGGGACAAGACGTGTTCACTAGTAAGTCAAAAGAGACCAGGATAGCCAATGAAAAGTACAAGCATGGGGCTGGCTGTGAGAGCCTGCAGACAGAAAGGATACGCATCTAATTAACTGAGGGACACTGGGATCAATTTTCTCATCTGTAAAATGAGAAGAATGGACCAGATGAGTTACGAGTCCCTTCTAGTTCTAAACTTCTGTTTCCTTTGGTTTGTCCAGTTGAGCTAAACAGAAAATTTCATGAAAAAGGTAGTATTTGAGCTGGCTCTTAGATAGGTAAGATTTAGATGGGCAAGATTTTGAAATAGGCTACTGGAAGAAAAAGAGGAGCGAGAGCATTTTAGGCAAAAAAAACCCACAAAAAACATACTGTAGTTTGCTATGTACAATGTGCTCCGTGTATAATGCACACCCATGTTTTTGGCCCAAACTTTCAAGGAAATAATCTTTCATTTTAATTTTTTAACTCCAATTTTTATTTGTTCACACTTAGGTACTTGTTTTTTGTATTATAAAGGAATTTTAGCAGTTATTTTACAACATATTATGGTACAAGAAATTTTATGTAACAAACAATTACAAAACACAAGAACAGAGACAAGGTACAAGAAGTTTTATGTACCGGTAACAAATTTACGCATCATGGAAGGTGAAGAACTCTATGTTGCAAGTCCATAGTAAGTTCAACAAAACTGATTACATATTCCAGGGTATTATTTTGCGTACAGATATCGTTACTGATTTCTACAATTACATTTTTTAAGCATAAATAAAAGAATTAAAAACATTTATATCCATACGGAATTAGTACGACCCTGTGTACTGCGCATCCTTATTTTTCCCTCACAAATTTGGGCAAAAGAGTGCGCATTATACATGGCAAAATACGGTAATCATAAGTCTAGAAAGCACAGGGCATGCTTGCAGAGCACTGAGGCTTCAGTATGAATGAAGTGCAACAGGAGACAAAATTGGAAAGGCAGGCAGAGACCCTGAATGCCAAGCAAAGGAACTCGGGTCTAGTTTGGTAGACAGAGGCCACTGAGGCTTCTGAAGAGGTAGATGACATGACCAGACACATAGTAAGAAAGTTAAAGCCCAGAATGAGACTGGGGATTTTGCAGGCTCCTTGCTACTCTTAATTGCCTCTAAGGGTCCCATTCACATGGGCCTCCCTTTCCAGAGAAGCCAAGCCTCATGGAAGAAACCTAAATGGACAAAACAAAGCAACAAGAACTAAACACCATGCAAGGAGTGGGAACTAGGATCAGGTTTAGGAACCTAATATGTCTATACACAAACACTGATGGTGAGAACAAGGAAGTAGGCAGACTACTTATAAACAGACCGATGAAAGATGATTACTAAGAAGAAAAGAAAGTCATAAAAGGTAGGAAAAATAGGGGCCGGCCCGGTGGCTCAGGCAGTTAGAGCTCCATGCTCCTAACTCTGAAGGCTGCCGGTTCGATTCCCACATGGGCCAGTGGGCTCTCAACCACAAGGTTGCCAGTTCAACTCCTGGAGTCCCGCAAGGGATGGTGGGCTGTGCCCCCTGCAACTAGCAACGGCAACTGGACCTGGAGCTGAACTGTGCCCTCCACAACTAAGACTGAAAGGACAACTACTTGAAGCTGAACGGCACCCTCCACAACTAAGATTGAAAGGACAACTTGACTTGGAAAAAAGTCCTGGACGTACACACTGTTCCCCAATAAAGTCCTGTTCCCCTTCCCCAATAAAATCTTAAAAAAAAAAAAAAAAGCTACAAAAAAAAAAAAGGTAGGAAAAATAGACACATGGATAAAACTAAAAATGTAAAAGAAAGAGACTCATCGTACCTGTGAGCTACTAGCAGAGGAAACCGGAATATGAGATGAGGCGATTTCTACACAGGAGTACACCCCCAACTTATTCCTCCCCCCAAAAAATCTGGGTAGCATAATTAACATTTTAAGAAATTAGCTGTACTGAAAAATGTCAAACCGGACAAATAACAGAACCAAGGTTACTGCAAAGGTGCACACCTGACCAAACTGAATTAGTGTTGAAAAGAGAAGCCCAGACACTGAATGAGAGAGGAAGACCAGGAAAGGCATTTCTGTTAGACAGCAATTTCTGAAACATGATGCCTAAACAGCAGATGAAAACCCAAATGAAAAGGAAAATGGTTCATATATAACATCTGGTGCCTGAATCATTAAAGAATACCTCCTCCCCACACACTTCTTTTTCCCTTCATTCCCTTCCAACAGCGCTCCTTAGCTAGATCCAAAGGAAATGTAAAACTCTGAAATGAATCTATAGTTACCTGTTTGCCAGCAAAACTAGGTATGAGGAACTGGAGCTGTGTCATATTATTATTATTATTATTTGCTTTTCTTTTTTGCAATATGTGAACTTTATTTCCATCTTGATTTTTAAAAATTGTATTATGGTAAAATATACAAAATTTATCATCTTAACAGTTTTTGTACTGTTTTTTGTACAGTCCCATGGTGTTAAATACATTCACATTGTTGTGCAACTATCACCGCCATCCACCCCCATAATTCTTTTCATCTTGTGAAACTGAAACTCTACACCCATTAAACAATAACTTACATTCCCCTTTCCACCAGCCTCTGGCAGCCACCATTCTATTTTCTGCCTCTATGAATGTAAGTAGCTCATATAAGTAGAATCATACAATATTTGTCCTTTTGTATCTGGCTTATTTCACTTAGCATAATGTCTTCAAGATTCACCCATATTATAGCATATTGCAGAATTTCGTTCCTTTTTAAGGCTGTATAATATCCCGTTGTATGTATATAGCACATTTTGCTTATCCATGCATCCTTCGGTGGACACTTGGGTTGCTTCCACGTTTTAGCTATTGTGAATGAATAGTGCTGCTATAAATATGGGTGTGCAGATATCTCTTCAAGACCTTACTTTCTTTTTTTTTTTTAAATTAGAGTTTATTGGGGTGACAATTGTTAGTAAAGTTACATGGATTTCAGGTGTACAATTCTGTAATACATCATCTATAAAAACCTTACTTTCAATTCTTCTCAGTGTATATAGCTGGAAGTGGAATTGTGGGTCATATGGTCATTCTATTTTGTAAAAATATTTGAGGAATCTCCATACTGTTTTACACAGCAGCTGTACCATTTTACATTTCACCAACAGTGCACAAAGGTTCCAATTGCTCCATATCCTTGCTAACACTTGTTGTTTTGTGTTTTTTTGATAACAGCCATCCTACCATCTCACTGTAGTTTGTGATGTGCATTTCCCTAATAATTAGTGATCTTGAGCGTCTTTTCAGGTGCTTAGTGGCCAATCTTATATCTTCTTTGGAGAAATGTCTCAAGTCCTTTCCCCGTTGTTAATCAGGTTGTTTGCTGTTCAATTTTAGAAGTGCTCTATATAATCTGGATATTAATCCCTTATTGGATTATATGATTCAGATATATTTTCTCCCATTCTGTAGGTGCCTTTTTACTCTTTTGACAGTCTTTTGATGCCTAGGTTACTGCTACCTTTTGCAATAACAAAAGTAATACCAAAATCCCAACAACTTAGCTGATGCAAAAAAAGAGCAACCTTATTTAGCCACAGTACACAAAATAAAGGAGGGCATAAGAGACAGCTGACGCAAGGAGAAAGAGAAGAAAATTTCATTTTTCTCATTTTAGCTCGAATGCCCCACCCAGCCTTGGGGTGAGCCGTGCTACAATATATACTCCTGGCCCGAGGGACACCGAGTGAGCGCGCATGGTTTGTGTGGGCAGCCTACCCCTGTCACTACTGGGGCAAGCCATGTATGTTTCCTGCTGTGTACGGGACAGATCAGTAAGAATGTGCTCTGTCGGAAGGCAGATCGACACTCTGGTCACTTGGTTGTTGGGTTTGGAAGAAATTAGGGCAGAATAAATAATATGGGGGAGTAAGTTACTTACTTGCCTGCCATCCTGCCCCACATTGGTTTGACCTCTTACAACAGTTCGAATATTGTCATCCAGTCTCCTAGCAAAAAAAGTTAAAGGAGTTCATTAAAATACTTTCTAGTCTAGGTTGACCAGAAGAAAAAATGTTAGCAACTTATCCATCAACGTCTGCAGATTGCACTTGTCCAGAAAACCAAACAAGCGAGAAAGATCCAAGGAAGACGGAGGCCGTGGACCCTGTGGGGCAGCACCAGCAGTGTAAGAAGCCAAGCCCGGCACAGACTGGTGAGTCACCTTCGCTTTTGCTTTTTTTTAAAGGCTATTTTCACTTAATATTCAGAGCTGTCCAAAAAGGACCCATATAACTTTTAGTACTTTTCATGGAGTAAACCAGGAATGAGAAAGTTGCTGAAACTTGATGGGAGGAAGCCAGAGAATTCAAATTACCCCCCCACAAAATCCTTCCTTAGTAACTTCCTCAGGAAGCTTGAAAGGGAGAAGGAGCCAGGGTAATGCAGGAAATCAGTGCTTTGCTTGCTGGGCCCTGATTGTTTGTGCAACCTGTGCGGGAGACAGATCTGTGGCCTCCAGTTCCTCTTTCTCCTGCAGCTCAACAGGGGCCTCTTAATGGCACCTCAACCAGAGAAACTGATATCAGAAAATTTTCATTTTTCATTTGAAGGATCCATTACAGGTATGGGGGGAGAAAGCTGAAAATAACTGGCTCGCAAGGGATTTTGGAATCATGAGGGTGTTTCCATTATCTGTGCAAACCCTGGACAACGTAGTGGTCTCTGCTAGAACTGTTAGAGCCATAACCCACCAAAACGATGAACAGGCTTCATGCACGTCGTAAGGCACCAAACTGAACAAAACGTTAATAGCAGAGGTCTTCACCAGAAAATCCAAAGGTTGTTAGGGGAAAAAAGATCATCTCCTGATTCAAAATAAAGCCTTCTCCTCGTCAAAAATTAAAACAAAACAAAACAAAAAATACGAAAAAAACAAAAAAAATCCCAAACTACATTTAAAGTAATGACATCAACCATTATACTAATCACTATTATAATGAGTAAACAAACATTGAGTATCTACCACGTATCAAAACTGGAAATACAGAGGTGGACAAACCAGAACAAGGCTATTGGGCAGGAAGGACATTTGATGACCATCCCAGACAATCACATCCTAGATTGATCACAATGTTTAATCCTGGGCCACCACCCATGTCAACCAGCAGATCTGACCACATTGGTAGCTGGTATGTGGCCAGGGGATACCCATATAAGCCCACCTTTATATCTAAGCCTTGGGAATACCAAAAAATAAAAAAAGAAGAAGAAGAAAAAATGTAAATCTATTAGGGAAATAAAACCATTAAAAATATAGAAATGCTCTTGCCTCCTTTTAGAATCAACTATTTTGAACAGCCTATTACAGTTTCCATACCTTTTCATAAATAATTGAAGACTGAACAAAGAATCTAGTTTTTTGCAACAAGGTACGTATGGCAACCCAAATAAAAGGATTACTTTTTTAAAAATTACCATCTATAGAAAATCTGAGATTTCAGTGTTCTCACAGATAAGTGTGATCCAGAATGCAAATTAACAAGATACTTTTCATTATTAATAATCATACAGTGTTACTTACCTTATTTTCAGTCTAATCTTGTTCACGACTTCGTCTATGTTTGCCAGGGACTACAATGAAGAAGGAAAAGTGCCAGCTATTATTTCACTTCTTGGAATTCCTCTTTCACAGCCATGGGATGAACTACAGTGGCTATTTATGACATCTCAGAAAATTTAATCATACAGTATGATACATTTTTACTTTTTTAAAAAAAGTACAGTAGCAGTTGGCAACTGTTGCAAAACCCAGCCGGCATCTATTTCTTTTGTAAATAAAACAGCCATGCCCATTCATTTACATATTATTTACAGTTGCCTTTGCCCTACAAAGGCAGAGTTGAGTAATTGCAACAGAGACTGAATGGTCCACAAATCCTAAAACATTTACTATGGAGCCCTTTATAGAAAGTGTGCCAGACCCCTGATATATAGAATCAATACAAATTCATGTGACAAAATACAGCAATGAAAATGAATGAATGGTTATAAACACAACAACATGGATAAATCTTAGCAACATAATGTTATACACACACGCAAAAGCTAGACACAAGAGCACATACATAAGGTACCAAAAAAAAAGCATACACATTTTAAGAAAGGGAAAAACTGTATTAAAATTACGCTGATAGTAACCACTCTGAGCACCTCTTGTAACTGCAGAAGTCAAACGTGACTTATATTCACCTTTTGTTATTGGTACATATTGACTATTATAATTTTAATATAGTTTTATCCTTTCTTAAAATGTGTATATGTTTTTATGGTACCGTGTGTGTCTGTGTGTGTGTGTGTGTGTGTGTGTGTGTGTGTGTATTTCCATTTATATAGTTCAAAAATGAGTGGAACTATTGCCTCATGTTAGAAGCCAAGATAGTGGTTATCTCTGGGGGCGACAGTGACAGTAAGGAGGCAAAAGAAGGGACCATCTAAAGATGTTTTATTTCTGATCTAGGTGGTGGTCACATGGTTGCATTCATTTTGTGAAAATGCATCAAGTTATACACATAAGATTTGTGTATTCCTCCATATCATGTTACATATCAATAAACACATAAATCTATTTTTCTAAGTGTATATAGGTCCATTAGAAAAAGACTAGAAGGATAACTACGAGTAGCTGTAATCTATGAAATCTGTAGCAGTAGTTGTAATCTATGAAAAGGAAGGATTTTAAGTTTTTCTTCTTTTTGCCCAAGTATTTTCTAATTGCTCTACATTGACTACGCATTGCTACTGTAATTATTAGAAAGTTAGTCCTGTTTTTAAGACAATGACAATAAAAACCAATGGGACGATTTCCAACCTTAGCAAGCAGAAAATGTGAGGAAATGGTGCCCCCTAATGGAATAGAGATGGTACAACTTCAGAGCACCATTTTAACTCAAGTTTTCAAAATACCATTGCATGAGTCCTCTGTCTCTCTCCCGCCACAGATATTTCACCCTCAGGAAGAATTGGGGGTAATGGAGGAATTGTGCTTATAAATCGTTACTGGAAACCTGTGCTGGCAGGAGGGGACCAGGAGCCTGTAAGAAAACCAGGTCATAAGTGTTTGAGGTGTCAGATGGGGCCATTCACATCTTGTCTACTCTTCTGACAAAGCCAATAGTTACTCAGAATTTTCAGAAATCCAAGAACTGACTGAGATAAAGATAAATCTTGGAAAAGAGAAGTTATTTTAATTGAAGAATCTAACGTCAAGTCGGTCACTTCAAAACTGGACTGGGAATAAAGCACCACTGTGCTAACACAGTGTTGTTAGTGGCACAACTGCCACTAACAAACTTGCTGTGTGTCTAGAGGGCAAGCTGTCTAACCTCTCTGAGTTTTTATTTCTTCATATGCAAAATGGGCATAATAGTTCCTGCCTTGCTTATCTCTGCTGGGACCCACTCCTTTAAAAAAATTTTGTGGGGGCGGCCGGATGGCTCAGTTGGTTAGAGCGCGAGGTCTCAACAAGGTTGCCAGTTCAATTCCCTCCATGGGATGGTGGGCTGCGCCCCCTGCAATTAAAGATTGAAAACGGCGACTGGACTTGGAGCTGAGCTGCGCCCTCCACAACTAGATTGAAGGACAACGACTTGGAGCTGCTGGGCCCTGGAGAAACACACTGTTCCCCAATATTCCCTGGAGAAACACGTTCCCCTGCAGAAACTGTTCCCCCAATAATTTTTTAAAAATTGGGGGGGTACTTAAAACAACTATTAAGAAAATGTTAACATTTGGGGAATTTGGGATGAAAGGTTGACATAAATTCTTTGTACTATTCTTACATCGTTTCTGAAAATGGGACGTTGTATCAAAATTTAAGAATTGTATAATCTATTTTAAACTGGCAAAATATGTACGTGACCACCAATTCAAATGGTAGAAGAGGGTAAATGTGGAAAGTACTGCTTTCCCTCCTCTGTCCTGCCCTGCACCCTCCCAGTTCTCCTGCCCACAGGCCATGGCTCAGGACCAATTTCTTTTGCACATTCTCGGAGGTGGTCTATGTATTTAAAGCACATCCATAACTTATTTCCCTTTCTTTATACAATGCACATTGTCTGTGCCATGGCTTTTTCACTTAACAATGTAACTTAGAGGTCGTTCCACATCAGTAAATATTGCTTTTTGGTAGAGTAACCATTGCTTAAATTTAATACTCCTTAGACATGGAGGTCTTGCTTAAGCCATAACAACTGTTCTAAGGAGAATAATTCAAAATACATTATGCCGTCAGATGTTCAACTGCATTTAAAAGAGCAAAAACCTGAGGACCTAAATGGCCACCAACAGAAAAGTTAAATAAATCAGCCCACATTTATTCGATGGACTTTTATGATACCAAAAAAGACACCGGGCAGGGAGGCTGTGAAACAACAAAAGATGGTTTATGATAACATTCTAACAAGAGGGAAAACATGTAAAAATATCAAAGTATCCCATGAATGTAGCTATTAAAACATCAGAAAGATATACCCTAAAATTCTAATGCTCGATTGCATGTTAGGTGGACCCATGGGTGACCACTTTCCCTTTATCTTCCAGATTTTCTATTGGAGATGCAAAAGGGAAAAGACATTAACATTTACTGCAGATCTGTTAGGAGTTGGGAAACCTCTAACACAATGGTTCTTGACCTAGTTTTTCTGCACCCCACACCTGAGGGATGTGACACATTCCTTGCTATCAGTTCAGTGCCTCTCGCTGGCAGGATGGCAGTAATTCTCGCTGGGGTTGAGGCCTCTCTGGGAGTTAGGAAAACGCCCCAGAGGAATCCAGATCGGCTACCCTGGGTGGAGCTGATACATCTCCTCTTTGAGAATTACTCAGCTAGTTTAGTTGTCATGTGGACAGTGTTAATTTTATCATTTAAAAATGTCTTCGGTATTGAAAGGTGTTTCCTGCTTCTAATGGCAATTCTTGCTGATGACAGAAAATACATAAAATCACTTTCATCCCCAGCAGAGTATAATCACCATTAGCATTTTGGTATAGTGCTTTCTACTGTTCCTTCCATGCAAATATATGGCTTTAAAACCAAAAATTAAACTGGGATGATAAACAATTTGGCATGTTATTTTTTTTTCACGTAACAACACAGATGCAGAGATTGGGGGGGGGGGTCACTAAAAATCCTTTATAAGCAGCTGCGTATGACTTTTTTTCAAAGTTCTTATTTATATTAGCTTTTCATAAATTTCATCGAGTTTCCCCTAATCAAACCTCTAATGAAAACATGACAAATGATTTTCTTCAGTTGTCTGCCAGCCTAGTAACCTGGCTACTCTTCAGAACCACCCAGGGAGCCCTGTTAAATACAGAAACCGGAGGCCTCCCACCTGGACCTGGGAAGTTAGAAACATCTGGGATCCGTTCCGATCCACACTCCTGCCTCCAGGAAATCACAGACATGCAGAAATTGCCACTCAACAGAAACACACACACACACCCTCCGCCTCAGAGTGACACTAAATTTATTCTTGATATACTGACATCTACTTTAAATATTCTAAACTCGTAATTTGCAAGTGTTTACTACAGGTTCATGAGGTATACAGATGGGTTTTGCCCAATATCTAGCAATAGTTGAAATAAATTATAAATCATGCCACTACTTTCTATTACATTTTCATCACGGTCCATGGGAATCTGGGTTGGAAGATGAACTGCTGAGTGTAAATCTTGGGTTGGGAAAATAAAGGTAACCCTGGGTCATAAATTTTCTGAGTTACCTAAGAAACTTCACTACACATTATCATATACACGGGGGCATAATAAGACAAGACATATAACTGAATCTGTGGAACAACAAATGTCTTGTGTTACGTTCAGTAGTTTAAAAACAAATACATACAAAAACATAATCAGGAAGCAGTGAGAACCTGGTGGTTTCCTATATAATTTTCAAATCTAACACTTACTTTTGTTTTGATGGGTCAGCAATCTTGATAGGGTGAGGTAAATGAAATGTATTCATGGCTAAAACTAGCTTCATGTCAGTTGTCCCCAAATTTCTATGTCCAGCTAATTCCCAGAATTCCTCTTTCATAAAAAAATGATGAACTCTAAAGGCCATCTGTGAAATCTCAAAAAAGACAATCACACAGTATGGTGCTATTTTTTTTCCAACTTTATTTTAAAAAAATTAACATGTCCATTAGAAATAGTTTAGGAGGATTCATACCAAGATAGTAACAATTATGGGGATTATGAGCCTCAGATTCAAATTCTATCCAACGACATATTTCCATCCAGATGGCCCAAGGATGTCCAAGACGGGGCCCATCTTTATAACCTCCTCCTAGCCTCTTCCTTATTCCCAACATAGGGTAAAGGTGCCGACACCCACTCAGTCTGCCAGGATAGAAATCAAAGTTGAAAATCCTTCATTTAGCTTGTAATTCATGGCTTAAAATGTCCTTGCCCGATGGATGCCTCCTGGGATCCCTCAGAAGAAGGGCCTGTATGCTCTGCTTTCACAGTACTTAGCATGTTTCCTTCATGGCAAGGCTATCGCCTTTAAGCTCAGTGCTCATTATTTCTCTGGGCCTCATTATGTTCATCATAAAACAAGCATGTTGACAGGAGAATTTATCACTGTTAAGTGTTTAGAATGGTGCCTGGTGTGCAGTAAGCATCCAATAAATGTAAACTATCATTATAACTATATAACTAACGACCAGGAGTTAGAACTCTCTGAGAGCAAGTCACAAACAGTGATTAATAATTATACAAACATGCCCATTGTAAAACCATAATAAATGACTTATAATCTGTTGAGGTGGTCATTATTATCTATTAAGGGAGACTGGAAACTCTATGTTGCCAAGAAGTGTATCTGCCTTGCTCACCTAGCTCCAAAGTTCTTCCAGGCCTAGGCAGAGGAGGCGTTTTGGTAAGGGAGTGAATTTCAGATTCTACATCCCTTGAACCACCACATTCTGTGACTTGTCTCTCCATCCCAGCCTCTCCTCGGGCTCCCATCATCCCTCTTAAGTGATCTATCAGAGCGGTCTGCTAACTGGTCTTCCTGCCTCCAGTTCTGCCTCTCCCCAGGGCATCCTCCATATTGCTACTGGATGGAATTTTTAAAATGTGAATCTGATCCCATCATTATCCTGTCAAGAGACCTTCAATGAACACCCATTGCCTAAAGTACAGTGGTACCTCGGTTGTCGAACATAATCCGTTCCGGAAGACCGAGTTCTGAAACGTTCGAAAACCGAGGCACAGTTTCCCCATAGAAAGAAATACAAACTGGATTAATCCATTCCAAACCTTTAAAAATCAACCCCTGGGCCGGCCAGGTGGCTCAGGCGGTTAGAGCTCCGTGCTCCTAACTCCGAAGGCTGCCGGTTCGATTCCCACATGGGCCAGTGGGCTCTCAACCACAAGGTTGCCAGTTCAATTCCTGGAGTCCCGCAAGGGATGGTGGGCTGTGCCCCCTGCAACTAAGATTGAACAGGCACCTTGAGCTGAGCTGCCTCCCGGATGGCTCAGTTGTTGGTTGGAGCGCGGGCTCTCAACCACAAGGTTGCCAGTTCAATTCCTCGACTCCCGCAAGGGATGGTGGGCAGCGCCCCCTGCAACTAAAATTGAACACGGCACCTTGACCTGAGCTGCCGCTGAGCTCCCAGATGGCTCAGTTGGTTGGAGCGCGTCCTCTCAACCACAAGGTTGCCGGTTCGACTCCCGCAAGGGATGGTGGGCTGTGACCCCTGCAACTAGCAACGGCAACTGGACATGGAGCTGAACTGCGCCCTCCACAACTAAGACTGAAAGGACAACAACTTGACTTGGGAAAAAAAAAAAATATCAACCCCTAAAACTGCAAATTTAGCATGAATTTTACTATCTAATGATACCATAGATCCATAAAATTTATGGCGTTCGTAAACCGAAATGTTCATCACTAGAGACGTTTGAAAACCGAGGTACCACTGTACCAGTATCCAGAATAGGGTGTGTGCATCCCAAAGGGGTTTGCAATAATATCCACTAGGGTGTGAGACGAAAAGATTAAAGCCTCTATTTTTATTCTTTATATACATAGCAAACACTACTAATACCTAACGTATTTTAGATTGGTGCTAGGATATGTACATAATATTTTGGGGGGGGGGCAGGTACAGGCTTAATATTTAGCTCAGTGAAAATCAGTTGTGTGGAAACTATTTTACTGACAGGCATGTGGTCTCCAAGCCTAGAGAACACTGTTCCTTCGGGATCCTTGCTCTGCCTACCCTCAGCCTCGTCTCCTATGAGGCTCTGCTCCCTGTGCAAACTCGGCCTTTGCCCTGTGTTTAGAATGACCTTCTTTCCCATCATCCTGTAAGATTTACCTAGTGGTTCACTCTGCCTAGAATAATATTCTGCCAGATTGTCACAAGCCTGGGTCCTTCGTAGGTCTCAGGTCTCAGCTGAACGGTTAGGGACCTCAGAGAGACCTGCCCTGAACACCCATCTAAAGGAGCCCCCCACCCCGAAGGCTGTCACGCTGTATCCCAGCACCTGTTTTTCAGCACAGCATCAACCATAGTTGATCATTTCTTGTTTACGTATTTGTTCATCTGATTAATCTTCTTCCCCACACTAGATTCCATGAGACCAGGAACTTGCTTGTCATGTTCACCATTTCTCCCCAGTTTCTAAAATGGTGCCTGGTACTTAACAGACACCTAAGTGATTGCTGAGTTTGACTAAATGAATGAACGAATCCTTTAAGTCTTGGAAGAAGGGCTTGTCTCCTCCCTGAGGTTTTGATTTTCCTAGGAAGAACTGTTCTTTTGTTTCTCACTGAACCGTTGCCTACGTCTCTCACAGCATTCACCAGTGTCTCCCCCACTTGATCATGTACACGTTAAGGGCGTGGACTGGGTCTTATTCATCCTTGAATCCCCAGGGACTAGCACAGTAACTGACAACACCTGACAGGTGCCCACTGACTACTTGCTGAGTCAATGCATGAAAAACCAAGCAGTTAATTCAGGTCTACTTCACACCTAAACACCCAAAAACCAATTCTGTAAGAAAAACCCACGCGTTTAGGCAAATCACCCATCAAAACAAAATAAAGCATAAAATCTGAATATTTACCTCTTGAAATAGGAGTGAAAGTAGCTTTATGACTCTAGGCTTATCCTGCCCACCTCTCTCTTATTTTTCTCTATTACATTTTAAAAATCCTTTCCACTTCCCAACTTAGTACAGAAAATTTGGGGACTCTTACAACCTAAAGGTACAATTTCTAATAATATGCTCGCTATACAAAGAATTCCACCCTAACACAACAACAGTATTCGGTATTAGCTGACCCCACCCCATCCCAATTGTTTACAATGGAGTTTGATTTGAATGTAACTCTCTTTGTTTATAAAGGCCCCTTAGATTGTGTAGGAAAACACACCAATCGTAACACTAAAGATGAGCGAGAAGCCACTGACACGAAGGAAACGCTATACTTACTTGCTCTGTTGGGAACAGGGTATTGATATACTCCACAGCATTGAAATCGGCTCTATCTAGAGGATCCTGGCTTGGAAATACCTAGACAAAGATAGGGGATGACAAATAACCGTCACCTTTCGGTCTTGTTTTATGTATTACTTCTTTTCTCTCTACTGGATGGTCAATTCTTTGAAGGCAAAAACCATATCTTTTTTCATTTTATAAGGCTTAACACACAATAGATGCTCAATAAAATATCTGTTAAAGTATATCTTTAATTTTCACCAACATCTATAATTTTAACATCTTGGTGCAACTAACAGAATGTGCAACCATGAAAACTTCCACAGATACCACCGAAATCCCAAGGACGAGGGAAAATAAGTGGGCATTGTGCATATCGGATTAAACCAGCTGAGGGCATGGTTGTGTTAAGGAAGTCTTGATAACAGACATGCACTATGTCCCAATGAAGTCTCAGCAATATACGGTGGTACCTCGGTTTTCGAACGTAATCCGTTCCAGAAGACCGAGTTCTGAAACATTCAAAAATAGCTGACAGCTAGGCCTCA
Organism: Rhinolophus sinicus; assembly: GCF_057876585.1. Lineage (NCBI taxonomy): Eukaryota > Metazoa > Chordata > Mammalia > Chiroptera > Rhinolophidae > Rhinolophus > Rhinolophus sinicus. Next base: position 19,459,985 of record NC_142512.1, read on the forward strand.
GGAACTTGCACTCAGTGGAAGCTGCGTGACATGTTCGACTTCCAAGGTGTGTTCGAAAACTGAAGCATTTACTTCCAGGTTTACGGCGTTTGTAAACCGAAATGTTCCTCAACGGAGACGTTCGAAAACCGAGGCACTACTGTAATTCACTGCATTGAGGCAATTTTTATGCTTCAGATGGTGTCAGGAAATAGAGAGCTGGCATTCAGGAACTGGCCCTCCCTTTAACAGAAGAATGCTACCTTCTGAGAAATAGAGCTAACTCCCTTCAAAGGTTGCAATTTGAACATGTAACAAGGTGGATTATAAAAGCAGTCATGTGATTCCCCTGGGTAGTGGATTTCTCCAATTCAAGATCCTTATTTTGGGAAGCAAATTCTTCCCTGATGTCTGCTTATTAGATAAACCTGTGCTAGAATTCAATCTTTATTAATAGCAAAAATGTACTTTTCTAAAATCCTTGTCAAACAATAATTGACTGCAAATGATATTTGTTTCTCCCATTAGAGTCCACCTGGTCCAAAAAGCAAATGAAATGTATGTCTTTGTCTGGCAGATAGAAATGCGTGGGGAGCAGCGTGGCCTTAGACCAATTCAAAACCTTGCCCAATGGTTTGGCATCCTCAGGACGGGCCAAATGTGCTTTGTATGGGTCATTCAACCACTCCTAGAAAAACGCACTTCCAAAAATCTATAAACGGGACAATACAAATAAATGACTTAGTACAGTGGCAGACCCATAGTAAGTGTTAATGTTCAACAAATATTAACTATTAGCATATTATTATACAAATACTATTAATAGTAGTAGTAATGCTTTACTTCGGAAAACTTCCCAGTGGTTGTTAAATGTGGCATTACCCTCCTCTTCTTACATCACATCCCCTATGCCAAGTCTTTTAAGGGAGATCTCCCTTTATCAGGAGCAATACCTTCTTCAAGGGCCTAAATCACTATTTCTAATATCATGACTCTTTAAAAAAAACTCAATAAACTTGAAAAGAGAATTTAGTCAACGAAAGAGTCCCCGCAGGGAAGGAAGACCCCCTAGGAATACTCTTCAACCTAACCCCGACTAATCAACAGCAGGGTTTCTCAACCACTTATGGTAAAAGGATCCTTTTTCAACCGTTTCTCCTCTGCTCTGCAAACGCTTCAGAAATTAAGGTTACCCCCTCCCCTCAATTCCGAGTCACTCACCAGGGCGCAGCGGCACACCAGCCTGGCAAATGAATGAACAGCTCTACAATCCCCCAAATCTGGGCTTGCTACCCATGAGGTCAACTTCTAGGTTCATCCTTTCAAGGAGCATAGCTCCTTCGCCTAAACGCACGAGGACGCCCCACCCTCCAAAGACAATCAAGGCCTCGAAAGGGCTCTCTCCCTCCCCTAGATTCAGAAACCTCTTCCCACCACCACCTCCCCTCAAACCTTTCCTTTTGCTTCAGGGCCCAGCTCCCACCTCTCGGCCCAAAGACTGCTGCTTCCGCGTCCCACCCCCAGCGCTGCTCCGCCCGACCCCCCGCACTCTCCTCCCGTCAGGGGGCGGAACGCTCACCTGCTCGATGGCGAGCTGCACGTCGGGCGTGAGCTGCAGCACAGCTTCCAGCTCCTCCACGAACTCCAGTTCCTCCTCCTCCATCATCCCGCCGCCCAGCTCCTCCCGGGGCCCACCTCAACCCCCGAGTCCGACCTCCTGCAGTCACTCAAGCCACAGGACAGCAACCCTCCCCGGGCAGCGCTCAGCCTAGCAAGCCTCGGCTCTGTCAGCTAGCCCGGCACTTCCGGCAAGCCAGGCACTTCCGGGATCCGGGGCACTCTGGGATAGCGGAGGACTGACCTCTGGTTGCCCGGAGGAGGCGTTCCTGTCACCTCTCGGGAGTCTCCCCCCGCAGCCCTGCGGTCCGGCTGCCCCTTCCTGCCCTTAGCTCTCCTTAAGATGTTTGGGGCCCTCGTTACCTCGCCGAAGGCGCGTCCCCACTGACGGCCCTGGCGCTGGGGAGGGCCTGACTGCCCCCGCGGGACCCCCTAGTGAGGGTAAGCCCAGCACCGTCGCGACCGACAGACAGCAACCTCACGGGCCGCGAAGCCGGCGATCCTTCTGCTACCAGGGCCCCCTTGGTCAGTGGCAGTAGGTGTCCCCCTGCCATCGGGGGAGAAATGACCCCAGCTGGTAAGTGGCGATGTTGCCAAGGACGATACGTAGGATGAGACAGCATCCACTTGACAAAGTTCCCCGTGTGCCAAGCCTCGAGGCAGTTTTCTGGGGGTGTCTGCAGCTTCCTCCCGGGAGAGGCGGGGGGAAGAGCCAGATCAGGCAGTGCCCCGTCGCTGGGGAAATGTTTACTTTCTGTGACGCTGACTGTCTGGAGTCCCATTCCACTACTGATAAGCTGTGTGATCTTGAACAAATTACTCCATCTGCTCATTACCCTGCAAGCATGTGGCGAGGTTCAATGTAAAAAGTACTATGCAATTTTAAGCTAGTAATACAGGTAATATTAGGGTGTATAGCCCTATGCATCACAAAATGAAAAGAGGCCAGATAACCCTGTGGAACCACTTTTCCTCTAGACACTGAAAACAGTGAGAGAATTGCAGTCATAGGAAGAGTTGTACCAGTGAAACGTTGTGCAACGCCATGATGGAAGAGTCCCTGGTCCCACTGAGCTTTCTTTTTTCTAATTTTATCAAAATGTAGTAAAGAAAAAATGGAAGCAACAAAATTTCTAACAATAAAGGATTAAAAATATAAATCAGCTATACAATAGAATATCATTAATTCATAAAGTCGTGGTTGAAAATTAATGACATGGAAAACTGTGCCTAAACTATTTCAGAAAGCAAAATGTATATTTCAGAAAGCAAAACTGTGCAGCATGGTCCCAGTTTAGATGTGTGTGTATTTTGTGCCTATAAAAACGACAACAAGGAATATTTACTTTTCTGAGGGTGATGGAATGGACCTTCTTTGTGTATTTTCCCAAAATGTCTACAATGAGCCTGTAGTACTTTCATAGTCAGAAATATAAATGTCTTTTTTTTGAAAAAAAGAAAAGGTAATTACATCCACCTGTCTTGGGTTGTTTCATTTTTTACGTTAAGAAATAGTTTTCATACAGTACAGTTCACCCACTTAGTTTATAATGCTGTGAGTTTTGATAGCTGTGTATAGTCATGGAACTACCACACAAGACCTAGGACAGTTCGATCATCCCCTCATCACCCCCAAATTCCCTCATGCCCCACTCCAGCCTCTGGCAAACACTGACCTGATTTCTGTCCCCATAGTCTGACTTTGCAAGAATGTCATATAAGTGAAATCATACAATATGTGTCACCTTTTGAGTCTGACTTTCTTCACGTAGCATAATGTACTTGTGTTTCATCCATATTGTTGCATGTTGTCAGTAGTTCATTTCTTCTTGATGAGTGATGTTCCACTCTATAGATATACCACCATTTGTTTATCCATTCTTTGGTTGGAGGATATTTGGATTGATTCCAGCTTTGATTGATGGTAAATAAAGCTGCTATGTGCAGGTTTCTGTGTGAACATGTTTTCATTTCACTTGGGTAAACACCTGGATGTTGGATTGCTGGATTGTGTGTTAAGTCTATATTTAACTTTATAAGAAACTGGTAAACGTTTTCCAAAGTGGCTATATCATTTTTTGCATTGCTACCAGCAATGTATGAGAGTTCTGGTTGCTCACAGCGCTTATGTTTAATGTTGATAATAATAACTAACATTTCTTAGCCCTTAATATATGCCAGGCACCATGTTAAGCATGCACTGTCTCTTTTAATATGTATGGCAAATCTGAGATTGGTCGTTATCATCATCCCCATTTAACAGATGAGAAAATGGAGATGTAGTTCAAAACAAAACAAAAAACTTGCCCGAAGTCCCATAGCTAACTTCTTGCCATTTATTCACTCATTCAATAAATTCAGTAAATTTATGTTCCATGTTCCTTCTGATCCTGCTGGTGACAGGCACTAGGCTAAGGGCTGGGAATTTAGCAATCAACAAAATCAACCAAGTGCCACACCAAAAAAAAACCACAAAAACAATCCAATTAAAAAATGGTCAGAGGACCTGAATAGACATTTCTCCAAAGGGGACATTCCCTTTTCTCTGCATCCTTGCCAATAGACATATGAAAAGATGCTCAACATCACTAATCATCAGAGAAATGCAAATTAAAATCACAATGAGATATCACCTCATATCTGTCAGGATAGCTATCATCATCAATAAATCAACAAATAAGTGTTGGCAAGGATGCAGAGAAAAGGGAACCCTCATGCATCACTGGTGGGATTGCAAATTGGTGCAGCCACTATGGAAAACAGTATGGAGGTTCCTCAAAAAATGAAAAATAGAACTACCTTATGACCCAGCAATTCCACTTCTGGGTATTGATCTGAAGAAATCCAAAACACTCATTCGAAAAGATATATGCACCCCTATGTTTATTGCAGCACTATTTACAATAGCCAAGATATGGAAGCAACCTAAGTGCCCATCAATAGACGATTTGGTAAAGAAACTATGGTACATGTATAAAACGGAGTATTACTCAGCCATAAAAAAGAATGAAATCTTACCACTTGTGACAACTTGGATGGACCTAGAGTGTATTATGTTAAGTGAAATAAGTCAAACAGAGAAAGAAAAATACCATATGATCTCACTTATATGTGGAATCTAAAGAACAAAATAAACAAAATAAAAACAGACTCATAGATACAGAAAACAAACTGATTGTTGACAGAGGGGAGCTGGGTGAAAAAGGTGAAGGAATTAAGAAATACAAATTGGTAGTTACAAAATAGTCATGGGGATGTAAAGTACGGCATACGGAATATAGTCAATAATATTGTAATAACTATGTACAGTACCAAATGGGTACCAGACTAACTGGGGGACCACTGCATAAATTATATAAATGTCTAACCACTATGCTGTATAACCGAAACTAACATAAAACAATATTGAATGCCAACTGTAAGTGAAAAAATAAAAAATAGACCAAGTGCCTGTCTCCATAGAACTATTTCCATGTATGAAAAGGCTATTCATGCAAATAAACACAATTGTGATAGTCCTTATGAAAGACAAGTAAAGCATATGCTGAGAGACTATTAGGGACAGTGTTCTGATTGGATTTGGGTGTCAGGAAAGGCTTCTCTGAGGAAGTGATTTTTAAGCTGAAGTAAAGGGTGGGGGGTGGGAATAAGGAATAACAGATGAAAGGAATGGTGTGTCCAAAAGCCACGAAGGTGGAAGAAACTGGCCAGGGTAATGGGACTTTGAAAGCCAAGGGAGGAGGCTGGAGAAATAAGCAGTGCCAGGTGGTGGAGGCTCTCCAAGGTCACGTGAAAGAATGAAAAGCCTTTGAAGGATTGTAAGCGGAGGTGTGACATAACCAGGTTTACCGTGCCTGCCATCAGCCCTAGTCCTCTCATTTTTAGTTTTTCTACTTCTGAGAAGCCCACTTTGTTGTGGAGAGTCACGAAACCAGGCTGACTGTCTCCAGTACAGATTCATGCTGTCCAATTGCCACTGATTGTCCTTTCATACACCCACCATCAACTCTCAGTGGCATTTCCGGTGACCCCAAACCTTTTCCTACTCAGAAACTCCCAACTCCATCATTTCCCGTCTCCCCTTTTGCAGAGAAGATACTAATAATGAATATACGTTACACAGTACAAAAAGTGTAGGAAGATAAAAGGGCAGAGGTAAATGTGGACACTATGTTTAAAAACACTGCATTAAGATAAATAATAACAGGCTAGCCTGATTTGTTTATGATAAGCAGAAGAGGGAAATACTTTTAATGGAAGGAGGAAGACTGGAAAGACAGATTATACACTTTGAAGATACATATAATGGAAATTTACAGATATGAGAAATTCTGGTATGAAAATATTTGGAGCATGGGATATTCTCACAAATGAGCCAGGCTTTTTATTTTTAAACAATTTCCTGTTATGCTGTGGGATAGGGTACAGCTGATGTTCAAGTATCACAGAAAATATACTTTCTACTTTGAAATTTCACCAAATGAGGCATAAACTCAATCTCTAACATCTAAAAACCCCCACAAACCTTGGAGACCCTATCCTGAATAAGCAATGGGAAAAGGATGGATTGGAAAAGAAGTACTACAGCAGGCTATAGGGGAATTGTGGGGGTGCGTTGCTGAGGTCAGCATCAGAGTAAAATGGGAAAAACCCAAGCACCTCCACATGAGGAATTTTCATAACATTTGTCATTGTGAAAAAAAACATAAGTATACAGGATGGAAGTAATGAGTAGTTTTAAAACAGCCTTTGTTAATGAAATCCAGTGAGATCTGTAAATTTCATGTGGCCTCCATCCATTTGGTGTTTCCTTCTAGGTTAAAAGGGATCTCCAATATCCTGTTACATTTGCTACTGATTTCATTGTGGGTTTTTTTGTTGTTTTTGTTTAAAGTTTATTGGGGTGACAATGGTTAGTAAAGTTACGAAGTGGTTTCATTGTTTCTGAAGCAGTTGTACTATACATTGTGCAAAGTATGTTATAAGATCAAGACGTCTCTATTCCATTTAAGCTTCCCTCCCTGTAATGACCTTCTCCTAAACAGCTGGGCTTTTGGTGAAACTTCTTGTAAAAAATTGCAGATATCCCAATTACTTGACCCTTACTCACTAAATGCCAGTAGCATAGCCCCTTCTCCCAACATTGTGAGAACCAAAAATACCCTCAACAAAGTTCCACATGGCCCCTTGGACTCCTAAGCACAACCACACTTAGAGTTCTGGTTGCTCGTAGAGCTTATATTTGATGTTGAGAACAGTAACTAACATTTCTTAGCCCTTAATATATGCCAGGGACCACGCTAAGCATGCACTGTCCCTTTTAACATGTATGGCAATTCTGAGATTGGTCGTTATCCTCATCCCCATTTAACAGATGAGAAAATGGAGATGTAGTTCAAAACAAAACAAAAAACTTGCCCGAGGTCCCATAGCTAACTTCCTGCCATTCATTCACTCATTCAATAAATTCAGTAAATTTATGTTCCATGCTCCTGCTGGTCCTGCTGGTGACAGGCACTAGGCTGAGGGCTGGGAATTTAGCAATCAACAAAACCGAGCAAGTGCCACACCAAAAAAAAAAAAAACCCAAACAATACAATTAAAAACTGGGCAGAGGACCTGAATAGACATTTCTCCAAAGAGGACATACTGATGGCCCATAGACATATGAAAAGATGCTCAACATTGCTAATCTTCAGAGAAAGCTCCCATTAGATCTTGCTGTCACTACCGGTGGCGAAAGCTCTCAGGCCACCGTGTAGTGGAAGAATATAGTTTAATTTCCACATGAAATTGTGTTCAACATGTTTTCTTGGTGCTCCTTCATAGACTGTTTATAGCATGTGTCTTTTTATGACGACAGATCCTTTTGCTTCATTCCTGATTTTTCTGAATATCCTGGACCCCAGCATTTGTCCCTGAGTGACAGCATTCTGAATGTTTCCATATCCTGGACAGTCAGTTTTGCTTTGACTGGTACTCTGGTTCTCTGTGCATGTCCCGTCTTGCTAAACAGATCGTAATCTCCAGCCAGCTTCAGTAGCTCCCCTGTTCCCACGGTCGTCGCTCATGCATTCAGTCCTGCGTATGTGCTGGCTCCAGATGCTTTCTAAATTAGACCCCTTCCCCACTGGCAGCACTAGGTTATAGTCAGTAATTCCTTCACTTACTCAACAAAGTGATCATTATACAGGGCAGAAGAACAACTCCTTTTGAACATGTCTTACACACTGCAACACATACAAAAACACTCTATAAACTTGACATTACCTGGCCAGTACAATCATTACAATGTAGCTCCCATTAATTCATTGTAACTAACACCCTCAGTGCTTCCCACCACCACTCCCACCTCCAGTCCTGTTTTCTTGTTTCTTTGACCCCACTTCTTCCTGCTGAGGTCTGTTGCATTCCCTGAGCTGGATTTTCAGCTGCTCCTCTTCTTCCGGTCAAGCCAGTAGTTCTTAATCTTTTTTGAGTCTGGATCCCTTGGAGGAAATGAAGAAAAATGCGCATTTTGCATGCAAATTTAAGGCGGGGTGAGGGGGGATTCCACTGAGTATTTCTTAAACGTTTTTTAAGCCCACGCCTCCTTCTGCTAAACATAAAAATCTGGGGAACAAGCCCTCCCACACTCAATATTCTGGTAAGAGGTGTGATCTGCATCCCTCCAATCTTATAATCACTGATACACAGCTGATAGCCATCTTCCACCAGCCAAGAAATTTTTGCTGAGCTAAACTTTTTTGGGTCCACATCAGAAAACCAGTAAAAAGTTTTATTTCCTAAATATAACATTGTTCAGATTCTGACTGCGTCCTCCACTCAATCCCCCATGAGACTCATTGCTTTGAGAGCTCACTGTCACAGGCATCATTAGGCTCCACATTTTTTTAAAGATTTTATTGGGGAAGGGGAACAGGACTTTATTGGGAAACAGTGTGTACTTCCAGGCCTTTTTTTTCCAAGTCAAGTTGTTGTCCTTTCAATCTTCGTTGTGGAAGGTGCCGTTCAGCTTCAAGTTGTTGTCCTTTCAGTCTTAGTTGTGGAGGGCGCAGCTCAGCTCCAGGTCCACTTGCCGTTTCTAGTTGCAGGGGGCACAGCCCACTATCCCTTGTGTGAGTCGAACCGGTAACCTTGTGGTTGAGAGGATGCACTCCAACCAACTGAGCCATCCGGGAGCTCAGGGGCAGCTCAACTCAAGGTGCCGTGTTCAATCTTAGTTGCAGGGGGCTAGGCTCGACATTTTTTATATCCACACTTAGGTTTCTCTCCTTAGTGTCGGGCACATATTGTCAGTTGCCTGTGAAAATTTTCACTCTGCTTATTCTCAATTTCTTTTTCTTTGTCCTCACTGTCCTTGCCTGGGCACATGTATCCATTGGGTTTAGAATGTAGCGTTCTATTGGCAAATGTAATCCACGATGCTAAATGATAGTGAATGGTTTTAGGGAGGAATACAATACAGTGCACTTGCGTAGTCCTACATGCACAGCTTAAATGTTTCCATATACTCGTATGTCATTTCTTACTCTTTCCTACAGTACCTGAGGCGGGTAGGACAGTAGGGTGAGGAGCCCAGGTCACACAGCTAAGTATTGACATGCTAGACTGACACCAAGTTCTGCTATGTTGCAGTCCAGCACTTTTGCTCTTCTGCCTCTCTACCTTGAGCTAGGTCCTGTTACAGCAGGGAAAACTCTTGGACAAATCAAAACCATTGCTTTCCAAGAGCTTATGGGACACTTTGACATTTAATAAAAAATGGTGATCCCAAAAGCATGTTACACGTATGTCATGTTTTAAGAAATACTACCTTCCATGTATTTTTCAAGGCAGCGTGCTTTTCTCCAGCAGATTTCAAAATACTCACATGCCTACCGAACAATGCTCCACAGAAAGTTAAGCAGGTTGAACAGTTAGAGCCATTAGTACTTTCTAGGTGCTTGTTCTGATTTTCCTTTCATATATATATATAATGAACTGTTTCTATTGGAAAAACTCATACAACACAGGGAAATGTAAGTTACTCTTAATTCACCTCACCCCATATACACACAAAACCAACACACGCTTCTATACATACTTCTCTCCCCAGAGGAAACACTGTTAGCAATTTGGTGTTTTTCTTTCCAAACCTTTCCTTGCATGATTATATAATAGTATATGTACCATTCACACTTACAGCTTTTTTAAAATCCTAAGTTGTATCTCACTATACTTATTATTCCGCGACTTGTTCTTTTTCCTTTTAGTATGTTGTGGGGATCTTTCTCTGTACTTTGGTCTGTCTCTCCTTTTAATGTCTATCTAGTATTCCATAGTTTGACCATACCGTAAAATATTTTATGACTTTATTATTAGACATTTAGATTGATCATAATTTTTTGCTATTATAAACAATGCTTTATCCTTATGCATATTTATGCTTCTTCCAGTATTGAAAAGTGTCTATATCCTTGTATCTTTATGTATACTGATATCAGTCTTCTATATATTTACTTACACAGCTTTTATTGGCTTTTTGTATTTCTTCTGTGTATTTCCAGTTTATATCATCAGAATAATTCTTTTGGGTCATTCGTGTTTCTTCATAATTTGTAGGATCTCTTTGACTATTCTGGATATTAACCCTTGCTCTGCTATATGCTACAAATATTTTCTAAACTGTTACCTGTCTTTTGTTAATAGTGCCTTTTGATGGACAGTTTGTCTGTTTGTTTTTTTTAATGTACACAAACCTGTCCATCCTTTTCTATATGACATCTGGGTTTTATGCTTTGTTTGGGAAAGCTTTCTCTAGCCTGTGAATTTTTTTAATATTTTTCAAAATTTTCTTCTAATACATTTACCATGTTGCTTTTCATGTTTCATCTTTGATATATCTGGAATTTATATCTATGTTTGGGGTGTGGCAGGATGTTGTATTAGTTTCCTATGGCTGCCATAACAAATAACCACAGGGTGGGTGCCTTATGACAACAGAAATTTATTTTCTCACAGTTCTGGAGGTTGGAAATCTGAAATCAAGGTGACAAGCAGGGGTGATCCCCTTTTGGAGGCACTGAGGGAGAAACTCTTCCATACATCTCCCCTACCTCTGGCGGCTGCCAGCGGTCCTCAGCATTCCTTGGCTTGTAAATGCACCATTCCAGTCTCTCACTCTGTCTTCACGTTGTCTTCTCTGTACCCGTGTCCATCCTTTTCTGTCTCCTATGAGGATACTCTCATTGGATTTAGGGCCTCCCCTAAACCAGTATGGTCTCATCTCAGTCCTTACCGTAATTACATCTGCAAAGCCCTCATTTCCAAATAAGGTCACATTCTGAGGAATTGGGTGGACTTGAATGGAGGGAGGCACTAGTCAACTAATTTAATTTTTTCCAACAGAATGTTAATGGTTTGTGTGGCTTCCTTACCTAGTCCTTCCTTTCCTCGCAAGTACGATGTGCTTGCCCCAAATTAGCTTCAGTCGGTCTGGTTCAGGACTCTGTTCTGTTCCCCTGACCAGTTCATTTCTTCTACACTGTTTCAATTATAATAATTTGTAGGATGTTTTGATATACGGTACATTTCTCCCCTTCCCTCAGTGTTCTTCTTTCAAAGACTTCTTGGTCATCCTTTGACATGATCTCTAATTCACATACGCTTTAGAAAGAGTTAATATTGAGTCCATTAAAAACATGTTGGGATTTTGATTAGGATTATATTGAATTTCTAGATCAATCGGGGGGAAATTGATATGTTTACAATATTGAATCTTTCCTTTAGGGCCGTGCTCTCCATTTAGGCTTTTATGTTTTTCAGTGAAGGTTTGTAGCTTTCTTCAAGTAGGTCTTGCATATTTCTTGTTGGATCTAAAACAAGGGATTTTACAAGTTAAAAAAAAACACATTGTAAATTGTCCTTTTTTTCTCTTACACCTTCCAACTGATAATTTCTGATTATAGAAAAGTCATTTATTTTTGTATGTTGATCTTGTATCCAGCTACCTTACCTCAATTATTTTAGTTCATTTTATATGTTTTTACAAATTACCATATTGTTTGAAAATAGTGATAGTTATTTCTCTTCCTTTCCAATGTTAAAATCTTTGAAGGTTTATGTAAGTGCCGTTATATTGGCTAGGACCCCAACAGTGGAGCGTCAAACAGCAGCAGATTGAGTGAACGTGATACTTACTGTCTAGATTGAAGAAAACATATGAAGACAAACCAGTCAAGCCACAGATACTGCATGAGAACTTATAACACATAAAAGAAGCAACATGGCAGAATCTTGAGTAGCAAGTGCTCCCTGTCCTTCTTTATCTTACATTAATATTATTTAACACCTTCTAAATCTTTCTAAGATCTATGCTTGGCAGCTCCATCCTGTTAGCTGGCAACGTGGGCAGTGGCTCTGCCTGCAGGGAAAATGTATCTCAGCCTGGCTCCTAACTCCACATTCATTCAGTCTTTAGACTGACCACTAATAGTTTGTGAGGTCCGTCACAGATAAGTGGTGACACCCAACTGCCACATAAGCATGTGCCAGTATGCTTGAGGCTGAGGTTCCTGTTGTTATATATAATGAAGATTCCTTTCCAAATAAGACTTTAAAAAACATACACACACTTTTATTCATTTAAGTGTGTTTTTCCCGGACCCATCCGCTCCAAGTCAAGTAGTTGTTTTAATCTAGTTGTGGAGGGCGCAGCTCACAGTGGCCCATGTGGGGATCGAACCGGCAACCTTGTTAAGAGCACCACGCTCTAACCAACTGAGCTAACTGGCCGCCCCCCAAAAAACACTTTTAAGACCTTGTAACTAATCAGCTTTCTCTGCTTTGTTTTTAGTTTCTGGCCATTTAGGTTTTCACCAACAATCTTGTTGAGAAGCAATGAACTCTTGGGGTTGAAATTGGGAGTGCATGGTAAAAGACACTACAGACTTAGCTTCACAAAGAATGGCTTTTCCTTCACTCCTTTAACGTGTATCAAGCGCCTACATAATTGTAGTCTAGTAAATAGGTTAATAGAGCTCAGCCTGTAAAAAGGAAAAACTAGATATTTATATAGGAGCTTGGATTTCTATAGATAGTATGATGCCCACTTTAAAGACCGAACCTGAGTGCAAATAAGGACGGGAATCTTACTATTTTTAAGGTTAAAGTTACCAGAACAAATGTACCCTTCCCCAGTTAAGAATTCTTTTCAAAACTGTTGATAACCCACTTTGAAAGATAATCTATAATAATTCAAATATCAAATTACTTGATATTAAAAATGAGATTTCTGAGAATTTAATAACACTGAAAATGCTATAAGTGAACTATTAATATTCAACATTAATTTAAAGCATAATATCAATCAAATACATAATAAATGCATATAAAGAGGACTGGGAAGAATTCTACCAAAATGCTAATATCTGAGAGTAATATCTCTCAGTGACGGCATCAGTTGTGATTATAAATTTCTAATGTGGGCATGTTTTACTTTTTAACATATTACTTTTATGATCAGAAAACTAAAAAAAAAGTCATCTGAATTACATAAAGCAAAAAAAAAATAAATAAACAAACACCAACCGTTTTATGAAACGACTTACGAGACATGAAGACACTGAAAATTATTGACCTGATAATTCAGGAAGGCAGCTGAATTTGTTCACAGCCATTTGCTGGTGCTAACTCATTTCAAAGGTAATTTCCTTGATGGTTCAATGTCCTTGAATATACTTTTAAAAGTGAGTTTACAACTCACACTACTTTTTAGTTCTGTGCGACTTTTGGCAAACAAGCAAAATTTTGCATCGAAAGTGCTTTAAAAACTATAAATAATACACAAAGACAAGAATTACATACTCAGTTCTTTGTGTGAATTAGGGTTTTTTATTGACAGGGAGCGTTATCATTGTGTACAAGAGCAGACTTCCCTGTGGTGTGCAGCTGTGCCCACTGTTTGTAGAAGCCACGTGCTGGGGTGTGACTGTGCTTCTCACAGTTTGCCTTTGCGGACAGTCCAGGATGAAACTGAGGAAGCTGCAGTCTGGAAGCTAAAACCAGGCCCAGGGCATCTTCAATCCCTTGGATGTTTATTGCGAAGTTGAACAGCGAATAACTGTGCTGCAGAGACACCAAGAGAAAGACAAACAGTCCCTTGTCTGTGTCCAGCACATAGTATACATGTATTTTTTAAAATATCTCATCTTCACAGTAAGGTAGGTAGAGGCACCTTCCCCACCCCCCCATTTGACAGGGAGGTTAAGTAGTTTTCCCCATGTCACACAGCTTATGTGTAGCAAAGTCAGGACTAGAACTCTGGTCCTCTAATGCTGACCCCAGTGTGGGACGCCATGGCTGCCTCCTGGACCAACAGCAGGCCCTACGTGCCCATCAGAGGCATGCAGTCTAGAGGGGAAACGCATATGCAGATATCAGTGCCAGGCCAGATGGGGAAGGTGTTTTACGGAGTGCAAAGTGCAGGAGAACAAAAGAGGAAGGCCATTAATTTCCTCCTGGCCACATTCTCAGTTGTAAGAATAAGTTGCCTCCTTCTTTGTGCCATGTTTCTCGCAATATGGCTTTTGTGGATGCTCGCCTAAAGAATGATCCATACAAGCCTGTCACTTTCTATTTGTATGACTCATTTTACCTTTATGTCTTAAATTCCGTTTCCTCTTGCTCACTTGTTGTGAATTCCAGTCTCTAGATCTGTATCTCTATATCCATTTTCCTGTGTCCACAGGTGTATCTTGGCCTTTTCTCTCATAACTGTATCTATTTGTCTTTTCCAGTGGATCTTCTTCTTGTGCTATGTCTTTCTCTCCATGTCTCTTCCCATCACTTCATTTCTCCTGTTGTCCTCCTTCCTGCTCTGGCTCTGCTTCAAAGGTCCCTAACGCAGAAATGAAGTGCAGATCTAAACAAAATAATGTTTATTTCATAACAGTTATTTTTTTCTCTATGATTTTTTAAGTAGATGAGTGGACGGAGACCTCCAAGTTCTCTTTCAGTTCTAGAGCTCAATATGGCAATGTTTCATGTGTGGATCTCAATCGTTTTTCCAACTAAATCATTTTTCCTAAAAAATGTAGATGCATATTTCTGGGTAAAAAGAAAGTGTCCTTGATCAAGGATAGCAGCCCACACATCACATATCACGACATTCATTGAGTATTTTAAAAGTCAACATGGTATTTTTAATTTAAGGCTGGAAAACCGGGCAGAAGACATAGGGGAGAGTCCTGCATCTTATACCCTAGTGGTTTCCAGATTGAGGCCTCAAGTAAGGAGAGAGATGGGGACCAAAAAACAGGGTCATATACCTCAGAGGCAGAAGAAACCACTGAGAAATCCCATCACAGCCCTTCAAAACTGGGAGCTTTATAAATTCTCGTTCAAGGGGTGAGACTCTGATTTGGTAAATGAATCTTATCTTAATATCTGGTCATGAAAACTTTACTCTTGAAACCTACACAAGAAGTGTAATTTAAAACTCCTTAAATCCCAACCCTACAGCAGGAAGTTTTGGAAATCACCCTGGAACATGAATCAGGAGCCCCTGGTTTTAACTTGAGACTGGCCAGTTCATAGGGTGGCAAGTCAGTTTATCATCCTACAGTTAAATTTCTTCATCTATAAAATGAAAATAATATTTTCACCTACCTCATGGGATTACTTTGAGAACCCATTGAGACAATATATGTGAAAATGCTTTGAAAGGTTATAAAGTTATGTGTATATAAAATGGTGTTAATAACAGCAGCATCAGAGCTCATAAAATCCACCCCACACATTTATATTTGTGAGTAAACAATTAGGAACAGTGGTTATTAATCAGAAACTACATTGTGAAAAAGAATTACTCTCTTCCTGCTTCTCAAGTTTGAAGGTGATATAGTCATTAAGCACCCGGACCTTGAAGGCAGAAAGTACTGAGTTGAAACCCCAACTCTGCCATCAGCAACATGACTTTGGGCAATATATTAATTGCTCTGAGTCTCATTTTGCACACAGACACACACGCACACATGGTGGGGATAATAGATTTTCTGTGAGGACCCAATGAGATATTGCATGCAAAATGTTTGATCTAGAGCCTGGCACATAGTAAGTACTCAATAAACATTAGCTTAAAAAGTATCAAACATTCCTTGAGCACTTGCAATGTGCCAGGCCTAACTTGGGAAACAAAATGAAAAGACATGGTCCCATTTCAAAGAGCTAACAGTTTGGTGGGGAAACGTACACACAAATAAAAAACATGCTCACTACTCAAATACAAAGGTAGGTTTGACAATGAACTTATAAATCTGCTTGGAGAGACGGTTAAATGGAAACCTTCTTGGAGGAGGAAGCATTTGACTCAAGACTTTTGAAGGATGAGTAGAAGTTTGTGTTTACAAGGCTAGGTGCTTTTTATTTGGCTTTATCATTTGCCCACAGGGGTTTGGTCCCTTGAAAAGTCAAGGTTCATGTTTATGCTTGTTGGCTTTCTGGTGATTCAACCTAAACATTCTGGTGACTTCATGAGCATGGCGTAGGAAACTGATTTTACTTGCCATTTTTTGTATGTGAAACATCTGTTGTTTTGTTTTCATTTCATAGACTCCTTAAGAGCTGTAAAAACAACTTCTTGTGCAGGGTATAGATGGGTTCCCGCCACGTAAAAGTGTTCGCCGCCTTGGTTCTCGTTGCTGAATCCATTAAGACGAGAAGGCAGGGAGGACTTGTAACCACTTGTCTCTCTCTGGAAAATCTGGAGCTCAAGGGGACCGGGATAAATGCGTAGGGAATAAAAAGTGGAATGGACAAGGATTTGTTCTTCTGGAGAGAAGGGAAAGTTTATAGATAGCTGTCCATTGTCTACATGCAAATGTGAAAATACAGAAAGCTTTGTAGTGGCCAGATATCTTGCTACCAAACTGAAGTGCCTTTCTCGTTTCACCAAGTATGTTAGCAGTGAATTTGGGAGTTAGAGATGTTGCCCAAAGTGGAAGAAATTTCAGACTTTTCTTTAGGTTTTCTGCTTCCTAAATATTGGCTAACTCCCTCATCTTAACAACATATAGAAGATGTTAAAAGCTATGTTTACATTTGCTTCTACACCAGTAACTGCCATGGTAGAAAAATTTAATTGGCATCTAACAGAAATCATGTTACTTTATAAAAGTCATGTAATCGTAAGAATTTAGACCTGGACGAGCCTTGACGAGCTTGTAATTCTGCCTCTTCATTTCACAAATGAGGAAACAGTGGCCCAGAGAGGCTGGGCTGGGCTGTTCCAAACGGAATCTTCCTAAGGGCCTTTTGTCAGCACTTTGCATGATGGTGATTTGAAGAGACCCAGATAGTACTTTTCAAGTACAACAGGTATAAATGAATTGTATTTCTCCCCACATTTGTTAGCTGAGAAAGATACAGACCAAAGCAAAGTAAAACTTTGGTAAGTCCCAGGAAGGAGACAAGCCAGTAATATTGAAGTTACTGTATTGGCCCATATGATTGGTGCTGAGTGAAAATGAATTGATTTCAGCCCACTGCAATTTTTGGCACCTGGCCTGGAACTTTTAAATAAGAACCGTCGTCAACAACAACAACAACAAAACAGTCACCAAGACTAGGTAGCACCTTGACCCAAATCCAAGAGGCAGTACCCCAGTACCCCAGAAAGTCCGCAGACATGACATTCCACCTTGATGTATCTAGACTGAGAGAGCAACTGTTGGATTCTGTAGTAGGATTTAATGTTTTTCAGAGCAATCCCCTTAGGAGAAATTGCAGCAGTTGGCAGGACTTAAAAAAGCCATCTTTGGCCTGCAGAAAGACCATTTCCTTCAGACTCCTATTTGGAAGCAAGAGTGATGGTAGATAAGCCAGGCCACAGATAAGCAGATAACCACAAGCTCACCAGCCCTTTCCTTCACTGCCCCCCAAAAGCGATGCCCACTGCACCATTCGCACCAGGCAATGTACCAGCCTGGAGGGTTCCCCCCACCCTAATGGTAGGGAGTCTCGACTGAGTGCATTTTCCTACCTGGCTTTTTCAAGGGGCCCTCCCCACACCGCGTCTCTCCTCCCGGGGCTGGGGAGGAGAGGAGGGCTGTGGCAGGTGCGGGGCTTTTCATCTGTCAGGCTGGTCCCGGAGGGAGGGGTAGGCGTCCGCCGTGACGGAATAGAAGCCCCGAGAGCCTCGGCCCTTCCCACCACGGCCTCGGTCCGGGCGGCGGTTCGGGAGGCGGCGGCGGTCACTGGCTCGCCGCTTGTCCCGGGCGCAGAGTCGGCGCACTCGGAACCCACTGGGCCCGGGTAGCAGCTCGCCCCCGCGGACAGCCCACTGGCGGACCGGGATACCCCGGGAAACCTCAGGGCCCAGGGGCGGTGGCGGCGAGACCCCGCCCCGGCCGGACGGCCAGCGCCTATCGCTGCAGCCGGCCTGGTCACGCGGAGGAGAGTGGCGCTGCGGGCGCAAGGCCAGCGCCCGACGGCTGCCAGAGTCGCGGCGGGCCGGGCCGGGCGGGGGTGGAGGGTGGAGGGTAGAAATAGGGGCGGGCGGGCCGCGCCAGTCTCCGAGCCGCGCGGAGCCGACCTGAGCCACGCCGAGGGCGCCCAGCGAGGCGCCGAGCCCTGAGCACCCATGCTGCTGACGCTGGCCTGGGGCTCACTCTTCTTCCCGGGGCTCTTCGTGCTCTCCACCTGGTGGCTGCGCCGCGCGCGGCCCGAATGGACCTACCACGACTGCGTGATGATCAGCACCAGGTACGCGGCGAGGCCGGCGGCGCCCGCCCCACCCGGCGCGGGCTGCTCGGCGCCCGGACCCGGCGGCGCCCGCCCCGGCTCGGGGTGAGGGCGGAAAGGGGGGGCGACAGGAAGCGAGGGGGCTGCCTCCCTGGTTCTTTGCCCCTCTCCGCGGCGTTGGCCCGGGCTCTGCGAACTCCCTGTGCGTCCCGTCCTGGAGGGAGAGGGGAGCAGGGCGGAGGGCTGCCCACGCTGATAGGGATGGGGAGGGAAGCCTGCTACCCACGTCGGCCAGCCGCCCTGGGGGTCGGGAGCGTGGCGGCGGCCCTACCCATTTCCTCTCGGCGCGGGCAGGGGAAAAGCCAGGTTGAAGAGTTTTGGCTTTATGCTGTCGACGGGACTGGATTGAGCGCGCACCTCCCCACTCCCCTCCCTTTTTTTTTTTTTTTTCTTTTTTGCCGCACATTAGGGTGGTTTCTTCAGCGCAGGCTGTGTTGGCCACCGGGTCAGGGATCGTCATCATCCGCGCCTGTAGAAACGTGGTCTTCGACAGGTAACATCCAATGCCAGGTGAAAGCAGCACACACGTCAGCGCTGAACTTTTTCGAAGTTTGCACATTTCAGTCACTCCCAGGCACTAGTTCTTTCTCAGCACATGCTGTTGGAAAACTTGGGCACCATAAAGTAGTTCCCACCTCCTCTCCTTACCTTTTTCAGCATGGCCACCTTAGGACAAAGTAAGCTGAAGAAATGCTAGAGAAGGACAAGTCTAAGCCTGATTTCAGGTGACATGTGAGAGAACAGCGTGGTCCACTGATCCAAGTTCTTTAGGAGAGATACATCTGAAAACTATTCAGAAGTGAGAGAGTGGCTTTTGGTTCTTTTAAGTGATGTCACTGGGGTCCTGCTTTGGAGCGTTCATCGGCCAACACATGTGCAGTGTGGTGAGTGAAGCCCTTCTGTGGAGAGGAACGAATCCCACCCCGGGCCTTACAAATGCTGCTCTTGTTTTTCCTCTGGATTTGCTAAAGGCGGTGAAGAGGTTTCTGGGGCTTTCAGAAAACTGACTTGTATGTGTGTTAAGAGCTCAGTCCAAAGGCGGCAGACAGGTCAGGAAACCTGCATCTAGTGAAACAAATCTTAAAGACCAGGTAGTCTTCTCTTTGTAGTATTTAGACCTGGGCAGTGATGGTGTTTTGTTTTTGAAGCCTTTTTTTTTTTTTTTTTTCCACCTGTCTTCTGAGAACGACTCTCACTTTCTCCCAGTTAAGTTCCAGGGTGCTAGTCAAATATACAGGGAGAGCCAGGTCCTGACCCTTTTGTCATGTTGATTCTGCCAAGTGTCCCTCTTTCCACCTGTTGAGACTGGAATGGGAGGGGGCCTGAGTGGGGCATCTGGCTCACACTGAGTGCCTGGATCTTACTTGGGATTAAGCCTGCCATCATGATTTTTGTGCTTTTCTTTTTAACGCCTCTTTTTAGACAGAACCAGTTCTTGGTGATGAATTGTAGATGCTGCCAGAAGGCAGGTCAAAGGACTTGGATCACGTGCACCAAAAGCTAATAGCATTTGGTCGGGTTCAGCTTTCATTAATTGAGCATTTTGTGATCACGAGGTGAACCCCCTCGCGGCTCCGACCCAGTTTGTCAGATTGACCTTGAAACCAGCCTCTGGTGCGAAGATTGAGAGCAATGATGCCTCCACAGCTGTATCTTGGGCTGACAGGAGCGCACGCAGCAAGGTGACCACTACACATTTCAGAAAAAGACATTTACACACTATTAGCTTTCAGTTCTATAGCACCACTATTGTGTGTTTTCTCTTCAGAAGCGGTGTGTTTTAGTCGCTTGAGCATGGTAGCAAACTTGCGTTTGGTTTTCAAGTCCTTCCTTTGTGTATCTTTATGCCTTAGATTCTGTGCTTGCAAAATGGAGACACATTTCTGTGCCCTCCACCTGTACATGGATGCACAGGGATGCTCTCTCAGCACCTAGATCGTCTAAAAAAAAAAAAAAAAAGGCCTTTTAGGATTCATGTACTATACACCCAAATATTGTTCTACTCTATGCCTTTTCATTTAGACTATCGTGTAGACTATCTATAGATAGGAGGGGGTATCTATACATCCCCCAAATTATATGCAGAATGTTGGTGTAGGGCAAGGATTTCATCAAATTCTTAAAGAGGTCCACATCCCTAGAAGGGCTGAGTCACAGCTCTAGGCAATTGTCTCAATTTAAGCACTTGTATTTGGATAGTACTTTTTACATTTAAAAGGGCTTCCACACTTTGTTTTTTAATCTTCATAATAACTGTCAAGGAAGTAAGACGATTATTATCATATATATATATATATATATATATATATGCTGTTTCAGACTAGTGGTAGTTAAGATTATAATCCAAATCTCTTGCTAATAAATCTTCAGAGAATTCTACCAAACAGCCACAATTTCAGATCTTACTGAATTAGTACTGTGTGCAAAATATTAAGACCTTACTTAGGCTCCACTCAAGGGATGAGGCCAGTTATATTCTAGCTCAGCTTTTCGTAGCTCTTCATAGTTATTTGACTTGGAATTGCTTCAAGAAAGCAATGGAGACCATAGATGGGCAGTAGAATAAATATTGTATCTTTTTGCCTAAATGGAACTTGTCTAATTAATTCACTGGCATGTATGTTATACTTCCCATTCCTTACTTGTTTGCCTATTTCATTGTTTATTCATTCTTGAAGTTATGCTGTGGTAAGTGTGGAATCACTCAGGAACAGAAACTTGAATGGCACCCTCTGTAGTGTATATTCCCAATGTTGCGGTTCACAGACTGGCTTCCTAGGAACTCACCAGAGACAAAGTTACGAATACAGATTTGAGGGCTGTAGGCAGGGTCGGGGTGGAGCCCTTAACAAGCATTGCAGGTGATTAATGTTCCCTAGTTTGAGAACCTTAAAACTAAATTGTTTCTTCTCCTAACACATGGGTGCTCAATAAAACTTGGCTGATTTAGTGAATCTAATCCTTCCCAGCATAGTATATGATTTCAACTTAGGTGTTTGCTTTTTTCTTTTTCCCACATTAATTTTCTGTAGAATTATGATTTATCATTTGGGAACAAAATTGTAGAAATTACAGAGACTTTCCTTCTAATCTGCTCTCGGACAGTAATAAACTATCATTTCGATTCAGCAAATATTGATTCAACTCTTTCAGGCAAGAAATCGGAATACTCTTTTGTCCCAGCTTCTCTTCTGGTATCTGGCTGCTGCTAAGGTAGCCCTTGAGCTCTGGGCTCATTTCCAGACATATTTTTCTTAATGAGTGGAACTGGGATTCGCCATAGAACTGTAAAGAAAAAGGCCAGGGTTACTTGCCAGAAACTCCCCAGAGTGGGGTTACAAGCAGATACAAGAGGAAACTCCCAGCTCTTAAGCAATGAGTGGAGTTAAACTGGAAATATTGGATTGGGATTCGGGACACCTTCCAAACCAGTTTCTTGGTGGGGCTGTTGAATCACCGGTAGATATCTATATCAAAGTCAGCTTATGTCACGAAACGCCAGAAAATCCATTATAAGCGAGTAGCTAAATCAGTCAAATAGGGACAGCCAGTCACTTAAAACACATGCTGCTGAGTGCAGTCCTGCTTTCTGCCTTTTGACACTCGTGACTTTGCTCGGTGCTTTAGAAAGTTGTTCACTCTCCTTGTTCGTCAATTTCAGCATCTTGGAGTCAAAACAGCTGATTAATGCAAAGCTGAAGGGAATGTGTTTGAGAAGAGGCTGGCTTGGAGCCTTTGTCATCGATGCCCATAATTGCTTCATGGACCACTCATATGCTTTCTTTCAGACACTGGCTTGCTCGAGAATATGTCTGGTTTTTGATTCCGTACATGGTCTATGACACCTACGCCATGTACCTCTGTGAATGGTACCGAACCAGAGAACAGGACCGCAGACACACCCTCACCATTTTTCGAAACTTCCTAAGTAAAAACCGCCTCATGATCACACACCATGTGGTCATTCTGTTGGTCCTTGTGCCAGTTACGCAGGTATGGCTTCCCAGGACACAGCTACCAGCAGCCTTAGTCACTCGTTTCTCCTGTTGAACTGGCTGTCCTGACCATTACTTAGGAGTCAGGATTGCCCCCTTTTCCTTCTTTCCTACCGCACTGACTTTCCTTGTGCCAGATGCTTCCTCAGTTAAATCCCCCAGGAAAATTATGTAGAAAAATTAAATCTGAAATGTTTGTGATCCTCCTCGCCAGCTATCCCCCAGCCCTTTGTGATCCCCTAGCCTTTGCCAAAGGTTCTGTCTTTAATTCATATAAAAACAAAGTACAATACAAAACAAATTATTTTGAAAAAAATGAGAGCTTAGTCAAACAGTGCCAGAGAGTACTGTATGCGTTATTTTGATGTCACAAAAATACAGACTCTCAAAGTAAATAGTCTCTTAATTTCTCCCTAGACCCATTTTCCCCCATAAAAACCCTACCCAACAAGGAAGAGAGATGGGGATGCAGAAAGGAAACTAGTGATTTCTGAGTGCCTACCAGGTGACAGGTGCTTGATTTAAAAGATCATAGCTCCTAATAATTGGAAATGATTAAAAATACTAATTAGAAATTGTTCACCCTAAACCATAGATGAAGAGACGGGGGCTTTAAGAGTTTATGAATCTCACACAGTGGCACTAGGTGACAAGAGCTGGTATTCTATGCTATGATGCTTCCTAGCAAAGATGAAAGGAACAGTAGAATGCATTACATTCTTTAAGTCTCCCTAACATCTAGCACAGGGCCTGGCACGTATTTTGTTGAACTGAACTGGCTAAGTGCCCTTGGCATGACTAAGTTAGATACCCAAAAGTAGGCTGCAGAGTTCCTTCCGGCTGACATTGAAATTCAAAGCTTAGTGTGTGATGCAACCAGCCGATCTGAAGTTGCTTCTGAACCCTAGATATTCGACCATCAAAGTGCCATTGCTGCGGAAGCAGCAGAGTGTTAACTGGGTCTCCACTTGCCCACTTAGCATTTCCCTTTCCCTTCCTGGTCTCTCATGGTTACCCTTTTCAACAGCCCTAGTTAGATTTTCCCTTCAGTGGTTCCTTAACCTCCGTGTCTTATTCCCCCTTTTCCTCTTTTCCTCTGCAGAGGCTTAGGGGAGAGCTGGGGGACTTCTTTGTTGGCTGCATCTTCACGGCAGAACTGAGTACTCCATTTGTGTCACTGGGCAGAGTGCTGATTCAGGCATGTATGAATGAAATGGCAGAAATAGTGCAGAGGGCATGGACTCTGCTTTTCCTTGGTAGGTTGTGGGGTCTGGAGAAATCCCATAGTGCCAGGAAAAGGGGGATTGGAGACCCTTGAACAGACTTTAAAAGTCGGTCGGTCTTCTGAGCCAAAGGGGATGAAATTGTACGTTTGATTCACATTTGATACAGTTCTTTGTATATATTTTCCCTGGCCACAGATTTTCTCTCATCCACTGTTCCTGTGCTCCTGTCAGCTGGGTGGCTTAGGTCAAATGCGACATCACTACTGGAAAACTTACGAGGCTATATGCATATATAAATATGGCAGTGCTCAATCACCTCCAAGCACGGCCTTGACTGCTGTGGGACTTGGGCTAGTCATTGCCCGAAGGTCCAACCTCTTGGTGACCCTTCCCTCTTCTTTTGCAGCTGAAGCGGCAGCACACCCTTCTCTACAAGGTGAACGGAATCCTCACGCTGACAACCTTCCTTTCCTGTCGGATCCTCCTCTTCCCCTTCATGTACTGGTCCTACGGCCACCACCAGAGACTAAGCCTGTTCCAAGTGCCGTTCAGGATCCCTTTACACTGCAACATGGCCAATGCCGTCCTCATCGCTCCCCAGATCTACTGGTTCTCTCTGCTGTGCAAGAAGGCAGCCCGGCTCTTTGACACTCCCCCAGCTGGAAAGGATGGATAATCGCTCCCAGGAGTCAGACAGTGAGGGCGCCTCCTCCACTCAGTATTCCATGGACCAAATAGTGCGTTGGGTGGCCTCAGCCTTTTGGGTATTGATAAGCAGATGGGTTTGAGTTTCTGTAAAGAATATTCCTATTACCTCCCTCTTTTAACCTTTGCAAAAGCACTTTTTTCTTAGTAACAACTATTGGATCCTGTCAGACCTCCATGGGCAGCAAGGTGGTTTCAAATGCAAACCCAAGGATCTTTCCTTGGGTCTTAAGGGCTCTGGGAGGAAGAAGCTTGGGCTGCAGAGCTCGGGGGACCAGGATATTAAGTGTCTGGGTGCTCACCTGGCCCTAATATTGGTGACTACCCACCTTTCCAACCACTCAGGGCAGTATCCACACATACTGGGCCAGCAGAGGCAAGTGACGACATAGTTCTTAAAATAATTTCTGATGTTGGCCTGGGAAAATCGTGTGGGTAAGTAGTTTTCTATTGTTTACTAGATAACCCATTGGTTTTTTGCCTCACCCTTTCATCCAGGTGCCAACATTGAATTCTCCTGTCTACTGATTTCTAATCAGAAGTCTCATTGATGGTGGGGGGGAGGGGCAGGAGGCAGGGATGGGAACCTGACGCACTTGAGTAGTTAGGGAGGCCGATAGGTCAGCACCTTTGCAGGCTGACCTGGTAAGACCAGCGTCACACTTGTGAGCTTGTTCAAATACTATCCCCTTTCTAGGATGTTCCCTCAAGCCCAACTTTCCCCATATCCATATGCACAGGATACTCTTATGAAGAACGATAGGGGTAAAGTAAAATGGTGGCTACCAAGCTATTTATTGGGTTACCCCACTCTTTGACACGGTCCTTTTCACATGAAGTGGAAATGGATTTGTATATTCCAAACCATGAGAAGTCTCATCTAGACTGCCTCCTAGTGAGCCAGAGCTTGTGGTCCGAAGTCTGTACCTATGTGAGTGTACCACCACTGAGCCACAGAAGGCTAGAGAGCAAGAGGGTAAGGCAGCCCTGGCCAAACTCTGTCCTGTGGACCGACTCCTTCCCTACCATTTGCAAATGGGATCCTGTGGTGCCAACACTAATCATTCCTTGTCAACTACGATGGGTCTTAGAAACTGTGCTACCATGAAGTTGTTTTTTAATTGGTAGTGGAAAACTAGATTTTTAAAAGTGCCTTTTAATTCACTGTTGTCCATGAACTTTTAAAGTACTGAATATGTAACAGCGTCTCAAATTTTGACTATTTGTCTTTAATGGGTGCCATTGAAAAAATGCAAAATGCTGTAATTTTTTTTACTGTTTTACCATCAGTATATCTTTATAAATCACCCCTGTGGTGATTAAATTGCACTAATATTTCCCTACTCTCACTTGTGAAATACATTAATATCGACTTCCTGTTAAGACCCATTCCGTAACCTGATTTGACTGGCTGCTGAGTGCTAGTTTCTCGTGTATGTTCACATCCATGTAACTGGCAGAGGTGGGGTGTTGGGGGGAGCCTCTCAGCCACCAAGAGGGCCTACCCCATACTTTAACGTTTCTGTGACTCATGGTTCCCAGAATACACTGCAGGGTCCTAGTGTTCGAGCACAGTGGTCATGTAACTTTTGGCCCTTTCTTCTTTTCCTAAGTGAATCCCAGTTAGGAGGTGGGAGAGTGAAACCCAACTGCGGGCTACAGGGCCAGGCCACTTTAGGTTGGGGAGGGAACCAGAATAATGCCCCATTTTGAGTGAGGGCATGGATATGAAGGTGGTGATGGAGTATATCCTTTTCCACTTCCTTGCCTCCCAAATTAAGTACCTCACCAACCAGTTCTCATAGTTCTGTAATATGGCCTGGACACCTTAAATTCACATTTCTATGCTTCTGCAGACAGCATTCCCGGCTCCCATCCTTTAAAACCATGATCTACTTCAGGCAGAAGATAATTACACTCATCCTTTAAACACATCTCTGCTGTGTTTACCAGACCTAGTATTAGTACAGCCCCTTCTGGGTCCATTGAATGGATAGAGATAAGGCTGTATGGAAGTCCTCAATTCAGAAGCCACCCATTTTTCTTGGGGTCATTAATCTACTCCCAACACCAAATTTGCTTGGTCCAACCTCTCCTTTTACAGTGGTGCAGGGCTTTTGGGCACACAAATCACATGGCCAATTGGTGGCAGAATAGAATTATTTTCCTAATAGCTGCCCTTTCCAAGAGACCACGAAATGACTCTTGAAGAGAGTTTCAGTGCAAAAGAACACACATACCTTATTTTTCCATCTGGGTGGTTTCACCTTTGGACTTAACCAAATTTTAGGGTGAAGAAGCCCAGTTATGAATGTTTCTCCCTTGTTCCTTAAGTCCTTTTGACCTGAGCAGTTCAAAAAGGACCGTGTGATTGATGGTAGGCTCACGTTGCCTTCTGAAAAGAACACATCTTCCTGCCACCGAGTTTCAGTGTCAGAAGGGACGACGGGAGAAGGCTGAAGGACCTTGGCCCAGGTGATAACCAGAGCTTTCTTCTTCCAGGCAAAGGGCTGGGAGCACGCTGTGGTGGAGGAGATCTCCCTCAAGGCCTCCACAATGGGCCGCCCCACGTGCTCCCAGTCAGACTTGATCTGTAAGACCCTCGCTGAGCCCAATTTCAGCATATCTAAGCATAGACTATTGATGAGAAAGACTCGAGACAAGATGAAACTCAAAAAATTTTCTTACAGGTTGTAGGTTACAAATACCTAAGGAACTATTTTCTTTACATTGTTATTGCCCCACTTTTAGCTTGTGTACAAGTTCACATAAGTGAAAAGGTTGTGTTTTCAACTCTAGCCCCTAGAGCCCCCATCCAGGAGAGGCCCAGCTGTTTTCTGATCTACAAAGGTCAGAAGTTGCTGATCTTCTGCAGCAGGGTTTGGCGCCACTCCTCAGGGCTAATGTTCTTGGCAATGGACTTTAAGAAGCGCTGCTCATTTACTTTCTGGAGCAAGGCACTAACAGAAGTGTTGCTGGTCTTGCTCAGGGTTTCGTAGCAGGTAAGGATTTCCAAGGCCAAAACATATAGTGGTTCACACACCTCTTGGTGGAGCATGGCCATGATGTGCAGAACGTGACAGAATACCTGGGTATAAAAAAATAGGGCTTCCTGGGTCAGGTCCTGTTCCTGACCTTGGGCCCAAGGGCCAACTGACTGTATCAGCCTGACTGAGTCCAGGAGGTTGGTCAGACTGCTACAGAGGAGTTTGACCACATGGCTCCAGCCTTCCATAGGAAGCCAATTACGACAACTCTGGCTGCAGAGAAACTGGAAAGCTCTCAGGAGGAGTACTGAGAGTTGGAGGTCCTGGGCCAAAGGCTTTAAGTTGAGCAGAGGAACAAACTGAATATAT
This sequence comes from Rhinolophus sinicus, assembly GCF_057876585.1. NCBI lineage: Eukaryota > Metazoa > Chordata > Mammalia > Chiroptera > Rhinolophidae > Rhinolophus > Rhinolophus sinicus. The sequence continues at coordinate 19,487,645 of NC_142512.1, forward strand.
TCCAGGCTATAAGGGACATGCAAGAGTTGCTTCTCCAACAGTCTCCTGGTCAACTGGTAAAGGTACTGCCACTCCCGGCTGCTGCACCAAGGCATGACTTGCACCAGGGCCACCAGAAAGCCCTTGCTAAACAACCTGACCTCCTCAGGGTTGCTCACATCCACCACCAAGAGGGAGAGCATCTGCTCAGAGATGCTGCTGGAAATGTAGCAGCATTCCATCCAGGCAAGAAGCCCTGTGCCCGGCCCATACCCAGGGTGGGTCTGGGAGGTCCACTCATCCTCAGAAAGTTTACAGATCTCAAAAAGTGTGGCTGGCACTTCACACTTGAAGTGGCCCTCAAAGAAGTTCTTCAGTCTCAGGCGCACAGTCCAGTCTAGCTGCTCCAACTTCCGGTGGAGCCAGGACAAGGACTTGATCCACGTGTCTGGGGAAAAGGTCTCGGCGTTAGCTAATACAATCTCACAGAGGAGCTCCAGGATCTGGATCACTAGATCCTTCCCATCTAAAGAGAGGCACCGCTTCTCCTTGGGGAGCTGCCAGTATCTGCTGAAGCAATCCAGGAGCTGGCACAAGCTGAAGATGAGGGGGAACGGAGCACAGGTCTGGAGCCAGTATCCCTCTAAGAAGGCATTTGCTTCAAGAGTCTGGATGAAGATCTTCAGACTGAGGTCCACCTCTTCCACATCCAGCATCAAGAAAGGCAGGACAAATTCCTGTAGCACCTCATCTGGCTCAAGAAGAGCAGCGACCGGAATCCCCTGAGGCTTCACGGGACACATCAGGCAGCTCAAGAGCTCCAAAAACTGCTTTTCTTCCCTGGGTGTAGAGAACTTTGTCCAGACAGTTTCTTTGAGGCATGACACCACGAAAGTGGTGGATGGATTGGGACCCTGCTCCTCCAAGAATCTAAGGGCAGGGAAGGCGGTGAGGATCTGAGCCAGGAACTTGTGGGTGCCGAGATTGACCACTGCCATGCTGCACGTTTTCTTCACTGTGATCTCTGGGTGCAGTATTACCAGGCGGGCCACAGAAGACACAGCTTTAGCCAGGCCCTGTTCAGAGGCACTCTGTGCAAGCTGGTTAAAAGTCGTGTTGAGGTCTTCCTGAAACCCCTCCAAGTAAGCCAACAACTTCTCAGAGAGGCCCTTTCGCCCCCAGGAAAGCAGGACACCTGAAAGGACTTTATTTTTATCTGGCAGTGAGAGGTCCGCATAACATTCCAGGATCAAGTCGATCACTTGTTTGATCTGCGATTTGGGAATGGCTCTGTCTGTCGTGCTGACTTCCACCACTGTTTCCAGCAGCTTTAACACCAAGTCTGGGTCTTGGAAGAGAGCCTGGTTATGAACCAAGCAGCCTAGCCACTCGTCCGAGAAGGCCCACTTCTTCTCAGAAGCAAAAATGTAGCACATTTCCATATGCCGGTCCATCTTCTGCTCAATGATGGCCATGGCGATCGAGGCGGTGAGGTCCTTCTCCAAGCCCTTGTTTAGCACCTTGTTCGTTTTCCTCAGGAAGTCCCCAACACAATCTGCCAGCTCACAGACCACCTGCTTCTCCTCCTTGGGCAAGCTGGCAGTATCCAGGTAGAGCTTCAAGTTCTGGCTGAAGGAAGTCAAACTGTCACACAGCCGGTAGCTGTCATAATTCGTCCCCTGGCTGCTGTTGAGCATGGCCTGCAGCTCCGCCCCCCACTCCCGCAGCAGGCTGCGCATGAACTCAAACCCAACGAAAATCGTCTCGTTCGGGAGTTTGGCCACTGAGCTCAGGCTGACGTCCCGTTCTGCCTCCTTTACCTTCTCTGCCAGTGCCTGTTGGTGATACGGATTCTGGGTGTCCGAATTCCACACGGAGACCACTGTGGCCAGTTTGTCTAGATACACAGTCGCAGATACTTCCTGAGGGTCGTCCTCCATCAGTGCAAACACGGTGAGCATGTCAGCCAAGTTGGCTAGTGCACAGCACTTCATCCCGGGGCACAGGATTCTGTTTTGGATTTGCTTCAGCCCAGTGAGCAGCATGGCTAACAGGGGCATGGTAGGACACACATCTGGGTCTGACTTGAACCTCTTTGGAGGGTGGGAGAACTCATCTGAAGAGGACAAGTACTTATGGGCCATTGTCCTAAACTGGGAGAGCAGGGGGTCCTGCTGATTACCCTTGTGCTTCATCATTTCCCACCAGACCTCCAGGAAGAAGGCCACATCCTTTGAAGAAGTGTCAACAGCCATGTGCTCCAAAAAATGCTCTAGTTCTGCACGGCAGATGGTGGTAGGCAGGGCCATCAGGAGCTGGATAAAGAGTCCAGAAGCTTCCAGGGACTTGAGCAGTTCAAAAAGGACCGTGTGATTGATGGTCGGGATCATGTTGCCTACTGAAAAGAACACATCTTCCTGCCACCGAGTTTCAGTGTCAGAAGGGGCGATGGGAGAAGGTTGAAGGACCTTGGCCCAGATGATAACCAGAGCTTTCTTCTTCCAGGCAAAGGGCTGGGAGCACGCTGTGGTGGAGGAGATCTCCCTCAAGGCCTCCACAATGGGCCGCCCCACGTGCTCCCAGTCAGACTTGGTCACTTCTGCCAATGCTTTAGGGCGGAACAGCTGCTCGGCCAGCAAAAAGCCTCCGTGCAAAATAGCCATTTCTTCACAGATATTCAAGGGTCCTGCACGGAGAGAAGCTGAGTAAGATGGAGTGTGGTGAAATTTTCCAAATAGTAAGCAGAGGTTAGAAGGAGAACAGTCAGTAGGCTGGCTGTCACGATCAGGGTTAGAGATTAGGGTTCTAAATAGGATCAATGGGCGAGGAGGAAGAAGGAATGGTTCTAAGAGCCGCTGCAGAGCTGGCGTCAAAAGGACTTACCTGAGGAATAAAGGACTCCCAAGCTCTCTAGTTTGGAACTGAGAAGACAACAGGTACCATTGAAAATTGGGAATACGGGAGAATCAGGACAGGTTTAGAGGGAACACAGTTCGGTTTTGGTTATTTGGAGTTTGAAGTAGAACATTTAGAGCTGTCCTCCAGCAATGGAAATGCAGGGTTGAAACTCAGGAGGAAGATCAGCCTTGAAGTGTGACCCAGAGGGGATCACTGGAACCAAGGAAGTGAATGGATCCTGCAGGAAAAGCATTTGAACAGGAAAAGCTGGACTACTGAGGCTAGGCCTTCCAGCAAAGGATGGGCCAACAGAGGATTCGGGGAGAAAGGGTTGAGATAGCACAAGGATAGTGTCAAACTACAGGGGCCGCCAAGTATGTATTGCAGGTATGTATTGCAGGACCTGACAACCGAGCTTCTAAGTGATGATACAAACTAAAAGGCGCATAGCCCGAGGGCTGTGGGAACAGAGCCAATCAGACAAGCCCTACCTTCCCTGCTTTCTCTCCTTTTTTTTTTGGTTTTGTTTCACAGCCTGCTTTCTCTCTTAGCCTTGTCCTGCAAACAGGTTTCGGTCGTTCTGCCTTTCAGGAAATGATTCACCGCAAAGCTCCTTCAATCAAGGAGCACAGGCTACTCATGGCCCTGGTTCTCTGGTAGAAACCAAGGGACAGATACAAAAAATACTGCACTTACATTAAGAAAGGCCTTCCTTCAGTGAGCCATGAGCTGACATGGACTTATCAAGGAAGGCATCTTGGGATTTTTAATCAGACATGGTTTAAATCCTAGCTCAGCCATTTAAAAGCTGTGTGTGAGCTGGGACAGATGACTTCTCTGAGCACCCCCTTCTGCACATGTGGGGATAATACAGACTTCATATAATGACTGTGAGAACCAAATGATGTACAGTAGTCAAGCCTTTGGTAGCGGGATGGTGCTTTAGCTCCTGATCCCATCTCCCTGAGATGCTGAAGGTTAAATAAGAGAGCCCCAATAATCAGGTTACAAAGAGCCTGATGAAGTGCTCCGTCAATGTTTGTTTCCCCAAACCTTCACATTGTCCGCAAGACCAGAATCTTGACGTTATTTTTTGCCTCCCCAGCTCAGAAACAGGAAAAAGACATAGCTCTTTCTCAGGTGTTTCCTTTGCCCCAGAAACTAAATCAGAGTACAAACACCGCTCACTGTTCAATAATCCTGACTGCTTTCCCCTTTCCCAGGGACCAGAGATGCCCCCCCTTCCTCAGTCCCTCAGGCCCCCAAGAACCCATCTCCCCCGGCGGGGAGCCAATACACCCCTGATTCCAGCAGACTAAAGCATATCCTGCTCCTTCGATCATTTATGGGAGCAGCAAAAGGCCACAGGATCAGCAATCCTATGCAGCCCAGTGGTGAAGGCAATTCATCTTGGCTCCCCGTGGCAGAGGCCCACTCCCAGGGAGGGTCAGGTGGCTAAGGGGTCTCTCTGGAAGTTCTAGAATTTCGTTCTGGCTCAGGCTGCTCTCCAGAGCGCCAAAATATGTTCCCTTTGACTCTGTAAACTGAATTTTATTGCAGTATCAGCTCACCGGAGATGTTTGGCCCCCAACATCTACCTTCCAGAGGCAGGAAGGACGCACACGTGCTACTTAAAAGAGTACGTCCCAGGAGCAGTTAATAGCTGGACAACTCCCAAGTATTTTATCACTACTGATTAACTGGTGCTTGTGAGTGCCCACTCCTTTATATTTATCAAGTGTTTACTCTGTGCCGGGCATAGCACTAGGTGGTACGCATGTAAGGTCTCTTCTAATCTTCAAATCAACCTTTTGAGGACTGTAGTATTCCTGTTTTAGAGATGGGAACTTTGAGACTCAGAAACAATTTGCTCAGGATGTTGCAACTACAGAGCAGTTCCACCAGGACAGAAATAAATCACTACAGCTGTAGGGCTCCAAACTCCTCTACCATTCCACCAGGTAAGAGCTGGCTGGGGTCAGAGACCGCAACTCGTCTTCACAGCCTAGTCTTACTGGCACAGCTTGGGGTGCCTCACCCAGCTCTCCCCAGCAGTCTCCTGGTCTCAACCCTTTAGGAGCATGTCCAGAAGCGTGAGAGGCTGGGCAAGGAGCCACTGATTTATGCCAGCTCCTCCCTCCCTTCTCCCAAACTTTGCCTCCGAGGATTCTGAATCAAGGTGCACGTGCGCTCTCGGCTGCTGCAACCCCTGCCCACAACTGCTAGGCTAATGAACGCCAGCTACGTGCATGGGGCTATAACGGACGCTGTACACACGTGGCCTCAATGAAAACTCCCTAAAACTCTGAGGTGGATACATTATCGTCCCCGTTTTATCGATGAGGAACTCGTGAGCGTAAAACACTTGCTCTGGAACTTACTAGACGTTCAATAAAAGAGACTGTCAGGGCATCCGGGATTCCCCTGGGCGTCCTCCCGGCCCGGCATTTTCCAAAGCACGTGTACGAACCCTCTCCACTTTCAGGAACTCTAACTTCACCTCCGCTTGGCCCTTCACTTGGAAAGTGGCCTGAGGGGGCAAGAGACCAGCCAAGGAGTGGTGGGGCCGGCGCTAAAGCCCCTCCACTAACCAGCACAGACGCGCCAGTCTCCGAGGACACCCCCGACCTCCAAACCCCCTCCCCGATCCCCGAGGACCTCCCTTAGCCCGGGCCCGCTCAGAACCGCCCTCCTGCCCGTTGCGGGAAGCAGCTCAGCCCGGGCAGGGGAAGGGGAGCTGAGACACCCACCTAAGTCCATGGCGGCGTCGCTGGCGGCGGCGCGAGCCGCCCCTCCCCCTCAAGGTGGCGAGTGCTGCGCAGGCGCCACGGCACAATGGGCGGTGCCGGGGGCGGGGGGACAATAGGTTGGGCCTTAGTCCCTGCCCACAGTCCCTGCTCAGCTTCAGTTTAGCGCAATCCGCGGTAGACCCCGCTCGGCTCCGCGCGCACGCGCGCTCCTCACCAACGAGCCCTCAGCATCGGGGCAGCCAAGCCCACAGCGCCCCCTACCGGCCCTAGACCTCCAACCCGCCAACCGGCCGGTACCCACTCCGCCCTCCCTCCGTGGGCGGCGCTCCTACCTCTCCCCCGGCCCGGCCCCTTCCACTTCCAGTCGCCGCTGAGCCACCCATCTGTCTCGTCCCCTGCCCAGCCCTGCTTCCTGATCTCAGTGGGTCCTACCCATTAGCTCCGTCCCTGGCTTCGCATTCTCGATTGCCCCGCACAGAGTTCACCCACGCGGAATGACCCTCCCCGGGCTGCCCACTAACCAGCACAGACGCGCCACTCTCTGACAGGCTTCCTCTCCCGGACTCACACCCACAAACCGCCTAGCCCAACAGCCTCCAGTCGCCCCCAGAGCTCCTCTTTCAGATGACAGCAGCAGCTCCTTAATTTTCTGGCATCATAGACTCTTTCGAAATGTTAATGGATTGTCGTCCTCCCCAGAAAAGGCACTGTGCGAGCCAGAACTGTGGGGGAGATCCATCCAACCCAATAGGCCCCAGTCTGCAATGTGTACTACTTTATAAAAACGCACATTTGATTTCTCACAGAGAACACACAAATATTCTGGGTTCTTCCCACACATTACCCTATCTCCTCCCTTTCCCTTCTTCCCAGACAATTCTTCAGCCTGAAGTGTTTGTAACTCTCCAGCTTTTAGCACCAGATAAACACGTAGAAAAGACCGAGGGGCCCAGCCTCAGCTCCCTCAATGTGCCAAGTGGAGTTTGAGATGGCCTGCGCCGCTATCAAGCAGTTAAAGGGACCTGTGAGTGATCAGGAGAAACTGTCGGTGTACAGCTTCTACAAACAGGCCACCCAGGGCGACTGCAACATCCCTGTCCCGCCTGCCACAGATGTGAAAGCCAAGGCCAAGTGGGATGCATGGAACGAGAACAAAGGGATGTCAAAGATGGACGCCATGAGGAACTATATTGCTAAAGTGGAAGAACTGAAGAAAAACGACGCTGGTTAAGGGGACCAAGTGCCGAACAGAATGAAGTAGCACGGATCCTCTGGTAGGGAAAAGGGCTTCTTAAGAGAACTTGCGGGCTGAAATGTCCCGCTGAGACATCAATAAATCACTTAAACTGCATGAGAGTGAGTGCTGTTGGTAAAGCAATAAACTCAAGAGTAAGAGAGTCCTGGGGAGCTGTCCAAAAAGTATAAAAAGCATCTCCCCTCTAGGGAAAATTCCATCAAAACAGGCTTTTAGTATGATTCTAAGTAAAGAGTTCCTAGCCTTCCTATTCCCAGATTATATGGAGATATTTGGCAGGAATGGGGGTGGGGGAGAGGAAGAATCATCCTATGAAAATGTCCAAGGTTTGAGGTCAGTGAGAGAGGCTCAGCTTCTGGGGAGATGGGGGGAAGGAGAGGAGGCTGAGGCCCCTATCTGTTCAGGGGCTGTCCATTCACTACTAACCCAATATTATAAAGGAGAAAAGGGCATTGTCTTCCAAAAAGCTAAAGTCAGGTCCTACTACTAAAAGCCTCTACTCAACACAGGCCTGATGAAGTTAATGTCTTGAGGGAAGTCAGACTTTTAGTGAAGTAACAGATATATCACAACACAGCAGTTGAGAAACACTGGAACAGATGATTTGAAAATTCCAGCCTCTGAAAGACTCATCTAAGGCCTAGCAACCAAAATTTTCTTGGGACTATTCGTAGCTAATCCTGGTTTCTGCTTGGGGATGTTTGTGGGACAATATAGACATGTATGTACATGAGATTTGTTTTAGAGGCACAACCCTCCTCTTGACCCATGCAAGGGCCAAACTGCCCGAGCTCAGCTTCTGCTTCTTAGTGATTATAATGGAGGCATCAATGCAAAATGATGCACTGGGCTATGGAGTCGTAAATGATATTATTAGAGACATTTCAGAGCAAAAGGTCTGCTACGGTGTAGAATTTTCCAATACTTCAATTAAAAATTATTTTCATAGATCATGACAGGTTGGCTTCAGTTCATGACGAACCATTAAACAACAGAAGCAACAATTATACATACTTCAGAGGAAAGTCAAAGGAAACCAAATCTCACCAGGTATCAAGATATTCTGTTCACATATTTGCAGGAAGTTGCTATAGACTAAGTATATTACCTACGAATGAAGTCTATACCCAGGACACCACAGCGATTAAAGAATGATTCCTTGTAACAGTAAACATTGGCAAGAACCACACAGTACAAATGTTAGAGGATATTATGAACACATTTTGATGCTTTTAAAACCGTGCTTCACATTAAATATGAATAGTAAAAATAATGGAATATTTTGCTCTAAATTGTGTCAATTTAAGAGCTGTAGATATAGCCATACCCTTCTGTAAGTCACTGTAAAACCTGATAAAGTAAAAATGTAGCACAATTGTAGGATACATTTTTTTTTAAAGCAAGGTGTAGCATACACAGCCTGCTGAATTTTGTGGGGGAAAGGGAGAAGTATATATTTTGATGCTTAATAAGTAAGAGGAAGAGGGCAGTGGGATTGACTTTCAATGTATACCTTTATATTTATTGATTTTTGAACCATTGACTCCATTACCTCACAAAGAGGTCTGAGGCAAGGGCACTTCTTTATCGATCATTTAGGCCTGCATAAATTTCCTATATATTTCCCAGTAACGGTAATAAAATCTCAGACCACACTGGAACTTCCCATGAACTCCTACCATACATTTCAGTGGACAAGTCTGAGCCCTCCTGAAAACTCTGCTAAACCACAATGGCACTGTGTGATAGGTAGGATGGGGCAGAAAGTCACATAAAGGAGCACTCAAGGTCCATGGCTTTGCTAATTCCACCACGATGTCAGGCAATGATGGATTTCATACTAACTAACTCTCCAGGTTAACCATGAACGCTTGCAACATAGCCATTCTAAAACTCTGGATGTAAACTCAAGGGATATTTGAACTTATTAAACTTAATACACTAGGACTCCACGACCCTTCAAGTAAAAAAAACAATGATTACTCTGAAAAAATAACTCTGGAGAAAATGAAAAAATTTACAGCTTCATCTGTTCAAAAACAACAGCTTGGGCAAAAGCATTTCTCTTATAACTTTGTTTTCTAGTTGATCACACCTTCTCCAGAGGTGAGAAAGTAATCATAACTTTTGGTTTAAAATTATTAGCTGTACTGTGCAGAGGTAAACTTTGGATTCCTTTAAAAGGCCAAAGTTGTATGTGAAAGGGTTTTAGGATGAATAAAATATTAAAGATTGCAACAAAGGAAAAATGACAGGTGATGAGATAAATAAAAGTGGGCCGGTATCATAAAGCCCAAATATCCCAGGTAGGTAAATTGCACCAACTTCTATCATGCTAGCTGTACATTTAAGAGAAAAAATTGGTGGTATGTATGTTAAAATACAAGATAAGCAGACAAAGAGGAATCTAATACGTGTTTAGACATTCAGTACTTACATAAACCACTTATTTTACTGTAACAAACTTAGGAGGTCACATCACAGCAGCCTAATACACGGGGAAAAGTAGTTTCTTTTCACGAGAACAGTATTACTAGAGATTAACATCAAGAATTACTTAATAATCTAATGGAAAATCTGAGAATTAACAAATCATAGTCCAAAGAGACACAGAGGTTTATTTGGTCATTCAAAATTCGTACAATAATTTCCCTACACACAGGAAAAAAATGGGAACGAAATGTCTGGAGGACACACAATTTGGTTTGCTTTGAAACTCATGATAGCTTCCCTAAGACAGAAAATTTAAGTTGAATGAAAAGTGCCTTGAAGCTGGAAAAGGATTTTTTTCTCTCTGAGAAGGTAATCACCTGTAAGAAGGTGAGCCGAAACCCTGCAATTTCCATACCCCACCTGCCAGCAAGGGAGAAGAGGAGAGACTATGATTTACAAGTCATTTTTTATATACTCGTATTATTCTGGAACTGGTAACCTGAGTCAGTCCTTTCCAAGCTCCTCAGTTTCCTTCCTAAAATCTGAATCTGGCCACCACTTCAAATAAGGAATCTTACAGGTTGGTGTAACAGCTTGATTTTAGAAGTACATCTTCAAAACACATTTAATAATAAATATGTCCAATATAATTCTCTTTCCAGTGATTACAAAATTTGTTCTATAGAACAAAACAGCAAACTACAGGAAGACAATAAAAAAAAAGTATTTTCAGGCTGAAGATATCATCTATTCCAAATTCAACAAGTTCTCTTCTTGTGAGGTTTTAAAAAAATTATATAAGGAAACAGCACAGAGCTAGGCAGGTAGCATACCATATTATTAGATTCTTCCATCTGTTTTCTCTGGCTACGAAAACTTTTAAAGTAAGGAATGTGGGGGTGTTAACTAAATCTTTTGGTACGAGGACATAATTTCTTCAAAAATGTTTAAATGTCAAGGCGTGCTAGAGTGAGGTGTTAGAACAGCACAGTATCATCAGATGCTGGAAATAGTCCTGTTATAAGCATTTGATTAGGATTCATTTGAACAGTTTTTCTCCTAAGATCTACGTGCTTGTCAAAATTCCCTCCATCCCCAACCAAAGGTAACGTTCCATACAGCTGCCCCCGGCCCAAAATAATGTCTTACTAATCTAATAGTGACACACAGATCATGCCATTCCAGTGACAATGCAGATTAAAGCAAGAGTTCTCCTCCAATTGGATTGATAATAATAGGATTTTATACCTAAAATAAATCAGAGCTTTCAAAGATTAAAATACACAAATCTTCACCACCCCAGCCTGTACAGGAAACAACCAAGCTGTGAGAGCGTGTATCATAATTGGACACATCAGGCCTCACAGGTGCTAGACAGGAATCGTAAGTGCTCGTTCCACGTGGTGTCTTCTGCTAACCTGAAGCCTTCAGTTTATTTTGTTTAGCAAACCATTCATCACTTTTATCTGCTGCCATTGCCTATAGAAACAGAAATAGAGTATATATTTATTCTAAGTCCATAAAACAAAACAGAGTTCACTTTGTACCTCATTGCATTGCATAGACAATCAAGACATTAACAACTGAAAAATGTTCATTCAGTATAGAGTATGTATTATGTTTAATTGGACAGAGGATGCGGATGAGTACTGAGCAATTGCTTCTGGATTCTCACGTCATAAAGATATTGCAGCCAGGAAGTGTGGCTGATGGACGAGAGAGCAAGGACCGAGCACACCTGGCTGTGGGGTCTTTGGGGGAACAGAAAGTACGGACACTCTTAGCACCTGGGTAGGCTCTCAGGAATCTTTAGTGCTCATAAAAAAAAGTCAGTCTCATAATGACACCAAGATTGAAAAGCTATTCTGACATTTTGTCTATTGAGCATGGACCGATTTCCTTTTTTGTATGCCTGCTCCCACGCCATTCCACTGATGTTGATACTGTTTGGTTAGCTTTGGGCCACCTAATTAAAGAGGAAGCCGTGTTAGTAACAGTGTGTTTGGGTTCCACCAGGGTCCTTTTATCTTATTATTCCATGAAGCTGAGATTAGGGGCTTGCAGAGGCTTAGAACCTAAATCTCTTAAAACTTCCTGTCCAACACAATCAAGCATATGCTAAATAGCTGCATGGTAAGGAAATACATTCATTTATTCAGTCAAAAGCCAAGTACAGAAATATCTTTTAAAATGTCAGTTTTCATTATGAGCCAGGTATTAAGTTGGGTTTGGGTGTGGCAGTAATGATATAATCTGAGGCTTTGAGGAACATAATAAATAGCTGAAATATGAAAACAACTATTTCACATGAAGGTAGGTGTGTGTGTGTGTGTGTTGGGCATTTGCTATAATAGAATGACAAAGCGATAGCAAACCAAAAGGAAAGGAGTAACTAACTGGCTGGAGAAATAGGGTAAAAACACTCATCTACTTCAACAGGAAGTCAAAATATGTCTGCAACTAAAAATGAAGAAACAGAAATACATGTGTTTTTTATTTAGAAACGTGAAGCTGAAAGTGGCTGCCATGGGCAGTGGGACTCAGTAACACGGCAAGACATTGTTGTCCTGCGTTTATATAAAATCTTAGTACTATTGGATTTTGATGAAAATAAAAAGTATTTAAAAATCAAAGATATGCAACAAAACAAACAAACACAAAAAACCCACACAGATGCACCAATTTCTTTCTTTTAGGAGCCATAAAAAGTGGAGGAAACGACAAACTCTGATATGGAGAACCCAAGAAAGCTTCTGAGTATTGAAGGATGAGTTGAACAAGATGGGAGGGAAAAAAACCTCAGTTACAGGCAAGAAGATAAATCTCGCTAATATAAACAATTCACTGGGACTGGAATGGAGGTGAACTCGGGGGAGAGGCCACAGAAGATCAGAGAGCAGGAAAGGGCCAGACATGTTACATGTCCTGTCAGAGTTCGGAATGTATCTTGGACGCAACAGAGAGCTATCAGAAGATTAAAGTTTTTTAAATGACTGGATTTGTGCTTTAGAAAGAGAATGCTGGCAGCATGGATTAACTGGAAGGAGGAAGGCGGCCTCTGCCGTATTACAGGTGACAATGATGGCCTTTTCAGAAGGAAGACTAGAGATTTCCGAGGTAGAACTCATAGCTGTTGGTAACTAACAGCTAACAGAACTTAGGGGTGAGGAGAAACAATATTCCAAAATGGCTCTGTTTGTAAATCTAAAACTATTCTCAAGTAAAAAGAATATTAAATGATTTTTAAAAAATGGCTCTAAGGATCTAGCTTAACCAATTGCGATAATAGATAGACAGTGCTGTTCAGGGAAGGGAGCAGAGGATAGAGGAGGAAAAAAAACCTGGCTGTGAAGCCTGAAGACCTCTGTTCAACCCCTTGCCCTGCCACTTACTGAATGTATAACATTGGGTGACTTAATCTTTTTGAGCCTCAGTTTCCTCATCTAAAAGCAGAATGCTATCAACTTTGCAGACTGTGGAAAGAATTAGAGACTAGACATATATAAAGCACTTAAGAACATCTCATATGTCAAAAACATAGGAGATGCTTAATAAATGGGAACTTTTAATATTATTAAAAGAATAGATTTGAGGTGAGGTAAATTAAGTTGTAAACACGCTGAATTTGAAATGTTCATGGTTTATCCAGATGAAGAGGTTTCATTGGTTATAACACTCATCTGAACACACACAAAAACACTAAATGTAAAAGGGGAAGTTTACAAACTAGACTTAAAATTTTTCCTTTTCAAAAGACTTTATTAAGAAAATAAATAGGTACAACATAGACTGGGAAAAGTACTTGCATTTGCAGATATCTAACAAGTGATTTGTATCTAGAACTCAAACAAATCAACAAGAAAAAGTAATTAAAAATATTTAAAAATGGATTTGGATGGGTCTTAAAAAATAAGCAAAGTGAGAGAAGGAGCATTCCAAGACAATAAAATACTGTGAGCAAAGACATACAGAGTAAAAATAAATTCATATTTAGTGATTAGAGAATAGACTAGAATGGCGAAAATGTGAAAGAGACGAGAGGTGTATCTTCTAACTAGTTTTGTCATAAAACTCAATGAATCATATATAAATTATTCTGTATTGATATAGTCCAATCACATTAAAGCTAATTAAAAATATGTATGGCAAACTAACTGTATAAAACCATTTTTAGGGGATCAGGGAAATTTTAATAAGAACTTGATTTTAGGTGACATTAAGGATATAGTACTGATTTTTAAACTGTGATGATGTCAATTACATGGAGATATCTAAGAAAATTCCTTAATTTTTTATTTCTTTTAAATCATCTTAAAATGTGTAAAATACTTAAGTATTCAGGGTATCTGAGATTTGCTTTCGAACGTTCTCTAGCAAAAAAAAAAAAGTGGTGTGGAAGGAATGATGAAAAATTATAGCACAGAGTTGATGAGTGACAGACAGTCAATAGGGATTTGTTGTGCTCTCTGTGTATATTTAGAATTTTTAATGATGAAGTATTAAAAATAAATCTATATGAAAAAAATAAAAATAAATAAAAATAAATCTATACGGAAAGAAATGAACAAAAGCCTGGAACATATAATTCACAAAATAAGATAAGCAAATGGCAAATAAGCATATGAAAAGATGTTTAACATCAGTTGTGGGGAAACGCAAATGAACACCACAATGAGAAACCATTTTACATGTACTAGCATAGCTACAACAACAAAACAAAATGAAACACAAATGTTGGTAAGGGTGCAGAGTAGCTAGAACTCTCATGTGAGACATGGCTGACAGGAGTGTCAAAGGGTTCGATCACTTTGGATGACTGGCAGTTTCTTCTAAAGTAAAAGCCAATGCCACTCCTAGATGCTTACCCAAGAGAAATGAAACATATGTCTACAAGAAAATTTACACAAGACTGTTCATAACAGTCTTCCTTTATAATAGATAAAAATATGGAAACAACTCAAATGTCCACCATTGGAAAAAAGGATAAGCAAATTGTTCTAGTCATAAAAATGAATACCACTCAGCAATGAAACAAACAAAAAAACACTGATGTGTGCAATTACATGGAGGAATCTCAAAAATGTTATGCTGAGTGAAAGCAGCCATTCACAAAAGAATACCTACTGAATGATTCCATTGATATGAAGTCCAAGGACAGACAAAACTAATGTGACAGAAATGAGAACAGTAGTTGCCTCGGGGGGGTGGGGTTGGGGGTGGGCTCTAACTGGATGGAAATGGGCATGAGAAAACTTTCTGCAATGATGAAAATGCTCTATATTTTGAGTAGTGGTTGTAGAGTATATGTAACTGTCAAAACTCATGAAATTGAACACTGAACTTCTGTACATTTAAATTCTATGTATATTTTACCTCAGTAACAACAAAAAATACGTGTTGGGAGCTCAGGGAGATGGAGGAACTAGAAATTAGGAAGAATGGAAGACGGTTGAAGCTCAGGGTAAAGGTAACCAGAGTAGTAGGTAACTTCTACTCAGAGGAGAAAATGTAAGAAATGAAAATAAAAGAGCCAAAGTGGGACTGTGGGTAAAATCACTTTGGGATCAGACACACACAGAGTGTGTGACGGAGGAGAAGCTGCCAAAGAGACATGGACCCCAAAGGAGAGGACAGCTCCAAAGAGGAAGGAGCTGGCCAGTGATACGAAAGAGCAAGAAGGAAAGAGTCTAGCAAACTTGCCCACTGAGGGGTGGCCTGCGACTCTATTTTCCTTTATGGGAAAATTTGTAAACACTCTATTTTCTCCACATTTCCTACTTTAATTACCATTAATTGAGCGAGCGAGCGTATGTTATTATGTCAGCAGTTGGGCAAGCTCTATAAACCACACAACAATCCTATCAGGTAGATAATCTTATTTTCTCAAATCTTTAGGTAAGAAAAATGAAGTTAAGAGACTAAGTAAATTGCTTAAGGTCAGTCACATAGATATCAAATGACAGACATGGGATAGATTGATTCGTTCCTTGAATCATCATAGAGTGCTCACTGAGTGCCTACCACATACCAGGTATGTGCTAAAAACGGGGGTACAACAATGAACAGTGGTTTGGATGCTGCTGAAAGATTGAGTTTGATGGGGATAGAAAAGTAGTTTCTGAATTTGGCAATACGAAGGTCACTGATGAAGTTACAATGAGCATTTCACTGAGTGACAGGAACCAGTGCAGGAGAGACTGAAGTGTGAATGTGAGGTAAGACGTAGAAACAGTATGTAGGCAGATTGTTAAAAATAAATCTGGAGGAGGGTAAATATGGGGTAAATAATAGGCTTTTATAATAGGTTTTTCAAAGCCGGAAGATACTGGAGCTTGTTTGCTGATGAGAATAAGTCACTAGAAAGGAAGAGAATGATGCTATAGAATGAAGAGCCAATGACCAAAAGAGCTGAAGGGATGGTATCCAGGCATTCCATTCCCTGAGCAGAATAATGATGGATACAGCAGCAGTGGCTCCCCAAGGCAGCCTGAGATAGTGGCGGGGCACCAATGCTGTACCCAGGTAAGAGCCATATAGGTGGCAATGAAGACACAAGTCCCTGGCTCAAAAGTCACCTCGACTGCAAAAGGATATGGTTCTGATAGTAAGAACTGGTCCCTGTTGCTTTGGCCCTTCCCCATATACACTTAACGCCACCCCCTTGGGCCCATGGTGGTAGAAATTTAGAAATGAGACTCACATCATCCAACAATTTGCTTCCCTTTGGATCCATCTTAGAAAGTTCTCGAAATGCTTCATCCCCCACAAAGCAAATTTCATGTCCATCCTACACCAATAAAGACAAAAGGAATTTGGCAAAAAGACACCGTAGAAGAAACCTGTGGTGCAGCCTGTCCCTTCCTGAGTAATACTTACAGGGTCAGCCAGAATGACCACTTGTACAGTTGCTTTCCCTGGCGTATCCAGGCTCACCAGAGGAGTCAGAATCTTCTGGTTCTGCCTTTTCATCAAGTCTTCTAAGTCTGGCAACTTGAGGAAAACAAAAGGGAAAAGTGAGCGAGGGGCCGTGTCCCACTCTGATGCTGGGTCCTCATCAGCGCGAGAGGAATGGCAGATCAACCAGAAAGAACCCAGACATCACTTGTTTGATTTCATTATGTCAGCCGCTCTCGAGACAACTGTTGAACTTGCTACCAAAGCCACATCCAGAATGAAGAAAGGAGGCCCAAGGTTCTTAGCGGTTGCACTAGGTAGTCACAGAGCTTAAACGATGGATCTGGTACCAAACATTACCTCTTTCTTGGGGCAAGAAAAGGCAATTCTTCCAAAAGCTGCTGCGTGATCAACTGCGCCCTGGATGCCCTGCAGTTCCAGTTTACACTGAAAAGAAAGAAAGAAGTGGGTTTATTTTTTGGAACAGGTTATGTGGTAAAAAGGAAATTCGAAGGGTGCTAGAGGAATAAAGTAAAAATGAAGTTGCCCTCCACCTCTCACCCGAGGCAACCAGTCAGCAGTTTCCAGTGTATTCTTTTAGACACATGGCATGCACATATCTTTTTTACACAAATGGTAGCACAATTTACACATCCTGTGCCTTCTTTTATTTCAATTAATGTTACCATATCAGCATATAAAGATTCACCTCATTATTTTTGATAGCTGCATAGTAATCCACTCTATGGATGAAGTATAAATGATTGAACTATTTCTCTAACCCATAGGACACTTACATTCTTATGTTTTGCTATTACAAACAATGCTGCAACAGATAACCTTGTACACCATTCTTTGTGAACATGTATGATGAGTATGTCTATAAGATAAAATACTGGGAATAGACCTGCTGGGTCAAAATGCAAGGACTAAAATCATGCTCAAACGCTAGGTTAGTTAAAAAAAGAAAAAGATGAAAATACATGATCATTACAGCATTAAATCTTATCTACGTCTCTTCTGACCCAGCAATTCCACTTTTGAAAGGACATATCCTCAAATCTAAACAAAAGTAACATCTGAGTGGTGAGGTTATCAGCAATTTTTATTTTCTCCTTTCTGTTTATCTGTATAAATACCGAATCACTGTGCACAAACTATGGGAATAACCCTCACGTTAACCTCATTCATAAGCCAAACTCAAAGTAACAGATTATTGCTCTCCAAGATCACTCACCTGGTTATCAGCATAGCCCAGCAAAGCCCTCTGCTTCTCTTCATCTTTTTCATAAATTTTCATTCCCAGTAGATTAGACCAGTAGTTCAAGGACTTCTGAAGATCAGACACTGCTAGAGTTACTTTTAATACAGGATCTGTAGGGTAATAAAACAGCAGGAATAGATAGGTCAGTGCAATGGAATAGAATAGAAAGACCCAAACAGGCTCAAGAATTTAGTTTATAAGAAAGGGATTTTAAGTCAGTACGAAAGAATACATTGTTCAATAAATGTCACTAAGATAACTGGCATCTCATTTGGTGGGAAAAAGTTACACCTTTAAACTAAATGGCAAAACACATGCCTGGGGCGGCCGGATGGCTCAGTTGGTTGGAGCGTGAGCTCTGAACAATAGGGTTGCTGATTTGATGCCCACATGGGCCGCTGAGCTGCGCCCTCCACAACTAGATTGAAGAAAGCGAGCTGCCGCTGAGCTTCCGGAGGGGCGGCCGGATGGCTCAGTTGGTTAGAGCACAAGCTCTCAACAAGGTTGCTGGTTCAATTCCCTCAAGGGATGGTAGGCTGCACCCCCTTCAACTAAAGATTGAGAACAGCAGCAACGGGACTTGGAGCTGAACTGCACCCTCCACAGCTGGATTGAAGGACAACAACTTGGAGCTGATGGGCCCTGGAGAAAAACACTGTTCCTCAATATTCCCCAATAAAAAATTAAAAAAACAAACAAAAACAAAAACACATGCCTGATGGGTTAAAGGATTAAGTTTAAAGAATGAACCCATGAGGGGCGGCCCGGTGGCTCAGGCGGTTAGAGCTCCGTGCTCCTAACTCCGAAGGCTGCCAGTTCGATTCCCACATGGGCCAGTGGGCTCTCAACCACAATGTTGCCAGTTCAATTCCTCGAGTCCCGCAAGGAATGGTGGGCTCCGCCCCCTGCAACTAAAATTGAACACGGCACCTTGAACTGAGCTGCCGCTGAGCTGCCGCTGAGCTGCCGGATGGCTCAGTTGGTTGGAGCGCATCCTCTCAACCAAAAGGTTGCCTGTTCAACTCCCGCAAGGGATGGTGCAACTAGCAACCCTTGCAACTAGCAACGGCAACTGGACCTGGAGCTGAGCTGCGCCCTCCACAACTAAGAGTGAAAGGACAACAACTTAACTTGGAAAAAAAGTCCTGGAAGTACACACTGTTCCCCAATAAAGTCCTGTTCCCCCCCCTCCCACCACAAAAAAAAAAAGGAAAAGAAAGAACTGGAACGGTCAATGAACACATGAAAAAAATTCAATCTTACAAATGAGCAAATAAAATATTTTGTTATCTAATTGGCAAGTAATTTACAAAGTTCACAGTGCTGACTGATAGGGCAGGGGGAGACCACAATCATATAATACTGGTCGAGTGGAAATTTCTGGGCAACAGTTTGACAGAATATATTAAAAGCCTACAAAATGCACACTGCTTTTGAAAGAGCAATCCCATTTTCAGCAATTAAAGAAGTAATTGTGGATGTATGAAGGGCTTTCTTCACAGACACTCATCACAGTGTTGCTTGTAACAATGAAACACAGGGACAACATAAATATCTTCCTACAATGGGAGACAATGGAATCTGAAAAAATGTATATATGTATTTAATTGTATATTTATGTTTTTGATAAAAGATTGGAAAGATATACTTGATAATGTTAACAGTGGTTATCTCTGGATACATGGGTACTGTTTTATTTTGCTTAGCTGTTTGTCTAGGAAAAAAATCTACTTTTTGTCAAAAGAATAAAAGTTACAAAGTTATATCAAAACACAACATTATTGGAAACTTTTATATTGTAAAGTGGCTTTCTGAAGAGCTGTTCCAAGTCTACATGTAACTATGATAAACCCAATACATTTTTCTTCCGTTTCTAGCAATATTATGACCAAAGCAAGGTGTTTCTCACAGGTCTGTCTGTCTCCCTGGCAGACGGTTTGAGTTTTCTCTGTTCATTGAGAGATCAACAAATTCCAGCGACTTGGAAGGGATGGGGCAGAAATGGTAACAAGTGGGTGGAACTACATATAAGTGAGTCAAAGGAAGGATGGACGCCAGCTCGACTGATAGCCTTGACTATATTACCCATCAGAAGTTAATGCCTCAAGGTATTATCATCCCAAAGCATCTTAGGATTGTGGGGCTCTCCATTATCTTACATCAAGATAAGGGAAAAAAATGTGCAGTGGAATTAGTGGCAGGAATTAAGCTTTAAAGTTAGTGTACAAATCAACAGTCACCTATCAATAAAGTCATCATAAAAATCCCTTAAATGACTAGTGAAATACAGAAGTACCGTCTCTCAGTAAGTCCCACAGCGCCAGTCTGAACTCCCACACTGGCACGGATCGCTCTTTCTCCTGCGGAGCTCCAGATGAAAAGCAAGTAGACAGCAATCGGACTCAGTATGAGGGGCATGTGGGACTTGAGGCAGACGGTGGAGGAAAGAGAAACCTGCCTCCCATCTCAGGTCCACTGAGGGGCACGTGCTCAGAGTGAAACGGCAGGCAGAACTGCCTTTGCTATTCAGCAGTGTGTTTTTTTCTTTTGGCCGAGCAGGTAGCAGAATTTGCAGGAATTAAATACACACACCGCGTAAGAGGAGGATGCCTCTGCTGTAAATGAAACCCATCAGGCAGCTTCTGTGCTGCTCCCCGTGGCCGTCAGTGCAGTGGACCCCTCCGTTCCACTCCTCCCTCCCTCACTGAGTGTCAGCGTTACAGTTTGGGAAACTGGCCTCAGCTGGAGGGACGCGCAACAAGCTGGTCTCAGGATAATCTTATTTCTCTTGCTGGTGACTGGTGCAGGAGCAGGCATGTGAATCAAATCTGACCAGAAAGTCTGCTGGATGATTCCAGGAGTTTTGCTCTGCTCTTAACAAAGTGCAACAGGCAGTCAGTCTCCCTCTCTTACCAGAAGAGAATGTGCGGGCATGTAGCCCCCACTTCTACTGGCAGCCACCCTACAACCATGAGGGAAACCGCCTCTAGGAGTGGACTCGTGAGGACAAGAGAATGTAGAGAGAAAACTGGGGTTCTTGACGCCATTGCTGAGTTGCTGAATCAACTAACCCTGAAAGCTTTCCTACCTACAGAATGCCTGCCCTGTGAGCTAAAAAATTTCCTTATTGCTCAAGCCAGTTTTCTGTTATAACTGAAAGTATCCTAAATAGCTATATTACCGGTAGAACAGAACCAGTCTAGATCTCCTATAAAGTTCTAATGAGAAGAAAATCTCTCCAAGAACAAACAATACCAGCTTGGGAAAGACATGTTACGCCAGTATAGAAAGACTCCACAGGAGAAAGAAATCCAGTTCCCTCACTCCTTCCATCAGAGGTACCCTTACACAGAGGGCTTTTATTAGTGTAATTACCTGACTGAGGTGGACTGCTGTTCTGCAGATAGAACTTATATCCTCCTGGGGCCTCAGTTTCAAAAACCCCTTCTGCAACTTCACGGAGTGGCCACTCCAGCTTCCTGGCATTGCTGACAGCCTGTTTCGAGGCAAGTGTGATGCCCTGTGACAAACAACAACATCATTCAAGAGCATAATCACAACAGAACTTTTATAGAATAAGATAATGGGGCAAATCCCATTGCCTTTACATCATATCACCTAAGATTTAACTGGCATTCAAAATTTTTGTCTAGTGGTTTCAAAATAGGTTTTGGGATGTCTTTCTCTTACAAATATTCCAAACTTTGTGAATCATAGAACAGAAATTCATGCCCGAGAAGTTTGATCCATTTAATACCAAAGATAATCTCTCCTAATTTTAAAGATCTAGTCAGAGAAATCTTTTTTTTCCTCCAGGGCCCATCAGCTCCAAGTCGCTGTCCTTCAATCTAGTTGTGGAGGGCGCTACTCAGCTCCAAGTCCAGTCACCATTTTCAACCTTAGTTGCAGGGGGCACAGCCCACCATCCCATGTGGGAATTGAACCAGCAACCTTGTTGTTGAGAGCTCGTGCTCTAACCAACTGAGCCATCCGGCCACCCCTTGGGAAGCTCAGCGGCAACTCATTGTCTTCAATCTAGTTGTGGACGGCGCAGCTCACTGGCCCATGTGGGAATCAAACCAGCAACCCTGTCGTTCAGAGCTCGTGCGCTAACCAACTGAGCCACCTGGCAGCCCCAAAGATCTAGTCTGAGAAATCTTGATCTTACCTTGGCTCACCGGTTACCTATTCAAGATATTTTTTTATTTTTGCTTTTTAAACAAAAAAATTTAAACCAACCATCAAGGCATTCTTAATTTAAATTTAATCAAAATACCTAAAAATGCACACCTATGCCTTCTTATGAGGCCAGCCTCGGTTCTAGCTTGCAATTATTGGAACAGCCTCTCTCCAGTCTTGTCAATCCATCATCCACTCTGCGGCCAGAGGAAGCTTTGTGAAACACACCCTATAGTCTATTCTTCTCCAGAGAGCAAGCCCATGTTGTTTTTCCTGCCTAAAACCCTTGCTGGCTCTTCATTTCACTTAAGGATGGCTCAGAATGGCCTGAAAGGCCCAACCCAAGCTGACGCCATGTTATTTCTGACCCCATCTCCTGCTCCTTTCCCCTTGCTCTCTATTGCAGCCCCACTGGCCTTCCTGCATTTTCCTGAACATGCCAGGAGCTGTTTGAAGGCTTTTGCACAGGCTGTTTCTCTACCTGGAATGCTCTTCCCCGAGATACCCACACAGCTAACTCCTTTACCTCCCTGAGCCTTTTCTCAAATGTCAGCTCCTCCCTGACACCCTCCCTCAACACCCTACTTAAAATCAAAACCAGCCATCTGCTCCACACTCCCAATGCCCCTTACTCTGCTCTATTCTTGCCCCATAACAATGATCAACATTAAAATAACGCATTATATGATTTGTTTATTATTGGTCATTATCTGTCAGGCCCTGGACCGCCGCCCCTGCCAGGCACAGATTTTTGTTTTGTTCACTGGTTAGCGAAAGATCCTGAAATAGTGCCTGGCACAGAGGAGGCACTCAATAAATATTTGTTACACGAACAAATACTGTAATAAATAACTTAACACACAGGTCATTTCACATACTTGTTAACATACATGTAAACCCAATTCCTAGATGTAAAACTGCAAGGTCAAAGATAAATGCATTCATTATTTTGATACTGCCAGACTGAGGTTGTACCGATGTACACTCTTATTAGTGATGTATGAGAGTGGCAGTTTTCCAACACCCTCCCTAACACAGTGTGTTATCACCCTTTTTTATTTTTGCCAGGCTGGCAGGTGGCAAATAGCAGCTTGGAAGCTGAACATCTTTTTCGATGTTTAAGAGACATTTCTAATGTCTTTTCTGTGAACTGTCTTTGTGTAGTTTTTGCCCTTTTTATAAAAACTATTAAGCTGTTGATCCTTTTCTTTCTAATATACAGGAATTCTTTATACCTGGGGAGGGTGGCCAAAGAAATGTATACACATGACTTGTATTCATCTTTTGTTATCGGTATTTATTATTACAATTTTAATACAGTTTTTTCCTTTCTTAAAACGTGTATCCATTTTTTGGGCACCCTCTGTATATATGGGAGTTCTGTTTAACCTGTTTTTCTTTTTGTTCCATGAACTGAAAAGCAGCGAAGGTACCTTTTGTCAGGGATACTGTACTGCCAAAGTCTCTCAGGAAGCCCATGGTGGAGCAGTCAAGCTGTTCTCCACATACCTGACCACTAGCCCCTGTAGTCCAGCAATCAACATGTGACTGGAGCCAGTTAAATGCTGATGGCACCAAAATGGTTTGTCTCTTTCTTCTCTCCCTGATTTAAATTTGCAGAGTAAAGAAAAGAAAGATAAGGAGGGGGGCAGCTGGTTAGAGCATGGTGCTGATAACACCAAGGTTGCCAGTTCAATCCCCACAAGGGCCACTGTGAACTATGCCCTCTTTAAAAAAAAAAAAAAGTGATATGTGTGTGTTAAATCAACTAGACTTAATATCATTAAATTTAAAAAAAAGAAAGAAAGAAAAAGAAAGGGAAGGAGAAACACACACTCTCACATCCTTTCAGTCACCAACCCGTATCAACTCTACCTCCTAAACATCTCTCATATCTGTTCACCTCTATCTGCCACGACTACCATGTTACTTAAGGAGCTGCTAGTCACTTCCTGTACTATCCTTGGGGCTAGTTTCCTCACGTCCGGTCTTACTCCCTTCCAACCCTATCTCCATGCTCTACACAGGTGGATTCTTGCACACAAGTACTGTACCATTCCTCTGCTTACTAATGGCTTCTCTCTGCTTCCAGAATAAAGTCCAAGCATCTTAATGTGATGTGGCCCCAGCTTACTTCTCCAGCCTCAACTCTACCCACTCCCTTCGTCACACACTAAGCCCCAGCTAGACTATGCTCCTCACAGTTCTGAGTGCCATGGTCCCTCCCACCTCCGCGCCTGGACATGCTGCGGACTCTCATCTCACCCTCCCACCCAATCTTACTCACCTGGTGCAGATGGCACTTCTGAGAAGCGTTCCCTGCACTCTCATCTCTCTGGGAACAGGTTGGGAATTCCTCCTATATGTTCCCACATCTCTGTCCTTATCCCAATCTTAGCACTTATCACATTGTATTCTTGTCTATTCATTTGTTTCCCCCACCAGACAGGAAGCTCCTAGGCCAGGGAACATGCTTCACTCTCTATCCTATCCCCAGAACCTAACAAGATACAAGGCATATAGTAAATCACAATAAATATCTGTTAAATAAATTAGTGAGAAACATGAAAAGAAAAACAAATATATTATCATATGAAATCTGAATAGCCCTTTCCATTTACAAAATGTTTTTATAGATATTTGATCCTCATAAAAAACTTCCATCTAGGTATTATTATTTTAACAAGAGTTAATAGGAATAGTGAGATCAAATGACCAAAATAACACCTAGCATGAGGTAGATCTGCTCAGTAGACTCTGAGCAAAAATTAGTTACTCCTGTCTTGCTATGTATTTGGTCCCAGTGAGTCTATCTAGCACATAGTAACTGCTCAATAAACGGTTGACACTATTACTAGAATAAGTGCATGACTTGAGTTCTTGAATGAATGAATATGTTCTTTTTATCCATAAAACCTTCTCAGATTTTTCTCTGACTAGGATTGGCCGTAATAGCCTAACCTAACTATAACAGTCCACTCGACAGAAAATATTTCTCTGGATGGCGATCGGGACCTGACCAGACCAATATGACTCTGGCATTTGACCTCTTGAGGTTCAGTCATTCCCCTAGAGGTATCCTGTGTCCTTCAAAGCTGTCTCTAAGTTTTGGGTTTGATTCCCACACATTGGGAGAACACATTTCATTCTGAATCCAGCTCTGAGACAGGGTCCCCAAGCATATTTGTTTTGTTTTAAATAGAAAATATCACTAAACTGTACCCAAAAGCCATCAATTCAATGGTTATCATCACTGATACCTAAAGCTGTATCAGTGATCTCAATAAAAGGTGCAGCCAAGAATCTGCTGGAACAAAATGATATTTACCATGAAGTCATTGCCGAGCTTGTAGTCTCCGATGCCGTAATTGTAGGTCAGTTCTGCCACAAAATGATCATCCTCGGGTCCAAATCCCACCATTGTTTTACTCCATTTCCCATCATAAGGCCTAGAAAAATGAAAGCAAATTATTCCAGTGACCACAGAAGAATGTGCTGTAGGCAGGCCTCACCCAAAGAACTCCTGGGACAGAGAGGTGGGCAGTCCCTTCTGGTCCTCTAAGAACCCATCAGGATGAGATGACGCCCACTGGTGCTCAGAGCAGCTGTGGACAGTGCTCATGTGCCCCATCACCCAAGGCTCCAAAGACCATTTGTTTGGCACTTACTTAAGGGAAAGACTCATTTATCTTTTCTTTAAAGTAGGGGACAGAATCCCATAAAGGCCGTCCTCCAAGCTGGCCTTAATTTAATGTTGTTGCATATCCATAAATAAGCATCCAATTCCCAAGAGGCCTTGGAATTTCCCAGCTTGCTGTGACTTCTAAGTTTAAAGAGATACTCAATAAGATGGATTCATCTCCAGGGGTATTAGGAGCCTAAAGGGGATATGAAGAAACAAGGTGTCATACCCATTACAGGCAGCTTTGCAGCCTTCTTCAAATTCTTCATGACGCAGAATCTGGAAGGGAATTAGAATAAACTGTCAAGTTTTACTACTACTGCACACAGCATATTTCACACAAACGAAAATGTCAAAACACAAACATTATCATTTATAAGCTGCACTTGTAAAACAAACAAAAGATAATAAGCTTTATCTCTTTCCCAGTCTAGAAGTAGTAGAAGTGAGAAAGAACAGCTTGACACCAAGAGCCAGACAACCAAGAAAAGTTGTGAAATCTGTTTCGATTGGGAAGCAGTGCTGTGTTGTCACAATAATGGAACCTTCAGAATGAGAAGTCTGTTTTGAAATTCTGACTGTCAGTTAGTAGTTGTGTAACTCTGAGACCGTTGTTTAGGATCTCAGTTTCCTAATATGGTATGAAAATTGATAATTTATTAAAGCATTTGACACAGAACCTAGTACACAGTAGGCTCTCAATGTATTAGTTTCTATTTTCCTTTTAGATTCCCACTTCTACTGCTCCAGTTCAAGCTCCCATCACTTCTCTCCCATTAATAGTCTCAGAGACTATTAATACTCATCTTTCTTGACCTCCTTCCTTCATACCACTATGGATGAAAAAGGGGCTCTATAATAAACCTGACAAGTCCAGTGACTGAAAGTAACCTCAGTCACTGGTGATCTGATCATAAATTCCTAACTGGGAAGGTCATGATGGGTAGTCATGCCCCAAGCATATCACTTCGTTAGTAAAAGGTTTATCTTTGCCTGTCCATTGTTTCTGTGCATCTTAGGGTAACACACCTTTGACATGTCTCTTTTTCACACCCCTCAGAAGCATAATTACCCTCAAGAGAGCACCTAATCTTGTTAACTATCCTGCAATCCAATCCCCACCTTGCTGTCTCCCTCCTTCATATAATCTTCCTTACGTTCCCTCCTTTATTCCAAATGTATAAAAGAAACTGCAAAACTCTTTCTCTGAAGCATGTGTGATCTTGCTTCCCGGCAATGTTGTCAGTTTGACTCAAATAAACTTATAAAAATTCTCTACAGGTTTGGATGTTTCTTTCGTTGACACCACCATACAATTATGTCCCTAAAGCACAGCTCTGACCACATCATCGTCCTGTTCTAAAATGTAAGGGAACTCCCTACTTACTGTGGCATAAAAATCTAAATTCCTTAGCATAGAATTCAAGATGCTATCAGAAACAGTCCCAATCTATTTGTCCTGATATCCCATTTCCTCAACTTCAACTATGTAATCTAAGCTAAAGGCACATAAAACTCGTGGTGTTTCCCGTACATATCTTATCTTTGCATCCACTATTCAGTTTTTCTAGTATACTACCCCCTTTAATCTTGGTTCTAAAGAAAGCCTACCTGTAGAGGTCAACTCAAATGCAAGGTCTTCATGAATTATTTCTTGACCACCCAGGTTGGAGTTAAATCTCTTCTTCTGTTGTATTAGGTTGGTGCAAAAGTAATTGCGGTTTTTGCAATTATTTTTAACCTTTTAAACCACAATTACTTTTGTACCAACCTAATATTTTGATAATAGTTAACATTTATATAATACATACGATGTGAAAAAGGTTACACATATAATAATGTGTTTAATCTTCACAATAACTCTTTAATCAATGAGGAAACACATTAAGGGAGAGCTTTGTGGTTTTTCTATCACTTATCAAATTTTGACTTCCATTACTGTTAGCTATGTACAAACCTAATTCTCACTCCCACCCCATCCCAGGCCAGAAGCTTTAATTGAGGACAGATATTTTCATTTTCATTTTTGTCTTTAAAACTCAACACAATACCACGAAACACCGACGGTATATTTTTTACATGACTGATGAGTTCAGGCAACTCTTTGCACCGTATTCTGCATTGTCTCTACATTAAATTGCACCCTGGCTTACTTATCAGGAGCTCCCCAATAGCTTCCGCCTATCTGTCACCCAGGTGACCCCTGCAGAATCACAGCTACTCAGGGCTGAAGAGGGGCCACTTCTGGGTGTTGGAGAGGAGAATGTGTTCTAAGTTCACACTTAGTTCTCGACTGTAGACAGGAGATTGGAAGCATTCAAACCAGATTGAGTATCCAAAAGGGACCATTCAAACAAACCATCCTTGAGAGAAACAGAGCTCCCAATATGCCGACTATCTAAACCAAAGGGCTCCAAAACCGGAAGAGACTGAGTTATTGTTCCTTGGAAGAGTATTAGATAACTTTTTGTTTGTTTACTGTCTTTCCCACTAGACTGGAAGACCACAAGGGCACTTACTCAATATATACGTATGAATGAATTTAAATAAATTCATTCCCCTAACCCAACCAGCGACTCGCAGTTTCCTGACGCTGAAAACCAATCACGGCTAATGGGGAGTGCGGGGCGAAGGTCCGACACCCAAGTTCTAGCTGATACCGATGACAAACCCCTTTCTCCCTCCCCTCCGCCAGGTGCGGCTCAGCGCCCCTCCCACCCTCGCGCGCCAGCCCCTCTCGGCCCCAACTGCACCTTCATCCCGAGGACATCACGATAGAAACGTGCCGTCTGGAACCGGTTTCCCACTTTGAATACGAAGTGCAGAGCTCGGCGAGTGGCCATGACCAGCGACACACACCCGTCTCGCGTACAGCGCCGCTCCTCACAGGTAACGCCTTCGGGCCGGTGACGTCACTGGTTGTCGCCGGCGCGCTTTCGTGACGCAACACACGGCGCAGGGGAAGATGGCGGCGCTGGTGAAGCGCGTGGGGTGGGCCACCCGACCCTTGCTGCCGGTGGTCCAGACTTGGGACTTCGATACGCGGCGCTGGGTCCGAGCGCTGCGGCGGAGCCCCGTGAAAGTGCTGTTTCCCTCCGGACAGGTGGTGGATCGGAAGCCCGGTGCCGGGAAGCAGCCCGGGAAGGCGGCGGCTGAGGCCAGTGCCCATGTGCAGCGACCGAAGCAGGTGCCCCCATCCCAGACGCCCAGCACCTGGGAAGAGTCAGGGCTTCGCTACGATAAAGCTTTACCCGGGGACAAAAGGCTAAGGTGATGTGTGCCTGACATTTGTCGGGTATCCCCTGTCTCTTCCCGCCTCACAGCGGGACCGTAACCTCTTTCCTCCAGTTGGAGTTCTTCCAGTACCAACCGCTAGTTATTATGCACGGAGGGTAGAATTAATATCTTCTTCGGAATCAGTTTGTTTCTGTCTCTGAAGCTCTTTATGTCTGTGAGAACTAGGTGTCTCCGTTACGAGAATGTTGATAATTACTAGTCTTTCTGTTTCCACCCACAGCAATGTAATGACAATAGTTAAGTCCAGGCCATTTCGGGAAAAGCAAGGGAAGATCCTGCTGGAAGGTCGCAGGCTGATTGCAGATGCTCTGAAAGCTGGTGCTGTGCCCAAAGTTTTCTTCTTTAGTCGTCTGGAATACATAAAGGAGCTGCCCCTTGATAAGCTGAAAGGTGTCAGCCTCATTAAGGTGAAATTTGAGGATATCAAGGATTGGTCCGACCTAGTAACACCACAAGGAATAATGGGTCAGTGGTCATACAATGTCACTACAAGTGGAGACCTAGGATTATTTGTTTATACTTGTGTTAAGCCAACAAATTTTATTTAAACCAAATTCAAAATGTTATTGCCTAAACTTTTTTTAGACACCCAGAAAAATAAAGTTCTCAAATCTGTGCATATTACAGTATTTTTAGTGGAAACTGAAGCCAGTTTTTGGTCATTTGTATTATGGCTCTTTTTAGTCCCTAGGAATAACCACTGTTCCTCAAACCTTATGTTTTTAGATCATTTCTTCAACCTTTGTCTAACTAAAAATTAAGAAAATGTTTACCAAAATGTTAGCCCTCCATCTCCAAAACCCAAGCCAGTGTGGTGATACCTTTTGTTGACTCCCTTATTCTAGAAGCAGGTCTCAGCAGTACGCTGCAATTTATTGCCCTGTTTAGTCCATTGAAGAGGAAACCTTGTCTTCACTTGGTTGAATATAACTTAAGGTTTTATGTAACTGTGATGTCGACTAGTTCTTAGAAAGGTTTTTCTAAATATGGAAAGACTAAATTCTTTATACCTTTTTGATGTTGGAATTATAATTAAGATCTGAGAATTAAATGGCAGTAAGTGTAGAGGTTTCCCTTGGATGGTAAGGAATGGTTGGGGCAGGGAGGGTTATCCTCAAGTTTTAATGTTTAGGCCAGGGCCTCTCGTATCCGTTATCCATGTGTATTCCCTGTAATGGGCTCACGGTGAAGCTATTAGGTTGGTGCAAAAGTAATTGAAGTTTAAAAGGTTAAAAAAGTTGCAAAAACTGCAGTTACTTTGGCACCAACCTAACATTAATTGGGAGACAAAATTCTGGGCACCATCTCTTGTTTCTGTAACTCAGCAAGTCACAGAGGTCTGTGCACCTGTGCTCAGAACTCTCCCCTAGGGTGGGGACATGACTATTGAAGTTTTCCGCTCACTCCAAGTAACTACTGTCATTAGCTGCACCTCTCTAATCCCTGCTCCATGCTATGACTATCACTCGTTTTCATCGTACTTGCCACTGGGCATATGTGCTAATGGGGCCAGCCCACCCTGCACTTCTGTAGCCCTTTCATCATTATGACTGCTTTCATCATTTCATGGCTTTTAAATATACATATTATTTAGCGTCTCCTTATCATGTTTTATTTGAGTTGAGAAGGGGGCGGTAAAAGGAAAGAGAGAGAAGATGTAGCACTACCTGTCAGAGTTCAGGCACGTCTCTAAGTATAATCCCACAGTGTGAGTGGGGCTCTGTCATCACTACAGCCTTAGAAGTTAAAGGACTTCAAAGGTTTCCTGCCCCATTGAATGCTCTCCTGGCTATGTGTGACTTAAATGCAGGGTCTTTTTACAGCACACAGGTGCCTGATACTATTCCATCGCCTTCACTGATGGACTAGGTACAGGTATTTATGTGTTCTCTGTGTGAATAAACTGCAATAGCCTGTGGGGAGGGTAGTTTGGCAGTATCTGTGAACATTAAGAGAGCATACATAGCATTTGTCCATTGCCCTGGGGAAATATTTGGACATCTGCATAGAGTTATACAGGGATGTTTATTGCAGGGTTGTTTATAATAGGGCAAATTGAAAATAATCTAAATGTCAGTTAGTTGGGGGAGAGCTAAATAAATGTGGTACATTCACATTACCAAATAACATGCAGCAGTTAAAATAAGGTAGCTCCAAATGTACTGAGATGGTAAGTTCTCCAAGACATGTTATAGAGTTAAATAAGTAGATTATAGAATAGAGTATGATTTTTTTATGTAAAAGAAAGAAAGCACCTGTATATAGGTAGGTGTACATATATGTAGGTAGATGCATAGAATAAGTTCCAAAAGGATACACTCCAAGATTGAAAACAGTTATGTGGGGAGTTGGGGTGGGGGTCACTGGTAGGATTTCATGTTTGAATTTTTTTAGTCAGAATGTATTCGTGTATTACATAATTAAGAATACAGAAAGTGATAAATAAATGAAAAGTCAAATTATTCCCCATGTCCACATCAGACAGGTGAACCACCTGTTTTGTTTCCTCAGGGATTTTTGCCAAACCTGACCATGTTAAGATGGCATACCCAGAGACTCAGCTTCACCATTCACTGCCCTTATTGTTGATTTGTGACAATCTCCGTGACCCTGGGAACCTGGGGACGATTCTGAGATCTGCTGCTGGGGCGGGCTGCAGCAAAGTATTACTCACCAAAGGTAAGAGCGTATGTGACTGGGTGAATTGGGTGGCCGTTTGTAAGGGAGCTGGCTCTACAGGCAGACATACATGGATTTGATTCTTGGATCTGCCCCAGATCTGTGAGCAATATTCTAAGTGTCAGTTTCCTCCTCTGTAAAGTCGATATAATAACAGAATCTACCCAGTAGGGTTGTTTTAAAGATTAAGTGATATGCACATTAAGTACTTAGGTGCCTGGCACACAGTAATTCAGTAAATGTGGATTAGCTTTTAAAATTATTTTGACACCTGCTAGGTTATTAAAGAAAGAACTTAAAATCAATCAGGGAAAGAAATAGATGCCAGTTTGAACACTTGGTTTCAAGTCCTTTAATTAATGATCTTGAGTTCCCAAGTTGTTGGGCATATGGGACCTTTGTAACTCTTGACATTTTGAATCCTGTGAAAGGAATGCTGTCAACAGTATGATTATGAAACCGTGATACGTTTCCCTTCGCCCCACGTGTCAAACACCCCACACACAAATTAGCCTCGTTACATTTCTTTTCTGTCTCCTCTCAGCAGGAATGGGGATTAGTAGGCTTAGTTCTAAACAGGCTCGCCTAACAGTTGGGATGTGCCTAAAATGCCTATAACAACTTGGGGGGAGAGGATCACTCATCACAAACACTCAAGCTACCGTTCAGTGTAAATAGTGGCAGCCATTGCTGAGACTTGCCTGACTTGCTCCTTTGATCTCTTCCCTCTGTCACACCTTGTTGGAGTGTATTTCTCTGCCAGCGTGAGATCTAGGTGCTGGGCTTCTGTTGTCAGGACCTGCTGACCCACCCACTGTTGAGAGCTCTGAAAGCAGGCCTGGCTTTGGAAATGTACCTGTGCACCCAGGCAGTGTGGTTTTCACACTGGTGCTGTGGCTTGTGTAGAAGAGGCAGGGAAAGAGCAGGGAGCACTTGGTGTGGTGTCCAGTATCAGATGTAAGGATGAGGGGGATTTCATCTTGTCGTGTGGTCCCTACAAGTTAGAGGGGAGTTGGGGCCACTCTTAAAAATAACTTGGAATGAGGAGATGGTAGATGGGGTGCCCTCGTCCTGCTGTCTCCCAGCGTGTGGCCCTGGGAAAGGTGGGGTGTCTGCCAATGCACAGAAGTGGCCAGGCTGAGCACTGCCTCTGCAGAAAGAGTAGTTCTCTGTGCCTTCTCACCACGGTGTGAGAGCAGGTGTGTGCCAAGGACGAGGCTGTTCCCTGGCTCTCCCTGGGTCACGTAACTGCCTCCAGTCGAATTTCCCATCTCTAGTGTCTCCTGTTCCAATCCAGATTCAACATTGAAGCCAAATGGGCCTTTCCAAATCATAAACCGGATTCTGTCACCACTTTAAAATCCTTCAGTGGCATTATACTGTCTTCTGGATAAAACTGTCAACTCCTCAGCCTGGCACACCCAGCTTCCTTTAGGTGGGTCCTTGCCTGCCTCCCGTCTCGTCTCCCACCACTCTCCCACCCATTCGTGGGCCTGCTTCACCTTACGTACAGTTCTTGGACTGTGCCCTGTCCCCTTCTGTAACTGTCCTCTGCCTGGGCCTTTTCTCTGACAAGGTCCTACCTGTGAAGATCCAGCCCAGCAGCTTGTGCTCTGGGATGGTTTTCCTCGTAGCCGTGCTTTGTACCAGGGTTTGCTGTTAGCCCTGCTCATGCTGCTGTGTCACAAGCTCCTCGAGGTTAGGAGCTTGAGTGCTCCTGGCATCTCCCGTACAGTGCCTGGCACGCGTGTGGTCAGTGTTGATGGCATGAGTAAAATCTGTGTCGGCACTCGCAGGACTTCCTCCTGCAGTCCCTTAGCTGGACACTGCCCTAATCGGGGAGGCGCAGGTGCCAGCTGTCAGGATGGCCACAACGGGACAGTGTTTTGGGCTTCATCTTCTGATCCAGAACTCATCTGATGTCCTCCAGAGTCCCGTCTCCTGAAAAGGCTGGTAATGTTCATTGGATCCTGTCTTTTATTCTCTAGGCTGTGTGGATGCCTGGGAGCCCAAAGTGCTGCGAGCAGGCATGGGGGCGCATTTCCAGGTGCCCGTCATCAACAATCTGGACTGGGAAGCCGTGCCCAACTACTTGCCCCCCGACACCCGGGTCTACGTGGCGGACAACTGTGGCCTTTATGCCCGGGCCCAGACGTCTAATAAAGCCAGTGATTATGGCTGGGTATGTGACCGACAGCTCTCCAAGTTTCACAAGTATGAGGAAGAGGAGGAGGAGGAGGATCTAGAAACCGGAGCCGGTAAAGGCTGGCTCCCTGAACTTGAGGTCCAGAGTTATGACTTGGACTGGACAGAGGCCCCAGCAGCTGTGGTCATAGGTGGGGAGACCCACGGCGTGAGCCTGGAGTCCCTGCAGTTGGCCGAGAGCACCGGGGGCAAGAGGCTTCTGATCCCTGTCGTGCCCGGTGTGGACAGCCTGAACTCGGCCATGGCCGCCAGCATCCTGCTGTTTGAAGGGAAAAGACAACTGCGCTTACGGGCGGAACATGGAGCAGAGACAGGAGTTACCACTGAGAGGGGACACGGAGGTTAGCCTTTGGTTTGTTTGTCTCCAGCTCCTCCTGCACTGCTAGGAGGCTGGCAGAGTTGGTAACTGGCTTTCTAGGCCAAATTCAGGAGGCAGCAGGTGGGCATGATGCTGTTGTATGATTCTTGGAAAAAGAAGATGTCCCATGTATTTCTGCTTATCCTCAAAAACAACAAAGGTCAGAATTCTTCCTGAGATCTCCCATCTCGCCCAGCTTTTATATACGTAAGAACGCCAGGTGATGGCAGTCAGTAGCTAGCTGTTGTTTTCGGCTTGGCTGTGTCAGTCTCTGCGATTGTTCAGGCTTTGACTTAAACAGCCACTGTGTATGTGTAACATGCTGTTTCCCCACCACGTCTGGTGAAACAGCTGGTAGAAACAGCTGAATTTCATCAGGTGGGTGTACCTCCTTAGCACCTCTGCGGATACCTTTTTGAGGACTCTGTTCAGAAAAGGAGGGAATGGATTTAAAATCATCAGCTTAACTCTGCATCTGTCAGGAAAGCCATATGCTTTTTACCAGCTTCCTGCTATTAGTCCTACTTCATATACAACTTTTGGTTAAATGTAATGAGTCATATGACTTACTTACATGAATCCCCCGTCCTGTGCAGAGGAACAGAACTGCTTAGGCAAATGCCAACATTCCTGGCTGCTGTGAACAGAAAGCTCCTTCCAGGGGAGAGAGGCCGAGGTTCTGAAGATGAGAGCTTGGGCCTACAACTCCAGTAAGACCCTGCTGTTCTTCTCTCAACCCTCCAGGGGACCAGGGCAAGCTGGGTCCTTACCTACAAGGTGCCAGCTGGGACGTAGCCAGGGACATGAGGGCAAATGCAGATGGTAAGCACTGTGTTTTAAATCACGGTGGGAAGGGGGTGCGTGGGACTGGAGTGGGGGACCTATTTCAAGCAGTGCTTTGGCAACCACAGAGAATGTGGTTGGAGCTGAGGACGGTACTAGCAGTGGAATTTCACCACATCCCTTCAATACCGTGGCTCCTTTACTGATCAGGATTCCTTGGGAGCCCTTCAGCTGCTCATTCCAAGGAGGCTGAGTTGCCGGCATGCCCAAGAGAAATCGTGCCCCCCCCCCCCTCCTTCCCCATCGGCTCCACCAGCTCCCTGGCAAAACTTCCTGTCAAGAGAACCAAAAGATCAAGCATGACTCGTGCCCCAAGTGGCAGGGTGGGATTGCTTTGGCGTGTTTGAGGGGAGGGGTTTTTGCAGGAACAGTCTGGTTGGCTATGTTCTCACAGGCTGACCAGCCAGAGCGGCTGCTCTGGTGCCCCGCTGGTCTGACCCTGCCCAGGGCTCCACACAGATGTCTGATGTAAGCAGCCCACCGATTGTTCTTGAGACGGGCAGCTTTTAGAAAGTAGATGAGGGGCGGCCGGTTGGCTCAGTTGATTAGAGCGCAGTGCTCATAACACCAAGGTCACTGGTTCGATTCCCACATGGGCCAGTGAGCTCTGCCCTCCACAACTAGATTGAAAACAAGGACTTGATTTGGAGCTGATGGGTCCTGGAAAATCACATTGTTCCCCAATATTCCCCAATTTAAAAAAAAGAAAGTAGATGAGCCCACAAAGGCTGGGGCCTAGCCTGCCAGCTTCACAGCCATGATGCTAAGTCTGGGAGGCAGCCCAGAGAACTGGACCACTCGAATCTATCAACATTTGGTCTCTCAACACCTTGGAAAAATACTAAAGAATTAAATCACTAAAAGGAAGCGCGTGCCTTTCCAGTATGAAACCCATCTCCTGCAGTCTTTGTCCTAGGCTTGCCGTTCCCGCTGATTTTTATTACAAAATAAAAGTCAATGAAAGAACAACAAACCTTCCACTTGTCCTTGTTCAGAAAAACAAAGCAATGCAAAACCGTATACCTGGCAAGTAATTCTACGCCCAGCTTATCCTGGGTGTAAGGAAAGAAACATATCCCATTCACGTTATAGTCAGTGTTTATATGCCATGCCCTGTGACTTCCTTTTGTATTTTTTTGTGGGGATTTAACCGAGGGGCAGGCCAATTTCCCTTTCAAATGACTACAGGGGAAGCAAGCGGTCAAGTTCTTGTTTGTCGAGTGATACTGGAAAAGCTCTATCTTCAATTCTCGATTTTGAGGCCAACATTTGTCCTATCACCATTTCCCCAGGAAATAAGAATAAGAACTGAGCAGCATATGACAAGCAAAACTGCTTGGCCGAAAGCCGCGGTCAGGTTGGCCAAGCTGCCGGTTGCCTTTGTGCTGAGCGTGGCTGTAAAGATTTTTGCCACGAGGTGGCAGCCACGCCTCAAAACCACTCCCAACCCTGAATGGACGGATGGGGATTTTTCCTGGATTTAAATGGAAAAGGGTGGAGTCAAAAGTCTCCCTCCACCACAGGCGTCTTGCAAGCCACTTACCCTCAGAGGTGCTAAAGTAGGAGGCCCATTGGTTTGTCACTCATTTAGCAGAATCTGAAGTATAGGAGGACACTGGACCAAAAGAGGGAGAAAATGCACAGAAATGGGAAGTGGCTACAGAAAAAACAAAACAACTTTTCCCTTTGAATGAAGCCCTCTGGGAAAGCAGCTTTGGGTGGTGCTGATGTCCCCTGCCACGTGGGAACCCTTGACTTTGAGCTTTGGGGCAGGAAGAGCTGAAACCTCTTCCCCCAGTCACAGCTGCTAGCTCCTGGTTAGAATCTGTTATTGAGACCCAAAAGATGAACAAACCTCAGGACTGGTTCCGCCTGGGACCTACCACTTGCCCCAGGGTTAACAGCGACACCAAATGTCACCACCATCCAAGCTGAGCTGCTTTTAGCTCCACTTGTGTCATTCTGCTACCCAAACCACAGAAACCGCATTTCCCCCAGGGTCCCACAGCTGGTGCTGAAAACCACCTGGGGCTCCCCTCCTGGCCAAGCTGTTTCTGCCCTCCTGCAGGAGCAGACCTCACTGGCTTACCTTTAAATTTTTGTTTTAGGAAACATGTAGACACCTTTAAACTCCGAGATCTTATTTTGTCGATTTTCATCAATACACAAAGGTCATAAGCTAGAAGCCAAAATAATGGCTGCGCCAGGACGACTATTCTGGACGACTTGGTCTCTGAACCGGGTTCCCAGGTTACACTGGAGCATCCGAGAGCGGCTGCAAACCGAGTCCTCACTGAAGCGGGTGCTGCTGCTCAAAGGCCAAGTATGGCTGAGAAGTCTTGAGTACGTTATGGGCCGTATCGCTTGTTATTACATTTATTTCACAGGGAAGAGCTACTTTTTTCAGTTGAAGCCTAATAGGTGGAAAGGGCCATCGCCAAAGCTGCTTCCTCGAAATGCAAGAAGGGAACAAAGGTTGGGGAGGCAACGCAGCTGCTGCGGGGTCTGGCCTCCCAGCCTCCCGTGCACCAATTTGATGGGAAGTGAGGACACATGCTGACTGCAAGCTGGTACTGTGGCTCGTGATTGGTTGGGCATTCCCATATCCTCTGATGGCCAAAGGGGATTCATTTTCTTGGCCCTGGTCCTAAGATCCTGCCTCCTACTGTATCCTAGTTCGGGCTTGGGTGGGTGGTTTATTTGTGTGAGGCAGGAACGCCCACGAATCCAGACTTGAGCTGTCTGTCTCCTTTGGGCTTCCCACTGGCCTGCAGGCCTGGGGACAGAGGCTTTCATGCCTTGACAGATTATTTAATGGAAATCCAACTGACCCTCAGAACAAGTCCAACCCAAATCTAATAACATTTCCTGGCATAGGAAGTATTCCAAACATTAAGAGGGTGAGACATACTTATGCCTTGAAAATGAAGCGTATTTCCTTCATGCTTTCACATACAGAGCATGCTCAGAATATCCTAATGTCATATTTCCCCCAGTAGAAGGAGAAACCCCAACCATAAAGCAGACCCAATATACAATTTTCCTACATACAAGCCTTTTGTTTCGTGGAAAATATTTCACCCATTGCACACGCACCATGAGCACCAATAATGAAGCTCATAAACAACAGCCATTTGTCCCCCAAAGCATTTTCCCAGGAGCTGCCTGCCCGGAAGAAAGCAGGGGGTGCGCTTGTCCCTGTTGGTATTAGCTCAGGGACGTGGGCTCAGTGCTCACGTGGACACAGCCAATTCGGGGTGAACTTGAAAGCTGCCCAAGCCCAGGCCTCCGGTCAGACCTGTTCGCACAGCAGCGCCCAGAGGCCAGCTGTGGAGGGCATGGCCAAGCCTCCCCACAGCCTGTGCTGCGGTGGCGTTCCGGTGCTCCGGGGCGGGCTCGGGCCTGCCCAGGCCAGCCAAGGGAAATGACACTGCACAGAAGGCGTGCAGGCCCATGCCTGCGTGACGGGAGGGGCTGGGCCCCACACTCGTCAGGTCCCTCCCAGCGCTACAATTCCAGCGCACGGCATTTCCACACGTGCATGCGCCCCCACGTGGTTTTCTCCCTAAGGTGACAATGCAACAGCTTATTAGATCCGCCGGATCTGTTCCTGGACCATATCCTACTTTGTCTTGACATCATTGCAGAATTCAGTTTGCTGCCCCAGAACCAGGCAGCAGGAGGAGAGAACAGCTTTTCAGTGTCTTTAATTAGGCAACAGGAGAAAACAAAGTCTGGCTGAAAATCACCACGCAAAGCTTGGCTGATGCCAAAAAAGCAGGACTGGCTCCATGTGCTCAGATAAGGGAGAGCCATTGATTTTGAGGACACACTTGGGGGAGGGGGTGCATAGCAGGCGGCAACCTCACTCCTGGAAAGGAAGCTGGTTTTCAGTCGCCCTCTGTAACACCAATACCGAACCAGTAAAACAATAAAATAAAAAGAAAAAGAAAATCTCATCGCTTGTGAAAATGGCTAGAATCAGATCTGGAAATCATTGTGAACACAAACCTGGAACCCCAGGGTGGCATTTTTACAGCCACCACCCTGCCTCCACCTGCAGGGCATGGTTTCCTTAGCTGTTGTCGGAAGCCCTTGAATATACCACAGCTGGTGTTTTAACCTGCTTTCAATTAGCGACAAGCATTTTAAGGTATTTTGGAGCTGCTTAATGGAAATTAAGAAGCCACCCACTTCGTCTGCATCAATTACCTTTCAGATCGGCGATTTCACAGGCACTGGTGAAGTGATCCTCCCCGGCATTTCCTCCTAACGTCGCCACTATATAAACGCAGAGCACCTTTTCCAGTAAACCTTCCCACTGAACTAATCTACACACCCACTCAAAGGGAATTCTGGCATCGAGGATCCAGCTGGCATTCGTGGCAGGTAGTTCAGTCAGCCAAATGACCTAGTTTTTCTGCTGCCATGACATGACTTACAGGGTCTCCTCACTGGACTATGTTCCTTCTGCCAAGAAGATCAGTAGCTACCAAGAGAGACCACCTTTCTGTTTCCTCCAAGGTCATCACGATATAGGGCACAGACAGAAACCCTGCCCATCTTCCAAGCAAGGTCAGCCTCACCTCGTCCCCACATCCAATCACCCTGCAAGGGAGACACTGGCAGGGTGACAGTGGCAGGGTTTCAGGGTCTTCAACTATATTCCCAGTCTTCACTGGGAGACCCATTGGGGTGCCTCGTGTTTCCTCCCTGGCCTTCTCAGGCTTCAGAGCACATGCTCCCCTGTAGGGAGGGAACGAATGAGCCCTGAGGGTCCACAAGGATGTCTGTCATCTGAGAATCCAGCCTCCGCAAGGGCAAGTTCAAACAGGAGCGATGGCGGCCAGAGCTCTGGTGTTCTAATCCAAATGAACTCTCTGGCTTCTGGAGGATGTGACAGATGACCAGGTTAGGTCTCAGGGTTCTCGAAAACTCTGACACATAGCTACCAGGTAGCCAGCGAAAGTCCAAAGGATCTCGTGAGTCCCTCCTCCCTTCACTGCCCACCTCCTAAGAGAGCACAGCGTCACAAGAAAAAGATTTTTGTTATTAGGACAGAAAAGGCCAACTGATGGGTAACATCCAGAGATGCCTGCTTTTATTTCTTACTAGGTGATTGCATTTCAGGCTGGTGACATCAAGTAACAGTCTAATTACCAACTAATTTTGTACCTCCGAAACTACAAATCAACAATCCAATTCGGCAAGGAGCAATGGTGTTACAGCTAATTGGGGGGGCTGGGTTTTCCAAAAAAATGGGCTTGTTTGGCAGAGTGCTGTGAAGTGGAGCCAAGGGTAAGGCCTGGAATTATTTAAAGACACTGACACCGGGTTGAGATAGGCTAAAACCCTGCAAATCCCTAGGTGAAGCCCTCCGTCCCAAATCCTTAGAACACAGGCGTTCTTTTCCTTTTTGTGATCAGTTCTGCCAAAGAAGGAGCCAAACTCCCTGGGTCTAGCAGACTGGATCCAAGGCCTACTCTTTCTTCATTGCCGTGTCCTCTGCCCTCATTCCCACCCTAGGGCATAGCTCTTTTACTGCAGGTTCTTAGGGAAAAGCTAGGCTTCTGGTAATTTGTTGTCTCTTTTTAAGTTCTGCTCTGAAAACAAAAGAGAATGACAGGGGTCACCCAAGATAGGTATAGGCACATCAGCAGCGCCCCCGCGGCCCCAGGCCCAGAGCTGGGCTGGGTCAGAGGTCTGGCTGGCGAGGAGGTGCTGCTCCCAGAAACAGGGCCGAGTGCATCTTCCTGGGAAGATGTCCAAGGGGAAAGAATTTATTAACAAAATTCCAAGCTAGCAGGGGCTGTTTGTATAAGACAGAAACTTAGAGAAGGTCAAGATCAAGGAAGAGAGATAAGGAAGGAATGAGAAGCTCTTCTCACATAGTAGGAGCTCAATCAAAGGCAGCAATTACTCCATGAATCATTACCGTAGCTCCTCTTTTCCGCACCAGAAAAGAACACCAGTTTCCTTTGAGATCTGGAGATCCCCTGCCCAAGAACTGACTGACAAGTTAGTGTTTCTCCCTCAGACCAAGACAGACCACGTCACCCAGGAATGGAAGTTCTCACCAGCAGCTCTAAGCTGAGGCCTGACAAAGCCGTGGCCCTTTTCCTGCCCCACCTGTGTCACTGAGCTGTCAGCTCTGCGTGTGCGCGCTGACACCAGAGCCAGAGCACCGATGCACTGTCCCCTTCATGCCCACTCGGCAGAAGAACACCCTGGCAAATACTCAGTCACCAAGGGCTGGTGACTGAGAGTGACGCAGCCCCAGCTCTGGCCGGGTTACGGCAGCTCCGTGAGTCCCCAGCAGAGTCTCCAAACCTGGTGGGTTCTTCTGCTGCTGAGAGGGTGCACACCCTAGGGTGCTAGTGAGGAGTTAATGCAGAAAACAAGGCACCACAGAGAGGTTGGACACTTGGGTTGTGTGATTTGGGACACGCTGGAAAAGTCCATGGGTGGAGGGAAGGAAGGGGAGGAGGAGGAGGAGGAGATTGAGTTTTAAATAACGTCTCACGAGGCTGGAGCCCCACTAGATGGGCTCTGGTTTGAGCTTTTCTGCTAGGAAGTCATTCACAAAGGCCTCCACAATGGCAGGGGTGATCTCCTCCACGTCCATCACGTACTTGGCCCGGGCTGACATGTCCAGAATGGTGAGCAAAGGGGCAGCCTCAGGCAGGTTGGTATAATCTCGCAGGGAATCAGTCATGTCATCCTGGAAGTCACCAGAAGG
Source organism: Rhinolophus sinicus (assembly GCF_057876585.1). Taxonomy (NCBI): domain Eukaryota; kingdom Metazoa; phylum Chordata; class Mammalia; order Chiroptera; family Rhinolophidae; genus Rhinolophus; species Rhinolophus sinicus. The sequence continues at coordinate 19,529,100 of NC_142512.1, forward strand.
GAGAGAACGAGTAAGTTTTCAAGAAAGGGTCGCGTCCCCTGGGCCCAGGCTCCCCAGATTCCATCATGACCCTGAAGAGTTGGCCCCCTCCAGGAAAGATGCGCTGAGAATGGGGAGCAGTGGACCCTGCGCTGCCTCGTTCGGAAAGTTCTCTCTGCATCACCAAAACCCTCCAGGCAAGACTTTATTAGCACGGAAGCAACTTTAATGGGTCCTCTGCTTTGTCAAGATGTGATGTCCTTTGATTACTTACTTTTGCAATCAGCTCTCAATCGTTTGTGGCCCGAGGCCAATTTGGACTTAAGCTCTGGAATGTTTTTAAGCAGAATTGCCCCCACCCCACCTCTATGGTTTCAGGGGGCAGGAGTCACACAGCCAGTTAGGAAGACAGAGCTACCAAAGTTTACACGGGTCGCTGTATTTATCTGAGCGGGAAATCTGAGCCAGAAATTGGTACTTTATTACATATTCCCAGTGACTGTCCAGGAGAATTTCCCTAATACCAGATGTAGCATTATTAAGTATAAAGGCAAACACAGAAAGACAAGGAGAAAGATTTGTAAGGGAGCAACCCTTTGAGTTGACCTTTTCCACTGTCAGTCCTTGTTTGGTAGGTAACAGAAAAGGGACTCTACATATCCATCCCGAGCTGGTCTCACTATACAATGTGCAATATTCTAAACTGAATGGAAAGACGTGAGTTGCCTTGCAGAGAAAGGACGTAGGGTATTCCTGGCCTTACATGACGGCGAGCAGGAGGCATTAAATGTACAGCTCATTGGTTTCTAAGACTAAAAACATTCCTTTCATAAAGGGCAAAGACTTAGATTATTAGTGATTGTCTATTTCCCTGCCCAGAATGCTGGGTGAGTCACTGTCTCTGGCACGTTCACCCAAATCAGTCCCTCCGTATTGGTTAATAAACAATCTTCATGATACACAGAGGGAGACACCTGGACAAATACTGTACATAGAATTCCCACTGCCTCCCCTCCCTCTCCCTGTGAGCAAACCACAGGGAGATAAATATTAATGCCTATTAAGGTTTCAGAAGGGAAGACTTCTGCCCATCAGAGCAGGCAGGATCAAGACAAATGAGGGTCCCCCTTAGCCCTGGGTGGAACATGAGAGGGCCAGAGTGCGGGCTCAGAGGCTCAGTAAATGCCTGAGGTTCTAGCGCCCCCTGCCCACCACTGTTCCATATTGCCTAGCTTCTGAGCACGAGGACGGAGAACTGGACCAAAGCACAGCCAAGGCCAAGAGCCCAGGTGAAATGCACAGGACGGACGAGGTGGCCAGGTGGGGAACGAGCCGTGGATGACCCCAGCTCCTCTGTCCAACTTCCTGGTCCAGGCATCCTTCCCTCTGGGCCTGGGCCCGTCCATCTGCCGGACCACAAGGACAAAAGGAGCAGAGCTCTGCTGCTGGAATCACACCCACCCCCGTTCACGTCTCTCTCTGCCATCTTAGTGTGTGACTTTGGAAAGTCACTTCTCTGAGCCCAGGTCTTGTGCCCTCTACGGTGGATTTAATACCAGCTCACCTGGGGCTAGGTGAGGCGTGAGGGCCAGCCAGCACACACAGTCCAGCTGACCAGACCCAGCGTGGTCTCGCCCTCTCTGAGCCTCACTTTCCTCATCTGTCAAAACATAATGATTATGTCTCCAGCCACAGAGGTGGGGACAAATAGGACGGTGCAGGAGAAGCACTTGGCTTGGTGCCTGGTATATAGAAAACCTGCAAATGCTCCTTTTCAGCCACATTTCTACAGCAGTGACTGGAGCTCTCCAGCCCCACCCTCGCCCCGGCTCAGCCCTCTCCGTTCTGAACCCATCTTTTCTCAGAGCCATTCGAAAGGGCTTAGAGTTGAATCAATTCAGCGCAGCCTCTATTTGTGCTTTGTGTGGAGCAGGCTCGTGTAGCCCCAAGGCAGGGCCCTGTGAACCCGCTTTGTTCCCTCTACCCCACGGCCAAGCAGGGAGACTTCAGCTGCCTGCGAGGGGCCCAGCATGGCTTAGCAGGGGTGCCTATTGACGTGATGAATGGGTGATGGTCCAGGGTTTCTGGCTGTCGCTGCCTCTCCTGGGATCCAAACACAGCGTGAAACGAGCATGGGGCTCTGACCAACTGGGTACAAAAGGGTGGAAGGAGGGCAGGGGTGCTGCTAAAAGTGTGTCTGTCAATAACCAGCTTATGGTGAGTGCCTGGTCATGGGGGGGGGGGGTCATGGCGGTGGAGCGTGCATGGAGGATGGCTCTTGGGGGTGGGCTCCGAGGTAGAGGGTCTGTGCCCATCACAGCCATCTTGCAGAGATTCCCCTTGGGGGAGGCAGGTACCTGGCAGAGGTGGCCCAACTGAAGGGCCCGGCCTTCTCACCCTGTGAAAAGTCCTCTAACCCAGCTCACGGCATAGGTGTTGGGTGAAAGAGAGGGATGTTAGCAGTTTCCAACCTCAGCACTCTCCCTGGGCTGGCTGGGTAACTGCAGGTCAGAGCTGGGGCCCCCAGCAGGATCCCTGTAATGGGAAAACCCACTTTGCAGGCTGGTGCAAAGGGACTAACCAAGGAGACAGCGTGCAAAGCATCGAGGGTCTGGTTTGGACCGAGCCCCAAGGACACGTGTGTTGCTCATGATCTGTCACTCTCCCCAGCGGCGACGTGGGACACACGCACGAGGGGCTATCTCCTGGGTGGGGGGGCATCCTGCTGCTATGGGGCTGCTGAGTGAGGATGGATGATGGACGAAGGGAGCAGCAGGGCAGGAACTGGTTTTCCATGACTCAGGATGACACACCCTTTCACGCCACATTTGTCTGTGGGCGCTCCCAGAAGCAACTGTCACCCCAGACCCCATGGCCCCTTCAAACATCCCCCAAAGCCCATCACGGTCGTTCTAACAGTCGGCCCTCAGACCGGCCCCGGGGCGCTCACCTCCCCTGCCACGAAGAACAGAAGCGGCGCCTCCTCCTCTTTGGCTTTGTACTTGGCAATGATCTTCTCGGCTATTGGCTGAATCAGCTGCTTGGCTGCCTCCGACTCCCCATCATCCTCAGAATCTGTGACGGGGAGAGAAAGACATGAAGAAGCACAATGGCTTGTCAAAGAGTGGTGCCCCCTGGGGCACACATCTGGGCAGCCCCTGAGTGGAGGAAGAACTTTCCCGGGGACACAGGCCTCGCCTCCCGGGTGCACGAAGGTGGGATGCGTCTGCTCACTTGCTCGCACGGCGCCTCCTGCACCACGCCCCTGACTGAGGAGCACTGATGCCCCAGGTAAACGTGAGCCTTGGCACTGAATTCTTCACAAACCCACCTTGGAAGCCGAGCTTCCCCTAAGCCAGGACCTGAGATCCTGGTAGATTTTCTCTCAATCACAGAATGAGATGCTACAACCTCAGATCTCGGATTTCCTAAGGAAAATGGCAGAACTTCTGGTGGGTAGGGCTGTGGTCTGGTCAGCAGCTTTGTGGCAGTGGGGAGGCACAGCTGGCAGCCAGACTCAGCTGATGGCATGGAAACCACCCACTCGGGCTCCCGAGAGCCCCCTACGGGGCATCTCTTGCCTCCCGTGAAACAGCAGTATGAAAGCAGCCACAAGCGGGGAGGGGCGGCCCTCACTCCTGCTGGACCCTATAACTGAGAGCAAGAGAAACACCCTCAAGAGTGGCAGCGTGGGGTGTGGGGAAGCAGGTGCCAGCAGATGCTTTTCCCCCAGAAATGCCACACCACCCGAGTCCTGTAGTGTGCAGACTCTGCAGGAAACGCTCTAGACCAGGGGTGTCCAAGCTTTTTTCAACATTTTTCACCAAGGGCCATATGAGGTAAAATAGACAAACAGCGGGCCACTCACTTGAGGTGAAGTACATATTGCCTCACCTGGTTTATTTAAGTAAACTAAATATATTTTTGGAATTTGCTGCGGGCCAATTAACAATGGATTGCGGACCACAGTTGGCCCAGGGGTCGCAGTTTGGACACCCCTGCTCTAGACACACATCTAATCAGTGGACCCTGTTTCCACATCTGCAGATGGCCAGTGAGATTCCCAATTGTCCCTCAGTTCAGAATTGTTTCCCAGGCCCCAGGATATGGGTGTGGGAGCCTGCAGCAGGCAGGAAAGCCCCAAGGCCGTCCTGTCTCTCCCCAGGGCCTCTGTCCTCAAAGCACGAAGCGCTGGACCAGCCAGCAAATCAGTTTGCTTAAGAATTCCCGGGTCTGCATATTGGCTTCTCCCCACCCCCTGCCCCGCCAGAAGCCCCCCCCCCACCAGACTTTCAGAGAATGGGGGTAGGACGTTACCCATATCCCCTGACCCCCTTCAGTGAAGTGGGTATGGCAGCACCTCAGCCATGATCCTAGTATCCCAAATTATTTTGAGTTGGAGCTGAGCAACAAGACCCAAGGCCGAGGGTGAGGTGGCCCTTGGCAGCAGTTGCTCCGTTTGAACGAGGAATCAGGGTTACCCCATGGGCCTGCAGGGAGCTGAGAGTAAATGTTCCTGTGTCCTCCTGACCCAACACTGAGCACCAGAGTGGGCGAGCCAGGGGAGGCTCAGATGCGGCCTGAGGCTGGGGCAGCTGGTCAGGACACAGGTGATCCGCAGAAGCAGCGCTGGGTAAGCCTGGGCCGAGCCGGCGCGGCCCCTGCAGCTGCTGTGCATGCAGCCCCGCCTCCTCCCTACCATGTGTCTGTTCATCGGGGGCCCAGGGCATCTCTGGGCCTGACCTATTCTTCCCAGCTGGCAGTTGGGAGCAGCTAGGAAGGAAAGCACAGCGGCAACTCCCAGAACACCTCCCACAGGGGGAGAGCCATGAATAAATCATTGGGGTCAAAAGCAAGGCTGTTGGGAGAGACAAAGGACCAGCCCCTGCATTGTTCCGTGACCAAAAGAGGCTGTGGGACAGACACACACCCCCCAGAAGAGTCTGCCCTGCGGCCCTGGGGTCCCCACTGAGCTTCATACCTACAAAAAGGACGAGGCAGGGGCCCTCGTTGAGCTGCACGGCGTTGGAGTCGGAGAGCTCCAGCACGGGCTTGGGGTGCCAGGGGAACTCCCGGCAGTCCTCGTCGTTCAGCACCTCGACCCGCCCCTGCCGCGTGATCACCTCCCCCTGCGGGTCCAGCACGATGAGGGTGGGGATGCCTGCAAAAGAGAGAGCTCACTTGGCCACAGGCCCCAGCAGGAACGGCCAGCTCCTTCCCCCAGTTCACGGGAGAACCCAGGACAAGATACAGGCTCAGGATTAAGAGTCAGAAAGCCCTGGGATGGAATCCAGGCTCAGCCGCAGAAGAGCCACAGAATTCCCTTGGGTCTGTGTGCAACTTCTCCGTGCACCCCTGAGCGAGTCCGTTCACCCCTCTGGGCCTCATATCCTCTCCTGCTAAATGGCGGGTGTACTGCAGTTCCTATCTTATCCCACGATGTAAGATCCATGAGTTGTGCATTTAAAGCACTTCACACAGGGTCTTGGCACATGGAAGCAATTATCCCAAAGAAGATCCCAAACAGACCCCAAAGAAGCAAGAGCCGCTCCCCCCACCTGCCAGGAGTCTAACACCTAACAGAGGTGGTGTAAAAATATGCTCCCAGGTAGCGCGCGTCCTTGTTACAGATGCACCGACCAACCATGCGATGGGTGTCCTCGCACAGACAGAAGCGCCCCCCTCACCCCCAGTGTGAGCACAGCGGGGGGCCGGTTTCAGGAAGGAGCCTGGAGCAGGGGCGGCCACAGTAGAACAGGAAGGGGACTGCCAGCTGCCAGCAAGCCAGAATCCCCACCCCCAATCTCCAGCCTGCTGTCTGGGGAGGTTCCAATACCCGCTCTGAGGGGGACAGTCCCTGGAGGGAGCATGCTGATGGCAACACTGCTGCCCTCACATGAGACTCCTGGGCTGGGGTAAGAAATGCAACACAAAGCTCCCTGCAGACTCCACACACCCCCAACCATAAAGACTCCAATGAAAACTCAGAGAATCCCCATTCTGGGTTACAACTACATTGGGGTTTTCCACTTCCCTGTCTTCTGCACCCTGCTGCTTCTCCTCCAGCCAGGACCACCCCCCACCAACCCCAGCCCCCAGAGTCACCCTTGACCGTGCCCTTTGGGGTCACTTCTTTCTCTACCAGCAGTGGTCCCTCCCACCTTGCACTAACCACCTGCCTCTCCTCTGAAGCTGACCAGGGCTTTAATTTTATACGGGCCAGTGAAAGCCAAAGCAATGTAATATTTATAGATTCCAAAACATTTTGTCGGTAATTCACTCCAGTGACATTTTACATCTCACTGGGGGGGCGATGCGGAGGTACCAGAAATATGGCCCTGGTGTTTTGTAACCTGCCACAGGACAGGCGCAGCAGGCAGGTGGTGGTGGGGCTGTCTTCAAAAGGAATAAAAAAATCCATTATGTTCACACCTATTAGAAGAAGTGGCTTGGCTACTGGGGAACAGGCCCAGAGGGAGCTGGGCTCTGGAGAACAGCCATTCCCACCCCATCCCAGCCGGTTCTCGTGGGGCTTTAAGATGAGCTCGAAGCTGTCCAGGCCTCCGGGGCACAGGAGATGGAGCGTTTCCAGCCTCATCCTCACAGCTGCACATTAGCCCCGGGAGGCCTGGGGCTCACACCAGGTGTGTCCCCATCCCCAAGAATCACCAAGGCTGGGGCTGGGGCACAGCCGGCCAGCCGGCTGCAGACAAGGGCCTCCCCTCCACCATGCCCCATCTCAGGAATGGTTTGGCGAAGTTCTTTAATCAGTCAATGTATTTCTGAAATTGGGCAATTACCAGTGTTGGGCTAAACCAGGGCCCGCCCACTGCTATGATTAGACAGAGCAGCCAGCCCGTTTGTAACCCAGATACAGGATGCCAAGTTGGTCTGTGGAGGACAGCAAGCACAGAGAACAGAGAAGGGAGAAGGAAAAGCTGAAGGCAAAGAAGTCCACTTCCAGGTTTGGGGCCTCAGTTTCTCCAAGTGACTACTCTAAGGGGCCTTCTTGGTTCCCATGGCTGCAGCCTCTATGGGTCCACGCCTCTGGGGACCAGGATGGCAGGGCAAGGACCTGGAGCCCCCAGCTGGCTGCGGAGCAGTCCTCAGCTGATTCCACCAAGGAACAGCTCCCCTGGGCTGTGGGTCTCCCCACCCTTTCCCCACGACTGTGGGGAAGCAGCCCCTGCTTGTATTTGATGCTTTGAGCACCGAAGCCCATGTCTCAGAGCCCAGGATGACAAAGCGCATGTGACAGTGGTACATAAACAGAAAGCAACTTGGTGAAATAGCCATAGTCAGACTACAACCCAGAGAAGCCCATTTCCGGCACATGGATGGGAAGAGAACCTACGTGCACCGTGCCAGCCCCCTTCCCACCACCAGATCTTGGTTAGCTTGGCCCGAGCGCCCTAAGGGCGTGCTTTCCTCCAGGAATGAATGAGCAGGTGAGAGGGGAATCTCGCCTCTTTAGAGCATCTGTTCTGTGCAAGGTGTGACAGACACCCCCCACTCAGTCCCCAGTCCTCATAGCAGATGGGTGCAGGAACTGGGGTCATCCTCCTTTTATAGGAGGTCAAGTTACCTGCCCAAGGTCATCCAGCTAGTAAGTGGCCACGCTGTGACAGGAACCCTGGTCCACCTGTTCTACAAGCTGCTGCTCTTCCTACTGGGCCACCCACTGGTAGGGGGGTGGCACTCAGACCCTGGGCTGGGGATTCTGGAGACTAGGGCACAGGAAGGCCCCGGCCTCTGCACCACCCACCTCTTGCTTTCCAAGGCTGTGGGGAAGGAGGCTGAGACTACAATCATCTCTTCCCTTTCCTCTCCCATCATGCATTCCCTGCTCCCCCTCCCTGAAAGCGGGCTCCCTGAAGCAGAGACTTCTAAGGAGAAAATAGAGCGAAGCCTCTAATGGGCAACTTAAAGGGAATGGAAAATTTCTAATCGATGCTTTTATATGAAATAACTTCCACACCAGTGAGGGGCTCCTCTGGAGGGAATGAAAAGGAGCAGCTCGTCTCTGCTTCGCTTAAACTTTCCATTTCCCAGCTGGGATGGCTGGGATGGTTGGGGGGTGGGGGGTGCAGGGGGGAAGTACAGTTAGAATTCTAAGGACGATCCAGGCAAGTTGGTTAACTTCTCAGAGCCTCATTTCCCCAGCTGTCAAATGGGGGTGACAGTTCAAATGAGAACTATCTTATTTGGTTGTTGTGAGGAATAAAAAAGATGACGAGCATAAAGTGATTTTTAGCAGAGTATCTGGTATACAGTAAATGCTCCCTAAATATTAGGTCTTACTAATAAATAAGTTCATCATCATTTTTTTAATCATCTCTATGTTGACTGTGTGTCTCATGACACGGCAGAGACACAGAAGACTGGTGCCTTGCTCTCGTAGGGTAAACAGAAAGCTCCATGCTTGCGGGAGGAAGTCGGCTACAGAAAACAACACAGACAGCATGTCAGAGCCGCAGCAAGGGCTCCAGTTATCAGTGTGAAGTCTGCCCAGCCCGGAGCTGCTGTTCTTTTACTTGCACCCTCCCAAGCTTAACTTTTGAGCACAGAACATATACTCTACCCTCCTCGGGAGGGCTTCTGCCCCAAGTCTCCTGCCCAAAACTCCCCTTGACCATCTCCCTCTGAACCTAGAAAAGAAAGAACAAGGCCCAAGAAGCGCACTCCAAACTGTCTCCTCCTGGAAGGAGCCTCTTTGTGCATATTTAAAACAATCTCAGAGCCATGTGTACTCAGACTGCTGCACAGTTTCGTTGGGTTGCTTTTCTACTGCCAAGGAAAGAGGCAGTTTTGAAGTGGTGGTGGGGTCTGGGGCAGAGAAGCTGGGCAGGGTTGTAACCCAGAGAGCCCTCTTTCTCTGCTGCTAGATGACAATATGATCTGTGGGTGCTGGGAGTTGGGAAGAGAAATGGGAGGAGAAGCAGGCCCGAGGACAGGAAGAGCCGGTCCGGGCCTACTGGCGTGGCAAAATATTATGCGACCATGGAAATGGTTATTATAAAGACTGGCAAGTTGGAAAATGTTTGTAATGTACTGTTAAATAGAAAACACAGACTAGGCAATGCTACGTGTATAATTACAACTATGGATAAGCAGGTACGTGTGTGGACAGAGATCAAAAGGGACTTGAAAAGTGAAAATAGTTGTGCTAGTGAGGCAGGAACGTGGGTGAGGTAGGCAAGCCTGCGTTTTCTGAAACGGTGCTATGATAAATGTATTAATATAGAATTAAAACCGAACAAAAACCAAAGGGCAGTAGGGTGGGGTGGCAATGACAATACCATGTTTCCCTGAAAATAAGACCCAGCCGGACCATCAGCTCTGATGCGTCTTTTGGAGCAAAAATTAATATAAGACGGGGCCGGCCCGGTGGCTCAGGCGGTTAGAGCTCCATGCTCCTGACTCCAAAGGCTGCCGGTTCGATTCCCACATGGGCCAGTGGGCTCTCAACCACAAGGTTGCCGGTTCGATTCCTCTACTGCCGCAAGGGATGGTGGGCTCTGCCCCCTGCAACTAAGATTGAACACAGCACCTTGAGCTGAGCTGCCTCCCGGATGGCTCAGTTGGTTGGAGTGCGTCCTCTCAACCACAAGGTTGCCGGTTCGACTCCCGCAAGGGATGGTGGGCTGCGCCCCCTGCAACTAGAGACGGCAACTGGACCTGGAGCTGAGCTGCGCCCTCCACAACTAGGATTGAAAGGACAGCAGCTTGACTTGGAAAAAGGGCCTGGAAGTGCACACTGTTCCCCAATAAAGTCCTGTTCCTCTTCCCCAATAAAATCTTTAAAAAAAAAATAATTAATATAAGACTTGGTGTATATTATGTTGTGTTGTGTTGTGATGTGATGCGATGTGATGTTATAGACCCGGTCTTATATTCCTTTGCTTAGAGAGCTAAGGAGAAGAAGAAGGCAGCTGGTCTGTGTGGTGAAACTCAGAGAAACCCAAGGGAGGTGAAAGGGGTGGGTCTGAGCTGACTTGAACTTGGCCAGCAGACCCAAAAGCTGCTCAGGCACGTGCCTACTTCAGGAGACAGGCATGAAGACATTTACGGTGATGTTCTTGTAATACAGAAAAAACAGAAACAACCAAGTGTCCATCAACAGTGGGGCAGATTCATAAACTGGGGTCTAGTCACACAATGAAACACTTCTCGGCACAGAAAAGAAATGAACCAGATATAAGTAGCAACAGGAAGAAATCTTGAAGAAAACACTAAGTGAGAAAAGCAAGTTGCAGAATGACATTAGGGCACGTCCGCATTTAAGTATGCTTCTAAAATACACATCCAGCACGACCATATATTATTCATGGATTCATATACATGCAGTTAAAAAATGAAAACAGATTATGGGAAGATACACATTAAATACGCGGCAGTGTTTCTTCCCAGGGAAGAAGGAAGGAGAAAGGCACTAGAGGCGTGAAAGGAACCGCACCTTTGTATTAATGCTCCCAATCGCTTGTATTTTAAATACCTGAAGCAAAACTGTCAGTTCTAGGTGGGTGTTCATCCCATTACTCTTTGTCCTTTCCTGTTTTTTTTTTAATGTTCTCAGAATAAAAGAAGACAAAACAGAACATGGAAGCTGCTCCGTGGGTCCCGAGGTAGCCTCCCGCCTTGGCCCATGGAGCCGGCTCCCCCAGGTCCACAGGCGAGCTCCAGATAAGCTGCACCAGCACTTTTAATACTGAGAACTGGCCACAGAACACACCAGCATGGCCCCTCGCCCTCCACTGAGCAAAAACTACAATCTCCAAATGCTTCGCTTCTGTAGAAAAGAAATAGAACTGGCCTCAAATGTATTTTCTGAAAAAGGCAGGGGAGAGGGCAAAGGCAGGGAAAAGAGAAAGGCAGGAAATGGAAGAGGAAGGGGGAAAAGAAAGAAGGCAGAAGAGGAACAAGCAGGCAACAGTGAAAGGGAAGATAAGTAGGAGGGGGAGCAAATGCTCCCACCACGGCCTCCCCGCCGCCAGGTCTAAAGCACCTGATCTGGTGGCAGGACCAACGTCTGCTCTAGGCCTTGTCTGCCCTCCCCAAAGGTTGGGGGCTGGAGAGGGGAGAGAAACAAACCCAACTAGGGCCCCTAACCCCAGAGAGAAGGGGCTCTGAGCCTCCTTGCAAAGAACTCGGTGTTCTCTGACAGTCAGGATTAGTTAGACAATTGCTAATGGGATTTGCCTTTTGCCAAGTGTGTCTAAAGCCTTTCCTTAGAAAGACATTTTTAAACAGCTTATAGGGCTGCAAATTCCACAGTCTGCATAAAGCGCTGGGAGCGGGGAGGCCCTCCCACTCAGGGCAACGCGGCCAATCCCCTAAGACAAAAGAAATGGATGGAGGCCAATGCCAGGCCCTTGGTGAACTCAGGTAGCCGGGTGAAGGCTGTTGGTTAACAGCTTGGGCTCACTCCAGAGCACCTGGCAGCAGCAGGACTTGTGGCCCAGCCGGCCTGGGGCAAACTCAGCATCAGGTCCTCCTGCTATAGAAAATGGATGACTCGAGGTGCAACGGCCTCAAGATCCAGACTCGCCCACCACAGCTGGACAGACACCTCAACAAACTGTGTGTGCTTTACGCTAGGCCTCCGCCACTGGGCTGGGTGGTACTTGGAATCCTGCCACGCTCTAAGCCCAGCTCCCAAGATGCTCAGAGGAGTCCGTGTTCTTTTTTCATTGCCCGTTTTCACAGGAGCCTGTCAGGATAACACAGGAGCTCTGCCCTCCCTGCCTCAATATACAAAGTGACTATCAGATCAAGTTACTCCCTTACTGTAAGGCACAGAGGAAGGCCAGGTGGGGGTGGCTCACCTTGGGGGGAATGGGGGCTGTACCTAGTACTGCTCTGTGAAAGCACCTTCATTAAAATGACTCAGAGGAGACAAAAATGGAGCCAGAGCCCAGGACATATAGAGTCAAACAGGGAGCATGAGCTCCCAGACAGTCCCGTAGGATGTGCTGAAGACCAGACACTCCAAATAGCAGAACCCGCCACTGACTCTGCATGTGTGTATGTGTGTGGGGTGTATGTGTGTGGGGTGTATGTGTGTGGGTGTGTGTTGTGTGTGTGTGTGTGGTGGGTGTGTATATGGTGTGTGTGTTGTGATACTGTAATAAGAAATAAATATTTAGTCTTCAGCCGCAGTTCCTCGCACAGAGCTAAAACCCTTATAATTTGCTGAATGACAGGGATTAGAGGAGCAGCTTTTGTTATATTTGGTCTTAGTCGCAGGTCCTGGCACAAGAGGTTTAAGACCCTTGGAATCTGAGAATGCTGAGTGTTTTTCTGCATGCTAACGAGATGATGGTGGTTGGGAGCCCCTAAATAGCTTCCTCATGGGGGCTGGTTGACAGAAAGGCATGATTAGAAGGTTGGAATGTTCAGCTCCACCCCCTTGACCTCGACCTCTGGGGAAGGGAGAAGAGCTGGAGGGTGAATTAATGACCAATGGCCAATGATTTAACCAATCATGCCTACATAATGAACCCTCCACAAAAACCACTAAGTGGCGGGTTCAGAGAGCTTCCAGGCTGGTGCTGGTTCCATGGAGGTGGCTGGGAGGAGGGTGAGCCTGGAGAGGGCATGGAAGCTCCGTGCCCCTTCCCACAAACCTTGCCCTATGCATTTCCTCCATTTGGCTGTTCCTGAGTTGTATCCTTTATAACAAACCAGCAATAGTAAGTAAAATGTTTTCCTGAATTCTGTGAGCTGTTCTAGCAAATGACCGGAGGAGGGGGTCACCCCTCCCAGGAACACCCAGGAACACGCGTTTATATAAATCCCAGGAACACCGATTTATAGCCAGTCAAAAGTGGGGGAGGCCTGGAACTTGCAAGTGGCATCTGAAGTGGGGGGAGGCAGGCAGTCCTGTGGGCCTGAGCCTTTCCCTGTGGGGTCTGACCCTCACTCCAGGTACATAGTGTCAGAACTGAATTGAATTGTATGTATATGACAGCGGGTGTCGAAGAACTGGTTGGTGTGTGGGGAAAAAACTCCCACACATTTGGTGTCAAGTGTTGTGAGTAAAAACAGCTCAGAGCATACATACACACCAACACATCAGTTAAGTGACTTTGGAAGTTGTAACCACAGAGTCACACGAAGGTCAGAAATATTCAGAATTCAAACAAAAATATTTTTTGTGTGTGATGCTAGGAAGAGTACAAAAGAATACACAACTCCTTCAAGTTCAAAGGTAGTCAGAGCTAGACTGGAGGTATTTAAATATCCTTAGAGGCAAAGACCAGCAAAATTCAGTTGCGGGATGGCGCAGCCTGGGGAGGAACTGCTGGCTTCCAAGGCTAGAGAGAATTCAGAAATGTTACCACACCAGGAACTTGAACTGCCAGCGCTCCCAAGGTGAAGAGACCGTCCTCTTTGGAGGGCAAGGAGCTAGCACTGTGACGAGGGCTATCCACGTGTGTGACCTCAGTGAGCAGGGAAGAGACTTCCAAAATGATATAACTGGAATGATATAATTATTTCCTTAATAAGTGAGCATCTTTCAAATCTAGAATTATGTTTAGAAATGTGAATCAAACCCATGGTATTAATGTTTTTGTGTGTCAAGACATTCATGCATATTTGCTATTTAGTTTCCACGTTTGGTTTTTATTTAAGAGAATATGGCCCAAGAGAGTAAAAGGTCAGTTGTGTGATTCCTATATTAAAAAATACGTAATTTGAGAAATTGATTCTGATCTATGATTTTTAAGTTACAACCCTACTAACAGTAGTGCTGCATTTAGGTCTTAAGAATCACCATTATTTGTAAGTTTAACTTACTAGAGTTAACAGACTTACTTACGAACTTGGGAACATTTTGTTTGTCTTTCAGATAAGTGTTTCTTTTTAAGGTTTGAATGTATACATCAATTAAAAATGTTTAAAGGAGCTGAATTAAGTTTGTAAGTGTGTCCAGCCATTAATCCTACCCTTGTACTCCCAATTCCTGACCTTGCACTACCTTTTATCTAGAGCACTCATAACACACTGTATACTTAATTTTTTTAAATTAAGTTTATTGCCTGTCTCTTTCTGCTAGAATGTAAGCTCCATGAGGCCAGCCAGGTACTTATCTTTTTAGCTCATGAATAGACCAGCACCTGGCATATGGCAGGCACACAACTACATTTTGTTAAATAAATCCATGAACAGGAGGCCTCCGGGGACCTGAGAGGCCATTTTCAGCTCAGTGCGGAGATTGGAAGGACAAGAGGTGACGCGGCCCCCTGAGCTCTGTGAGGGCAGGGCCCCCATCTTCACTGTGCTGGAGTCCGTCCCACCAGCATACAGCCTGTCGCCTGGTAGGAGGTGAAGAAGCCTGAGGCAGTGCGAGTATCTTTGGGAATGTTAGTGTTTGGGAGGAGGTGATAGGGATGGTAGCTGTTACGGAGTGAATGTTTATGTTGCCCCCAAATTCCCGTTGAAACCCTAACCCCCTCACTGTATTTGGAAATGGGGCCTGTGAGGAGGTGATAAAGGTCATAATCCAATGGGGCCCTAATCCAATAGGGCTGGTGCCCTTATAAAGAAGAGGAAGACACACCAGAACTCTCTCTCTTCCAAGTGAGGACACAGCAAGAGGGCAGTCATCTGCAAGCCAGGAAGAGAAGCCTCACCAGGAGCCAAATCAGCTGGCACCTTGATCTTGGACTTCCCAGTCTCTAGAATTGTGAGAAATCAATTCCTATTGCTTAAGCCACCCAGCCGATGGGGTTTTACATGGCAGCCTGAGCAAACTGAGACAGTCGCTTGAAGAGGGTGATGGGATACTTTTTTTTTTATGGCTGAGAGAGACTTAAGCATTCTGTGAACTGGAGAAGAAGGAGCCAGAGGCAAGAAGAGATGGGAGGCCAGAGCAAGACCTTAGAACAAAGGCAGAACAGATGATGATAAGAAAACTGGACAGCCACATGTAAAAGAATGAAACTAGACCACTATCTTACACTATACACAAAAAGTAACTCAACCTGGATTAAAGACTTGAATGTAAGACCTAAAACCATAAAACTCCGAGAAGAAAACATAGGCGATAAGCTCCCTGACGTCGGTCTTGGCATTGAATTTTTGGATCCGACCCCAAAAGCAAATGCAACAAAAGCAAAAATAAGTGGGACTACATCAAAGAAGTTTTTGCATAGCAAAGGAAGCCATCAACAAAATGAAAAGGCAACCTACTGAATGGGAGAAAATATTTGCAAACCACATTTGGATAGGGGGTTAATATCGAAAACATAAAGGACTCAAACAACTCAATAGTAAAAACACAGTCTGATTTAAAAATGAGAACATCTAAATAGGTGTGTTTTTCCAAAGAAGACATACAAATAGCCAATAGGCACATGAAAAGATATTCAACCTCATTAACCACCAGGGAAATGCAAATCACAACCACAATGAGCTATCACCGCACACCTGTTAGGATGGCTATCATCCATCAGACAAGAAATAACAAGTGTTCACAAGGCTGTGGAGAAAAGGAAACCCTCATATACTGTAAATGGGGATGTAAATTGGTGCAGCCACTATGGAAAAATAGTATGGAAGTTCCTTTAAAAAAAAAGAATTACCATAAGAGTTATTATCCAGCTATTCCACTTATGGGTATTTATTTGAAGAAAATGAAAACACTAATTCGAAAATGTACATGAACCCCTGTGTTCATTGCAGCATTGTTTACAATAGCCAAGATACGGAAATAACCTAAGTGTCCATCGATGAACGGATAACGAAGATGTGATATATGTGCACGTGTACACACACACCACTGAGGAATACCACTCAGCCATAAAAAATAAGGAAATCTTGCCATTTCAACAACATGGATAGACCTTGAGGGCATTATGCTAAGTGAAATAAGTCAAAGACAAATATCATATGATTTCACTTATATGTGGAATCTAAAAAACAAAACAAAATGAAACTCACAGATACAAGAACAGATTGGTGGTTATCAGAGGAGAAGGGGGTTAGAGTGGGCAAAACAGGTAAAGGGGGTCGATTGTACGGTGCGGGATGATAACCAGACTTATTGTGGTGATCATTTTGTACTGTGTACCGGTATCAATTCATTATGTTATGCACCTGAAACTAATATGTTATATACCACTTTTACCTTAATTTAAAAAAAAAGAAATATTAGTGAACAACCTGCCTCTGGGACTTCTCTTCCAGTGTAGCTTAAATGTCACTACTACATTGATCTCCCCTAAATCAAAATTTTCAAAAGGCTCCCAAAGTCCAAAGAGTCAAAGCTAAGGTGTTCGAGTCCCTACGCTGTGGATCACCAGCCTTATTGCCCACTCTGTCCTACAGGAGACCATGGGCATCCTATTCTGGCTTGTGCCCTGGAATGCCCCAAACCTCCTATCTAAACGCCATCCATTCTTAATGGCCCTGCTCCATAGCCATCTCCTCCAGGAAGCCTTCCTGGCTCAACAGCTCCAGGCGAGTCTCCCCTGAACTCGGATTATTCCATCGTGTGGCCCTTCATTAAATGCTACCTTGATAAGGACGTTGTGATGCTCTTCTACACTCGTATTTCACATGCTTTAGTGCCTCTCTGATCAGACAGGGCCACAGGCAGACAGACCAAGGTCAGGAGGCGAGGTCTGACAGGCTGCTTACAGAAATGAGTCCTAACGCTTAGCCCAAGAGACCAGTGATCAAGGAGCAGTCGGCATAAAACACTGTGCCAAAGACTGTAAACCCGAGAGCGAGGACGCGGGAGGTGGGGAGTTGGGAAAGCAGACAGGTCCAAGCTGAAGAGAGACTGGAACAGATGGCAGGGGAGTGTGCGCCACGGAGCCACAGCCGAGCAGCAGCAGGACGAGCCAGGTGCAGGGCTGGGCTGCAGCGGACACTCGCTGGGCAGAGCTGGGTTCCGCATGAATCTCTCACATTCTTTCACTGTGGCATGGCTGGCTGGCTGCCGCTTGCCTGGGCACAGAGCCTCTCCACATCAGCTTTCCGATCCTCAAATGAGGGCTCCTCATTTGTACTTCCCATCCCCACACGGCCAGCGCCTTCACAGAATGTGCCAAATGAATGCGTCTCTGAGAACTCTCCACTCTCTCCCTCCTCACTTGTGACCACCCACTTTCTGGCTCCCTGGGCCACACCTAACAACCGCGGCTCCTCCATCTATAATATTTACATGTTGACAACTGGAGAATCTGAAAGGAGATTTCCCTTCTCTGCTTTGTAAAGGCAGGCAGAAAACGATCAATTTGATTTTTTTTGTGCCCTGCCAACATTCCACAGAAGGGTGCCCTCCAGCCTTAGCAGTGTGTCCAAAACTTGTGTTGGAACTTGAACTCATGACCTCTCCTATGAGATTGCTGTTCTGTGCCTAGGCACCTGCCTGCCCAGCCACCCCAAAGGGTCCTCAGAAGCACCTCACAGAGCACAGAGAGGGCGCAGACTGCTGCCCTCAAACTGGCTATGGTGTATCGAGACCCTCCTTTGTTAATTTAGTAGTGTCAGGTGATCCCATGGCCTAAGCACTGACCACCAGCTATGCCCGCACCACGCTGGACCCCACATCCAGAAAAGGACAACTCAACCCCCTATCTTGGAGAGGAAGAGACTCTGCTCCATTGATGACACGTGCTGGGAAATGTGGAGAGGCCTCCTGACTGAGGTAGGGGCTGAGTGAGGCCCCGAACCCAGCTGCACTCTCTGGGACACTGTGTCTGTCTTCTAAGCCCCTGCACAAAATGGCACTTACTGCACCAATAGTTTTTACATGGTCATACGCTGCTTTTTAGTTATTTCCCAACGTAACTCTCGTCCTGTCCACTCAAGGGGCCACCTTTCTGGTTTCCTGTGTCTCACCAAGCTCAGTACAGAGAGTACTACCTGGAGCTCGAGAAATAGAATCTCATGCATTCAAATCTTCTCCATCTTTTTCCCAAAAAGGATTTAAGGTGGTCTAAAAAGTGTGTGATCTAATCCAATAAGAACAGATGAAAACATTCACCTGATGGGAAAACAAGGAAGGAAGAGCAAATAAAGCTAGGGTCAAGGGCATGCAGAGAAACGGTCAGTTTTGCAAAATTGCTAAAGGTGATTACACATTCACACCTGGTTTCCTAGGGACTAAAGCAAAGAAAGAAGCCTGATCTATAATGAAATTCAAAGTGTATGAAAGGTAAAAGAAAAAACCAGAAAAACCGAAATACACCTCCTGTTCTAGAGAAGTTCAACCTTTGATGGGCGCTCTAGGATAATTTCCCGAGCATAAATTCCTCCAAGTGAGATTTATAAATTAAAGGTTTTAGAGATTTTTTTAAGGCCTCTGATGTATATTGCCAATTGCTCTTCTGAAAAGTTGTCCTGACTTATATTCCTACTAGCAATCTGCTCTCTTTCCTACCCTGGGGGTTATCTTTTTTTTTTTTTTCGTCTCAGGATGAGGGGAGAAAGGGTGGGTGGGAGTTTTTTGCAGATGTGATAGATACAAACCCAGGGTTTTCACCTGTAATCCATGAAAGTAAATTATGCTGAATATTGTTCATATCCATCCTGACTATGCAGCAGGTGAACTGCCTACTTCATAGCTCTGTTGTCTAAATTTTCTCTCTTTTGCCCTGGTGTCTGGGAAGAGCTCTTTGTCTATGAAGGATATTGATTATTTGCCATACATGTTATTAATATTGTTGGTTGCCTTTGTTAAAGCTTGTTGACATCCAAAAGTGTATCTTTTTTAGGTTGTAAAATCAAATTTTTCCTTTTTTTCTGAGTTAGTGAAATATTTAAGTGCCTACTCTGTGCCCAACACTGAAATGTCCCCATTTTACTGATAAAAGAGGTTAAGTAATTTGCTCACAGTCACTCAGCAGTAAGGGGTCAGCCCTCAGCAAACATTCGTTGAATGAATGAATGAATGAATGAATGAAGAGAGGTGAAGTTTTACTTTTCCCCATGAAGTGGCAATTCAACCCTTCATTCCTAACCCAAGCCACACATGTTTTAAGTCTCTGCAGGCAGCGTGCTAGAAGGAAATAAGCCTGTGACATCTCCTTTAAGTTCCCCAACTCGGTGCCTTTCCTTCTGGGTCGGTAAACCATGTCATGTCCTGCGACTTCTGTTTGGCAAAGGATACATTTCTGTATGAATAGGAGGCATGAGCCAGCAACATTCTCTAAGGATTAACAGACCTACACGGTGACTACCCCAGGTGTGGTCCCCCAGGTGTGGTCCCTGGACCAGCAGCTTCGGCATCTGACCTGGGGGCTTGCTAGAAATGTGGGACCTCGGCCCCACCCCAGACCCACCATTCAGAATCTGCACTTTCACCAGACCCCCCGGCGATCCTTCTGCACCTTGCAAACTGAGAAGCACTGATTTAAAATTAAATATTAATATTTTGAAACTTTAGTAGCTCCCAACAAAGCCACGTGCTTATTCTAAATGGTTAAGAAAAAGGTTAAAGAATCTAATGAGTTCCTCCATAAGATGTGGAATTTGTGCGTAAATATCTCAATGTGCCGTGTTTTTGTTTTCATTCCGTAGAACACAAGGAACACTGAGAACTGAAATATTGCTTGCATCTGTCTAGGGCTGACCAGCACCTGGTACGACTGATACAAAGGGAATGTGTTTAACGCTTAACAGGTCAGTTAAGTGCTTCACCAATAAAACATGTAGTTGGGTGAAAGCTGGAAGGAGGTAGTCACATGATAAAGACAGAAACAGAGTCTGTCTCACTAATAACCATTACTTCTGAGAAAAGCACCATGACTAGTCCTCCAAGTCCTGGCCTTCAACACTCTCGGGCTATCAGTTTTCTCACGCGTTCCTTGCTTACATGCTTCAGGAACCACGAGAGGTGCCTAATGTACATGATCCTCTTAATGCCCCCAGCAATTCTTTGTGGCAGAGATTTATCATGCCCATTTTGCAGATGAGGCAACTGAGGCTCCAAGAGTCTGAATGATGGAACCAAAGATCATTCTCAGGTCTCTTTGACAGCAAAACCCTAAGGAGAGGGTTTTGGCTGAATCACGGGGGAACGTGTGCCCCGTGGCCCAACTACGTCAGAACCCACTGGGCCAGGGGGTGAAAAGCAGCTGTCTCACCTGGACAAGCACTTTGCTTCAGAAACAGCTTCCATGAGGTACAATGGACATACCATAAAATTCACCGCATGTGATTTTTAATACGGTAAAGAAAGTGAACAGTCATGGAAATAAAGATGTTCTTTTCCCTCTAAAAGGAAAGCTAAAGACGCGGGGAGCTCTGACGGGCAGGCTCCCACTGCGCCCCTGGAGTGGGGAACGCCTACCTTGGATTCCATACAGGCGGTTGAGGCGCGACCGCCGGGCCTCGTCGGTGTAGGGGACAGCGAGCCAGGGCATCTCACTGAAGTACTGTTTGAAGGAGTCCTCTGACCTATAGAGACACACACGGAAACAAGGCCCTGTTACCCCCAATGTACCACCCCTGGGTGCTCCCCACCTTCTACCACGTCATGCCCAGAGCTCTACGGCTGCTGAGGTTTCTAATCATTATGACCTCGGACACCGGGAGGGGGTTCTTCCCCTATCTGGCATTCACCAAGAAGCAAACGCCTCTGTCCAACCTGGGATGCCGAACAAAACTGCCAGGCCATCTTGAAAGCCTGCTCCCCTGAATCCTACCAGCTCAACTCAGGCCCAACTTTTCATTTGTTCACACAGACGGGTGTGACTTTTACAAGAAGCCTAGATGTTCAGACACTGCATTCCCTTGTGACTCTCCTATTTTGTGCATTTTTACAGTGATGTCTACGGGACCCCACTTTTAATCAAGCATAAACACTATGGTTCCACATAAAAGAAATTCCAGGAACGACAAATCGAATCAAGTGATAGAAGGCAGATCAGGGATCCCCCAAAGCGTGGGTTTGGGTGTGAGGACTGACTGAGGAGAGTCACGGGTGGGTCTTTGGAGTGGTGGAAATGTTCTATATCTTTATTATTTTTTTAATGTTCTATATTTTAATTGTGATGCTTACATAGGTACATATATTCATCAGAATCCATTGAACTATATACCTAAAATGTATTTCATTTCCATTGCATGGAAATCATACTTCCACACAGTTGGTATTTTTGAAAGCTTTAAAGAAAGGATGACTCCGCCTACCATGCCCTCAAGCTCTCCCCACTCACAGGCACAGAGACGGGAGCTGTGTGACAGTCGGGTGGGACCACAGGCTAAAGCCCAGGTGTCAAGGATATGACAAGGCCCCCCCCATGCTGTCAGTGTGCTGGCATCTCCGAGAGCCTTCTGTGGACAGGAATGGAAGAGGTAGGAGCGCCTCGTGGCTCGGTCTGAACTCGGGCTGGAGTTTTGTGATGAAGGAAGGTCACTGATGAGTAAAACCAGTGAGAGGGCAAGAAGCAGAGGAAATTGAGGCTACGAGGACCTGATGTTCTCCAGGAAGAAGGTCTGCCCTTCTGGTTTTTCTGATAGCTCCTCGACAAAGTACCTGGCCAGAGCTAAAAATGATTGCATCGCCATCCAAGGGAGACATCTGGTTCCATTAGCCTCTGGCTCTTTTCTTTCTATCCTTCCCCGTCCATATCCTTTCACCACAATCCAAAATGCGGAACCAATCAGAAAAACACATCCTAATCTCAGATGACCCAGGCCTGAATTGGGGCATACCCCCATGGGTACAGCAAGGACAAGATTTCCTTGGCTTCCCTTCAGACAACGCCAAGAGTTACTGTGACACGTATCTCTGTGTCTGCCAGTAATCCCAGATACGTCCTCTCCAATCTCTACCTCCAAGCTCTACCCTGAAGAAGGGAGAAGTGTAAGGTGAGAGAAACATGTTACCCAACCACCTGCGGAAAGGCGGAGCGGCGCTGCCCCGGCCCCGGCGCGCGTTACCTGTCTGCACTAACAAAGATGATCTCAAACTTCTGGCCTGCCTCCTTGATCTTCCGGTAGGACTCCACCAGGACTCGGGTGAGGCTTCGGCAGGGTGGGCACTGAAAGACAAAAGCGGGGTCCTGCAGCGTGATGACGTCGCAGCTTCAAGGTCCCCTTTCCCAACCACGTGCCACCAGAGGCCGGGTAAGCAAGACCCAAGTAGGACTGGGATGGCCCAACCTGGCTTATGAGAGAGGCAGAAACAAACGTGCCTCTCGTAACAGTGTGCCACCAGGCGGCAGTTATAGGAACCCCTCAGGGGCTACTGGAAGCCTCATCAGAATGGGTTAGGAGAGCTATCCTTTTAGACCAGGCAAAAGAAGTCATGCTCTTGCTGCTATTATCATTCATAATAATAATACACACTAATTGCATGCCAACAATGCATTGGGCATGGGAGAAAGGAAGAATGCCAGGACTTTATGCCAGCAGTTACACCTCCAGAAGCCCATCAAAACCGGTCTTGGTGGTGACATCATTGCTTCCTTCCATCTGGGCTAAAGAAGGACCAAACACTCACCCAGTGTGCGGAGAAATAGACTCCCACGTGAGACCCCTCCAGGCTGCTGCTCTCCAGGGACTGCCCATTATTTCTAAGCAAGGGCCCTGCAATGACTTCCCTGAAGGGTTTAGGTCCCCAAGGGAATTCCAAACCTGAAACAGGCAACAGATGGCAATGTTAAGACTCTCCAACGTGGCCTCTGACTCAAGAGGCCTCAGGGCTGCAGAGCATGACAACTTTATCATCAAATAGTATTTGTTAACATACCCATAGGATCTGCAGCTAAAAACACAGGAGTAAAAGCAGGGCTCATCCCTGACGGAGCCCCACCTAACCTCAAGGCAAGGCTTCTCGAACTTGCGTGATCACAGGGCTCAATCTCCTGGGGGATTTTGAAGAACAGTAGCCGAGGTCACAGCCCAAGTCCCATGATCCAGGGGCATGGCTGAGGCTGTATGTCCAAAACAAAGCAAAAAGACTCCCCAGGTAACTCTGATGAGGGGACAGGTTGGGGAAGCACTGCCTCAGATATTAACCATGAGTGTCTTCAATCCCAACCCTGGAGTCTCAGTGGATCTCAACTCTGACTGCATTTTAGCATCAGTTGGGGAATATTAAAATACGATGCTCCGGGGCCCCACCCCTCCAAGATTCTGGTTCAGATGGTCTGGGTTGGGGCCCAGGGAACCAAGTGAGAAGAGAATTTAAGTCTAGGGAAAGGAAAGAGTAAAACCCACTCAACCCAGATGGTCTACATTTTGATGACACTTAAGCCCCAGGCAGGAAAAGCAAATAATATGCTCCCAGCTCAAGAGAACAGTGTTTTCTCCCAGGGTGGTCCATGCGTCAAAATTGCCTGAGGTGGGGGAAGGATGGAAGGGAAGAGAAGAGACTGGTTGGAAATGCAGGTGGCCAAGCCCACCCTGAACAAATGGATCCAAGAATCTGGGGAGGAGGGGGGAAATCTGCATTTTAACAAGCTTCACAGGTGTGTGTGTGTGTGTGTGTGTGTGTGTGTGTGTGTGTGTGTGTGTGTGTGTAAATTTGAGAAGACAGAGACTTGGTTCTATCACGGCCTGGTTTTCACAAAGGACAGTTCTTTGAAGCAGGGGAAATTTTTACAAGGAAAATTTGTGACCAGGCTTGAATCCTCTAATTGGAGCAGTACGTGAGGA
Organism: Rhinolophus sinicus; assembly: GCF_057876585.1. Classification (NCBI taxonomy): domain Eukaryota; kingdom Metazoa; phylum Chordata; class Mammalia; order Chiroptera; family Rhinolophidae; genus Rhinolophus; species Rhinolophus sinicus. Next base: position 19,552,698 of record NC_142512.1, read on the forward strand.
AGGGACGGTCCAACGACCCTTTTATGTCTCCAGTGCCACGGGGAGAGAAACAGACGTTGGACAGACACTGAGCAGGGTGAGCAGACCAACCCAGCCGTGCGCAGCCATCCAATCGGCTGGCCAGGAAGAACAAGGCCTGCGGGACCCGGGCCGTACCTAGAAATGCGGTGCACGCACCCCTGAGGCCAGGAAGGCGACAGAGGCTGCGACTGTGCCATGGTAATATTTTACAGAGAAAAACACAACCCAGGATCACTTAGCTGCCTCTCACTGTTAAGGTGACAGCGGCCGTGCAAACAGCTCCGAAGCCAGTGTCTGAGCTCTAGCTGCTTCTCCAGTGCCTCCTCAGCCTCGAAGCTAAACTTCCTTTCTCAGATTCCATCTCCTTTGGCCCATGAATTAAAGCTCCCAGGAGGGACATCCTGATCCCTTTAACGATCTTAACCGTGACCTGGAGAATACTATAATTTCATCAGGACGATATTCTTTAGCTGAATAAACCCACTTACACATACAGTTGACCCTTCAAAACACGGGTGAACTGTGTGTGTCCATTATACGCAGATTTTTTTTCAACCATCAATTTGAAAACCATTTGCAGATGAACCGTATAGCCTAAAACAGAGGATATGAATTTACGGTACCGATAAGTAAATCCAGTACAGTACTGTAAATGCATTTTCTCTTCCTTAGGATTTTTTTAAATAACAGTTGCTTTTCTCTAGCTTCCTTTACTGTAAGACTACGGCATAGCATACGTATACAAAACAGGTGTTAATCAACTGTGTACATTATCGGTAAGGCTTCTAGGTAATCAGGAAGGCCTCTGACCGACAGGAGGCTCGTAGTAGTTATGGTTTTGGAGAGTCAAAAGTCATACACAGATTTTTGACTGTGTGGGGTTCTATGCCCCCACCGCCATGTTGTTCAAGGGTCCACTGTGTTTCCTGTGTACGCTCTCTAGCAATGGGGTGAGGTCGGAGCCGGACGGAGAGAGGAGCACAGGATGAACTCACCTTCTGGGTCATCGCGGATCACCAGCAGCCCATTCCTGCACACGACCTTCCCGGTGGTGGCGTCTAGGAATATGAGTGATGGAATGTTGGAAATTCGGTATTTGTTCCAAAGTTTAAGCTGTAAGAAGAAAAGTTAAAGATGGTGGTTATGTCCAAACTGGATTAATTGCGGAGTTCTTCGGAACTGCTCAGGCCTGAGGGGTAGATGGATTGGAAAACACTAAAGTACAGATGAATGAATAACAGATCGGAAGCTACCACTCCATTTGCCCCTGTGGTCTGTGATAGAGCAAGGGACCCTGAGTCTGAGCCCCACCCAGGCTCAAGCCACGGCAGAGGCTGACGAGGGATGGATAACAGTTATTCTAGGAGGGCTCTCTTCCACCTCTCCCCTGGGCACCTTCTCTAACAATCATGAAGACAACGATAGATTATACATCCTTTGAAGACAATCAGACCTGTGCCAGGTGATTAAGGCAGGAAAGGAGGCTTTTTACTGGTGCCTCTCCACCCTATCAGCAGGCAGGTGCACCCCTGTTCTGCTGTGTCCCCTGAACTCCAAGGGAGAAGGGACAAGGGTGTCCAAAAGATGACAGGTACTTAATATCTGCCCCTCTCACCACCTCACCAGTTCCCTGGAATATTGGCAGTCGTTGGCATGTGCCATTCAGCCAGCAAACATTAGGGAAGCAATATCCTGAGCCAGCCCCAACCCTCAGCTCTAGGTACCACTCAAAACAATCCACAATCTATTGGCAGGTTCTTGAGGCTGACTGCACACTGTCAGAGGGCCAGGTTCTAAGTAGGACGAGGCTGAAGAAATGTAACTGCAACAGCCCAGGGCCAGGAGCCAAGTATATGTGGGCTCCTTTGTTTGCTCAGGGCCGTCTGCATGAACACTAGTCAGGTGGGCTACACACTGGGTGCACAGGAACCTAACTGCCAAGCCCAGAAAACGACATAAGGAAATGAAACGTCGAACTACCAATGCGCCTCCAGGAAAGAAAGAAACAAGGGGAAACTGAAGAATGCCCCATTGGTGATTCAGCGGTGAGCCTCCCTTCCGGGTGTGGGGCCCAGACAAGAGGGCTGGCCACTGGGGCAGAGGCCGAATTGGGCACAGATACGTCAAAGGAAACAGGCATCAGAAGTACAGCTGCATACAGCGGAGGGAAATGCATGCATGGCTGTGATTATTAATGTTTTTAATTCAATCCCAGGCAGTGAGGGAGTCGGGCAGGGTACCTGCCAAGAAATGTTAGGCTCCCCCTGTCTGTGGAGACCTGGTCTTGGCAGGAAGGGTGGTGGGACCCCACTTCAAACTGGGTGGGCCCTGCCTTCGCCTGCATGTTTTTCCCCAGCCTTACATTTCCAATAAGCTCCCCAAGCCAGCCCAGGACCTCAGAACAAGAACGATTCTGCACATACAGTTTTCAATCACCAGTGTTGCATCATTCCAGAGAAACCTGATACAAGATTCAGAGTAAACATTCTTTTTTTAAATTGGGGAATATTGGGACAGTGTGTTTTTCCAGGGCCCATCAAATCCGAGTCAAGTCATTGTTCTTTCAATCTAGTTGTGGAGGGTGCAGCTCAGCTCCAAATCCAGTTGCCATTTTCAATCGTTAGTTGCAGGGAGCACAGCCCACTATCCCATGTGGGAATTGAACCAGCAAACTTGTTGAGAACTCGCGTTCTAACCAACTGAGCCACAATCTAGTTGTGGAGGGCACAGCTCACTGGCCCATATGGGAATCGAACCGGCAACCCTGTTGTTCAGAGGTCGCGCTCTAACCAACTGAGCCATCCGGCCGCCCAGAGTAAACATTCTTAAGAGAAGAGGTTCAACAACAAAACAAGATTATCCGAAGCTGGGATTGGCTTCACAAATTGGACAGTGCAAGGATCTAAACACGTTTAACTTAAAAAATAAAAAAGGAGGGGGGAAGATTAAGATTATCAGGTTTTTCTGGCTTAAAAAGTAATTATTGAGGGGAAAAAGTAATTACTGGAAAAAATGAGATGCAAAAATTGAGATAAAAATCATGCATGACTCACCACTTAGGAAAGCATAGACAATTTTATATTTCTACCAGTGGCAAATGAGTGTATCCATTTCCTAGTTCCCTCACTAACTAGTCACCAACGTTAGTTTTTCCAATTTGACAGGAAAAAAAATGATACTGCATTTTGATTGCTTATCTTGTACTTAGTGATGTTAGGCGCACGTGTGTGTGTGTATGTGAGTGTGTGTGTATTTGTAAACAGAATATTTCTTCCCCAGTATGTTTTATAACTGGTAGGTGCTGAAATTCATCCAATGGATAGTAACTGAGTATTTATTATGTGCCATCCCTGTTCTAAGTACAAGGGATACAAGAAAGAACAAGGCAGATGAAGCCACTGACTTTGCAAAGCTTCTGTTCTAGTGCAGGAGACAGATAATAAATAAGAATATTAAAATAATTTCAAACACTTATAAATGATAAAAGGAAAACAGAGCCCTCACATAAGGTGGCCCAGGACCGGGCACAGGCTGCAGCTGAACTTGACCTACACCAGAGCCCCTCCCAAAAGGCCCCAGAACCAACACACCCAGTGGCCAGCTTCAGAACACACCAGAGCACCACACAACCATCTCCACACATCACACGCCCAAAGGGCAGGCTGGGCAGATACCAGAGCCCCACTAAAGTGAATCCTGCTCCTTAGGGTCAGCCCCTGCATCACAGCTCCTCCACTGTAGTCACAGCCAGTCCTCACAACCAATCACCCTGAGGGTCAATCCCTCCCACTGATATGCCAACAGCAATCAAGGCTCAACTACAAAAGGACACACACAACCCACACAAGGGACACACCCGGAGCACTCAGCACAGGTTACCAGGGAGACAATGTCACTTGGCCCCTCAGGACACCTATTACCTAAGGCAACTCTACTAAGACCGGCAGATGTAGCAGATCTACCTAATACATAGAAACAAACACCGGGAGGCAGCCAAAATGAGGAGACAAAGAAACATGTCCCAGATGAAAGAACAGAACAAAACTCCAGAAAAAAAAAAAAAAAAAAAACTAAACAAAATGGAGATAAGCAAACTACCAGACGCAGAGTTCAAAACACTGGTTATAAGGAAGCTAATGAACTTAGAGGAAGAGTAGATGAATTCAGTGAGAACTTTAACAAAGAGATAGGAAACACAGAAATGGAGACAGATAAAATCTGTCTAGGCCTTTCAGGCAAAATATTGCCAATTCTTCTACTTTTGCTTTACATATTATATTTTTCATCACTCTTGTATTTGCTCTCTTATGAAAACCCTCCAAGTCTTTCCCATGCATTTTTGTGTTAGATAACCACAAATAAAAGATATGGTAAATACTCTATTTAAAAAATGGAGATAGAAAACATAAAAAAGAACCAGTCAGAAATGAAGACTACAGTAACTGAAATGAAAAATACATTAGAGGGAATCAACAGTAGATTAGATAAAGCAGAGGATCGAATCAGTGATTTGGGAGACAAGGTAGCAGAAAACACAAAATCAGAACAGCAAAGAGAAAAATGAATCCAAAAAAATGAGGATACTTTAAGGGGTTTCTGGGACAACATCAAGCATATCAACATTTGCATCCTAGGGGTACCAGAAGGAGAAGAGAGAGGACAAGGAATTGAAAACCTATTTGAAAAAGTAATGATAGAACACTTCCCTAACCCAGTGAAGGAACAGGCATATAAGTTCAGGAAGTGCAGAGAGTCCCAAACAATATGAACCCAAAAAGGACCAAACCAAGACACATCAGTATTACAAGAAATGTTAAAGGGATTTTTTGAAAAAGAAAGAAAATATATGAATAATAAAATGGCAATAACTATATATCTATCAACAATTACTTTTAAGTGTAAATGGATTAAATGTTCCAATCAAAAGACAGGAGAAGAAAACAAGACCCTTACATATGCTGCCTACAAGAGACTCCTTTCAGATTGAAAGACACACGCAGACTGAAAGTAAAGGGACGGAAAAAGATATTTCATGCAAATGGAAATGAAAAAAAAAGCTAGAGTAGCAATACTTATACCAGATAAAATTACTCTAAAACAAAAGCTATAAGAAGGACCCAGTAATTCCATGTCTGGGTATTTATCTGGAGAAAACCAAAACACTAATTTGAAAAGAAACATGTATCCCTATGTTCACTGCAGTATTATTTACAATAGCCCCGATATGCAAGCAACCTAAGTGTCCAACAATAGACGAATGGATAAAGAAAGAGTGGGACATACATACAATGGAATATTACTCAGCCATAAAAAAGAATGAAATCTTGCCATCTGCAATAACATGGATGGACCTAGAGGGTATTATGGTAAGTGAAATAAGTCAGAGAAAGACAAACACCATATGATTTCACTTATATGAAAAATCTAAAAAACAAACAAACAAAACAGAAACCAACCCAAAGATACAGAGAACATTTTGATAGTTGACAGATGGGAGGGGGGTTGGCGATATAGGTTGAAAAGGGGAAGAGATTAAGATGTGCAAATTACCAGTTATAAAAACAGTCACAGGGATGTAAAGTACAGCATAGGGAATATAGTCAGTAATACCTTAATACCTATGTGTGGTGTCAGCTGGGTACTTAATTTATCAGGTCATCACTTAGTAAGTTATATAAATGTCTCATCAGTATGTTGTACACCTGAAACTAATGTAATATTGTAAGTCTACTGCGATCGAAAAATAATAAAAAACATTATTTGAAAAGGAAAACAGCAGAATAAGAACAAAGCATGTTGGCCGGGTGGTACATATTTTAGTTATGTAGGAAGGCATCTTGGAAGAAATGACACTTGCGCACAGACACCAATAATGAGCAAGCCATGTGTGCATCAAAGAAACCTACCTGCGGTCAAGGGAACCCGTGTAGAGGCCGGGAGGCTGACTGGGGAAGGCTGGACTAGATGGAGCCAGGTAGAGCCAGGGAGGGGAGGTCAGAAGGGCAATTATGGACCAGATGTTTAAGGCCCTGTAGGCTGGTAAAAATAATGGAATTTTATTATAAGTGTAATAGGTTAAGGTTAGCAGAGGAGTGTTATGATCTGATTTATATTTTAAAAGGTCACTTTGGCTGCTGTGAAGGAATACACTGCAGGGGAAGACAAGTGAAAGGCAAGAGACCGACTGGGGAACCTACTACAAACAGCTCAGGCAGGAGGTGAGAGCAGTGGTGAGGGCCTGGGTTGAAGCAGCAGAGAGAGTGAGGCTATTACATATATATATATTTCTTTTTTTTAGACTTAAAAAATTTTTTTTTTAAATTGGGGAACAGTGTGTTTCTCCAGGGCCCATCAGCTCCAAGTCGTTGTCCTTCAATCTAGTTGTGGAGGGTGCAGCTCAGCTCCAAGTCCAGTTGCCGTTTTCAATCTTTAGTTGCAGGGGGCACAGCCCACCATCCCATGCGGGAATTGAACTGGCAACCTTGCTGTTGAGAGCTCGCGCTCTAACCACTGAGCAACCCAGCCGCCCGGCTATTATATATTTTGAAGACAGTCGATAGATTAGATTGACAAATTAAATCTGGGGAAAGGGTGATGGAAAGAAAAAGATCAAGGATGTATTGTGGTTTGGGGGCTTGAGCAAAAGTGTGTTCAAGGGGTCTCATTAACCAAAATGAGGAACAATGGAGGAGGAAGAAGTTTGGGAGGGAAAAATCCAGATCGGATAGGTCAAGTCTGAGGTGCCCGTTAGACACGCAAGTGGAGGTTACAAGTAGGCACCTGGATTTACAAATCTAGACTCGGTGGGCATGGGATATACATCAGGGATTATCAGTGTCAAGATGCTGTTAGGGGTCATAGGCCTGAATGAGGTCATCCAAGGAGAAGACATGGTTACAGGAGAAAAGAAATTCGAGGGCAGAGTTGGGGACCACCAATACTGAGGAGTGACAAGTGACACGGGAGGAAAATGAGGAGACTCCCATACGGCATGTGAAGAAAGTGTTTTGAAGAGAAGGGAGCAGGCAACTGTGTCAAATCCTGCTGAGATGTTGACTAAAATGAGAACTGACCAGTGGATTGGCAGCTAAGGTCACACACGACCTTGACAGGGTCAGAGAGCAGTTAGTGAAGTGGTGAAGCTGAAAGACAGGACTGGAGTAGAACAGAGAGGGAGTGGGGCACAGCTCTGTCTAGCACACATGTCTAAAGTGGGCCTGGAACCCAGAAAATTCGAGTCCTCTTGCTAACACATGAAACACTAGAGGAGCATAATAAAAAGAAGAAAGGTTATAAAAAAGAAAGAGAAATGGCAGATACAGGACTGAATTGGACTATAGACAATTCTCTTTAAGAGTTTTGCTATAAAGGGAGCAGAGAAGGGATTGTAGCTAGAAAAACACATGATGCGGTCAGAAGGAGGATATTTTAAAGATGATGCCAGAGGGAGAATAGTTTAAAGATGGGAGATACTATAAAATATGCCATTAGTGCTAATTCAGAAGAGAGAGTGAAAAATTGATGAGAAGGAAAAATGCAAGAACAAAGTCCTTGAATAGGCAAAAGAGTGGGATCTATGCCACAAATGGGAAAGTAGAGTTATAAAAACAGCTCATTTTTAAATACATACTCTTACTTCAAAGTACTTTTTCAGTCTGAAGAGAAAGCCAGGTTATTTGCAAATAAAGATAACTTTATCTTCTTTTTTTCAACAGTTACACCATTTATTTCCTTTTCTTATACAACTATAATGGCTGGAACTTCCAGAACAGTATTAAACAGCAAGCACCCTTATCGTCTACCTGACCGTACGGATATACCTGTAATATTTTACTATCATGTGTAATATTAGCCGCTGGATTGAGGCAGATATTCTTTAACATGTTAAACAAAATAGTCTTGAACATTATTCCATCTAAAAAAGGAAGGAAATTTTGCAACATACTACAACATGGATGAATCTTGAAGACATTATAATAAATCAAAGAAGCCGTCACAGAAAGACAAATACTGTATGACTCCATTTATATGAGGTAGAGTTGTCAAAATCATAAAGACAATAATTATAAGCTGTTGCCAGGGGCTTAGGGGATGGGAGAATGAGGAATTATTAATAGGTACAGAGTTTCAGTTTTATAAGATGAAAAGAGTTATAGGGATTGATGGTGGCAATGGTTGTACAGCAATGTGAATGTATTTAATATACTTAAAAATGGTTAAGACGGTAAATTTTTATGTTATGTGTTATGTTATGTAAATTTTTATGTTATGTTATGTGTATTTTATCAACAAAAAATAGCCCTCCATAACATTTTGACCAAAATTTTAATCAGGAATGGATGATTCCTTTATGCTTATTCTTCTGACCTGTTGTATATTTAGTAGTCACTCCAAGGTTAAACCATCCTTGCCTTCATAAAGAAACTCTTCCCTGGTCACGTGTATTTTTAAGGGATCACTACAGTCATATCTCCCCTGGTGGTTGGGGCTCCCAAAAGCAAATGGCATCTTGTAACAAGACTCTCTTTTGGGGTAGTGAGACTCTTCTCTGAAGTAAATTGTACAATCACTTGTGAGCCTTAAACATGAAGATGATAAATGCTACATGATTAACTAGAGCAGTCTGAATGTAGACATCCATATTATACGTGAAATGTTAAGCATTTCAAGCCAATCAGCTGTTGGCTAGATGTTTTCCTTTTTAGGGTGGATTTTGGTACCTGGGCAAGCTAGCCTCTAAATGCTTGGCCACGCAGCATGCGTCAGAACCATTCCCCCAGCTGGCATCATAAAAGGAAGAACTGAAGGCTGGCCTGCTGGGCTAGTCCGGGAGATTTAGTTCCGTTCTTTTTAAGATTGCCCCTTGATAGATAAGAAAGAACTCATTTTTTTTCTGGGTCCCTCATGTAGGCAGAGACTAAGACACCTTGCTCCTGCTCCACCTCAAATCATCACAGATATTTATTTTCTTTCAGTACCCTCTTCGGAGACAGGAGAACTATATAGCACCTATGACCCTTATTTTCCTTCTCTCACTAGGCGTCCTTGGCTTTCTTTCCCACTGGGACTCAAGGAAGACAGGAGGCCTTGGCTTATATGTTATCCATAGTTGTTGACTCTTTTGATTCCAAGTAAATGTCCATTGGTCTAGTGGGAAAAAAAAATTAGGCTTCTAGAGTTATATCTGACACTGAAAATTTGATCCTTTTGTAGACTAAGACACATCATGGTCTAATTTTATATGATAATGATTTCCTTAGGAACTTATGTCATTCATCGGTGATTTTTAGGTTTGCAGGGGACTCTCTTTCTTAGGTTGTAGCATCACAGTTACTCTGCTCTGAAACAGTGCAGAAGGCACAGGAATGAACATTCATGTCAATGTTGATACCCAAATCAGAGGTGAGCCTTAGGTTAGAAAAGTCACGTAAGTCTATTTGATGATGGTTTTCTTAGGCTGACTGGAACTAAGAAATACATGAGCTTAAAGAAATGATCACCAAGATTCACCTGTGCCTTTTCAGCTGGGTGTGACACCTGGTCTACTACAGGTTTTTACAAAGGCCTCTTAAGAAACAGTGGTTTCGTAACCAATTTTGGGTCACAGACACTTTTGAGGATAAAAGCTATAGATCCTTTCCCCAGAGAAAAATGCACATGCACAAGAGTCTATGCGTAATTTCATAGCGTTCATTAATCCCTTGAAGCTTGTTAGTGAACCCATCTCACCCCATCCCTGTATGGACCCCAGGTAAAGACCCCCTTGTCTTAAGAGTTCATTTTAGTGCATAACTTGACCTTGATTCAACTGGGAGACCTACGATATTGCACCATCTTTACTCCTGTCGGGAAAGTTCCCTCTAACAGAAACCAGCATTTGCCTAAACTCTAAGACGATGCAATAGTGAAGAGTGGGAGACTCAAGTCTCACGCCTACACTCATTCAGAGCGGATTAGCTCCTGGGGTCCCTAATTCATCCCGTTGCCCTCAGGGTGGTGAAAATCAGAACCCCAGGACTGCACTTACTTTTAAGGATCCCCAGTAAATGAGTTCATCCTCTCCCTTGGTACAGTATTAGAGTGTTGAATCAAAGTTGGGAGCATACGTGCTTCTTTGTTATCTTAAAGTTCCTTCTTGGGGTAAAAAAACACCAAACGAACATGGTACTAAAGGAAGAAAACAGAATTTCGGGGGCCTGGGATTACATCCTGGCCCTGGCATCTTATTAGACGTCAGTTGGTGACATGGTACGAGATCTAGGGCAGGTCTTGCCTCCTCGCTTGGCACAGTTAATACCCACATCCCAGGATGAATATGGAATCTAGATGAGGTGGTATCTGTGGAGATGCTCTGAAAGCTAATGCACTTAGGCACACGGGACACACCATTAATACCTGAATCAAATTTATGCTGATTTCCCCCCGTCTTGTCAGCATCCTCTTCAAAAAACGTTTTCCTGTCAACTCTATTTTAAAGTTAATCCATCAACTGTATATAGTTAGGAAGCTGTATATAAAACTCCTCCAGAAATGGGGAATTCCTACTGTATTTTTGCTGTAAGCACAATACACATACAACTTGTTTTGCAAACACATCCCTATTTTTTGGCCAGTTTTCTGTGGTCTGTGTGCCGCTTCCTCCTACCTCCCATTTTGGATTTCCAGATTTTAAAAGGGATCTGGAATTTTTTTAAAAATCTGATTCTGACAGGAATTCCTACTTCATTTCTTCATCTTCTGGCTTGGATGACGGAAGCATGGAATACAGTACAGTCTGTTACAAAAGAGCGTAGGAGGAGACGGCGCTGAGTCAGGCAGTTCCCATGCCAGCAGCCTTTAACCAGGAGGCAGGACAGAGTGAGGTCTCACAGCCACTGGCCCGGGGCACAGAAGGGCTAATGGCACCTGAGACAAGCACTCTAAGGGCTACCCTGACAGGCACTGCTGCGGCGGGGAAAGACCAGATGACTTACATCCAATGCCTGTTGTCCTTCCAGGGACTGTCCTGGCAAAACAGTCCACCCAAAGTTCATTTCCATGACACGCTGGACTTTCTGAACCACCTCCTTTCCCGGCTACCCAGAGGCCAGGTAGCTCCGATAGACTCGGTCGAAGCAAAACCTCAGAGCCTAGAAATCTAAGTGTTCACCGACTTCAGAGGCAAGGCAACAGAGAGGAAACAGAAAAAAAGAAAGAGGAGAGGATATTAGCTTCACTTGGCAAAAATCAAGAAGGATGACAACATGAGCTATCGGATTCCTTAAAAGTTCCCATTCCTTAGCCTGGCGGCTGGTTCTGGTTAATGATTCCAAGGTTACAGTTGAAGTGATGTCATCCTAGGAACGATGGTCAGAAACACTTTTACAGGGACCCACGAAACAAGGAGGCAAATGTCATAAACGACAGGATGGGGGACTGGTAGACGGTAAAAATGCAAACTCGAAAGCCGAGCTAATCTGAAACACTGGAGGGATTAGTCAGCAGCCACAGATGCCACGGGGAAACACAACCTGGTGATTTCCGAGAAGCCCAGTTCCTGAGGGTGACATGGAATCTGCCTCTCATTCTGAGGGCTGGGCCTTGCATTTGACCGGGGGTCTCAGTTTTTATTTCTCAACAGCTGCTGCAAATCCGTGGGCTCAGGCCAAAGCTAACACAGATGTAGGATTAATCTACCTTGGCAAGGTCACCGGAGCCTTTGCAGGCAGCTCCGGTCCTTCCACCAAATGCTGACCACAGTCAGCACCACCTTTTCTGTGAGCCGCATTTGAAAACAGATCCTTGCAAGTGTTCTCACCCTTCCTAACCAAACACGACCAAACCCCATGATATATACAGTCTGAAAGGAGAAATTCCCCTTGTCTCACCCCCAAATGTCACTGCAGTATATATACCAGAGGTTACTTGGCACAGGCTCAGGAACCAGACTGCCCGGGTCTAACTCTGCTCCGGCCACTCGCCAGAGGGTGACCTCAGACAAGCTACGTAGCTCTCAGTTTTCTCATCTGTAAAATGGGGATGATAGTTCCCACACTTTATTGGATGGTTGTAAAAATGAGATGTGTGACAGAAAGTGCTCAGAGCAGGGTCTGGCATAGATGAGGTATTATAACTACTATTATTAACGTCAATTATTATGGTTGTTGTTATCCCAGAACCATTCTAAATGCCCCAGCAGGACCATGTCCTTCTCTTATATCCTCGGAGTTAAGAGGAAATCTTGCTTCTGAGGCATGATTCTCACGGTGTGATTTGTCCTGTGACTGAAATTTTCACAGTCTGGTACAGCTGTTGGCCACGTACAGTGCTTGGCACTGTACTGTTATGTGTTCAATAAATGATGGGTGAACAAATAGAGGATCAAATGGATAAAATGAATGGAGGAAGGGAGAGAGAAAACACCGTGAAGTCCGTGATGGGTCAGTCAGGCCGGATGCTTAGCTACCGTGTTTCCCCAAAAGTAAGACACAATTGGACGATCAGCTCTAATGCATCTTTTGGAGCAAAAATTAATATAAGACCCGGTCTTATATTACAGTAAAATAAGACCGGGTCTTATATTATACTATATAAGACCCAGTCTTACATTATAGTAAAATAAGACCAGGTCTTATATTAATTTTTGGTACAAAAGATGCATTAGAGCTGATTGTCCAGCTAGGTCTTATTTTCGGGGAAATACGATAGCAGTCAAGTTCAGCTATTTAAAGGGGTTTTTGGTGACCAAGACTCTTCCTAGTTCCTTGGGATACTTGGGGGCCCAGAAGACTCTTTAAATGGCAGAATAAATTACCTAAAACAAGTACTAGTGGACTGAGAGGTCGCCTCCCTTAACGGTGCCTTTGAAACCTGCACCCTCCTCCTCACCTTCCCCTGTCTCCTTTGCCTGGAGCGAACACAGAGAATGGAACAGCAGGTGAGACCAAGGAAAAAATGCAGGTGGGCTGGGCCAGGCTGGTTAGAACCATCACTAGCTTAGGAGAAATCAAAGCTCTGCTAGTGGGTTTGTAGTAATAAAGCTACATTAACAATAGATTCTCCCTTCACTATGGCTGGTTCAGAAAAAAGACCTATGCCCCAGGGTCACAAGAGTGTGAGATTTAGAAAATAACGTGTCCATTCTGCTACCTGCAGACAAAAGCACAGGCATTAAACACACCACACGCCCTCCTTCTGGGTCCATCTCTGCTGCTCCAGGCTGTATTAAAAGAAAATGAAAAGACTGAGTAGAAGGGACACTAGAAGTGTATTCTTCATTTCTCTAGATCTCAGAACAGGAAGCTTCCTAAGCGATTTATAGCTGACCTAGCTGGGCTGTGCAATCCAACAGAGCTTTATCAGGTGTGATTTACTTAAACATGAATCAAAGTGCTGCAGGGGAAATGAAAGGGCGGGAGACACTGGGCCTGCCTTCAGGAACTTTACAGTTTGGAAGTGGAAAATGCTTCAAATAGTAAATCTGATGTTACATATATATTTTACCGCAATAATTAAAAAGTGAAGCTACGCGTACATATGTACGGGCAGAACACAAGGCAGAGAGCACGGCTCCCACTGCCAGGAGAGAGGAGCAAAAAGGGCAACGAGGAAGACCGGCTCCATCCTAGTTTAGTGAACATGCCAGGAATGTTAAATCAAACACACGTCTCCTTTCCAACATCTGCCACGTAACCACTTTCATTCCAAACGGGGACGGCCACAACCACCAACAGCTCACGGCTGAGTTTGGTCCTTGGATCAAAACTTTAGGCGATATTTTTGTTGGTCAGAGGGCAGTACAGTGCAGGGAAAATGGCTAAGAACATGGTTCTGGAGCCAGACATCCTGGATTCAAATCCCAACTCTCCCACGTTACCTGCGAGGTGACCTTGGGCAACTTACTTCACTCTCAGAGCCTCAGTTTCCTCAGGAGTAGAACTAGGGTACTAACAATATCTGCTTCATATTTTTGCTGTTAGAATTAATTGGATGGATATGCGTTTAACACTTAGAACACTGCCTAATAGATAGTAAGTGTTCGATAAATGGTAGAAATGGTTATGGTGATGATGCCACGTCCTAAAGAGATACTGCCATTTCTCCCTGACCATAAGTGGGAAAATGGGGTGACCGTCTCACACTCGTTTAGGCCCAGTCAACTACAGGTCCATTCTGGCGGAGGGGGTTGGGGGAAATGGCCCCCTGGGCCTTGGATCAGCTATCAGTCTGGGAACCTGTAGAGAGAGGAACCAGGCCAGGAGATAACTCTTCAGAGTAAATGCCAGTTACTCCCAGCCTGGGGGTGTGGGGACCTCTTAAGTTCTTAGGAGCCTCACTTTGCTTTGCAAGATATTCTTTTACAACAGAAATCAATTTGCTGCTAGTATGAGAGGTGGAAGATCGGATATGCTACTTCCTCCTTTTAGCTCTTTATCCAGAGATGTCTCTCCCCACCGGCAGCCAGCCTTCCAGCACACACCTCACCAGTTCAGAGCAAGTGAGGCTTCCACCTCCACTTGTCACTCCAAAGTGCTGTCAAATACACTGCCGACTACCAGGACAAAGGACTGCACACTATCTGCTACTATTAGGTTTTGAATACGAAACAACCCCTGCCCCTTAGTCCTACTCCAAGGGGCGGCTATGTTCTGACAGCCCCAAATCCTCGCTGCGTCAAGGTGGGAAGCAGAGCGTAGCGGGTAAGCGCACAGCTTCTGGGGACAGATGGCCTGGGTCTGAATCCTGGCTGTGCCATCTTGAGCAAATCACTTAGCCTCCACAAGACTCACTGTCTTCGATTGCAAAACGGTCTCCCTCCTAGGGTTCCACGGGGAGCGTAGATAATACATAGGAAGTCAAAACTGTCCCTGGCACACAGCAAGCACTCTCAGAAGAACACTTTTAATGTGTGCCCTTCCAGATCTTGTATCAGAAAGCCCATGTAGGGCAGCGGGCCCCACACGTGGTCCTCAAACTGCAAGACTGGACCCTGGTAGACTCCATAGCGCCACCAGTCCCTGCCAGGGCTGGGACCTTCACCAACCCATACAAATAAATACGGAATAGTGTATAAGACACCTGCCAGAAGGTAAGCAGATCGACCCTGAC
Organism: Rhinolophus sinicus; assembly: GCF_057876585.1. Lineage (NCBI taxonomy): Eukaryota > Metazoa > Chordata > Mammalia > Chiroptera > Rhinolophidae > Rhinolophus > Rhinolophus sinicus. Next base: position 19,567,806 of record NC_142512.1, read on the forward strand.
GGAGGAAAGGGAGAGCAGATAAGTCTACTGCCTCCACAACGGCCCCGGGTGGGATAACAGCTCCACTTCTTCACAGAAACGAAGACCCTTTCCAGACTAGCAGGCACGCTGTGGCTCTACTTTCTCAACACGGAGGAGTGGCAGAACACCACTAAGAACTGGTCCCTCATTCTGACCACAACCACCACGACACAGGGGGCTGATGGTGACCACGCAGGTGGGCACGAGAAGTTAAAAAACAAAAAGATGGTGTTCCACTTGGCTCCAAAGCCTGGCCGCTGGTATCGGCAGTAGGCTATAGTGTTATGATTCTGGCGACGAAGGCTACCGGGGTTACTGGTGAGAATGAAGGGTGAGCCGGGGAAAGAAGCTGCAGCCCATATGCACGTCAAAGACGCCGACAGGGAACCAAGCACATTCTAAGGCATCGGTGGCCTCCTTCTGCTCTGCACCTTTCTGTCTCAGAGGCACTCACCGAGCAACCTTGCTACTAACCTTCCTTTCAAAAAGCTGCACCTTCAGACAGGCCTCCATCAACAATACCACCAAAGGAGTGAGATAAGAATCATATACACAAATACAAAGGCAAAACTGTAAGTGTTTTCTCCTCACCCTTTCAAAAGTGCTGACATGCAAAATAGTTCTCAATCGCTCTAGTTCACTGCGGTATTGGAGAGCCCCCTTCCCAAACACTTGGAACCTGGTATCGTTTATAACACCAATGAAAGAGGTTCATTGGCTATGCCATACAACTTCCTGCCCTAATGACTCAACAAGCCAGGAGATGAGCAGTTTGTTGGGAGTACAAAGCGACATATGGCTGCCAAGTTTTCTGGCTGAAACCACAGACGGAGTGAAAGGCTGCTCCGTTTCCCTGTGCTGAAGCTCTCACAAGCTGACAGAGGGATTTCCTAAAGCCTCATCTGGTATAAAAACCCCTACTGGGCAGAGTGGTTTGGAACAGCAAGGGGGTGGCTAGTAATAACAGGCTAGGGCCAAATGCTACAAAGAAAGAAGAACTAAAGAAGCGGCTGGCGTTTTCGTACAAGAGAAAGGACTAGAAGCCAGAATCGGTCTGGAATCTGAGAGACCACGTCCCAGCTCCAAAGGCAATCACTTCTTGTGGGGGATAGGGTTTCTGTGGCTTGTGTCATGGTGGATCCGTCTGCTGATATTACCGGGAAAGATTTCAAGTTTGCCCACATTCACTCCGAGGAGTGTATTTTTACTTGAACACTGGGATCCTTGATCTGCCACCTCCTCTGAGAGACGTGTCACCATACAAGTTTTACCCAGAATGTGAAGTTCATAGCAAAAGAAATAAATTCTGAGCATCTGCATACCAGATTTTTATGGGGTCCATAAGGTTGCAACAGAACAAACAAGGAAGGAAGAGACCCTAGGAATAAGGACGGTGTGGAAGGAGGAGTGGAAGGAGGCCTGCCTGCCGTTCCTTGTAGGTCTGGGAATTCTGCTGGAGGCACTTGCTTAGCAGGCACCAATATCTCCCACCCTCCCCCTTCCTTAGTGGGAAGGTGGTACATGCCATCAGTTCATCCCAACAAATCCATCCCTCATAGCTCAATACAAGATGTAAGGCCACCAAAGTTGAAACCGGCCATCGCTAATGAAGGGACTTGGCAAAAAACATGCCAGCAAGGTTTGGTTTTGTTACGAAAAAAAAAAAAAAAAATCCACACTATGAAGTCTTTTTCACCTGAAAAACAGAACTTCCCCTAAGAGATGGCGTTAGTTCAGGTTCCCAAAGAAGAACAACAGGGTTCTCCCAGACTCCTCAGTTCTAAGGGGGGCTATAAGCCATGGCCTTGGAACTCCAACTCTGATTTTCCTACTAATTCTCAAATTCGACACTTGAATGACACGTCCAGCCTGATTTGCTGCACATGATAGAACTCCTGGGACCAGGTACCAGAGTAACAAGCTCCAATGACAAAAAGAGGTAGATTTCATAAACTCTGGAAATGGAGTTGTAAGATGTGAAGTAATCCACCAAGGCAATGGCCAGAGAGAGAGTTCCACGCATCTAGAATCTTACTGTCACCCTCACAGGGCTTGAAACCCAAAGATCATCTTGTGTCTCCTTCATCAGCTGAATGCCCGCTGGGGACTAAATCTTACGCTGCTTTTGCATCTTCAGTGCCTTACGTGTGGTAGGTACTTGATAGCGGTGATGATGGTGATGGTGATGGTGGTGGTGGTGGTGGTGGTGGTGGTGTTCAGGCTGAGAAAGAAACACTTCCCAGCTTCTCACATTGGACCCTATGGAGGCAGCATGAAAAACAAGCAAGCTGGTATTTCATTTTCACACATTCATCATCGTTCCTAAACAGCTACTCAATAAATTGCTATCCAAAAAAAAAAAAAAAAAAATCAGGCAAAGAGGCTCCAAACTTTCTGCAGCTTCCAGCAGATGAGGAATGCGATTACATAACACCTATTAACCCAAATGCTATAAATTACAGGCCAGCAGGCTGAGCTTTCCATGTCCACTCTCCAAATGAAAGTAGGAGCAGGAAGTGCGGTTTGTGAGACTCACAGAGATGTTTATCATTTCAGCGTGCCCTCCATACCTGTTCCACGGTGGAGCCATTAGCACTCAGCAGAGCAGTCCTTTCAATTTCCTACTTGATTGTTATTTCATCAGGGTGGTTTTCTTTTCCCCCCTTGCCCTGGCTGCATAGAAATCTCTGTTTCTTGGCAGCACTTTCCCGAGTGCCCAGTTAAACCCCTTGTTACCACTTTCCTGCTTCAGGAAGTCTCACAGAGCCCCAGCCAAATGACAAGGGGAGGAAAGGAAACATGGGTCCGTGGTGGCAACAACATTACCTCACTGGGAACCCAGCAAGCCAGGCTCCTCAACAGCTCTGTAACCAGCCTCAGCCACTCTGCTAGGGACCAGCTGCGTCCCGGGGGAAAGGAATCGCATCCTATACTAAGAAGCTGTGACCGCCATGCTCCAAGATGCCTTTATATAGAAATGGATTGTGGCTTGCATTGTTCCTCTCTGCCAGATCTTGAAATGAAAGGGTTCCACAGCACAATGAAATAAATAACAGCAGGGAGAGAGAAAGAGGGAGGTAAATTGTTTGGAAAGTAGAAGGCAGGGTAGAAAAGATGAAATTCAAGACAGATGTGTGAGAGCCGCAAACATATGTCCTTGAATTTATGCATCCAAGTGATTCATGTAGAAGAAGGAAAAAAGAGCTCCATACCCAATATAGAAATAAATAGGGGAGCAAACACAGAACAAGCACTACATTCCCCTATCCTTACAAAGAAACATCAATTCACATCTCTCTTTCTGCCAAGTAAAACTGTTATAGAACAGGCTGAGTGAAGGATCCAAGATAAAACTATTAATTAAGCAGAGCTTCTCTGTGGTCTCTTGTCACTCTCAACGGGATGTCAACCGCCTCCAATCTATTTCCAATTACTGAATGTTGATTTCTTATCTCCAAAAGGTACTGCTGTTGTTGGCTTAACATCAGCAGAATTTTAAAAATACTGTAGTCGTGGTTGCCAGGTTAATGCCTGGCCATTAAGAAAAAAAAAACCAGCAGGAAATTTAGATGGGCGTTTCCACAGAAACACAAAAGTCCAAGGCATTGGGCGGAAAGCCATTCTGACAATGCAGTATCAATGTGTGTTGTTTCACTTCTAAACAGCTAACTCAGAGGGTCCATCACACAATTGGTTCCAAATGCCTCATACAGAGGAAAAACACAGGCGGCCTGCCTCGCTGGTTAACTGCTCTCGGTTTGAGACTTCAGATGGTAACAAGAAAGAGGAAAACAGCGTGAATGCTCCAGGCTGCTACATGTGCTAGAGAAATGGGGTGAAGCAGAGTCCAACGACATGATGTAAGGGGTGGGGGAGATGAGTTTTCTAGAGAGGTCAAGGGTCCCACGTGAGGATGCTGCTCGCTAGAACATCAGGTCTACACTATGCGCAGGCCTAGTTGTTTATTCACCAATAGACATTTGTTGTGCATCTAAACCTACCCAGTATTTGTGCCGGGTGGTGTAGCAGTATAGAAATCAAGGTCAAAGGTCTCTGCCGCCAAGGGAGGAAGGAGGCTGATTCGTACCTGACCCTGCTTGCTATTGGGACACTCCACCTGGGATGCCAGTCCTTGTCCCAAATAAGCCTGGGGACATATTTATTCCATGGGTGCCAGTGTCGGGCCACCAGTGACTGTCGCAGGTACAGACACCTGATCTGACACCAATCACACTCTCTCCTGGGAACTTAGAAATTGGATACCAAGATGGATCTCAGACTCAGTGAGGTCAGACCTTCCCAACCAGTGTGCTACACGTAGGTGACAGGGTGCCATATTGATCCTCGCAGCCCTTGGGGCAGCTGGAGTCTCTTCCACTAGACCTTGGCCTCTGGTAGCAAGCTGCCTTGTCTCTGTATCTCGTAAGACAAACCACGATCATTTTCTAAGTGAGTAGGGATATGAAAAAGGCGGAGAAGTACTGTTGAGACCGTGGTGGAGGAGGGGACAAAAACTCATGACAAGTGGAGTCAGGAGTAGCCTTGCTGGACCAGGGACATGCAGAGAAACATCAAGCTGACAAAGAAGGGACAGCGAGGAAGACAGACACCAGAGAGTCAGAGAACAGAGACGCAAAGGAGAGAAACTGTGCAGCTGCCGGGGACGAGGAGGATGTGTTTCCTGGGACGAGAGGGATGTGTTTCTGGGGACAAGCGGGATGTGTTGTTTCTGAAATCCCACTCTGGTCCCGCTGTATCCCCGCTGAGCTCAGCTTCCTGGATCTGGAGTCCGTGTGACTGACAACTGTGTTCCGTTAGCCGAACCCAATCTACCTGTGCCAGCTTGAATGAATTTCTTTCTGCTCCCTGGAAACTCCTGAGTAAGACAGATGTGTGGATATATGTGTATGGAGGGCCCGTGTGTACTAGGAAATCCTCACTGCTTCAAACACCAGCGAAAGAAAAGCAAAGTACCTTATGCTCTTAACCTTTTCAAATCCTGTTCTCACATATCCTTCTTCTGTCATCCCCACAGGATCCTGGGACCCCGGGGAGGAAACTTATCCGTGTGCTATGGATGCAGGGACGGGAGCAAGTGAACTGGTACCTTTCAAGTACAGTACTTCTTAAATGGGAGCCTAGACTACTCTATGCAGATGGGAGAAAAATCAGCCTGCTTCTCCAACTGGTGAGTCAAAGGGAAGGTGGCCGTCAACGAACTGTACCAAACTTGCAGAGAAAAGCCTCCCTTTTCTTGAGTCCCAAGGAGAGCAAGGTTTTGCATTCTCTCTGGCTCCAGAACACGCTGCCCTGCGCTGAGCCAGGAGAGATGAAAGTCTGAGGTTTCTTCTCCAGACAAGATGAATGGCCACTTTTGAACAGCACATTCCCAAGGTATGACAGCATGCGTGACATTCAGAAGCAGACGCTGAATGTCATCTCCACCAACATTTTCCAAGACAGCTCAGACAGAGGCTGCCCTCTGCGGATACTCCACGGCCACGTGCACCAGCGCCTTCTTGAGGGCTGCTCCCAGAAGCCTCCAGTGCCACAGAACCAAAACGGACACAGAGTGTCACGTTTCCGAGGTTGCGACTGGCCTGGCTTTCTCCCCCAGAACAGAAAGGTCCCAGTGAATCAGACCCTCACTATGCCACTAATCACTTGTTTAGGAACTGAAACTGCTGAGGACTTCTGAATAGAAACCACACACAAATGGATTCTTCAGAAGGAGGGAGCACGGGCTTCCTAGGACACGCTGACCACGGGCAAGAGCACAATACGCCCGGCAACCTTTACCAGGACTGAACGGCTCCATGCCGACAAGTTTCAAACTGGGCTCCAAGCCACCCACAGAACAATCCGTGTCCAAAAGGAAGAAACTGGACTCCTGCAGCTCCGTCCTTCGCTTTGTGACATTCCGACCCAAAGTTCCCCAGGCTGAAAGGAAGGGGGCCAGGACCAAGGGTGAGGTGAGCTCTGCCTGCTCCTCTAAGGGCAGCTCTGGGCTGCAGACAGGAAGGGAAGGTGTCCAGAACGCGGGAGGCAGAGCCAGCAGGGGAGGGGAGGGGTCACAGAAGAGAATGTGGTTCACTGTGTCCCCGAGTCACAGCCAAGAGAGCAGGCAGAGAGAACAGAGCGGCAAAGGCCACTCTGGGCGAGCTGCTTTACTTCTCTGAGAAAGTTACTTCTTCTGTAAACTGGGAAAACAGGGTTGCTGGGAGGATTAAACAAGATCGAAAATCCAGATGGCTCCTTCCAGGGCCCATTATTTCCCAAACTCAGTTTGTTCACATACATCATTTATAATCCATGCCCCCTAACGCTCTTATTTTACTTCTTTTGCTGTAAATAAACTCTTTGTAAAAGCAAATTTATTTAGAAAGGAAACTTTATATTGCTATTGTAAGTAGAACACCAATATCGCTTACCATAAATAGAGGGTGTGTCAAAATAAAAAGAACAAAACCGAAACAATTATTAAATTTGATCTAGCCCGTTGCCTACAGAAGGCTCTGAGGTCTGCTTTCTTGATTGCAAAGGCGACCAGCGAGTGTTCCAGTTTCAAAGAGGAAGCGCACATCGAGACTTTCTCCTGACAGAACCAGAAACTTGAAGCAGAGAAGCGAAAACGCAGGATGCGGTTTAATCCGCAGCTCCAATCCTGCCACCTCACAGTCCCTAGGTCCTGTGCCAACGGAGGCAGTGGCGGGAAGGGGGAGAAGAATCTTGTGGGGCCCAGCTTACCTCCACATGCTGGCCATGGCCCCACAGCCTCCAGAAAGCTCTTTACCAAGGAGGAAACCCTGCTGGCTCAGCCTCACATCACCTGCCATCTGGGGGCATCATGATGACTCCTCCCCACAAACCCCATAGGTGAGAACCTGCCTGGGCCACGACCAGTAGTGTCTCCATCAAGGAAACTTATAAAACTCACCATGACCAGGAAGCGGGCAAGGCCCCTGAGCAGCGGAGGTTCCACTCATGCCAAACACAACTGCACCCACCTTTACGGAGGGAGGCCTGGGGTTCTCGGTAGCAAAAGTTGAAAACTGGAAAGAAAGCGCTTCACTGACAATGTTTAACGCAGTATTTCCCAAGAAGACCTGTATCCGAAGCCCCTGGGGTAATAGAGATTTCGGGGTCGCACCTCCGACCCCACTGAATCTGACTCTCTGGGGGCAAGACGCAAAAATGTATATTTTAAGAACGCTCCCAGGTAATTGTTATGTCTACTGATGCTTGAGTTACACACGCTCTTTCGCAATAGTCGCTCTGCCCACACTGCTCTCCCCTGTTCCCCGTTCTCTCTTACTCAGCCTGCAAATCTCAGATCAAATGGCACTTCTTTAGAGAAGCTGTGTCTGCTCACCCCCAGTCTAGACCAGCTCCCCATCACACGTCCAAGCCCTCCCTGGTGCTCGCTCTTCCTTCACAGCCCTGGCCACGGTTTTCATTATGTATTTGTGTGACTTGTCGAATAACGTCTGTCTTCTCCACTGGTCTGTGCAGGTCCATGAGGGCAGGGCTGACCCTTGGCTGACCTGTGGAGCCCTAGCTCTCATTCAGCACAGTGCTTGCCACAAAAATCGACATCTGATAATAGTCTCTGATTAAATGAATGAATCTAGAATAGCGATTTCTAATTCTCATTTCCCACCATACCTTATTCTTCTAAGCTTTTCTAGCTACTTGAATGTCCAAGTCATAGCAGGTCCTGGGAAGGGGGAAACCTGTAGTTGGGATATTTTTCAGTTGAAGGGATTTTAAACCAATCCCATCTGCTCACCTTAGTGGAGTTCCAATAGTTAATTTTTTTTTTTTCATATACTGACATATAGTAAGTAATATGAGAGGCTAAAAGCCTTCAGCTTCCCCTGCTCTTCTCAGCCCTTGACTTTTCTGGATCCCCACGTGCCCTAAGAGATCCAGGAGAGCTATGCCCGGGTTATAAGCAGAGGGAAGGAACCACTTTCTACCCGATCCAAAAATACCTTCTCTAAGGCTAATAAAAACTTGGCTGCTACCCTAGGATTGATTTATCCCATAAATTCTATTCATGAATAAGTTTGTTGAAAAGTTTTCTTTTAATTAGTATGACTCTCTCTGAAAATATGCCCCAAAAGGAAGTAATCCTTCCATTCTTCAACAAGTATAGACATGGCCCCATCTGATCTCCCACCAGTTCTGGCAGCCAAATACTAAGAAATGTTTAGCTCTGCCATGGGATATATAGAATAAATTAAGTTTAGCAAGGGGGAAATCATAAAACAAGCCTTTAGGTCGAAAGACTCTGTGTACCTTGGCAGGGGGAATGTATGTGCTATGACAAATCCTATCCAATGTGCCAGAGAACTCAATCAAAACCAGCAGAAAATGTAGGACACAGGCCACTCAATAGCAGTCCCCTCGGGGAGATGGGGATAGAGGCCCCATACAGCTTTTCATCTGCCAAAATTCTCCATGATGGTGGAAGAAAGACAATGCTTAACACCCTACGTAAGAGGAGACGGGCATTTTAAAGTCAAGGCTGTGGGAAGCACAAAACATACATGAAACCCCTCAGGAAAGCTTTCTCCTTGAGGTCTTTTCCTCTGGGCTCCTGAACAGATGTGCTCTAGTAGGAGAAGAATGTGAAGTCATTGCAGGGCACGCTCTAGGCCAGGAACCTACCAGGTCTTAAAATATGGCTCCATTGGTCTTTCACTAGAAACTCCAATTTCCATGTCTGAGCCTGCTCTGCATTTGGATGGCCAAGTTCACCTGGGCCAAGGTAGACTCCAGCTAATCAGTTTCCAAGGCCCAGCCATGTCACCCACAGTAAGCGAGACTGACCCAGGCCTGACAAAGGAGGCAACGGAGAGTGCTGGTGAGTTACTTGCTTAATGAGTGGAGGTTTCTCAGGCCAATATTTTATATGAGGGACAGGCCACCTCACACTCTTATTACACTTTTTACCACTCTGTGGGGAAATTGACCAGGAACATCAGCTGATCTGTGGCTTAGAGAGAGGAACCTTTGTTTCCTCCTATAGGAAAAGGTCAAAGGTCAAGGGCATGAACTCTACTCCGGGCTGGAGAGGCTCGTGGAGATCCTGGACTATAACAGTTTGAGAGTAACAATGAGAATAACTGTCCTGAGGCAGCAGTTGCAACCCGATTAGAACAATTTCCATTCTGGCTTCTCTTCTTTGTAACCTGTTTCTCACGAGCCACTAACCGAGCCCACCTTTGAATGAGCTGGGCACATGCCTCTCTAGAACAAAAAAATACAGAGGTCATCCACCTATGATGCAAGTTTATCATTTCAGAAGGATAACTGACTTCGCTAACTAACTGTTGCCACAAGGGTGAAACACCAACTCTTCTAAAGCTAAAGTTGTTATTTTCGGTAGACACTTCCACTTCCCAGCTTTTAGTGGATTTGTAAGTTAAGTAACAGTCCCATGTGACAAGCTGCTTCCTTTAGTTATCATCACAGAGAGTCCACCAAGAACCAGGATCAAAGCTAGGTAGTCTATGAGGGATTTGTTGAGGGTTTTCTTTCTTGGCCAAGGGGACAGACTGGTTGTATGCATTTTAAACATTGTTCAGTTTCAAACCATGCCATCGCGAGTGCAACTTGGGAACTCAGGCACTCCCCCATCTATCTGGAGCAGATTCAAATGAGTTTCTGAGAGGAGTTTTGGCCTCCCACCAATCGCCTTCCCACTGGGAAGCCCAGAATAGGGCGGCTTTCCTGCCTGTTCTCACGGAGCTCCTTGGCAGTCACAAGAGGGTGCCAACCTACCCCCCAGCTCACCTATGGTCCAGGCAAATCCAGGAAGTACAATATTAAACACATAGCCATCCTCCTGAGGGAAACCACATTTAGGGAGGAATGCTTTTAGAATACTTATCCAGATACTCCAAAACATGTGCCTATTTTAGCAGGGAGCTAAACTTCATACTGACTACTCCCGGAAGCAGTTTTACTCAATTTCTCTTTGGTGGATTGCCATTAGAATCGATCGATCATTATCTTTAAAAAGTATACGCTTATAGTAAGATATTGTTGAAAGCATCTCCAAATAGACCAAACAAATTTCTCTACAACGGTTCCTGGAAGAAATGCTCAGGTTTTTCTTTTTTTTTTTTTTCTTTTTTTTTTTTTTTTCTTTCTTCCGCAAATTTTTTTTTTTTTTTCAAAACTTTTTTTTTTTTTTTTTTTTTTTTTTATTAAATTTATTGGGGTGACAATTGTTAGTAAAATTACATAGATTTCAGGTGTACAATTCTGTATTACATCATCTATAAATCCCATTGTGTGTTCATCACCCAGAGTCAGTTCTCCTTCCATCACCATATATTCGATCCCCCTTACCCTCATCTCGCACCCCCCACCCCCCGCCCCCCTTACCCTCTGGCAACCACTAAACTATTGTCTGTGTCTATGAGTTTCTGTTTCTCATTTGTTTGTCTTGTTCTTTTGTTGTTTTTGGTTTATATACCACATATCAGTGAAATCACATGGTTCTCTGCTTTTTCTGTCTGACTTGTTTTGCTCAGCATTACTCTCTCAAGATCCATCCATGTTGTCACAAATGTTCCTATATCATCTTTTCTTACAGCCGAATAGTATTCCATTGTGTATATATACCACAACTTCTTTATCCATTCATCTATCGAAGGACATTTTGGTTGTTTCCATGTCTTGGCCACCGTAAACAAAGCTGCAATGAACATTGGAGCACACGTGTCTTTATCTCTAAATGTTTTCAGATTTTTTGGGTAGATACCCAGAAGAGGGATTGCTGGGTCATATGGCAATTCTATTCGTAATTCTTTGAGAAACCTCCACACTGCCTTCCATAACGGCTGTACCAGTGTGCATTCCCACCAACAGTGTATGAGGGTTCCTTTTTCTCCACAGCCTCTCCAACATTTGTTGCTATTTGTCTTGTTGATGATAGCCATACAGGTTTTTCTTAAGCAGTTGGTTTTCTTTTATCTTACAGGCATGGAGAACTGTGGAACAGAGTTTCCCTTTTCTCACTGGCTGTTAGGAAGCTCATGCAAAATGTTATGTTCCCATGTAGCAGGGACACAGGTCACCATGGCATGCATTTTTCATCTCATGATAATTTTATTTTTCCTCCCCTTCCTTGGTTTTCTTATTTTCTTATACCTTTCATTTCCTCATTTGTTTTATTTTGCTTCACCTTTAATTTATTTTATCCTGCCACATTTAATGCTTTCTTATAACTCAAATCTTTTTTTTGAACATAGATTAGAATATGATGCATGTATCCTATTTCTAGAGGAAATTTCAGTGTCTTGATCTGAAATACTTTTTTTTAGACAGGTGAAATGAGTGTGAAACCCCTAGTATTAAAGCACATTCTAAAAGGCTAAGCATAAAAGCTCACTGAATCAATGTTTTCCACCTTCCCAAATACCACAAGGGCAGTCAAAATATGGCAGCGGGCAATGTTTTCCTAAGTGGAATTCCTCATTTATACCTGACGGAGATCACTGTTTAGGCGGTACAAGGATTCCCCGCTAACTAACTCTGAACCACACAGTGATCGAATGTAACTCCTTTTTCAATTTTCTTTTGGTCTTTCCAATTACTGTCGGGGGAAGGCCTTAGCTTGATGTCAGGGAATGATTAGCATTTCTCAAACACCTGCTCATCTCCGTTTTTAGTGATATAAATCTAAATTTTAAAAATAAGTATATTTAAAGAAAAATATGAAGTAAATGGTAATACAACTGGTATTCTGACATGACAAAACCACAATGACGGGAAGGACTGAGATATGGAAAATATCAGTGAAAACACTAACGCTTCCTTTTCTAGCCCATATCTAGCCAAGAGCAGGCAGTGATCAATTTTCAGAGTGTATTTATTCTCCTCTAACTACCGTGACATGATCAAAATGGACTTTATCCTCCAAGGAAGAACTGAAAAAATGATTTAATATCGGAAGGATCTGGTTCAAAGGCCAACCTACCTCCACTGTCTGGGAGAGTTTTCTTTACTAAGAGAACATCCACCACTCAAGAAAAAAACCAAGTCATTCCAGGAAATACTTCCAGATCCAGTTTCCTGTCCAGCAATAGTGTTAAGATTAACTCTTCTCAGTCTGCCCCCAAAACCACATTTAATGGAATCTATCAGATGTGTTTATCCACACACCAATAGCTCAAAGTTGTCATTTGGAAGTGGGATAAAAAGTCACTCCCTAAATTTGCCAAAAGAGTTAAAACCAGAAATACTGGAAGAGATTCCTACTAAGGTCATTTGGAGTTTAGGGGAATTTGGGGTTTGGGTTTTCTCCTAGTTTTAATTGCTTATAAAAGCTCTTTAATGTCAAAGAAAGAACAACAACAACAAATGTGAAAAGTTAACTTCCCCAAGACGTTTATTCCAAAGAAAAAATGTGTTCCCTGCAGCTCGGATGCAGGAGGGGATTAAAACTAGATAATATTATATGAAAAGGAAAGGGAAACCCAAATTACTCAAGCACAAAACAACAGCTGCACTCAAACGCCCGCCAGAGAAGCAACTTATCTGCTTTAGTCAAAATCTGTTTCACGGATCCCAGATCTGCTCTGGGAACACCGGAGTCAGTTCCACTCCCGTCAAAAGCAATTAAATGGACCATCGGAACCAAACTCAGACATCTTCATCCTGTTTGACAGGCCTGCACCTCAGGTCCTCCCAGTGACCCGTTAGCAATCCTCCCCCACGATGCTTTGCCTTTTCACAGATTACTAAGCAACTGACAAAACTAAGCAAATTAACAGACCGAGGCGAGCTGGGGAATGCTGCATTCCACTGTTTCTAAGCTGTTTCCTCTACTCATGGCTGACCCTGAGGACCAGCACCTCAGGTCATTCCTGATGTGCATGAAGGACAGGTCCTAATACCGACGGGTACCGGTTATTCTCACAATAAAAAAGATGGAAAGGACAAATCAGAAACTAATGAAAAGGGTTAACTTCTGGCAATAGAAGTGGGACTTCTCTCAGTAACAGTTTTGACATTGGAACCATGTAAATATTTTATGTATTAATAGTAAAATTATAAAATTAATAAGCATGAGGGAAAAAGCAAATCCTGAAGTTGAATATAAACAGAAACATAGGAACCTAACAATATGTAATAATTATTATAGTATCTGCACACAAAAAGTGAAGTCATTCAAGTGACATTGGGATACAGTTCTCTGGCCGTTCATCCTCACCTGGATATAGTCAAAGGACAAAGTGAACTACAAAGAAATCTTGAACTTTCCTTAAGTAGGTTTGTCGTTGGCCATGATACCAGTGTTGTAAATCTATAAACAAGGTTCTCACTGAGACAAGAGGGGCACAAATATGCAATGGGGAGAGTAAGAAAGTGTCCACTACGAGCTCAGGTTGTAAAAAAGCATTTCTATTTCTCAATTCTTTCCACTGAAGTGTCTGAGGCAATGACATCCTAGCAATGAGCACACTTGATGCCAGATCTTGGTTTCTAAATACCATTTCTCCACCAAAAGGAGCCAGGGTTTCTTAGCGAAATAGCTGATTCCAAGACCAGGGCAGGGAAAGGCTAAGCTGAGCCTGAACGTCTTGTTGTGTGTCAGAAAAGCAAAGAAATACTCAATTAGAACATTGAAGACATGTTACAAGGACCTGAGAACCATCTAGAAAAGGTTCCCATTTACTGAGTTTGGGATAACTGGAGCACTAAAAAGAATAATGAATTTAGTGGACTATAGCAATCAATTTTTTTAAAATACATGAGTCTGAAGTGATACGAAAAGGCAGGGGGCACAAGGGTCTCTTCTTTATAAAAAGAATGAAAGCTGATAAATGTAGAAGGAGTGACAGAATTTAAAGATCAACATTCTGCAATGACCAATGTAAAAACCCATTCAGGTAAGGATTGTCAATGTATCAATGGATGCTAAAGCCACTGGGTGACAAGTCATTGGGAACAGAATATTCCTATGGTCCTAAAGTATCATGCCACGTATGGCTCATTAATGATGAACAAGAAAATGCCTTTATAAGAGCGAGATCTGGCAGACATTCCCTTAACCAAACTTCCCTACACGTTTGTGTCCGCCCAAGTCCATATATTGAATGCTAACCCTTGTGTGAGGTCTTAAGAGACAGGGCCTTTGAGAGGTGATTAGATCATAAAAGTGGAGCCCCCGTGAATGGGATCAGTGTCCTTATAAAAGAGATACCAGGGAGCTCCCCGTCCTCTTAAGGTCAAATGAGGACACAGCGAGAAGACAGCCATCTATGAATCAGGAAGTAGGCTGTCTCCAGACACTGAATTTGCCAGAGCTTTGATCTAGGACTTCTCGGCCTCCAGACCTGTGAGAAATAAATGTTTGTTATTGACGCCACCCAGTCTACGGTATTTTTGTTACAGCAGCCCAAACAGACTAAGGCACGGATCACGGAAGAAAACTATTATGGGCCTCCTGGCGAGACACAATGGGAAGCATGCGTCACCTTTGCAGTATTCTTGACAAGAACGCTTGGCTTAAATCTAATCACGAGGTAACAATTAGACAAATTCAGACTGGAAAATTCTACAAATCAAATGACCTACACCCTTCATTATCATTGTTAAATTTCTTGGGTATGAGGATGGTATCATTATGATGAAGAGAACATCTCGTTCTTAGGAAATACAAACTAAAATGTTTAGGAGTGGAATATCATGATGGATACAACGTATTTTTGAATGGTTCAGGAAAAAAGCATATCCAACATTCTTCTCTATGTATAGATTTCTGTCAGAGGGTCTTAAAAATAAGCTTCCCCAACCAGCTCGTAGCAGCAGCAGCATCACGTCAGGAACTCAACGTAGCAAAATGTTTACAATTGGTACATTTAGCTGAGGTGTCCCTGGTGGGCATTTATCATATTATTTTTAACTTTTTGATAAGTTTGAAATGTCCCAACATAAAAGACTGGGAGTAGAGAGGGTAAGTCTTAACCCATTTCCTTCTCAGCAAATCTAAACGATGGTTCTTGAAATTGTTGGTTCTCGAGTGTACCAGAATGTTGGGGAATGCTAAGTTAGACTGATCCTGTTCTCGGTCCACATGCAAGGTGGGACTAACACACCGACCTCAAAGGTGTTAGCTCGGGGAGGGGGGCTGGCATATGAAGGAAATCCAACAGAGGCACAGCTCAGACTCTGCCGTCTGAACTGTTGCCCTTGTTCAGGCCTTTTCCCTGATAAACGTCAGCGAGACCCATGTGACTGTGAGGCTTTGGAAGAACTCATCTTTCATTTCTTCCCTCTCCAGACGATTCTCTGGTCCAACATCTCAGAACGCTTTTTGTTTTGGGTGCTTTTTTTTTTTAACCAGACTTTCACCCGGAGGTCATTTCCAAGCTAATTGTAATGGAAACCATAATTACCCCGCCCCTCACTCTGAGGCCCTTCTAATTAAAGGGCCTCCTTAAGGACTGTATTTGGCATTAAAGGAGCAAAGAGGATGAGGCACAATGAAGTGAACTGCTATGAAATCTTCTGAGAAATGTAGGTGACCAGGAGCTGTTCAGGCTCTCTCCTGCCCAGGGCAGGGCCAGATGCCCCAAAGCCTTCCCACTTTGCTAAATGATGGTGAGAAGTGAAGGATGTCGACACTGACAGGCTGATTCTGGCGTTTTGCCTCCTAAGTCTCTCCCAGACGCCAGGCTTCTGAGTCTCAGAACGAGAACATTACCTGGGTTTATGTAAAATCATGAATGGGACTAACCAGATCATCTTGCCCACAATGACTGAACACATGAGAAACCGCGGTCCCCAGGGGTCATTTATCTTGCCAATTGTTGCCTCACGCTCTGTAATGCAGTTGCTTACAGCCTCTGGATTAGGGAGCAGCAATATTTTTCTGGGAAGAGGAAACTACCAGCATTTTAAGCCGGTTGTCAGCAGCTGCAGCTTGACATTTTCTGTAGAGCAACCCCAGCTCCGTCCCCTACATGAAAGACCATGGCAACATCCACCAAAGTTCACAATGTACACAGCCTTTGGCCTAGCAATTTCGATTCTAGAAGTTTATCCTATGGATACACACGCATGTGCAAAATAAATGTATGTTCGAGAATGTTTGTCATAGCATTATTTGGAAAGAACAAAAGACTAGGGGAGGAATGAGCATTTAGAGAAGACTGGGGAAGTAAATTATGTTCTATCCATTCAATGGAATACAATGCTGGTATTTCAAAGATTGAAGTAGGTCAGCGTGTTCTGAAAGGGAAAGATAGTCAAGATACAGAATAAAATCATTTTTTTTGGTAAATAACAGACATTTCCCATGCACACATGCATGATTTATAAATGCATTGAGACGGATATATTATATATACTGGGGATGCCAAAAAAATGTACACATTTTAAGAGATGTTATCTATATATTACTTTTCTAAGTTGAATTGAATTACAGTAGCAATGTGTAGCATGCCGTTCGCTCAAAAGATGGCATTAATCAAGTGAATGCTAGCATCATTCGTTGCATTACAATTTTAATACAGTTTTTCCTTTCTTAAAATGTGTATCCATTTTTTTGGCACCCTCTGTATAATCATATTCCAGGAGGATGTATGGTTAGCGAGTTATACCTCTGTTATATCCTTTAGTACAGCTTTAGAAAAATTGAATTACACGTGCATGTAGTTCTGCTTTCAGAATTAAAGAAAAAAAAGGGAAGGCTTCCTCTTCTAGGAAAAGTTTTGGCAGCTTCAGAGGTCGTTCCACCTCAGACCAGGCCCTATCAAGTGAAGACTTTTTAACTGAATCAGCAATTACACTGCTGGATGTGAGCTAATCGAGTTTGCTATCTCAAAATGGATACTCTTAGTGAAACAAATGATTTGAACATGGGTCAGGGCAAGGCTAACATTCAAAAACTTCTTCGCTGCAAACCCTCAGCTGGTGCCAGGCTCAGTCTGGAGTCGGAATAGTTGAGTGGAAACATTTTACAGGAAAGAAAACTGATGCCAGCTTGGTCAGCACGTTCCCTTGGCTTCTCCAGGGAGTCCTTTCCAGTCCCTTCAATTGTGTTCAGGGTAGCGTTTGCACCACTAGAAAAGCACACTCTCCCTTTGCTGGAGGAAAAGTTTAGCAAAACTATGTAGCTACAAGAAGACACAAATGGCTTTTTCTCAAAGCCCGGGAGAACGGCAGTTTGCCCTTCTGGATAACCCCAAATTTGTGATTAATAAGAGAAAGACAGGCAGCTTAACGTGGGAGACTTAAAAGTCTAAACAAATGTATTCGCAGTCCATTAGCTTGCGAAGGATATGCAGAGCATGTCAAAATGGGAGGGAAGTTCCCAGGTGAGGGTTCTGCTTTCCATTCAAGACCCTCAGAGTTACAGGAACCAGAGCTCTCTCGAGGGGTCCAGAAGGGACATGAGTGAGGGACGGTGTGGGCGAAGCCCGTGGGGCGTCCTGTGTATCATCTCCTCGCTGGACCCTTGCAACAGCTCCAGAGTGGTCTCCCTGCCGCCATTCTTGAGACGACTTACCTCCATCTCCTACCCATCTGTGTCATGTTCCTAAAACACCTATTTAACACCACTTTCTGTTTAAAACCCTTCTGACACCTTCAAGAGGAAGTCTCGACTTCTTCCCCTGTAAGATGTTTTGCTCCTATGGCTCTTTCCAAGTGCCCACCTGTATACCTTATACTTCATTCACAACTACCTCAGAGTCCCCTGAAACCCGCCCCTCCCCCCCCCCCCCCCCCCCCCCCCCGTCCTTTCTCTGCATATCCTATTCGCTCTGTCTGAATTGCCCTTCCCTCTCCCATTGATCTGACTCCTCCTCTTTCTTTAAGACTTGATGAGATTCCCTGGGAAATCTCCCTGACCTCATCTCTCTCAAACCCTCGTCCAGCCAGCCGGGTGCAGAGCCCCTCATCTGTGTACGCAATGCCATCCCGTCACGCATCACAATTCTCTCCTACCCCCACCGACCCCCACGACCGCCCTCTGCCACGGTAGCCCCAGCATCACCCAGGCCTTGTGCCAGGTTCACCTCTGGCACACGTATGTAGGAGTAAATGAGCAGAGAAAGCAAATATCTAGTCAGGACAGAGAGGAAAAGATGCTCTCCTTTCATCTCAGAAACCACTGCCCAAGTGAAAGATGCAGAGCAACAGAGGCCCCCATCATCAGCTCTTCCCAGTGCCACTGGAAGGTCTTCCAGTGCCGCCTCCGACCTTCCAGAAGGGAGGCGGGGCCCAGGGGGCACCCCACCCTGGGCCGCAGGCCTGTATCAAGTCTGGCCCTTCTCATACAACTCAAGACTTGGGTGAACCCCACCCACCAACAGTTCCTTTCCTCGCATCTCTTTTCCTGTTTCATTATTTATTAACTTCCCACCACAAACCTGTTTCTCTTTAAAGGGCAGGCAGGCAAGACGCACACTGGGTCACACCAAAGGCCAGAGGCTTGAGGAGACGATCCAGAACTGACACTGGCGGCTGCTCCTGCAGCTCCCGACACCGACCCAGGAGTGTCCCAGCTTCCGACTCCCCAGGTACCAGCTCACGCTCTCTGGTCAGGAAGCTCTGGGCAGGCGGGGGGGGGGGGGGGGGGGGGGGCTGCCTGACACATCTCTGTTCTGATCCAACAGGGGCTTCGAACTTACTTAGGATCCAAGGTGGAGGGAGGTCTCTAAAGTACCTGAAATGGCCCTCAGCTGCAAACGGAACCTTCTACTTAAGGCGTTTCGGCAAAGTTCCTGTCCCTGTTCACTTCCATGTATTTTATCCCCTGAGTGTGATTTCTGCAGCATCTAAACCCAATACTTTAGGAAGACGCTATAAGAATAATTGGTGTATGGAGGTTTCCGTGGAAACACTTAGCTGCTTAGGTCCACCCATAAAGAAAAGACTCATCATTTCAAATACTCAGTTCTGTAAATTGCCTGAAGAAATGAGTGAAAAGGAAAGGAAAAAAGTGTTAAGTAGGTAAAATCTTGTCACTGTTTTTCATTTCCTCTACTCTTTTGCATTCCACGGACAATTGATTGCTAAGTCTTGCCAACTCTCCCTCCAGGGGTCTCTGGGAACCAGCTCCTCACCTTTTCTCTGCTCTCAGTGAAGGCCTGTCAACTTGTGTTGCCCCAGCCACTGTCAAAGGGGGCATGCCTCTGGGAAGGCCAGCTGGTCAGCAAGGAAGGGATGGGCCCTCCCTTGAATGCTGGCTTTAAACCAACCGTTCTCAACTAGGGCTCACTTTGCTTCCCAGGGGACATTTGGCAATGTCTGCAGCCATTGTGGGTTGTCACAAGTGGGAAGAGCAGGTGTTACTGGCGTGGACTCAGCAGAGGACAGGGACACTGTTAAATAGTCCACACTGCACAGGACGGCCCCGTCCCAACGAAAGATGACCTGGCACAAAGTGTCAACAGTGCAAAGGCTGAGAAGCCCGACTCTACACCCCTGCTGGAATTCTTTTGGTTGCCATTAGCTTCTGAATCATTTCCGAGTTCTCCAACACAGGAAGAGAGGTCACAGACTAGCAAAACGAAGGAAGAATTCGCTCAGCAAGGTGTTGGTTCGGCCATGTATTAGTAACTGGGGGAGCACATTGAATTTATTGTGTGATGTAGAAGGGTCAGGGGCAAGCTTTAACAGTCTCACGTTTATAATTTGGTAAGAGTTAGGAGGTCTAAGGAACAGCACAGAATAGGAAGGGCCAGGTTGCATGAGAAATCCTATCCCCATGGTCCTTCCTTCTGAGCAAATAGCTTGAAATCACCTACAGGTTTGGAGCCACCGTGTTTCCCCGAAAATCAGACTGGGTCTTATATTAATTGTTGCCCCAAAAGATGCATTAGGGCTTGTGTTCAGGGGATGTGATCCCGAAAAATCATGCTAGGGCTTATTTTCCGGTTAGGTCTGATTTTCAGGGAAACCCGGTATATGCGTTGATTGTAAGCATGGTGACCTTCACGGCTCTAATTCTGGGGCCACGTCTGTAACTACCATGGACCAATGGACCATGGGCCTCTCAGGATCCCACAGCTCCGATGTTAAAGACTAGTCTAGTACGATCACCTCAATGGTGAGACAACAATCTAGTACTAACATCACTGAAAGGGAAGTTTGTAAATCACTCATTTTCAAATATAAATCAGAACACATGCACTTGTTTTTGATAAGCTTTCTGAGTGGAAAAAGTTGAAGGACACCAACTAACCGGGAATTACATGTTTCATCCATCCCCGATCTAGTTATGCTACATTCATGGTGAACATTTTAGGAGTCACTTCCAGGTTTGTAAAACGCTTTTACGAACATGTCACCAGGCATCGGCGGAACTACATGGGGGTGGGGGTATGGGGGAGGAATTGCCAAAATTTGGACCTGCCCACAGAAGTATGTTATGCACGAAACTTCATAAACCATGTGTGCTGTGGCAAAAAATGAAAAATAAAAATGTGGAGGGCTGTGGTTCTAATACAGAACACAAAAGGCCTGCAGTAATACCAGCTGTAAATGGAACAACCTGGGACGAAATGAAGAGTTTCAGTATCAAGTCCCAATCTTTCAGCTAAGCTGCCAAATACTCACAGGCCAGGACACTGAACCACATCATTGAGAGAGAGAGAGAGAGAGAGAGAGAGAGAGAGAGAGAATATGAGTGTAGGCATGCAAGTACCTGTGATGGTTAATCTGATGTGTCAACTAGACTGGGCCACAGGGTGCCCAAATATTTCGTTCAACATTATGCTGGGTGTGTCTATGAGGGTGTTTCTGGGAAAGATTAACTGGTGAATTGGCAGACTAAGTAAAGCAAAGTGCCCTCCCCAATGTGGGTAAGCTTTAAGCAATCTGTTGAAGGCCTGAATAGAGAAAGAAAGCTGAACAAGGGAGAATTTGCTCTCTTGTCTTTGAGCTAGGACATTGGTCTTCTGCTTTTGAACTTGGACTTAGACTGGAAGTTACACCGTCGACTCTCCTGAACTTCCAGTTTGCCAACTGCAGATCTTGGAACTTCTCAGCCTCCATAACTCCATGAACCAAATCCTTATTATAAATCTCTTCATATATTGGAGGAAGTAAAGTTCTAGACGCTTTGTTCATATTAATGATAATAATAGCCAATGAGTGTGTAGAAAATTGCCTCCTTTTATCAAAGATAAAACAAATCCTCCCACAGTTGATTAAGGAAAAATGTTTAAACCTGCATTTAACCCATCTCTCTGAAGGGGAATCCGGGGAGTTCGTTTATTACGTAGGACAACAAAAGAGGGAGGGGAGAAAAAGCAGCAAATTGGGGCCTGGGGAGGATGAACACATCTCAGCTTCTTTTAATTCTCCAACACTCAGTCCTAAAACAGAACCCTGTTCTTCTCCTGCATGCGTTCTCTACTCTCAAGCACAACCCCTTTATCCCAAAGGCAATCAGTCATTACTGCACAGAAAGAAGTCCTGCCCGAGAACTAGAATCCGCTCCAGACGAATAAATACATTAGCTGGAACACAAGACAAAAATGACGAGAGAAAAGAGTAACTCTGAAATCAAAATAATATGAGCTGCCATTGGTTGAGCATTTACTCTGCGGCAAGAACAATTTCTGGGGTTTAGACTTTGTGCAACACACATATTAGCTATTCTTATTATTTAATCTTGTTGCAAGTTAGAGCAAGTGAAAAGGAAAGAAGGAGACATCTGAGCTGCTTTTTGAAGAATGAACTGGATTTTATCAGGCGGAATGAGGTAAGGCACCCAGGACAGAATGAGAGGCAGGGTAGAGCCCAGTACACGTGGGAACCGCACATGTCTCAATATCATGGAATACAAAGCCCTGGACGCTGTTCAGGAGGGCAGGGGAACAATGGCGGATGGTGAGCCTAGAGCCATTGGGCTGACAAGTATGACTGTAACTCATGTCATTGCTGAAACAAACTATTGGAAATAAGGCCAGACCTAGCAAACCTGGGCTACACACTGGGGACGTAGTCTGGAAGGGGAGACAGACAAGTAGAGAACTAACTATAATACAGGTGATAGATGCCATAAGAGATCTGCAGAGCAAAGCGGTCACTGCCCAGGGGAGGGAAGGTTTCTTAGAGCAGGTGACATCTGATGGGACAATGTATACAGCTTACTTGTGAGTACAACTTTACCAGACAGAAGGGGAGGGCATGTCTGGTGAAGGAACCAGCAAAGGTGGGACAGTGGGTGGTGGTTTGGGGACATTCAGAGTGGATCAATGTGGTAGGGTGTAGTGCCCAGGTGAGTGCAGGAAACAATGACAGAAAGCCAGGTGAAGGTGGGTGGCGGAGGCCTTGTAGTCCATGCCAAGGAGTGTGGGACTTAATTCATCAGCAGTGAATGTTTGTATGTAGGGCAGTGACAAACAACTGGTGGCGTGGAAAGGTCGTCCTGGGAGCTGTGTAGAGAGGGTGAGACTAGAGGTCGTTGGACAAGTTAAGGGACAGCTGGACCAATTGCACTGGGATCAAATGAGATTCAGAGAAGAGGGGAATGAGTTGAGAAATGCCAAGGTTCGTAGCTTGGGTAAATGCGTCAGTATGACACTGCTATCGGAGTTAACCAGAGCCTAAAAAAGCAGGTAAACCTGTTAAAAGCTCCAATATTTGTTGGATGGATGGATGGATGGATGGATGGATGGATGGATGGATGGATGGATGGATGGAGAAGGAAGCAGAAGGAGAGAACAAAGGGGAAGAAAAACTGGTAGAGTTTGGAGGAGTTTGGTTTTGGACGCATGGAACTTGAGGTCTCTCCTGCAATTAGGTAAGAAAGGACACACTGGCTGGCTGATGACTGGAGACGTCCAACATGAAACTACAGTTTGCTGACTTCACCTTTCCCCATCTTGGGAGGTCACGTCTCACAGAGAAAAGAGCTAACGGGGAGGAGCTTTCTGCGATGGTCTCCTTTTGGCTTCAAGCAGGGGGCAGCAAAAAGGACGTTTCAGAAGAACTTGGCTAAGTGTGTGTGTTTCAAGCCAAAGGTCTCTAGAAGCTTTTCTCACAGGTATGGAATTCCACTACACTGCCCATTGTGGTGAACAATTGTTTGTCTAAGAATAAAGTGACAAGGGGCGGCCGGAAGGCTCAGTTGGTTAGAGCACGAGCTCTGAACAATAGGGTTGCTGGTTCGATTCCCACATGGGCCAGTGAGCTGCACCCTCCACAACTAGACTGAAGACAACAACGAGCTGCTGCTGAGCTTCCAGAGGGGAGGCTGGATGGCTCAGTGGGTTAGAGCGTGAGCTTTCAACAACAAGGTTGCTGGTTCAATTCCCGAATGGGATGGTGGGCTGTGCCCCCTGCAACTAAAGATTGAAAATGGCGACTGGACTTGGAGCTGAGCTGCGCCCTCCACAAACAGATTGAAGGATAATGACTGGGAGCTATTGGCCCCTGGAGAAACACACTGTTCCCCAATAGTCCCCAATTTAAAAAAAAGTGACAAAATGAACAAAATGACACTGAGACCAATTCATCTTTCAAGTAGAATCTCTGAGCTCTGTTTTGTTTGGTTAAGAATGGAAATTCCAGTTTTATTCCAAGCAAAGCTTCTGATGCACCAAATTCAAAGATGAGGTTTCAACAAGAATTAAAAACAAAACAAAAAAACCATGCAATCAATAGTAAGATCACAGTGATTTTTTTAAAAATCATTATTGGGGAGTGGAGGGGATGGTCTTATCCTCATTTAGGGCGTAATTCCTAATCCTGGTCTCTAATGACAACACATGGCCTTGAATGAATCATTCTCCATTTTTATGGTGGTGGTGGGAGGAGGGGTGGTATGATATTTCTATATTTCCACATATGTAAAAGGAAATAATTTAATTAAATTGCTGGATTAACTACCAGGGCTGAGGTTTACGATAAGATTGTGATTAGGGGCACATAAAAGAAGAAAATGTCTTAATAAGTGCTTCTTTGCTGCCCGTTTCAGACTTTCTTAGTAAACTAATAAATTATACTTTTCCTGGAGAGAAAAATCTTGGAAATGACCCATTTCCCCAACAGGAGAGCATTTCCTGTAATTCACATGTGGTAGAGTTAAAAAGATCGCGTGAACCTAGCTCGCAGATAGGTCAGGGAGAAAATTCAAAGTAAGTGTTTATTTTTCTGATCAAACACAAACAGATCCAAATAGAGAGGCCACAGAAAAGCCACAGAGTCTTCCAAAAGGCCCTGCGTGGGCACACCCAGACTTCTAATGGGAGGAAGAAGCAGGGAAAAGAGGAAAAGGGGCTCTCTCTGCCCCAGGGGAGCAGAGCTAGGGAACTGTTGGTCAAATTCTTTACACTTTTTTAGGAAAAGAGCATCCTTTCGGCCAAAAGAATAAGCTGATTGTGAAAGACAGCTCCTTCTAACCGGAAACTAAATAGGGCATTTGGTCTGACGATAGGATAAGGCTATCTGAAATGAGGCCCTCCTCCGCAAATCCCAGTCTGGGCCAGAGCTCCAAGACGCTGATCAGATCAGGGTCCGGTGGCTGAAATACGTCAGTGTAAATTTCTCCCTCCCTTTCGGCGTCCTCTGTGCTAGGGTAGCATGAGTCCTGGCCACTGCTCAGTGAGTGCACACCCTACGTGATCAGAAAGTGTTATGGACCACCGTGTTTCCCCGAAAATAAGACCTAGCCAGACCATCAGCTCTAATGCATCTTTTGGAGCAAAAATTAATATAAGACCCGGTAGTATATTAATTATATTATACCCGGTCTTACATTATAGTAAAATAAGACTGGGTCAGCATTAGAGCTGATTGTCCGGCTAGGTCTTATTTTAGGGGAAACATGGTATAAGAAGCTAGAACACAGAGCAATCAGCTAAAGTCTGAATGGTTGTGGAATGTCTTCCTGGGGAAAGTAAGGTTGAAAATTGGTCTGAAAAGCGAAAAGGAGCCCTAAACAGGAAAGGCAGGACAAACAAAAACAGAAGGTGAAAGAAAAACTGAGGATGAAAGAAAGCCTCAGGGTGGTGAAAGATTTCTTCTCGTGACGCAAAAGCATCAACCTAAAATGAAAAGTCTAACAAATTTGACTCATTTTAAGATTAATAGATAATTCTGTTTATATAAAGCTCCCAAAGAGGCAAAAGTAACCCACAGTGTTTAGGTAAGCACACTTAGGTGGAAAATTCTTGAAAGAGGCACGGAAGTAATTGCCATAAAAATCAGGGCAATGGTTCCCTTTTGAAGGAGAGCAGAGGGTTGATTGTGTCAGCGAAGGAACACACAGGAGTCTGGTCTATTTCTTGATTTAGATAATGGTTACGTGGGAGTTCACTTTATAATAAGGCATTAACTTGTAATTTATGTCTTAGGCACTTTTCTGGAAGTATATTATACTGGACATAAACGTTTCAGGGGAAAAAGAGTGAAGGGGAAGCAGACAGCTGGACTGACAGAACACGGGAGTGTGCCCTGAGAACACGTGACCGGAAAGAGCCTCCATGCAGGTTCCAGAAGAGCCAGTCAGGATAAAAGGGAGCAAGCTTATCTTCTGTCCATGATGATCAAAATGCAGACAAA
This sequence comes from Rhinolophus sinicus, assembly GCF_057876585.1. Lineage (NCBI taxonomy): Eukaryota > Metazoa > Chordata > Mammalia > Chiroptera > Rhinolophidae > Rhinolophus > Rhinolophus sinicus. The sequence continues at coordinate 19,593,372 of NC_142512.1, forward strand.
GGTCATTCAAACAAACTATAAAAAACAAAGCATTATTATGGAATTTTTATTAACTTTTAAGATGTAATAATGGTATTTGGTTTGTGTGTGTGTGTGTGTGTTTAGAGAGTCCTTATCTTTCAGAAGTACATACCAAAAAACATTTATGATGGAAAAAATAGGCCGGGGAGGAGGAGTTAGGGTGGAGAAGTACAGATGAAACACGACTGGCCTGTGAACCCCTGAGGCGCGTGACGGAGACATGAGCGTTCCTTAGAATATTCTCTCTACTGTGAAACTTGAAGTTTGGAATTTACCATCTTTTTTAAAAATAAAGCAAAGGAACATTATATTGGAAAGACTGTAATACTGGTTGTTCAATAGCTGGGAAGGACTCCCTGGCACCACAAATGAACATATTTCTTAACATACAGAGTCTCTCAGACGCCTGCGTGGGCACGGCTCAGCTCCCGTCGCCATCTAGACCCAGAGTCACCAACAATGCTCCACACCATCTTTCAACAATAGAAATAGTTACAAGAACTAAAGCACCTTTCCGCTTATCGTTTCCTGAAAATGCCTCTGATGCTTAGGACCTCAGAATGGGATGAACCGAGTGAAAATGAAACCAAATATTTATGCAAATATATATTTGACAAAGGATTCCTAGCCAGACGATACAAAGAACTCTTACAAATCAACAACAGGAAGATGAGGGGGAGGTGAGGGTAAGGGGGATCGAATATATGGTGATGGAAGAACTGACTCTGGGTGATGAACATACAATGGGATTTATAGATGATGTAATACAGAATTGTACACCTGAAATCTATGTAATTTGACTAACCATTGTCACCCCAATAAATTTAATTTAAAAAAAAAAAAAAAAAAAGCAAAAAAAAAAAAAAAAAACAACAGGAAGATGAACAACCCAATAAAAAACAGGCAAAAGATCTGAACAGACACTTCAAAAAGATGGATAGGCCAGTAAGTATGGAAACGTGTTCAACATCATTAGTCACCGGGAAAAGACAAATTAAACCCACTTGGCACACACTAAAAGAAGGAAAAATAAAGATCAACACCACCAAATGCTGGTGAGTAGTTGGGACACCAGAACATTGCTGGTGGGAGTACAAAATGGTACAACCCTGTGAAGAATTGTTATGAAGGTAAATACACATTTACCCCATCACCCTATAATTCTTCTCATGGGTATTTCCCCAACGGAAATGAAAAACAAAAAAATTTGTACAAGAATGTTTATAGCAGCCTTCCCCTACCCTAAGCTGGAAACAATTCACACCTCCATCAACAGAAGAAAGGAGAAATTCTAACATGTTCATTCAATGGACTAGTTCTCAGCAATATCAAAGAACAAACTATTAATACATGCAACGATATTGATGAACCTTATAGCCATTAATTGCAAATGCACGATTCCATTTATATGAAGTTCTAGAACAGATAAAAGTAAATTACAGTGAGTGAAAACTATAAGTGATGTGGGGGGAGAGGGGGAATGGTTGACCGAAAGGCACCTGATGGAACTTTCTAGGGAGATGGGAGTGTTCTATGTCTCATTTTGAATGATATTTATGTAACAGTTGTCCAAACACACTGAACTGAATGCGTAAGATTTGTGCATTTTATTGTATTAAATTATACCCCGCCCCTCAAAAAAAAAAAACTTATGCCAGAAAGAAAAAAATTGTTCTTCCATCTAGGGGTAGATAATGGAGAATTCCAGAGTGAACACGTGGTAACTGCCAACTGGGCATGTTCACCTTTTCCTGAGTGATCGCCCCCCGCCTCGCCCTCCCCAACACATCTCCTTTCTCAGCTGTTTTTACCTGTCTCAGTGAATGGCTCCAACCATCCTCTACCCAAGCCAGAAAACTGGGAGTGTTCCACACTCTTCTATCTTCCTTACTTCTACTCAGTCACTTCCAAGATAGCTCCTGAATCCAACCCTCCATCCCAACTTCCTCAGCTGGAGTTTGGATTCAGATTACTGACAATTAAGTTCACGAACTCATCCTAGAAAAAGTGCTGCATACCTCATTGCTGAATATCACTGCGGTCATCTTCAAAGTACTCCCCTAGGGAAGCTATGGACCCATGACGACGCTTAGTCCACCCTTCAAAGCAATTTTGGAACTCTTTCTGGAATGGCCATCAGAGCTGTTGTTGTCGTATTACCCTTGATGTCCTGAATGTCATCAAAATGTTTTCCTTTCAACATGTCCTTTATCTTTGGGTAAAGAAAGAAGTCATCGGGGGCCAGGGAGGGTGTTCCAATACAGTTACTTGTTTACTGGCTAAAAACTCCCCCATAGACAGTGCCGGGTGAGCTGGTGCATTGTCGTGATGCAAGAGCCATGAATTGTTGGCAAAAAGTTCAGGTTGTCTAACTTTTTCACACAGACGTTTCAGCTTCCAAATAGTAAACTTGGTTAATTGTCCAACTGGTACAAATTCGTAATGAATAATCCCTCTGATATTAAAAAAAAAAAGTTAGGAACATGGTTGCAACAAGTTTATGAACTTAATTGTCACACCTCCTAGATCTGCCTCCAGACCACCACCAGTCTAGCTCCATAATCTGTCCTTATCCAAAAACAAAAGCCTCTGCTTAACACCCTCCCATCGCTCTCAATCACCCTGAGGATAAAGACCATTAAAGACCAAACTATTTATTTAGCAAGGCCAGCAAAGTCAGTTCTCTCAGTGCCTCCAGCAGCCCTGCTTTAGCTGTTACAGCTGCCTAATGCACCCTCCTGCTACTTCCCCCTCGTGGCGCCTCTTCCTCCCCTTTTCATACTTGTCTATTCTTCCTTAAGACTTAGATCAAGCATCATCTATTCTTACAAGTCTCTCTTCTATGTCTCCCTCCTCTGCCCTCTGCCTCCAGGCATCCTAACACTGGTATGGGGCGTATATGCTTATAAGATGGCTTCAGATGACGGGACCAGGCACCCAGTACCAACACTTCACATATATTAGCTCATTTAATAGCAATTATCACTTAGCGTAGTAATGATTGGTTTTCTGTTCTGAATAACCGGACTCAACTGCACATAGGAGCGATTTTCTTCCACTTTTCAGGCACTAAGAAAATATAGGTGCTAGCTTAACTATTTGCTGAATGAATGTCACACAGGTGAGGGCACAAAATGGTTTGTAGTTCATATTTTCATTTTGTACAATTTTAACGAGCCAAGTGAACACTTAGAACAGACGAGACACCCAGGTTTTTTACCTGGCATGCTATGGCAAAACGCAGCTGCACACAAAGTATTTCCCAGGGACAAGTCACTCACCACACCCAATCCTCAGGTATCCCAGCGGCCTTACTCCCTTCTCAAACCACAAGATCCTTACAGCCACCTCTATAAAGTGTCTACTGTATACCTTGCATTGTCCTGGCCTCTCACACACAGAGTGGTATTCAGTCCCCGGGACAACCCGGAAAGATGGCCATCATTATCGTCCCCATGTCTCTATATGAGAAAATGAGGTTCGGTGAGGTTAAGGAACTTTGTTTAAGGAACCAGAGCCATGGAAGGGTCCTCAGTAGAAGAGAAAGAAAAAGCAGCTCTAATGCCAAAAACCTACCATCTTCCCACTCGCCACAGTGCTGCCCAAGAAGACAGAATGACAAACCTCTTTACTGCTTTGAGATGCTGTTTTCTGTATAAATGCATAGTCACTTTTAATAGAATGAGAAACCAAGACTCACGGTGACTGTGGCCTTGCCATGGCCACTGAAAGAGGGACGACTGGAGGGGAGCAGCGTGGGGTCTGCACGGCTGGGCAGCTGCCAAACCACTAAACAGCAGGCCCTCCTCCCTGCTCACCCCACATGCCACACCTCTGCCTGCTTAAACCCACCCTGTGGCGGAGAGTTATAGTCAAGAATGGGGCTTAATGCTTAGAACGTCTAGAGAAATGAGCACAATATGTTTACAGTCTCTAATGGCTCTGGAGTCAAATAGCAAAAATCTTTCAAGCCAAACCCCTAGTAGGTGAAGACAGCAGCGCTGAGAAGAACATGGGTACAGGAATATTGCCCGAAGGGACAGGTGATGTGTCGGGGTCCATTCTGAGAGGAGAAGCTGCAATACATGAGAATCTAGAAGACCCTCGTGGGAAGCTGTGCTTAAGGTGAGGCTGACTCATCAACAGCTGAGGATGTGAGAAGGCCATCAGCTCGCAACCTCCCAAGAGGTGAGAAAAAGCAGCAAACTGCTCCGAGCGCTGTAATTACATGGAGAACAGAGCCTGCAGAGCCCAAGAGAATGTGAGGAAAGTGAGTTAGTTGCACTTTGCCTGGCCATGTGTGACCACAGGACGGAAGCCCACAGGCTCCCCAAGGACCGGGCTATGGGGCACTAGGAGACAATGGAGGGTGGGTGGTCCCATCTCTCCTGATGAAGGCTGGGGTGACAGAAAGATCTATAAGCAACCGATCCAGCCTCTTCCTTCTCCCTTGTGTCTGGGACATAATTCACAGAATATGAAACTTCCCATTTTTAAATGGGAAAAAAAAAAGGGACTAGTTTTCTATTTTTCCTTCCATTCCTTCTTTCTTCATACCAACATGTGCAAGAACCACGCCAAGGAGACCCGGAAGGTGAAGACCGGGGGAAGAAGAGAGCTGATTTGGACGGAGACATGTGACTCACTGAGTCTTAGTTTCTCAGACACGGAAGCACCCTGTTCACAGGCGAGGCCTCTCCTTTGCTCCCCTTTCCCCCCCCTGAGCTCCCCAGCAGAAGCTGCTCCTGGCTGTTGTAAAAGTAGCCTTTGTTCCTGGAGTTCAACCAGCATGGGCTTCAAATTTCCATTACGGCCACAGGTCTAAACTCCTCCTCCACCACCTTCCTGACCTCGGGCTAAAGAAAGAAAAAAGGCTGGCTCTAAATATCCCCAGCTAAGAAACTCAAACCTCCTCTCAAGAGAGATCACCTATGGAGAAACCCTCCAGAATTCTCTCCCGAAAGCAGGTATGACCCTGGAAGAATCAGAAATTGCCGCAAAGATGAGCACCGAGGAAAGCTCACGTAGTGAAGGTTTCAGGGGTAACTGTCCCAGAGTTCGAAGTACAGAAACGGGGACAACAAGACCACAGACCTCGGTCTAATTGGTGGGATGAGCACATCTAAAAAAAGATTCGGGGGCACTACGGATGGTGATGTGGGGTGTGGGCAGCAAAGAGCAGAGAAAATCAGGGTTCCTAAAAGCAAGTTCTGGGAGTATGAGATTCAGTGGACACGGCAGCTGGGGACAGGCTCTCCATCGCCTGCCTCTCCGACAAACCTTCTAGTTCCTAATTTGGTTTCTAGGTCCCCAGAGAACGGGAAGATCTAGTGTCATGGATGGAGAATACAAACGAGATACCCCTGTGAATTACTACACTAGTCTGAGCTGATGGCTGACCCCAAGTATCTCACCAACCTCTGAATGTCCTGGTAAAACATGTTTCTAGAATGTGAACGAACAGTTATCAGGCAGCTGTATCCCCATCACCAATCTAGAACCTAAGGAACCAGAGATCAAAACCATGGTTTCCTTCCTCTCACATCTGATTAGTCCACGCCAATAAGGTGAGCTGACCTCACTTTGGTAACAGTCACCCACTGCTTGCAGGGCTACCCACCTTCCCGCACTTGTTAGTTCTATAGACACAGTGTAAATGAAGTATTAAAGCCCACTTATTATTATTATTTTCCCCCCAGATATACAGCTGAGGACACGAGAGAATGACTGAGGTATGCACGAAAGACCAATCTGGCTGAGTGCATCGTCCGGCAAGAGCAGTTAGGGGTAAGAGGACGTCTAAGACGAAGCCGTTCTGAGCCAGGTCTCCTGGGTGGCGTGAACTGGCACAAGGGAGCGATCCAGGAAAGGTGCCTTGTCAGGATGACAGGTCCTGTAAGGACCAGGCAAGGCTTAGCTGGGACGGTAGCAACAGGATGTACATGTGTGAGCAGGAGGTCGGCGCTGCCAAAGGCTGTGGTCTCCGCGGTCCATCCTCCCACCTCCAGGCCTCCATTTCTCCTGTTCAGCTTCTCAGCCAGGAAACGTCTCTGGAATGAAACGGCCTTGTCTTTTTTTTTTTTTTGCACATGCCCCATTCTGAAGAAAGGCTCTACGCCCACCTGGGGACTGCGCCACTTGCTTTTGATGTCCCTCAGGAAATTTTAAACAAAGGCTCCAAATACAGCTCAAAACCCCGGGCTGGGAACCACACAAAAGGCAAAAGGAGGCGGCTGCAAGGAGGGCAGCCCATCAGAAGTGAAAGGCTCTGCAGTCAGCACCCATCACACTCTGATCCTAGGGCTGGATTTCTCAATCAAAGACACTCCAGGGTCCCAAGTGTAAGGCAGACCGGATTCCTGTCAGGAAACTATGCAGGGGTACGTTCTTGTACAGACTCTCGCCAACATTATTCTTGGCTCTGCTCACATTGCTTTGGCTTTTAAAAAATCAATAAATTAAGCAAGCGGAAGGTCTCCTCACATCCAGCCTGGACGAAAGGGTTTTGCCTGTACCACGCCAAAAGATATTTAGTCCAAGAAGATACATTCTGCTGGATACCTGACAAACTTTCATAGGATTTTTTTGCGTTGGGAGGGCCAGCAGTGCACAGGAGGCTTTGGTACATGAGAATCAAGGTTGCTAAGCTACCAGAAGTCACTGTGGTGAGGGGACACCCAGGGATTGGTGGCAGAGCCAAAAAAACATCAGCAGGAGAAAGGGAAGAGGGGACAGGAAATAAAGTCCCAAGGACACAGTGACTTTTTAGGCTCTTCAGGCAAAGTGCTGGGTCCTAAAAGTTTCAGTTCTAGAAAGTGAATCAAAATCTTTCCAGTGACCTGGACACGATAGGGCATGAAGAAGGTATAGAAATAACAGCTCTTCCTCCCTGGATGCTTTGGATCCTGACCTAAATCAAGAAGGAAGAATGCCTTGATCTCATTCTATTATTTATTCTAACCTTCCTGCTTGACAACCTGGTCACAACAAACTTTTATCTAGTAGGAGCTCAGCAGATACTTGTCAGGGGACTGGCCAGTCCTCTCCCAGGCAAGAGACCACAGTGGTGATGGACAGGGAAGGGGGAGGGGTACGCAGTTCTGCAGTAACCAGGGCAGTGTGTGTGACGCAGAGTGTGCTGCAGGAAGCTGTCACTCAGATGCTCTTGTCACCAAAGTAAACTAGAATACGTTCTACTGCACCACCTATTTGGAGAGTCGCCAAATCCAGGCATTCTCAGTCCTGTATTCCTCCCAAGTGAAGAGGCCAAGAAAAGAATCCGTTTTATTTGTCAGAACTAGCCATAAGGTAAACAAATACAAAGGAAGTGTGTGCTCGCCAATTAAACAGAAATGCGGGCTCCGGGCGGCTCCATGACCCAGGTTTTCCATCCACTTGATGTAAGTCAGCCCCATGACGGAGATGGCCTCTTTGGCTTTGGGGGAAAAAAGAGAAAGGCTTTCCATGTGTTTCTAAAGCCTACTCACTACCTCTTTTTTTCCTAAGAAAGAGCAAAAATTCCATTTAACCCAATTCCCATTCAATGGAAAGGAAGGATGCAGAGCGGAAAGAACTCAGGCTCTGGTGTCACAGAGGCCTGGGTTTGAACTTGATTCCTTGTTCCATTACAACTGACAACTCAGGAAGACCAGAGCAAGTATGCTGAGCCTCAGTTCCCTCATTTGTAAAACTGGGATGTCTGTAACTATTACACAGGTTGCTAAGACAACTATATAGAAGAGAGAATCCAGGTCCAAGAAAACGCCTGGTACACAGCGTTTGCTCAGTAAGTGTCCCTTTGCCTGCAACGTGGGTTCATACTACACGTGAGGAATGCAGTGCAGGTACCACAGTAGGTGCGGAAAAGAACTGGAGACTGGGCTTAAGGAGCTGTTAATGGAAAGAAGAAAAAAGAATAATCCACATCTTAGAACAGGGCCGGTGAAAGTTCAGCCAGATCAAAAAAGACTTCAAAACACCAGGCTGCCCCGAGATCTTCAGACCAATGCTATTATCAATCACAATGAAAAAAACACAGCTGGGATGTCAGAGGACTTTTTGGATACATTGGAATTGACACAAACACTGACTGATCCACTCAAAATTCCAGACTCAAAACAAAACAAAACAAAAAACAGAAAAAAAACAAGAACCAGAAAGTTGGGAGCTTTTCTAAGTCTTAGGCACAAAGAGAAAGCACCACATAGCCTGTGGTTAAAGGTTTGACTCCAGTCAGGACACAGGTTCGAATCTCAGCTCCGCGTTTTCTTGGACCTGGATTCTCTCTTCTATATAGTTGTCTTAGCAACCTATGTAATAGTTACAGACATCCCTGTTTTACAAATGAGGGAACTGAGGCTCAGCATACCCACCAGCTGTGTGACCCTTGGCTTCTTGGAGGATTCAGTGACATGGCAAGGCATTAAGCCCAGTCCCTGCTCATGTTAAACGCTTCATAAATGGTAAAGTTACTGTTGCTGCAACATACTGAAAGGTCTGAGTCCTGAAACCTGGAGTGATTCTGCAATTCAAGTCAAAATCCAGACTGTAGGAAGGTAGAGAGAAATGATACACGCAGAGAGAGTAATCCTTGGGGGTTGCAGAGTACAAAATGGGTATGGAGCCTGGGTTTCAAGTTTAAGGCCATGGATACTTCAGAGCCCACAGATACCTCTTGTACTTCAGAGTGAGGAACAAAGCACCAGAATGCTTTGTTTTCACTCTCCTGGGACTTGTCCTACAAAATGTACCCCCACTTGCAAGGACCATGCAGAAGGCGGCCAGTTCATGATCTTTACCATTCGTCAAAAGAAAAACGCCCCAAACCCAAAGGCCCAAACTTACTAAGACATTAAATTCAAAACAACACAAGTCGGCACCTCATGTGTCATGGATCTTAATTAAACAGTGTCAAAAAGGCAAATGTGAACTCAGGGTCTGGACCTACTTATTACGAAATAAACTTGATTAAGAACAAATCCCTTTCAAGAAAAGAACCCAGTACATCAAATGCTGTTCTCAATTAGCCCTTTTCCTCTGAACGTCACAAAGTACCAGCAGGTGGGAGATAATTAAAGTCTTAATAAAACTTGTTTTACATGCCTCAGTTGGAACCTTTTTGTTCTGCAAAGCTTCTCCCTCTCCAGCCCCAAGATGTGCCCACAAAGGAAGATATTTTTCAAAAGATCCTATTTCTTGTGACATGTGAGATTTCATGACTTCAGAAAGCTGAAGGTGGAGGAGCTAAATTATGAAAAGGAATGATTTCTCTTTATCCGTATTTATATTCTAGGAGGGAGTGAGTTTGGTTTGGGGATTGCCCTCCCACGTCTATCAGGAATAAAGCCCTTGCTCCCCCATTCGGTAAGATTTATGGAGCAACAAGAAGTCTGCAAGACTGAGACCAGCGGCACCACCCACTTCATGAGTGGGGGCCCTCCATGTGTACAAGCTGCCGGCTTTTACAAAGCTTGTATTCTTCCCTTATAAATCTCTCGTCTTGAGAAGCAGTCACCTCGGAGCTTACCGCTCCCGCCCACAAACCTTTCCATCCCATAAGCCCTTTCCATAAAAGTGCTGCTTCTTGGGCAGTTTTTAATTGCTTAGGTCTTCAACAGAATGTGCTGTGGCCCACCCCACAAGGTTGGCATCTCAAAAGCTAATGGCAGTCGACTGCATATATCAACTCAGGAAGACACCCTAAGTCAAGACAAGAACGACAACGGTCTTCCTTTTCAGAAAAGGAAACCGAGGCAATGAGAAAATAACCGCATTGCTTAAACACAAGGGACCTGAACTCAACACTTGGGCTTTTAGTTCTGACTGGATCCGAGACCACATAAAATTGGAGAATAACCGACGCTAACCCCACCACACGCAACCCGATAATTATAATTTTTGGCATTTTAATTGGACTCAGACCTCAGGGTTTGAATTTAAGAGGGTGCAAGTTAAAGGAATGCATGCAGGGATTGTGACTCGGATGCTGCCTGCAAGCCACAGTTCATTTTCTCCTCAGGACTTTCCAAACCCTCCTAGGTGCCTCTTTTCTGCCACTGCACGGCAGGGCCTCCCAGCATCCAAACACCAAGTTCCTTTCCAGCCCTGGAGCTTCACGACCCCCACCCCACCCCACCAGACACACTACCAGGCCTGCACAAGTATCTGTACCGCCATGATATCTTGTCGGGGCAATGTCTTGTGCACTGCAGAATGTTTGGTTTCCACCCATTAGATGCCAGGAACACCTGCCTAGTTGTGACAATCAAAATGTCTCCAGAAGGGGCCACCAGATGGCTCAGCTGGTTAGAGCACAAGCTCTGAACAACAGGGTTGCCAGTTCGATTCCCACATGGGCCAGTGAGCTGCGCCCTCCACAACTAGATTAAAGACAACGAGCTGCTGCTGAGCTTCCGGAGGGGCAGCCGGATGGCTCAGTTGGTTAGAGCTCAAGCTCTTGACAACAAGGTTGCTGGTTCAACTCCTGCATGGGATGGTGGGCTGTGCCCCCTGCAACTAAAGACGGAAAACGGCAACTGGACTTGGAGTTGAGCTGCGCCCTCTACAACTAGATTGAAGGACAACAACTTGGAGCTGATGGGCCCTGGAGAAACACACTGTTCCCCAATATTCCCCAATAAAATTAAAAAAAAAAAAAAGTAATTGTGGTTTAAAAAAAAAAAAAAATGTCTCCAGAAGCCACAGGATATTTTTAGGGAGGTGAGAGATGTTACTGTACGATACTGTAATGGCAGATACATGCCATCATGCATTTGTCGAAACCCATAGAATGAATGCACAACACAAAGAATGAACCCTAATGTAAACTAGGGACTTTAGTTAATAATAACGTATCAATATGGCTCACCAGTTTTAACAAATGTACACCATTAATGCAAGATGTGAAGACCAAGGGAAACTAGGGGGACAGAAGAGGGTATATGAGAACTGTCTGAACTTTTGCTCAATTTTTCTGTAAACCTAAAACTGCTCTTAAAAATAAAGTTGTTTTTGTTTTTTTAAAGTGTCCAGACATCGTCATATGTCTCTATAGGGCAAAACTGTCCCATCTGAGAACCCCTGCAGTTAGGGCAAGCCAAGTCCCAAGCAACGAAATGCTCGGAGCCTTCTGTTGTGATCACAAAAATACGGTGAATGCTGCTGCTGAGTGCCATCCAATGGAAAGGCAGGGATCTTCAATACAGGAAGCGGTGCCTCGAACCTTAGTAACAGTGTGTGACAAGTTGCAACTTGTTCAGTGCAGTCAGTTGGGTGTGAGCTACGGTTGAGAGAAGGTGTGTTTTAAGTGTGCTGTAAATCATTCTCCATTTTGACAACACTCCGTGTCACACATTGCTTCTGGTACATGGCAATTTCTGTCAAATAAAAGCATTACAGTGTGTCCTCATTCACCTTATTCACCGGATCTGGCACCATGCGTCTTCTGGCTCTTCCTCAAAGTCAAAATGATTCAGGACATTGCAATTAAAGACATGAAAGAGGACTTCCAGAACTGCTTCAGAAAGTGGCAAGAACGATGAGATAAGTGTGCTCGAAGCGAGGGGGAGTATTCTGAGGGGGATTAATGGCAATATGTCTTTTACTGTAATGAATTTTTTTAAACATTCACCATATTTTTTGATCACACCCCGTACTCCTTTCCACTACAATCATAATTGAGACGTGACAATATAAAGTTTAAATCCATTTGGCAGATAGTGGCACACACACACATCTGAAATGCGGGCAAAGACAAGGCCCCCCTTGCAGCCCAGTGTGTCACGCAGAGGTGTCCCTTGAGTCCTGTCTCTCCCTTTTGTCTGTGGCCTGATTTCCTTCCTCTCTCCTCCTTTCCTTTCACTCCCCCTTCCCTGTATATTTCATCCTCTCTGAAAGGAAAAGGAAGAAAAGAGACTCCCCAGAGAAGCAGAAAAATGAGAGATGATAATCCATAAATCAGGAGAAACACTCTTGGGTGTGCTACCATGACAAAGCTAGGCGTGGGACAATCAGATTTAAACACATTCTAAAGTTGCTGAAATAATACTTTCCAGCTCAAAAAGACCGAATCTTTCCCAATCATTAATTGTTCTCCACATTGTCAATTTCTTCCAAGGTTGAACCTTTTGGTAAAAGGGGCCGTAAGAATTGTTCCTACAGCTCCCAGGTGGTTGGGGGGGTTACAGAAGATCGTGTGTGTCTAGCACTTAACCTTGTGCCTGGCACACTAGATGGTGTCAGCTATTATCTCTATTTGCATTTTGACTTCACTTTTCACTAAATCTAAACATTTGTTAAGCTATCCAGTCCCCCTCACTTCTCATCTCATTAACCCTAGCCTAGAAGTTTCTGTGGAATTAACATTTGTTTTTACAGAGAGAGCTGTTCTTGGTAACAGGACCTTCTCATCCAGTTGAAAACTCCCTCAAACCCTCGACTAACAAGGGTTAGTTAGTAACCCTCGACAACCTGTCCAGATCTCTGAGACAATAAAAAGGACCAAGCAGCCCTGACCCCCAAAACTGCCCAAGGCTCAACCACTCACATGTGCCCACTCAACAACTCACCCCATTTCTCAGTGGCTTCATACCACAGAGAATCTTCTCCCTCTCTTTTTTCAAACCAGTCCCCTCTTATGCCTGATTGTCTAAATTACGCCTCTCATAGAAACATGGCTGCAGCAGATAAACCCAGGATCTGTAGTGGAAACTCCAGCACGCCCAACAATAGTGCCACTGTCACACATGCGTGAGCTTTTGTGAAAGCAAGGGATTGGCAACCCAGGGCTGCCGTGCCCAGGAAAATTATTTCCTGTGGGAAAAAGAAAACAACCTTCAGCTCCTAGCAGGTCCCGGGCAAGCCCAAGTCAGGCTCACAGGAGAACCTGACTGCTCAGCCTTGGGGAAAGGGAGGCGGAAGGTAAGGGCTATCCCCATTCTCCACTCTCCCAGTTGGGAAAAGCAGTGGGGAGGGAATCAGTGCTGCAGCACAGGGGAAACAAAGCCACCATGGGCTGCCCGACAGTCACTCAGCGAGATTGGCCCTGTGGCCGAGAGGAAACTTGATTTCTTTCTGAAAGCACCTTCCAGGATCGGATGCATTGGAGCCCATCAGTCAGATGTAGAAAGGCAATCACTTAAATTTAATAAGAGCAGGAAAATGCTGAGCAGTCTCATTGACATCCTGCATGTCCCGTTATTATTGAAAGGAAATGGAGAAATCACAGCCGGCATAGCCTATTAGCTTCATACTGCCCCGGCCCCGGGCCATCAGCAAAGACTTCCTCCGTACAGTGTGCTCCTCAGCTCAGGGTTAAGTGAATTCTTGGTTGAGGATTATTTAAGGATGACTTCCCATGGTGCACCTACAAGTTCTCAGTGTATGGGGCTGGCTGGAGAATATTTAATTCTCAAATAACTACCCACCCCGGCTACCCCTTTCTTCCCTCCGGCTACTCATCTTTGTTCTCACTTCAGCCCCTCTCCCAGGCCTCCCAAGTGGTTCTGCCCCTACCTAGCTCAGGGTGTCTTTGTGGTGGGGGGCTGCCCAACGCATCGTAGGATATTTAGAGCATTCCCCCTAGTTGTGACAAATACTCGTTAGGGGCAATGTTGACCCCCCACCCCCGTTGAGAACCACTGTCCTCGTCCTATGCAGTGTGCAATTTAGGGAACAAATGCCCCTTCATTTTCTACTGCCTGGAACACTTTTGGTCTCATTTTTACTCTCCTAATTCCTACTCTGCTGTCAGGAACCAGTGGGGGTATCATTCTCTCAGGAAAACTAACACTCCCTCCCTCACCCCCAGCCTTCTCCCCACCCCCAAAAGGGCAAGGGTCAGATTCCTCCCCTGTGTGCGCACCCTGCCCATGCTGGCTTTTCTTCTAGCACCTATGTTACGGTATCACAACTGTTTCCTTACTTCCTTTAATCACGCATCGGTCCATCAATTAATCCAACAAATACTGAGGTGCTGGATACAGGAAACATGACCATGAATAAGACACCTGGGTTCCTGCTCGCATGGGCTTGCATTCTAGTGAGAGAAGAGTCGGCAATAAACAATCCTACACAAGAAAATGGCAGATATTAATAAGAGCTATAAAGAAAATATAGCTGGCCTCTCTCCCCACGGAGACTTAGCTCCTTGAGGGCAAAGTGTGCTTTATTCATTATTGTAGCTAGAGGGACTAGCACTGAGCCTTAAAACAAACAAACAAACAAACAACAACAAAAACAAAACTGAGCACTTTCTTGCTTTCTCTGCAGGCATATGCCATTTTCTGTTCTCTGTCGCGGAGATTTGGGTACAGGTGTTCTCTCCCGATAAACAGTAAGCTTCCTGAAGGGAGGATCCTGCCCAATTTATAAATTTTTACAGACAGAAAATCAGAGGGTTTTTGTTAAATTATTTTCCTCAAGCTATAGTTTTTAACACTGAAATTTCAGTAAAGATATAGCCAACATGCTTATGAGGAGAGACAAACATTTTATAGATGGGGAAACTGAGGCTCAGAGACAATGACTTGCCCAAGTCACAAAGCCAGGAAATTGGACCAGGCGTCTGGCTCCCAAACCCAAGCTCTTCCCCCCAACCACCTATCACTGCTTCTTATAGAAACAGACAGGCACAATTCAGGTAGAAATGTCAGGAGGAAATGTCTTTCCTCACAGAAAGCTCTTGGCAAACCGTGGCTAGCATTTAGGATCCTGCCTGGGTGGGAAGGGGGAGGTGGTGAGTTTATTTACAGGCAAAAGGGTTCCACTAGTTCAAGGAGAAGAAAAATGAATGACATTAATTTTTCACATTCTTACCACTGGGACTGGGCCTAAACTTTAGCGCTTTATTAGCAAAGCCAAAAATCACTCAAAAGCTAACGCCTACAAAGAAGAGAGCCAAAAAGTTCTGCCTTTTTTCCTTTTCAAGGAAAAGAAAGGCTTGCAATATTGAAAAGCTCAGGATCGTTCTGCACAGATGTGAAAAATGACCCAATCTGTTGGGCTGGAAACATCTTCTGAGAGGCAAGGTGGTTCCGAGGGACAAGCACGGACTTTAGGAAGACAGAGCTGCGTTCTAATTTGCGGCCTTTGAGCCTCTCCAAAGGTGGGGGTTTGGAAACAGGAGGTGTGCTCCCTGAGTTGGGTGAGATAACAGTACCTGGTGTAGAAGTGGACACTTCCCCAGTGTTTGTGAACGCTTCCCCACTTCCCCAAGGGACAGTCCCCTTTGCGCAGTTTATGCCAGGGAAGAACCTCAGCCAGGGAAACAGGAGACCTGGTTTCGCCTCCCACCTCTGCCCCGGATTCAACGCGGCTCAAGTCCTGAACTGCCCTGGCCTCAGCTTCCTTGCTGGGACCGACCTCAGACACAAGAAGTAGGATGAAAGGACACTGGGTCGTTTAAAACCAGCACGATGTCTGGCAAGTTGCAGGCACCCAATAAATGTTAGCGAAATCTGCATCAACTGGAATTTGTCCTGTAAACACTCATCATGCACGTTCCCCTCAATCTGCTATTTAAACATGGCCTAATGCAGTTCCATCTGTCGGTCAGCTGAACAGCAAGAGCAGTCGGCACTTCTTCCAGCCCTCCATGGTCATCTCCCAGAAATACTCCCGGGTGTTAACTCCAGCTGGTGAGTCAAGACTAAACCTGAAACCAAGGGAAAGTATTACTACTGTCCACCTACCTCTCCCCAGTCGTAGCTATCATTCACTGCTCCCACACATACACAGAACAAATCTCTAACACCTACCCCAGACATAAATCAATGTTATCACTATTCATTCCTAGAAACGGTCAAGGTAACAGAAAAAATACTTTCACTTCCAGTATCACTGTCTGATACCAACCACCTTTACGCAGAGGGCAATAGAATGTCTTTCTGAACCTGGAAGATCCTGGCGAAGCACACCTACACAGAGGTAGGCACACGTAGATTAGGGAGACAACAGTGATGACAAAAGAGGGCCCAAGAAAAGAGGCTTCCCCCCTGGGCTGTCTTACCCTGCCCTGCCCCCCACAAGGGTGAGCAGAGAAGGCTATTTAAAGTCAGGTGTCATTCAGTGGCGATGCCACTGGCTTTCCGGGACTAGTGTTCTTTCCCCCCAAACTGTTGACCAAGAAGTGAGGGAGGGAGTGAAGGGAAGCGATGCAGAGACAAGCACCCCCGTGAGCCTATTCTCTCCAACCGTTTCAACATGTGGTGCTGTGCTGTGACCCAACATCATTCAGCACAAGGAACGATCACCGTACGCGAGCAGCAACAAGAGCAGCTAACAGTCAGCAGGTGCTTACCTCCTCCGTTCTGCCACAAGTTTTACATGCGTGAGCTCATTTAGTACGCATGACAGCTCTTTGTGGCATTATCCCCATTTCCCGGATGCTACGCTAAGGTTCAGAGAGGCTAAGGAACCGACCCGAAGACATCCAACCCATAGGTGGCTTGGCAGGATTTGAACCTAACTCTACAACCAGAGGGCCTGGCATCTGTCTTAATCCCCAGATCAGAATAACTCCCTCCTGGAATAACCCCCGCAGAGCCCCCACCCCACCCTCACACAGATTCTTAATAAAAAGTCATGTTCCTTTGTTTGTGCGGCCGAGTCACTAGTCTTCGGACCAGGAGGAGTTAAGGCCACAGTTGAGGACGCTGAACTCCGAGTTTTCTCAGTTTTGTGGGCTGAAGTCAGACTTGCAGCATTCACTTTAATGTAAATTTTTTTGGAGGTGATTCATGTAGAATTCCTGCCAAGAATTTTAATAATCAGACTGAATGAGACCAAACTCTGTCGGTACATGCCTCACAACATCTGCTGGTTTAACAGTTATCCTGGAAGCCCCGCAAAGCCTGGAGAGGGGCTGGCAGAGCAGGCTGTGTGAGAAAGACACCTGTGGGCCGCCTGCGACTTCTGCCTTCTAGCCAATGAACAACTGGCTCCGCTTTGATAATAGCCCATAGCCACCAGGGAAGAAACGAAGGGACACAACAAATCAGAAAAGACTCATAGAAGAAAAACCTTTCCCCACGGTCTTCTTTCTACTGCAAGCTGAGGGCTATAAAATATTTCTGTGTAATGTGGTGATTTTCATCCTTTTTCCCTGCTCTGACTCAACACACTACCATTAGGAACAGACTCCCCCACATGGTGGTATTTCTTCAACAGTGGGGTGGGGGGGCAGGGGGGGCGGGTGGGGGCACAATCCAAATCTTTACTCCCCTCCCTTCAAAGAATCAGACGCTTTAAGGGTGGGGACTTGCATAGTTTGGCACAGCCCCGGGAGAATCTGTCTCCCATCTTCCTCTCCTCCTCTCTCCTGGTCACACACAAGCACATACATACACGGGTGTGCCACACACACACTCATCCTCTCACACCCATAGTACAGTGCCAATGGCTCAAGCCTTTCCTGGAAGGTGGTGTCATTAAAACCACAGAAATTATGTTGCAATTATAAAATCATTTATCAGCTTCATAAAGAAGTCTTCAAAACAGAAAGGGACGTTTAGGTCACTCGTGCCCCACTTTCCCCCCAAATGGGGGCATTGTTATATGCCAGAATGGCAGGAAAATATAAAGGCGTAGCAATTGTGCTAGTATAGGCGTAGTATAGCACACCATGAAAAATGGTCCTAGCCGTTGCTATCCAATAGAAATATAATGCAAGCCACATATATAATTTTAAATTTCCTAACAGTCATGTGAAAAGGGTACAAAGAGACAGATGAACTTAATCTTACTACTTTTTAAACTCAATATATTCCAAATACGATCATTTCAACATAGAATCAATGTAAACAATTATAAATAGGGAGTTGTACATTCTTTTTTTTATACTTAGTCACTGAAATCCAGTCTGTATTTTAAACGCAGCACATGTTGATTTGGACTAGCTGTGTTTCAAACGCTCCAGCGCCACACGAAGCTGGTGCCTACCACATGAACTGCACAGCGCGAGGGACTGGTACAGTACAACTGAGGAAGGTTCAGCTTCTGGGTCACGTCCGAGTTGTGCATTTCTAAGTGACTGGCCTGTACACAATGCATACATACAATGTTGTAAAGGATTTTTTTTAAAGAAAAAAAAAAACGTAGGTTCATGCCGGCCATTTACTACTCAATGGCTCTGGGCAAGTAATTTTAACCTTCTTGAGCTTCAGCTTCATCGAATGTAAATGGAGATGAAAAAAAATGCCACTACAACTTCCGGTGCAGGGCTGTGGTGAGGACCGGAGGCCACAATGCATATGAAAGGGTTCTGTACCATGGGATGCAAATGTTAATTCTTGTTACAACAGCTCCTGTAAGAGAACAGATCATTCCTGCAAATCAACAGCATCCTTCTCTTTAGTGGATAAACATTTTGTACACAGCTGTCCTTCCTTCCCGGGGGCATCTAAACAGTAAGAAATGCATATCCAAGGCGGCTGGTTAGCTCAGTTGGGTAGAGCATGGTGCTCTTAACAAGATGACCAGTTCGATCCCGCAGGGGCCACTGTGAGCTGCGCCCTCCACAGCTACGGAGACTGAAATTACTACTTGACTGGGAGCTGATGGGTCCTGGAAAAACACACTTGAAAAAAAAAAGAAAAGAAATGCATGTCCATAAGCACCTAATACTGTTAGCATACCAGAAGCTATAAACCTACTTTACAAAAAAGAATCAAACTCTTTTAATACTCGTTATCCCATCCTAATTTCCAAGTGATATTTAAACTATTTTGTGGAATAGATATTTTGTTAAAATGAAGACCTTGCTTTCAAAACAAGAGGACATCACTGATCAGCAAATTCCAGAGGGAACTAGCTAGCTTTGCCTCCAAGAGAATCAGGCAATTCAAAAAACTTGTTCTGAACTAGTGAACAAAGATAAAGGACATTTACCTCCTCACCCCATCCTCCCACCCACCCCATCTCGTTCCCTTTCCTCCAGCCTTCTGACTCTGAAAGAGTTTTCACAAATTATCTGTGTATTTGGGTGGTTAGAAACAATCAGTATTTTAAGACTGAGGCGAGAGCTGATGTCTAAATATTTCTTGATGGCTGAACGAAAGACCTGCGAGAGGCCCCGCCCCACCCAACCTGTTAGATAACGAAGACAAAACTGCAAGCCTTGAGTAGTGAGTAAGTAGTAATTATTTTGCGAAGAGCGACTTGTATAAAGAGACACCAGAGAACGCTTTCATGTTCAAGAATTAATGGCAGGCAGAGAACAAGAGAACAAATCCTTGTTTCCAAAGGCCGCCTGACATACTTGGCATTAGCACCCTTCCCTGAAGACACAGAACCCTAACTAACCCTGGCGGCGGTCATGGCGACCACCGATGACAGCACCTTTGCTTTACAGCTGACCCACAAGTGCATCGGGTCTGTGGCATCCAGATTATACCTACGACCAGCCTTTCCCAAAGTGTGTCCCGCACAATGTTTCCAGGCATTTCACGAAGAGAAAGGAGGAAGAGGCGGGAGTTTCCACGGCCAAATGAGTGTTGGGAAATCTTGGGTCCACAACAAAGTTCGCCAGGTTCTCCCACTGCTCAGAGACTTTCATATGGTGGTGCCCTGGGGAGACGGGAATGTGACCATGGATTGAACCTTTTTTGGGATATCAGATCTGGAGTATTCTCAAGTTGATATAATAGGCTTGTCGGCAGACCCTTCCGTGTTCATAAATGGTCACAAATTATACTGGGAGACAGAAGAAAATGTAAGTAGGTTCTCTCCTGAATCTAGATGAATATCTACTTTGTTTTTATACTTGTTGAGCTGCACATCGAAAATGAACCTCAACAGGGCTAGACTCAGCTCCGTCTGATGTAACAGGCCCAGTAGCAGCTTGGCCCATTTACCTGCAGTTTCTCTGTTCTACCTTCCAGGCTCCCCCCAAGCCTCCCTCCCTAGAGAAACCTGTGGCATCTAATCAAAGGCAGTCCTGCTTTGTACCTAAAGGTATCAATACAATAGGTGTCAACATCCTGAAACAAAATATCATCATAATAACTTTTACTGTCTTAACACGTTGCATACGGATCACGAGAATCTTCGTTTTTTCTGAACAGAGGGGGGTATGAGGGATTTAAACCCCGCCGTATGCAACGTGTTAACTGAGTGGTCCACAGAGCTTGCTCAGAGTAGGAATGCAACCACAAAGGAAGAATGGTTTTAATTCTGACCCCTGATTTTTCTCCTCTGGAGCCCAATTTGGCCGTTTCAAAAACCTACGTTCCACCTCTCTGGACAGAAGCCATTATTATGGTTAAATCTGAATAGTGGATGGCAGAGGTTCCCCAACAAGGCCGAGGACCCTTGGAAAGGGCCTCGGGGTCATTACAAAGGTCCTTCCATTCACATGACCACCACAAAGCGCCTGCAGACCCAAAACTCAAAAGTATGACAGGGATCACACGAGGGAGTCCATAAAACCTTTTGACGTTAAAAAGAAATCCTCGGGCCGGCCCGGTGGCTCAGGCAGTTAGAGCTCCATGCTCCTAATTCTGAAGGCTGCCGGTTCGATTCCTACATGGGCCAGTGGGCTCTCAACCACAAGGTTGCCAGTTCGATTCCTCGACTGCCGCAAGGGATGGTGGGCTGTGCCCCCTGCAACTAGCAATGGCAACTGGACCTGGAGCTGAGCTGCGCCCTCCACAAGTAAGACTGAAAGGACAACAACTTGAAGCTGAATGGCACCCTCCACAACTAAGATTGAAAGGACAACTTGACTTGGAAAAAATAAATAAATAAAAATTAATTAATTAATTAATTTTAAAAAAGAGATCCTCATGTTTTAAAGAACTGGAAACCAAGACTAGCACTTTTAGTAAATATACCCCCTGCCAGTAATCTGTCCATTAGCAAAACAACAAATCTCGATATCTTCTTTTAAGTTACAGATTAATTAAATGATTAGAAAATATACTTTGGCTTTGTTTCTCAGCATAAATCTCGTAAGATGTGGCAAAATTTGACATTACAAATGCTCATAAACCCAAACATTATACAACTGTCCTCCCTGGGAGATATTGGTGTGCTTTAGAATCAAGTCTCAATAAAACATTTTAACAGCCCTGCATTGATTGGATAAACAATAAAGCCACCCAAACTATGATGACCTTTGACTATTCACAAAAGACAGCATTTCTTTATTTCTGCTGAAGTTCTGCAAGGGCTGAAAAATGGAGGTTTTATAAACTTGTGTTCCAAAGGAAACAAATCTAAAAGAACTACTGTGAGTGATGTTATCTTATAAACTAATGGGAAATGGTGTACAATAAATATCTTAAGAAATGTTGTTAAGCCAGTGAGATCTCCTTTAATACCTATTGCTATCTACTATGAATATTTTTTTTAAATCATCATGAAATACTCCTAACATAAAGGCAATTTATTTGCCAGGAGAAAAATCTTAAAAGTCATTTCAACCATTCATAGTGAAGAGTTCACGAAGACCTACAAGAGCAATTGCTTTTTAAGCAATTGTTTTTTCTACTAAAAGTTCTATCCAGTTCTAGGTTGAAGCAACACGTCACACCTTTTAAATCAAACAATCAATGTCTTAAATTCTAATCTTTGTAACTCGCATAGAGAGATGATAAAATGTTTTCCAAATGCTGTGGGAATTTTTTTTTAAAGCTCCCAATGCATAATACCGTCTGTTGTTTTTTTTTTTTTTTTTTGCTTTTTAAAGAATTTCTCATCAGTTCCAAGTTAGAGTTCAATTGCAACAAATACTCAGAACTGATGACTTTAAAAAAACAAAAAACATACTTTCTATATATACAGCATTATTGCTTCGATGAACGAATGCCAACAAATGTGGTCAGTATTGTTTCCAGATTCTTCCAGCAATTGTATGCGCTGTACAGTCAGCCCAATCCCGTCTGTCCTTGATTACTTAATTTTCAGTCATTTGCAAACTCAAAAGTGCAAAAATAGAGGCATTTGAGCCACTTTATTCGGCAGTAGAACAAGGAATGTGGGCACAACCCACAGACTTTCTCACACAGGTCTTCTCAATATAAAATACACTGTGGAAGGTATTGCCTCCCTGCATAAAAATTCCCTCCCAGATGAAGATGCCTTTGGGAGGATGGTTTCCATTGTGGTGGGGGGAGAATATGAACCTTAAGAAAAATTCTTTCTTGTTACAGCTTATCTTTTTTTTTTTTTTTTTTTTTAAGTATCCTTTGCTGATTAACTCCATTCTGTCTATTCTCTCAAAGGACTCCAAGTTCCCACAATACATATGTATTCAATTTTATTGCTTTGCACTTGATATATGGCTTTATAACTGTTCAAGGCATTTTTGGTGAACATTATGTTTCTGTCTCTCAAACCATACTCTAAGCTTCTTAACAATAAAAACCATGCCCTGCCTCCACCCTGGGATTTTCTTCTTTACCATGACTGCATTAGGCCTATAAATTAATTTTGATGAAATGACATCTTTACAATAGTCCACATTTCCAGCTAGCAAGTCTGTTTCTCCATTAATGCAAGTCTTTTTTTTTCTTTAATGTCTAACCAAGTTTTATAGTTTTCTCTAACTATAAAAACAAAATATGCACATGGTAAAAAAAAAAAAAAAAAAAAAAACTTCAAATGAGTGTCTCTCTCTCTCTCTCTCTCTCTCCCCCCACCCCAGATTTTAGTCTTACCCTTAGAGGTAACCCAGCCCCCCACCCAGCAGTTTCTTATGTAGCTTCCATAAGATGCTCATGAATGTGCATATTTATATAAGTATAAATATCATCTCTCCCCACCCACTTGCTTTTAAAATTCTGGGCCAGCTATCAATTTATTACCTCTCAGCTGCGAAAGGAAAAATATTTAAAGGGAACAGATCCATTTTCACAGATCAGGCAATTAAAGGATGAATTTGGAGCTGAGAGATAATAAGCTGATACTGGGCGCAGAAGCTAAATATAAGCACACTACACGAAGCACAAATTACAAATCTTTTCAATAGCTGATGGATATACCATAATTTATCTAACCTATCTTTCCCTCATAGTCACGTACAGTTTCACATTTTAATTGCAAATATTGCTATAATGAATATCTCTGTAAAGACAGCTTTATTTTTGTAAATTCTGTTAGATAAATTCCTAGAAATTGGTAGGTCAAAGATTACATACATTTTAATTTTGAGTGACACTTCCAAAGAAACTGCACCCATCAGCACTCCCTCTATCCATGTGTGAGTGTGTTTCTCCACACGCTTGCCAACATTGTATGTTCTCAGATGTTCTTTTTGCTTTTCTAATAGTGACATATCACATTTTATCAACTGTACTTCTGTCATTATAAACAGAACCAGGCATCTTTTCATGTTTATAAACATACGTATACTCCTTTCTCTGTTTAAATTCTTTACTCAATTTGATTTTAAGAGCTCTTTATGCATTAAGGGAAAAAAAATGGCCCTTTATTCTGTTGTATGCGTCGGAAATATCTTTTTCCAGACTATGGTTTGGACCACATAAAAGTTTTCTATCAGAGTCATCTCTTTTATATTCACCAACAAAACCGAGCTTAATTTTCTGAACACGAATATACGCATATATGTTAACTTCCTTTCAAGAGAGGGGAAGTCAGACAGAAAAATTAACAACCAGTCATCAAAAATCCTTCCCCTGAATTTGGGAGAATTTGAAAGAGCAAATAGTTGTTAAGCAAACCACTGCCAGTACCCGATGACACAATTCATCGAAATGTCATCTGCAGATCCTTGGAAAGGCACATTTTCTCCTTTTGTTTGAAAACTCCACATGCTTGTCAGTTTCCCAGAGTTCAGCAACCCCCTTTGCCTCTAGTAAAAGATGCTTTGGCTTCGCTGTTTCAAAACAGAAGTGATTACAGATGCAGATTTTGGCCCTTGCCCTGCCACAGCAGAGACTCTTCAACACAACACCCAGGGTCTTTGCCAGTTCAAATAGGCAAAGAAAAGAGAATTGGGCAGTTTCCCGGAGAGACTATGGCCCAACACAGACCAAAAGGGGGAAGAAAATGATAACCAGGCAGGTTCTCCAACTACCTACTACGTCCCCAGGCAAAGAACAAATGACAGATATTCTCACAGATAACTCTTTCTCTCCTGGCACCTTCTTTGTCTTATCCCTCCCGGTAAAAGAACAGAAAAATGAAGTAGGAAAAAAAAAAAAAACATTAAAAAATGATTTTTCTCTTCACCACCACTGGCATAAGGTCACTTACATTATGGCAAGGTCATTAACTCTAACTAAAAAGGTGTGCCTTCACCAAATTCAGGGAAGATTTAAACTGTATTCTATTGCATTTCACTGCATTCTAATTATACCTGGTATCTGAACACGACACCAAACTAACGTCTGTGTACGTGCAATAGCTAAAAAATAACCATCTATGTGCCACCACAATGATAAGTAAAGATTCTCTGTAGGGGGTTTTATTTAACAAACCCCATACAAATGTTTGTTTCTTTCTTGAGTACCTGCCACAGGTCTGGATCTGCGGAGACAGACTCCTTCCCTTCCAGAAGGATACAGTCTAATGAGCGGCTGAAACACGTGAAAGTAACCTGCTTTAGGTCTCTTCAGGGAAGAAGGCGCCAAGTGCTAAGGAAAAACACAGGAAGCACAATCAATCAGAATGGAAATCAGGGGGGAAAAAACACAGATAGGCCGTGTGTAGACTATTCCAAAGAGAAGCTTGGAAATAAAAAGGAGAGTGATGGGACAAGAACTTAGAGAAGAGTTCATTAAGAGAGAAGGAAGATTTTTTTGAGGAGGCAGGTAAACAATGAGACAGTAGAGGAAAGCTTGAAAATAAATACAGAGGTTTGCAATTGATAGAGCAAGCCAGATTCCCAGAGGAGACAGGAATATATACAAGTCAACAAATATTTACTAAACGCTACCTTGAGCCAGCATTGGACTAGATGCCGACAAAAGATGATTAACAGACACTTGCTTCTAACCTTGGAGGAGCTCACAGTCCACTAAGTAAGGTAATGAACTCAACATGCAAGTTAACAGAGAGTCTTATGATACGGGAAGGACAAAGTACTGTTAAGTACATGGGAGGCATACCCGAGCCATGTTTGGGAAATCAGGATTTCCTGGAGGAACGGATAAGTTCCTGGAATCAAGGCCAGAGGTAGAGGAAAGAAAGGAAATAGAACGAAAAAAATACTAAAGGGGTTGGGGATGGCAGAAAGGAACATGTATTGGAAAAAGAGGACTTTATAGTTGAGAATAAGTGGGCTGATGAGTAGAACCCTCAGAGTACAGAAAAAGTAAAACTGTGGACGACATCTACAAATTGTTTCTAAGAAAGGGATAAAAGTGAGAATTAATTAGTACATAGCTTAACGCTCACCAGCTTTGGTGCAGGAACAAACACAGCATATAACAAGGATGCCCTGGGGCTGGAAACTTGGCAATGACACAAAAGCAGACCCAACAACGCAAGGGTGACGGTTCTGAGACCAGGAAGTGCAACACTAAAATGGGTGACTACATACAGGGGGCAGAGCGGGAACCTCTAGGGTGTCTCCACCAGGTCTTTTCCCCTCCTTCCTAGAGTTTGGGTCTCAAAGCAATCAGTCCTCTGTTTTTATTTCTATGCTCAGTTCTAAACCACATTTTGAAAGGGTGCTTCTTAAAAGGCAAAGATTGGGAGAAAAATACTGAAGCTCTTAAGAGCTCCTGTCTAGCTGCCAAAGCATTGTTTTAGTCAAATGTCAAATGAAAAGGGAGAAACAGAATGATGATTTTATTTGAATTGCTTCCAATGAAAAGTAACCTCCAGCGAAACACTGGGGCCACTTTGCTGGAAATCCTGGCATGTCGACAACAGCCATGGAAGGGGAAAATTGCATCTTCCAGAAGCATAGTATCAAATAGGAAAAACCACAAGGAGTGATGGGCTTTCAGGTTCCTGTGGTCAGGATCCATTTTACTCTTTCCTTCTTCATCCTGCTGAAAATGAAATTATTTTCAACACAGTTTTCCCTGACAGGGGGCTTTTGGAAATGATTAAAGGTCAAATCCCTTGTTTTAAGTAAAATTAATACATTAAATTCCAAATTTACTGACCTAAATGTCAGGAATGAAAACAAACATAAATATATTCCAAAGCGTTCAGGATCTAGTTAAGCGATGGTCCCTCCTGGTGAGATGTGAAATTGCACCCCAGCTGGATTAGCTACTGTAAATATCCAAGGAATCAAAGTTCTAAGTGATCAGGGATCCCAGGGATACCCGTAGCGCAGAGGTCAGTGTCCGGGCAAATAGGGGAATGAAAAGAAGAAAAGATGGGGCAGTGATCTTGGAGTGGTGAAACTACCACGAAGTATTGAGAGCCTAACGTTATACTCGTAAGTTATGCTCCTAACAGCCTTCTAGGTTAATCACCATCTTAATCTCTTCCTTAGGATCGATCTCTCTCTCTGTCTCTCTCTGTCTCTCTCTGTCTCTCTCTGTCTCTGTCTCTGTCTCTCTCTCTCTCTCTCAGTGTTTCGCTCCAATTTCATTGACTTATAACTAACAAAACTGTATATAATTTAAGGGGTACCCTGTGATGATTGTGAAACGATTAACTCAAGCTAATTAACAATCCATCACGTCACACAGCTACCATTTGTTGTGTGCATGCGGTGAGGCCACTTAAGATCTACTCTTGTAGTAAATTTCAAATATACAATCCAGCATTGTTAACCATAGTCACCATGCTGTATATATTAGATTCCTTCCTTAGAAATGTTCTAACCAAGTTGAAGGCGGATATTTTCAGGAGGTCTGTCTCTTCGTGCATTAATCACGTTTATGAGACACTCACTATGTGACCTGTTTCCTTTCCACACGTTGGAGTTACAAGTCAAATAGACTTTCACCTCCGATGAGAGTGCTTATTCTTCTGTGAACAAAGGGATGAAGTGATCTGTGTCTGGGACGCTTTCACTCATGAACTGAAAGCCAAGCCCCAGGTGCCACCCTGTCACTTGTGGCAACTGTCCCAGATCCTCCTTGTTCCTTTTCAATCTGCTCCCACTCTCTGATCACGCTGCCACCTCTTTTCTGACCCTTTTCTTCATGCCCCCTTTTTGATGTCCCGTCCACTCCTTGAACTTAGCGCTGGAGCCTATGGCACCCTGCCTTGGCACTCAGCCCTCCCTCAAGGACTTGGCTCAGACCCTCGGCACCATCTCAGCCAATTCAGACGACCCACCCCAAGCGGGCGCTCCTACCCGATGCAACCTCCTGAGGTGAACCCCAGCTTCCAGCTCTAGAAGAGGCACGCACACAGCACATCACGGGAGCAGTGGGGACGAGCAGCTAACGTTTTGCAGAGGGGGTGATGGCTAAACCGAGTCTCAGAGGAAGAGCAGAGTGGGGACGGGTGGGAAGAGCATTCCAAACAAGGGGGATGGCATGGAAGCGAAGAAAACGAATGTGTGTTGTAATCAGTTTTGTGGACGAGAACCCCTAGTTCATAATAATAAAACGTTGACTGAGCTCCTACTTTACGGGAGGCACATGGCCCGGTACAAGGCACGTCGTAACAGAAACTCATTAAGGACTTGTGGAATAAATGAAACACCAGCTTCGTTTCATTTGAAAAGCAAAGTGGTGTGTCTAAATCAGAAAATAACTTAGAACATTATCCTCGTAGAAGTACCAAAAACAGAAACAAAATCCCCAGAAAATTCAGTATCACTTCTCCCAAGATAACAGAGCTCTTTCCCTCTGTAATCACAGGATGACAAATGAGGCTGTGCGAGGCCTGGTCCTTTGTGCCAGAAACAGAGCCACAGAACCCTGGGCCCAAAGGGATCTGGTCTTGATTAAGGTTATTTTCCTTTGTAACATTCAGTGTGGAGGGAAAATGAAGGAGGATCTAAAAGGAAGCTGGAGGCTCCCAAGCAAGATGCACTAGGGAGTTTTGTCACAGCATTTTATTAACTTTGTGAACTGGACCCTGGGAGCACGTAATCCCCATCTTCATTCTGGCTACTGTGTCGACAATGCACTTCAGTTCTAATCACCTTCTGTCTTAGTTTCAAGACTGAAAAAGGGTTTGGTTGAACCCTTGGTGAATTTAAGGACTCAGATAACAAAATCAGTTAAATCATGTCTGCACAGCTTCTCTCCTTGTTAAAAATGGTTCTGGGGGGGTGACTATTCCACTCAAACCACCTTTGTTCCAGGGGTCTGTCAACGGAGTGTGAGAATTCCTTAATTCTGAGATGCTATTGAATGCGAGCATTGTAATAACGATGAAAAAGCTCTATAATCTCAGCGTGATTGGAAGTTAACGCAGCCAGTTTTGTGAAGACTAAGTCAGATCCCTTTCTATATACCTACTTTTATTGGGGGTTAGAGTCTGTGTCCCCTCCGGCCTCACTCATTGAAATCCCAGCATCCATCTCGTTTGGCCCTCAAATGGGAGAGAGCACGGCATCAATCAGCATTTATGAGGTAGTACATAGCTCTGAGGCAAGAAACAAGTGGGAAAATAATGTTGCAAAGGAATCCAGAAAATTCACCTAGATGCAAAGCAGTCCTGATAGAAAACACCTGGAAATACCTTCCATTCAATCTTGGCAGACCACACTGGTGGGTGAGCTCATCTGGCTATACCTCCCTCTGCTC
Organism: Rhinolophus sinicus; assembly: GCF_057876585.1. NCBI lineage: Eukaryota > Metazoa > Chordata > Mammalia > Chiroptera > Rhinolophidae > Rhinolophus > Rhinolophus sinicus. The sequence continues at coordinate 19,622,024 of NC_142512.1, forward strand.
ATCCTGCAAATTGATACTCACTAACCTCCAGGACGTGGAAAAAAATGTACCTCCGTCTCTCTCGGCCTCAACTCCCTGCTGGCATCCTAGGTGCCTTCATCATCTGTCTAGGTTGCCCACCCAGTTCCATAACCTCCTCCATGCTAAGGACCGTCGCCTACAACTCACGTTAGCATGGCGTCATCCTGAATCTTTAACACCCCCAAATTCAAAACTGAAATCTTCGAAATCCTGCTTCCTGCCCTTTCATCTCTCCCCGCCAGCTACCTCTTTGGCCTCGGGGAATCTGGCAACATCTTACGATTGCTCAGATTTAACCTAAGAAGCCAAGAAGCCTATACAGCTATCTTCTCATACCTAAGAACACCGAGGCCCCACTAGAACCTGACCGCACCACTCAGCAGTGCCCTTAGCCTTGGTCTTGGTGCCTGCCTAGCCTTGGCACAGTCTACGAACCCAATTTCTCCAGCATCCGCAGCCCCAGTGTCCAGCTCCCTCCCCAAGTGACCAGCCCTGGCCAGCTCCCTCCAGATCTGCAGCGCCCCCACCCCAGGCTCTCCACCCATATCCGGATTTACTTACTGTCCAGCCTACACCTCAGGGTCAGTCTCATCAATTAGACTCTCACTGGCAGCACATACTACATTCTCAATTAGCTCTTGATTTACTAATCTACTCTCTAGCTCCTTGCCTTCCAAGGCATCTAGAAGATTCCACCGCCCAGGAATCCTTTCAGTGATTGTCTTTCAGCTCCCTGGCTAGTACCCACAGCAGTTGTTTCAAAAGTTTACCAGGTCTTCTACCCCATAACCATTCACTCTCAACAATCTTGTCTCATCCTCACCAAGGAAACAGGGCATCCAGTAAGGACTCTTCCAGCCCCTCCTCCCTCTTTTTCCCTCCTCATCTCCTTCCCGCAATTTCAGAAATTGGTTCCCCACCTCCCACCACCAACTCTTCCACCTGTGCACTTGCTGTTATTCTAAACCGGCCCCTTAAATGCGAGGCGACCTTTAAAAATGACTTAACCTCTTGGTGACTCCGTTTTCTCAGCTATAAAATACAGAGAAGAGCATCTATCTTCACAGATTTGTAGTGAAGCCCGAGGGGGACCACATGTACAAAGCACCTAGAATAGTGACTGGCATGAACACAAGGGTATTGTCTTTTACTGCTCACTTTCCTTCTCGTCAACCTACAGTCAGCTCTTTACCACCCCAAAAAGTAGCTGCTTATCCTCAAGCAACCACTCCTTTCTCTTACTCAGCACCAAGCTTCTGGACTCTCCACCACATCCCTGCTTACTCCCTGGCTCCCTGCAGGAGGGCTTCTGCCCTTGCAATGGTACAGAATCTGCTCCCACTGGTGACTTCTAATGGCAAATCCATTACCTCGTTTTCAGTCCACTCTGCCCTCTGAAACCACTGCCCTCCGTCTCTTCCTTGAAACTCTTCCCTTGCCTCTCCTGGCTCTTCTGCTTCTGTGATTGTCCACGTTGGTCTCTTACACCAGCCCCTCTAAATGCCGGGGCTGCTGGTTCCACCCAGGGCTTTCTCCTCCTCCCATAAGATAAACTCATCTCCTCCCACGGCTTGGACAAAGCCGGGTATGCTAATGATTCCTCACTCATTCCTCACCCAGCCTCTCTTCCGTGTTCCATCCGCCTGCTGTCACCACCTACTTATCCCAAGGGAACCTCAAACTCAACATGTCCACTTTCCCCAAACTTCTCCTTCCTCTGAATTTCTTCAACCCTCGGCTCCCCGCTTCAAACCCTTGCCCAGTGTGCTGGGCAAAGGGCATAATTCTAGTAAATAAGTGGCCATCTGTGTCCCTATGGGGAAAGAGAAACGGGTTAACCTTGTATTTATGGACATGGATTCCAAGGGTAAGAATTGTTCATCGGAAATGGGATAGGGCCACCAATAAAAATCAAAGGGGTACATTCCAAAAGCAAGCACTTAACAAAAGACCTAGGTAGATCAAGTGTGGGGCTAAAAGCAAGCGAGATGTGAGAAAGTGAGAAAAGGTGCAGACGGAGCCCATTCTCAGCTCTTACGAGGTGCTGCACGTGATTTCCAACAGCCCGAGCTGGGTTCCTGAGCTACGCTCATCTCCTCCCTCTTTCCTCTCACGTCAGCTCTGACGGCCACTCAGTTCCCAAGTTCCTCTAGATTTCCCTGGCTCTACCTTCCTTGCTGCCACTATCCCACCAGGTCAGGACTTCTGTTTCGCACCTTACGAGCCACAACTGCCTACTAACTGCCCCCTGCCTGGAGCCCCTCTCTCCTCGTCAACCTTCCTAAACTAACTGGGATCCTACCGTTTCTCTGCTTTAAAACTCTCAATGGCTCCTGCCTGCCACTAGGAACGGGTCTCAGTGCTTTGGGCCTTTCCGATCTAGCCCCGACCCACCTTTCCAGTTTCCATCGGCATCACTACAGCTACGACAAATGACTAGTCCTCTGTGTTGCCCTGGAACATGCCATGCTCTGACCCCGTTGCCCCCAACACATATGTCTTCCGTCTGGAACACTCCTCCAGCTGCCATCATGTCTCCTTAACATGCAGTGGCAAACGTCTCATCAGCAGAGCTTCCTCCTCAGACAGAGGGCTATTCCTTTCTCCATTATTAGTCTGCCTTCGATTTCTTTATCCTCTGTCTTCCCTACTCACAGGGCCCTTCCTTAGTCATCTAATTTATGTCCCCAGGGGGTGCTATTACAGTGTCTAGCATAGAAGAATAAGGAAAATAGCCATTAAGGGAGTGTGAAACCCTTTACCTGCACCATCTCATTTAACCCTCAGAAGAACTAGGTAGGCACGAGTTACCTCCAGTTAGCAGGTGTTAAGTGAGGCTGGCCAGCAGCTCAACGACAAGCTGACTTGACATTGTGAATGGTGATGGCTATTCAGCCTTGAAGAGACCCTCAATAAGGCCAAGGTCACTATGGTGACAAAGCCTGCTGGTCCTTCCCACATACAAAACAAACCTGTGAGATACCCTGGCAACTCCTTCCCCAGAGACTCCCTGCCTCCTGTATGGAGTGTGCTTAATACATCCCCACCCTTTGCTACTTTCTCCCAGAAATCAGATGTCTTCATCTTTGGAGGCCTCTGTCTTACCTGATGATGGCAAAGCTAGCTATTGTTTCATAGACTGGTTAAGGCTGAGCACTTCACTCACAAAATCTCTCCTCAGCATTTCACCAATTAAAAGCTCATTTGGATGCAATGGATACTCTCAGAGGAAAACATGAAAGACCAAAACTAACTTGAGAAGTAAAATACTTGACTATAACAATAATCATGGACTATCTATACATTATTATCAAATTACCACCTGCCCAAAAAGACCCTGGGCTTGGATGGTTCACAGGCAATTTTTCAAACTCTAAGGAACAGAAAATTATGCTATTTATTCTAGAGCCCAGAAAAAGGATTGTGGGTGATCACCACCGTCACTTTTTTCTTTCTTCTTTTCTGTGTTTTTCTGAAATCCACATAGAGCACGTATTACTTTAATAATTAGAAACACTATATCTATCTGACTTACAGAGAATTTTAATAAGAAAACATTTAGGGATTTGTACAGTTTTCTCTAAAGAAGTAAATGAGCTTTTATGTATAAAATGAGTAAAAATTGGAAAATGAAATGTCCAATGAGGTGCTCATGTCTTTACTTTTTGACTGCAGACCTGAAACGGGCCAGGCAGTGTTAGGTACTGGGAATAAAACGGTGAGCTAAACACACACAGTATCCATCCTCACTAACTTTATACTCTTATGGGGAGACAGACACCAAGCACTCCCCAAAACATGGATGTTACAAACTCTGACGAGTGGTATGATATAATTATATAGGTTACAATGAGAATACATACAGGCCTTATCTGGGCGTCAGGAATGACGAACATCATGCAACTGTTAAAACTAATGATGTATTGATGAATATTTGATGACATAGGAGGATACCGATGATACAATGAAACTACAAAGCAGTATGCATGATTTAGTCCCCCTTTCTGTATAAAGATTACATTCACACAGAAAAAGGGCCGGACGGACATACGAACAGCAAAATGAAGAATGTTAGCAGTAGGGAGATTTAGGATTCCTGTTTTCTTGGGCTTCCCTGTATTTTCCAAATTTTCTAAAAGATCTTCCATTATTAATACTTGTCTAATATTCTTTGTGAAAGCCTCATTCAATTTTTTAAATTCTTTTTTATCGTGGTAAAATAGCCACATCGTAAAAACTGCAACGATTTTTAAACATACAATCCTGTGGCATTAAGTATTTCATTTAAATTATGCTGCAACTATCACCACCCACCTCCAGAACTTTTTCATCTTCCCAAACTGAAAGTCTGTACCCACTAAACACGAATGCACCATGCCCCCTCCCCCCAGCTTCTGGCAACCACTAAGCCTCATTTGGTTTTAAAATGCCAACATTCAAAGATCAAGCCTCCTTCACACTTTAAGTGTAAATTACCTTCATCTGCCAAACTCCCATCACTAGAAAAGACTACCCAAGTAAGGCAGGCAGATGCTAGAGTTTTACAGAGCTGGGAGACAGGTCTAGGTGGCAATTTGAGACAGTCAGAGGATAGGAGGTGTGGCAGTGGGAGGAGATTCTAAAACAGACGGAAAGGCAAAGGAACTGCTTGCTTTGAAGTCTGGCCCAGGGCCCTGGGAGTAGCCAGTGTACTCAGGTGCGAGGACTAAGCAACCATAAACCTCTGCTTCTTTCAGTTCAACACCGATTGACTCAGGCTGCTAAGAGGTGCACAGAAGGAAGGATGGTAGGAAAAGATAGAGAAATTAGAACGTCAAAGAATGAGACCTCCCGGGAACCAAATGCAGGAATTTCCTTCACTATAGTCTTGACAGCTGGCCATGTGGCACCTGCCTGGACACATCCAAGGACAGGGGTGCAACAGAGCCCTGACATTCCAGAGAAGAGCAACCAGACAGCTTCATAAATCCCCAAACCCATAAATACAGAAAGGGTTGTAGAAGCTTCTGGCTTTCTCTTGATTTTTTTTTTAAATGTCTCACCTCCCACTGCAAGTTAACCCTCTTTTCAACCTTCTTCAAAACTCTCTACCACCACAAAACATTCTGCCCTGGCTCAAGCAACTGCTAAAATTTTCATGAACTTCCTACTTTCCCTACGAAGTATATGGTGGACTTATTCCCAGCACAGCAAAATTCATCATCTAGTCTTTAATTTATCCTTTCTTTTTTTGTTTTTTGGCTAAGACCTATCCCTTTTTTGGACATCTTGCTTTTTCTTTCCTAACATCATTAATACTAGCAGCTGATTTTCTTTCCAAGAGAGACTTTTTTTTTTTTTTTTCACAAAACAAGTTTTAATTAGGTAAAAGTTAAAACCAAACTACAATTCAAATCTGTGTCTCAGCAAAACGACAAATTACTACCTGTCAGGAACCTTTGGGATGGCTTAAAGCCCTCAAAAAACCAGGACAGTGTTAAATCTGCATATTCTAAGTGGCTTTCCCTCCCCCCCTCCCTCTTTATTAATGGCAGCATCCCAAGTGTTCTTGGGAACGTGGTTCTAGGTGATGAAAAGGCCTGTTCTTAAATACAGTTGCCCATCTTCCCACCCAATGCAGCCAGGAAAAATGTTTATAATAACCCCGGAAGGTAAATGGGTGATCTGATGGAGGGCTGAAAGGAGTACAGGCATAGGAGGTGAAAGGAGAAAAAGGGAGCAGGAGGTTTGGGCTCACTTGGCTGCAGGGCAGCAGTAAGGGGTCTTATATACCAGTCAGAGGGCACCAGGCTCTCAGGGCAAAGGACCGAAGCAGGTAAAAATGAGACAGGCGAAAAGGAAGAGGGGTGAAGCTAACTTCAAAATACCATCTGGAGATAGCCCTGCCAACCCCTCCCCAGCTGTCCTTTCATTACTCGAGTCTACACTTAATGTTCCTTTTTGCTATACCTAGAATCTCACCAGCTAGAAAGGCGGGGGTTGACAAAGTCAACTCCTCTGAGAAACTGGGCTAGTGATAGTTCAAAAGGGAGAAAATCAACGTCATAGATAGAGGAAAACCAGACTGTGAGCTTGAAGCACGCCCTGACCAAAAAATCTGGAAGACTTATTTCCCAGGACTGTTGTAAGGAACTAATGAGAATACAGATAAAAGTATTCTGCAGATAAAGCGCTATACAAACGGGCTACAACCGAGGGTGCCAAAAAATGTATACACATTTTAAGAAAGGAAAAAAATGTATTAAAATTATGCAGATGGTAACCACGCTTTGAGCACCTCTTGTAATTGCAGAAGTCAAACGTGACTTGTATTCACCATTTGTTATCAGTATACTCGTATCTTGAGTATTACCGTTTTAATACAGTTATTTCCTTGCTTAAGACGTGTATACATTTTTTTGGCACCATCTGTATTAAAGAGCTTGGTGAGCACGGAGGGTGGGAAATGGGGATTATAATGACTCAGCACTTCTTTAAAAAGTGACATCGCTAACTAACTTCATACTTCACTTCAAAAGTAAGAGTATTTGGAGAAAGGCAGTATACCTGGAATTCCTGACGTATAAAAAAAGCATTGGAGCCTTGAGGGCCAGATATGGTGAACTGGTGAGTGGCTGACCCAACATGCTCCCAAGTGCAAATTCTTGGATGGATATTAACCTAGAGGGAAGTTTCTCACAGTTTCTAAAGGACTCCAGCCTGGCCATTCAGCTCCACATTATTCTTAATTCCTTCGGAAAAAAAAGGATTCAGGGAATGTTACTCACACATATAGATATCACAAGGGGGTGCAGCTCAGGGGTAGAGCATTTGACTGCAGATACCCCTAAACGAGGAGAAGACACTGTCATCAGTTGTGTAAATGCAATATTCAGAACAATTTTTATGAACTTAATCTGCATATGTAAAGCAGAGGCCTTTGATTGGTGAACTGCGTATATGCTTTGTTTGGTTTGCCCAGTGTTAAGAAAAAATGTAAACTGGCTAACAGCATGTAAAAATTAGCTGGTTTCAAGTGAAAAATCCAGATTTTAAGCTTGAAGAAGCAGCAGACCTCATTCCTACAGGGCACCGTCTGCTAGAGGAGCGTGTTGCTTTCCCCCTTGGACGGGCCTCTATTTGGGGCACCACACAGACCACTTCCTTCCACTTCGCCCGCCTGGTCCCTAGTGGCAGTTGATTTGTGATTCCTGCAGTCACATGTTGGTTCATATTATTCCATGTATCCAACTTACAGATTTTTTTGATTGTGCATTAAACTCCAATTCAAATTTTTCTTACTTTCGGTCTTTGCAGGTTTTGCTCTTGTAGCAAGATCCAACATCTGTTCACAACTTCATAATGACAACCTGTACACACAAACATCTCAGGTTTTCAGTGTGCTTTCCTATCCTTTGGTTTATTTAATCTTCCCAATACTTCAGGAAGTCTGAGTTTATTGTCTATACCGTGTTTCCCCAAAAATAAGACCTAGCCGGACCATCAGCTTTAATGCGTCTTTTGAAGCAAAAATTAGTAAGACCCAGTCTTATTTTAATATAAGTCTTATATTAAAATAAGACTGGGTCTTATGTAACATAATATAAGACTGGGTCTTATATTAATTTTTGCTCCAAATAATACAAGACCCAGTCTTATATTGGAGCTGGTGGTCTGGATAGGTCTTATTTTTGGGGAAACACGGTATTATAAGGGAGATCAACTAGCTAACAGGGGCCAAAGGCAAGATTTGAACTCAGCATTTGGGTTAAATCTTAATCTACCATTTCCCACCGTACCATGCTCCCTTCAACCCCTAAATTCCATGCTGGCCCAACTGGGGGAGATTTAAATCCAGACTGTAAAGCTGCTGGGCTGTTCTGGAAAGAGGACAACATTTGGAATCCTTATTTTACTTCCTTTTTTAATCTTCTTTAAAAAGCTGTATAGTAGCGTTTAATCCAAAGACAGCTGATTCTCATTTACACTTAACCTGTGTTGAACTCACATACTAAATTTTAAAGCTCTGCTCTTGAAAATGCATTTTGTGCTTTAAGATCTCCTTGGTAACACTCATAATTGGTATCTGGGCTACAAAAAAAACACACACACACACACACAAACTTGGATCCAATCAGTGACTGGAGTTAGAATAAAGTCCAATTGGAAACCAATTCTATGTGACAGCTATGCAGCAGACACAGAGGACAACCTGTCTGGAATGGAGGAGGGCTGGAAAGTCCCAGGAAAGGGGGGCCTCCAAGGCAAAATGGGGACTCAGTAAAACTGAATGACTCGAGTTTTAGAGGCAAAAATTGAGGACACAGTGAAACAATACAAGGGGAGAAAAGGCAATGATAAGCTTCAGAAAAGATAACAAGATGCACAAAAAAACAATGTACTCATCACGTACCACTTGAATTTACCCTGAACAATATTTAGATTGTTTTAGCTGCAGACAGCATGAATTTCCACCTGCACACAAAGCATGAATCACAGTTACATAAAATAGAATGTAAATATCACCAACTTTGATAAAGCAAAAATTAAGGTTTAAATCCAGACTGTAAAGCTGCTGGGCTGCTGTGGAAAGAGGACAGAAAACAGGAGGGGGAGGGGAAGGAGAACGGAAGGGCGAAGTAGAAAGATACCAACATTCTCAAATCGTAAAAAGTCTTTACTGCAGGACAAGAATTAAAGGCATAAGTATGTTATTTAGAGCTAAGAGTGTACTCAAGAGAACCATAGATGGTGATATAATTATATCAAGAGAACCAGGTAGGGCAAGGCAAGGTTGGTTTGAGCGAGCCAAATAGTCATCTACCCTAGCAGAAAAGTAACAATAATGTTGAAAAAGGATTGACAGAGAAATAGCAGCAGGAACATATATTATGTAAAGATATGGATGTAATTACCAAAATTTAAAAAAGGAAAAAAGCCACAACACTTAAAAGTGGTAGCTTTTAGGAATAGAAAGAAACAGAGAAAGATCACTTTTTATTATAAGCCTGTGTATACTGTTGGACTTCTTTGTAGCCATAGCATCTATTATTTAATTTTTAAAAAATTTTTAATCTACTTGGAAACCTAGAAAAAAAGCTAAGACAAAGATTATCTGAAAAAAATGTGTCTCCTACCTGGCTCCCAACCAGCATTGCATGGTTTTGCCCCGAGGAGGAGTCGTTTTTAAAGCGGGGTCCCTGGACCAGCCATCAGCAGCATCAGCAGTTATCACCTGAGAACTAGTTAGAAATGCAAATTTTGGGGCCCTGCCCTAAATCTACCTAGTCAGAAGTTCTGGGGTTGGGCCCAGGAATTTGTATTTTAACAAGTCCTCTAGGTGAGCCTGAGGCAGACTCATGTTTGAAAACCAAAACTTTGGCAGGTTTGGGTGCAATCATCTTCTCAGCTAAAGTATTAACTATCCATTAAGGCCATTTCAGGTGAAGGCCTGAGATCCTTCTGAGAAAATATGCATGTTTAAAAGAATCTCCCGAACGAGCTTCCCCAGGGCCATGGCCAGAGAGGTGATGCCTGCCTGCCCTGGGTGAGTTCTGGTGGGAGCCACAGGGAAGCCCTCCTATCACTGGCAGAAGCTTCTGAGAGGTACCCATTTGCCAGAGCCATCTGTGGGCAGTGAGTGGACTGGGTGACCCCTTGGCTGAGCAGCTGAGTAGGTTGCAAGTGCCTTGTGGCTGGCTTTGCATAAGTCATCTGCTATTATAAGGATGCAAGCGGCACTTCACTTCTGGCTCCTGACATTCTCAACAGAGCTCTCAGATATCCTTTAGCTATTTCTGACTCAAAATAGACCAAAGTGGGAGTGGTGAAGCAGTACCTTGCATCCGAATACACTCTGACGATGGGCTCCAGGATGCATGCTTTGCCAGCTTCTCATTTTTGCTTCTGTTTGGAGGGAATCAAGAGGGCCAGGAGGGTAGAGAACATTGCATGGCTGCCACCATTTCCCTCTACAGAGCCCTCGTCAGACACAGCAATCAGACAAAACCTCAGAATCCTTCTTAACACTCAGCTCACAAAGCTGCTACTAATCAATCAATGTGGGCAGACAAGATGAACCTTGTCATACCTGGCTCAGGACACAGAGCACGTTGCTATTAACAGAAGCCCCAGGGATGACATAGTTACCCTCGAGTCTCTTAGTAGGAACAGATGACTATCATTAATGATTTATAATGTGTGCTGCATGTTTTCCTTCTTAGGGTAATGAATTTCACGATTTTTACCAGCTTCATGAAATAGGACTAATTTCCATTTCGAAAACAGCCTTGCTGGAATTGAGGTCCAGAGGTCGGTGGGCTGACCTGTGGGCCTAACCGTCCTTAATAAGAGACATTAAAGTTGAAAGTTCCAGAAACCAATTGAGAACTGTTCTGAGTCCCAGGTGAACACAGACAGAGTGATCTAAAATGTTCATTCCCGTTCCCCTTCCTTCAAAGTGCTTATCATACTGTTTGGAAAGCAAAATGAAAACCACAAATCAACATGAACAAATGCCAAACTGCTGACGAGAAAAATGACACCAGAGGTTCCAAAAAGGGACTCTCCCGAGAGTTGGAGAAGGCTTCAGGGCGGTCACAACCGGATCTGGACAGGCACAGAGTAGAAGGGAAGACATTCCAGGTGAAGGAACAACCAGCACACAGAGGGACGTGGGAGGGAAGCCTGCTGTGCGGGGCATGTGCCTGCCGGGGGGTGCCTGCTGGAGAGCAGCGACCACTGCCCCGGAACTTGGGATGGAGTAGCGCCCAGCGTGGGTGGCCTGCGCACAGCAGGCCCTGAGAACCACTGCTCTAACGAGTCACTGAGTGAATATGCATTGAAGAAAGACCAGTGCCCAGGAGGACTACAAAGTACCAGGTGCAAAGCAAACCACGAGGGGGGGAGAAAAAAAAAGGTTAGTACCACAGCCTAAGGGTGAATGGAGGTTTGGGAAGGTACGAGAGACAGATGTGTGTTCTATTTGCGTCAGTCTCCTCTGTGTACAATGACACTGCGGGGGTCTGTGGTCTCTCCCTGCCCGCCGTCCACCAGACAAGGAATTCAGACCAACCTGCTGCCCCTCTCTCCTCTTACCTCTGACTCTCGGTCCTACCAGCCTGCATCTTGCCACTGCACTCAGCATCGTGAGAAGCACCGGAGCTCCTGTAGGCTGCCCGAGGGCTGGGGAACCACTGAGGGCACAGCACACACGTTCATGAACAGTGGATTACGGTGGCCGTTGGGTGCGACAGGGAAGAGCTTGGCCTTGGTGTCAGCCTGCCTGGATTTTAATCCCCGCTGTATCACATACAATTTGTGACCCTGTGAAAGTTCCCTAACCACCCTGTGCCTCAGTTGCTACATCTATAAAAGGGGGTTAATATTGTAACAGCACTTACCTCAGAGGGTTGTCATGTAGCTCAAATAAATGAACACATGTAAAAACTAAAACAATGTCCCACGTATAGTAACTGTTGATTAAATGTAGCTGTTATCAGTAGTCTTTATTATCCTATACATTAACTATACTAATTTGAAGGTTATTTTTATGATTTCTTTATTTCAAGTCAACCAGTACACTAGTTTTTCTTACAAAATCTAAACATCTCCCATCTCTCAAATTCAGAAATCCACATAACCACCTGATGTTCACGTAAGGTTTTGGAGCTGGAGAGAACTTAGGAATTATTCAGTCCAACTAACTTCCTGTTTTAAAGGAGAGGAAACAAAGACTCAGAAAGGCGATTGGTCAGTGGTGAGTCAAAATTTTCTTTCAATTGATTTGAACTGTCCAAGACCACTAAAGAAATTAGAAAGGAAGCAGCAAGGGCCCTTCTTTAACGGTGCTATTTCAATCTTCACGACCACTTGGCATAGTCCCTTCCCACCAACTTTTAATATTTGCAGCCTGAATCCCTTAGGACAACTGAAAATTTCCGTTTCTCAAAAGTTCCAAAATGCAAGCTAATTTAGTGCCACCGGGACCAAGACATAATATAACCAATCACATAAAAGGTATTCGGTTTTTCTGGTATGATTTTATATTTCTGGTTGTGGTCACCACTGACGGAAGACAACCTTTGCCCCTAAAACTCAGAACCATTCCAACTGGCGAGTGTGTATCCTCAGACTGAGGCAAGGCCTTTGGGAAAAGAGCTTGGCAAGGGAGAAAATCTGATTACTAAAAAGATGAGAAGCCAAGAAATAAACTCAAGGACTGCTCACAGAGAGAACACAAGAGAAAGGCTGGGGAGAGACTCGGAGCTCACAATGTGAGAGGGACACAGAGCTTTAAGGATAAAGAGGGGGGCAGGGGGAGCCCTGATCTCCTAATATTAGACTCACCACATGCTAGTTCCCAAACCCCAGCCCACACAAGGGCCCCGGCACTGCCCACGAGTCCCGGGTAGCATTCTGCTTCAGGATACTTTCTACATCGGGACTATGCACGAATGCCAAAGCAAATCCCATCCATCTCCACTCCTCGCTGCAACGCAAAATTACTCACAGCGCTTATCTTGAAATGTCCTTTCATCTTTGCCTCCCACTAACTTAAAACAATGCATTTAAAAAAAAAAAATCCAAGACCCCTACAGTAAATCCAGATCCGTATTGGTCACAAAGCTGTTTATCCTGAACTCTACGCGGTCAGTTGGAGAAATAGGCCTTCCTTTAAGCTGTTTTTATAAAAACTAATGATACTAATAAATAAAAGCCTACATGAACACCAGAACGCTATCAATTTGGACTCAGTTCACAGGTTCCAACGCAAGCAGCCAAGGTCCTCAAGCCTCGAGCACAAACATGCCTTCCCCTTTATTAATTGAAAAATAAACAACTGGGGGAAGACATGGGTGCATGCCTCCCTAGGCGGTTTAACAAATGACATGGTGTTCTCGAACTTCCATTTATTTTTAAGTAGGTATTTACTTTTTTAACTTCGTGATCATAAAAGTAATTAATGCTGACTGCAAGAAATTTAATTAGTATAATAAGAAGAAAACCAGGGGGTCACTTCTCAAACAGTTCTTGAGTTGACGGTCAGTAAAATCCCAAGTCTGGCCAAATTCCAACCCAAGTAAGAACATTCTTCTAACCCGTTTCCAAGCTGACTTTCTAGTTGGACAGAGTCTTCATGTGCGGCCACTCATCGCCGCACCATTTTGCAAACAGCCCCAGGACTCCACCCCGATTCCTAAGTTTCTGGGGATTCTCTGGCAAGAAGTCACCACCTTTCCTCTTTGCCTGCATGATGTGGTCTTTGTGATGGCCCCAAATCCCCTCAGCTTAACAACACTGAGAGGTGGGGGGCTACCACTGAAGGGCTGTGCCGACAGGACAAGGAGAAACCAGAGGCTATTTTGTGGGTAGCCAACCAGGCAATGAGGTTTGGGAAATGGCAATTCTTGAAACTGAGAGCTATGAAATCGGGTTGGGGTGTGGCTGGAGGAAAGCTCGGAAAGCCCTCCTCGAACCTCCTGGCCAAGGAAGAATAAACAACACCCTAGCAAACGAGAGGTGACGAGCGGTGACAATGTTAAAAGATCTGGTAAGGTCGTGTGAAAAGCACAAGACACCAGCTTTGGGATCCATGGAGGGTGGCAATAAAGGAGCTTTCTGATCAATGAGCTACGCACTGGTTCGTGCAATACGTATTTATTGAGCTCCTCCTGTGCATAAGGCCCTGAGCTACGCCGATCACGACCATAACAGAAGGAGCTTACTCCGATAGAGCTCTGGGAGAAAATGCATTAAGGTAGGTATTCACTGTTGCAGTTCTTCAGAAAACAGAACCACCTTTCACACCACGCCAGCCACACGAGAATCTGCTTAGCATCCTGCAAACTGACCCAAAATAAAACCTGCAGCCCTGCTGCCACGAGGCTACACTATCCTTAGTCCCCCTCCTGCTTACATCAATTGTCCTCCCAAGGAGGGCTGGGGTCTCTCCACTAGCCTGCCACTCGTTATTCAGCCTGGGGAATGAAGACACGCAATCAGGGGTAACAACCATTCACTGGAGGGCCTGGCGAAAGCAACCTTCTCTCGTTAGAACCAAAACCGTTGTCCGTTACAAATTCTTCCAGTTTTGTTTTACCTTTTTCTTCCCATTAGAGTGGAAGCGTTGCCCTCCATCTGAGCAGCTGTGCCTGCCTTGGAGAGTGACTGCATGCCAGCTGTAACCCTTACACGCTGCTTGTGCACCGCTCCAGACCAGGGCTAGCACTTGCCCCAGGGAAAGCCCCTCTGTCGGTGGACACATTGTGCACCTGGGCCCAATGATTCTTTTTCTTCCACACCTCCCAGTCTCCAAAAGTGACCTGAAGACAGAAGTCTGCTGTGGAAAACACAGGCTTGGATGAAAAGCACTGAGCTGGAGAGAAGCAGGGAGAGGACAGTGAGGTGTGTCAGCTTGCCTCCTTTCTGGAGTGCCAACTCCTGGCCGTGCACACAGTGAGGAAAGAAGGGTGATGCTACAGACCCCTGACGTAAAAGGCATATGGCATCTCAGGCAGGCGCCAGGGCTGTTGGCTAAAACAGTTTGCAGAATACATGGCCTTGCAATAGATTTTTTTCTCCGAACCTGAAGGTATATATGAAACACTTTACATAGGCATGACAGTTCCCATTTATATATATAAACTCACCTTTACTGGAAAAAAAAAAAAGACATAAAACTGGGCGTGTCCCAGAAAAGGCAGGACATGTGTTCACCACCACCAAATACTTACTAATATAAAAGACACAGAAAATAAGCCTTTTCCTCCAGTAAATGTAAGCGAGTCTTTAGGGTTGTTACAACAATGAAAGAGCTAATATGTATGAGCACTTAGAATAGTGTTCAGTACGAACTGAGTGCTCTCCAAGATGGTTAAACAAGAAAAAAGGAGTATCATTTGTAAATGCTCTCGTTTGGTACGACACATTTAACAGAACTTTTCTGTGACCCCACAGTCCGAGTTTACGAGGAACCGCTCCATAGCCTCCAGGGGCTGCAAAAGGGAGACGGAGCTCAGGGCTCCAGCCACGGGGGCGTCCGGCTAGGAGGGTCTGTGGCCTGGGGCCAGCACCTTCCAGGTGAGGGCCTGGGCAAGCATCCTCCACGGGCTGCCTTCCACTGAATGCCCCTTGCTAGCTTGCGGGGCCGTTCCATGAGAGCTCCGTAGGCCTGTGGCTGGGTAAATATTTAAGTGAATAAAAGCTGGAGATTAATCAAGACATACATGTAATTTTAAAAGCTGACCCTTGAATACATATAAAACGAGATATGGAGTATTTGAACACTGATTAGATACTTGATGATATTAAGGAATTATTAATTTTGGGATGCAATGATAGTATTGGTTCTTTTTCAAACCCTTACCTTTTATAGATACGTTCTATTTAAATATTTATGGTTGAAATGATAAAATGTCTGACATTTGCTTCAAAATGATGGGGAGGTAGGATGGGAGAGGGTATAGATGAAACGAGGTTGGTTATGGGGTGATCACTGTTGCAGCTGGATGATGGGTATACGGGGGGTCATAATATTACTCTGAAATATATTTAGGTCTATTTAAAATTCTCTATAATAAGAAAAAAAGGTGGCTGTGGGGGGGGGGGTTGTTTTTTGTGTTTTTTGTAAAACAAGGAGAGGGATGGCTAAAAAAGAGAACCCACACATTTCAGAGAGGGAAGTGGCCAGAGGCGAGCCCCTGCTTTGAAGAACTTAGGAAATAAGAAATAACTCAAGAAAACCACCAGTCAATGATCACTGCACAATGAATACGGAGGTAGCGCTTGAAGAGAAAACTTGGTAGGGGAGAAGGGGGCAGAAAAGAAAGAAAAACTGAAATATTCGCCATTATCAAGGAGAACATATGTTCTTCCCGGATTATTGCCAGTTCAACCTCATTTCCACCAAGTTACGGGGGTCTCTCCTCACCTCCCCCTCCCACAACACACTTGCACCAGACAATTTCACTCCTCTCTGCACAGATTCCAGGGAGGTATCCTGGAGACAGACATCAAAGGAATCAGAGCCGGCAATCCCAGAACAGGTCATGCTGTCAGAGGGAGGCTAGGAACCACATGAAAAGCAGAGAATTCACAGGGGGTTTTATTATTATCATTATCATTATTATTATTATTTTTAAAAGCGCTCAGAAATGTCTTTGGTTTTAGTTTGGGTTTAAGGACAGCCACCTCAGGGGGAATGGCTTTGAAGTCACACAGCCTAGGGCAGCTCTCAGCAGCAGGCCAGCCCGGAAACAATGAGTGGTGCGCCCAGTGGAAAATAACAGGGATCCACGCTGGCTTAGGGTTAGTAGAGACTAAATAATAACCCAGAAGATTGATGCTTGGTATGAGGACATGAAAGAGGAGAGGGAATCACGGCTAGGTATAAACAGTGTAGCTGGGACCACATTTGAAAAAGCTACCAAGGCCAGATTTGCAATCGCCATCCTGAGGACAGCTGGAGTGCATCGAGATTCAGCGAAAGAGACCCTGGTGGAACCTCATTTATGACCCCTTTCTTTGAGGGGCCAGGACTGGAGGACATTTCACTTGGACTGTTCACTGCCCTAGAAAGCAGTACCTGAAAAGGCTAGGGTAGGAGGTCCAAGGGCCAAGGTGTCTACAGCAGGTCAGCAAGAGCTTGCCAGGATGTGACAAACAGGTGGGCAGGCCGCAGTTCCAGTTTACAGTTAGCAGGAATTCAAACAGGAAAAAGCCCCAAGCATCAAGTTGTCCCCATCTGAGCAGCTCCAGCAAACAGAAGCGAGAGAAGAGACGTTCTTGCTAGAAAGGCCCATGTGTCCAGGATCTTCCCACTCCCACTGGGAGGGTTACTGAAGAGCTGAAATAGTGACATAAATTTATACTCACAAACTCAAGATCTGAAAGGAGATTCTGTTGGCAACAAGGCAGACGGAGCAGAACCAAGTAGAAATTACACGCCCCGTCTGTGGGTAAATACAGAACCTGACAAAACTATCTGCATGTGAGGACAAATAAACAATACATGCTATGAAGCTTCCTGAAATAGTCTACGATACAACAGCAAAATGCTACACTGAAGATACCGAAAGCAGACCACTGGAAACAGAAGAAAAATGTGGAAAATATATGCTATTTAGGCCAAAATGTTAAAAAAAAAAAAAAAAAAAAAAGGGGGGGGGTGCTGAATAAAAGGAGGAAATATTGTAAGAAAACTAAAAATGCAGTTGCATTTTTTAAAAAATCTCCATTTAAAGACATTAAAAAACCAATATAGTAGAATGGAGAACAATAACAAAAATAAAACAGGGAAAGTCAAAAGAAATTAAAATAATGAAAAAGAAGATGAAATTGAGGCTAGAACAGATGAGAAGGAAATAATAACTACAAACATAATAGACTCTTTGACCCAGCAATTCTTCTTAGGAATTTATCCTATGAAAACAACCAAAGACGTGCACGACGATGTTTATAAAAACTTCACAATAGTACTGATTATTATAGCAAAACTTGGAACCGGCCTAAGTTTCCCACAATAGGGAATTGTTAAAGCATGGTACATTTATATAGTGGAATACCATGTAGCTATTAGAGATAATCTTTTAAAAATATATATACTTACATGCAAATATGCATTAGAAAAAGGTAAGGCTGCCTTATGACAAAAGAATATCAATTACCTCTGGTAGAAGGCCAGTAAGACTTCTCCCTCCTGAATACTTTTAGTGTTTTCCAATTTTTTACAATGATTCTGTATTACTTTTAAAAGGGAAAAATATCCCAACAGATGTTTTGGTTATAAGAAGAAAAAATTGCCTTAGGCAACTTTAAAATGCAAGAACAGGGATGCCCAAAATCAATTCCACTGAAGTCACAGGCAGCTCCCCTTACCAAACGATAGCCCGGACAAGTGTCACACTACTCGGGATTGGCACCTTACAGTTTGCCTTATTTTATAACGACCCAGCCGGTTTTCCAGAACCCTTAAAACCAGGATTCCACTGCACAGCCATAAATTCACAGGATCTGCCTCCTCGAATTTACTACAGGGTAGACAGGCAGTAGACTTCATTCTCCCTTCCCTGTGCCAACATATTTCACCGTTTTTAAATAACTTGTCAATTTCAAGGTAAATATTAGGGTTAGCTCCTTCTCAAGTGTCATAATTTTCTCTCGACTAAAATGTTTGCGAACTTGAAATCTCTCAACTGAGATACTTGTCCTGCACGCCGTGACCCTGTGGATGACAGACTCTCAGCTCCGTGTTAACTATGCCCGTTCACGGACCTCCAGAGAAAAGTCACAGACAGGGAAATGGAGGCTCCAAGGAAATCTACTGACCAGAGGTTGTGGGAAGGCAGGATTCCCTGGCCAGGTCCTGAGCTCTCGCCCCAGGTGGGTATGCCCTCCACAACGGACAAGCTTTTTTTAAGTTACTGCTTCCAGCCTTCAGACATTGAAAACAAGTAACACCTTGTCATTACATCATATATCTTTCTTCAAAACAACATTACTAACAAGATTTAAATTAATCCCCGCCCCCAAAAGAATCCATAATTGCCAGTCCTAGTTTACGGATAGAAAAAAAAAAAGCGGTTATAAAAGGAAAATCAGAGATTCATAAAATCACAAAGTTAAAAGAGGCCGTACATGTTAGTTCACTGTGGACAGATGAATGGATAAGCAAAATGGAATAAATGGAGAGAGACAATGGAATATTAGCCTTAAAAATGAAGGAAGTTCTGGCACATGCTATAGCATGGATGAACCTTGAAAATGTTATGTTAAGTGAAATAAGCCAGATACAAAAGGACAAATACTGCATGACTCCATTTATATGAGGTACTTCATCAAATTCATAGAAACAGAAAGTAGAATGGTGGTTGCCAGGAGCTAGAAGGAAAGAGATGAGGAATTATTGTTTAATACGTAACAGAGTTTCAGTTTGGCAAGATGAGAAAGTTCTGGAGATGGACGGTGGTGATGGCTGCACAACGTGAATGTATCTAATGCCACTGCAATGTACACTTAAGGACGGTGCATTGTTATGTATATTCTACTACAATAAAAAGTATAACTTGTTTTTAAAACAAAGTCATTTAGCTCAATAACTCTTCCACTTAAAAAAAAAAATCACCTGCTATATGACTTGCTAAAACTTCTATAACAAGAGTGTGGAATCGAGGTGACTAGTGTTCCTATCTCACCTGTATTAGCCCCCAAATCCAAGGAGATCCAATATACTTCTGACTTCAAAAACATTTATCCAGCCCTTCCCTGTACAAGGACTGCCTCCCCAAAACGTTGTTTTCCCGTCAGACACAAAGGCCTTGCTTTGTGGGGCACGTACATGTGGTGGTTTCTCTCACCTGTTCACTTCGCTTCAGCAGCGGTCATGCTTTGAGCAACAGGAGGCCTCCTTCAGTTAGTTGAACAGATGGCAAAGGGCCAAAAGTATGGTAGATTTTTGTTGTTGTTGTTGTTGTTGATTTCTTTCAGACAGCTAAAAGCGACCAGAGCTTTTTTTCTTTCATCTCTGACAAATTACCCAGTTCTGGAAAAGTCCCTGTGCAAGCAGCTGATGTGGGGAAAGTGGGGAGAAAAGCAGGAAGGGAAGGAAATCCCTTCCCTCACTTCCACCTCCAAACACTAAGCTTTGTTTCGGGATTTCCAGCAAGTTTCTATTCCTCACCCTTAGAAACTAAACAAAGAGAAAGATCCAGAAATGCTTGGGCAGAGGTTAAAATGTTTTCAATTGTGGCCAATAGGGTCAGTGTTTTCTTTCAGGCGAGGGCCAGGCGCTGGGGAAAATTTAAAAACCAACAATAACAAACCACCTACCAACTGTGAAACACATTGAGAAGAGAAAATTGGGTGCAAAATGGAAATGGATTTTTCTAAAATGGAGTCAGATGCCCAAACGGCTCACAGAGAACTCTAGGAATAGTTGCCTGGGTTATAACAACACACCAGCGCTTCGCAACAGCAAGCATTTGTCTTGAAAGTACTTGTGGAAGTGCCAAAAGGGGCTGCACCCTGTTTTCTCAAGGCTTTGGTCCTGTCCCTGTGACAAGCCATGCCCGGTCAGCACCCTGGCCCACGCCCTCTCATTAGCCTTCCAGGACAGCCTTTCCTCCTCTAGTTCCTCCAACAAAATCATACCAGAATAATTTCCCTTAAACGCCACAATCATTATTTCATGGCTCTGCTTAAAACCCTTTAATGGCTGCTTACATCACCATAAATTCAGTAGAAACTTTCTAGCCCACTTCTCCAGCCCCACCCTCCGTGCAGACTTCTTTTCTTCCACTCCCAACAAGCTGGGGCCCTCTCAGGACCTCGGTTCGAGTCCTGGGTCTGACTTTTACAGATGCTTGGTCCAGAAAACTTTTGTGAAGGAAGGAGGTTGGGTTTTGGAGATAGGTCTGGGCTTGAATCCGACCTCTGTCACCTGCTAATTTGCATGGGTTGGGTAAGTCACTTTAATTGTTGAGCGTCCATTTCCTCACTTGAAAATGGACCTAAATTCCACCTATCTCACAGGGTCGTTTGGAGGATAATATAGGGGAGAGTATAAAGCGTTGGCAGGGTGCTCGGTCCCTGGTACATTTTCCCTCAAACTCTGTAAATATGAGCTCCCGCATCTTGCAGCATTGCTGTCAGGAATACCTACTGGGGACAGCGCTTTGACATTTTCAAGTGCTATGTAAAGAAGAGTATGTATGATGACCACTTTGAGTCACATTGGGGAATCTCCCCTACGACGTTCCTTCTCTCCTCCCTTTCCAGGCCCACAGCAAGTCTTGCCTCTGGGCAGCCTTCTCCGACCACTCCAGGGGCTCTCAGGCTTGCCTTCCATCTCCTTCCACACCATTCTATATGGCTAAATGTCATCTTGTTCTTTATTGCTCCTCTGACCAGGTCGGGCCTTTGCTTTGTCAGAAGACCATACACTCCTTGGAAAACATGCACTGCAGACTCCTGAATGCTCCTGGGACTCCGAGCAAAACTCCCCCCCCCCCCCCCGTACCCCACAGATCGCCAGGTACAAACAGAGCACAGGGTTGGGAGTTGCCGCACCACTGGTAGCTCTTAAGGCCAAAATCACTGAGACCACCCAAGGGCCAAACTGAGCCCTTAGATGTGTCATCTGACACACACAATTTTTTAAATTTGAATTAACTAACGCCACAGAAGATACCACATTTGGTACACATTTTGGAAGATCCGACAAACCAGGTCTGCATTCCAGTATGGCTGCTCCCTTGAGATGAAGGATGTTCTCACCAGTTTGCCCCAAGCCCACCACTCCGTATGGCCCCGACTCACGCTTTACACTCCTGGTTTACACAGGCCAGAGCTGAGACAAAAGTAAATTCTTTTTCCCTCCTAAGTCACTATCAAAGGTTAGAAAATAGAAGACATAATAAAAGGGATGTATGTTTCCAGAAAAACAGGCGAGGATCATGTTTCTTTGTAGAAGAGATTAATCCTATGTTTCATAAGCACACAAAGAAAGTCTTTGTGGAAATTCCCCGTGCTTCGTGCAGTTAGGGGACAGTAGGTATCTGAGCTGCCGGACAGCCTGCCCTAAAATCCCAACTGGGTCTTACAGGAACCTTGGGAAACAGATAAGCATTTTCTAGATTACAGAGATAGAAGTGAAACACTGAGAAGTCAGTGGACACTAAGGGTACAGATATTTTCCCCTAATCCAACGAACACAGGGGTACAGGGAAAGTGCCGAAAAGGAGAGCACAGGGGCCTACTGTTGTCCCGGCCCCTCTTCCTACCATCGTGGTGTCTGCTGTAGCTCTCCCCCACGTGCTACCACCGCTCATCTCGCAGATTACGTTTTACCTTCTTTCTCAAGAATCTTGTTCATTCTGCCCTTTCACAGAAATTCTAATCTTTCAGAGACGATCAGCCAACCAGGAGCTCCGTTGGGTTAGGGCAGCAAACCACAGGCTGGAAATGTCCCTGGGGTCCTGGGACCTTGGCTGTTTTCACCCTGGTGGCTGCTCAAAGGGCTCTTTCTTTACTGCCACAGACATTCTTCCCTGGGGTAGGGATAGACTCCGTGACTGTGTGTGTGTGTGTGTGTGTGTGTGTGTGTGTGTGTTGGGGGAGCTGGGTTAGCTAAAAGAAGACAAGGGGTTGATGGATTCTGTGTGCTTGAAAGTTCAGAAGGCCGTCTGCAGAGAACTGAGGGATTTCAATCCCTCTCCTGAACTCTCCCTTTTCCAAGAGTCAGT
Organism: Rhinolophus sinicus; assembly: GCF_057876585.1. NCBI lineage: Eukaryota > Metazoa > Chordata > Mammalia > Chiroptera > Rhinolophidae > Rhinolophus > Rhinolophus sinicus. Next base: position 19,644,265 of record NC_142512.1, read on the forward strand.
GTTTGGTGTGCTCAAGACAGTAGCCTGCCTTATCCCCAGTAATACCCTGGCTGAGAAAATTCCTGCCAAAAGAAAGACAGAAGCCACATTTGCTTCCCAAATGTGCTTAACACCATGCTTCCCATCAGAGACCGTGGGGCACAGGAAGAACAGACTTTGGAGGGAAGGTCAACTGACCGAGTACTTCTGCCACTTATTAGCTCAGCGGGCACTGCGGAAGATTTTGCTTACCTTGGTTCTGTCAGCAATTCAAATGGAGACTGCAGCCAAGAAATCAACAGAAGGCTGAGACTCGAAAGGGCAGCAATGAGAGAATTAGGAAAGATGACCAACAGCAAAGATGTGTCATTAGAGACCAACGCTAAGATCACCCACACTCTCGTATTCCCGATTACTATGTACGGACGCAGAAGCTGGGCAGTGAAGAAGGCGGATAGGAAAAAAGCGGATTCATTTGAAATATGGCAGAATCTAAAGAACAAAATAAATGAACAAACAGAAACACACTCACAGATACAGGGAACAAACTGATAGTTGCCAGATGGGAGGAGGGTTGTAAGGCTGGGTGAAAGAGGGGAAGGGATTAAGAAATACAAATGGGTAGATACAAAATAGTCATAGGGATATAAAGTACAACATGGGGAATATAGTCGAAAAAATTGTAATAACTATATCCAGTGCCACGTGGGCACTAGACTACTCGGGGGGATCATGTCATAAATTATATAACTGTCTAACCACTACGCTGTATACCTGAAACTAATATAACCCAATAACGAGTGTCAACTGTACTTGAAAATTTTAAAAATGAATAAATAAATGAAAGATGGTGTTGGAGGAGAGCTCTACGGACCCTGGACCGCCAGAGCACGTGAGTCCTAGAGCAAAGTAAGGCTATCCATCGCTGGAGTCAAAAACGACAAAACGGAAGCCGTCCTACTCTGGGCACATCATGAGAAGGCAGGGTTCTTTGGAAAAGACAGTATTGCTGGGAAAAACCGAAAGCAGCAGGAACCGAGGAGACCGACTAGGAGACGGACTGACTCCATGGGAGAAGCCCTCGCTTGGCGTGAGTCTATGTATCTGAGCGGGGCTGCTGAGGACAGGACACTGCGGACGTCACTCCTGCGGAGTCGCCAGGAGTCGGAGTCAACTCTGAGGCACGTGACACACACGTAGGGTTCTTGTGAAAATTCAACGAGGCAGCCCATGTACTGTCCTCTCCATCTCTGTGCTTGGCACCTGGAAGGTGCCTCCTTACGTGACAGCCGTGGGCAGGGATCAGGCAGCCCAGCACAGCCTAGGCAAAAGGCCAGAGTTCAAATCCAGGCTCGACCACGTAGCAGCGTGACTAGGAAAACTACTCAGTCCAGTAGTGCCTCGCTCAAAGGCTTCTGTGAGAATTAAACAAATACATACACAGCGCTGAGACAGGGCCTGGCGACGTCCGTGCCCAATAAATGAAAGCTGTAATTCTTCTTCTTGCTGTGACATACATGCGCAATATCCGCCTAGATCACAAAGCAGTCGATACACGAGTAATAGTCACGACCGGAGAGCACAGTAACTCTGATAATCATTAGGACCTTACCTGGGATGGACCAGAGCGGCATGACTGACAGGGGACTGGCTAGGGGAAGGCAGGATACATCTTCCAGCTTACTCGACACTCTGTGTGTCTGAATGATTGGCTAAGAAACGGTACGTAGACAGTCAGGGCAGACAGACTGTATTGCCCATGCATGTAACTACTTTCATACGATGCGTGTCCCGTGTACCAGGCACTATGTGATATGCTGGGGGTGTCACAGTGACCAAGCACTGGGAATGTGTATTTTAAAAGCCCCCCCCCCCAGGTGACTCTGTCAGCCAGGGTTGAAAATCACCACTTGATGTTTCACTTGAAACAAGCTCTTGAAGTAAACCTAACAGAATTTGAGTCCCTGCCTCCCCTCTCCTGCACTTGGAGGTTGGGAACTGTGTTCCCTACAAAATATGGAATCTATACTTCACATTAGGAAGAGCAGAGTCTCCTGTTCCCTCCACTGGACTTGTGAGCTCCCCACCTCCCTTCCTCAAACTGGAAAGGGAAGCAAAGTGAGGGCCTCCACCCTCCCTGGGAGGCTCTGGATGTAGCCCCAGCTCCAACCTGGGAGCAGCGGCTGGGGCTGGGGCTGGGGCTGGGGCTGGGGCTGGGGCTGGGGCTGGGGCTGGCGCAGGCCCCGGCAAGCCCGGCACCTTGTGATAACAGCCAGTTGGCCAGCCGCTTCTGGGAACATAACGCTGAGGCCTAACAAACAGCTCAACAGCCAGAAGTAATTTGCCCCAAGTCTTGGTCCTGCTTGGAGGCAAAACAATTAGTAGGTTGATGACAGCCTGCAGCTTGAGAAATCACGTTTAAAAAAAAAAAAAAAGAGGAGGGGGAAGTGTTGCTTAAAAGAAGGCTTTAAGTCAGAAGGCAGTTCCATCCACCTTACAAATTCAATGCCCTCTGAAAACACACCCATGTGTCCCAGCAGGGAATCTTTTAACCAGCAAAAGATCAGGAGAAGGAATTCAGATCAACATCACGGACTGTAGCCGTAAAGCTGGTGCTGATTCACCCCTTTCCCTGGAGGCAGGAAAGAATCAAGGAAGAATTTCAAAATCTTTTTATACAATTAAAGAAAGGGATCCAGTGGGGGAAGGGAGCCAGGACAGAGATCGGGACGTTTAAGGTTTGCTATTTTAAGCTCCAAATAAATCACGGTAAGAAAGGACTAGAAGGTTTGGGTTTATTTTTAATCTCTTCTCTACAGCAGGAACAGTATCTAGTATTTGGGGGGACGTGGGGGGAAGCCAACTGGCAGGCCAACATCAGTCTTTTCACCCCCTCATCCAGTCCCCAACAGCAACAGAGTTTATCACGTGCTTCCAGAATTTTACAATCTTGAATTATGGCTTTCAAATAATTCAGATTCCACTGCTAAAAATCTCAGAGATGTAAGGCAGACGACAAAGAAAATCCAGCAAAATATATCCAAAGAACGGTGCCCAAGATGGTAGCAGAGAAAAGAACCAGACAAAATGGTAAAGTTGGCACAAGAGGACAAATGGCATACAAACCAGTAAAGATAGTTCCGTAAGAAATATACTACATTCCTTGTTTCCCAAAACTCCTTTAGAATCCACTGTTGTCAACCATTACTTTCTAGAAGTCTAACTTTTACAAGGTCTAATCCTTGATCATTTATGAAACAAGAAAACAAAAGAGGTGGAACCAAAGCACTGCGCATTATAAAAGCATTTCCTTGAGTGAACCAAAAAAGTTTTAAAAAATGTATCAGTTGGCTGCGTGGCAATTTCAAGGTCTACACCTGTGAAGATGGACAGCCCAGGTAGGGGTTGTTCTTGTCACTTCGTTTCATCAGAGTACTTGTACATTTTGGCTCGGCCCCCTCAGATTTTCTTTTCTTTTCTCAGGTCAGTGAGAAAAGAGTATGTATGCTAATATCTGTGCATAAACACACATACATATGTTTATAAAATGGTCTTCTCCCCCCAAAAAGCTTCTTTACCTATTTTAAGATTTAAAAGCTTAAACCTCACATCATTAGAACTTCCTAACAATCACAAAGTTGGCTATAAGTGTTGTATGCACAGCATTCAGGAACTATATTGCAATTTTTACTGTCTATGCTCTGTGGAGACACCCAGGTTCTCTTTTTGCAGACATGTGTGGATAAATCCCTGGTCTTTTTCAATAAATACATTTAAAAATGTGAGCCACGGGGTGTCTGTCAGCTGTGGGGAAACAAACCTCCTGCTACAGGCACTCTCCCGGCAGAGGCTGGCAACCCCACTTCCATGTATGGAAGTGAACGAAAGCAGTAAAACCTCAGGCATGAGTCTGGGCAGGGCTGGGGGTGGGGGCCAGCATTCCTCCCGGTAAAGCAAGTCTAGACCCAAAGGGATGGACGAAAGGAGCCCTTCCAACCCTGTTCCTAGCCTGGGGTCCCACAGATTCTTTAGTGGAACAGCCATAAGGCCAGAAATTATGGGAAGCAGGAAAGCAACGGAACAGCACAGTCAATAAATAGCCAGAAGGCACCCAGGACGTGGAGGCTCATCCATTCTGAGAAGTGGACAGGAGCCAGGCTGTCCCAGGACCAAAGCCCGAGCCCTGAAAATCATTGCCACGCGGCTCACACACACACTGACCTCAGCACCCTGGAATGCAAAATTCTCCACAATGTGCCATCCATCACCATTGCTCCCACAAGGCCAGCACTCAAGGAAGGGTAGATTTTTTTGTGTGGTCTAATTGACTTATGACTGAGGCTAAAAGGACAGTGACCCACTTCTTGCCCAGACAAATCTGGAAGTTGCAAAAAAGTTTAGGTCAAACTGTGGGGGCTGGAGTCACACTGATCCAGGTTGGAGCCCTGCAGGTGCCATTTACTACGTGACTCTGGGCAAGTTACTTCACGGCGCTGTGCCTCAGTATCCTCATCTGTATAACGGGGATAACAGCAGGCGACCCACGGGGCTGTTGTACGGAGGCTACAGTGCTGTGCCTGGCACTAAGTAAATGCTGTATAATTGCTAAGTATTCTTATTACTCATAATAGAGAGATTGCTTAACAAAGATTTATAGCACCCTTCTTAAATTTCATGCTCACCCCCCTCTCTAATACATCTTCCCTTGGCCTCTGGGACCACCTCCCACTTGTGCCCCTTTCTTCGTTCCTTTGCTGTCCTGTCCGCAGGTCCATGCTGGTGCACCCCAGGTTCTCCCCTCGGGCCACCTCCTTCTCTCTCCACACTCTCTCTGGGATTCTCAGTCCCTCTCATGGCTCTATTTACTGGTGAGTCACAGATCTGAGACATAAACCTACCTCTCTACAGAGCTGTAATCAAGCAGTGAGACAGCTAAACATCTCTATCTGCTTTTACTTTCCCTGGCCTCCCCCACAAACCAATACCTGCTTCCATTTTCCCTATCTCACTTGGCGACATGCCTCAATCCCATAAACTCCTTCCTTATCTTATCTTATCCTCTTAGTCAGCTCAGGCTATAACAAAATGCCACAGATGGGGTGGTTTAACCAAAGCACATTTATTTCTCACCCTTCTGGAGACTCGTGGAAAGCCAAGATACCAGGTGCTGGCAGATTTGGTGTCTGATAAAGGCTCTTTCTGGTTGGTAGACCACTGCTTTCTTGCTGCCATGTGTCCTCACATGGGTGGGAGCAGGGAGCCAGCTCTCATCTCCTCTTCTTATAACGGCACTAATCCCATCATTGGGGCCCCACCCTCATAACCTCACCTAACCCCAATTACCTCCCAAAGGCCCCGCCTCCAAACGCCATCACATTGGGGGGTAGGACTTCAACATATGAATTTGGCAGGGATGTAAATATTCAGTCCACGGCCCCCTCCAACGCCAGGACACAGCTACCAAGTATATCGCCTAATGCTTCTCAGATCCACTCTCCTTCCCATCACCCCGTCCCCACTACCTGGGGCAGGCCCTCATCATCTTTCCCCCCCTGGGCTAGTGCTGTCCAATAGAAATATACGCAATTTAAAACTTTTCACTAGCCACATTAAAAAGTAGAAAGAAACAGGTGAAATTCGCTTTAATAATATTTCTATGTAACGCAATATATCCAAAAGATGATCCTTTCAACACACAATTGATAGAAAAAAATTATTAATGAGCTATCTTACATTCTTTTTTTCATACCCCATCTGTGATATGCAGTATATACAGAGGGTGCCAAAAAAGTATACACATTTTAAGAAAGGAAAAAACTGTATTAAAATTGTAATACTCAATATATACTGATAATGAAAGTTGAATACAAGACACGTTTGACTTCTGCAATTACAAGAGGTGCTCCAAGTGGTTACCATCAGCGTCCAGACACTTCTGATTATGGCGAACTACTGCTTGAGTAACGCTGACCAAAGTGTCCACAGGTGCACATTTTTTTGGCACCCCGGTATTTAATACAGCACATCTCAGGACCAGTGTGCAGTAAGGACATTTCATTGCTCACAGCCACACGTGGCTGCAGCTCCCATGCTGAACAGCATGGCTCCAGCCTTTTCCTTCAAGTCCAATGTCCACACAGCTACCATGGTTATCTATCTAATCTGAGTATGGACTGTCCATGCTCAGAGCCCATCAGTGGCCCCCGTCAGGACATGGTCCCACGCCTAATGTCCCTTCATGTTTCTGCCCCCCTCCAGTTGCCCATGTGGCCTCGTCCCTCACCACTCACTCTTGCTTCTCACTGTAGGCTCCAGCAATGAGGAACTACAAAATGCGGATGACGTAACGGTAAGTATGGTATAATACTAATTTTGTTTTATATATATATATATATATATATAAAATGTGTGAGAGTACAGATGACAGATAAGTATTTGCATAGAAAACACTCTGGGAAGAGACAAAAATGTAGACGGTAATGATCTCTGGTTGGTGGCATTTGGATGACTTCAAGTATTTTCTTGTGGCAAATTTGTGTTTCCTATTTTTTTAAAAAAATAACCACAGGATTAAAAAGGAGAGGGGATAAAGGAACTTACCAGAGGAGTGAGCCCTAAAGCCAGGCAATATGAAGTCCACATGTTGTTCTGCACGTTTAAGATAATATTTGGGAGAAATGGGTCAATTTCTCATGATTCATGGATTCCATACATGTGAATTCACCTACTTGCTAAAATCGATTTGTAACCCCCAAATCAAGCTAGCGACACCTTCGTGGTCGTTCTCGGACACGCACAGGGTGGTGAAAAGTCTGAGTCACCCACCGCACACGTTCCCAGCTGAAGTTAAACAAGGCAACACGCTGCCTTCTTGTTTCAACTCATGCTGTAAATACGTGTGCTTTTGGCGGTCCATTTAGTGCCCCATTTTTGTGCTTTCTGTTGCTGATTTCACTGTTCAAAGTGGCCCCCAAGAGCAGTGCTGGAGTGTTGTCTAGTGTTCCTACTGTGTTTCCCCAAAAATAAGACCTACCCCGAAAATAAGCCCCAGTTAAGATCATCAGCCAGACGGACACATTTAGTACGTTATGACGATGCTCCAGAAGAAGATGACATGCCTGTATTTGAATAAATGTAGATTGTTGTACATGAAAAAACAAGACATCCCCTGAAAATAAGCCCTAATGCATCTTTTGGAGCAAAAATTAATATAAGACCCGGTCTTATTTTTGGGGAAACACGTTAAGTGCAAGAGGGCTGTGATGTGCCTTAAGGAGAAAAATGTGTGTGTCAGATAAGCTTCATTCAGACCTGGGGGATAGTACTGTGGCCAAAAATTCAATATGACTGAATTGACAATACATGAGTGTATTGAGTAAGATGTCTTTAAACAGAAATACACATAAAACAAGTTCACTGTCAGCATGGAGAGAGGTGACCATGCGTGCACACAGCTCCATGTCACATCTACACTCTGTCTATAGCAAACTGCAAATCACAACTTCAAGGAGACCTGTGCTGGGTTTCAGAGAGCGCGTGAGTGCGCACCACGATGACTCAGGAATAAGCACTGGCTTTAGAAGTGAGTCCCCCGCTAAGTTTCAGAACGTCTACATTCTCCCTCTCGTGAAATCGCTGGCCTGCCCAGCAGCCCTCTTTCTAAACTCTCGAGGATAAAGCCAAGTATGTGTCCAGGGCTGTCACGTGCCGACTCTGCTTTACTCCAGCTTCTATCTTCCTTCTCCGGCTGACATGACCTCCTGGAAGCACAGGGCAAATTCCCGTGACCCCAGGGCCCGGGGCCGGGTGCCAAGGGTTCAGGTCCCAGCGATCCCTCAACACGGGAAGGGCGCTAACTGCCTGGACAGACCCTGGGATAACAGGCCTCCTCTCCCTTCCCTGCTGGCCCAACAGGAAAAAATACTGTGGCTGCCGAGTCATCTGAATGGAATTTCTCTTTAACACTTCAGAGTCTCATCCTCCGAGATGCACCAGATGAAGCACCTGGCCCTTTTTGAATTCCTCTCTGTACATTTCCCACATTTCAGCCCTGGTAATCCCCTTCTGAAGTGCTCCGTGCTGTTGTTCAGTGAGGTAACATGTTTGTTTTTATAGCAATGAGTTACAGCCACTTGAGGCTTTCCACAGAGGTCTGCCTGGCACCCCGGGCCTGAGCCCAGCCCTTCCACCGGAAAACGGCTCTGCTCTCAGGAACCGGCTCCTGGGACCAGGAAAATCGTCCTACTTTCTAGAGGCCAAGATACACAAAATTACTCAGGAAAAGTAGGACTGCGGCATTTCCCTCTTTTCAGGATGCTTATCTCGCTGTTCTAGGAGCAAAATTTGGCAACGTCTTACAGTCACGGCTTGTACTTTTTTTTAAGGGCTACCAGGAAAAACGCCAAGGAATACCACTGACCCAGCAGTATGGAGACATGGGACCAAGCGGCCGTCATCCCTGTGGCCGCCTCCTCTCGGGGCCTCAGTTTCCTTGCCTGTAAAGGAAGGGGGTTGTTACATAATCCCCAACATTCTTTCCAGTTTAACATTCAATGACCACATTGCCCCATGTTCTTGTAACAAGAGCATCTGTTTAATTATGATTATAGCACAAATATACAGAAGAATGTATGCCTTTGTTTAACTCTGAGACTCACCCTTCTGCTCGGAATTCCATTCCTCTCTCTACCTGAATCCTGCCAACTCTTCAGTTCTCAGTCCAAACCCTGCATGGATTCTTTCAATAAACATTTGTGCCAAATATTTATTAATCAGTTACACCAAATGTGTAGAACAATGATGACTCGCCCAGAGTCCCTGCCCTCAGACACTTCCTGGTCTGGCAGAAGGAACAGTCCCCACCTCCTGATCAGTTACCATGTGCCTCCTACTGTGCTGAGCGCTTCTATGATCTGTCATCTCAAACCTCCACAGCAACCCTACAAGGTAGGTACTACTATCACTCCCATTTTACAGGTGGGGAAACTGAGGCTTGGAAAGATGAAAGTAACTTGCCCAAGGTCTCAAAGCTAGAGAGGAGGCAAAAACCAGGTCACATCCACCAGAGGGGTCGGCCTCTCTGGCTGCTGTCTGACCAGGTCACAGGACTCTAGGTTCTCAGAGCTCCTGCGGGCAACCCCATCCCTGTTAGAAGCAACACACCACACATCATCTTATAGAGACTCTAAATCATATATATGTATATAGATATATATACACATATATATCATGCCATATATATATCGTGCTATGTGTGTGTGTGTGTGTGTGTGTGTGTGTGTGTGTCGTGCCTTATCTCCCCAGCTAAATGATAAAGGCCTTGAAGAGCAAGGGAGTGTGTCATAAATTTCTCTGCATCCTGACACTGCCTCAGGCAAATGAGATACTCAAAAAACAGGTGACTGACCCAGGCTGGGCAGTGTCAATACAAAGCAACGAAAAGAACAAACTTGATTTTGTAATGAGTACATACGAAGTGAGAAATCCGGTTTGGGAGCTTCTTACTTCCTACCATCACTTCCCCTCTCCCCACCACCATACAGCAGTGGCAAATTCCTAGAGGAATTTCCTTTGCTTTACTTAACAAACAGAAGGCCATTCACCCAGAGTTTCTTCTTTATGATCTAAGGAAGAGTCTAGAAAATGCGTTTCTACAACAGGGTCCAGGATGAGGTTCTTTGGCTTGAGTCTGGCCTCCTTGGTAGAAAAGCATCTGTTTCTTACTATGTGGCATGTCTGGAATCCAGACCTTCCTTCTCATTCCAAGCCCAAACCCCTAAGAGAGGCCACTATCAGCTTGCAAACAGACCACTGCCGTCAGCTTCAGTCTTCACCCATGAAATCGCGCCTCCAAGTCAGCATTACTGAAAATGTATTTTCCCGGCCATTTGCCAAAGAAACTTTTGTTTTCCTCATAAAAGGTAAAAATGTTCCCACCGAGCATGGGGAGCTTCTGTCACTCACCAGTTTTCAAACACGCATCGTCTTTCCCCGACCCATACTTACTTTCTTTGGCTGGATCAAATGAACTTTTTCTCCTTCTCAACTTTCCCCTTCATTCCTACATGGTTATTTATATCTAGAATATCTTTATTTCTTAATCCACTGGACTACCCTCTCCCTCATTTTAAAAGGTCACTTTCAAGTGATTCTTCTCAGGAAGCTTTCTTGAGGTAGGTGGCTGCAAGCTGATTCTTTCCCCCTTGTGTTCCTTTGCTCAGTAAGACACAAGGTTAAGCAAGGTAACGTACTCAGCTTCTGAAAATGCCACCAAACTGCTAACTAGATCAAAAGCGGGTTTTAAAAAAAAAAAGTATACTAAAACAGGCCTTCAAAAACCAGATGTACACTCTTTTAGGCATAAGCACCATTATCTGTCGCACATGTATTTGTTTTCATTACAAAAGTGATTACATTCAGAACATTTGGAAATGAGAGACCCACCACCGTAGACACCACTACCCTAACAGAACGATAAGCAATTTGGGGTATTTACTCCAATCTTTCCTCGTATACATCGGTTTAAACAAGTGTTGTAATCACGGTATGTGTATAATTTGGGATCTTGCTGTTTTGTATACAATATCTACAGTCTAGTTCTGTGTTCCAGCAAAGTTCATTAACTCCATTTGGAATAGATGCTCGGCGTGATTCTGAGTCCTGCAATTTACGTAACCACTCCCTGATGCCCCTTTAGAGCACTTCCAATGCCTTACTATTCTGTACAGCTTTGAAGAAGACCTTCAGGGAGGTAAGTAGAGGCACGTATCATTATAGTTTTGTTCTGATCCATAGGACATACATTTCATCTGCACGGATGACGAACTGTTCAGATACAACTCTCACTTCTAAACACACCAATTCTCTTTCCAGTCTTAAATCAAATCCCTTTCAAAAATTCACTGGAGCTTTGCAAACTTTGCCTTTCATAATGTCTATTACCTATTTATCTATTTAATTCCCACAGCAGCCCTTTGATTCTTCATAAGCGACCATCCTGTATGAACCTACAACCGAATGAGTTCTCAGTTTCCTCAGCTGCCTCATACAGAAAAGAATAAGGGATTTCCAGGGGGAGGGGGAAGGATCGCATGGGATATCGGGTAGGATGACTTTTCATGTAATAATCTGAACATTTTCCTCAAAGCAATAGATGCGTTCCAAAGATGTTGTAGGGGAGTTATTCCAAGTGGCAGAAATCGCATCCTCAGCACCTCTTAGGAGCTCACAATCGAAAACAATTTGGCCTAATAAAATGAAGGTCCCTCTATAATGAAAATACTAATCATGGTCCCTTACTTTATTTCATAACTTTGGATTTGGCAGTGACGCGTTTTCTAAAAATGCAGCACACTTTAGTAAATAAAAACCTGTCCTAAAAACAATATATTTGCTGTCACCTACTACAAGTCACCACAAAAGGCACAGCATAACACAAGTGCATGGCATGGGGAAGGCTTTTGTCCCTGTATAAATAAATCCGCATACTCTTGGAGGGGAAGACTGATGGCCTCAGAGAACCAACCTCGTCATTTATCCAAATGGCAGGGCACAGCAGTGGGAATTTCACAGACACTCTTCTCATTGCTTTGTGTCAGTACTAGAGGGGGCTGCTCCAGGAGGACGGGGAAAGCTGCTTTCAGAGGTTTCCTTAGCCCACCATGTTCAGTAAGCACGTTAAGCTAAGCCATTTTCCTTCTAGGGAGAGCAGTGTTTGGGGGGGGGGGATTCTGTTCCTCACCTCTGTGTTGAGTTCATTACCAACGCAGACATGACACAAAGTGACACAGGGCTAATGCAGTGACATTTCTAATCTTTACCCACCTGAAACAGCAAAGCAGCACCTACCGTGTTTCCCCGAAAATAAGACATAACCAGAAAATAAGCCCTAGCATGATTTTTCAGGATGACATCCCCTGAACATAAGCCCTAATGCGTCTTTTGGAGCAAAAATTAATATAAGACCCGGTCTTATTTTCGGGGAAACACGGTATCATGGGCAGCCAAGAAAATGAGCAAGATCTATTTAAGAGGCTTGGTTAAAAAAATTTTTAATAAGTATGTGTGTGTCCAGGTCACACACACATGCTTGTATATGTACAATGTACAAAATACCTCTGAAGAGATACATACAAGAAACTGATAATTGTGGCCACAAACTACAGTTGGTGGTAGGAGTGAGATGTACTTTTCCCTGTGTGCCTTTCATTTTATTTGAACATTTTTAACATGTGAAGGCGCTATCCTTTCAGAAAATAATAATGAATTTCAAATGCTACATCTATTTGTGTAAAAAAATATTTAAGCACAGGCATTTATATACGCTGTGTATGCCTATTCTTTTTCTGGAAGAATATACAAGACACTATTAACTGTGTTTATCTTTGGAAGAGGATTATTTTTACAACCCAAAAAATGAAATGCTGGCTTCCTCCTGCAAATGGAAAAAAGTTAATAAGTGGAAAAATAGTGTTTAAGTATATGCTGAGGAAAGGAATATAAATGGCTTTTTAATATAAACAGCAGTAAAGCCATAATTTGTGCTGTCCACTCACAGAAACAAACCCCACTCTCCTTGGAGCGTCCCGTGTTTTGTTCCAAGGATCTGGACCCGCCTGGTAACTATAATACTATCTTCGTGGCTGTATCGACTGAAAAAGAGATGCATGATCTCAGGGAGGGAAAACGTCATTAACTGAGCCTTCCCAGGAAAGCAGTGCTTCAAAAAGCTCTTCGAAATGAGGGTTCCTCCACAGTCCCTGCAAATTAATACTTTCCACAAATCCAAATGAAAGGGAATACGCTCAAGTGGTATTAAGTGGTATTTTACTCTTAAGAACATTTGTAAAAGCTTAAAACAATGCATCTGAGGGTTGAAAGCAGCGACCTTCTGCAAATTTAGGAAAGTGACTTCCCCCCGGAAAGTGTTTTCAGGCATTTCATTCAATGCATCTTTATGCCTAACATGTGCAATGTCAGGATTCTTAGGCACCAAACTGCAGAGCATTTGCATGTGTCATCTTAAATGGGCAATTATACTTGGGTAAGAAAATAAATCCATTTTAAAATAAGGTATGTTGTTCAGAATACACGAATTCATTCTAAAAAAGTCAAATATTAAGAAAAACAAGTCTATCCACACAAGGACACCGAGTTGCGTTGTAGCTCGTTATTGTCTCTTGCTAGTTTTGAAACAAAATGCCACAGTTAATTAACCAGCCAGATTCTCCTCCTGCCTGCCTGATGGGGAGAAATGGCATTAAGAAAAAGACTCCCTCAGGCTCTATTAGTGCCCTAATGAGACGGTGGGGGAGGAGGCTGGGAGGAGGGGACAAGGCCACCACTATTGCCACACGGCCTTCAGAAAGGGCAGGGTCGAGGTCTCCTGGACAAATGGGGCGCTCTCCACTACACACTGTCAGGGGTGTCTGGCTACAGCTATTCCTACAGGGTACTCTCCAGGAATCAAATGTAACAGCACTCCACATACGCCCGGTTGATCTAGCAACTCTTCCTATAAGGTGAATTACATCCACGGGAGAGAAAATGTGCCCATCACATCCCCTAACTGTTGTCAGTGATTTCATCACAGGCAACCAACAGGTGGAAGGAATACCCATTTTCAAAAGGGCAAGATGGGGGTGAAGTTCTGCAAACTACAGATTGGCGACAGCGATGTCCACCCTTCAATAAGACCCTACGGCTTATTACAATGATTCAACACACCCTCAGGAAAAGAAGATCGACTTCAAAAGATCACCAACTCGGGTGAACTTGTGTTCACCAAACACAAGTCATGTCAAACGTCCCTTGAAAGGGAAAGAGCAAACATCTAAGTTATAGCAAGCGACTTGTTAAGGTCTCCCGTGATAAACAATATTAACCAGATGGAGAAATGTGGCCTGAAAAATAATACAATTAGGCAGATTTAGAATTGGCTGGATTTGAAGACAGTTGAACGACTAACTTACAGGCCACTAATTAGCCTGGAGGAGGTCTCCAGTTCTGTGCCCTGGGGCCCGTCCCCAGACCTGGTCAACGTCTGGAAGGGATCACATCATTTGAAGCTCAGAAGGGGCTAAGATCATCGTGGACGACCACACTGCCATAGAAAAAGATTTCAACAGACTGCGAAAGCTGATCAAATTAAATGAACTGATTTTTTTTTTCCAATTACAGTTGACATCTGATCTTATTTTATATTAGTTTCAGGTATACAGCATTGTACACTGATTCTTAAAGATGCTCGATATAAAATTTGGGACTATTCTCATTTGTTCAGGGATAAGATTGGTGAAATAGACTTTGGAGTTTGGGTTGACAAAAAGGTCAGTGAGTCAACGCAGTGTGATGGGATTGTCAGAAAAGCTAATGCCACCTCCGGCTATGATCATGTAAGTCTACATAATATCTAGAACAAAGAAAGCTTAGCCTCTGTGCTCAGGGCAGACCACACTGGAGTCTGTGTTCAGGTTCGGGGACTACGCTTTGTGACAGGTCCCAGACAAACTTGGTAAGGGCTCAGGTATGAGTGGCCAGGAAGGTGAGAAAACGAGAACCAACATCATACAAGAAATGGTCAAAAGACCTAGGGACTGTCACTTGGGAGAGAGAAGAGTTGTCTGCAGTTCTCTGAAAGCTGGCCATTCGCCTGGGGAAAGATGGCTGATGTCAGGAAGACCGTCTCGGGAGACAGTCCGTTGCAGGCATTAGAAACGCCCCAGCACAGGCTCGACAGGCTGTCACCGGGTCAGCGTAGATGGCTGTAGTGGGCAGCTCAGACCTGCTTGTCCAGCATTCCTGGCCCCTCTCTGCTAACACACCCTCACTTTGCTTGGCAAGTGCCCCCTGCTCCCGCCGTCCGTCCTCCTGATGCTCAGTCCACCTGCTGTGTGAGCCCACCTCTGGCTACACAGGCGTGGATGTGAGTCAGGTTTGGCCAATCCAAGGATTACACACTCTGGCCATGGGGACAGGTTCTGGGATGGGAGGGTGACCAAGCTGGCCTCCTGTGGGGGTTCTGAGAAGACCAGAAGCAAACCCAGAGCTGCTAGTGGCCCTGTCACTCCGAGGAACAGTCTGCCAGGGGTCAGGTACCCCACAGACACAAGCAGAGCACAGGGACGGAGAAGGGCCCCCTGTCCTGAGGACAGCATGTGGGCCACCCGTGCCCACAGGCAACCTCCACCTGGACTTCCCAGTTACAGGCGACGAGAGCACTTTCAAGCCCAGGAGTCAAAATTCTATAGACCTAGATTCGGGGAAAAGATGGATAAAAAACGATTGGAATGCAGCAAGGGGGCAGACCCAGAGACAGTTTAAATGGACGGGAATAACAAATAAATAGTGAGGGGAAACTACAAGTTAAAAGAAACTTTGGAGACATAGCTACCAAATGCAGTGTATAGACCTTATTTGCATTCAAAAACCAACCTGAAAAAAATTAGAAGGCAACTGGGGATATCTGAATACTGACTGGTTATTTGCCAATCCTAAGGCATGACTGGATTTTCTTAGGTATGATCTAACACTGTGGTTATTTATCTATGTATTTAACGAGTTACTTAGTGAAACGCTTGTTCAGGAAACAGACATGATGATGTCCAGGAGTGACTGCCAGGTAATCGAGCGAGGAGCTGGAGGGGGGTGTCCACGAGCGGACGATCATTGTATCTGGGTTGCTGGGTACATGCAGGCTCGCTGTATTCTTTTCTCTACCTGTGCGATGTTTGAAGTTTTCCATACTAAAAAGTTAAAACAAATATGCATAAACCAGTATCTCTCCCTTACTCTCTCCCAGCTCAAAAGTGAAAATGGAAGTAGAGCAAGTACAACTGAGCACCCAATTCGGGTCTAGATTTACACCCACATTCAAAGACATGGATGTGTCCTCAAATCAACGATTGACAAGTAATTATTGCTGAACTAATAAGAAACTGAAGGGAAACCAGATTATGTGATAGGCCACAAGATGCAAAGAACCAGGAGCTGAGGGTAGAGGGGGGTTACAGAGAAAGGAAAAAAAAAAAAAAAAAAGCTGAAAATTCTTTTCTCCTGTAATCTGAATAACCATAAAATATGCAATGAAATCCAAGTGCCTGGGGTAAACATTTAAATGGCACTGGCTATGCACCAGGCACTGTTTTAAACACTTTTTGAATGTTAGCTCATTTCACCCTAACAACAACCCTATGAGGTAGGCACTACCATCTCCATTTCACTGACCAGGAATTGGAGACACAGGTTGGGTAACTGGCATCAAAATCCCACTGCTAGAAAGTGAAGAAGACACGATTCAAAACCAGATCCAGAGCCCGTAGTCTTATCTACTAGGCAACAGATTTTAAACATCCACTTACAATAACAGAGTAATTTTCAAGGTCTGTGGATATAATGCTTTAAGTTGCAGTCAAGCTCGTGCCCAGAGCTGAAAAAACGCTGCCCTCACACCCACATGCACTGCCATTCAGAGCTCAGAAGGTAAAATTGTGATTTTTTTCCCTATTGCACGTTGTTCTGCCCAATCTTTATATTTCACATCAAACCCTGAAAAATGAGTACCAGATGAGGCAGCTGTGCTGTGAGCCACCACGATCAAAAGCAAACTGTCTTGACCTAATCTCATTTAAAAAGAAAAAAAAGGGCAACGTCTTCTGATTTTAAACAGACTAAATCCATTCAGATTTTTATCCCAGGGATATTGACCAAAAAAGACAAATAAAAACTGTAAAACCGATTCATCTGGATAAAATTCTCCTAGGAAAACAAAGAGGGAAACCCTACTCCTTGAACGGCAAAACGCACCACACCCTCTTTTATGGCTATTCAACAACGATCCAAGATAAAAGCATTATTAACCGTAGGACTGTTATTGAGTTTACCTGTAATTGGTGTCTACATCGAAATAATCCAATGGGGAGTGGGTGATATGTGATAGAAAGGAATGCTGAACTTTAGGCTTCCATTGCTTTTTCAAAAGGATTTTCTGAAGAGTGGGTCACACAAAAATACATTGTCTATCTGGTCCAAGAGTGTATATCTGGTGCAAGCAGCAGAAAATTTATGTTTGCTTTTAATCACAGATGCCACAGAACAAAAGTTTCCATTACGGGGTTTCACTCCGGAATAACAGCACTCAAGCAACTTTCAATTACTATACCTCTTACTTGTCATAAAGCAGAAAGCACATGTTGGAAATTTCACTGGAAGTTAGAACAGCAGTTTCTGAAAACCTCATAAAAGGGAGGACTGATTTAGTCCTAGGATCTCGGCAGGATACCTGAAGTTCAATTTTGTCTCTGAACAAAAGCACTAAAGAAGCCGGCGGGCTTTGCATAGGATGAAGGGGAGCTGGGGGCACTGCACTAGCTGATCTTGGGGAAAAAATAAAAAGGCAAATCATTAAAAGACCCTTAAAAACCACCACCACCACCAAAGGCAGCGACAGAAAAGAAGTTCGGACTGTCCTGTCTTCCAAGTAACAGCAAATGCTTTAAGCAGTTAAACTACCTCTAGCTTATTTCAGTCTATGCAGATCTAGAGTGAATCCACGCCAAAAGCCATTTGGTGAAAAGAGAACTTTCGGCTCCCTCCTCTTCCGTGGAGAATGTTTGATGTGAACATTTTTAAGATACAATTTCACGAACAGAAAAGACCGAGTTGAATTTACAGGAGTTCAGCTGAGCCCTTTCATCCAACACTGTGACCCTGATCTAATAATCGGTTCTCTTTGCTTCAATTCTGCAACTTGAACATACTTTGAAAAGTTAAAAAGCATAATATCTTCTGATTACTAGTTGCTGGAAGGCATAATATGCATGCATTTTGAGTTTCTTGGAAGGAAGATGTTAGAGAAACACAAATGAAGTATGAACTATAAAAGCATGGAATGATAGGTCTGCAGATAGGAGACTATTTTAACGGACGTTTCAAAAATAGAGTCGAGTCTTTCCTATTTTTAAGCACAGAATTACAGGGCAATGCAGTTACGCATCCATTTGCTCCGTTAAGTGCTCTTTAAAGCACTCGTTAAGAAATAAAAACAAAGACACCCACAGGCTGTGGGTATATACAATTATACAATTCAATTAAGGCCCAACTCTAATAGTAAATTTTAAAATCAAGCTAAGTAATAGTGAAAGTGCACATTCCAACTCACAGGATGTGGAGACTACCGTGCTTTCAAGTTCCAATGTAAAAGTCGCCCGCCTGCCTTCTGTAATTATATTATCCAATTCTCAGCTGAACACTGATCATCTCCTGCTCCTTTTGGTTGGTTTCTGTCCTCAAGGAGCTTACTGTCTCATGAAAAAGGCTAAGTGCTGGGGCACCTGTGCATGCGATCTATCACAGAAACATCTCACCTCTGGGGAAAAGGGACAGGAAAGCTTCTTAGAGCAGGGAAACCAGGACAGAGTGTAGCAGCGCCAAACTCAGCTAGATGGGAGGAGATAGAAAACACTGCAGAGGTGAGAGATGAGGCAGGCGAACAGTCAGGTGCTCTAGCGCTTGGACCTGACCCCAAAGGCTATGAAGAACTACTGAGTTTGGGGCGGCCAGGTGGCTCAGTTGGTTAGAGCCATCTGGCCATCTGAACAACAGGGTTGCCGGTTCAATTCCCACATGGGCCAGTGAGCCATGCCCTCCACAACTAGATTGAAAGACGATGACTTGACTTGGAGCTGATGGGTCCTGGAAAAACACACTGTTCCCCAATATTCCCCAATAAAAATTATTTTTAAAACTTAAAAAAAAAAAAAGAACTACTGAAGAATTCTTAAGCAGGAAAATGACACGATCAACATTATCTTTTTGGACGTACTCCATTCTGGAGAGTCTAGGGCAGCTCTGCTCCAGGTGGGTCTGCAGCCCAGTACCTGCCCATGAGTTGTTTGCCACTGGCCCACAAGGCAACAAGCACAGAAACTGAGATGGAGCACTTAGAACTGTTCACAGCAACCCCCAAGCTTGTAATCCGTGGGCGCATCTTGTTGACCAGGACAGAGACCAGCTGTGCGTCGCTAACTCGGGGGGCAGTTGCATGTGGTTCAGGCTGCACAGAACTCAGGTGTGGCAGGGCCACTTGTATTGGCCTGTGACTGATTGGAAATGAACAACACAAAACGGATTACTGTCTACAGACGGTTTGAGAAGCTGGTCTTGAATGCTGTTTCCAGAGGCAGGATTGGAAGCAGGGAGCAGCCAGGAGAAGGCTGCTGGCACAGAGTTCCCCGTGACACCTGAACTCAAGCAGCAGGGACAGGGATAGACAGAAAGGGTCAGAGTCGAGAGCAATGAAGGCACTCAAATCAACAAGACTCGGTGCCTTTGGAGGTGAGGGGTGGAAGAGAGTAACAAAGGACTCCTGAGACTCAGGAACTATTAACTCTGAAAAGAATGGCGAGGAATCCAGCAACCGATGCAAGAACTTCATGAAAGTCGGGCTCAGCAAAAGGATTCTACATTCATAGCCATTGTCTTTGAGTGCCTCTGAATAAGCATAATGGTAAATTAATGAAATACAGAAAACGAAGCACCCTGGTGGTTAACACCGTGCACCGCTGGGAATTCAGAACGTGAGAAAACACATCCTACGCCAAGCCTCCACGCTTTCCTCCTGCAACGTTATCCATCGTGCAGGAAGGAGCCCCGTCTAGTTCAGCATGAGGCTAGCTGGAGCCCCAAGCCCTATCACCATAAAAGTAGACCCCCTCCCACCAAGGGACTGGTTCATCCCCCAAGCCAGCTGTATACAGCAGAAGCCTTCTCTCTCACAGGGCAGATATTAAAACAAGGACTCACACCAAAAGGAAGAGTGATAAAAAAGAGTGTGTGTGTGTGGGGGGGGGGGGGGGGAACAAAACTATAGAATAAAATCAATGACTGTAACCTCAAAACACGGCTTTCCTCTGGGCTCTGGTTTACATCCCAACCCATACCAGAAGACAATCAATTAGCAAAAACTTGTGGACAGCTCGTCAGTTGGGCCTTTGCCGCTAATTAGAAGACAAGTACTGAACTCGCAATGGCTGTAAGTCTAAGCAAACCTATCCTCCAGCATTCCAGAGCTCGGAAGGGAGGCGGTTCCATGCGAGGGGGTGAGGTCTCTGCTGCTCCGAGACCCCGGCAGGGTCCATTTCCCACGTGGAAAGGCAGCAAATCCGAAACCTCCGCGCTGCCCAGACTGAAGCAGCCAGGATGGGTGGAAGACACGCCCAATAGCATCGGCACGCCACTAAACCATCACCAAGTACCTAATTAATCTCTCTCAACAAGGGTGCTTCGTCGTCTTCTAGTACTACCCTTCCTCGTGCCTGGGCTTCATGGAGCTGCTGTCTCTGTTTCACTGGCAAATAGAAGTATGGAGCTCAGTCAATATCAGGACTAGCAACACTTTAAGGGAACAGTTGGGTTTTTAAAAAATATTCATTTGGGTGGTGAACACACAATGGGATTTATAGATGATGTAATACAGAATTGTACACCTGAAATCTATGTAATTTTACTAACAATTGTCACCCCAATAAATTTAAAAAATAAATTAAAAAAAAATATATTCATTTGCTTTTGTTTCATTCTTCTAGGTCTTTCTCCTCACATATCCTCTCTTCTAGGGCAAATCTTTCAACTCCTTCACCCTATCTATCCCCTTGTATGCTTGTAAGTCATTTGTTTGAAAAGTTAAAAAATACACCTCCTAACAGTATTGCGATTCTGTAATGTGATATATTCCAAAGGCTCACGCCAGGAGATGGATTACTAAATTTCATGATAATTTATTAAGAAATAATAGCTAGCGCTTACGGAGCACCTACTATATGCCAGGTACGTATATATTATCCCATGTAGACCTTAGAACAATCCCATACGGCAGGTGCTACTATCATCTCCATTCCACAGACGAGGAACCTATGGGACAGTCATGTAAGATAATTTGCACAAGGTCGCAGAGCCAACAAATGGTACAGCCAGGATCTGAACTCAGGCAGAGAGACAAGAATCTTTATTTTTAGCCACTACACTAGACAGCTTCATTATGCAGAGAAGAAAAATGAGATTAAAAAACACATTACAAATAATGGAACAAGGAAAAAGCCTCTCAAGGAAAATAGCTCCTACTACTTTCATTGGACTGTTGTCTTTTATTACACGATTTGTCTTTTCCAAATCCTGGAAACATAGGCAAGAGAGGGAGCCTGTCCGGGCTGGTGTAGGCTCCTTATATGAAGAGAGAAAACCCCAATCTGCAAAGCCCTGCCTTTTTACCATTTTTTTACCACTTCAAAAGTGGTCTGTCAGTGTCATGGAAATCATTTCCTTAGTGGCTACATTATTTGGGTTAAGGGAGGAAGAGTTGAGAGACATGGAACTGTAAGATTGCGTTGGTACCAAGTCTTGCCTCATCCAAAGAACCAAAGGGATTCAGGTGAAGTCTAGGCCAAGCCTCTGATTTAGTCTGAACCAAAAGAACCCTGCAGAGCAAGCAACAGACATAGGGAAGCGGGAAGATTCCGCTTCCCCTGGCTGCAGCAGACAGACCAGGGGTGCTAGACCAGTGCCCCCTGACTCTGCTGCTCTCCCACTTTCTCCTCCCCTGTCAGCCAGGAAATTCTGGGACCAAGCCAGACCCCAGCAAACCTGTCCAGCACAAGACCAGTGGTCCTGTATGTACCCTTTGATGTCAGCACACCCTCATTGACCAACTGTTTCCCATCAGGTATCCAGCCTAGGCAAAGCTGAGTCCTGTGGCTTTAAGACCAAAACCAGTGCTCTCATCCTCTATGATGCTGAAGCAAAAAACCTGGAGATCAGCTCTCCAGTTCTGTCAGTTAAGTAACTTACACTAATCGAAAGGGATAGGTCAAATCCCACAAGTCCAACTCTTCACCACTTTCCAACTATCCATCACATTCTCTGTTCCCAGAAATTTGAAAAATCCACCAACAAAACAAAAAACAAACCTGCTTCTTAAAAGAAATCTAACTGCCTTAAACTTCAGGAGTATGCTTCCTCACAAAACGGCTCCTACAAATTCACTCAAAGTTCTATTATCATCTAATTACAATTTCTAGACAGCTATTTATATGTGTGTGGTTGGAAGCCAAAAAACGAAGCTTCAATTACTTTCGCACCTACCACTAAAGCAAGCAGAAACCATTGTTAACATTTTATTGTCATTGTCTTTCATAACGCAAAAAGGAAAAAAGAAAATTTAAAGAATTTTTTTTAAAAGATGCTGGAATCCTTTTATTTGCTGTTTTCTCACAGCTCCAGTCAAGGTGAGAGGAGCCAGGCAAAATGCAGGCTTAACATACATAGTCAGCCCCAGACTTTCTTACTACAGAAAGGGGAAATTAATAAAAAAAGAAAAAAAGAAATACCACACGGCATTTTCTTCCCCCACCATAATTTTTCAATTTTCTTTACAGAAATGCCAGCCAATAACTAATTAGAACCATATTCTTTGTTATCCCAATGGGAAGAAGTATACGAATGGTTTTAAAGAACAAATGTTAATGAGAACGTTAAAAATGTAGTAATCTGGAACTCTGGTTTCTCCTCAGTGTAAAACAAAATTCTCTTCTTTAAATCTATTTTTACAGTTGGTGAAACGCGGACAGAGTCCATCAACAAGAAGGTAAGTGTTCACCCCCACCCAGCACCCTGAACTAGGGGCGCTTTTCAACTGTCCTTATCATGGAATTGGCATCAAAAGCTCACAGACTTCTAAGCACCCCAATTTCAAACAAGATAGACGAAAACTCAAAATTACAGAAAAGGAATTTGTTCTGTATCTCTGGTTTCAAGGGGGGAAATAATTCTTTTCAAAGTGAGTACACAGCTTTTGTAATATCCAAGAGGGTGTTTTCCATAAGAAACACAGCTGGAGTCTTTTTACCTGGTTGTATCACCTTTGAGTAAGAATGGTTCTGGCATCAGATCTTGACTTGCCTAGTCACGAACCTCCAAGAGCAGAAACTATGTCCTCAAAACTGGGCTCACTTTAGAGAACAAAGTGAACTATATAGGATGTGAGTCAGAAAAACTCTGAGCAAAAAATGAAAATTTTAAATGCTCACACACCATGGTTTAGGCATGTGCAGCATTCTGAACTGTATTTTCAAATGAGTGTCTGCTCTGTGTCATCCAGACTCTTGTACTGGTGAAATCAATAGGTCCAGGCTAGAGCCACAGACCACTTTTTCCATGCAAAGGGACTGGCCAGGGCATAGAGAACCAGGCATGGCCTATGTCATATCAAATATTCTCCTCTTCTCAGAAAAAGCTTTATGTGCTTGCAGAACATTTCAATTTGCTCCATATTTTTACTATCCAGCAAAAATTTCCCCCGCTGTGAAAAACACAACAATAAGCCTTAGGTCTGTCACGTTTTACCACCACGGTACATTTGCAAAAGCTAGAAATCACTGGTAGTGCCCAATAAGTAAATTATTTTAGGCTGACTTTGGTCTACAATAGAAACTTACCATAACAATGAAAATACATTTTTGGTAAATCACTTTCTGAACATCACCCCTCCCCAAAAGGATCATAAAAATAACCACTAAGGAAAACAAAGGGTTCCCATTTTTTAAAGCAAAAAAGGACAGGCCATGCACTATCAAACATATAAATCAAATATGGGCAAAATCACCTAAAAAGTGGTTAAAGTGCCAAGTTTTGCCTCCGTGTGGTTAGTGAGCCCATGTTTTCCCAGTGTTAAATGTATAAACTGCATTTGTTAAACTGTATTTCATGCTTTAAATCCCAAGTCTGTACCTTACGCTGTTTCAGAGTGGATGATTTACTCAAGACATTTGGGGTCACAGCATAAGCCTTTTGCTCTCACTCAATCTAAATCATGCTTCTCAACAAGGTTCTGTACACATAAAAGAAACACATGGCATGCCGTTACCATCCTCTCTAGGGCAACCTAAAGGCCCCCAGAACAGCCCTTCTGTCCATAAACTGAGATTCTCCTCAGAAAGGGAAGGAGCTGAATTCACACCTTGCATCAGACATACTAATTAAGCAAGAGAGCCCAAAAAACTTTTTCTGCTTCGATTCATGACAGAATTTCCTGGATTCGTTGTATCAAAAGACACCTTCAATCAACAAATATACTCAAATCCCAAACTAACTTCAGCAGCAAACTGGGAGGAATGAGAAGTTGACAGTGAAGTATAAATTTCCCCAAATCCTCGTTCTTCCGGTCAATCTGCACCTATGGGATCAGCTCAGCATTTAATTCGAAGTATGCCAATACGACAGTGGCCCACCAACCAAGCAACTAAGATCTGCAAGGACTGGTCTGTGGCTGTTCCTGGGAGGCATCTGGGGAGGATGGATGGACAGTCAGACAATGAAAAGCTCCAGGGTGACTAGTTCAGCCAGCGGGGCGGGGGCGGGGGAGGGGGGTTGCGGAGAGAGGGATAAGGGGAGAGGAGTGAGTTCCCTTCTCGCCCAAAGCCACGGTCAGCTGCCGCCTCCCTGGGGCGCAGGGAGGTCTGACTTCGGCCTCCGAGTCCCGGGTCACAGGGGTAGAGGGCCCCAGGAAAGCAGATTTCTCTCGGAAAGAAAGAAAACTTCCTGGTTTGGGCATTATGGGTAGGGGGCTAGCGCCCTCCCCCACCCACTACAGGTATCGCGGGGAGTCCAGTGGCAGAGGAAAGGAAGCGGCCCCTCCCCGCACCTCTGGTCCGTGGTAGGGGTTACGGAGTCCGGACCCCCAAGCGAAGCCACTCTCTACGCGAGGCTCCCAACTTGTGGGGACCGAGCTCTTGACTCCTCAAGACACAAGCCAGGGTCAGGGACAGAGGGGTGTCAAACTTCCCCCGCGGATGCGGCCTGGCACAGGCACCGAGGAGTAGCCGCGGAAGCCCCAACCCGGCGGGGTCCCGAGATGGGGAGCGGACACAGACACAGGAAGGGGACACTGAGGGACAGGAGGGGAAGCGCGTGCAAAGATGGAGGAAGGGACAGAGGGGATAGCGGGGGGGGGGGGCGGGCGGGGGACGGCGAGGACCTGGCTCCAGGGAACGCGCGGGGTGCGCACCCAGGCCGGGGGAGCGACGAGGCCCGCGCCGCTCACCTTCCTGTGCTTCTCCTTGTAGGGCAGTGCCAGCCACGGCATGTCCCGCACGAAGTCCTGCCACTGCCGCTGGTCCTGGTCCGAGGACACGAAGACGATCTCCAGGCGGCGCCGAGGCTCCGGCTCCGCGGCCGCCCCGGCCCCCGGCCCCGGCCCGGCCCCGGCCCCCGGCCCGGCCGCCGCGTCCCCCCGCAGGCGGCCGTAGAAGGCGGCCAGGCTGGCGCTGAGCTGCGCGCAGGGGGCGCTCAGGCTGCAGCCGAAGTAGAGCCCCAGCAGCGAGATGCCGCGGGCGCCCAGCGAGTGCACGTCCACCTCCTCGCCGCCGCCAGTCACCAGCTTCTCCCCCAGCAGCTCCTCCAGGAAGCCCGACATCCTGGCCCACCGCAGCCCCGGCAGGCGGGCGTGCAGGCGGCGGCGACCCCGCTCCCTCAGTCCGCGCGGCGGGCGGAGGCGGCAGCTGCGGCGGCGAGAGAAGAGCCCCGCCCACCCGTGCCCGCCCACGCCACGCCCCCTCCGCCAGCCCTCGCCACGCCCCCTCCGTGGTCGTCCGGGGCCGCGCAGTCCCGCCTGGTACTGCCCGCAGTGGGGGCACCGGGCTCCGGCTTCCCACGCGTGGCTAAAGTGCTTGAGAGACAGACTTGGCTGGAAGCTGACCGGAAATGCTCCACTCCGGCGGGAATGCCCGGGGCCTGAGTAAAGAAAAGAGACGGGTCCGCTGAGCCCGCCTTTCTGAGGCTGGGGACTTGGCCTCACCTCTCCCTCGGTTTCCTCTCCCCTCCCAAATTCTCAGTTCTCTCTGGACTTTTCCAAAGATTCCCACGATATCCCGACCCGAGTTCTCTTACCCCTTCTTGTTCCCCTCTTCCTTCTCTCTCTCCCTACACAAAGCCTGACCCTTGGCCATTTCGACCCCCACTGACCTCTCCTAATGCTCATAGGACTTAGCATCTTCCCCACCCAAGTATCACTTTCTCAGGCGAGGTCTTGCTGGGCACTTATTTCTCTGTGTGTATGTTTTGTGTTTTCTATTATGAGAAGACTGGAAAACGCCACCTCATATTTCTTGTGTAGTTTCTGATCTGGTGCTAGGCACACGTGAGGGAATCTATAAACACGTGTGGGTTGATCGCAGATAGCACTGTGGAATTTCAGTCCGCAAGTCGCAGTGGCCATTCCCCACTAACAAGTGGCTCTCTTCCTTCTCCACAAATGTATTCAACAGATGCCGCAGCATCTTTAAATCAATACTGGCTGCTCTCCTGAATGGGTTCCATAGCTTAGGTCTGCTGATAGTTGAGAAAAATTCTAGGGATTTTTTTTGACAGCTGGCAAGATGCTATCCTATGCTTAGACAGAACCTAGATTAAACAGGTGGTCTGTGGCAAGTCGGCCCCCCACACACACACACACGAAAAAATCAAATGTATACCATGCCCACCCGCAATCTACAACTTTCAATGTGTGTCAGCTCTGTTACCCACAACCGGGTGAAAGGAATAAACGCCCCTCTCACCGCCCGCTACCAGCCTTTCGGAAGTTATTTCTTGGGCATCTACCGCCATCTAATGGAAAGAGTGAAAAAGAAAATGAGATCTACCAGAGCTGAATATGTGAAAAGAGATACTTGGCAGCCAAGCAGAAATTTTTGTTATTTTATAGCGGCTTTACACACACACACACACACACACACACACACACACACACATCATAGCACGCTTTATGGAGTTCATTTAAATCTCAGAATGTAGCCGCAAGCTTTTGGCACAAACATAAATTTTTATGCCTAAGGTTCTCAGTTTTTCTAGGATGGAACAAGGAATTGTACTGGTTTTCAGCTCAGTGAAATGTTACCACATAAGCCTGTGAAAGAGGTGGAGGTGGAAGCCAAGAGTGGATTGGCAAATCTCTAAAAAGTATATCCACTTTCTTAGTATCCATCTAACGCGGCTCATTTCACAAGTAGGGATCTTTGGACTGAGGACTGCCTGTAAGCAGGCAAGCACGCTATTACAAAGGCAAATTCTAGAGTGTCATGCCAAAATTCTGTGCCTGTGCAGAAAGCATCCCTTTTTGGTGAAAACATGTTAAAGCTATTAACATAACAGATATTAACTTATTAGATAGCTTCAAAAATCCTGTAAATGGGTTAATGCTTTATATCTTCTTATCCAAACCATATCTGACATTCGGCTTATAAATATGGATTATATCAGGCACCACCGAAAGCATATGAGACAGATAGATTCCTACACTCTGACATTTTCAAATGAACATTGATGAAATGTGAAAGGACTATAAGCTTTTATGTCCTATGGAAAAGCCAAAGGACAGTTTGGTGTGGAGGTAGGTGAAGAGGGAATTTGGGGGATTGTAAATTTGGGAAAATAGTGAAGTCATTATTAGAGTACTTAACTCTGGTAAACTAGGTGCAAGTCTGATATAAAGAGGAGGTTTGTTCAGCATTTTACTTTTATTATTTTACAGGAAAGCACTTTCCACTGGAGTGTGTCCAAACTAGCATCTGGCACCTGGGAAAGTGAGAGTTTGAACATACTGCACATGAAATATAAATAAAATTTAGAGAATTGTTGGTGGAGCAGGCTTTGGTTAGAAGCCAAATATCACAGCTGCCTTCTAAAGGGGTGTGGAAAGAGGGGATTTGCAATGGAAATGATTCCAAAATCATAATTCTAGTGGGTATTTGTTACAAGAAGAGGCCCAAGGAGACTCATTTGGCTTCCTGTAAAGAATAGCCAACATCCTTTGGCTTGTGGAAAGCACTCTCTCTGCTTATGACGTTCAAGAGACCCACTTAAAGAGAATGTCCCTACTGGTATTTAGCTAGTTATGTTCCATGAATCGACTGGCTATTCTAAAAATTATTATTGTTTTAAAATAGGTATTAAGGAGCTACAACGTGCCTGACATTGTACAGAACATATACATTACAGAGTTTTCCTATTGGAAAGTTGTATTCTAAGGTACATGATGTCATAAAACAGAACAAATATATATTTGTCACCTTTAAGATTCATAAATCACATTCCTTGGTCTTTGGGTATAGTAGCATACATGCACAAAGATATTTATGTAGAGATATTTATTGATACACTGATGAAATTAGAAAAACACTGGGAAGAGCCAAATTGTGTATCAATGAGGATGATTAAATTACGGCACTTTCATCTTTAGGGATACAATCTGGTTATTGGAAAGAATAAAGGAGATTTCTCTGTACACTGTATTAGTCTTTGTTCTCCAGAGAAACAAGAATCAATATATAGAGATTTATTATAAGGAACGGACTCACCTGATTATGGAGGCTGAGAAATCCTAAGATCTACAGTCAGCCAGCTGAGCCAACGGTGTTCCCATCAGAGTCCAAAGGCCTGAGAATCAGGAGAGCTGATGGTGTAAGTTCCAGTCTGAGTCTGAGTTTGAAGGCAGGAGACCTATGTCCCAGCTTGAAGATAGGTGAAAAGAGAAAATTCTTACTTCACCTTCACCTTACTTCACCCTTTTGTTCTCTTCAGCCTTCAACCTACTGGATGAGGCCCACCCCACTGGGGAAAGCAATCTGCTTTACTTAGGCTACCTATTCTCATCTATAAACACCCTCACTGACACACCCAGAATGATGTTTAACCAAATAGTTGGACACCCCGCGGCCCAGTCAAGTTGACACAGAAAATTAAACATCCCAAGTCTCCGCCTTGTCAACTTGGCTTCCATGTGCATCTCATTAAACCATACTTACTCTCCAAATGGAGATAATAAGGGGATTATAATTCCACCTAACAGGGTATAACTGTCCTGTGTTTAACCAAAAACACACTAATGCCTTCCCCAGAAGAGGAAGTAAAGTCCTTGAATGATGTTTACTCCTCTCCCTGATATCCTGCAACTTCAATACTGTAATGTAAAATTAGTACTTACGGTGGAGTGACTCAAACCTCCATTCCTGTAGGATCCGGGCCATTAGGAGGCCTGCCTGGATTAGGTTGTTGTAGTTTCCCATTGACCTTAATCACAGGGCATGATGACTAAGAGATGTCCTAAG
This sequence comes from Rhinolophus sinicus, assembly GCF_057876585.1. Taxonomy (NCBI): domain Eukaryota; kingdom Metazoa; phylum Chordata; class Mammalia; order Chiroptera; family Rhinolophidae; genus Rhinolophus; species Rhinolophus sinicus. The sequence continues at coordinate 19,673,394 of NC_142512.1, forward strand.
GGACAGTCCATGTTCCACACATACTCTTCCGTACCGCCATTGTAGACTAGCCATCCAATTTCCCCTTGGTAGTCAGGATCAATCACCCTACCCAGCACAGTAACTCCCTGCTTCACCTATTAATTCAGAGGCACGAGGAACTCAAAGTGACTGGGCCTTAACTTCCAGTACAATGAAACCAATGTTGTGCCTCCTCCCTTTGGAACTCAGATATCTAGGCCGGCAGAGCATAAGGTTGTGGGAACGAGAAGCCAGTTTTGCTAGTGGGTAACTGGGGTAATAGTGAGCGATGTCACTTCATTCTCCACCTCTTGATTCCTGGACTCATCACATACACTGACATAAAATATCTCTAAGATGTAGCACAAGAGGAAGTAAGATGCAGAATAGGTGGGATATACTAGGTTACCACTTGTAAATTTTTAAGGGGAGAAAAAAATATATACATATGCATAAATAATGTTTATATATGCATGAAATATATCTGGAAAGACATTAAGAAATAGTAACAGATTGCTTGGGGAAGGGAACTGAAGGAAATAGATGTGAGAAAAATATGGAAGCTATTACTAGTCCAAGAAACACACACTTTTTGAAATTTCAAATAAGAACGTATTGAAAAGATGAGATACTGTAAGTGAAGAAAAGAATATTTAAAGTAAATCGGGACATCTCAGAATGAAAAAGAAAAAATATCTCACCCACAAAAATTCAAATTGCATTATAATAAAATACAAATTCCATTATAATAGCACAAAATTCCATTACAATAGTACAAAATGAACATTTTGATTATACAAGGTTTCCAACTTCACATAACTCAAATAACTGATTCACAAAATGTGAATCAAAATTGATTTACACAAAAAATGTATTCCATTTAATTGGGAGTTCCCTGTACAAGATTTTACCTGTAGATCAATGCTATATTACAGTTTTTATATCTGTTTTATCTTTTCCTGTTTTAAAAGTTGGATTTTTTGCAACAGACCCACTGAGAAGGGAAATTGCTTGATAGAGAGGTGAGAGGAGCAAAATAGAGGTGAGACTTGGCAGAGATCAAGATGAAGGAAGGGAAAGTAAGGTGTTGTCCTCATGGATTAGAGAAGTGTGGTACTTCTGCCATCTTTCTGGCACCAACTTGATATGGAACTTGGGAAGTCACCATCATTGTTCTCTTTATGATTTATTTTATTCCTCAGAAAAACAGAAGGACTCAGGTCTCTAGTTCTTTTTTTTTTTAAACCTTTTATTTATTTATTTATTTGTTTGTTTGTTTATTTAAAGCGTGTTTTTCCAGGACCCATCAGCTCCAAGTGAAGTAGTTGTTTCAATCTGGCTGTGGAGGGTGCAGTTCACAGTGGCCCATGTGGGGATTGAACCGGCAACCTTGTTGTTAAGAGCACCGTGCTCTAACCAACTGAGCTAACCGGCTGCCCCCTGGTCTCCAGTTCTTGAAGCCTCCGAATTCTGGAACTTAAAAATGCAAAGTACCAGAAAAGCATTATGCATATTTGTCTCCAATAATTTTCAGATCAAATCTCAGGATCACAACTTGTCAATATGACCCTACTGCAGATATAGCCAAAGTGTATGATTCATTAACCAAGTCTGAAGTTGGTCCTCACAATCCACCAGACTGCCAGACTGTCTGCCAGATCTCCACTAGCTTTTCCGGAAGCAAAACCAAAGCAACAGCACAAGAGATAGTAAGCAAATCTGGATGGTTGGGTATGGGTGAGTAAATAAAACTTTCAAATCTGCTACAGAACATTAAGACCACCCACTAGAATCAGGCTTGAGTCTAAGGATCTATCCCTGGAAACAGTACAGTATACGTTTTCTCATGAAGGCTATCATAGGTCAAAGGCAAAAAAAAATGAAGAAAGAATAATAATAATAATAATAACAATAATAATAAATATTTTCTAATAATTTACACTTGATTGAGGACAGAACACAGGTCAGACACGGAATCAAAAAGTCCAAACTCATCGCTCAAAAACTAAAGACTACCGATCATTAAGAATGATTCCAAGCCATTCCTTCTAGATCCAAAAGAGATATCAAAAGCAGACAACTGGGAATGAAAATGTTTGAATAAGAACTAAACTTGGACTGAAGCATATGTGTCTTCCTGGGCACAAGTTGTAAAAGCAACACATTGAGTTTAGATTTTATCCTGGCACAGAGAAGAATTCCAAGCAGGGACGTGATCACATTTCTGGGCTGAGAGAGCACTCTGTGGATGGTTTAGAAAAGAGCAAGGCAGGAGGCATGAAGACCAATTAAGCTTCTATTAAATGAAAAATAACTAGAGCCCAAACTACGGCAGTGGCAATGAGTATAAAATACAAGGGGTGGAATTGAAAGACATGTAGAAGGTCTGCAGGCGATGCAGGAAGCAAGGAGTCCAAGACTCACCCAGATGGGAAACTCAGGAAGAGCAGGTGTGAAGAGGAAAATAACTTCTAATTTAGACCCACTCGAACCAGCAGCCCCATAACAGCTTCCACCGGTGGGTGTACAATAAAAGCCACACTGCCATAGGCGAACCCCTTAGTCTGCCTCTGACCTCGGGGGACCTGACTTGGAGATCTGATTTTTTTTTTCTAACTGCTCCCCTGATATGGGTTCAAGCTATTATTCCTTGCTTTCTGAGGCTTCCTCCTGGGGCCTGAGGATTCAGTCTGGTCCCAGTTCACAGAGTTTTCTGCCAACTCTCACACTGGTGCTGCCTCCTGAGACCTCAGACAGCCGACTTTGGGCCAAAGTCTCTTCTCTTGGGTACGGATGGAGGGATGGGAGTTTTTCCCTAAAACCCAGGTTGGCCTCAGCGTCCTGAGTCCTGGCTCTGTTTTCAATCTTACAAACTCTCCTTGTCCGTCTGAGACAGCAAAGCCTGAGCAACGCATTCAATGCCAGGCTCTTACTCTGCTGTCTGATCAGAGGCCTATCTGCCGGTGCTCCCTGCAGATTAATGGCTCTCGAGTGACAGGTGATGCAGCTGTGGCTTTTTGTAATGTGAAATTATAACAGCCTTTTGCCTCGTTGCATCTGAGAGAGCAAGATGGGTCATCAGCAGCTCTATTGGAGCCATCTGAGAACATTTGGCCAGGCTTCTCGTTCTTGCTGCGTCTGTCTGCTCAAGCTGGTAGGTCTGACCAGGAAATACGGCCTCGATATGAGCAGCCAGTGCACTCAGTATGAGAAGGATATAGGCTTCATTAAGTTGGACTAAGTGAACTTTCTTGAATGGGTCATTCAAGACATCTACCTTACCGCTCTTTGTACATTAAAAAAAAATCAATTATGCGTGCCTTAATGTGAAAAAAAAAGTTATAACAAAGAATACAGAACTCCATTTGCCCTGCCTGTGCTGTGGCCCCAGCAAAGCTGCACTCCTGCTGTCCCACTCCTAGAAAAGTTCATTCTCAGCCCAGAGAACCTCCAGGCTGTCTCATTCAGCTATGAAAGTAGTATCAGACATGGAAAGCTCTGAGTTTGGGGAGTGGGAAAAGGAATCACCGATGGTTTTGTGTCTAGAGGGAAAAGCAGAGAAACGAGTCTGCCTCTGTCCAGGTCTTCCACGGGGCAAACACTCCCTAAGGCCTCCCTAACAGAAACAAGGTCCAAGTCTGGTCGCCACTTGGGTCATGGCCATCTGTGTGGCCGTTAGACCTGTGAAACTGAGCTCCTCGATTCGGAGCTAAACAAAAGACCGGGTAGGAATTGATCGGTGGCTTTTTTCACACCAAATTGGCCCAAACCCTTCAACTCCAGCCCTTTGAGCAAGTGAAACTTGCTTTAAGGATGGAGATGAAGCTGGCAGTGTGCCACCTTTCCCTTCTTCACTGGCCCACTGCCACCCTACTTCGAGACCCTGGCTCCATCATGTACTCCGGGCTTCAGGTAGCTGAACAGCTGCTCCTCGCCTCAATGGAGTTCCGAGTAGTGTGAACCTACTTCCAGTGAGAGGTAATTGTAGACAACGACGTAGACCAGTGGTGCTCAAAATGTGGTTCCCAGCCAGCAGCTTCAGTGTCACCTGGGATATGCAAATTTTCACACCCACCCCAGACCTTACTGAGTCAGAAGCTCTGAGCCTAGCAATCAAGAGTTTAACTATCTCGTCAGCTGCTTCTGATGCTCACTAGAGGTTGAGAACCACCCATGTAGACTGAGAGTATTTGAACAGCCAGATGGACTAAGCCTTCCTTGGTCCAGCAAGGCCAGCTCCCTATCTGGCCCCTCCCCTCCATGAATATGGATAGATTTTGCTGATAAATTACCTTTACCAGAGGCAGAGTGTGGGGAGCTCGTCCAAAGCATGGTGGAGGCTATTAGTCAACTACTACCCATTAAACCCCAACACGCTTATGGCTCGAGGCCCCACCCCCTCTATTTTACTTCAGTCTTCTGCAGTCAGTGATGCCAAGCTCTATCCCATCTGTCACCCCACGCCAGACAATGAATGTCCTCTTCTGAGGAAGTGACTTCAGAGAGAAAAGCTAAGAGTTACTCCACCCTCTCCCATAAGAATAGGTAATAGGATATTCCATCTCCGAGCCCAACGCAAGGGGTGCCAAAAGTATGTCAACACCAGCTTACAGTAGATGCTCATTAGATACCCCCCACTTCTTCTCTGGGGCCCCAGAGACCCTTAAAGTAAGAACCCTCCACTGCCTGTCACAACTACCTCAGCTACATCTGTGATGCCATTGACCTATATAATGCCCCAACTCTCTTGCAGCCCTTGATGAAAATTGTTCTGTGCAGCCTTTTGAACCGAACGGCCACTGTTCACTTAGAGGAACCCTTCATCTTATTTGACAAACATCTCTGAGAGTCCCTGGCCCAAGTGGCGAAGTGCCCGCTTCACCATTGTTTCCAGGCCCAACAGCAAGACGTATACAAGGCCAGAGGAGTTCCTGGGCCGCACAGGGGGTCCAAACTCATGCCAAACAAGGTGTGATATTCATGGAAGTGAGAACCCCTCCCTTTCTAATTATCAGTCAGGAACATTCACACATTTCCTGGGATTTCTCTAGATATTGCCAGCAGTCCATTCTTCACTCTTCTGCCCTGCTATCCTCCAATTACTGGTTTCCTCAGAAAGGGGAGGGTGTTCTTGGTTCCCTAAGCTTTCTTGTAGTGAGTGGTATGCTGGTAGATGTTCAACAACAGGAACCCAAAAGCCCTGACTTACAGCATTTGCCGATTTCTGCAGTGTCCATACAGTTACGTGATGCATAACAACATGTAGGTCAACGACACCCGCACACAGGATGGTGGTCCCATAAGATTATAACGAAGCTGAAAAGCGCCTATCACCCAGTGACGTCATAGCCCTCAGAATGTCACAGGGCAATGCATTCCTCACATATTTGTGGTGATGCTGGTGTAAATAAGCCTACTGCGCTGCCGACTATATGAAAGTATAGCACATACAGTAACGGTGATAGGCTGTGTCATGTTCAAGGACAGTTGAGCCTTGAACACCAGCTTGAACTGCACAGCTCCACTTAGACGTGGATTTTTTTTCCAATAAATGCAGCGCCCTTCCTATCTGCAGGTTTTACATCCATGGATTCAACCAACCACAGATTGAAAACAGTATTTTTGCATTCCCAGCTACGGATTCCCAACCGCGGCTCAAATTTTGATCTGCAGTTGGTTGAATTCATGGATATGAAGGGCCGACTGTACAGTTAAAAGTTATACATGGATTTTCGACTGCACAGGGAATCAGCACCCCGAACCCCCATGTTGTTCAAGCATCATTTATACACTCTGTGATGGTCACACAGCAACAAAATTGCATAAGGCGGCATTTTTCTTAGAATGTAGGCCCATCATTAAGTGATGCATGACTGTATTCCCATCACGGCTGATTTCACACTACCAACATGATGTCACTGATGGCATTAAAATGTGCAGCAGTCCACTATTATATAGCATTTCTATCACACAAACACAACAGACACAAATAGCCTCAAGAGCATAATGAGGGATATAAATGATAAATGTCTAACTAGTACATTATTTTGTACACCTGAAACTAAAATTTGAAAAAAGAGCATAGGGCTGGCCCGGTGGCTCAGGTGGTTAGAGCTCCATGCTCCTAACTCCGAAGGCTGCTGGTTCGATTCCCACATGGGCCAGTGGGCTCTCAACCACAAGGTTGCCGGTTCGACTCCTCGACTCCCACAAGGGATGGTGGGCAGTGCCCCCTGCAACGAAGATTGAACACGGCACCCTGAGCTGAGCTGCCAATGAGCTCCTGGATGCCTCAGTTGGTTGGAGCGTGTCCTCTCAACCACAAAGCTTGCCGGTTCGACTCCCTCAAGGGATGGTGGGCTGTGCCCCCTGCAACTAGAAACGGCAACTGGATCTGGAGCTGAGCTGCGCCCTCCACAACTAAGGCTGAAAGGACAATAACTTGAAGCTGAATGGCACCCTCCACAACTAAGATTGAAAGGACAACAACTTGACTTGGAAAAAAGTCCTGGAAGTACACACTGTTCCCCAATAAAGTCCTGTTCCCCTTCCCCAATAAAACCTTAAAAAAAAAAAAAAAAAGAGAGCGAGCATAGCTAATACTAGTAGAATGCAGTAAAATATTTAGGAGGTGATGGGTTTTGAGATGTATTACTTTTGTTTTTAATATAATTTAATTGTAAATGTATTTAATTTTTAGTAATGGCCAGCAAACAACCAGTTCAAAAAAATTCCTGAAAATTTCATAATCAGTTCTTGTGAATGTGTAGGACCCGGCCCCCAGCACCCCACTTCTGGTAACAGACTCTTCCTGAGATTCATGGCTGGGACTAGGGTAATGAGGGAGGCACAAAATTGAAGGGGATGGCAAAACACTCAATAATCAAAATAAACAATATTTTAAAAATCACATTTTTAAACATTTTAAAAATCAAAATTGCAGAAAAAAAGTCCACAATGAACAAAATATCAAAATTTTAAATAGAGGGTCAGTAGGAACTGTGAAGTTGTGACCCTGGAGCTGTGGGGGAGTCTGTCCTCCACCAGGTGACAGCAGCTGTCTAATGCAGAAAAAAGAATTCAACCTGGAAAGAGAATCCTGAAGGAGCTTGTTAAGGTCCTTGGGGCAGCCCTGGGTCCCAACCTTCCCAAGATTTGGTGGTTCAGCTCCTCCTTAGATTCTGTGAGTCACCCCACTATACTTCCAAGAAGTCCCCCTTTTTTGTGGGAGCTGGCCAGGGTTGATTTCTGTAGTTTACAACCAAAATAATATTTACTCTATGGTTTAGGAAATTCTCATCAGAGACCAACAAATTAATTCGTTGGTTCCTTTTTTGCTAATTGTCTCAAACTTTTAACCTCAAGAGATAAGAATCAGTAAACAAAGTTTTTCAAGTCTCTTAATTTTCTGCCCTCAGCAATAAAGCAGTATTTATTAACAATCAAGTTAGCTTACTGCCTTTTCTGCCCTCCTATAGAAAGGTTTACTTTGTTTCTTTTGCTTCAGAAGTCTAAACAGTAGAGAACGCACCCTGCCCCCCTTAGAGGGGAGGACAAGGAGAAGTTCCTCACTGGACACAACTTGACCACTGTTTCCAAGAAGTGGGGGTGAGTTAACTTCGTTTTGAAAATGATTAGATAGAAATGGTTTCCAATACAAATGATTTCCAATCACAACTGTATTCAGGCACTGAAAAGTATTATTATTATATGTATTAAATATTATCAAGTAACAAGCTAGCATAATAGCTTAGAATTTGGGGAAACATATACAAACTTGGCAAAAACACTTTGTACTTTTGATCCCTTGCTTTCTTGTAAACTGACTGGGCCTTCTCTTTAAAAAGAAAGGGCCAAGTCACGTGGAATGATGTTCATGGAACCCAGATGACAATTCATCAAACCCATCCCTTCCCAGATGAAGGAAGGACTAGCATACGGCACCTGACAGAGAAGCTTGGCTATGCAAGCCCACGTTTGTCCTAACGGGCCGCTGGCAAACCATGGTGCCTCTCAAATTCGGAGCTGTTTACCTTGCACCTCAGGGTTTACCATGATTCAGGTGGTGTACCTTTCTGCAAGTACTTCAAGTGTAACAGTCAATGCTCCTGGATGGAAATCTAGAGGACTAAAGGGAGTGGAAATCACTTTAATCTGGGATCCTCTGCCTGGAAAAATTGGCTGCTATTTGCCTCACTTGCTGCCAACCTAAGAGATGCTACGTAGGCATGTCTGAGGGACCTCAGGCTGTCCAGGAGAGACCTTGGAGGAGAAAGAGAGAGATGATATGGCAGTTCAGCCCAGTAGGGGCAGCCTCTGTCTAGGGGTTGGTGCCTGACCCATCTCTCTTTCCTAACCAGCAACTCTTGCCAAACAGGTGTGGAGGACTTCAGGTGGTCCCATGTTAAAACTAACACCCTGCTTTATGCAACCACACGTGACAGGTGGTGCAAGGAGGGTACCAACTCTTGATTCCTACACATCCTTGAATTTGACCTCTGACCTACACTTCTCACATGAAGATGAAGCCATCCTGGTGATGCTAGTAAACACTGTTACCTTTTTGCAGTTCTTCAGCTCCTGCTCCAGCCCAGCTCCAGCCACTTATTAAATCTTCTCCTTCCATGAGTATCTCAGCCGCCATATTTCCATCTTCAGCTCCTAGCTATCCTCTGGTTTTGGAGGACATGGATCAAGGCCCTTCAAAAACAAAGTCACTTGTTTAGTACCCCCCACCTGACTCGGTTGGCTACTCAAAGTGTCTATGTGGCCGTACTTCCTACCAGTGACAGGACCATTCAGACTACTCACGGTTACCAAATTCACATACAATTTAAATTCACATAGGATACACTACACTTCTTAACTTGGACCTCTTCATTCCATCCCACTCATTTTATTCCTGGGCTCCAGTGACATGCTGAGAGAACAACAGGCCACAGGGTCTCCTGGACACCCAGGGTGAGATACGAACCGGCCTTCTTCCAGTTCCACACCTACTCATCTGTGCCATTACCTGGAGTCCTACAAGTGATAGGTCACCACCTCAGAGTGTTCTGACTCTTCCTACAACCCTCCCTGTGAATCGAATTCATCTTTAACTGACCCACTAAGATGCTGCTCCAACCCCATATCCTGTGGCCAGAACAGACAACCTGGGATGGAGAACCAAACTGTAACACAAGAGCTGCTAGACTCCCAATGCTGCCATGGCCGGATAAAGTCCCTAGTCTACTGGCCAAAGATCAGCCCAGGGAAACAGACATGGGAAACCAGTTCCAATTCTGGAATATGCTTGAAGTGTTCCAAGTTTTCCATCAGGTGAGACCCATTCCACCTGTTGAAGGAGACAGGAGAGGGGAGAGAGATACCAGATCAGTGTCCATAACTGTTCTCTTTCCATCTATGAACTGGGCTAAGGATGGTCCATAAAAGGCTCCATCCCTCATGTACCACGGCCACACGGAATTTCTCCGCGTGTTTTCTTGGATCTCACTGAACTCTGTTGCAGACTCTTCATTTTTGCATTGAGTATTGCTCTCTAACTAGTCCCATGGATTAATTATTTAGAACATTGCTTGTTTTCCAAGGCCACTTTGCTTGAGATGTGCCTGGGGGCCTGTCCCAAAGCTGGATTCTCTCAGATCCAGCTTTGGTTCTTAAGACCTCAGCACGAATCAGAACCCTGGGCTCCCCATTCATCTGGAAGGAAAGGGTAGTTGTCAGGGTGTTGAGTTAGAGGTGTCTATGGGAAATGTCTGATTCTTGTGCTTACGAGAAAGGTCTAAGCTGGAGATAAAGATTTGGAAGTCATTAATGCATCGGGGAGGGGGGTAGTAGAAGTCATGAGTGTGAATGAATTGCTCAGGTAGAGTGAGCTGCATGAGCAGAGAATAAAGGCTGAAGCCCTGAAAGAACCAACAGGAAAAGGTCAGGCAGAGATGCCTGCAAAGAGTGAGCAACTGGAGAGGCTGTAGCAAAACTAGGAGAGAGGGGCTCCACCACAACTGTGAAGAAGCTTCTGAGAAGGAGGGAGGAGTCAGCAGTGTCAAATGCAGCTGAGGAGTCTAGTGAAACAAGGTCTGAATTATATTCAACAAGTGGGAAGTCGCTGGGGACTTAGGACTAGCTCCTTCAGTGGCCTGGTGGGAGCAGAAGCAGGGCGAATCATGTGCTATTCTCTGCAGGACAGAGAACTCTGGATACCAAAGGAGTAGTTCTGCCTGTGTTGACTGGCTGCCCTCACCACCTTCTGTTTCATGTTTCTCGTAGCTGATACACCCAAATACATTGCTAGCCCGGATCAACACAATAGTTTGAGATCTATTTTAATACCATAAAAAGTACAAAAGGGCCAGCCCGGTGGCTCAGGCGGTTAGAGCTCCGTGCCCCTAACTCCGAAGGCTGCTGGTTCGATTCCCACATGGGCCAGTGGGCTCTCAACCACAAGGTTGCCAGTTCGATTCCTTGACTCCCGCAAGGGATGGTGGGCAGCGCCCCCTGCAACTAAAGATTGAACACGGCACCTTGAGCTGAGCTGCCTCCCATATGGCTCAGTTGTCTCAACCACAAGGTTGCCGGTTTGACTCCTGCGGCGGATGGTGAGCTGTGCCCCCTGCAACTAGCAACAACAACTGGACCTGGAGCTGAGCTGCGCCCTCCACAACTAAGACTGAAAGGACAATAACTTGACTTGAAAAAAAAAAAGTACAGAAGTTTTTCTTGGTTCATATATAGTACTATCTCACGGTTTACTTTCAGATTCTGAGTTTGCACGCTGGCAAACATTTTAATTGCTTCAACATATATAAATTTGTCTTTGCATGGCAAAATTCTAATCCCACATCACTAATTCCATTGACAACAACCAGTTGGAGCGAGTAACAGCCTTAGCCTACCTTGGCCACAGCCACGCCACTTCCTATTATCATCCCTGATTTTCCTTCTTTTTAAAAACAGATCGGGCATTTCATGAGGGTCTTCATAATAAATTTAGAACACCAGTTTGTGAAGATAAACCCCATTTGTGAGAGCAAACACAGAGCGGAGGCAGCCCTGGAGCTGAGGAACAGCTTTGATTTGGGGCAGAATTTGCGAGTCCATGGCTTTCTGATCAACTTTGCGCTACTCTGTCATCTCATATTTCTCTTTCTCTGTGTCAAAGATCTCACCCTCCTCATGTCTGGGCATGTGCAGCTTCTTCTTCTTGAAGTAACAACCATCAGTGAGAGATTTGGGAATTTTCACACCACACTGATATCAATTTTGATGGAGGTGGCGATGACAAATGTCTGGTGTGTTCTACCCAGAGGAACTCGATGAAGGGACAGAAGTCCAGTCACAAATGGCAAGGCACTGCCCAGCTGCTTCAGGAAAACCACCCTTTAGCCTCTGTGGTGCCCAGTGAGGATGATCAGAATGGTCCTGGGAGTGAGGCTGGACCCAAGTTTTCTCACGTGCTGACCGAAGGGTTTCTTGCCAGTGACTCAACAGATTTCCAGGCAGACCTTCAGTAGACTAGTATCTGGGCATTTTGTGACGTTTAACCACTCGGGTGCCACTATGCTTGTTGCCACCAACTGGTTTTGTGCCAGTAGCAAGAACCTTCTTTTTCTGTTCAATCTTGGATTTAGCTGCTGAATACTTCCTCTGGTACATGGCCTTCAGGGAACACACAGCTGATGGAGAATAACTGCCGACTTCTCCGACCAGGACAGGCTTTCAGCTGCGGTGGGGCTTCCCCTTCCTAGGTGTCTTGCCCTTGGGTTACTTTTCTCAACCCTGCCACCAGCATCAGCCTGCATGGCTTCAGGTTTCCTCTCCTTAATGCCCGGCTTCTCACCTTTTTCACCCTGCATCTTGCAAGACGGGAAAGAGCCTGTCCCTGATTTTCCCTGGTTAGCTTCACCTTTTGTTCATTGATTTTTTTTTTTTTTTTTGCCCCCTCTCTCTCCATCAAAGGTTTAATTAGCGAACAAAACATACCGTGTTTCCCCGAAAATAAGACCTAACCGGAAAAGAAGCCCTAGCATGATTTTTCAGGATGACATCCCCTGAACATAAGCCCTAATGCGTCTTTTGGAGCAAAAATTAATATAAGACCCCGTCTTATGTTCGAGGAAACACGGTATACTCCATACACTTATAACACACTTTCACATTTACTTACAAAGCACCTTCCATCACTTCCATCTCGTAACACGCTGAAACACGCTGGAAGGGCAGTGGCGAGGCGCGTGCGCCCCCTACCGACGTCCAGGAGCATTGCAGTTTTGCCGTAGCTCAACCGCTCGGGTCCCGCCTGTCAGAGGCTCCAGAGAAGGCCGAGGTGCAAGTGTCCGCGCAGGGCTTCCTGGGAAATGTGTTGGGTGTACCTGTCAGAACTGCAAATCCCGGCAGGCACCGCGCTGCGGCCCGGAAGATGAGTGGGCTCTGGTGAATCTGAATCTTGTTTGTCAGTGCCACTGGGAATGCTGCACAAGCTGGATTCGGTATTCGCGGAGGTTTTTGGGAGACGTAATAGTTCTTCCGCCAGGTGCGCACGAATGGACTTTGCTTCCGTAGCTTCCTCGGATTCGCTGGATGTGGCGAATCTACCGTTGTGGCACCGTGGTTGGGCGCGCAAGGCCCCAACGTGCCGCTTGTGTAATCGGCTGTGGGAAGGACGTCTGGGTTGCTGGGGCCGCTAGTCATGGCGGCGACTGCCCCCAGTGCCGGGGGCCCCGCGCCCGAGGCGGCGGGCTCCGCCGAACCCCCGCTGCAGTACAGCCTTCTTCTGCAGTACCTGGTGGGTGACAAGCGTCAGCCCCGGGTCCTGGAGCCTGCAAGCCTGGGCGGGATCCCGAGTCCGGCCAAGAGTGAGGAGCAGAAGATGATCGAGAAAGCGATGGAGAGCTGCGCCTTCAAGGCCGCGCTGGCCTGCGTGGGAGGTGAGGCAAGGCGAGGGGGACCCCTGGGAGGCTGAGGGCTTGGATGGCAGCGGGTTCCTCTGCCAAGAAGACCACGCGCCCGGGAGGCGAGGAGCCTGTGGGCCGCGACTGGACTGCACCCCGGCCTCGTTCAGTGAGCTGGAGCAACCCTCTCTAGACCCCCTGGAAATTGGATCAGAGGATCGGTACTATGGGTCGGGGCCTGGAGGTTATAAAATAGTTGACTTCATTCATCATTCGTTCATTCACTTTCAAATAATCATTCTTTCAAGAAATTGTTAGTGAGTAGTTATCACGTGCCAGGCGGTGGAGAGACAGGGAGAGAGACTAGAGCTTTGTTCTCAGGAAGCTAACACCCCTCTCTCTATATCCGAGGTGCCAAAAAAATGTATACAAGGGGACACTTTGGTCAACTGTTGCTCAAGCAGTAGTAGTTCACCATAATCAGACGTGTCTGGACACTGATGGTGACCACTTTGAGCACCGCTTGTAATTGCAGAAGTCAGACGTGACTTGCATTCATCTTTTGTTATCGGTATGTTTTGCGTTTTACAATTTTAATAGTGTTTCCTTTCTTAACATGCGTATACCTTTTTTTTTTTTTGGCATTCTCTGTATATGGAAGAATGTTGAGGAACCTGGCAGAAGAGTGCAGCAGACATAGGAACATCGAGTGCAAAGGAACTGGCTTTAGTTTTGAAAAACAGAAAAGGCCAGTGTGGTCAGTGTGACTAGACAGTAGTGAACAAGGGGGAAAGAAGTATGGACTTGGCTTTTTCTTTTAGCCTTGTGAGGATTTGAGAATATGTGGTGTCCTTCCTGTGTGGAGGGTAAGGAGATTGACCACATTTGCAGATGAGTTGAAATCTCATTGAGAAGGAAAGACAAATGAATGTAGTGAGAGTGAAAATGTGAAATATAGTAGAAAGAAGAAAGAGAGAGCTTTTTGTGGTTTGGGGAAGGCCGCAAGAGGAGGTGAGACTGGAGCTGTTGAAGGATGGAGAGAATGGGGTGGACACGGAGGAAGAGAATTGTCATTTCAAGTTGGGGGTACAGTGGGGGATTTGGGCATTTTGTCTACAGGCATTAGGACAGTCGTTGATGGTTTTTTTAGAAGAGTAACAAGTGGTAATGAACATGGTGATTCAGGATGATGTGGGCTGAAGGAAAGAAGTCTGTGGATAGGGAGACCATCCTGGAAATTTGCTAGACTGAAGCTCCTGAGGAATGGACTGGGTCTTTGTTCATCATTGTGTTTGACCCTGATAAATCACATATTTGGTGAAATAAATGAGTCTTTGTAGTGCTCCAGGTTGGAAGTGATAAAAACCCTAGACTAGGATGATAATTGTGGACTTGGAGTTGTAGGGCAAACAAGGAAACGCCCCTGAGGTTTGGAGCTGCAGTGACCAGAAAGGAGGAGCCGTAACAAGAAAGTCTGGAAGGGAGGTGACCATGATTTCATCAAACATACACCGTTTACCCTTGAACAACATGGGTTTGAGCTGCACGGATCCGTGTCTACATGGATTTCTTTCAATGAATATCTGTACTGTTTTCGATCCTTGGTTGGGAGTCCATGGATGTGGTCAGCTGACTGTATGCATTGCTCTACACCATTTTATATAGGGGACTTGAGCACCCATGGATTTTACTATCCGTGGGGAGTCCTGGACCCAATCCCCTCGAGGGACAACTCAGTTTTTGGAGAGTCAAACGTTATACGTGGATTTTTGACTACAGGGGCCTTGGCACTAACTCCTGCATTGTTCAAGGGTCAATTGTATTGGCCTGGAGGTGATGAGAGGACATCCATATGGAAATGTCCAGCAGGCTCAGGAAGGTCCCATGTGGACAGTAGTGTGGTGCTTGCCATTTGGTACCTTTGTGACTTCAGGGAAGTTACCTAACCTCTCTGAGCCTCAGTTTCTTCAGCTAAAGAAAGGAAAGTATAATAGTATCTACCTCACAGGATTGTTGTGAACAGTAAGTGAGGCTGTGACTATAAAACCCAGTAATTGGCACATGGTACTTACTAAATGACTATTATGAATATCACCATTGTCAAGGTGACATTTGCAAAGTTGATAGCTGAACTCAAGGGTGAATACGTGTGAGAGAGTGTAGAAAGAGAACAGAGGGTTAAAGACTGAATCTTGAGGAACGTTAGAAAATGAAAGGAGGAAGAAATCCAAGAGGAGACAGAGAAGAACCTGTCAACGAGATAGATCCTGGATTGTGTCACGTGGAAACCAAGCGGAGAATTTGAGTGGCAAGGGGAGGGGTGTCCTCTTTGCTGGTGGCCACCCAAAAGATGCTTTTTGAGTATGAACCCATTGCAGTCATCCAGAAATCATGCCAAAGAAATCTTCCTCTCTGTGTTTGTTTTTAGGATTTGTCTTGGGAGGTGCATTTGGGGTGTTCACTGCCGGCATTGATACCAATGTAGGCTTTGACCCTAAGGATCCTTACCGGACGCCGACAGCAAAAGAAGTTCTTAAAGACATGGGACAGAGAGGAATGTCCTACGCCAAAAATTTTGCCATTGTGGGCGCCATGTTTTCTTGCACTGAGTGTTTGGTAGAATCTGTAAGTGTCTCTGTCTTCTGAGAAAGCCTTGCTTGCTCAACTTCGAAAGAGAAATGCTCTTATTATTACTAGAAAGCAGATCAGAAAAGTCTGATACTTGTTGGATTGAACTTCCATTAAATAGTCCCTAATGCAGACTTTTTCTGTGTTTATGATTGGGGCTTACATGATTGTTTACTTCTTTTTATAGGGTAGAAGTTGGTTAATGATTTTAAACACGAGACTTATTGGGGAACCTGAGAAAAGATTTTCGTTTCTTAAATACTGCACTGACTTGGTTTCAGCACTCTGGTACCCCCGGCTGGAAGCATCAGTGAACGCGTTCAAATTTTAGGAACTACCGTTGTTTCCCTGAAAATAAGACCTAGCCGGACCATCTGCTCTAATGCATCTTTTGGAGCAAAAATTAATATAAGACCGGGTGTCATATTATATAAGACCCGATCTTATGATAAAATAAGACCAAGTCTTATATTAGTTTTTCCTTCTAAAGACGCATTAGAGCTGATGGTCTGGCTAGGTCTTATTTTCAGGGAAACACGGTATATACTTTCGAAAGGGAAAAAGATTAGGTTTCCTTTGGTGGGGGGACTAAATTAGCCAGCTAGAAACCCTGTGTTTTTTTCCTTAATTGTCCTGTCTGGCTTTTTTGTTTGGCTCTAAACTGCACTTCTCCACCCGCAGTACCGGGGAAAATCAGATTGGAGGAACAGTGTAATTAGTGGCTGCATCACTGGAGGAACCATTGGTTTCAGAGGTTAGTAAACAACTCTCGAGTGGTTTTTCTCTGTGGCCTTGGACAGCATGCTGAAGTTGACATTTCCAAACATACGAGTGTTCCAGGGACAGCCAAGGCATATACGGTCACTTGATATTTGTCGTCCCTTCTGACAAATCACATTTGCTTCTGTGTCAACTCAATTTTGGAAACTTGTAGTATCTAGATCAGTTTCTCATCCTTGGCACTGTTGACATTTTGGACCAGATAAGTCTTTGCAGGAGGGAGAGGGAGGCGGTCCTGTGTATTTAAGGATGTGTAGCAGCGTCCCTGGCCTCTACCCACTAGATGCCAGTAGCACCCTTTTGTGGTGAAAACTGAAAGTGTCTCCAGACATTTCCCTGCGGGGCAGAATTGCTCCCTGGTGAGAACCACTGGTAGATCTAGGTCGATCTTAGAAAAAAAGAACTGCCCCCAAATTGGAAATGTGGGAAGAACTTCCTCACAGTAATGAATTCCTGGAGGATGTTGCTAGGCAGGGAGTACAGAGACATAGCTAGGTCCCACTCAGCCCTGGGGAAGACATTGAGCCACATACCAGGCCCTGCTGAACTTGCAGCTCCATGCATTTCTGGGTAGTTAGACATTTTGCTTAAAACTATACAATTGTCAGTTTTAATTTTGTGTCTAAGTTGTCATGGTAATGTCTTCGTGCAGCTGAGGATTCTTAGATTTCTACCCACCGAAAGCCAAATGTAGATATTTGAGAAAGGTTGGCTTATCAGCTGGAAACAACAAAGGAAGAAACCAGTCAGTTCCCTGCCACGTAGGATGTCAGTGACTTGACTTTCCTAACAGTGTCCTTTGCTGGGCCACTCTCCCTCTTCTGCGCCCTGACTTACCCAAAGCACAAAAGCCTGTTTTCTCTTTTGCTGCGAGGCAGGATGATTTGCTATCATTAAAAGCCTGCGTTTGCTCCTCAAACAGTCATTTATGATTTAGAGAGTAACTTCTTTGGTCTTCCCATCGCTCAGCTTTGTCAGGGCCTTTGAGAAGCTCAGCTCCCTCTCGGACTGCTTTGATCACCTTCCCAGGAATTTATTCCATAAACAAATCAGGGGAACAGGCCATATGCTTTCACTTGATTCCAAGGGCTGGTTTTCTTAACCAGTTTCCTGTCTGTGAGGGGCTATTTTCATGAGACTGGAAATATTAATTCTTTGGAATGAGAAAAGTTAAACGAATGTACAGTTAGCTAAAGCACCCTGGATTAGATCATGTACACGGCTTCACTGAAGTCTTGCAGAGCTCCGACAGGTTGAGTGACTTAGAATGCTTCAGCTGGTTTCTTTGCATCTGTGGATATGCAGACTTTTTGTGAATGCAGCCTGACCCAGCATCTGTCACTATAGGTAATGTCATTTCTGTTTGCTTTACAGCTGGCTTAAAGGCTGGGGTCATTGGCTGTGGAGGTTTTGCTGCTTTCTCTGCTGCAATCGATTATTACCTGCGGTGAGAGTGATTGCCTCCGGGGAAGGATGCCAGCCCAAGATCCGAGCGGTTCTCTGGAGGACATTTTCTGCACCACTCCAGAGCACTGCTTCAGAGACTGAAGGCATTTGTTTTCCCTCATCATTGGGTGTTGTGAGGGAGCCGCCTGGCCGTGATCTGCCTCCAGCATCTGAGCAGCCACACTTTCTGCTCCTGGACCCCAGCCATGCGGCACAGGGGGTGTGCCGTGCTAGCTTCTTTCTTCTGGGCAGATCAGGACTCAGCATATTGACCTGGAGGAACTCAGGTCCACAGAGGTTCAGTCCTCACCACACCTGGCCCTTTGGTTGTTTGGTGTTGTGGGAACAGGGGTGACCTTATGCAGCCCAGGAAGCTGTTCTGCCTTGGAACTCCATGCCGTCATCCGTGTCACATATCAGGGTAGGGCAAGGTCAATGTATGCCTTCTGACCAGTTATGTCATTTGGTTTAGCGTTCTGCTATCCTTGTTTTAAAAACATATATATTTATATTACAGTTCCAAAAGTTGGTTTATTTTTATTTTCAAATTCCACAATTCCCAAAAATGGTGCCAGGTGGCCCAGAGATGGAACATCCAAAGGGAGAAAGCTCCTGAGCAGTCTGGGAATGTTCGATTCTCAGGGTTTGTAGAGGGGTGGTGTTATCCTCATGAGATTGTTACATCAGCCAGGGCCTTACTCCCAGAAGGCAGCCTAGTCACTTCCAAAGATGCGTTGAAATTTCATGCATAAGCCCCAGTGGCTTCTTCTAGAAACCCTCCTGTGGGCTGGCTGATAGGAATGTCTGTAGTCTGAACCATATACTGGTTTTATGCTCTGCCCACTGGACCAGCTCTGGCTCCAGGACTACGTGTGACGGGTCCTGCAATGATTGTCCTGATGACTAAATCACAGCCGCTGCTGGGTAAGAGCAGACATGGTGGACGGGCTGTTCACCGGACCCCCATTCTCTGGTATGTGTTCTGTTTTGAACATATTAGTGTTTTTGACTTGACCCCGTAGCCTTTTTCTAACAACGGAGGCTCAGCCTAGTTGTGTGTCATAGGCAAAAGAAAAAAAGCCTTTTATGTTTGGGATTTGCCCCGGGTGCTGCTTTACTCTGGTGGTTTGATGGCACATGAAATTGATGGACTCAGGCTTTTGCCCTGAGGGGCGGGCAGGTAGTCTTGGCGGGGCCCACGTAATTCTGCTGCCTTCAACCAGTGGTAACATCTCCTTTTTTCTACTGTACGTAACTCCTTTGCCTTTTTTTCCCCCTTCCCCTTTGTCTGCTGTGCTCTAGCCCACCCACCCGTAACCAGAATGCAGTTAGCTGAACTGTCCAGGCATCCCGAGTGTGTGTGTGTGTATGTGCATGTGCATGCGTGTGTGTCTGAGTGATCATGTCAAACCCAGCCGGTAACACCTTCCCCTGGCCATGGAATGAATGTGAGCTAGTTAGTACACAGTGCTCATGTCCTTTTATGGTGAATCCTATATAATGCCCGTCCCAGTCCCACAGGCATGAGGCGTCATGGCTGCTAGGCTGGCTGGAGTGTCCTCAGAGGTCTGAGAACAGATTTAGAAGTGTCTCCTACACTGTCCCTAAGTTAGTCACCTATAAGCTCTTCTAGAGCAAGAGCAGACACTCGTACCTGGCACCTGTCAAAGTGCTAGGATGCCCGGCCTCTCCTATCAGCCAGTCTCGTGCGTGAGGTCAGATACACTGAACTACTGAACACAAGACGTGCTGCTCTCACGGCTGCCTTGGAAAAGATGAGCCCCGGGGCTGTCAGTAGCCATCAGTTCAATAAGTGAAGCATTGTCCACATTGACGATTCAATCAGGAGAGGAGATGAATAGTTTCCTGTTTTAGATGGCTAACGAGTCAGTATGAGCTCATAAACCAAACACCAATTTTCAGAGACATCTGTTCCTGATCTCCAGAATAAACATATTATCCAACGGCTTTTGCTGGTGGGAGCCTACATTAACCCCACGGGTTCCCCTAAAGGGAAACAGCCCTCTAGGGGACCCAGCCTCTCTGTAAGCAGATGAGGCCAAAAGGCTGCCTCAAAGATGAGCCACTTCCAAGGAAAATGCACAGAAAAGTTTACATAAAACAAGAAGCCTCCACTTGAATGGCCAACTTCCTGCCATCTCTCTGAGGCAAACGTGTTCAGGTCCCTGGCGGGACGTTGGTACTTCATGAAAGGGACTGGCTGGTGACGGACCTGAAGGCCTCTGTGAAGGGCAAGGACGGGGCTGGGGCTCACCTCCCCCCAAACTGCCACAGTCGCCACAGGCCATAGGGAAGCCCCAGGGGAGGTAACTAGGTAAATAGATTCCTGGAAACGCACATCTGGATGCAGCTGGAAGAGTTAAATATTTAGATTGGTGGTCTTCCCTAGACTACTGAGAACACAAATGTCCATACCACCGGGCTGAGTTGTGTGCAAATGTTGGGGCTTTGCATTTTTTTATTAACATTTTCCTCTCACGTGGTTTACATCGATTTATAATAATCTACATAAGTTGAAACAGAACAGACAAAAAAATATATCCTTACCAACTTATTAAAGTCAAATATTAATGAAGGGTCCCATCCTACCTGTATCAGCAGAAACCGGCAGCCCACAGCCGTTGGCCAGCAAGGCTTCCTGTAGCCTGTGTGCTGGGCCCCTGTTGGCACAGCCTTTCCTGCTGGGCACAGTGGCTGGGCTTCTGGGCCGCACAGTCCCTGTCTCAGGAGAACCCACAGGCTATTTCCTGGGTGCAGCTTAGTCCAGCTCTGGTACCCGCCCCTCCCCACTCCGGGGGTGGAATTTATAAATATTCTGAGCTTTTTGCATTGATCAGCCCTTCTAGCCTTCATCCTGTTCTCACACTGCCTGAGCAATTCTGAGGGCACAGTAGTCACCTGATGCTGAAAAGCAAACATCCCTTGTTTGGGGGAGGTGGGAGGCACCCACGTTTGGCTGTAACTAGCTCTAGCTGGGCCTCAAGTTCATTACCATCAATGGCTTTGGAAGCAAGAGCCTTCCATGCCATACCACCTCCCGAGTGCTGAGCAGAGACTCCAGGGATGGTCAGACGCTGGGATCCAGTTCTTTCCCTACCTCCTGCCCCAGGGAGCGGGGCTCCTAGCTAAGCTGCTAACTGGCAGCGAGGTGGTCAGTTATTTCCTGCCGCTCGGGCATCTCTTTCCTCCCATGTGCACAGAATGTGTACCGTTCTGCCCAAGATCGGGCACCAGGTGTAAACAAGACCAGAAAGGGCCTTGCCTCTCATTGAGCAAGTGTGCGACAGCTTTAGGCCCAGCAAACCCTTCTTGAACACAGCCCTGAGCTCAAGCTCGAGGGCCTAGAATCTACTCTCTGCCACAGAGGAGAGCCAGGGAGCTTGGGCTACAGCTCAAGCACCTGCAGCCCGGGAGTGTCTGCCCTTCTAAGCTAACCGCCATAGGCAGCTACTGCTCACATGGGAAGAAACAAGTATTTGGGGACACGTCTCGCTCCTTTCCAGTACCGAGCAATGGGCCTCAAAGTTGGGAATGGAACCTGCTAGTCCCTGACTCTGGAGCAAAGTGTCAACAATGAGGGCCCTCAGCAAACCCCAGTCCCACGAGAGGCAGGTACCTGTGACTCCTCAGCCTTCCCTAACTTGTCGAGTTTCCTAGCATTCACCCGGGAGGCCGTATCTGGAAGCCAGGGGCGGGGACACGGCACCATGATGGCTGGCTACTGCTGAACCATGCCTGCCTTTCTGCAGCCCCAGAACACACGTGGCTGTGGGGGCCGCCCCATGGCAGTGCTGGGCTGTGGAGAATGTGTGGGGAAACTAAGGCAAAGGTACCACAAGGTACGAGAGGTGCCAGGACGGGCTAGCCTCCTGGATGGAGCCTGCCTGTGTCTGGACACTGCTTCCGCCATAGTTGCCTTCCTAGAGGCCTGGCTCCACTGGAAAAGCCACTGCAAGTCCTTGCTGTTGACAGTCTCTACCCCCAACTCAGGACACCCAGTGCCGCATGGCACTCCTCTGAATGTGCAAAGGGTCTTGTTTCCTCAGCAGCCGCCTCTCCGCCTCCCGATTCTTTCCTGGCCCTCTCGCTATCTCGATAGGTTACTTGAGAGTCTTCACACTCAAAGGAAATAGACCACCCGGGGAAAAGGAACTGAAAAGCAGTAGAAGAAACAGTCAAGATGCCTCATTGGTGGGCAGGAGACAGAACAGATAAACCCCAGAAAGGGAGCTTCGCAGGTGGAAAAATTCCAGAAATCTGCTCTCCAGCTCTGTGCTAAGCTGAGGATTAGACAGTCTGTCTCCTGGTCCAACATTTGCACAGGCAGCAAGGCAAAGCAGGTGTGCTTCCACAGGTGGGGGGCAAGGAGAGGGCCGGGGACAGCACGCGGCAGCGTCTGATGGGCCATTGTGGCCACCGCCACCCAGGGCCACCGCAGAACGCTCAAGGTGATGGAGTGAAAACCAAGGCTGCACATGCATGCGGGCAGGCTGGGAGGGAGCAGAGGGTGGAGAAAACCGAGGGGAGGCTGCCAAGAGACTGAAATCTGGGAGCAGGGCCAGAGAGGATAAGCTGGCAGCACTTACAGAGCGCCAAATAAAAGCCCTTGGACTGGACTCAGGAGGAAAGAAAGTGTTGGAGGAAATGAAAGAACAAAGCAGGCCGTCTGTGTGCCCATACCGGATCGGTGACTACCTTTTCTGCATGACAAATAGACATAAAACAAGTCCTGAACAGCACGGAGCATTAGACACAACTAGAGGTACAGAGGGCAGGAGCCCGGGGTGTGGCGGTGAGGCCGGGGGCTGGGTCGGCTGGCTTTGTACAAGGTGGCACAAAAGATGCACGTATTCCAGTTCTTGGAAATCTACGGCCCTTGGAGTCTGGAGTGCTGGGTTTGGGAGTTTTCTATTGTAGTCTTTCAAGTCTGTGTTGGGTCCCTTGGCTGGAGAGGCTGGCGCGGGCCACCCCCCCCACAGCTGCTCCCGCCTGGGGCTACACGTCGGTGGAGAAGTACAGTGTGTTCCGCTTCAGTTCTGCGAAGGAAATGGGGGGGTGCTGCAGGTAGTAGAGAAGGACCTGGACCTGTGGGGAGACAGGGGAGACTGAGGCAGGGTCCTTGTTCTCATGGCCCTCCTCTGATCAGCTGAGAAGAAATGGTCCCCAGGCTGGGGTCACCGGCTCTGGCCACTTCCCTTTCCTTGGTAGCCCAGGTGTATCTGCCCATTTGCAGCAGTAGAGGGCGCTGCAGGGCAGAGGGTGCGGAGCCTGGGGCCGCTGCCCAACCTATCATAAGTGGCTACCTGCTCCAGAGGTTGGCTTTGGCTTGGCAGCCCTGCCTCAGACTGGACCCTGCCTGGGCCTTGTAGGGATCCCAAGGAAGCTTCCTGACCTGGAAGCAAGCCTAGAACTTCCATGCATGAGGACAAGGCCCCCGGATGTTTCCTATATCCCGGGGCTTCCATTCTGAGATGGAGGCACTCCCAGGATGGCAGCCGGCACCTGGGACAGACATTCTCTGGGCCCCCAGTCTAGGCTCATACTTGTTGTTTTGATCTTAGAGGGGCTTTCCAGAGCCCTGCCTCCGTGGTGACAGCCTATAGACCACCAACCCAGTTGCTCAGGAGGGAAGGGGTGTGGGACTCCGAGCCGCTCTCTTTCGACACCTAACGGGGTCTTGTCCCACCCCCTTCCACCAGCTACGGCCGGGCAGTGTGGTGAGACCTGGGCCATGACGTCATGGGACCAGATGTCTGCAGCCGACGTGAGGTGTGCTTTGCTCTCCACTTCTGAGGGTCTCAGTAACGTGGGGCCAAACACAGTCGCCAGATTGTGAAGGGACATTTTGTTGATGGGCTCCTTCTCAGCAACCCTGAAAGGGAGGAAAAAGTCATTTCTTAGCCGCCACTCGGAGCTCCAGGCTCTTGGTCTTAGGTGTAAGAACACCTAGAAGGATTCCTTCCTCTCCTAAGGGTAGAGACCTCGTGGTAGGGAGGGGACTAAGCCAAGGGACCAAGTCCCCACCGATGTCCCAGTACATTCCTATAACAGAGTCCCAGGTCCTGGACCATCCCCTGAACGGATGGTAAACTGCTAGAGCCAAGAGGACACACTCCAACACCTCTGCCTTAGAGAGAGTGATGTTACTGGGCCAACAAGTTTCTCAACAATAATTCATACTCCTCACAATCCTTTGGGTAGGTATTATCGCCACTGAACAGATGAAGAAACCAAAGTACAGAGGGGTTAAGTGCCTGGCCTGAGGTCACACAGCCAACAAGTGGTAGAGCTGGGATGTGAACCCAGGCAGCCTGTCTCCAGAGCCCCTGCTCTTCACCACTCTGCGCGTCACCCATGATCAGTCAAATTGGTGAGTGGCCGGGAAGAAGTCAGAGTGGGTGGGGCAGGGGCCACAGGGAGGGAGCTGGCGCCCCAGCAGCAGTTGCTAACTAGACCTGACGCTCTGACCTCTGGTGTGATCGGAACAACCCTAGTCCCAGATGGAGCCCAGGGGCTGTTCTTCTACTTTCCAGAAGGATCTGCCCCATGGGACCCCAGAGTTGCCTCCCTTTGGATCTTCCTCTGCTTCTCTTGCATAATTGGCCAGATGCTCTGTGGATAGTTCCTTTGAGTGAGAGCAGGGGCTGCCATCTGTGGCGGGTGTCCAGCCAGCCCAGTATGACCCAAACCATCAGAGAGGCCTTGGGCCTCCCGAGTCCTAGGACATGTTTCTGGGGCTGAGACCCACCCTCCCCGTGCAGCGCCTCTCACCCCACTCCCAACTGTCCCATCATTCCCACCCTCCAGGCAGGAGTCATGGACGTTCCTGCTGACTGCTTTGGAAACGGGCAGACAAACATTGCCATGCCAGGAGGCAGCTGTGCAGCTGACCCTGCCGCCACACACACACACACACACACACACACACGCACACGCACACGCATGCACACACACCCCCCCCACCACTCCCCCTGCCAGAGGCCCAGATGTGGGAACAGACTGTGCCTGGTTCCCAGGGTAGAAAACATAATGAATTTTCCCTTCCCGCTT
This sequence comes from Rhinolophus sinicus, assembly GCF_057876585.1. NCBI lineage: Eukaryota > Metazoa > Chordata > Mammalia > Chiroptera > Rhinolophidae > Rhinolophus > Rhinolophus sinicus. The sequence continues at coordinate 19,698,212 of NC_142512.1, forward strand.
CTCCTCTGTGCGTCCTCCCCACAGTGCTCGCCAAACTATTTGGGAATTGGTTGAAGCTTCGGTCCTGGCCAAACCAGAGGGAAAATGTCTCATGATGGGAAAAACAAGACAGTAACCCCAGGCGTTTCGAGGTCTCCCCTGGCCCTCCTGAGCCTGCCCTGGCAGAGCCATCGCTGGGAGCCGGGGCCAGAGGGCTGGAGCTGAGCTCAGGGAGGACCCGGCCCACAGCACTCAGCAACCCAGTCCTGGGGGGCGGGTTTAAGGGACACCCAGGAACTCTTCCTCCCCGACTCATACCCCAGACCAGTCCTGGGCTCAAAAGGGAGTGACAAGGCCACCTTCAGGGCTCGTTTCACTTTGAACTTTGCCACAGGTGTCAACGGTAGCAGCTCCTGGTTTGACCCGATATAGAAAGAGCAGGGGAGAAGGTGGGAAGGGCCTCAGTTTAGGATTTGGGAGGATTCTAAGGACAGAGCCCTGCTAAGCACAGCAAGTCCCTGCTGGGCTGGGGACTCAGTTTCCCTATTTATCTGTTAGATGAGGTGTGGTCAAGACCAGAGGGTTTCCAGCTTTTTTGACCATGACCCATAATAACGAACACGCTTGACACTGTGAAGTACACGTGGGTGTAGGTAACTGAACAGGACAACAGGACATGAGTGCGTGCCCACAGCCTGCAGGGTACCCTGACGCTGTCTATTCTTTCCATTTAAAATACACTAAGTTGGCTGACGGATGCGCTGACTATAGAGTCCATCTCTAGTCCCTGGCTCTAACCCTGCCTTTCTAAGCATTTTATGGCCAATATTTGAAGTTGCTGTTAGGACCCAAATCGTTCTTAAAACAGAAGAATGTGAGTGCAAGCATCTGAAGAGCAAACCCTCACCCTGCTATGGATGGCCCAGCAGAGACCAGCAACCATGAGGCGGTGGGTCCCACCGCAGATGTGTCCTCCCCGGGGGGCCCTGCCCTGGGCCACCTGCCCTTACCTTTTCAAGTGTTCCAGCAGGAAGAGGAAGGTGATGAGGTTGGGGTCGGGCAGGGAGCGGAGCAGGTGCATCATGCAGTTTTCCTTGGCAGCAGGGTCTGACAGGGCTGCGGAGAGAAGAGGGGTTAAGGTGGGGCTCGGCTCCAGGGCAGGGAGACCCTAGCCAGTGCCCCCCTGTCAGGCGTTTGTGGGACCCTAAGGAAGAAGCCAGGCTGCCTGGGATCAGGGAAGCAGACGCTGCAGGGAAGGGCCAGGTATCTTCCGGAGGGCAGGCTTTTAACAGCTGGCTCCTACAGGAGGCCGCACCCACAACCTGTAGCTCAGCCAGGAGGCAGGCTGGTGGGGAGCAGACGCCCTTCCTCCCCTCACTGCATACGCCTTTGCAGCTGGTACCATTCCACATCGCCAGTCTGTAAGGCTCAGTTTAAGACAACGACGACACTGGCGTGAATGCTTTCTTTCTCCACCTCCAAGGCTGGAGCGCGGCAGTGACCCGACCTCCGTGGGGCTCCTCGTGCCCTGTAGTGGCTGACGCCCTGATCTGCCCCAGGAAAAGAGGCAGGAGGGACGCGGCCAGGACTGGGTATGGCCCAGGCGGGTGGAGGCCAGAACCCCGTGGGCCAGGACCCTCAGCTTCCTTCGCAGCCATGGCAAAGGTGAGAGATGAGAGAGTGCTCCTTCTGGAAGGCTCAGCACCAGCCATCTCAAGTGCACATCAGCTCGAACTGGCTTCTCCCTGGCTCTGGGGTGCCGGCCCCTGACCACCCACCCCAGGGCAGATTTCCCTGGACACCCAGGTTTCCAAGCAAGGAGGTGGGTGTTGAAGGAGGAAGCATAGAGGGCAGCCCATAGGACAAGAGGGAAAAGAGGCAGGTGTGAGAGGGTCCGGCCTCTGGCTCAGGGCCCAGCAGGCCACACCTCGCCCCCCCGGCCATTCAGCCCCGCGCCCTGGTGCACTGGGCAGATCAACGAGCAAGGGAAGCCACAGACTCTTACGCTGCCCTTTACTCTGCTGGCGAGGAGGCCTCTCAGCCCGCCTGCGGGTCCCCAGAGCCTCACCAATGCCCTCCATGAAGGCAGGGTACAGTCGGTCTGTGAGGAGGGGCTCGGGCAGCTCCCGGAAGTAGAGCTTGAGGGTGCCGGCGATGGCATTGATGTCCATGTCACTGAGCATCAGCAGGATGTCCTTGTTATCTGCAGAGGACGTGCGAGGTCAGGGCCACAGGGCCCGAGCCACCTCTCCCCCACACAGCCCTTAGCTGGTCGGGTGGCTCTGTCCCATCCGCTATCCCACCGTGTCTCTGGTCTGGTCTCCCCCAGGCAGGAAGCAGGTAGCACCCACAGGTGGTCCGTGACTCAGCACCGTGGGGGAGGCCCAGGGGAGCACCAGCCGGAGTTTGGGATCCACATTCACACCCTCCTTCCAAGTGGAGTCTCCTCAAGGCTAAGCCCTTCTCTGGAAGGCACTGTACATTTTTCACACCTAAACTCATGTCCCGACAAAGCCTGAGCTTCCAGGTTGCAGAGAGAAGCTGTGCGTTGACACGTGCCCAGCCCCCTACCCCAGGCTTCCTGAACACCCACGGGCCCCTTCCCAGCTCCCGTGGAATCAGCACTGCCTGGCCAGTTCCGGTTTCCTGACTACTGGACACGCTGCTGCTACTGCAGCCTGAACTCATGAGATGGGAGAAGGAAGACCCAGAAAGGTCAAGTCCACTACCGAGGAGTTTGTAGCCCGAGCTAGAGGCGGCAATGCCCCTCCCAAAGGACACTCAGGGCCCCGGAGACAGCAGAGGGGAGCCCGAGCCAGCCGGTCCAGGCTCCAAGCCTTTCCTTTCCTTGCAGCCCCCAGGTACCCAGGTGCTCGCAAGATAGTCAGGAACTCAGACGCTGGAGTCAGAAAGATCTGAGTTTAAGTCAGGCTCAAAATCTACAAACTGGGTAATCCTGGGCAAGTGACTTGGCCTCTCAGAGCTTGTTTCCTTATTGGTAGCAATGGATAAGAGATTGGGGGTTACATGAGAAAATGCAGGACGAGCCCTTGCTACAGGGACTCGGAAAAGGTGCACCCCACGCCACTGGATTGTAGTTCACAGACCAGGGTTCCTTTGCTGGAGCAGCCTCTCCCCGCTGCCACCCGGGCTGGGCCTCCCAGACTCACTGGCATCAAAGACGGCCTTCAGCGCCTGGATGTCTGTGGCCACCCCGGATATCCGGTAGATGCCGACCTCCTCGATGCCCCGCTTCTCCACCTCCTCCACGCACTGCCGCACGATGTAGGGCACCTTGGAGCGCTCCCGCCTGAGGGCGCGGGGCGGAAGGGGGAATGTGAGGGAGGGCAGAGGGAGGCCTCCCAATGATAGCTATGTGGCCCCCTCCCCATGTCCCTTGGCCTTGAAGCACTCTAGCCTCTGGGATCCGGAGGTAGGGGGCAAGGAAAGGGCTGAGGAAGACCAGCCCTCCCCACCCCACACAGCCCACCCAAGACGGGTGTGCTAAGGGACAGCAAAGGACAAAGGTGGGAGGACATTTTGGGAGATAAGCCCAAAGACTGAGGACAGAATGTTCCTTAGAACAGAGGTATCAGATTCAAATGCTGTGGAAGACCCAGCAGGTAACCTACACAAGAGGTATGGGTCAGATCCTGGAGACACGGGGATAGTGGTGAGCTGAGGACACACGGCCTGTCCCAAGGGGCAGCCAGCCATCCCTTGGATTCTAGCCTGCCACGGCCAAGTCAAAACGCGGGCCTACTGTTGTCATATCTTCCCATTTCTTACGAGAAGCTGATCTAGGATTTTCACATGCAATCTCCCGATGTTTCAATGCTGGCTCACTTATTTCTAAAGCAGCATGTGACACAGGGAATACACCTCCGCAGGCCACGTTTGGCCTCCAAACTGGCCATCGTGACTACTGAACTAGAGGGTGACTGATTGGGGGCCAGAAGTGGTCAGGGAGGGCTGGAAGCCAGGGGCTGGCAGGGACCCAAGCCGCGAATGCCAGCACTCGGACACTGGAGATAGCACCTACTTCGTCACCACGCTGATCTTCACCCCAAAGACGCCAGTCTGCTTTTTGGAGGGGGTCCTCTTCAGGCTCATATCTCGGCTGGTGAACTTCATGGAGAATTCCACTTTGATCTGCTTGGGGGTGAGGCAGGGCATGCGTGGCTGAGGAGTGCTCCCCAAACCCAGGGTCCCCTTCCCCAGGACTGCAAACAAGGCCTACCTCTAGCACCCAGGGCTCCCTGAAACATCTGCAGGGTGGGGGTGGGAAGGGTGTAGGCAGAGCAGAGGGGCTGGGCTAAGGGGACAGGGACAGGACAGCACCCTGAGGACATCAGCCAGAGGCCGGGCTGCCCACCCACAGCGCAGACATTTCCCATCTCTCTGGCTCACCCCGTTCATCTCAATCACATCTGTGTGCCAGTTCTTGGTTTCTACAGTTTGTGGATCCAACTGGGGAGAGAAAAAGAAAGAGGACGTGAGTGAGAGAGAGATAATAGCTCAGAGACCAAGCCAGAGCTCTCTCTGCTGCTCACCAACGGCTCATAAGCTCGCTAAATGGTCAGGAAGACAGACTGGGGGCCTGATGCTCAGGTTGAAATCAACCCTTCAGGGTGGCTCCAGTCCCCAGCCCCTCCTGCTCTGGCGAGTGAAGGACGCCCTCCACCCTGCCCCACTCTGTGAAGGAGGTAGGGCACACTGTGTAGGCACTTTTGCCCATCACATCTCATTCACTCCTGACCACCCTCCCTGTGAGATGGGATTATCACCCATTTCACAGATGCAGAAACTGAGGCTCACAAACAGTAAGCAGCTTACTTGACCACCTGAATTGGAGTCCACAGGAGGGGAGGTAGCCTGTGCTGTGGAGGTGCTGAATGGGAGGCAGTGCAATGTAGAGGTGAAGGGCCCAGTCTCGGGTCAGTCTGCTGGGTCTGAACCCCGACTCCACCACTTCCAGCTGTGTGACCTTGGGAAGTTTTAACCTTGCTCGCTAAGCCTCATTTCATCTGTTCATTTTGCCAGTAACAGAACTCACCTCACTGGATTGTTGTGAAGACTCAGTGCGATAACTTGGGGTAAGTGGCTGTCCCCCAAGAAGCTAACACTCTGCAGGAGTGACCCCTGCCTGGAGGAGGGGCGACAGGGGAGGCTCGCAGGCCTCTCTCACAGGGCACTAGACAGGACTCCGTTTCTCTAGCCCAGTGGCCTTCAAACTGTTTTTCCCTGTGCACCCACAAAATAATTTTGAAAAACTATGCACTCCCTGGCACATTTTAAAATCAACATCTGAATATTTCCAAAGCAAGTTTAAATAGTTGCAAGGAATAGAATTTCCAAAATAATGTAAATATTTACATCTTAAAATAAAACTGTTACCTCATTCTTTTAAATGTGTCCTGTGAAATCCAAACACCATAGGGATTTGATACCCACCATCATCCACTTAAAAAAGACATGAACAAGCTCTTCTTTCCCTTGTAGAAAACCCTGAATTGCTTCTTTTTCTCCTTGAATTTATGTTTCTATTCTATTTCTACCAAAGAATGTTGTCCTAGTTTGTACCTTTCTAGTTTAAAGGCTTTTATTCCTCACCCTGTTCTATTTTGCTTCAACAAAAATGTCTGTACAAAAGGAAATGAAAAATTTCCCGCGACCACAAGGCCCCAAATAGTCAAAACGTATTCTGTTTTAGTTATTACAATGATTAGCAGGACACAATCCAAAAAATTAACCAGCATACCACACGTGTTAATAAATATTCAGCAGCCAAATACCATTCTGGTGGGCCTGCATCTCTTAAGGAGATGGGGAGAGCATTTTTCTGTTTGAGCTCATGGATGGGTATGAATATTATTTTTTGCTAGGCTGAAACAGGGCTCAGTATCGATTCTGTTCTTATTTTTGGGGTGTTTTTAAAGATGTAAAGGATGAAACAGCTTGTTCATATAAAGAAGTAGAAGGGGCTGAAAATAGTTTTATTCTAGCAGTGTTAATGCCATTTTTAACCTCTTTCCTCATTATTTGCCTTAAATTGAATATATACCTAGTATCAAAATTTATTCTAAATAATCTCTCAGCTGACTATTTCCATTAGTTTTGCGGAAAACAAAGAATGGGAAAGGATTTGTAACTCAGTCATTAAAATGTTTCACTTTCTATACCAGCAAGGCAAGGGGCCCCTCTGCTGCCCCCCCAGGAGGTCTCTGCAGAGGAAGAGAGGGGAAGGTGAAAGGTCCTCACAGCAAGACCGCTGTTTGGCAATAACACCCATGGGAGTTGAGGATCTGCAATTGACTCCCCTCAAACTCCCTGCCACGTACCCCTTGGGAAGTCTCTGCACCCCCCCCCAGGGACATGTGCACCACAGTTTGAACACTGCTGCTCCAACACGCCCCTCATCACAGAGGAAAACTGGATCCAGGTCAGCTCAGGACGGGCTTGGCCCTGGGGCTTCCTAGAGCCCCAAGTAAATCCCTCTGGCACCTGCTGTCACACACATAACCAGCTGGGGACAGGGGGCACCCAAGTGCCTGATGGAGTCTGGGGGCTGCATCTGGGCCTTTCGCCCAGGCCCAGCCTTCAGCAGTCAGTTCCCTGCCCAGAGGAGGGATGGAATTGCCAACAGGAGAGAAGGAGAGGAGTGTGGAAAGAACGAAGCAACCACCACCCCAGCCACTACTGCCTCACGCACACAGGGAAGCGTGTGGGACTCACCAGCCTGGGGCTGCTCAGGCTCTCTTTGCCAGAAGGCCTGGGGCCAAGTGTCCTACTGGGTCCCCAAGGAAGCCCCGACGTCAGCCTCACTTTCCTGAAGCCTCCCCCCTACAAACTGCTTTTTGTCCCAAACCCTCACTAGACCCTCATCCCATCCAGAATGCGGGGTCTTAGTCACAGGGCCTGGGTCTGTCCCCAACCCTGGCCTCCAGCAGTAGCCACCTGAGTTGGGAGATCTTGGCTGCTCTTGGTCGATGGAGGCAGATGCCACCCTTGGGACAGACATTCTGATGTGACCACCCCCCAACATTTTCCCTACAGTGTTCTCCTAAGTCCTTTTTCCTTTTTTTGTTTTCACTTACAGTTGATACTCAATATTGTTTTATATTAGTTTCAGGTATATAGCATAGTGGTTAGACATTTATATACTTTACAAAGTGATACCCCCGATGAGTCTAATACCCACCTGGCACTAGACATAGTTATTACAATATGATTGACTATATTCCCCATATTGCATTTTACATCCTCATGACTATTTTGTAGCCACCAATCGGTACTTCTTAATCCCTTCCCTTTTCTCACCCAGCATCCCAAGTCCCCTCGTGTGACCACCCCTTTTGATGCACGCCCCTCTCTGAATCAGTGTAAACCTCAGGTGAATTCCATGGGCCTGGCCCCTGGCCAGATTTACCTCATGCCACTCCCCCACCCCAGCCTCCCCTGACCTGCCATGGACTCAGCCTGAGTGAGGAGAGTGTGGCGATTGAGTCAGACTGACCTGGGTCCAAATGTTCGCTCTTCCACTCAACTGTGTGAATTGGGGCAAGTCACTTAACCTCCTTGAATCTCAGTTTCCTTGTGGGGGTGTCCACACCTCCCTCAGAGGGTTGTTAACGGAAAATAGTAACATCAAATGACACACTATGAGCATCTCCTCTACGTCTGGCACTATTACCGACCTTTTATATTACAGCACCTCAATTAATCATCATTACAAGCCTGTGAGATGTAAGCCTTTCTAGCTGCTCCCATTTTACAGATGAGGACACTGAGGCTTAAAGAGAACGAGGAACTTGTCCAGTGCCATACGTCAAGAAAGTGAGAGCTGGAGGACAAAAATCAAGTCTCCCTGACTCACCTGCTCTGCTAAACCTGCAAGATGATAGATATATAAAGCACCTGGCCTGGTGTCTGCACCTTTCAGTAACAACGGTGAATGCTGTTACCGTTATTTACATAGAAAGGAGACATCAGGGCTCCTGGTGCATGCTTTGGCACCATGGGCAGACCTGGGTGCTGGCAGGCTGCCGCCAGTACAATCCTTCCATTCCTTCCCTCCCCACTTCTGTTCTAGCAGCTAGGGAGCAGCCCTACATGTTCCTGGGAGCACCTGAGACAGGAAAAGCAGTTCCTGATGCTAAGGCCCAGTGCTAGCGAGCCCTGCTTCTTCCAGAAAGCCTTCCTGGCATTAGGAATCTTCAGGTCCCCTCTGTCGCTTGCACTAACACCCGTCCCTCTGCTGCCTGCCGGTACCATTTGCTGTTGTTTCACATGTTCCAGCCTGTCCGAGGTGGCCCTTTTGAGTTTTACTGGGAGTTCCCACCACGGTCATATTCCTGATCCCCTCTACAGGTGTGCCCTGATATCCCGAGGGCCTGGCCAGCCCCTGGGCTCCCGACAACGAAGCTCTGTCTCCCAGGAGGCCAGCAGTCTCCAGAAACAAAGTCTATTTCAGGATGTCACTTAAATACAGAGAAGGGAGGGTGAGGAGTGGAGAGGGACATGGCACATTTTCCAGAGAAATCATGCTGCCTGAATTGCTGTGGCTATTTATAACCCCTGGGAAATGTGGACGCTGCTATTTCCTGATTAGATTAGTGCTAGGGGCAGAGGAGCCAGCCCCTGCGATGGCAGTAGATGGGGACACCTGACCACTCTCACCCTCTAGTCCCAGCAGATAGGGGCCAACCACCGGTCCTGCAGAGACCTCCAGAGGGCCCCTCCTTCACCTTACAGGTAATACACACACACACACACAGTGGGACTGGAGACAGAAATGGACCACAGAACATACTGAATGAGTGGGCCATACACAGCCCCTGGGAGCAGCTCAGTCATGTCCTCTGCCTTTGCGTTTGGACTTGGTCAGATCACATCTGCATATGCAGACCTCTCTCTCCCAGGGAGACTCAGCAGACCTGAGAGAACCACCAGGCTCCTTGCAACAAAACCCTGGTCCCCGTAAGGAGACTGTAGATTCTCAGGGAGGGTCTGGCAGGTGGTTGGGGAGGCCATCTCCCCTGGCTGGGCCTCAGCGACCTCATGTTTAGGACAGAAAGCACCCCCGTGGTCTTGCAGGGGCACTGAGAGGATTTGAGGATCCAAGGCCAGGGGAGGATGCTGAATGCCTAGCTGAGCGTCAGGGGTCTCCTCTGAGAGGTCTCAGCCCCTCCCCTCAGCCCGCTGCTCACCAGCCAGGAGCAGGTGAGCTGAATACTTCCCTTCCCTCTGGCTTGAGGGCTGTTCATGGCCACATCCCAGTGCTTGGGATTTCGGAGGTACCTGTGAGTCTGGGGTCCCTATCCTGTTCCCCCTAAAGGTGACAGAGCGCACATTCAAACCTGGGTCCTTCTAATAGTGGGCCAGTCTTCCCCCTATACCACATGCCCTCAACCACCCAGCTTGCCCAGAAGTCTTCTGGTGACTTCCGCTGCCACTTCTTCACGCCACCATCACACGGGCTATTACAATGTACAATAGGGGCCTATGGTGGCCCCGTCTATGGGCAGTGAGGATGACCAGTGAGAACCAGAACTAAGGCCCAGTAGAGGGGGAGGTACAGGCCCAGAACAGCCATTCATGGGACATAGTGACAAGCACCACTGAGTATTCACCAGGGTCCCAAGGGCTCCTAGGCCTCTGCTTCCCTCTCCACAGCCCCCCGATGTGGAACCGCTTCCCTCAGACCCTCGCTCTGGCATTTCCACAGCACACGCCCCAGAGGGCCCGAGCAGCACACCTCCCGGCACAGCCTGTCTGACCCCCTGTCCCTCTTGGGGACCGACCTCTGCCCTTTCTTTCACTCCGGCACTGCTCTGCCCTTGGCTCTCTGAGCCTGGGTCTGGCATCCTGGGCCTGTCCTGTGGGGGCATGGACATCCCCTGAAGCCCAGAGCCGTTTCTAGGGCTCATAAAACCTAAGTGCGTCTTAACAACAAGGGCAGTCGATCCAGTCCCCTGAAGCTGTCACCCTAAGAGGTGAGCGGGGTACTGAACGGAAGGCGGAGCTGTGTGGCTGTGTTTCTGGGGATACCTGCCAGAGGCTGAGTGCTGGGCTGTGACCAGTCCCTGAGCCAGGTGTCTGGTCTGACTTGGGAGGGGGAGTAAGAGGGTGGGGGTCCACTTCCTGTGGCTCCCAGGCCAGTGGCCACCGTGGCGATCCTGCCCTTCCCCAAGTGCATCCACGTGCTCTGGGCTGGGTTCCCTTGGGATACTAAAGCCAGCCTGTCATTGGGACAGACCACAGGCGTGAGAGGCATGGGAGGGCTGGCAATGGGGGGAACAGAGAGCTGCCAAGAGCCTGCCTCTCCTCCCTCTTGGGGAGGGTACTGGAGGATTCCGTCAACGTGGCCACTCGGAGAGAAACTCAGAGAGGCAGGGCGGAGTGGGAGGGGGACACCAGGGCCTATTATCCCGGCTTCCTGCTCAGCAACTGGGTCAGGGGAGATCCCGGTCAGGCTCAGTAAACTCAGCCATCTTCCCAGAGACCCCCTCCCCCCAGGCCGAGCTAGCTCTGCCCTCCAGCCCTCACCTGCAGGGTCAGGCACCCACTCCCAGGCCAGCACAGACAGGCTTCTGGAAGGCACCAGGATGAGGCCACTTCGCCTCTGCTTGCCTTCCCCTCCCCCCGCAGAACTTTGAAGTTCCCAGAGGCCCACATATGGAAAGGGTTTAGCAGCTCTGAATGAGGCTTTGATTGAAGGCAGGTTAACCTTAGCACCACTGCCCTGCCTTTCCCAGTGCCCCGCATTCCAGCGGCTCAGCCTGCCCGGTGGCTGCCACACTTTTAGCCCCTGGCCCAGGCACAGCGGTACCCTGAACTCAAAACCGGGCTGCTTCAGGAGGCCCCCAAAGCTGGGCACGTCTCTCCCAGAGCCCCGTGGCCGACACTGTCTCCTCAGAGCTGGCCCACCCACCACTGCCTTCCCTCTGCACAGACTGTAGACGTCACCCCAGAACCAGGCCTCACACTAACAGCCAGGATGTTGCCCCACCCCAGCTCAGGGCCAGGCTGGGGCACCAAATAACAAGGGCAGGGTCACTCGAGAAAAGGAACTGGTCAGGGTCAAAGCAACACAGAGGCAGCGCCCATAGCCCGGTCCCCGAAGGGAGGGGCCACTTTAGAGGTCAAAGTCCAAGGTGAGAGGCGACTTGAGGTCCTGACTGGGAAGTTTCATGCTCGCTACCATGGATAGGCCAAGGGCCCTTTGGACCATGGGCTCAGCAGCTTCCCTCTGCACTTGGAGTAGTTTGGTAAAAATTACGGAAGCCCTTCTATGAAGCTGACTTCATCCTCCCTTTCCTGGCCAGGAAGGCGACCTGGGCATAGAGCCTGTGAGTGAGAAAGAGAGGCACTAAGTCCACTGCCTGTGCCTACTGAGGGGCCGCCCAGGGGACTCTTCCCTGCGCCCCACCTGCCACGTGTCTCACCTTCACCAGACATCAAAAGTAACCGCCCATTTCTACGCACAGCGTGCTGGCCGGGTACCACACACGGACAACTGGGAAACGGCCACAGGCCCCGAGTGGGTGCTGGGCCTCCTCCTTGGCAGGGTGGTATGATGGCTAAGATCCAGGCTGCCTGGGTTTGAGCGCTGGGTCCTGCACTCAGCCACTCATGAGACCGGATCTGTGGCACTCGCTGCGCCTTAGTTTCCTCGTATGTAAAACAAGTGGGTAATAACAGCACTTCGCAGGTCATCACCCTAACTCACATCAAGGGCTGAGAACGATGCCTGGTACTCAGCCTGTGCTCAGAGGGTGTCAGCATCATGAAAACTGGGTGTAAACTCCCACTGCTCTTAGCTTGAAAGCCTGTGAGACCCTATGCAATCTGGCCACTGCCCACTCCGTCTGAGATAAACTACACTCTTCATCTGAGATAAACTACACTCTCCGCGTGGCCCCTAGAGTCTCTTTCTGAACACACCATGGTGGCCCCGCAATAGGCTTTGCACCTTGTTAGTTCCTCTGCCTGGAATTCACTGCCCTGGATCTTTCAAGAAACCTTCTTGTCATTTAAATAGAGGTTCAAAATTCTCTCTCCAAGCTAGGTCTCTCCCTCCCTGTTACTCTCTAATCTATTACCCAGTTTAATTTTCTTTACAGCACTTGTCCAGCCAGAACGAATCTTATTTATTACCTGACTCCTCCGATACACAGAAAGCTCCATGAGAACAAGGCTTCTCTGCGTGGGCCACCTCTGGGGTGCCCAACACATGGAAGGTGCCCATCAATAGTCAGGGACCGGGGCGGCTGGTTGGCTCAGTTGGTTAGAGTGCAATGCTCATAACACTAACATCGCCAGTTCGATTCCCACATGGGCCAGTGAGCTGCGCCCTCCACAACTAGATTGAAAACAATGACTTGACTTGGAACTGATGGGTCCTGGAAAAACACACTGTTCCCCAATATTCCCCAGTTTAAAAAGAAAAGAAAAAAAAAGGCCAGGGTACCAAATGAACGAATTGGGAGTGGGGGGAAGGAGAAAATGATGCCTTTCTGCCAGGGCTCCTTCAGGAAAGGGGTTGAGAAGGCCCACATTCCTGCGCGCCTCTCTTCTCCTGTGCTCAGTGAATGGCTGGCCTTGGCCCAGGGTCAGACCCGTGACCTCTCCCTCCCAGACTTCCCAGCGTGTTAGGAATAGGAATCTTGAGACACGGCCAAAAACATCGTATGAACTGGATCTAGGGACCATCCCATTCAGCGCCTTCACTAGACTGATGCCAGAGAACCAGACAGGTGAAGACATTTGTCCACAGTCACACAGCAAGTTAAGACAATAGACTGAGAAAAACGAGGCCTCTTGACTCCCACCAGCCTGGTGCATCTTGTGCCACACAAGCCTGAGGGGTGGGAGTTCTCCAAGGAGGAGGCCAGGGCACAGAGGAGGCATGCTGGCATCTGATGGGAAGCGGAGTTGTGGCTCTTGCTGCTCGGCTGTGCCCACTGGAGGTGCCAACCCTGACTGGGGTCACTGTCCAGGATAGAGATAGTTCCAGCTTCTGGCTCAGGAGTAAGTGCCACTTTCTCAGCTAAAGCAACACTGGGCTCAGGCAGCTTTGGCCTTTTCAGGAACCACCTTGGTTGGCAGGCTCAGTTCCCCCTGGTCCAGGGCCATCCAAAAGCTGTGGCACCAAGCCCAGCATGGCTGACTGGCCAAGCCACCTGTGGATCACAGAGACGGTGGGGAGGGCCAGTGCCCTTTCTAACCTCTTCAGATGCCAAGAAACAGCACTTGCCAAGTTCACTTAGGGCAGTGGTTCCCACCTTGGGGTCCATGATCCTCTCTAAAGTATCATACAATATAAGTGTCTGGGCGGCCCCATCATCTTCATCAGATTCTCAGAGTCAAGGACTCCTGCTCTGTGGACTCACACAGGCCTCTCAGGAACCAGCTTAGAGGAGAAGCCTGGGGTGAGGAGGCCACCCCAGGAGTAAGGTCCTCTCACTCTAGGGAGTAAGTAAGCAAGTGGCTGCGAGAAGCAGAGTGGCTGCAGCAAGGCAGGGAGGTCATTCCATTTCCCCTGCCAACACTCCAGCCGGCCTAGTCACGATCCTGACCCACACAGAGGTCCTGGAGGAAACGGGCAGAGTACAGGGGTCTCCAGCCTGAGGGGAAGGTCCCTTTCTACTGTCCCTTTCCTACAGCTGCGGGATCACTACAGGGGTGCGGGTGGGTGTGTGCATAGTGTAGGGAAGGGATGCAGGCCCCTTCCCTTCAGCAAATAAGGTGGAGGGGGGTGGGGTGGGAGAAGGGGGCGGGGCCGAGCAGTGGGCAGCCAGGGCAGGATAGATGTCTGTTGCATAAGGTTTCATGATGTTTCTTGATGCCCAGAGCCAGATCATGAAATAAAGTAAATGAGGCCCAAATATATCTATATCTTACACCCTAGTACCTGTGTCCTCAACAGCCAGTGAATGCCTGAGTGAGCGTTGGGGATGGACACGTGGTTTACATCCCTGGTGCTGTTAGGAAGAACTGTCCATTTAAAGGACAGAAAGTGACCCTCCTGAGCCCTAAGGCTCCCCAGACAAGTGGCCCAAAGGGAGCTCCCCGTCCTGTCCTTCCTCAGGCAACACCTCTGACTGTCCCTAGAAGCAGAGGGGTGCAAACCGCATCACAGAGCAGGTGGACTCACTCGGGCTGAGCAGCAAAGCCCTGAGTTCACCTTGCTGGCCTCCAGCTTCTGGAGAGAAGCTCCTCGGAGGTAGGGAATTCTTAGTCCCACGTGGCAACCCCAGAGACAAGGCCATCAGGAGCTGTGCTCAACTCTCCCCCACACCCCCAGACCCTGCTAGTTCTGCCTGGCTCCCCCCTCCAGGTGACATCTGGCCTGGTCTGGGCTGGGACCTCTTTGCCTTGGCTATGGAGGGACAGTGGGGCCTAGATTCCCCCCTTCCCACCCCCAGACAAAGGCTTCTGTCTCAGCCACACTGGGGCCCTCCTAGGCCCTCTATGGCTCCCACAAGTGACCCCATTAAAACCTTTGGACACTTCCGGAGGTGGGGTTTGGGAGTCCTCTTTCAGGCCCTTTCCCTCTAAAGTGCAACCTAAGGCTCTAGAAGCAGGTAGGATGGGAGGAAGGACAGGCACGGAGCCTGGTCTCCTTGAGTGCGATTTGGAGCAAATAAAAAAGAAGAAGAAGAAAAAAGGCAAAGGAAAGTATCAATGCGAGGATAAAATGCCGAGAGCACTGACAGAACCCACAAACCCAAATGCCACGTGTCTCCTCGGCTAAACGCTTGCACAACAAACCAACAGCCAAACGAGAGGCCAGAAGGAGGCTTCAGCCCCAGAACTCTCTTTGGGAACAAGAGCAACCCCAACCCCGCTCCTCTGGGACCCAAAGGAGAGCCCACGAGTGGTCCCTGCCTCCCTTCTTCCAGCACCTGCAGACTCCCGGGGCCAGCGGCCCTACAGGTGAACACTGGGACTTTTCCACCTCAACTGATTCTTTGGCCCCAGCACAGCGTCCCCAGAGGAGACAACCCACCTCCGCCCCACCCTCTGGCCTTTGATGAATCTTTAGTTAAATGGGAACAGGAGGGCCACAGGTGTCTTGGGCATCAAATCCTTAGAGCAAAGTTATGAGGCGACCCTGCCCCCTGCCAGGCTGGGGAGGACCTGGCTCCATTCCCGCACCCCACCTAAGCTGCTGCCTGATCTAAGCCCCCTTTCCTGGCAAGAAGCCTGCTGCAGTGCAAAAAAAAAAAATAGGTGAATGCAGCTGGGGAAAGAAGGGGCGTGGTTAGTGGGCCCCACTTGCGGGCACAGCAAGGCAGACACCACAGGGTGAACGAACGTCCCTCTTTCATCCATGCTGCAGACCCTTGTGTCCGTGACACCGACATACTTTGTCACCCGGCAGGGATGAGGAGACTGAATCACCTGCCACGCAGAGCAAGCCACCGCCAGAGCCCAGCGCTCCGGCTCAAGAAGCACCAAGACACATGGAGCCACCGGATACATCCAGAGGCAAAGTTGGCTGAAGAATTCCTGAAGTGGCTTCTGGATTCTGCCGGTCACAAATACACAGGGAAAGAGTGCAAGTCTGGGATTTTAGGGCTTAAAAGTTGCCCCGTACCTGCCAGACACCTCCTCAAAGGGGCAGGTAAAGCAGAAGGGCTCTGGCCGGCTGGCACTGGGCCAGGAACCTGCTGGGTCAGTTTCTTGCCAACCTTGAGGTTTGGGAATGGATGAGGAGCTTTGAGCTGGTGTCTGCTGGCCTCAGCAGGGGTTGGGAAGGGGGATGGCTCCGTGCTGCCGGGCGCAGACAGCTGCCTCAGCACAGAGGGGCTCTGGGAGCAGCTGAGGCCAGCAGGGTTCTGCTAGCCTGGTCCCCAGAGAGGCTGAAGGTGACAGCGACCAATGCAGGACAGCTCAAGTTGCTGCCCTGCCCAGCACTTTCGAGGACTGATGTCACCTCTGGGAGGTCAAGTGTGCGCCACTGGCAGGGGATGAGATTAGACCAGGAGCCAGCGGGCCCATGATCTCTTCCTCTTGGCAGGTGCCAGGAGCCTCTATGTTGGCTGGCAGTGAGGACTTGTGCAAAGGGTGTCCCTCTGAGCCAGAAGAGGGCTTGCAAAACCCTATCAGCCACACAGACTAGCCAAAGCCTCCCTTATTACCACCTTGAAGGATGGGCACAGCCCTGGCGGGCCAGGACAGGCGGCCTGTGACACCTTGCTCGGGCAGTTAATTTGGTCCACAGTTATCAAGCACTTACTGTGCACTAGGCAGTGGGTCTGGCTCTTCCTTGGATGCCCCATGCCAGGGCCCAAAGCCAACCCCAAGGCAGCCTGCCCAGCTGCAGGACAGTCAGCTTCTATCTCAGATTTTAATCCCCACCCAGGTTCTGGGGCTACAAGCAGGACAGGCAGCCTGCCCTGGCACAGCTTGGTCTGAGCTGCCCGCTGGGTCAGGAAACCCCTGGCACACTGATTGAGTTGCCTGGTGCCTTGCTGGCACTGGGCCAGCAGTCAGCTGGGTGGTCCCTAAAGAAGCAGGCTACAGCCCCCAGACTCAGCAGCACCTCTGCCTCCTTCCAACCCTGCCCTTTCTCCCGGGTGGGGAATGATGCCACAACCCCAACAAAGAAACCTCACACAGCCAACGGTATTGCAGTGCCTCTGCCAGTGCCCCTTAGCAAAGAGGCACCCAGCAATGTCTACTGGATAGAAGGGGTCGGGTCTGGGCTGAGCACCGTGGGGGCCACTGAGACCCAGAAGCCCTTGAATAGTCGGTTCATATTCCTGCCCCTATAGACTCAGAAAGAAGCCAGGCAGTCCTCTCTCACAGGAGACAACCCCACTTTTCTGAGACAGGGACAGATGCAGAGAAAGCAGCCAGGGGGTCTGTCAGGGCTAGCGACCAGCCTTAATCACCAAATTCCAGCCAGGTAGAGCAGACCTCCATGCAGATCGCAGCTCTGTCCCAGGACTGCGCAGTCAGGCAGCCTCGGGAAAGGAGCTCCACAGGGAGAGTGGGGCAAAGCGGCCCCCCAGCCCCCAGCCCCCTCTTAGTCCCTCTGGTCCACCCTTCTGGCCCCCTCCAGTCCCCTCTAGCACCTTTTGGCGGAGCAGCTTGCTGCGCACGCGGCCCCAGAGCCGGGCACCAGTGTTGGGGGGCCGCTTGCTCCCAGGCTCCTCCAGCTGATCTAGGCAGCAGCGCTCCAGAGGCTCGCACACCGCCGGCAGGCTGCAGTCGGGCTGAGGCAGGACGTCGGTCATGCCGGCGGCCCCGACAGCTCCGGGGGACGCGGGAGCAGCACAGGTACCACGGGCTCGGCGGGAGCCAGCAGCAGAGAGAGGGAGCGTGCGGAGCGCTCAGCCCCAGCCGGCTGGTTACTGGAGCTCGGCCGGGAAGCGCATGGTGTGAGCCTCCGCTTTCTCCTCCCTTCTATGTCCCTCCTCCCAGAAGACTGCCTGGAGGAACCCTGCGCCTCGGGCCCTCTCTTCTGCTGTCCCAGTGTCCCAAGTGCGTGCGCCACAGACGGCCGGCCGAGGCAGCACGGGGAGGTCCCCGCCTCCACCGAAGGAAGTGACTCAGGCGCAGGAGGCTGCCCCCTCCAAAAAAACCAACCTCCGGGTTTAACTCCTGGCAGGCTGGGGCTCCTCCTCACCCACCCTGCCTTTCTCCCTCCAGCCGCTACTAAATAAAGTTTGACAAGCAGCTAAACACAATCCAGTCCCTTCCCCTCTAGATCCCCGTTAACCCCTTCCCTGCCAGGCTGCTCCCTGGGGCGGGAGTGAGGGCAGCTTGGGAGAAGCCAGAGGGGACGCGCAGGGGCCAGGGCTCAGCGCCAGGAGCTGCGCTTTGGTCATCAACAGCTGTCCTCCTCTTGGCAAAGGGCCTGCACAGCCTGGAGTCCTGCTTCCCCTACCCCAACTCCTGCCCAAAGCGCCTCCCTCAACGCCAACTTGGTGACATGGCCAGACAGACAGGAACCGGCACTCACAAACCTCCCCTTGCGGAGACTGAAAAACAAGGGCGGTCTCTCGTGGGGCAGGTTCCTGGGTGTCAGGGGTCCCGGAGGCAATTGGCCACTATACTATGGGCCCTCTCTGGGGACATGAGCAAAAGCCAAGGATGACACTGGTCATAGGCGCCCAGGAAGAAGTACTCCTCACATGGCCACTTTTAATCATGTCAGAAAAACCCAAAAAAGGCTTGTGCTGCCAGGGGCAGAGAACACCCCTGGCAATCAGCTACTTTGTGCTGGATGCCTTGGGAGCTAGAAAAGTACAAACTTCTCCTTGACCCTCAAGTTGGTGAACGTTCTAACCAAAGAGCAAGAAGTGATTCATTTTGCAAGGTAACAATACAAATTGGAGTATTGGAAAAACTTCCAATACAAGTTTTTCGGAGAAGAGAGAAAGGCCTGAACCCCAAATATTTAGGGTACGCAAACGCAGAGGCGCCCAGGATGTCATATCATGCAGAGCTAGGCACAGATTAGGAAAGAAAGCAATATTTTCATAGCGCCAGTCATGAGCTGGGTCCCAGGCAAAGGGCTTTCAAAGAAATATCCGATTGCATTTGAGCCTCACAACTTTTTGTGACTTTGGCATTAGTGTTCCCATTTTAGAATTGTGAGGATTGGGGCTCAGGGAGGTGACGTCCTCGCCGGGGGCCATGCAGCTGCAGCTGGGGAATGCCAGGTCTCCAAAGCACCTATGCTCACAACAGCTGGGCCTCGCTGAAGTGTGGCTGGTCCTTTGGATTCAGGCAAAAGAGCTGAGTCAGGACATTCCTTGGTTGACTCCATGGCAGGTGGGTCAGGGTACAGGACCTGCCCTTGGCCTCTGGAATGCTCCTGCTGGGTTTCAACCAGTAAACAGGTCTTGGGGTACTTTTTGAGAAAGAGGCGACGTCACTGCTGAGAGCCAAGACCTGATCATAATAAAAACTGCCCTTTACTGAGAGTTTGTTATGCAACGGGCACCATGCTAAACCCACACGTGGATCAACTCACTTAATGCTCCCCCAACCTTATGAAGTCAGTCCTGGCATTCCCATTTCCCATTTGAGGAAAGTGAGGACACTGAGAAGTAGAGCAGTATGCCCAAGGCCAGGCTGGGCCGGGCCATGAACACGAGTCTGGCTGACTACAAAGCCTATTCCCTCACGGCTGTGCTATCTACCTGGTGTGAGCTGGTCCTGCACTGCCTTCAGCGTGGCTGGTGCAGGTGGGGTCCTGGGCCCCGTTGGGCTCTGGGTGTCCCCGCAGGGGCCCAGGCCCGCCCCATCTCCTCCAGGGTGCCACATTCCACACAGAGAGGACACACAGCCTCCTGGTATCTGAGCTAAACTGACCGAAGCCACTGCAACTGAATGGCAGCTGAGCCACACAGCTTTCCCAGCACCCCGAGGGGGACGGGAAGAGAGCCACAGAGCAGGGTCACCCCTGTGTCCCTTGCCTACCTGAGACCTGAGCCACCCTTCTTAACCCATCCCTCACCTGCCTCTCCCAGGGCACCTGGGTGCCACCTCGGAAGAGAGTCTCTCCAGTCCTGTTAGGGGCCAGGACGCTTCTTCACCAGCTGCCACAAAACCCGTTTCCTCCAGAAAGGCTTTGCTCAGTCCTGCAATCCTCGTTTCTTCATCCCATTCATTTCATTCCAGAGACCCTGACTGAGGGCCTGTGTGCCCAGCTCTGGGCAGAAGCTGAGCAGTCACAAAGAAGAAGCAAAAGCCTATGCCTGACAAAGCTGACAGCCCAAGAGAGGAGAGAAGACATGGTCTTAAATACCTCTTAACAAGAGACAGTCAGATGTTCCTGCATTTGGCACACACCATGTTTCCCCGAAAATATGACCAGGTCTTATATTAATTTTTGCTCCAAAAGATGCATTAGGGCTTATGTTCAGGGGATGTCATCCTGAAAAATCATGCTAGGGCTTATTTTCCGGTTAGGTCTTATTTTCGGGGAAACATGGTATCAACTGTGCACCGACCCTGTGTCCTCCTAAGATGGGCAAAGCATTGCCTTCGCCCTCACTTTGCCCTCAAGAAATCCGGTCCTATGCCCTAAGAACAGCACAGCCATGAAAGTCGAGGGAAAATGACTATCCAGAGGGAATCAGGAAAGGCTTCCTGGAGGGGGCGGGTGGCATGAGCCCAAAGAGCTGTGAAAAAGGGCATCCAGCCCAGCTTTGCTCTGCGTCCCTCAGCTAATGTGCACTTGCTGGTTGTGTAACTGGCTGGCGGAAAGGTGCCATTGTAATTGCAAACCACGTTCACCCGCTGCAGACATACATTCAGTGCTTGGCACCACCGGCTGGTTAACTTCAGAAGCAGCCCTTTGCTGGCTTTCTAAGGCCTCTTCCCTCTATCTGGGTCACATTTCCCAGGATGCAGTTTAGGGGACTGGTGTACAAGATGTGCTTGCCCCCCATCTGCAGGTGTGTGGGAAAAGGGGGACAGAAAAGATCCTGTTCCCAAAGCTCGATGCTTGTCTGTCTTAGGAACCCCAGGCTCAACACTTGTCTGGGTAAAGCCTGCTCTGATTGGATGAAAGATAGCCAACCAGTCTCCATGGTGACATAAGCACCTTAGCAGACGGGTAGCCGTTGGGAGGCTCTTCCCTTGAGTTGATCATCTTTCCCTTCCTCCCCGTGGGCTGGAGGCTGTCTCTGGGGACAGCACAGATTTGCCTTCTCTTCCCCAAGCCTAATGCAATCCTTTCTGGAATCAATGATCTAGGAGCAGAGGTTGCGGGGAGTTTGTGCAAGACACATGTTTCTAGCAAGTTCCTCAAAAGCAGCAGTCTGAATTCTGATCCCTCTAGTCCACCATGGACTCTTCCTCATCTTGGCTGGATGGTCTAGTCTCAGGTTGTGCTGGCCACTCAGGAAGTGACCACATCCCCCTCCCCCCCTCTGTCCACCCTTTCCATCCAGCCACACCTGGCAGAACCCGCCTCTGAGGACATGCAAGGGGCCCCTGTCTGGATAAACAGAGCCTGGGCGGTAAGGCCCACACGCACAGATGTCACTGCCTTTGGAATTAACAACATTCCTAGTAGACCGTCCAGTCCTCTCTCATCCCCCTGCACCCCGAGGCTCTCTGCCAGAGGAATGAGAGGGGCTGTCCCCGGGAGGTGTAGGGCAAGACTCTGGGGCATATACCTGGGGTGGCCAGGACCGCCACCCAGTATAGCTGTGACTGAGGCAAAATCAGGCTGAAGTGGCCTCACAGAAGGAAAAAAAAGGTCAACCGGGAACATGCGCAGCCTGAGATGTGTGGGCGGGAAAGGCAGGAATTGCCACCAGTGCTGCCTGGGTGACAGCTGGGGGTGGGGACAGCTTCCAGGCAAACCCTCCATCCTGTGAACGGGAGGCGGAAGGCTCTTTCTCAGAAGTTTGGGACGGATGCTGCTGCCACTTCCCTGGAGTGACCTCCTTTTCTCCACTGAAACGACTTTCATCTTTCCCACCCCCCAGCCTAGATTAGAACCCTGACTCCCTGTCCATGTCCTCAGCCAAATGACACTTAGCCGGGAAGGGGTGTTTCTGAGCAGCCAGCTAGACCAAAGCCACAGGTACCCCAGAGAAGACAGTCTGGGAGTAAGGGGAGAGGGGAGAGCCCCAACTGGCCACCCAGAGAGTCCAGGTGCTGGAGCTGGGAGCCTAGGGGAGCCTGGGATCGTACTGCGCATGAGAACCGGGAGGGAGTGGTTGGGGTCCGCCAAGGACGTTCCTTCTCAGCCCCTGAGAACAGCATGGAGCAGGCCCCGAGGGAGAAGGGCTGGGAGGCACATGGTGGTGGCGAGTGAAGTGGGGCCTGAGGCCGGGAGGGCAGCAGAAAGGGAGCCAGCAGTGGTTCCTGCTCAGACAGGCTCAGGAGTCCAGGAAAGAGAGGGACGTGCAGGGCGTGGCCGGGCCCATATGGAGGGTGTGCGAGGTGGTGGGGAAGGTGGCACATCCCAGGGGAACTGTGAGAAATGGGGATGGGAGAGTCCCCTTAAGATGAATGGCTCTGTGGTCCCTGCATTGCTAATGTGCGTTCTCACCTTGCTCTGCACCTGTCCTAACCAAAACCTGCCACGGGAAGGGCAGCGCTCTTCACAGAATGAGAAAGTGAGACCTGTTTATACGTTTTTCTTTCTTTCTATCCATCCATCCTTTCTGAATATCTTCTAGGCGTGAGGCCTGCATTAGGCCCAGGGACAGATTCACTTTGCTCAAAGTGAGTAAGCGGCCAATGGCAGAGCTGAGCTTAGAAGCTACATTTCTCTCATTGACTCATCCATCCATTCATCATCAAATAGATACCCGCCCCACGCCAGGCAGGGAGGACCTTGGACAGGTCACAACCTAAGTCGGCCACCCCACCACTGACCTGCCCCTCTCCGAGGAGGTAATTGTCAGTGACCAGGGGCTCTCTCAGGCAGCTCAGCCCAGAACTCCCCAGGGTCTGGGCCCTGCCTGCTAAACAGCTGTGCGTAGGCTCCTCTCTAAGCTCTGGCCCCGCGACTCTGTAGATAAGTGGCTATTGGTGACTTTAGATGGACACCCAGGGTAGGGGTGGGGAGCAGGTTCTGGGGTTGGATCAAGTTTTAACGTGGGCACAGGATTAGGACAGGTGGCAGCTAGAATGAAAAGCTCCTTGCTGCACAGCCCGGACCTAGCCTGCCCAAGGTGTACTGTGACCCTCTCATCTCCCGAGGCCCATTCATGGGACAGCACAGAGCACGCGCTGCTCCCCACACAGCCTCACTCTCCACTCTGCCTGGCACCCCCAGGCTGGTGTCTTGAGGGTGCTTGGCAGCTCTAGGTGGGCTGGAGAGGCTGAAATAGCCCCGGAGCTTGTCCACTGCAGAATAACTGCCCTGACGGTGCATCCCTGGCAGCCCCAAGTGATTCTCTCGGCATATTGGTCATGGAAAAGGACGGAAAACCCACTTGAGCCTTTGGGAATGTCTGGCTTATCTAAAACACCCACCCAGGGACGGAGCGGGCAGAGCACGCCCACCCCATGTCCATCCATTCCTTCCCTACTTGACGCATGGACGTAACGCGTGGCCGGAACAACGCTCAGACCGCCTTGCCTGCTCCCGCTGCTCCTCCTCCAGGGAGGACAGGTGTGGCCAGGGTCCCGGAGCACAGCCAGTGGACAGAGCCCCCAGGGGACATCCCAGGCCACGTGCTGAAGATATACTCTCAGGCAGGAGGGTTTCAAAGGTCAGGGTCCACTGAGCCTCCATGCTTTTCTCTCTTTCTCTACTATTAACTCTTTCCCCGTCAACTCTGAGCTCCAAGTGAACAGCAGGAAGCTCCTGAGAGCCAGGGAACCTGGGCACGAGTCCTGTCTGGTCACTGTGGACTCAGCAGCCGCTTTTTCTCTCTCAGCTCAGCTACCACATCTATCAAATCAGGAGCTTGGACCAGACAAATAGTCATCAATTTTTTTTTTTTTAAGCCGGGGACACGCCCCACCTTTCTTTCCAAATGAACTCTTATGCAAAAGTCTCCCTGCTCCCCAATCAGATAAAAGCACAAGCAGAAGCAGAGGCCCCTGGCCTAAGTGGGGATATGGAACTCTACCTGCTCACGTGTCCTCTGTCCATCACCCTTGCCTTCAGGGCACTTCACGTCCCTCCCAGTAATCCCCAAACTCTGCAGGCAGAATCAGAAGGCCTGACCTTCCTTTCAAGGGGATGGGCTCCAAGCATGTCCAATGGACAGTTCTCATGAGAACTGCTGCTTCTCTTGACCATGGCCATTGGCCCTTGCTCTCCCTCAGGGTGGAGTAGATGTGGAGGCCAGGGAGATGAGGGGCTTTTTAAAGGAAACTTCTGGTGAGAGTCTTGGATCTGAAACTCATGTTTTATCTCTTCTTCGCTTTCTGCTTTGGGAAGACTCTGGGCCTCTGCTTTGCTGGTGTGAGTTCCCCTCCGGGGCCTTATAATGGGATGACACTTATCTCATCAAGTCAGTCACACTGGTGTTTTCTGGGACACCTTGGCCCCAAAGCCAGAGTAGGTCAGCTCTTACTTCCAAGGGTATCATCAGACTGTACCCAGGTGGGAGCAGGCTGTACCTGGGGTCAGACCCTCACTGAGTGCCATCACTGCCCATATCCCTCAGTGGCAAAGGCTGGGCCAGCAGTGAGGGGCCGTGGCGGGCTCTGCAGCCCCCACCGTGAGGAGTTGGCAGAACCCACCTAAAGTGCCCCTAACGGCATTCACGTCCAGCCTCAGCCCTCACTCAGGTAGGTCCTGAGCAATTCCTCTAATTCTTTTTCTCAAAGGTTTTGGGGGTAAAAAAAAAATCACAAGTGGGACAACTCTAGGGACCAGATTTTTGGATTTCGAGGAGGACTCTGCCTGCAGGAAGTCAGCCATACTGAGAGCGTGCTGGGTGCGAGGTACTGCGACCGCTGTGGGCTCATTTAATACTCACACGGGCTCCAGAAGAGGCACCTGGAGAGCTCACCTAAGACCACCTTGCTAGGAAGTGGGGGAGCTACAAGCGAACCCGGGTCATCTGACTCTGAGTCAAGGAAGCCCCCAGTCCCAGAGCTGAAAGGACGGCTCTGCTCTTGGGTGGTTTGCTGAGAGTCTGTTCCCAGGGCCTGAAAAAATCATTTCCCGAGGTCCTCTCTGGATCACCTTCTCTGCTTGTCGCCCACCCCGCAGAGGTGGGTGGGGAGTGGGCACCAATCCTGCCTGCCAAGGTGACATTCCCAAATGGGGCAGGAGGGAGAAAAGCAGCCTCGAGTCTCCATCTGTTTCCTATTGAATGCTTCCTGTCTCCAGAATCCACTGGGTTGAGTCCAGGCTCCCCAAATCAGGAACACCTGGGAGAGGGGGCAGCTGAGCAGGGACGAGAAGGGAGAGGCTGTGCTACAGTTTGGGAAAGGCTTTGGACAGCAGCGGGGCTCTCTCTCAGGATTCCCCATCCTGCTGCCTGGATCCAAGTATACGGGAGGCTTCCAGACCTGCCTTGAAGAGTGACAGCAGGTGGGGTGCTGGAGAACAAATGGTCTGAAACAGCTGGGGTGGGCGGGACCAGGGCAGGACAATGGCTCCAGTCACCAGGGACCTTGGGAGGAGGCAGTGTCTGAGACAGGGAGCAGAACTCTTCTGGTGCTCAAGCCCCCCTTCCCCGTGGGCCTCTGGGCTGGCACAGTGATGGCAGCCACATGCGCCTGCTCTGAGAACAGCAGGGATATAAAACACAAACTCTACAGGCAGATGGCGGCTCCCCCTGGCCATGCACATCTGGCCTAGGCTGGGGCAGGGGAGGGCTCCATCGAGAGCCTGGAAAGCCACACCCATCATGGCCACTGTGGTGCCAGGCTGGGGGTTAGGGGCTGGGGCAGCAGAATGAAAGGGAAAAAGCTCTCTGGCCAGCCCCACAGGCTAAGGCTTTCTCACAGCTGCCCCCACCATCCTAGTCAAAACCAGGCCACTTCCAGGGGTCAGGGGTCCAGCTGAGCTTGGTGTGGCCTGAAGGACGCATGGGAGAAGGCATCAAGGAGCCACATTCATGCCTGCCTGGCATCCCACCCAGGGAAGGACCCAGGTACCTCCTGGTACCAGCTGTGAAGGAGACCAGTTCTGGCCACACCAATGCCCCAGAGCTCGGGATCCCAGGAAAATAAAGCTGGCATGCTTGACCCTCAGACGGGGCCAACACACCCTTCAGGGCCCAGAGGGAGGGACCCGGAATGGGGGAGCCATTGACTCCTGCCCTAGCAAGCTCCTGACCCACGCTCACTCACTCTGAATCTCCTCACTCTGCAGAGTAATTGAAACCAGAAGCAGCTCCCAGCTGACAATGGCCCCTTGTTCCTGGCTCCTTACTCACTTTGTGCTCTGGGCCTGACCACACTCCTACAAGCTAAGAACTACTCCAAGGGGGACAAGCCTGGAGCTGCTCCGCCTGGGGGTCACGGCAGGAAAACCTTGGGCAGGCAGGCAGTGAGGGCCCAACCTTGGCCTCCTTGCCCAACCTCATGTCCGTCCGACATCAAAGCTGGGTTTGACTCCATTTCCTTAAGAAAACAGATGTGACCTCAGCCAGCCAAAGGCCCAAACACAGGGGTCGCTCGCAGGTGACAGCCTTTGCGTGGGGGGTGGGGGTGGGGCTGTTTGACAAGCTGCACCCAGAATGCCTGCAGGAAGGCATAGGACAGTGTACCTGGACCTGCCAGCTTGGTCAAAAGGCCGTCATCATTAAACGAGCACTGAGTCTGTGCCACGCCCTGTGCCACGGGCTTCGCGGACTTTCACATTCAGTTGTCATTAGAGCCCATTTTACAGGTGAGGAAACTGAGGCTCAGAGAGGTAAAGTAACCTATCCTGTTTTCTCAACTAATGAAGGGAGAAAGCTTGACTCTGAACCCCAGCGCTGTTTGGTCTCAAAGCCACTTCAACATTGGCCGAATGATCAGAATTCTCGTTTTCATTACCACACGATGAGGACTCACAGCACAGTGGCTACCACCACATGCTCAGTAAACAGAAAAGGATGATAAATGAGTGAAAGCATGGATGTGTACGTCACAGCTCTGACCAGCTCCTTCAGGTACATTCCATCCTTTCAGCCTCACAACAAGCTGCTGATGAAGGCAGAGTGGGAATAATTTTCCCCATTTAATAGATGAAGAAACTGAGGTCCCCAGAGGTCAAAGGACCTGGGACAAGGTCTTCCGACCCTCAGCCCAGTGTTCTTCCCACAGCATCAGGGTAACTGGGCTCCACACTCAACAATTTAAACTGCTGACTGAGGGGAAGGCAAGCGAGAGAGCTGAGGAAAGAAGAGTCAAGGAGTCAGGGATGCCTAACCTGGGGGAGAAGGCAGGGGTGCAACTGTTTTCTTCAACTAGAAGCTAATGGTGACCAGTGGTGCTCTGGGGTTATGAGGCCCTGCTCTGTTACAGCTATAGAGGGCTGAGCAATTGGGGGAAGGGAACCCCAGGGTCTAGAGAAGGAGGCCATAAAAATCTCCATCTTCAGAGACCAGGCTCTTTTCCTCATTTAAACGTAAGCAGTCTAAGATATAAACACTCCAAATGGCCACGGATGGATGAATGGATGTACAAAATATGGTATATATGTATGTAATGTTATTCAGCCCTAAAAGGAAATTCTGATACACGCTATATGGATGAACCTTGAGACATGAAATAAGCCAGTCACAAAAGGACAAATATTGTATGATTCCACTTATGAGGTTCCCACAGGAGTCAAGTTCACAGAGACAGAAGTAGAATGGTGGTTGCCAGGGGCTGGGGGGAGGGGATGGCGAGTTACTGTTTAATGGTATGAAGTTTCAGTTGGGGAAAATGAAAAAGTTCTGGAGGTGGATGGTGGTGATGGTCATATAACAATACTTAATGCCACTGAATTGTACACCTAAAAATTATTTTAAAAGAAAGAGGGTCTAGATAGTGTCAGATTTACCAATCTGGGCTCTGTGAACACTCCCAGTCCTGAAGGCAGGGGGATGGTCTTCATGACCTCCTTCTAATAGCTCTGACCCCTTCAAGCTTCCAAGCACCCAGATCAAGAATGTCAAAGAAATTATCCTTTTTCCCCCGTCAGACTTAGGACACCAAGCTTCCAGAAAAGACGAGGACAGAGGGCGAGGCCTCCCATTAGGCCTGACCTTTGCAACTGGGATGGGGGGGTGCTACCACCCCAGGGTTGGGATAACGTGGGCTTCCATCTGGGCCCGGAACCCTGCCTCCTCCTGCCCCAGGGTCGTGAGCAGTCCCACGTCCAGGGAGGGCTATGCCTGGCAGGCTCATAGGAAAGTGAAACTGCCTTCCACCACAGGGGGAATAGAACCAAGGGTGGGGGGCCATCCCCAGGGTTGTGGCTGAGCTGGGGAAGAGGGAGCAGGAGCCCAGAGGGGCTCTTCCAACTTAGGTAGTTCCGAGGTCTCAGACCTTTTTCTAGTCTGGAGTCAGTGGCAGGAACTGAGCTGTGGGGTCCTCGGGGAAAGCTCTCCTCTCTGGCCCAGCCAGCCAACAAGGGCTAGACCCTGGGAATATGCTAATCAGCCAGCGGGTGGGTCCCAGTTGGGCACAGCACATCTGGAGCCTGGAGCAGCAGTGGTTGGAAATAGACTGAGATAAACACACAGGAGTCCCCTGGGACCAGGGAGCCAAAGCAGAAGAAGAGGGGGCCTCCTGGCTGAGCTGTTCGAGGGGCAGCAAGGAAGAGGTGGGCAGTGGGGTGGCCTGGATGCAGAATTTGAAGGTACTGGCCCCTTAGGCCTGGGGAAGAAAGGGAGAACTCCTGAGCCTAGAAGAGGAGAAATGCACCAAGCTGGTGGGATCTTCCACTAAATTTGCAGCAACAAAGGACAGACCCCTGGGAGTCACGGACTGACACCCGAGGCTGCCCCTGCCCCATCTATGAGCATCTTTATTCACTCATTTGTCCAGCAGCTGACCAAGCATGACCAACCTGGGATCGAGTCCCTGAATTTGGAGCCTGTGCTCAACCACTAATGAGCTGTGTGACTGTGGCCATGTCACTCACCCTTTCTGGTCTGTTTTCTTCTCCCTCCAAAACAAGATTGAATTAAGTGCCCTCTAGGATCCCTTCTGGCCTAAATCCCTACAAATCCCCTTCTTTAATTCATTCCTTCACTCTCCCTCTTACTTTTTTGCTTACAACCCCTCCTGCTCAGGGCCGGTGGGCTCCTTATTTCCTGGAACACTCCTGCACATTCCTGCCTCCCCGCTCTCCTTCCTGAGGCCCTTCCCCCGGAATGCCCCACCTCCTCTCTTTTCTGCTGACCCAGAGCCTGCCAGCTTGCTAGAATAACAGAGCCTCAAAATGGTCACTCATATGCTGTGCTGACCATTATAGAAAATGACTTTTATAAATCTATGAAGTACTTTTAATAACGTAATACAAAAAGGTAATTACAAAGACTATATACAATCCTAGAATAAAGGGGGGTTTATGAAAATAGAAAAAATACCAAAAACACAGTGATAAAAACTATATAAAAATGTGCATACCTGAGGAAGGGAAAACGCACAAATAAAATGGCTGTTTCACAGGTGTGGGAGTAGGGATAGTTGGTGATTACATTTCAAGTCTCTCTACTATTTTTGCCATTTTCTCTAATATAAACATCGCTTTTGGAATTTAAAAAACCCAGTGCTCTCAAATCCCTCTCGCTCCACCTCCTCCTGGAAGCCTCCCTAACTCCAGCCCACGAGGCTCTTTCCTTCTTTGAACTCCTGGACACAAGTTTCCATCTTACTCCTTACAGGATGGTGGGACCCAGGAAAGCACCTGGAGAGGGCAAGGCATGGGCTCGGATTGCAGCCTGCTTCCGGGCCTGGCGGTCCTGCCCCCTGGCTACCTGGTCTTGGACAGGGAACTTAATCCTTTATGCCTCAGCGTTCTGATCTTTAAAACTGTGATAACTTTCCTACCCCATAGGGTATTCTGAAGAT
The DNA here is from genome assembly GCF_057876585.1 of Rhinolophus sinicus. Lineage (NCBI taxonomy): Eukaryota > Metazoa > Chordata > Mammalia > Chiroptera > Rhinolophidae > Rhinolophus > Rhinolophus sinicus. The sequence continues at coordinate 19,727,642 of NC_142512.1, forward strand.
CCCGCGAGAGCACGCTCTCAGTCAGCTCTCGGATGTAATCATCACCATCGAGCCTGCCATCTTGCCTTGTTCTCTAGTGGCTTGGCATATCCTGATATACTTGTCTTCCAATGTAGCCGTCGATTTCTTGAGGCCAGGCCCCTCCGCCCCTCGGGGCAGCCAGCCTGTGGGGGGCACACTGCAGATACACAGTAACTCCCCGCCATGCTTCTTTTCCATACATGCTTCCCTCCAGGTGCACCTGGCAAATATGTCCCCTGGATATTTACCTCCCCCAGAGGTAAGAGCACTCCAGACAGAGGAAGCCTGAGGCGCACCTTATGCCATAAAGCAGTACCCTGGGTGGAACATCAGCCCGGCTCGTCCTCCAGGCCACTAGCCATCCCAGTGCCCTTCACCCAGGCTGGGAGATTCCCTGGTGAAGGCCTGGTTCACAGGAACACAGCACAGAAACAGCAGGGCCTTTCCTGTGCACTGTCAGCAGGGGCACCTGGGCCTCAGTGTCCTCATCTGTAAAATGGGGAGGATACAATTTTCCTTGCAGAGCTGTTGCAAGGGTCACGAGGTAACGTTGGGAATGGGCCTTGAAGAGCACAAAAGCCAGGCACACATGTTGGTAGTCAGCATTGCCATTTGTCTGTCCGCCCCCCAGGCTGGTGCTCCAGATTCCCTGCACCCACTGCCACATCAAGCAAACCCAGAGAGAGAAACTCATCCTGGAGCAAACGCCTGCAGCTTAGGAAATGGGGTCCCTTGCTGTCTCTGGAGGGGCTGAGCCAGGAGGGGCTTCAAAAGAAGGCGGAGGGGTAAATGGAAGGGACCTACTTCCCCCGGCCTTTCCTTCAGGCCACCTGAACAGCCCCAAGGCCTCGGCCTCCACTGCCAGGCCACTTTTAGCTCCATTCTTAGTGCCTGCTAAAGGGGAGCAGAACCGAGGAGCAGAGGCTGGTGCCAATTCCCTTCCTTGGCTACATCGCAGGCAGGGAGGTGGCAGTGAGCTGTGGGAACAGACGGTCCCATGGCTCAGTGGGGCCTGGCCATGTGGGAATGGCTCAGTGCAGGCTTTCCCCCTGCCTGGTCATCCTTAGCGTCTCTGAGGGCAGGGTGAGTGGGACTTTACAAGGCACGGCACACCCCCGGCGAGGACAGCCCCATCCCCATCCCCTCCCCAATCCCTAGGAAGGCCAGTAAGACAGCTCCATGGCTGAGGGCCAAGGGTTGCACCAGAGCTGTGTCTTGGGTAGTTGAAGGCGGGGAGACTTCAAAGCCCTCCAGAGGATGCTGGCTCTGAACTGGCCGCTCACAGGCCCAGGTCAGCTGGCAGCAAGGAGGCTTGTGTTTCTTTTAATATCAACTCCCAGGCATTTAACATTCCTCGAAGCTTAAACACAGAAACATTTTCCTTACCAGACTGTGCTTTCTGCTTTGCCAAACATAACCTGGCTTCCTCCCCTTCCCCCACCACCTCCATCTGCTCCTGTCTCCAAGATGTAATGATTTATGGTGTGTTTCCCCTGGGGCTTGTGCGGCTGACAGAAGTGAGAAGGAAGAAGCAACGGGGCTGGAAGTCCAGCGTGGGGACAATGCCATGAGCCCTGGAATCTGGGTTCTAAAGGGGTCAGGGTGCTCGGAGCTCACTGAGCTGGCTGCTCTGGATACTCAAGCTCTTCCATCCCACAGCCACCAATGACCCCGGGAGCTTGGCCGTTGGTCATGTTTCTTGGCTGGGTATCTCCTGAGGCCGGACGGGCCAGCTCAGAACCCCTTCCCTGCCGTCCTCCGGCCAGGCCAGGTATGTGGAGTTGGGGCTCCCACTCCTTACACTCACAGGAAGTAGGTTTCTGGGACTGAATTTAGGGAGCTCTCTCTCATCAGCCCCCACTTCCTAAGTAATGAATAAAATAACGAAGGCCTGGCTTAGTTGCCTGGCAACACTATCTCCCTGGCGACAGTGCCAAAGAGTGGGGTGCAGGTTCCACAGCGTTGGGAAAAGATGTGCTCAGGAACTCAAGGTGCCCTGAAGCAGATGGCCAGGACCCCAGCAAACAATGCCATCCCCCGTTCAAACACTGGGGCCTGAAACAAGGGGGGGGGGGGGGAGGCCACACACGGTTTCCAAGGGGCAGAGCTACCAAGAACGCCCAGCCAAGAGCCAGATACCAAACTCTGCAGCCTCAACAATGCATCAGGGAACAAACACTTCCTGTAAAAAAGCATTCAGCTTTCTACACCCAGATCCCATGTGGGGCAATTATGAATAAGCTCAGAGCACCTAATGCCCATGGCTTAGTCCCAGTGTGTGCCAGTTTCTGTTTCCCTTGATTCCATGGTCACAGAATCCACCCCAAACCAGGCCACTTGTGCTGTAAGCATGAGGCCACACAAGGTGCCAGATGGAATGTGGATGGCTTCATGCCTGCCCACACCTGCATCCTCTTGATAGGTAAATGAGTAAGCAGCCATCTTCAAAACAGGAAAAATTTCCAGAGACACAGGCTGCAAACAAGGGCCCTTTCTCTACATATACTGACAGGGTACCAAGAAACATAGCTGAGGCATACAGGAGGTTGGACAATTAAGTTTGATTTGATGTGAACTCATCCTAGAAAAAGTGCTACAAGCCTCATTGCTGAATATTACTATGGTCACCTTCGAAGTACTCCGCTTGGGAAGCTATGCACGACGCCAGCGCCTAGTCCACCTTTCAAAGCGATTTTGGAACTCTTTTTCTGGAATGGCCATCAGAGCTGTCGTTGTATTACCCTTGATGTCCTGAATGCCATCAAAATGTCTTCCTTTCAATATTTGCTTTATCTTTGGGTAAAGAAAGAAGTCGTTGGGGGCCAGATCAGGTGAGTAGGGAGGGTGTTCCAATACAGTTATTTGTTTACTGGCTAAACACTCCCCCACAGACGGTGCCGTGTGAGCTGGTGCATTGTCGTGATGCAAGAGCCATGAATTGTTGGTGAAAAGTTCAGGTTATCTAACTTTTTCACGCAGCCTTTTTAGCACTTCCAAATAGTAAACATGGTTAACTGTTTGTCCAGTTGGTATAAATTCATAACGAATATCCCTGACATCAAAAAAGGTCAGCAACATCGTTGCAACAAGTTTGAGAACTTAATTGTCACCCCTCCTACACTCTTAACTGACTCAGAACCTGTCTCTACCAATACCCACCCCCAGAGTCCACCCCAAGCCAATGAACTCAACCCAAGCCATGGATAGATGAGTACGCCCAGCAATCCTAGCAACAAACCAGAGACGAGCCCCCAGCAACCCAGCCAGATCCTAAGCCCAGCCAAATGCTGGGGCCAATACCTCCTGGGGCAGATATAGCTAATCAAACACAGCACTCATGGATATCGCCTCAGAATCCCTCTCAACAAGGTATTCCTGGAAAAAAGCCACGCTTAGACTAGAGTTGGGATGTGGAAACAAAGGCAGCTGTCATCCCTCCAGTCGATACTGCAGGAGAGTGAATGACCCACCTCAGGCAGGGGTGGAAGCCCAAGGAACCAGGCATGCATGGGCGTCTGGGGTAAGGATAAAATGCCATCGCCAGCCGGGCAGAACCACCATGTTGCGGAACGTTTCTCATACCCACTTTGAACCCAAGTCACAAAGGGCCAAGCACCTTGGCCAAGAAGGCCTGTGAGAAGGACACCTTCCCAGCTGGAATGCCCTCCTGGCAGCTCCCCAAGCCTTGGCTTGGTGCCCTGGCTGCATCTGGACCCTCACCTGGATCTGCCCTTTGCCCATGATCTTGTCCACAATCTCATTGTTGTCCTTGTTGACCTTGGTCTTGTCGTAGCACTTCTCGTAGCACAGGATCCTCAGCGACTGAGAGCCCTCCAGCTCAATCTCAAACTCCTGGGGGAAGATGGAACAAGCATCTGAAGCTGGGAGACATGATTTCCTGGCAGGTGGTGAGAAGTAGGTGAGAAGGGCCCCTGAGACCAGGTCACGAGGTAGGGGGGAACTTCCTCACATTCTGGGGTTTCAGAGGCCTCCAAATCACTGACGAAGTGGAGTCTGGGGCCTGAGCGGAAACCCCGTGTCTGGACACAGACGCAAGATCAGAAGCTAAACGAGTAGAGGTGGAGGGCAGAGAGGACCGGAGCTGGCCCCACCATCCCAGCCAATAGGACACAAGCACAGGGAGTAGGGTGGGCGTGGTCAGTGACAAGCTCAGGGGTCCCTATGGAGACATGAGCCCCCTCCACTCACCTCGTCCCACTTGGGCTCTGTCGTGTCCCGAAATACCCTGGTTTTGGCTTTGCTGACAAAATAGCCAAAGGAATCCACTTCCAGGGTGCAGTACAGGTCTGCAGAGGAGACAGGCAGAAACACATTAAGGGCCGAGGCCCAGGAACTCAGGAGGGAAAGGATGCATCTATCCATTCATCCCAACATCCCCACGGGGTGGCCCTGGGGTCCTCCTTTCCTGGCTCTCTGCCCTCCTTCTACATGTCACTGCCCCTCCAAACTCACTCACTTCCCCTCCAGCCATGCTGGCCTCTTCCCCAAACATGCCCAGCTCTCCCCCCTTAGGGCCTTTGCTGTCCCTTCGTCCCTGATCTTTGCCTGGCTGCCTCCTTACCATTGAGGCCTCATGCCACATCTTCACCCACCACACTGACGGAAGAGCTACCCCTCCCCACCGATCCCAGGTCCCTCAACAGGGCATCACTGGAAACTGAGGTAGGAGTCTCTGGAGGGCATTTGACTTTTGTGGACTGAAAGTGGAGTAACCCACAGTCCCTACAATAACCAAAACTGCCCCCCACATTCCAAAAGCTGTTTGTTGTTTTCTTCATAGCATTTAACTTGGACATAAGTTCCCTTTTCTGTGTGTTTCTTGTCTCCTTTCCCTCCACTATATCAGCACCACATGGCCTTGTTCTCTTAGTGTCACCAGTGTACCCTTGGTACCCAAAACAGGGCTTGCACATAGTAGGCACACAGTGAATGTGTGGGATGAATACATGGAGCTCCCGCCACCCGCCAAGGGCTTCAGGTGATCGAATGGTGGAGGGCTGGAGGGAGGGGAAGCTTTCCCTAGGGTTTGCATCTTGCGTCATGGCCTTTAAAGCTGAAAATCTTCTCCCCTCTCCCCTGAGACCCAACTGACCGGGCCACATACTGGGTGGTCACCCCAGGAGACTCTGCAAATCCATCCACTCCCTCTGGGGCTCGGACCCTGGCCGTCCCCGCCAACCCCCTCATGGGAGCTGTCAGGTGTGTGTCGGGGGGTGGGTTTGAGGCAGCATGAATCAAGGGGTGAGGGGCAGGCAGAGGTCAGAGGGTAAATGTACAGTTTAGGCCCAGGTGTTGCCCAGCTGACTGTTCTCCGTGAGAATGGAGAGTGGAGCTGCCCCACATGGTCCCTAGCTGGGTGCAACATAGGGTCGCTGTAACTGGGTACCAGAGCCCAGGAATGTGGGTGCCGATTAACAGGTGAACAATGCTAGAGGCACAAAGCACCCGGCCTGTAGCAGACCAGACTGTGGGTCTGCGTGGCTGAGAGATGGAGGGGCGGGAAGGGCCGGCATCATGTGTTGATTTGGGTGTGTGCTCTCTGCCTTACTGCTTGCATGTGGGAGCCAGGAGCGATGATGGCGCCCACAATCTAGGTCTGACTGTGCAGGTGAATGAGTTCACTAGGACAGGAAGCCACACGATGATTCACAGGTCTGAACCCCCTCGAGTCAGAAGGAACATGTGAGCAGGCCAGGGGGCTGGAGGAAGGAGGCGGTGAAGACCTTCTAGAGGTAAGGAGATTTCGTAGTAGCTCACCCCATGTCTAACCACTTGGATGGGCCTGCTCCCTAAGGCCCATTCCAACCAGCATGGAGCCGAGAGAAGGGTGAGATATCTGGGCACAGTGAGATGGCTCCGTGGGCCTCGACTTGGGTGGGTCTAACAGCCCTGCAGAGTTTACTAACCAGGAATATTCCAGGGCAGTGCTTCCCAGGAGGGGATTCCATGGGTCTGGGGAGGGTCGAGGAAGCAGCTGCGTGTATGAGCAGCACAGCCCTGGTGACGAGTGTGGGGGTCCTGGCCATACTGAGAGAAATATGGCTGCTCTCTGAACAGTGTGGGCTTTGGTGGCGGAAGACATGGATTCGATTCCACCACTTGTGTGACCTGCCTGTGGGACCCTGGGAAAGCCCCTTGAGCCCTGGGGCCTCAGCTTCTTTGTGCATAAAATGAGAATGGTATCAGTGGAGGATCAGAGCAGGTAATACACCGAAAAGGCTCTGACCAGGCCAAGGCATTGTCTACACACAGGCCGCCTTTGCATTTTCTCCAGCACCTAGTAAGGTACCAGGCACACAGGAAGGGTCTGGAAAGTCACTGCTTCATTGAGCATTTCTGAACTCCTATTCATCCAAGAATAAAGGAAACATGGTTCCTGCCATCTAAGAACTCACAGTGGGAGAAGCCAATTTTAAGTGACAAAACAGTATGACAGGTGCTGTAACCATGGTTTATCCTGGGGAGAGGGAGGCTGATTTACCCCAGGATCTCAGGCTTCACAGTAAATGTTTATTAAACGCAAGTCGACGAAAGGCACAACCTCTGCCGGGTGCATTGCAAGGAGAAAGGAAAGGGCAGGCCTCACCTGCCAGTGAGGAAGAGAAGGGAGTGGGCAGGTGCTGGCAAAGGAGAGGAGTCAGAAGCCCTGGGTTTCTGATCCTGTGTCATGTTATGTCCTTTTGTCTCTCTGTGACTCAGTTTTCTCATCTGGCAAATGGGGAGAAATTATTAGCTGCTTAACTGACTCACATATTCCTACAGGGAGAAAAATTAGATAAAAAGGGTAACTGTAGCTTGTGAAATACCACAAGCTGCACAGATTTAGTAGGTGGTAATAAAGAAGGGAGAAAGGAGATGTGTGTGGCAGTACGCTGGCACTACACATTCGGTCCTATTTAATCCTGCTCTTAGGTCAACATTAACAAGTGTGATTGCTTTTTATGGAGAAAGAAGCTGAGGCTAGGAGAGGTTAAGAGACTTGCCCAAGGTCACACAGCTTATAGTCGGTAGATATGGGGTTTGAGTCCAGGATTTCAGATACCTCGGGTGGAGGAGGGCCTGGGCAAGAGCAGATGGAGACAAAAGGCAGGGATGATGCCACTATCTAGAGTAGCTGGTTCCTGGCATATGGGGGGATGCCCCATATCTCAAGGCAGCTGCCAGGGCCCCAGCCTGGGCAGACCAGAGCAGAGCAGGTGGGCAGAGGGAGGCCCCATCAATGGGTCCACAGGGAGTTTCTCTAAAAGGATGAACAATGGCCCACCCAGTTTCTTCCTAGGACTGGTGGTCAAGGGTACTTACTGGCTGACTGCTTAAACCCCTTGGCAGAGTGGACGATGACGTGAAGGAAGCCATAGAGTCCTGGAGACTCATCGTCTGCAAGAGAAAAGCCCCCAGGGTGGGGGTGGGGGTGAGAGGCTCCTCTGCTTCATCCCCTTCTCACCCCAGACTGGCTGGGAGGCAGAAAGGGTAGGAGATACAGCCTGAGACTTGGTCTGACAGCACCACCTGGTGGCCTGAGGAAGACGTTTCCAGAGCCCACTGCTTCCTGGAATGTGAGCTGGTATCTCTTCTCCCTCCACTCAGCCTGGGAGGATATTCCACACCTTCCTTCTTGGACCTGGGATTTCATACCATTCCCCAGGGATACTTTCCCTTTCCTTCTGAATCCTGCTATCCCGTGGCTGCCCTCCTCAGGTCAGCCTTTCAAAGTGAAAATCAACCAATATAAGTCACTCTGTGCTAATGGAAGAGAGGGTTTAGCTCTGCCTCCTCTTTGAGATACATGGGGTAAATGACCCCCATATGTGGAGTGCTTGCCTCCAAAACCCCTTCCTAGCACCCACGGGCAGCCAGATTCCACCCACTCTAGGCCAGTTACCAACCCCGATCACAGCTCTGCCCTGCTCAAAAACCTCCCATAGGCTCCTCTGCTTGAACAACAAACTCCCTTGCTTGGCATTCAAAGCCTTCCAAGATCTGGTCCCTGGAAACTTCTGGCTTTATGTCTCATACACTATTCTAATCCATCTACCCTTTCCCCCGACCACGCTTCAGTCTTTTGCTTCCATTTCTGACTACCTCATGAACATATTAACACAATCCCAGGGCAGCAGTGGGCCAGATTCTTCTCTCAAGCCAGAGGGAGCCAGGGAGGGGTTGGGGCCATCTGGAAAATGGACAACCCTATTCCAGCTCTTTGTATCTTTGGCAACTGAGTCATCCAAGCCCAGCTGAGCTGAGATCAGACATCTGTAGCCAAGTGTCTGGCTAGGTCCTTGTAGAAGGGCCCGGAGATATCTTGGGGGATGGGACCTGCTGATTGGGCAGCCCTGGGTTTCAGATCTTACCGTCTTTATTGCTGGTGACAGGAATGTTGTGTACAGTCCTAAGTTTGAAACAGGATCCCGTGAGCACCTGCAGCTCCACTGAGCTCAGGACGAAGGCCTGGAGATCTGTCGGAGGAGCCAAGAAATGTCACCACAGGTCCACTAGGACCTGCTGCTCTTCTTTGGGGGCTATTGCAGGGGGAAAAGCTTAGCTCTAGGGGCAGAGTTGGTCATGGGCAGAGAGGGCGAGACTTGTAAACACTCGCATGGGTGCTGTCACAGGGGTAAGAATGGACGAGTCTCACTGAAGAGGCTCATGTATGTGTGAGAGCGAGAGAGGCAGAGAGAAAGAGATGGGGGGGTAAGGCGGAGACGGACAGCCCTGGGCTCTGGGTCCAGTCCTTTTGCAAATTTATTATATGTCTTAAGTAAGTCCCTTAAATTCTTTGGGCCTCAATTGATCCGTAATTACGTGCCACCTGCCCTGGCACTTTATAGAGTGACTGAGGGCCGAAGAGGAGATACTGGATATGAAAGTGCTTGGAAATACAAAAGGCCTATGGTTGCTGCGGACCCTATCAGGGCAGTGTAGAGTGGAGCAGGACTTTACCCTTCTTCTGTAGTTTCTGAATTGCTTCTCTCCACTCTGACCTCTCATAGTCCGAGGACAATAGGAACAGGTAGCTCTGAAGAGAGATGACAATTCAGTGGAGTGACCACGGTCAGGCCAAGCACATTCCTAGATTCTGGGGCTCCAATAAGGCTCCTTCTTACCCAGGCACCCCTACACTTGGAGAAGGAGGCAGCTGGAGGAGGGCCTCCTTCCTGGAAAGCCCAGTGACAGGAGTGGCAGTGCCACTGATGGCCAGCAGAGGGCACTGGCTCCATACCAGTGAGGAGAAGGAATCCAGGGCTGGAGCCATGGCAGCCTTCTTGGGAATTGGGGGCCTGAGTCCCTGATTTCCACAGGTCACGGCCAGAGGCCATGGAGAGAGGGCAGCCCTTGACAGAGGAACGGGGCTGGCTTTGTCCCGTCCCACCATTCCTGACCTTTCCATTCCGATTGTGGATCCGAAACGGGATTGTGGGGGAATTGAGCAGCAGCAAGAACTCATTCTCAAACATCTTCTTTTTCAGGCGCTCAATGGCTCGGCTCTGTCCTTTGTTGGCTTTCTGCAGGGGAGGGAGGGCACAGATGGTTTCCCGCACTCAGACTCCACTTATCACCTAGCAGCTCTAAGCACAACTTTCCCCTGTGTGCTAATAGGGTTTTTATTCTTTTTCTATATTTTATGATGCTTTGATATCTTGGGGGGTGGGGGTGGGCGTGGGGATGGGGCTAGTTGGCCAAGGAGAAAACTGCCCCTCCCATAGCAAGCTAATTCCAAACATAGTAAAGGACTCCTTTGGGAGCGAACCTTTCATGTGCAAACCAACTAATCCTGAGGCCATATCCCCAACCACCACTCTCATCTAACTCTGACACACACTTCTCCTGCCCTAAATTGCCCAGGGTCAGTTGCCAAACCCCTAGGGACAGCCCCTACAGCCCAGAGCCCACCAACATAATCCACAGTAGCCAGTCCTAAGCTGTTTCCCCGCCCTGCCTTCCTTTCTCTTGGAAAACACAATCCAAGCTCTGGGCCATGCTTTCCCATGCTCCTTCTGCCTCCTGACCAAACCTGGCTTTCCCATGTGGCCCTACGTGGTGTGGCATGTGTCCCCTTTTCTTGAGGACTACAAGGAATAAAACCTTCTTTCAGTGGCATTAGCCTCTCCCTGTCATCACTCAGTCCCCTCTATAAATTAAATCCTGGGTACCACCAAGACACCCTGCTTAAAAACCTCAGACACCTTTCAGCATGAAGCCCCAACTCCTGGCCTGGCTCCTGGGGCCTCCCCAGGCTGGGTCCCCGCCTCCACGCCCTGCCTGCGATTCCGCCATCCTCCCTCAGCCTCATGGGATCAGTCCCTGTTCTCTAACAAGCCATTCCCTCTCGGTCAGTGTCCCCTTCTCCAAGTTTCCAAGTTTATATTTTATAAAGGACCCCTTCCCTTTTATTAACTGCTGTTATGCTTAAGTCTCGGTTCCAACACCATCCTTAAACTCCACAGCTGGAATTCATTTCGGCAGCATTTTTTTACCCACTAGACGGGCAAAATTATAACAGTGGCTGACAGCCAGGGTTGTGACAATGTGGGGCATCAGTGACTCACACACCGCTGGTGGGAATTTAACTGGATGCAACCTTTTCAGAGGTAAACCTGGCAATTAAATGCACGACCCCTTTGTCCCAGACATCTCACTTGCAGGGAATCTACCAGAAAGAAGAAATATGAGTGTGGCGCTATTTACTGTAGACTTGCCTATGAAGAGTAAAGAACCAGAAACAATCTAAATACCCCATCTGGGGCTGTGCAGTCAAGCAACAGAACAGGATGCAGCTGTATAAAAGAATCGGCCAGATCCAAAGAGCTCTAAGGTATACCGTTAAGTGAAAAGCTCGAATAGCAAAACAGCACATGTAGTCTAATCTCACTGACCTACACACACACACACACACACACACACACACACACACACACACACACACACACGAATGCGCCTGCCAGGGTTAGCAAAGAAGAGTCTAGAAGAATACAATTCAAACTGTTGACAGGGGGGTGGGTGATGATCAGGTTTATTCTATACACTTGGGTATTGTACGCTTTTCTTATAACAAGCCAGGGTTACACTGGTGATTAGAAAAAAAAATTACGTTTAAATGGGATTTATAGATGATGTAATACAGAATTGTACACCTGAAATCTATGTAATTTTACTAACAATTGTCACCCCAATAAATTTAATTAAAAAAATGTTATTAAAAAAGCAAATCGCTGCTTCTTCTGTGATTCAGAGAACATCACTGTTGTGCCTCTCCAGTGAGTCTCGTCACATGTGTCACACACTGTGGTCAGTGATGGGTCCGTCTGCCTTCTCCACGGGACAAGGAACTCCGTGAGGCATCTGGTATACCCCGGGAGCTCAGCAAGCATTGATTTGACGGAGCGGAAGGCCACGTCTGCACACCAGGGGCAGGAGGGAGGGCACGAAGCCTGCCGGCTCCCAGGACCAGGTAAGAAACATACATGCAGGATGTCCCTGGGGTGGGGATGCTGGGCAGTGCCAGAGGGGGACCCTGGCTCCACTGAGGTCCAGCCATTCAGGAGGAGGACACCGGTGCTGGTCACGTTGCTCCCACTAGGCAGGTACACCCCCAGTCTGATCCTCAGTCCCAAACACCCTGGGGTTATTACTGTGGGCTTCCTCTCCCTCATTCAAGGAGAGATGTTTGAGTTGAAAAGATTCTTAGAGGCCATCTGATCATTATTCCTCAACAATTGTTTACAAAGCACCTATTTATTACGTGCCAAATGCTAGGGACATAGAGGCCATCTGGCCCTGTGTTCCTCAACAATTGTTTACAAAGCACCTATTTATTACATGCCAAGTGCTAGGGACACAGAACTAAATAAAACTGCCCCTCGCTAGAGTTCAAATCCTAGTGGAGAATGGAGAAAACTGACCGTGGAATTATAATTCAGTACCAATAAAGCAAAATGACAAACATCAGGAATCAGGAAGCAGGGCACCTGCCCAGACTGTGGTGAGTGGACATCAGGGAAGATTCCCCAGGGGAGCTGAAGCCAAGCCTGGATGGGTGAGGAAGAGACCAGGCCAACCAACAAAGCCCCTCCATGCCCTGCCTGCCATTCACGGGGAAGCTTCCTCCTGCGTGCTTTCTTCTAGCCACTGTTTTCAAATATATGAATTTAAGGCTATACATTTTCCTCTAAATAGCACTTTGGCTATAACCCATAGGTTTTGATATGTAGTGCTCTCATTTTCATGCAGTCCTAAAGAGTCTGCAGTTTTCATTTTGATTTCCTCTTTACCCTGAAAGTTTTAACTTTCCAGGCATGTACTTAACTATATTCTAGTTGTTGATTTCTAATTTTACTACATTGTGGCCTGTGAACATGACTAGCATGCTATCATTTAAAAAAAAAAAAAAAATTGAGATTGCCTTTGCAGCCTAATGCATGTTTAATGTTTGTGAACATTTTACATGAGTTTGGTAAGAATCTCAATTCTCTCTCAAGGCACAAGCTTCTGTGCATTTTGAGATCAAGTGTGTTAATTGCCATATTCAAGGCCCCTCTCTCCTTAATTATTTGCCCACTTGGTCTGTCAGTTTCTGAGAGGCGACCCAGGTCCTTTCTCTTGGACATGTCCCACTTTTCCTTAAGAAGGCCTTCTTTTCTTGCTTCCCTTTTCTGCAGTGTTGGATATATACTGTTCTCCAGGGAATTTCCCATAATTAAGCCCACTAAATTCTGAGCACTGACTCCTTTCCTCACCCTCCATCTGCCACAGTCGAAGTCTTTCCCTAAGCATGTGTATGCTCGAAGCCTCCCACTCTTGCATCTTCCCTCCGTATCAGGCTCCCAGGTCCTCCATCTGTCTGATACACCCAGTTCAAAGGGCCCCAATAAAAAACAGCCAACTTCCCTGTCCCAGCTCAGATGCCAGGCTCTGCTCACCTCCTTCTGGATTTCACTCTTGAGGGCGGAGATCTTCATTTTCATGTCTTCCAGCTCATGGTCTGGGAAGGGATGCACATGGGGGCTGGCCTCAGACTCCTCGGGAGACGGAAACACGAGGTCAGCCAGGGGGATGTACCATTTGCAGTCATACTGCTGGTGCTTCCTGCAAACAAGCCAGAGGAAGACATAAGCCAAAAGGAACTTGGCTCTTTAAGCCTGAACTGCTAGAACTATAAAAAACACCTGAAAGATTTTACTGAGAACTGGTGACAGGTAAGAATGATCCCTTGTCCTTGAGGAGCCCGCCCAATCAGGAAACACACACGTGGAATAATGGCAGTGAGGCATCTGGACCTTGGCCTTGTCAGTCTTCTGGTCCCATGTGACTGGTGTTTTTAAACATCCCAGACCTCTAGGGTAGGAGCAAGAATGTGCTCCCACTTTCCTATTCCCCATCCCATACTCTCTCCTCCCTTTCAGTCTATCTATACTTAACTCATATTCATTATCCTTTAGACTAAAGATGAAATACAAATGTTATTTTGAATGCCAACTCTGATCAACAGAGGTCACATGGAGTACTAGGTGGAGGATTATAAAACCACATTCCAGCCTAGCGGAGAAATAGTGCTGCGGTTTATTAGTAATGTCTGCCCTGGGCAAAGGACTGAAGATAGCTTAGGATTGCTATCTCTGCTTTAGAATTATCTCAAATCTAATTCCAGGGAGTCATCCCCTTTATTGACGCTCATGATAAGCTCTCCTCCTCTCACTTCCCCCAGGATCAGGTTTGCACCTCTCATCCTGGTCCTTTAGCTTTGCAGTGAGCATAGGGCTTGTGTCCCCTGGACTGTCAGCGAGTGTACTTGGCACACAGTAGGTGTACAGTATACCTACTGGCACACAGTAGGTGGAAGAACATGGGATGAATACTGAATAACCCTGTCCGCTCATTGCACAGAGCAGACCCATAACATTAAATATATAGAGGGAAGTGGAAAGATGTTTTCAAGTCAGATTAAGGTTCAAATCCCATCTCCTCCTCTTCTAGGTGGTTGTCCTTGGGCAACTTATTGAACCTTTCTAAGTCTTTGCTCCCATCTGTGAGACGAGGATAATAATACCTACTTTATCGAGTTGTTGGGAAGATTAGAAATAATATATTCAAAACATTTGTCATGGCACCTGGCATGGCAGAAGCACTCAATAAATGGGAGCAGCAGTTTTAATGAATATTCACTGACTTGCGGTTAGCAAAAAATGCAGAGACGCCTAATAAGAGGAGAATGCTTAAGTAAATTACGGCATATCCACTTGTAACATCATGAGGGAAAGTAAAATGATGGTTATGAAGATTAGGCAGCAACAGGGAAAATGCTTATGACGTGAAATGGAAAAAGCAGAGCCCCAAATTGGGTATTCACTCTGATTACAAGTATATGAAAAAAACATAAGAACATTAAAAAAAAAAACTGCAAGGAAATATAGCAGCAGGAGACTGATGCTTATGTTCGGGTGAGTGATGGGTTTTTTGGTCTCTAATTTGGTTATATTATCTTTATAATTAAAAACATGAGTGTTTATTTTTGGAAAACGGCTATGTAGCAAAATAAAATTAATTAATACGTTTTTAAAAAGGAATAGAAATTCAGACTGCCCCAGGTGGCTGAGGGGTTCCATAGGAAGGAGGATCTAGTTCCCCTCCACCTTGACCTCGGCACCTGTGCACACTCACCCTGCGGATGTCTTCTTTAGCTTGGCGCACAGTAGGACATCTGTAAAGAGGAAGACGTGCCGCAGCTTCCGGGAGCCCTCCGACACTTCCACCAAGAAGCCGTCCTTCACCAGCTGCCGCGTCTGAGGGAGATGGCACACCCACCCCGCCTGCTCAGGGCCACTCAGCCCAGGGCCCAGCCTGCACTGGGGACACATCCATGGGGGGGGGGGGGGGCGCGGGCTGCAGGGAGGGGCCATAATGTCTAGTGGTTAAGAGCACTGGCTTTGGGTCAGATGGACATGGGCTTGAATCCAGATTCTGCCACTTCCCAGCTGTGATCTTGGGCAAGTTCCCTGACCTCTCTGAGTCTCAGTTTCACCATCTGTAAAATGGGGATAATGCCTGCCCATAAGGAAGGATCATCAAAATGGTGTATGTAAGACAGCACACCATATGTGACCAACAAATGGTAGCTTTACACATTTCCACAGCTCTCAACAGCTCTCACCTTGATGGATCCTAGCTCAGGATGACTCAGTTCCTCTATCTTGGGGCATAAACATTCCCCACCCCAACCACCACCCTATAACCTCCCCCTAACCCTAGGAAGTTGATCTAGTTTTAGTTCAACTTTACCTGCAGACCCACCCAGGCCTGTTGATGCTACTCTACCTCTTGGGACGATTCTTCAGCCCCCCCCAGGAGGATGGGAGGCCCTGAGCGACCCCCTATGGGGCTGTGTCGGTGTCCTGGGGAACCTGCAGCCATCTCTAACCTGGGTGCTGGGTGGTCAAGAGCACTGTTCCAGGCAGAACTTCCACAATTCTTCCCTGCCACCCTCAGGGGCAGCAGGCTCCCTGGGGCTGTCACAAGCTGTCCCATCCTTCCCTGTATTATACCTCATGTGACCTCCGTACACTACAGTATGTAGGTGATCTGAAACTGATAGTGCTCTAAGCCCTCTGGAAATCTTTCAGATATCCCCGGGTCAAACAAACTAGTAACACTCCAGGGTTTGCAAACCAGGGCTGGGAGCTGCATGCAGGGACAGCGCTCTGAGCCCATCAGTTACCCTCGTCACTTCCCTCCCCAGGTGACACTGGAGACTTGTAAAGGTAACAGAGGAGCATAAATCCAGCCAGCCTGCATTCCTAGACACCACTTAATTAGCTCCCTTGGAGAGGAAGCACTGTATGTGGGCCAGGCTGCTGACCCACGCCGGTAACTGGCCCTCTGATTCTTCAAATTGCTTCCCTTCACTGAGGCACCCCCACCCTTCCACCAAGAAGGGCCCCCAGGGAACAGGAGCTGCTGTACCATATCTAGGAGCCCACCTGGGACATTCCAGCAGTGTGGCCACATAAACCACCTCTCCTACCAGCCTTTCCTGATGAGGGGCTCACTCCCTAGCTCCTCCCACCTGCTCATACAGGTTTATCAGGGGTAGCTCAGAGCTCCCGCTCTCTCAGACTCTCCGAGCTCCCTCAGACAGAACCATTATGTTCCAGGGGCCCCCCAGGGTATCACACTGCCCAGAGGGGGTTGTTTGCATTCAAGAATGAGACAGCCAGGGCCCCTGAGTCCCTGGTGTGGGGGACAGTGCATGGAGCTTGCAGACAGATAACCCCAGCTAAAGAATCCAGTCTGACACTTACGGTCAAGAGACCTTGTGCCAGACCTGGGGTGACTCTCTAGGCCTCAGTTTCCTCTTCTGCCTCAGTGGACTATTATGAAGATTAATGAGACACTGGACTTGAAGCTGTCAGCCCAGGGCCTGAAGGCCTCTCTTAGGCTGGGAATGAGGCATCAGGGCTGGAGAGGCACAGAGCAGTGGTGCCCGTGAGTGGAGTAGAGTAGGGACAGTGGACCTGGTACGCGGTACCCTCTTCAGCCTGGGGGTGAGGCTGCGCTGGGTCCTGAGCTCACCTCCCCCTTAGGGGTTGTGACCGCAGTCCGGCGGGGGTCAATGTCCTCATTGATGCTGGACAGGAAGTTCTGGGAGATGCGGAGGGCGTCCTGTAGCAGTGGGTAGTCTGGGTGGTCCACAGGTGTGTGCTTCAGCAGGTCCTGGGAAGGGTTGGGGTGGTGAATTGAGGGGAGTCGCTCTGGGGCTCAATGAGAAGACAGTGGGGAGCACTCAGGCCTCACTATGAGAATTCTGAGGGGGATCCACACTCCCATCGGGTTGTGCCTGCAAAATCTGAACTAAAAATCAGGGTCAGCACAGCCGGGGTGAGGGCAGGGTTCCCCTTTATCTCCGCTACAGTCATGACTCTCCCCGCTGGGGTGGGAGGCAGCCAGGTGGGATCTCATCTCACCGAGCAGCTGGGCGGGACACTCCTCTCACCACCCCAAGCTGCTCTAAGGACACTGGGGACCGTTAGACAAGGGGTAGGAGGCAGGAAGGGCATGCCTCCTAGGGAGCGTTGGGCCAAAGGTCAAGCTTCGTAGCCCAGTCACACTGAGGCCACGGCCCCCTGGGCATGGTTACTACAGAGCAGGCAGGCCCAGGTGGGGCCTAGGGACCCTCTGCCCGGTTCTCCTAATGGGCTGCTCTCTGACTCCAGCACCTGTCCACCCCGGGCTTGGTCTCCCACGGAACTCCGGACCTGTCCCAGGACACTCAGGGGCTGACACTCACATGCAGGACCAGGGTACTTCTGGTGACGCGGTCAATTGGCTTGTAGAGCAGAGCTGGTGGGGAAGGCAGGGAGACAGGACAGGTGACAAGACAGGAGAAGCGTGAGACCTTATGGACCAGCCTCGCCCCCCGACCCTCTTCACTCCCCTCGAACACCCACATGCAGGACACCCACGCACAAGCGGGTTCCACAGCAACATGCACCTCCATTCTCACCCCAGGGCGGGCCAGACAACCCAAGCAGACGCACACGTAGCTCTGACAGCCGGCCTCCTTTCACCTGCCTCCTTAGCTTGTCTCCCACCAGATCTGATTTCTTCCAGGGCTGTCCCCAGGCCTGTCCTGGCCTGACCCGATGCAGAAGCTCCTCTGTACCCCCAATCCTGAATCGCACAGCTACCTCCGCCCAGCCTTACCCTGCAGAGCTCCAGCATACTCTGGGTCACCCCTGGGACCCCAGAATGTGGCAGGCAGACATGCTGTTTTTCCAGGGAGGGCAGCTCCCCCAGGTCCGCTCACTCTCATGCTCCTCTGGTCCAAGGCCTGGCACCCCCAGCGGGGAATGGAAGGCTTCATTCTGACCCCCAGAGTCAGCCTCCTCTCCATGAGAAGACCCCTCTCCACACCCTCAAACCCACAAAATAGGACAGGCCGAGGGAGGCAGGCTAGCTCTCCACAGAAAGGCTCTGCTCTCAAGCAAGTGAGAGCTGAGGGGACAAAGATCTCCTGAAGGAATTCAGGTGGGGCCTGTGGGAGCCCGAAGAGGCTGGGGAAATGCTAGCTCAGCAGGGGCCCCGTTCACCACAGCCCTTGGTGACCAGGACATCAAATGAGGGCAGTTGGGATTCCACAGGGACAGGTGGAAGTGGCAGCTGGCCCACCAACACTTCCAAATGAAGCTGCCTGTAGGCAGCTGTGTCCTGCCTCTTCCGACACGGGTGGTTCAGTGTTAGTCCTGCACCTGGATGCCGCCGAGCATGGGGTCGTGACCTCTCTCCTCCTGCCATAGGACCAATAAGAGGCAGGAGGCTGATCTGAGAGGGTGTCCAGTAGGACCAGGTTGTGACAGGCCTCAGAGCTGACGCTCATGCCCTAGCCAGCTCCCAGACCCAAGAGGCCCCCAAAGCCCTAAATATAAATACTAAGCAGACGCTTCGGGAACAATCTGCTCGCTATGGAGAAGACGCAGTCGCAGTGGTGCAGAGGCTTATCTGCAGTCTTTGCTTGGCTGCCCATTAGAAACACTGGGGGAGCTCTTAAAAGATACAGCTGGGGTGGGCGGAGGGGGTGTGTGGCCAGTTGAGTTGGTTAGAGCGTGGTGCTAATAACACCAAGGTTGCCAGTTCAATCCCCGCATGGGCCACTGTGAGCTGCGCCCTCCTTTAAACAAAAAAATAAAAATACAGTTGCCTGCCTCCCTCTTCTCACCCCAATAAAATCCCAAGGTCTACTGGGTGGAACCTGGGCATCGGCATTTTTAAAAAGCTCCTTTGCTGATTCTGACATGTAGGAATGATTGAAAACCACTGATTTCTGCGAACATACTTCCCATGACTTATTTGTAGCCTTCCTTCCCCATGGGCTACGGTAGCCAGAATGGACAGGACCAGGCTTGGGGTATCCTGGGATGGTGAGAGTAGAGGCCAGTTATCAGTCCAGGGGAGGGGCAGTTCTAAGGCTATTTAGAGTATCCACCTGTGGCTTAGCTCATCTTAGGGGGGAAACCATACCCGAGAACCCCAGAGACCCAAGAGAAAGTGCGAGTTCAGCAGACACCCGCCAGGATGGGCCCTTGAGTTCCAGCTCCGGGAAAGCTGATACTGCAGTGTCAGCTCCCTCTGTCCCTCTCTCGGGTCCCAGGAGGAAGAGGTCCCTGACTAAGCTCAGAGGTCTGCACAAATGGTGGGTTGGGTTTCAGAGGGGTTATTAATATGCCTGCAGTCACCTCAAGAGTCTACCTGATGGGGGCTGTGGAATGAGTCCTGTGCCTCAGCCCCAGGTTGGGGGGAGGGCAGCTGGGAGGAAGTGAGAGGAGAGGGAAGTGCAAGGAGGAGAGGGCCCTGGGGACACAGTCAGACACAGAAGGAACCAGGGCAGGAAGAGCCACCTGATGTTTGTGCTCCCCACATCCCCTGCACGCTTGCTTCTCCTGAGAATGCAAGAGCCCACCTTTCCCCCTTCACCTGTTCCGCCTGCTTCCTGCCCCTGCTTCTTCCACTCTCCTCACTCCTCACCGTGCTGTTCATATTCCCAGGGCAGACACCGGTCACCAAGTTGTAATGCCTGTCTCTCCCCCTTCTCCGGGAAGTCTTCCCTGACCAGACCTTTTGCAAACAATACCCACAGTGCCTACAAGTCAGACCACTGACTCGAGCAAGCTGGCCTCTCTTTAGTCTGCCAGGTACTTACTCTGTCTTTCATAACGGCACTGTTTTACATGCGTTGTTTCCTTTTATTCAAAATGGGAAGCAATTATCACAAGCCCCATTTCACAGATGAGTAAACTTCCTAAGGCACAGAGAAATTCTATAACTCACTATAAGTGGTAGCTGGATTTTTCCATAGGGGAGGGTATCACCTGCAAAAGCTCAGTGACCCTCAGGAAGACTCTTAGAAAGATTCACCAGGAAGGAGTGGGTGAGCGGGCTTCTCTTGTTGCCAAGGTGAGCCCTCTCCATAGGGGTCTGGGTCACACATGACTTCCCTTCGCATCCCCAACAGCATGAAGCCCTGCAGAGAGGGGGCACTCAGCAAATAACCATTAAGGCAGACAACTCCAGAGTGAACCCCAAGTTGCACAGTGTCCATAGAACCCCCCAAAACCAGCATCCCTGGGAGGGGCTGGGAAGATTCTACACAGTGAGGTCAGCGAGGCTCATTCAATCTCCATTTCTTACTTTGAAGCTGGCTTCAAAAAAAAGCATCACAGGGAACAAAGAGACCCTGAAATCCAGGTCCCAGTCCTGTTCCACTAAGACTGAGCTTCCCTTTTGGGAGGGAAGAGGAAGCAAAGGGCAGAATCCTTCTTTATAGGCCGGCAGGGTTGAGACCTGACCACCTCCTAGGCCGGACCAAAACAGCATCTCCCCTCTGATCCTGGAACAGGCGATCTCAAGTCTAGCTTGCTCCTCTTGTCCCCAGCCTGTCAGAACCTGAGCTGAGGGGCAGGAGCACAGGGCAGCTTCTGGCGGGTGACTAGACTTCCCGCAGCTGTCCTGCTGGGGCAGCTGGAGAGGGGCTACCTCAGGGGTTACCTCCATCAGGAGCGGCCTTCGACACAGGACAGCCTGAGAAGGTGAGGGGACAACAATGGCCTCAGGGAAAGAGCCCAGAGAACTTCATCGTCTTTCCTCCAGCAAACCACCACCCTCCTCTATTCAGCCTTTGACAAAAAGCTCTGGGTTACCACGGAGATGTGAAAGCAAAGTGACTGGGAAGGGTGCAAAGACAAAACGCCTGGTGGGAGGGAAGAGAGGGAAGAGACGGGGCCTAACAGGAAGAGCCAGGGCCAGCTGTCTGCCACCCCAACACACACGGGCCGAGGCAACACTTGAGCCCCACATCCCTGCCAAAGGCAGCTTGGGTCATCCCTGAGACACTTCTTGCCTCAGAGAGCAGGGCCCACGGGCTTCTGGTTACCTCCTTGCCTAGGCCTGGTATAGCCTCCTGGGAGCAAAAGCCTAGCTGACAGCCTGTGCCTGTCCCAGGACCTCCTCGCTAAGGGAGCTGCAAACGGGATGCTCTGATCCCTTCCATTGTATGGTAGGTGTGTGACCTTCACGAAGCAGCAGACTGCCACGCCCCCCTCTCCCACAAGCGTTCCGTTACCTTCTGTGCTAAGTGCCAGGACCTCAGCTCAAGGCTCTCCAGTGACTAGAAACAACCCTCCATCAGAGCAGCCCAATTCCTTCCTGCTCTCCCAACCGCATCCAGTTCTCACCGCGTCACCGCCGTGCTGAGAGGAGAGCTGGTCTCCAAGGCAGCATGTGCACTCTGAGCACACAATACCCTGGCTGCTCAACCTCCGCTCCTCTGGAAACAAAGAAATTCCCAACTTCTCCCTCCAGCAGGGGCTGGCGCCCTCCTGATCCCAGGCACTGCTGTCCCGACCATCTGTCACTCCTACTGGCCCCTGCTGACCCCTCTCTGGCCCAGGGTGCCACACCTGCCAGGTAAGGCCTTGTCACTACTGTCCTTAATAGCCTCTCCAGGAAGTTGCCTTTCAAGCCAAGCCACCAATTCCACACAGATCCTCCGTGGGTACCAGGACCCGTCTAACCTGGTCCTTCCATTTCTAAGGCACGCTGCCCTGAGTGGCCCCCAGATCTCAACTCCAGCTGGAAGCTGGCCAGAACGGGGTAAATGCAGATCCAGCCACGTGCTCCCCCTCCCTTCCCTGCTGCCCCCCAAACCTTGACGGCCACATTTTAGCCCACTCCAACTAGCCCCCAGAGGTGGGAAGATACACCACCTCCCATGAGAGGGGGTCTGGGTTACCATAGGTGCAGTTACAGCAGAAGCGAACGATGAGGAGAATTTCCATGGCAGCCTCTGTCCCGGCAGCAGGAGCATGTGGCCATCGCTCCCTGGCTCCCATCAGCAGCCCCGCCACTCAGCCACCTTTGCCGGCTGCTGCTGCAGCCTCCAGGACCAAGCCACTGCTCCGAGTGCTCCTCCAGCAAGGGGGAGGGGAGGGGAGCGGAGGGGAGAGGAGGGAAGGGGAGGGAAGGGAGGGGAGGGGAGGCGCGCTCACGGCTCGTGCGCCTGTAGAAATGGGAGGAGGGAGGAGGAGCGGAGCTAGCTGCCCACTGGCATCCTCAGGAGGAGCACGTTTGTAGCTGGCTGGCTGCCTGGGGACAGAGGCTGATTCTTCGCGTGCACGCGCTCACACACGCTCACACATCAACGTATACACGCTCACACAAACAAGGCACCATAGTCCACAAAGCCAGACAAAAGAAGGGGACTGCCATCCAGCCCGTCCACCAAGGTACCTTCCATAGTGACTGATGTGTGGCTGTCCTTGGAGTCCTTGGGACCTTTCACTTTGAGTTCCTGCCAAACAGAGGAGAGGAATCACTACCTGGCTGGTCCCCTGAGCCAGCCCATCCCCCATCATGAGCATGGCAGGAAGAAAGGCAGATCCGAGAAGACAAAGACTTACGGGCACCCGCCTCCCCTCTACCTCACTGCCTACAAACTGCTGGTGCCACACCCACGATCTCCAGGAGCCTCGGAACCTCGTGGCCCCGCCCTGGCGACTCTGAGGGCCTTCCAGAGAATGAGCAGTGGCAAGAGCAGGACCCCCAACCACAGCCACTCCTTGGGGGTCTGTATACATCAGCCCAGGGCACACAGGGCTTGAGTGGACAAGCACCAGGTGTAGCAGCTGATACCGGGGGGCATGACCCGCTGTTGGGATAAGGAGTAAGGGGTCCCACACACCTGCACAGGGGGAAGCAGGGTGGTGGTGTTCGTGAGGCCGAGCGGCTGAGCTCCAGGGGCAGCCTGAGCTCCATCCCACCCATATCACCCACATGGGGAGGGACTCACCCAGTCCCCAGCCCCGGCTGACATTCCCCACCCTGTGCTGGGCATCACAGAGGAAACCGTCAGGGAGAAAGAAGCAACAGTCTTCCTGGATCCCAGGCAAAATGCCTGGGTAGTGAGTGCTGGAAACGGACTCCAGCGCAGCTTATTTGATCCACACTTGTTTTATCTGCCTTTAGAGAGAGAGGTCCAGCTCCAGCGCCTGCCAACCCACCAGCATGGCCTGTAACTGGAGATGTAATGCAATCCCCATTTGGAGCGTGGAGTGCAGGGAAGAGGGCTCCAAAGAGGATGTCAGCAGCAAGGTAGGGTCGAGGCGAGGCCAAGGTCAGATACCCAGGTGCCTGCTTTGCCTGGGAGGGAGGAAATGCCCAGGCAGCGGGAACACCCCTTTTCCTGGTCCTGCCTCAAGCTGTTTCTAGACAGAGAAAACCTTCCGGGACTGAGTCTGGGATTTGGGTGTGGGGTGAAGGGGGGGTTACTCATCTCCTCAAGGCTGAGTCTCTGGTTGGCGTGCGGTTCCCAGATTTACAGAATTTTTCTCCATGCCCCCCTTCAGGGCAGCCTAGAAGTATGAAATCACTCCTGCTGCAGTGGAGAAGGGCCTAATTGCAGTAATTAAGTGACAGAGCCAGTAGGAAGTGACAGCGTCAGCGCATGAGTCAGGGTGAGAAGCCACCTGGCAGCAGGCCACAAGCCTGGCCTGCCCTTGGAGGCAGCAGGTTTTGAGAGGGGCTTAGGGATGAGAGCAGGGGTTTCTGGGAAGGCTGGGTTTCTTAGCCCAGGCTAAGGAGATACCCCCACTTTCTGGACCATACATGACCCAGGGTACCTGGGCACCCTTGGCTGGACCTCTCTCAACACAGATCAGGGGAATCCAGTTTGTTCCCAGGGAGGGCTGTGAGCTGTGAGGGGAAGGACCATTTCTCCAGCCTCGTGCCTCCATGTAGAGGGACATCCCTACCCCTCACTCTGTCCTCTGAGGAGGAGGCTGACTCACCTGATCCCTGGGTTTGGGAGAAGAAACTGAGCTCAGCCCTCCTCTCTCTGCCTCCAGCCGTAGTGTGTAATTGTGGAGTAGAAATGTTAGCAAGTCCAACGTGGCTACAGATCCAAGTCCACATTTTGCCAATTTGGCTTTGATGAGTAATCAAACAGACATTTTCACCTCTGTCCAACTCCATGCTGCCTCTAGGCAAATTTCAAACTTGCGTATAACACCTAACCCCAGTAGTTTCACGAGAAGTACCCTGCACCTCACCAACTTTTCTAGCATCAGAGCCGAGATGAGAAAGCAAAAGGTCCAGAGGGACATGTAAGGCAGGACCTCCAAAATTGCAGAAGGAGCTACCCAATCCTGGAACCAGAGGTTCTCTAGCCCTGAATTTGGAGCTGGGTGCTGTGACTACAAGGCCAGAAGCTTGGGGCTCACTGAGGTCGTTCTGGCTAAAAGGGTGAGTTGGGCTGTGCTCCTGAAGGACCCGAGTCCTGCCCTCCCACTTCCTGGACACAGAAGTGTCGATGGCAGACGATGCCCTGTAGAGGAGCATGGAGGGAAGGCTTCGCTGCAGCAGCAGGACAGGCATATTCCCAGCCAGAGGGGCTGTTGGCTTCTACTCCACATAAGTGGCCTTTGTGCTCTCTGTTTGTGGGATTGCAAGGATCTGAAAAGACCACTTAGTCCAGCCTTCCTACAATCTTCCTGATCATAAAAATTACTCGGGAAACTTGTTTAAAAATACAGACTCCCAGGCCCCACGGCAAACCTTCTGAAGCTGAAACTCTAGGGAAGGTATTTTAAACAGTGTCCCTGGTAGTTCTTATCAAGCAAGTGTGGGATGAGTTGGAGGAATCTAGATACCTGATTCTACAGAAACAAAGGCCAACAGAAGGGAAGTGACTTGTTCAAGGTCACCGCAGTGTGGGAAATACTGCCCCCCCACTTTGTCTCCCCTGTTCTAACACAGAAAAACCTAAAACAGAATGATAAAAATCAAACAAATTGGTGTTCTTACATTAAGAGGGAAAATGTCAAGTGCAAGAAAACAAATGTCAGGCCGTTACCCATCACGGGAACCATTTTTCTAACTGGCAAGCAGGAAAGGAGAGGCCCAAAGGCTAGAAGGCTCTGAGCAGCCCCCCCAAAACCCTGAGTCATAGGGGTGGCTGTGCAGGGAGCTGCCCACCTCAGAGATCTTCTGGAACTGGTTGTTGGACTGGCTGCACTTCTCAGCTGTCTCCAGAGCGACTTTATAGTTATCCACAAACGCTTTGTACACGCCCAGCTGGCTGGCCTGCAGGGAGGAGAGGAGAGAGAGATGTGCAGGAGTGGGATGGGGAGAGAGGATTAATGAATGGATGAAAGCTTAACCAGAGCACCTGGAGCTCCCTTAACACTCAAAACCTCTAACTCAGCTCCTAAGGGCTAGCTGGGAACAGAGGGGAAAGGCAGAATGAATATACATACTACAGTATCCCTTTGAACTTGACAAGTTTCCATGGAAACGGATTTAGCCAGTAAGGTTAACAAGGGGGTGCCGAGGGCTGTGTGGGGGGGAACCCCCAGGGCAGGGCCTTTGTTGGTATGCTAGAAATTCAACTCATCAGCCGCATTTGGCTTTATTTAGCATCATCAAGGTCTCTCTGGGTTTGAAACCCCTGAATGCCTCGCATCTCTTTCACATCCTGGAATTAGCTGGAGCAGAGAGACAGGGGAGGAGCAGGGTGGGCATGTGTGGCCAGCTCAGTGCCTCACTCCCCATGTGGAGTGTGAGGCACAGTATTTGACGGCACAGTCCCCACGCCCTCAGCTTCTAGGTCCCTGTCCCCATCTCCTAAGCCCCCAAGGAGCCAGAGGCCCTGCCTCACTACTCATTTACAAGTCACCACATAGAGCCTCACCTCTTCTGGGAGGCAGAACAGATGCCATCAGCCGTTTCTACAAAAGGGGAAACCAAGGCACAGTCCCTCAATTCCTCACACGCTTAAGGAGAGCCTTTGTGCACTTCCTCTTATGGGAGCAAAGGGTGGAAATTTGAATTAAAACTACAATGAGATACTATTTTATACCCATCAATCTGGCCAAAATTTAAAAGTCTAATGATATCAAGGAATTGCAAGAAAGTGGGGGAATAGGAACCTGTACAGACTGCTTGTGGGGGTGTAAATTAATACAATTCTTTGGAGAGTAATTTGTTAATAACTAACAAAGTTAAAAATATGCACAGTTCAGCCTACCACTTAGCAAATCCACTTCTGCACAGAGAGCTCTGCTATCCAATACAGGAGCCACTCACTACATATGTCTACTGAGCACCTCAAATGTGGCGAATCCAAACTGAAATGTGCTGTAAGCGTAAAATACACACTGGATTTCAAAAGCTTCATATGTAAAAGAGAATGTAAATTACCTCATTTTTTTAAATATTGATAACATGTTGAAATGATAATATTGTAACTCTATTGGACTAAATAAAATATATTCTCATAATTAATTTCACCAGTGTGTTTCTACTCTTAAATTTTAGATTATATGCATGGCTACTAAGAGAAATTTTTAAATTTTAGTTGTGGCTCGCTTATATTTCCACTGGAAAGTGATGCTCTGGAGAAATTTGCATATATATGTGCCCAAGAAAATGTGAGTGTGGGGATTCACAACCTCACTCTTCTTTCTGTAGAAAGACTGGAAACAAATGCTCATAATAAGGGGAACACACACACACACGCTGCAGTTAAAATTAATGAATTAGATCCATGTGTAGCACCACCAACAAGTTTTAAAACAAATGTTGATTGAATTGCAAAATACATTATATATATATATATATATATATATATATATATATATATATATATTTATCAGAGGGTGCCAAAAAAAACATATACACATTTTAAGAAAGGAAAAACTGTATTTAAAATTGTAACACTCAATATATACCAATAACAAAAGATGAATACAAGTCATGTATATACATTTTTTGGCACCACTGGTAGAGTATATATGGCAACATACAGAGAATACATACATACATTTATATATATATGTATATCATGTCCATTTAAAAGGTACACGTAATGCCAGAAAAAGCTATAGATATGTAGTAAAAACACAAACTACAAGCTAGAAGGCTACACACCAAATTCATGCCAGTAGCTACTTCTACGTTGGGAGGAAAGAGGGAGAGACTTCGTCTGCATCTGCAATGCTTTATTGTTTTGATTAAAATATTCTGCTGTGTACCTTCCGAGCTTAGCATCTGTTAATTCTGAGAGGTGAGCACACAGTTGTCTGCTACATTATTCTCTAGATTTTCTGATTTAAATTTTTTTCAGTGAAGTTTCCCTGGGGCTCTCACCAAAGTGCTGGGGAAAGTGGGCTGCCCCTGAGCCCTTCCCTGGACCACTCTGCTTACTGCAGAGTCCCTGTGCTCCTCAAGGACCCAAAGAAGTGAGGCGGGGGGCCTAGAGCAGCCTGAGGAAGCAGGTAGTGGAGCCCAGGAAAGCCAGAGGGAAAAGTGAGAACTGGGATGCCTGAGGAACAGCCACCGTCAGAGACAGGCAGGTCTCTCAGCCCCAGACAGGCCCGACTTTTCAAAAAGAAAAATCTTGGGGGAGGGGCAGGAAGGGATGGAGTTTGTTTCCTTTTCCAGGGGGAATACTGGCCCACTGGTGTCCCAGCCTACAGGGGATGAGCTAGACAGTCGCTTCCTAAACTGAAGTAAAAATCATTGCTATTCTTCTTCCAGGTATGTGCCCTCCTTGTCCCCTTTCCCAGGAGGCTGGATGCCCAGGTTGGAATGGTACCCTCCCATCCCACTGCCTAAGGGAACAGCAGGAGGTAAAGCAGAAGCAGGAGCCTGGGAAGAAGGCCTGTGTGCAGGAGCCACTGACCACCCCAGGTGCTGTCATCCCCATGGGGCACCCTCGCCTAGAGGGCCCAAGGCCCAGCCTGCCAGGGCAGTTAACTGGGAAGTGGGTGTTGCTTGGAAACAGCAGTTTGGCACTGGGGTGACCTCATAAAACAAACAGCAGAGATGCTAATTCCCTTCTCTCCGTGATGGATAATCAAATACCCGGAGACCAGAGGAAAAGAAACTGCCTCCGGATGCCTGGCCTGGCCGGCCCTGGCTCTACCCAGGCACTCCCAGGGGCTTCAGACCTCAGTTCATGGTGCTGTGGGAGGCAAGGTGGGGAGCAAATTCATGGCGAGGCCTGTGGAGCTGAGACCAGAACGGGGGACCCTGGTGACAGCAGGGTCCAAGTGACAAAGATAAACTGGGAAAGCCTTTGCGCTGTGCTCTGGGCTATTCGCCATGCTGCCCCCAGGTTTGCTCTCTTTTGCCCTCCTGAGGGCTGAAGAGCGCTGCCCCCAGCCAATCAGGTCCAGCTCCAGGGACCAGGCCGGAGTGAGGACTGGATGTTCACATCCCTAACCGGGGGTGACCACTCTGGGGCTGCCAGAACCAGAAGCGTGGAGTTCCTCTGCAATACCTTCTAGTTGCACCTCTTCCTAATATTATTATTAATAATAATAGTAATAATAACAACAGTAATGAAAATGGCCGACTATTGAGTATTTACTAATTTACTATGTTCCAGGCCTTGTTCTAAGCACTTTTCAGGTATTAACTCACTCAGTCCTCACAACAATCCAATGAGATAAATACTTGTATTGTCCTCATTTGTACAGATGAGGAAGCCGCATCTCGGAGAGGTTGGGTAAGTTGCCCAAAATCACAGGTTTAATTGGTGGCAGAACCAGGATTCAAACCCAGCTGTGACCTGGCTCTAGAAGCTGTGCTTGTCCCGACAACACTGCTGGTCTCTCAGGACACAGACCTCAGATCCTGTGATGGCTCTCTCCATGCCCTTCCAAGTTCTCCTTAGTCCTGGTGGTCAAGGTCATGGTGCACTCATTCACTCCCTCATTCATTCATGTACTGAGCACGGGGCTGGTCCTGGGCAGGGAGGTCGGTGGAGGGGGTGTCTAATGATGAAGCAAATATATTCTGTCCTCCGGGAGCTTATGGTGTCGGGGAGTCAGGCTGGTATCGTGTTCACTGAGGGATAAGCATAGAGGCTGCATTCGAGGGGTTGGGGTAGTCTTATCCAAAGCCATCACTTCTAAGCTGGGAACTGACCAGGAGAAGCCACACCCGACGGGGAAGGACATTTCAGGCAGCTAGAGCCATAAGTACAGAGAGGTCAAGAGTGCCGGCAGTGTGAACTGAGAATAGAAAGTTCAGTGTCAGGGGCACAGAGGGTGGGGGAGACAGCAGCCAGAGGCCAGAGAGCAGCATTCAAAGGGTCTCCTTGGAGCCTGGTCTGCATCCAATGGGCAAGGGGAGTCACTGACAGGATGTAAGCAGAGGAGACATGAGGCCTGGTCAGGAGCTTAGGTACCTCTTGGCTGCTAAGCAAAGGTAGGAGGCGGAGGGGGAGGGGGAGGGGGGCCTGGAGGCAGGAGCCACCTCCTGAGGCCACAGCAGTGGTCCAGGTGAGGGCACCAGAGCTGGTGGAGGGAAGCAGGTGGCAGTGAGCGTTTAAGAAGTGGACTCTGGGATGAGGGGGCAAGGGAGGCGGAGTGAGGGAAGGGAGGTGCTAAGGGTGAGTCCAAGGAGTTGCGGATGGATGGGGGTGAGATAGCAGCAGCACCCACTGAGTGTTTCCCCGAAAATAAGACCTAGCTGGACAGTCAGCTCTAATGCGTCTTTTGGAGCAAAAATTAATATAAGACTGGGAATATAATATAATATAATATAATATAATATTATATTATATTATATTATATTATAATATAATACTGGGTCTTATATTAATTTTTGCCCAAAAGACATATTAGAGCTGATTGTCCAGCTAGGTCTTATTTTCAAGGAAACATGGTAGAGGCAGGAGGAAGAGCAAAGAACTTCAGAGACAATGAGTTCAATTTTGAACATGCTGAGCTGGAGGCCCTGGGAGTAGCCAAGCAAGAGTTTTCTCCAGTATAAGAAAAGCGGAGACCTGTCCACTCAACCAGTCCCACCGTTGCAGGGAGGAAAAGGACAGATGTGCTGCTCTCTGCCCCCACCATTCAACCAGAGAACAACAGCCACTGAATCCCTTCCCACCTGTCAGGCTGGCAGAAGTTATGAAGAGGAGAGCCAGGTGGGGGCAGGGGGTGCTGTGGGTCTCACCTGGAGCTCCTCCGGGGGACAGAGCCAGAGACATACACAGGGCTCGGGGAGACAGTGTCCCAGGAGCCCTGGGACCTAGAAGACCTCTGGGAGCCTTTCCCAACACTAAGCCTCCACGTGAATTCTACCCCCTCAGGCCTTGCCCCTCCCCTGCAGTGGTGGGGCGACTAGGCTTAGTGCTTTCTGCTCTAAAGTCCTCAGGAGAAGATCTTTAGCTGACAGTCTCCCAGCTGACCACGGCATTTCACAGGCAGCGCTCAGGTACAGTAAATGCCCGGGGTCTCAAATGAGCAGTTGCTGCCTGTCCGCTGGGCACACACCCCTCTGTTAGCTCATGGATGGGACTGAAGCCCAGCAGGGAGGAGAGAGAAACGTGCCCTGTCAGGAGCACCTATGCACATGGCCTGTCACCAGCATCCCTAGAACATTTGGGCTTCACGGCGGAGACCGGGAGTTGAGGCCCCAGGTCCAGCATTCCCATAAAGCAGAGGCCCAGGCTTTCCTCCAGGACTCAGAAAGCTTCCAGGAGACCAGGAGGGCTGGGGCTGACCAGTCCTCCCCTGACACCAGTAGCTCCACTGAGGCCCTGGATGAAGACCCTCCACCAACAGGAGACTCACCAGCTTCTGGAAGAGGTGGCCCATGGTGACTTGGCTGTCCCACTGCTGCACTTTGGGGCAGAGGTTGTCGTAGAACTCTTTGTGGATCTCATAGATGTCCTGGATCTTGTAGAAAATGGTTTCGATCTGCTGGATGGTGAGCACAGGCTGGGAGGTGGTGGCTGTGGCCTTCAGGGGTTTCATGGGCTGGGAGAGAAGAGGAAAAAACAGAGCAGAGGTGAGCGGCAAATAAACCAGAACGTCAGCAGGCCCAGGGCAATGATTAGCCCTTCCAGCTGCCCGAGTTCTCCCTCTACAAGGCCACGGAGGGCAGGGCATCTGAAGTGTGCTTCGGGTCAAGTAGCGGCTGCCACGGGCCCCAACAAGCCATGTGCACCTGCAAGGAGAGGGAACCTGACAGCCAGAGCCTGGTCAGGAAGTCCTGCCAGGCCTAAGGGACATATTTCCCTCACCCCTTCTCCCCTGAGGAACCCCCAGCCTGCAGTCTGTACTACTGGGCTCACTTTTGAATTTAACAGTCTCCAAGTCTTTCTTCCACAGTGGCCTACGGCTCTCAGGCACAAGCTCTCTCGTCACAGTCACACTTCAGCAGAAGCGAGGGTTGACTGGGAACCCCTCAGCTGTCTCCTTCCAAGAAACAGAACGTGGGCTGGCCTGGTGGCTCAGGTGGTTGGAGCTCCGTGCTCCTAACTCCGAAGGCCAGTGGGCTCTCAACCACAACGTTGCCGGTTCAGCAACTTGAGTCCCACAAGGGATGGTGGGCTCCGCCCCCTGCAACTAAGATTGAACACGGCACCTTGAGCTGAGCTGCCTCCCATATGGCTCAGTTGGTTGGAGCGCATCCTCTCAACCACAAGGTTGCTGGTTTGACTCCCACCGGGGATGGTGGGCTGTGCCCCCTGCAACTAGAAACAGCAACTGGACCTGGAGCTGAGCTGCACCCTCCACAACTAAGATTGAAAGGACAACAACTTGACTTGGGAAAAAGTCCTGGACGTACACACTGTTCCCCAATAAAGTAAAAGAAAAACCACACACACAAAAAAAAACAAAGGAAGAAACAGAACGTGATTCTAAGACTTGGGAGTGCAGTCTTCAAGGGACTGAAGGCCAGTCTCAGTGGCACCAGTATTTCAAGTTCTCATCACTTAGTAGAGAGAGAGTAAACAGGTGGCACACATGCCACTGTCCCACTTCCTGTACCCGTGGCAAACATGGCTGAGCGATCACAATGATCTTCCTCACTGAGCCCGGTTGTAGTCTCAGACTCTTTCTCAATGCTGAGGTTGACGTGTATGATGAAACCCATCTGTTGTCTCTGTTGTCTACACCAAGATGCTCCCTGGCCTGCAGGTGGAGACGGTGAAGTGACAGACAATAACTCAGGATCCTCTCCCAACAATGGCTGGGAGCGGAAGCCATCACCTCCACGCCCAGTAGGACCGTGTGATAACGGGGCTTGGGTGCATCTTCTTCAGTATAATATTCTGCATTTTCTAAATCATTAGTGTTTACAATGAGTAAACACTAATTTTATTTATTTTGCTGCTTAATGTACTTTTTAATGAAAACTATTTTAATTGGTCAATGACGGTTGACATTCGATAGCATCAGTCTGAGGTGTACAGCACAGTGGTGAGAGTAAACACTAATGTTATATAATCAGGGGAAAAGGTAGTACAATTCATAGTTGAAACAAAAAACTGACACTGAAGGATAAAGAGACCCTCCTTGGTTGACCTTCCTTCGGCCTCAAACCCTCAAAGAGGCCCAGCCTGGACTCCAAAGGCCCTCCCGGAGACAGGGTCTGGAAACCCGCCACAAAGAGAAGGCAAGGGAGGGGAGGGCACCGGAAGAGAGAAGCCTGAGTCAGCCATGGCTCATGTGATGAAGGGCTGTATGGAAAGGGGTCTTTGACTTAGTCTGGGTCACTGTGCAGACTCATGAGCAGCAAGAAGTCATGGGGTCAAGTGTGGCCTCCTTAGAACTATCCCCCATTCTGTCATAGGATCCAGTAGTGAGCTTTCCGACAAGAGAAGCATTCTAGCAGGGAATGGGTGACCCAATGCTAGACTGGAGGGAACACCTACACTGAGGGAGACCAAACGTATTGCTGGCTCACTCTGAGAGATGACCACCGGCTTGAGCCAGCCAAAGCAGCAAACTCCCAGCCACGTTTCACTCTCTCCTCACATCTGTCTCACTCTGATGGTGGCAGTGCCCAAGTCTGTTCACCAGAGAAAGTCTCATTGACTCAGATGAACGCTCTGACTTCTGGCTCTGTCATCCTCCCAGCTCTATAAAGTCCAGGCAGGAGAAAGCAGAAGGCCCCCTTGTGACCCTCTCAGCGTTGGAACCAACAAACCCTTAATGTCTAGCCCTTTGCTAGGGAAGTAGAATGGGGTTCGACCTGGTGCAGGCCAGGCAGTGTGGGTTTGAGCCCCAACTCTACCACTTACTAACAGTGGGCGAGTTACCAAGCATCTCTGGGCCTCAGCAGTCTCATTTGTAAAACTGGGAGAATATTACCTTCTCAAGAACACAGATAGGAAGATCAAAAGCCATAATTTATCTAAAATATTGACTAGGTGCCTGCTATATACTGTGTTTTCCCAAAAATAAGACCTAGCCGGACAATCAACTCTAATGCGTCTTTTGGAGCAAAAATTAATCTAAGACCTGGTCTTATTTTACTATAAGATGGGTCTTTAATATGATATGATATGATATGTATGATATGATATGATATATGATATGATACCAGGTCTTATATCAATTTTTGCTCCAAAAGACGCACTAGAGCTGATTGTCCAGCTAGGTCTTATTTTCAGGGAAACACGGTAAAAGCCAATCAATCAATGTTAGCTGCTACTATTATTGTTCACCCCACAAATAATGTACCAAGTGTCTACCGTGAGGCAAGACTGGGGTAGGGGCGGGGGCTTCAGGGGGGTGCTGTTCTGTGGTTCACGAATCATTGCCCCATGGAGCCTCCCGTCTAGGAAGGGAGACAAAACACAAGGAAACAACCGACCACAATAATTACACATACATGCAATGAGGGAAGTCAGAAGGGGATGTCCCAAGTCAGGTGCTAAAGGACAGCTTCTCCAAGAAGGGGACATTTCCCCTGAAATGGAAGCACGCGGGCACAGGAACAGTATTCCAGGCGGACTTCCTCAGGGCTCAGTCCTGAGGCGGGAACAGGCTCAGTGAGACAGAAGCTGGGAGACAGCCAGTGAGCCTGTACGCAGTGGGCAAGGGTAAAGAGAGGGACCTAAAGCAGGGCAGGCGGGTGGGCAGCGGCTAGATCATGCAGGCGAAGGAATGTGGCTTTTAAGCCCAAGCAATGACCTGGTTTTCCCTGGAAGGATTTAAGCAAGGGAGTGACAGGGTCCAGTTTTCTTTTTAGGAGATTATTTTTATGCCTCATGATCCTTGCTCTAGAGAATGTTATAATCTCTTTGGGTAAACTAGAACAACATAAATGAAACAATTTAGTGGACAAAGCAAGATAGGGTATAACCTGACTTGTCCTATAAGTACCAACCAAGTGGTCTTGAGGTTGCGCTGGTGCAACTTGGAGGGCTTCCCAGAGGAGGTGACCGAAACAGGCCGTGAAGGTTGGGAAGATCTGAGCAGGTGGAGGGGTGGGGCCTGGCTAAGCATGCCTCATAAAGAAACAGAAGGAACTGGAAGCCATGAGGAAGGGAATACTGTTCCTCCCAATCCCAGGTGGGAGGCCACATTCAGCTTCAAGGCTCCCAGGGCTCCGAAAAGGATACAGACTGGCCCTCAGGATCACTGTCACAGTTTATCATTAGTCCCTCTACTCAGGAGACAATGGAGGGTCCCAGTCACCACAGAGGCCCAGAACCACCAATGCATGTTGCTGCTCCAGTGCCATCCCCACTGAGGGGGGGGAATAAAGGAAATCGGGAGAGAACCATCCTGGGAAGGCAAAAAAGTTAGGATTTCTCAGAAGCTGCTGGGGAAGCACCCATCTACTGCCCACGCAGGGACAAGACAACAAGTGCTCTGCTTCCTCCTAAACTTCCCACTCTGTCTACAAAAGGGGAAGAAATGGGCACTCACCAGCAGCGGGTCACATGGACAGGGGCTGCACTGGGCCACCAGACAGTTCTCAGGACAAGGCTGGAGACCTACGGTCTCAGCCCTGAGTTCACGGGGGAGGGGAAAGCACTGGGTGTGCGCCCTTGGCTGGCCCTGGAAGGCAGTCATTTTTATCTGGTGAAGCCCCATACAGGTCTTGGTCTGCTCTGTGCCCCAGCAACCTGCCTTTCGAAACAGGGGAAAGAAATCGCCCATTTCCTCCACCTCCTATCCCAGAGGCCTGGAGGCTGTAAGCAAGACCTGTTACTAACACCTAGCTGTCCTCCTCCTCCCTGGGGCCCAGGCAGGAGGGCGTCACTAACCTCTTTCACAGATAAGGAACCTGAGAGCCGTGGGCAGAGGAACTACAAAGCAAACTGCCAGAACGAGAGTCTGAGAGAAGATGGCCTGTTAGTCAAGCCCAGTGGTGGGAGGTGCTGTGGGTGATGGTGCAGCCAGAGGCAGTACCCACCCAGCTCATTACCCAGAGTCGGGGAGAGATGCCGAATTACAAGCATTCGGTTTGTCTCCCTCCACCCCCACTGCAGCCCAGGCTCCCAGGACCATTTCACTTATAATCTGAGACCACCAGGAACCTGGAGGGTTCCAGGAGATGACCAGACCTTGCCCAGCCAGCAACCTGGGGGCAGGAATTGAGACTCCAGTGTGGCGTCCCTGTCTGTGCCTGTGTGTGTACACAGTCTTAGGTACACACATCTAGCTGTTTGCATATCAGGAAGTGTTAAGCTGAGAACATTCAAACACTGTTAGGAGCAGAGATGTGGGAATGGGGGTGGGGTGACGAGAAAGAGGGAGCTCTGGGCGTAGGAGGAGAAGGGAGCTTGCAGACGACAGATTTTCTTCTCTGAGCCCCTTGGTCAGATCACCTCCAAAAGCAAAGGGATTAACTACAGGGGGGCTGAGAGGGGAGGGTTCCCAGCTCAGGGAGGAGGAGGGAAGGCTCGGTGCTCGGAGGTTTATCAGCTGAGGCTGTGGCAGTGGAGGGTCCTGCCCCCCCACCTTCCTGGAGCCCTCAAGCCCCAGACCAGGCCTCCCAGCTGGTCCCTCCCTCCCACGCTGTAGCTTCTGCTCCAGAAAGAACCCGTCAGGGGCCCAGGATGAACAAGCTGGGGAGAGAAGAGGGGCCCCAGTCTCACAGTTTTTGCCTTTGAGGCAGGAGCTGTTTGAAACCGAGGCAGGGAGGGAGTGTCTTGGCCCCTAAATCTGTTGTTATCTTTGCCCCGACAAACGGAAGCTCAGGTTAGGCCCAATGACAGATGAGAGCTTCAAGCTGGAATCTAAGAGTGGCACGCTCTGATGGAGGACAGGCACCGCCCCTTTCCTCAGGCAAAGGGTGTGTTGATAGAGAAAAACAGGCCCTAACTTGCATTCAGCACTGGAGAAAATAATAGCATCAGCTAAGACTTTGGCTCTTTTTTAAGAGCTTCACAGACAAACTCATATAATCCTCTCAACAAACCCCTGGACAGCATACAGTAAGTCCTCACTTAATGTCATCCATCGGTTCTGTGACTTTAAGCAAAACCAATTTTACCATAGCTAATTGATATGAGTTAAGTTTCCACAGCATCTCAGCAATGTTCTAACAAGGCTGTACTACTATTACATAGTATAACCAGTCTGCAGATGGGGAAAATGAGGCCCAAAGGTTCATTAATCTGCTAAAGGCCTAGAGCCAGTAAGCAGTCAAGTAAGGATTCAAATCCCAGTGCTCTGGTTCCTTTGTTTGAACTCCTTTCAAATATACATCCTTTTACTAACGACAACTACACCCCGTTATTTTGGTACCGTAATTCATAGTTTAGAAGGAGTATTTCACAAGTATCTGACTGGTTATGTCTGTCCTTCAGTTAATATGTGAGTGCCCAAGTACCTGGCATTGTACTAGGTTCCAAACAGGATCACCTGGTCTTCTCAACTCCATAAAGAGAGAGAAGGTAATGGTATTAGTCTCATCCTCATATGAGGAAACAGGCTCAAGGAGCTCATGCGTGGCTTTCCCAAAGCCAGTGGTTTTTTAAACCCTATAACCCATGTAAGAAATAATATGGACTAGTACATACATATACACATACCCACAACAAACCGAAAGTTTCATGAAATGCTACTTATTATGGTGATACAGGCTAGTGTTTTCTTATTTGGTTTTAAATGCTGGTTCAACCCACCACGTTGATTTCACAACCCACTAATGGTTGAGACCCACAGTTTGTAAAACAGTAGCAATAAGTCTACTGTTAATGGCAGAGCCAAGTCTTGCCCGACTTCTGGCCCCAAACCGAGGTCCTTGCCACACTGTCCTTCACTTGAAAATATGACTGCACATTCCAATAAATTCCAGGGATCTACCACAGACGTTGTTCAGCGTGTTGCAAAGTATCTGCACATTACAATAGTTATTCTTGGCAAACAAATGCCAAGTCCCCTGGGACA
Organism: Rhinolophus sinicus; assembly: GCF_057876585.1. Taxonomy (NCBI): domain Eukaryota; kingdom Metazoa; phylum Chordata; class Mammalia; order Chiroptera; family Rhinolophidae; genus Rhinolophus; species Rhinolophus sinicus. Next base: position 19,764,877 of record NC_142512.1, read on the forward strand.
CTGGGTGACCCTATCCCATAAGCACATATATGTTGTATCTTATAATTCTTGTAAGAGTGTCTATCGAGCTACACCTACATGTCTTATTCCTCCTTTGCATCCTCTTATGTCTCAGACTGCAAAACACCCAGGGAAACAACCTTTTACCTGCCACAATCACTCTGCATGATCTCCAGACGCATCTAATAAGTACTTTCTTCAAAGGCAGAAACACCTTACATCTGTGTAGTACTTTCACCTTTTGAAAATCTTTCAGTAGTATTCTCCTCCCAGTCTGATTCTCACAACAATGCCTCCATCTTGGAGAGGAAACTGAGGCACCTTCACAGAGGACTGGAGTTGGTCTAATGCCTCCAAGCCATGGCACGTGTCAAAATGGCACAGACAACCCTCCACCACACATTTCCTGCCACAGGGCCTTGGCATGGCACAAATGGTTCACCATTCCAAGGGGGACCAGGAATGACAAAGACTGATGGATAGAGACTCCCGGAGCACAGAGCGCAGGAGATGGCTAGGCCTCTACCTGGGCAGATCGATTAGTAATGCCTGTGCATGGTCATGGGTGATGGAGTGTTTGCCACCCCCAACCTGACTGTGCTTCTAATCCTGCTTTCCCAGGGCAGGTAATGAAGAGTCGGGGCTAAGAGGCACATCCAACCTTTCTGGCAATGACCCCGGCTGCCTGACCCCGAGCTGTAAGCAGAGCAGTCCCACAGACTCTGCCCACAGACAAGGACTGGTCCAGGTCCCCCTTCCTTTCCAACCCCAAAAGCAGTTTTAGATCATGACCCTGTCCGACAGAGGGACTTGAAGGCCCCAGAACATGTACTCACCAGCAAGAGGGCTTCCAGCTGGTTAATGTAGATTTCTTCGCTGGCCAGGAACCCCGAGAGAACCAGCTTTCTCATCTCCAGGCCTTTCCCTGCTTCCACCTGCAGAAACCAGAAGCCAACAGCTCATGAGAAAGGAGGCCAGAATCCTGTGCGGCCTGTTTCCTTGTCATTTGTCTCTTCTTTAACTAACACTGCTCTAGGATATAAAAGCCAACTATACTTAGTATAGAAACTTTGGCAAATACAGAAATATAAAAGGAAAAACAATCACCCATATTCCTACTGCTAACATCTTGCTTTGTTTCTCTCCCATCCTTTATTCCACATGTCCTTATTTTATATCCATCCATCCATCCATCCATCCATCCATCCACCTAGCGAACCTTATAATAATCAGCAAGATAAGGAAGGACCTGGCCTCATGGGTGGGGGCAATTCAATGGGGGGACATAATTAAGAAGGGAAATCAGAGAAATGACTGAGGCTCGGTCACATGGGAGGGCACAGCAGGGGCTGCCGGAGGCTCCCAGAAGAAGTGATATATAAACTGTGAGCAGGGGGTAGAGAGAATGGGATGAAAGTGGCCATAGGAACCCTGGCTGTGTGCCTTCTAGCTAAACCTCAGACTCTATCCTGTCCCCAGGGGCAAACTCCCACAACAGAAGGTGCTAACTGTGGGGCCCTCAACCTTTATCCCTCGTAGCCCACCCCCACCACACCTCCCGGCCTTTCCTGACTGCCGCATTGTATAAGGCACAGACCCATAGTGGCCTCCCCACCCCCACTCTCCTCTATGGTAAAGACCAAGCTTCCTTTAGCTTTCAAGGCCCATCTTGCTAATCTCTCACCAAGACTCTTCCCTTGCGTTCCACACCTCCCCCAGCAGTGGTCAAGGCCCACAGCACCTCACCCGCGTCCCCCCCCACCCCCCTTCCGTTCTTCTAACTGACCTCTGCCTCTCTCCTCCCTCCTCAGCTCCACACACCAAAGCCAGATCAATCTGCTGAGAATGCCACCTTCCACCAGAGGCTTGCCAAGGACTTAATATCAATACAGCAAAATGTGATGACCTGGAGATTCGGTTAGGTTATTTGCCCATTTTTGTATCCATTCAACAAATATGTACTGAATGCCCACCAGACCCTGGCGACACAACAGGAAACAAGTATACAGTAGCCCCTCCTCTCATGTGGCTCCTAATCTAGTGGGACAAAAAGACGTTTAACAACAACAACAAAAAAGTAAATACAAATATAAATTGTGACTCAGGGACCAGCTTATTCTTTAAACAACTTTAGGGGCTCCTAGTGCCTCTCCCAATCCTTTTAATCTCCCCAAACCCATCAGATCTCTGCCTTCCCAACGTGCCAGGAGTGTGACCACCTCTGAACTTTGGTTCTTGTTACCCCTGCTGCTTAAAAGCGACTTCTCTTGTCTGAATCCCACCTCCCCTTAAGGCACAGCTGGTCTCCAGCCTGCAGCAGCAGCAGCTCTCAGCCCTCGCGTCAGAGTCTGCGGCACTGACCCTCCAGCCTGACCCGTGCCCCATCCGGTTACCTGCCCTGTGATTTCGCAGGGCCTTTGAAGCACCTGCATCGCCCTCCTGGGGACTTCCTTGAAGCCCAGCACCATGTGACACCCCTAACATGTAGGCACCTAACATTTATTAAGCCTTGTAAGTCCTTTCCACTGTCTCACTTAGCCCTCAAATGTCTCACTGAGAGGTGGGTCCTATATGTTTCCATTATACAAATGGAAACAAACAAGACTTAAAAGAGGGGAGGGACTAGCCCAAGGTCACACAGCCAGGAAGTGGCAGAGCTGGGATTTCACCCCAGTCCTTTGAACACCAAATTCCATGCTCTTCCACTGCTCCGATAATTTCCTCACCCTCATGTTCCTTTTTCAAGCATCAGCTGCTTACCCAGAATCTCCAACAGATCCCTGAGCATAGGCTGGGAGAACGTAGGAAACGATCAGAAATTCCCCAAGTCCTGAGAAGAGCAGCTTTCCCCCAGCTGCTTTCCCTTCCCAGGCGTGTTCTCACAGGTTTTTCCACTCTTTCCCCAGGCAAGGGACCTAATCCTTAGCCTTCCATTAGTAACCAGTTAGCAGATCTGTGCCGGTGGCTGCTGCCCCCCCAAGTCTTTGAAATGGTATCTGACTTTGTGACTGAAGAACAATGTCTTGCCAAAGAGGTCCACATGCCAATCCCCCAAACCTGTGAATATGTTCTCTTACATGGCAAAAGGGACTCTGCAGATATGATTAAATTAAGGATTTTTAGATGGGAAGATTATCATGGACTATCCAGGTGGACCCTACGTATCACAAGGGTCCTAGGAGAGGGAGGCGAGAGAGTCAGAGAAAAGGTGAAGTGGCCACAGAAAGAGGGGGAGGGGGAGAGACTGGTTGCAAGATTGGAAGATGCTAGCTTTGAAGACAGAGGATGGGGCCAAGAGCCAAGGAATACAGGGGGCCTCTAGAAGCTGGGAAAGGCCAGGAAACAGATTCTCTTCCCTGGAACGTTCAGAAGGAACGCAGCCCTACTGACCTTTGTGGACTTGTGTGTACGTGAACAAATTTGTGTTGTTTTAAGCCACTAAATGTGTGGTTATTTGTTTCAGTGGCATTAGGAAACAAGTATGGATGCCAAGCTTTGGGGAAGGGCAATAGTTATTTGATGGTTTCACAGGTACCAGCACTGTTCTAAGTGCTCTCCATGGATGAACTCCCGGGAATCCCACAGTCTGGAAGGTGTTACCATCATTCCCGAGTCACAGAGAGTGGAAACTGCCAGCTTCCCTTCCTAGAGCTGTCCACATGGCAGGCGGACAGCACACCCTCTGAGAAAGAAGATCAGAGCTTGGAGCAGGGCCCAGCCCCAGCCCCCCAAGGTCAGACCCGAGGCGGCCTCTCTGCACGTCACACAAACCACGCTGCTTCTCCATCCTGACACATGGGAAGTCACCCTCCATGTTGGGGGCCGTGCTCCCCAGCTGTGTCCCATTCTCCTCTTATTCCCTGCCAACCGAGGATTTGCCTGAGAGCCTGGAAGTCACGTGGGGCACACTGTGAGCTTAACTCTACAGCTGGTGGGACGAGGACCCGGATGAAGACCTGGTGCTTTGCGGCTCCCGCCAAGCCTTCAGCCACCCTGGCATGAGCACAGACCCCTGTGCCAGCCCATTTCAGCAAGACCCTCTCCTCAAGAGACCCCCACCTCAGAGTCCAATCTTGAAAGGGCTCCCCAAACGGGAATAAGATCTCACCCCCAAGAGTCCCCCCACTCTGGGCCACATTCATTCTGATGTTTTGACTGGCGTGAGGGTGGAGATGCTATGAAAGGAGGTGAAATTAAATTCTGTGCATTTTACCACAGGGGGTCTCGTCTCAGCTACCACCAAAAACCTCTTCCATCGTTTCTTTGCTTTCCTCAGACCCCACATGTTCCTGGTTCAGAATCATCCGGAAATTCACAATTGTTTCTTGAATCCTTGTGAGGCTATCCTTACCTCATAAATGCCAGGGCTCAACATACATTCATTCATTCATTCTCCATTAGGTGCCAGGCACCGGGAATACAAGTGAGGGAGACAGTCTCTGTCCCCACAGAGCCCTCTAGAGGTGCCCACATGGCCAGAAACCCCAGGGTGAGTCCTCTAAAGAGTTCATGGTCCCACAGCCTACGCCATGCTGCTTGCTAGTCCCCCAGCATGGGAAAGCTGCTGTGGGGGCAGAGCCCCAGAAAGTAGTTTCCAGGCTCTCGGCCTCACATAGACAGGTGCTGGCTCAGGTAGTAAATGGCCAACTGTGATTGCATGGCCATCAGCTGTGGCTAGTTGGCCGTCAGCTGTAACCAGTGAGCCATTGGCCACAATATAACTGCTGTGGCTACGCTAGCAGAGAGAAGAGAAGAGGAGAGAAAAAAGAACGGGGGCTAGCAAGAAGATGGCGGCTGGGCTGGCAAGTGTGGATGGCGGTTTGCGGACAGTATGGATCCAGCCTCCAGTGAGAGTATAGTGCCGCCAGAGAGAATATAGTGGTATGACTCCCCTACCTATGGCTCCGTGGGTGTTCCTTTTTGGCCTCACCATATCCTGCATTCTTGTATGGGGAGCGGGACCAGAGACCCCGCCGGACTCCCTGCATGACAAATGGCGCAGCGAGCAGGGTCTCCCGCATGACAGCTGCCTTCTCAGTAACACTGTCTTCACTTCCTCCCCAAGTGGAGCTTATGAAACACAGCCACGGTGGGATCATTCACTCCCGATATTTTACACAATCTGATGGGCTGAAAATCTGTCAGCTCAAAGCCTCCAAGTCCAGTCCAGTCACTCTGGGAGAGACAGTACTTACAAGTAAGGCTTGGCCAGCTCTGGCCTGGACTACTACAGTAGGGCTAAATAAAACCTCCAAGGTTTGGTTCTAGGCCAAGGCGCTTTGATCTCCTCCAAGGCAACAGTGAGGACTGAACAGGCAGGGCCGCCTTAGGCCAAGTGGCTGTGCAGACAGCAGAATTCAGCTCATGGGCCACCCCAGTTTGCAAGGAGCACCCAGCAGCATCTGCTCAAAGTCAATGCCACTGGGTCTAGGGGCTGTGTCCATGCCAAGCATCAGCCTCAGGTCAGCTGGCCCCTCTATGAACTGAGACAACGCAGGGACGTCCAGCCACTCTTCTCCTGTCCATAGCGCCAGGCACCAGGGAGGTGTCTGTCAGCTAATTCCTCAGCAGAATATAGAGCCGAGAGGACAGGGGCAACTGCTGGGGAACGAAGCCCAAATTCCAGCGGCCCCACTCTCCTGAAGGGTGGATCTCTGTATTCTGGGCTCCCGGCCATCTGAAGCTTCAGACAGGTCCCATGGGTCCATCAATGTTTCTAAACTTCAGTTGTTCATATCCCAACGTTGTAGTTTTGTCATACTCACACACCACCTGCATGCACTGTTATTTCCTTCATACTGTTCTTTTCAACAACTGACTTCTTAAAAGCACAGCCTCATGCCATGTATGACTTCTGACATCATGGGAAAGATGTGCAAGTCATATTTTTTTCTAATATACATTAAAATATATACCTAACTATTAAAATGCAAAATATATTAATATAGCCAGGAGCCACCTAAAATCATCTCTTAAATCATCACATATGTGGCCCCCATTTTGGGAAATACCCAAGTGGGGGCCCAGGCACAGTCATCACTCCTTGTGGAAGAAAAAGAGACCCGGACAGGTGAAACAGCAATACAGGCATTTCAGACAACCCATTAAAAATTGGCACAGAGTAACACCTGAAGGGTTAATCTGCATTGCAAAAGGATTTTTATTCCTGACATGAGTTCCCTTAAATCGCAGCTTTTATACTGGAAGGTCCCTATCAGCCATACGTACCAATAAATAGAATTGTATGAAAGATTTTTGGAAAGCATACAACACTTTGCAGATGGGAGGTGATATTGCTGTCGGTATTCGCATTATTAGTTTTACGATCATTAACTCCTCAAAGGGAAATGTGGGTTAAAAGATACAGCAAGCACCAACCCCAGCTCTAGGGAAAACTACTGTCATCTTCTCACATCTGTCCCCCAGGAAGATGAAGCATCTGGGAAATGACACTGAAAACAGGATTGATTTATAGGGCTGGCACCTGGACACATGCTCAGGAACACGATGACTGTTTAAGGTGAGTGCTCTTGAAGTAAAGTAATAGCAGAGAGAGAACTGTCTTGGATTCCTACCAGCTGCTGGGAAATGTCTATCTTACAAGAGCTGGCCAAGACCGTCTGCAGCCCAGGACGGGAGCACACCCTCCAGAAATGCCCCTTGCACCCAGTCCAGCCCTGACTCAACGAGAAGTGGCATCTCCTCCCCCGAATTTAGTTCCCTTTTATCAGAATCCTTCTCATGGCCCTGACTACTTTCTCATTATATTCCTACTATCTGTGCACTTGGCCCCTTGCCCTGAACTGTGAACGCTTTGTGAGAAAGGACCCTACCGTGTTCGTCTCATCTCCTCCCCATGCCAGGCAGCGTGCTTTGACTAGAACACAACCTGAGGGTGTTGTTGGATGAATCAACAAGGTTTCTCACCGCCTCTTTGCAGCCACCCTGCTTATCTTCTCAAGTGGCCAAGCCTGGTAGAGGTGGAGAGCATCCTACAGGGGTTCAGGACGGGAGAGGGGGCCTGGAATTCCCTAACTCCCAGGAAAGGCTCCCTCCCGCCATGCTGGAGACCAGTCCAGGAGCACTGAGGCAGCAAGGTAGAGAGGAGGAAACAGGATCTAGGAGGGTCAGTGTGTTTAGGGGCGATATGTGCCCAGGCACCCATGTGCTGCCTCCTTAGACCATGTCTGAGATGGAACAAGACCAGGGACATGGTGCACCCTTTGCAGGCCTCATCAAGCCTCACTCACTTGACAAATTCACTGGGCACCAGCCAAGCACCAAACACCATGCAGCATTCCGCAATGAATAAATACAATGTGGCCCTTGCCCTCGAGAACAGGATATGCTCGAGGCAGATGTCTAGAGTTCCAAGCAGAATAAACTATGGGCTAAGACTGAGGTATAAGCCAGAGACCAGAGTAAGGGTGGACCCACATGGCATCATATGAGCGGAACCCCATCTGTGCTGGGAAGCGTTGCTCAGAGAAGGCCCATTAGGAACCCCACATACTTCGATCCACACACTACTGAGCTCCCAGCCAGAACTCCTTGTTCATAATCAGACATGTTCGCATCCTCTCCTTGTGGGGAGGCTGGTCAGACCCTAAGTACACAGGCCTTCGTGGGCCCATTGAAGAACGTGACTTACTCCCAGTGCCCCGAGCTAGCACCAGATGAGAGAACAAGGAGTGGAACGCCAGCCCCTGCCAGCCTCCCATTCCAGCTCCTCTCTGCTCTGCACCCAGGCCTTCAGCTATCGCTCCACCCACACTCCACACAACAGCCGTCTACCTCTACTGTGGGCCTGCAGTCTATTTTTACCTCCATTAGCTCCTCCTCAGAACCACACTATATCATGGGTGGGGTGGGGCTGTGAGCCCCATTTTACAGGAGAGACAAAGAGGCTGGGAGAGGCGCAGTGACAGCCTCCTGCCCAAGGCATTGCTCTGTGCACCACACCCTCTAGGGTGCAGTGTTGCCTGGGGTCCACAGATGGTTGCTCTCTGTTAGGCAGCCTGGCTTGCAGGCTGCAAACTCCCGGCCATACTTTGTAACTGGCCCTCCTAGCCACAGAACAGAGAAGAGGTGAGCACAAGGCTGAGGTTAGCGCGCTTAGAAGTGGTCTTAGGAGAGAGAAAGACCGGTTTGGTGGGCCATGCCTCAAGCAGCACTGGTGTGGTTTCCAGGGGAAGGAGGAGGCGAAGAGAAGGGAAGGGATTGATGCAGCCACTCCTCTTCTGCTCTACCTTCAAGGCAACTTCTCTTATGGGGCATTGCTGTTGAGCATGCCCACAGCTCCAGAGTGGGTGGGCTGGGGTCCAGCAGATGCTTCGTGCCTATGCCCGCCTTAGGAAAAGGGCCTACCCGCCTGGCTCCTGCCTCAAAGCCAGTTGTCACCTCCCCCTCTTCAGCGGATCCAATTCTTTTCTGTCAAGGAAGCTCAGTGATCTCCGGCTCGCTCTCTCTCCAAATGCTCTCTTGCCCTCACCCAGATTCACCAAATCTCCTTCCTAGGAAGAGTGACCCCCTTGCCTGAACTTCATTAAGTGCACTTATACCACTGTTGCCATGGAAACAATGAAGTATGGCTTCCTGGTTTCACATCAGCCAGTTCCTCTGGGGCAGCAGGCTCACGCCACTGACGTGCCCACCAGGTGACTCATGTCACTGTCAGAGAAAGCCCCCAGCACAGCTGGCCTGGGGAAAGCCAACAACCACTCGCCCTGAAGACAACTGGTCCAGAGGAGGCAGGCACGGCCCTTCTCCCCCAGGAACAGCTGCCAGAGAGCACAGCCCCTCACATCCCCTCGCAGGCATGTGCCAGCCTCTCTCAGACTGAGTGAGGTTTGTGCACCAATCAGCCATTTCTGCCCGCACACGGCTTCGGCAGTAGATAGGGAACTGCTAGCCCTGCCCCCTCCCCCGACAAGCATCCAGGGCGTGTCACATTCCCACCTTCACAGCCACCAAGAAGGGGGACCCTGAGCCAGGGCTGGTCGGGGTTCCCAGCTCGCATTCCTCCAGGAGAAACACATCTTCATCCTCCAGAACCTTGTCCAAAAAGCCTATCGCCTCTTCTTCCTCTTCCATGGCAGCCGGAGCCGCGGAGGGCAAACAGGAAGCAGGGTCCACGCAGCAGCAACAGCAGCAGAAGCCGTTGCCGCCGCCCGGGAGGGAGGCAGGCGGGCAAGGAGGGGAAGAGCGTGCAGGGCAGGCCTAAACCAGCATGCTGGCCTCCCTGGAGTCAGTCCTGGCACCTGGCCACCGGCTCCCGATGAAAGGCTCCATTATGAACCTTTTCCTGCAGCAGCTTCCCAGCCCTCCTGAGCGCGGGGCTGCGGGCCGGCCTCGCGCGCGTCCCCACCCTGAGAAAGGGGGAGCGGGTCCTCCAGGGCAGTCCCGCAGGCCTTGGCCGCCTCTCTGCGGAGCTCCGGGCGGCCGCGGCCGCCTCGATGTCAGGGCTGTCAGTGGAGGAAGGCGCGCCGGCGGAGCAGGAGGCGCCCCTGCGCGGCCGCCGGGCCCTTCCTGCTGTGCGCGCGGGCCGGGCGCAGGCGGGGCCCCGCGCTCGTTGGCCGCCGCTCCCGAGGTCTGTGCAGCCGCCGACCCCTGCGATCCCGCCCTTTCTGGGCTGCGAGGTTCGCGTTTGCTATTAATACACAGGAAATGCACGACTTGACTTGTGAGGTGGAGCCGTTCCCTCTCTGTGGTCACCGGGCCAGCGGGCTGGCAGAGGCTTCTGGAGCGCGGAGGAGGGGCGAGGAGGCCGCAGACGGGCCGGTCGGTCGCAGGGGGAGGTCTGCCTCCCAGAGACAGGCTTTATTTACAGCCCCTCTCCAGAGCCCAGCGTGCCGGCAGGGGGAGGAGCAGAGGAGCAGCTGCCCGCACAGCCTCGTGGACGACCTGGGCCAACCTCAGTGTCACCTTGGGATCCCCACAAGCCTGAGTCACCTTCTCACCTCTGCCTCAGGCTCTGACACCTTTAAGAAAGGGAGTCCAAGGCCTGGTGAGTCCAGTTTCTAGACCCAACAGGGTTGGAGGAACAAGGCTTTATGCAAAGGAGGCCTGACCTGCCTCACCACAGCAGGCACAAGTGCCAGCCCGGGTCTGCAGCAGGGCTGCCTTGGACGCTGCAGGTGCCGCAACTTCGCCTCCTAGATGCTGCTGAGATTAGCAAAACCACCTCCTTGGGGCTCTTTTCCCTCAAGTGGGGCCTGGGCCCATTAGAGCCAACCCCACAGGAGAGGGTGCACGTGACCCAGGACAGGGAACAGGGCAAGCCCTGCCCACCCTTAGCTCGCTTCCCTTGGCTGCTTGAACAGTTATTGAAGCTGAATCCCTCCAGAGGGTGAAGCGATCCTAGCTGGGATCCTGAGATGGACATGCACCCACTCTCATGGAGGAGAAGTTTGGGGAAGCACCTACAAAAGCTCTTTCACAACACAACACCTAGGGCAAAGGTTGCAAACTCCAGTACCCATGATGGTGCAGATAAGATCAATCAGTGAGGTGAACCAGCTGGGTACTGTGTGAACTGCAGAAACCACTGGGCTCCAGCTCCTGGCTGCCAGGGGCCACACAGGCTCAAGGCTGCTCCATCAAGGACTGCTCAAGAAAAGCTGGAGATCCAGGTTCTTACGTGATAGCTCTCGATTTTAAAATGATGGCAGATAAATTACATTAAAAAAAAACACACAAAAAAACCTGGTGCGGTCAAAATGAAATACATCTGTGCACTGAATTAGGCCCACAGACAAGATTGCTACCTTCTTGCAGCTGGTTGTTTCTTTGAGGGAAAATTGGAGTTGTGTCGGGGAGCGGGTTCCCTGACTATCTCCTCTGTCCCCTTTCCTCATTGGACCTGACGTCTTGGAATCAAATTCGGCTTCATACACTAGCAACCCACCCCTTACCTTTCTAAACCTATATAATAGGTGCCACCAATTAGGTAGATCAAGTGAAAACTCAGGATTCTGGGTGGTGAGCCCCAAAGCTCCAGCCCCACTCAAGCCAACCCCCCCAATCTCCCACTAGCCCCCCCCCCACCATATCTCTAGCCAGGGACTCCTCTGAAATCTTCCTGATGCTTCTAGCTCACAATTCTCTCTCCCAGTACACAGGTGCCATGACCAGCTACTGTGGCTCTTCATGATACAGCATCTGAGCTGTCCATCCATTTCTCGTGTGTCTACCATCAGCGTCCTTATACACACGTCACAACCCTTGTCAGGTGGCAGCTGTGTGGCCACAGGAAGAAGAGTCACATTCTTTGGAATTGATTTGTAAAGGAGTTCCGAAAGAGGGTCACCTGTGCACCATCTTTGGCCCACCTGGTGTCAGCACCTCTCCTCTCCACTGGGTACCTCAGCTGAAAACAGGGCGCTCGCCTGAGCCTCCAAACTGGGCAGAGGGTTGAAGAGGAGAGAGAAGGGAAAAGGAGAAGAATGAACCTGGTTTCTTATCCCAACTCCCCCAAAAAGTCTGTAGACACTCTAAGCTCTGGGGGGGGGGGGGGGGGAAGAGGCTCCTGCTATTCTATTAGAGCAGAGAACCTGTCCTCCCCAGTGACAGGCTCCTCCCTGTCACCAAAGCTGATTACAAGGGATTTTGGGCAGGCTCTCTGGGGCCTCTGGGCTGACAGGGTTCCACTGAGCCACACCCCACCCCACGCCCCACCCTCTCCCTCAATCCTTGGTTTTCCCCGTCCTTGCCCTAGCTGGGTTATAAATAGCCAGGGCACATCTGAAGGGCCCTTTCAGCCATAATTCCTCATTTGGTTTGGGCGGGTGAGGCTGTTCCCAGGGCTTGGGAACAACCAAGCCTAGCATTCCCCAGGACACAAGTGTGCCAGCCCAGGGCTCTGTGCCATAAGTTCTGTGTCCCATCCTGCAGGCTGCCCCCAGACAAGCAGGTGGCATGAGAGAAGGGCCTTCAAACCCAAGCGCCCCTCCTATGTCTGTTTCCCCAAACAAGGGAGCATGAGGTGCCCTTAGAAATCTAGAGTATCCCTAACTCCCTTCCCCACGTCCCTATCCAGAATGACAAGATTGATACCCACTTCTTCCCCAAACCCTGATACCTCTCAGAAGCTGCTCCCTGAATATCTACAGCATCTCTACTCCACCCCATCCCAGTTGGCTGGAAATTCCAGTGAATAACTAGAATGCCCTTCCATCTCCAGCGGGCACACAGACTCCACTCAGAGGTCCTAAGTCCTCCCCCTGGAGGGGAAATGACTCACAAGTCCCACTGATGCTCCCTCCCTTTCCCTTACAAATGTCCTGAGCCAGCCCCGGCCCTGAGCTTCCTCCCCTCGTCCTCCATGCTCCACCTCCTTCAGCCTGGCTCCTAAGGATCCTCTCTCGAGAAGCAGCTCAATCCAAAGTCCCCTAAATTGCCTTTTTCCAAAGTCAGAAGCCTCCTTCTCTACTCCGTGGCCTCTGTAGCCTGGATCTTCTCAAATTCCCCCAGCTGTTGTGATCATGCTCGTATTACTTCTGACCACTCTGGTTTAGACTGGCCCTTCTTTCTCCTGCCTCCTAGAAATGCGGAGTCACCCATTCAGGACCCAGGCCTCAGCCCTTAGAGAATTCATCCCGTCTCATTCTAGGCCAATGGTAGCCCTTCACCATCTGCCACTCCCGCATCTTGCTCAGCTCCAAGTGTGACATCTGTGCTGTCAGCTGGATCACCTGACTTGGAAGTCCTATCAACAGCCCCTCGACTCCAAATATCCAAACCAAATGACCCTTCCCCTTCCCTAAACCAGCTTCCCCTTCTGGCTTCTCCACGGCTGTTGGCAGGGCCGCTATTTTGTGACTCTTCCTTCCCTCAGGTCCCACATCCCTTTTACTAAGTCCCTTTGGTTCTTCCTTTTTTCCTTTTCCCAAAGCCACCCACCCCCCCCAACAAGGTTTGCAGCATCTCACACCTAGACAACCACAACATGATTCCATTTTGACTCCTGTTCTTGCCTGTCCTCTGTCTGTCCATCATTCATTCATTCACACCCATAGAAAAGGCCTGGCATTACAAACACACACATTGGGGAGACGCAGGGCCGCCCTGAGAGTGCTGTCCGCCTTAGGGGGTGAAGGACACAGGAACAAAGGCAGTCTTCTCATTGATCGACAGTAGTGGGAACATAGGACAAAGGCAGTAACCCTGCCTGAGAGGAAAAGCTTGAGGGGGGAGGGGCTTCTGAGCAGCACCTTGAAAAGGGGAAGGGTTTCCAGGCAAAGGGAGGAAGGCAAGACAGGAAAATGTTTTGTAAGGAACCCCAGAAAGCACAGCTGGAGGACAGCAGAGAAAAGGGGCAGGAGGTGGACTTGGAGAAGTGGCTAAAACCACACCTTGAAGAGAGAGGGACAAGGACTCCGCCCTGGGCAAGGGGCACCCACTGAGCTATCGGACACTCACCAGGCCCACACTCTTAAAGCCACCGAGAGTGTACTTGCCTCAACCCCACGGCCTTCTCGCACATGTATTCTCCATCGCTTCATTCCCTCACCCACTCAACCAACGAGTATTTATTAATTGCCTACTGTGCACCAGGCACTGTGCTAGCATTCAGAACACAGCCACAGACAGACACACCGATGGCCTCAGGGACAGATGGACCCCTGTGAACCGAGGCAGTGCCAGGGGAGGGGCACAGTCTCAGAACTGTAGCGCTGCGGTATAACTCTTTCAGAAAGGCTAACATGGAAATATCTATTGTGATTTTAAATGTTCACACGCTCTGACTCAGCAACTCCACTTTAAAGGATTTTTCTGCAAAAACATTTGTACGAGGGCACAAAGCTCTATGTGCAAGGTGTTCATTGCATTGGTGTTTCTACCAGGGAAAGACTGGAAACAGCCCAAATGTCTATCAGAAGGGGGTTGGTTAAGTGAGTGACGGTACACCCATGAAATGAAATACAGAGTGATGGTAATGGCAGGCCTTTTCTCTGGATGTGAATGAATGAATGAATGAATGAATGAATGATGAAGAAGGATGAGGTAGATCTTTAATTACTGATATGAAACATGTCCACTTACTAAGTAAAATAAGAGCAAATTGCACGATAGTATGCAATATGATCCCACTGTGTGTGTGTGTGTGTGTGTGTGTGTGTGTGTGTGCACATAAATATGTCACATAGGAATATGAGAAACATACAACCAACTCTTAACAGAAGTTCTCACTATAGGATGGAACTTAAGGAGGCTTTCACTTTCTATATTATGTATTTCTGTAAAGTTCGAATTTTCAGTGATGTAATCAGGGAAAATAAAGAAGTTAAAAAAAGAAGTGCGGTAAGTGCTATGATTGCAAAAGTAGAGTGAGCTCTGGGGACATAAGACAGGCATATCTGACAGAGCAAAAGGGAGTCATGGAAGGTTCTCTGGAGGAGCTGATATTAAAACTCACACCTGAAAATGAATAGGAATTAGCCAAGTCAGAGGGGGCTGCAGGGCAGACGGAACTGTGTGAGGCAAAATGACATGAGTTTAGATGGGGTGGTGAGTGTTCTTTCATTCATTCAACAAACATTTACTGAGCATCTACTGTGTGCCAGGCACAATTCGAGGCACTAGAATTTGCAAGGAGCAAATGTTTCATTATAAAACTGACAAAGTTTCATTGCAAAGCTCACATTCTAGTTAGGGGCATGGTTGGCAATAAGGCCCGCAGAGGTAGACAGGGGTCAACTGGTCAGGCCAGGCAGGGCCTTGACAGCATGGGATGGCTAAGGGCTGGATTTTGCCACAGGACGAAGGGAAGGCACTGAACGCTTGTCAGCAGGGAGTGCCATGACCAGTCTTCAATGCATCCCCCCGCTGACATCAGACTACTCTTTCTAAGACACTGCTCCCCCTGCACCCAGCAGGAAGCCAAGCCAGCCCAAACAAGGGCAGCGCCTCTTGCTGATGACTCAACTGATCTAACTGTTAACAACCTCTGCTGCTTGCTGCCCCCAGAAAGGGCCAGGCACAGTCTCACCTCCAGGCCTTCCTGTTGGTTTGAAGCCCCTTCTCCCTCTTCTCAGCCTCCCAATTTTCTTGGCAGAAGCTCAAGCCCCACCTCTGGATTTTCTGAAGCTCAGTATACCCTGGGCCAAGGATAACTGACCTCAAAGGGCCAGTACCAGGGGCAGGTGGTCGGTTACAGCCACAGATGGAAACAGATTCAGCATCTTCCTGATAACTGTGCTCCTCCCTCTGCCTTTTCTTTCTCTGTTATAGAAGTCATTCCAGAAATCTTATATAGAGTTCAATTACATAAAGCAAGTGTTGGGTATAAGCCAGTACACAACACTGTTTCTATAGTAAAACAAATAAAAACAAAACCAAAAAAAACTCTCCTGGGTACTGGATTTGAATCCTCGCTCTGCCTCTTGGCAGCGGTATGACCCTGGGCAAGTCATTCATACTCCATGGGCCTCATTTTTCTCATCTGTAAAATGGGGATAATTACAGCATGAACTCTAGGGTTGCTGCGAGGACTAGTACACATACGGCAGTGCCTGGCACACGTCAAGTTCTCCTAAGCACTGCCTTTTCTTATTTGGTAGTGGTGATGGGTGTGGGGACTATAGAAGTGGGGATCTCTAGCCTACTCCCAGCTATACCTCCCACCTCTTCCAATGAACCAAATGCCCAGTCACACCAGACTATCCTCCTTTTCTTGAACCTCCAGAGGTTTACCCACATTCTGGAACTTCCACCTTTATCTAGAATGTCTTTCCTGACCAATGCCCAGGCAGAACACTACCTACTCTCTGAGGCTGCCTCCTACATGCTCTCCTCCCTGATTCCCCCACCTGAGGTCACATGACTCCTCCCTCAGACGCTATACATCTTTCAGATGTACAGATGGCCTTGAAGTAGAGGGAGTGTGTGTTTGTGTGTGTGTGTGTGTGGGGCAACCGCTGTTTATACTAATTCCCAACAGCACCCAGAACCATATCTTGTAAAAAAATGGGTGCTCAGAAAATACTTAGTGAGTGGAAGTGACCCCAGAAGGCTTACAGGGCCAAGAAAAGGGTCTCCCAAGAAGATAAACCAAGGGTTCAGGTTGGGTGGGTGGTTCCTATGGAAACTGGTCATATGACGTGGGCTCCTAGGGCTATAGGGAACCCAAACGTCACTCAGTTCTACCAAAGAAAAAATCTCCTCTCTACCTTTAGTCACCAACCTCTGCTTAAATCCTTCCAAGGACAGGAAGCTCATTACCTGCCCCACTGCCAGACAATTCTAACACTTGAAATATTCTCCTTAATATTTATTCAAATCTTACCTCATAGTAGATACTATATCATCATCCTGCCATCCAAGGCAACACAGCATAATTTTCTTTAATTTAATTGGGTAATGCTTTCCACTACAACAAGTATAAAAGGGACTCGTGTGAGCAGTCCCCTCCTGTTCCTGTACAGACACCCTCTATAGCATGTCACCTGCTAAGACCCTGAGATTGTTGGCTCCCCCTTAGCCCTAAGGTCCTACATTGATAGAAACTGGTTTTATAGAAACCATCCACCCAACCTGAACGCCTTGACTTATCTTGTCCCATAAGCCTCCTGGGGCCATTATCACTCACTCAATCTTTTCTGAGCACGTACCTTTGCCCACTTAGTAAATGCACAGTCCCCTAAGGGGCCCCCTTCCCCCTGAGAACCACCGTTCTAGACTCGCACATTTCTAACCTCCTTCTAGACCAGTGGTTCCCAACCAAGGGCATGTTGCTCCCTAGGAGACATTTGGCAACGTCTGGAGACATTTTTGGTCCTCACAGCTGGGGTCTGCTCCTGGCATCTAGTGGGTAGAGGCCAGGGATGGTGCTAAATACCCTACAGTGCCCAGGACAGGCTCCCACGACAAATAATCCTCTGGCCATTTCCAGAGCACAAACCCTGCTTAAAACAGTCCAGAACCAGAACCCAGGCTCTGAGGAGGGAGGAGAGTGAGCACGTAACCAGTGCCAAATACAGCGGGTCAAGCACCATTTGATTTCTATTTCCCAGCACTCCCTGCTTCCTCAGCTCCCAAACCCTCGTGGTGGGTTGGTGTCCTGCAAGGTGGGCTCACAGGGGACGCCCCACAGCTGGGGCTGGGGGAAGGGAGGGCAGATTAGGGCCAGGTGGGAAATGGCCCAAGGTCACTCTAACCTCTTTCCGAGCAACGGCGTGCCTCTCTCCTTCCTTTGAATCCCCCAAGGTAGCACCCTCCAGAGGGGTCTTCACCCGGCAAATGCCACCGGGAGCAGAACCAGTTCTGCCAGGACTAGAGCAGGACGGGAAGGCCAGAGAGCAGCCAGAGCTAGGGGCTCATGGAGAGCTGAGTGCACATCCCAGAGAGATTCAGGGCCAACCAACACCTCGGGAGCAGGTCTTCCATGGGGTACAGCACTAGGTGTTCTCACCGCCATTATGTCCCTTAGTCCTCGCAGCAGCCCTTCCAGAGGAGGTGTTTATCCTCATTTACAGCGGAGGGGACCGAGACACTACAGGTTGCTTAGTCACACCGGCGGGAAGAGGTGAAACAAGCGGTAGCAGACCACAGTGGTGCCGAGTCCCCCACCACTCACCAGCAGCTGTGGGACCTTAGGAAGAGGTCCTACGTTAGTTTCCACGTCTGTAAAATGGGGCCATAATGCAGCCTACCTACTGCACGAGGTTGTAGTGAAGACTGAATGAGTTACTATTACAAAGTCCCAGGACAGTGCCCAGCATTGAGTAAGTGCTAGGAAAGTGTTTCCATTTGTTCTGATCCTTCCACCACACAGGCAGGAGGGTGAGGAGTCTCCAGACGGAAGCAACCAGTCCAAGGGGGACAAGCGTGTCATCCATGTGAAAGAAGGCACTAGCACCCACTAGTGGAGAAACTGGGCAACAATGATGGAAAATAGAGTCCGCGGGGTAAGAGCCTGCCGGCGGATGGGGTGTTCTCTGCCCTTCTGCAGCCTGGCAGAGCACAAAGCCCAAAGGCCATCCAGCCTCTGCCCTCTGGCGGCCAAATGCCTCAATTCTCAGGGGCTTTCCCAGTACTTGTTTCAGGGGCAATGTAACACCTGTTGGGGTGATTATGTGGGTCAGTCAGCCTCCCTGTCCCACCTACAAAGACCACAGGGCTCAAGGGCAGAGCATGGGTCTGGTTCCTGTACCTGGGACCTGCAGGAGATCAACAAACTTTAACTGAATGAATGTTACTTTGGAAGTGGCCTGATGAGCCGATGTGAAGTAGCGATGAACTATGATCCCAGCACCCTGGCAGGGAGGGGGAGATCCCAGACAGGCTGGGAGGGCTCCAGGTTCCCAGTGTGCTTCATCAGGTAAGACTAGCTCAGACAGGTGTGAAAGGGGGGATGGGCCAGAGGACAGGGAGGGCCAGCTGTGCAGGGGGCTGAGGGAGTCTCCCTACTTCCTACTTACCTCCTTCTCAACTCAGATAAGCTAAGGAACCCCCCTGCACCTTAGTTTCCTCATCTACAAAATGGGGGGTTCCCCTCGTGGTTGGAGTTAGGTGGCAATGAGGCCCACGGGCTCCCAGCATAGCACCTGGCACGTGAAAGGAGACAGTCTCCTTCTCTTTGCAGCGGGGACCAAAGACTCAGGAGGGGAGAAATGAGGAGCGAGCCTGCTGAGACACGAGGTTGGCAACTTGAGGAAAGCACATCTCTGATTCCAGCAGGGGCAAGGAACACCTGAGAGGCAATCAAGAGCAGGAGAGCCACGAACACACCCAACCCAGGCCTTGAGCGCCATCAGATGGGAGCACGCTGGAACACAATCTCAGATGCTCCCAGCTTTCCATGTGGCCTCTCCATTTACGTAGCACCAAATTCCTTGTTGTATAACCTCAAATCCCAAACGCCAAGTCTTCAGAAGGCACTGAGGAAGGGAAGAGGGGGCAGCGATTCACCCCCAAGCCTGCACCTGCCCTCCTTCCTCCTCCCGGGCCATCGTTTCAATTCCACAAACACCGCGTGAGTACTGGCAGGTGCCCGCCTGGGAGCTGCCAACGGGGACCATGGAGCAAGTAGTAACTGGGCGCCTCCCAGACCGGGAAGGGCTCAGCGACGGCCTGTAAAAGCTTCACAAGGGAGGTGGGGTCTGAGCAGACCTGGCCGGCTCCAGCATTAGAAAGACCCAAGTTTAACTCTCGGCCTCTCTGGCTGGTCTTGGGCAAATTATATCACATGTCTGAGCCTCAGTTTCCTCAATTGTAAAATGATGATCACTGGATGTACTTCATAGGGCTGTGGTTGGACCTAAATGAGACAAGCCACGAGCTCAGAGCAAGTCTAAGAAGCTGTGCTAGTGAAGGGGAGGGGCAGGGGGCAGGGAGGGAGATGAAGAGGATGCCAACGGCGGTCATTTCAACCCTCCCTCACCCTTATCTTTAGCTCCTCCTGCTAGCCGGCATCTGAACCCCTCAATTCAGCCTTTCATTAGACACCCTTTGAGATGTTCTAGGTACCACAGGAAGTACAGAATGAGTCTGATATTGAGTGGTCCCCAGACTTTGCAGTTTACAAAGCGCTCTGCCTCACACCATCTCACAGAAACGTCACAACGGCTGTGCGAGGTCAGGCAGACATTCTCAGTAGCTGCACTTTACAGATGAGCAAACCGGAGCTCAGAGAGCGTGAGTGTCGTCCCCTAGATCACACAGCTAGAAAATGGCAGCGCTGAGACAACACCCAGGTCTTCTCTCTGTCTTGTAGCCCCCTTTTTACTGCTCCTCCCGATAGGGAAGACAGAGGAGTCTTGGTGTCTGGGGAGCAAAACCATGTAAAGCCATGGAACTGGCAGAGGGAGGGATGCCCCACCTGTCCGCTGAGATGGAGAGTCCCTGGCCCTCATTCTCAGGATGAAATCAGGCACTCTCCATTGAACTGAGCCACCAGTGGTGTGGCCCTGGCCCTGCCAGAGGCTTGGGCACAACGAGGCATCTTCAGGACAGAGCATCGGGCTTCACCCTGACACCTTGCGGTGGGAGGTACTGCACAGAAGAACAGGCTGGAGGGGGGTGCGCCGGTGAGGGAGGAGTGTGTGTCCTGCCAACACCACAAAGCTCTGGCTTCCTCTGGGCTTCCACACCTGGCAGAACTAATCCAGCCCCAGAAAGAAGGCTGCAAAAGCAGATTCAGTCATTGTCCAGTAAACATTTACTAGCCTGGGCTTTTGCACTGCTCTTGGCGCCCCACCCCGCGAAAAGCTGTTGAGGGAAGTCTTGTGGGCCCTGTCACCGGGGACTGAGCACCCACAGTGAGCCAGGCCCAATGCTGCAGGCCTCCCTGAGCTAGGCCAGTCTGCCCCCTTAACAACCCTTCAGGTAGTTAGTCCTATTTAGAAATGAGGAAACTGAGGCTCAGAGGGTTTATGACACTTCCTCCAACGTCTCACAGTTAGAGAGAGCAGATGTGTATCTTTCCAAAGCTCATGTTTCTGCCATTCTCTGGGCTGCTGGGAGATCCTGGATGTGTGTGGATGAGATTAACATGTCAATCAGTTGACCGAGTAAAGCAGATTGCCCTCCCCAGTGTGGGTGGGCCACATATAATCAACTGAAGACCCGAATAGAACAAAAAGTACACTGAGTAAGAGGGAGCTCCTCCAGCTCCGTGTTGTGCTGGAACATGGGTCTTTTTCAGCCTTCAGACTCAGACTGAAACATCAGTTCTTGGATCTCAAGCCTGATGGCTTTCAGACTGGAACTTATACCAGTGGCTCTGCTGGTTCCAGACTCAGAGCGGAACCCCAGCTCTCCT
Organism: Rhinolophus sinicus; assembly: GCF_057876585.1. Lineage (NCBI taxonomy): Eukaryota > Metazoa > Chordata > Mammalia > Chiroptera > Rhinolophidae > Rhinolophus > Rhinolophus sinicus. The sequence continues at coordinate 19,785,638 of NC_142512.1, forward strand.
GGGTATCCAGCCTGCTGACTGCATGCTTGGGACCTGTCAGCCTCTAATTCCTTATAATCAATCAATATCCCGCCCTCCCCCAGGGGTTATGTTTTTCTGGAGAATCCCAACTAATACAAAGACCAAACCTTGGGCTTCCAGGCACAAGTTGGCTGCATATTTGGGTGTGGAATGCCAAGCTGCCAGAGGCCAGATAATCTAAATATCTAGAACAATTGTCTAATTTGGTCCAAAAATCCCCTCAGTGCCCAAGACCCAAACAGGAAGCCTGGTAGGGAGGGGACCTGCTTGGCGAAATGAGCAGAGCCAAGTAGCAGAAACGTTAGCTTTCATTTTTCTTTCTTCTTTATTTTTAAAGTACTCAGGAAGAGGTGTGTCAATTCTCCCTTGCACCGCAATGTAAACAGCAATACTTGCAGAGTCCACTAGATGGAGCCAGTGACACAGCAGAAAGGGCAAAAATGCAACTCCAGCAGGGAAGGTGGAGGAGGCAGGGGTGCATTAGGCTGTCACCTGGGGTCCCCAAGTTAGATAAATGCTCTCACCCCTATCTTGCATGCCTTCTAATCAGTAGTGTAAAAACCAATTATTGGGTTTCCAAGTACTTTAGTCTGTCACTGTAGCATGTCTGGATTTCAAAGTCCTCAAACCAAGTTATTCCCTCATAAGCCCCCAGGCAAAATGGGCAGCCACAAACTGAAATTAAGTAGCTGCCCGAAGCCTCAGAGCTCCAGGCCAGGCATCTCCCCGTTATGTCTGTGACCCATTGCACTGGACAGTGAAAGCACCTGAACATACCCTTCACCAGGGAATCTAAACATCGATGAATAAAACCTCCAGCAAGGTGGTCATGTGATGAGGGAAGAAACCAGGACAGGAAGCGAGGAGGACGGCAGAGAGGGGAGAATGAAATGGCAAAGATACTTTTCTCTTTAGCGAGCGGCTCTCTTTGGCCACACGTTCTCAACTCTCAGCCAGTGTTCCTGGCCCTGTGTTGGGTCCTACAGGAAATCTTCCTGCACCTGCTCCCAGTGGGGTAAAAGCTTAGATCCCAGGGGATCTCTGAGCCCTGTTGTGGTCAGAGACCTAAACACAGAGATGGGAAGCCAGAGTTTTCTCCTTGCTTCCCCCGTTGCCTTCATTTCAAGTCCCAGAATACCCTCTCCTCCATCAGTAGCAAAAATCCTGCCTGGTATGTCCAAGATGGCTATCTCTCACCTTCCACCCTTCCTAGGATGACAGAGCAACACCCCAGAATCCTGGCTGTGGGGGGCCTGGACCTCACCAACACACTCACCCATCCCCTCCACCTACCACCTGTCCCCACCATCCCTTCCCAAACTTGCACTGCCTGGTAGCCGCTAAGCTCTGCCTCTGTTGCTATGGCAACAATGTGGCTTCCCCCAAGTGGGAAGCTGGTTGCCAAGGCCCTGTTGCCAAAGGCTATAACAGCCACCCTGGTGTGTGAAGAGGGGGTTGAGAGCTCGGCAGAGAGGTGGAGGGTGGCCAAGGAGCCTGGGAGGGAAGGAAGCAGGGGGTTCTCAAGAAATGGTGGCAACCAGGCAGCCGTCCCCAGCCAGACTGGGGGGTGCTGGGCCCTGTAGAAGGGGAACATGTATCTCACAGCATCTCAGTGACTGCTCCTTGGGGGTATTATAGGGAAGAAAGGGGATCCCCGCACACAAAACACACCTGGACAAGCCCTCTACCAAACAGGACTGGGAACTCTAATGGAGTACCCTCCCAATGGAGTAACAGTTTTGATTCTCTCCAACTTCAGAAAAACAGCCCCCAGGAATCCCTCTGTCTCATCTGCTCATGTGTCTCAGACACACGCATACAATCTAGGCCCAGACACAACCAGTCCCTGGCCAGCGACAGCATTAATTATAAGGATTGCAAACCTCCACACATTTCCAGCCCTCTGGCCTGTCTCAGAGCACACACTTAATATCCCGTCAAACGCTTCTCTTTGGAGCAGAGCGTCCATCATTGGACAAGAGGAGAGGGGAACACCATTAGGGCTCCCTCCCTTCCGGAGTCCACAGAGGAGGGCTGGAGGGGGCCCTTGGTCCTCAAGGAATGTTACAGAAGCAGTTCCCCCCACCCCATGGTGAGCACTGAGTCCCGCCTTGGTTTGCTGAGCGGGCATCTGTACATTTATAGCCCGCAGGTCACAGACGCAGCCACTGCCCAGCCCGGGCCCAGAGAGAAGAACCAGTTCCTTCCCTAAGGCCCCGTCCTGCTAGAGGGACTGAAAGAGGAAGTGAGGGTGTCCAGCAGGGAGGGGGAGCAGATGGTTGAAGAGGAGGCAGAGAGAGCAGCAGGTGGTGGGAGAGGAGCCTAGTCTGAGAGGGGCTGAGGACTGGACTGCGAGGATAAGGGCAGCCACCCTGGCCAGATCCACATGTCCCCAGTCCTGCTCGCCAAGTAGTGTCCCAGGCAGAGCCTGGCCCGTGACACCGATGCCTGCCTCCACCCTCCCCGAAAGCCCTCTCTTCCCCAAACCCAGAAAGAAAAGCAGGTGTACCTACCGTAGGTGCCAGCCCCTCAGGTGGGGTGGGGGAGATGCTGTCCCCGCCGCCCTGGTTGCGGGCGCTGAGCTGGGGCGACATGGTGGGTGACTCGTCGATGTACGGCATAGTCTCTGAGCCCTCTGGGGGCCCCTTCTGCTCCTCATTCCCCTCTGCGTCGTAGTCGTCTGCCCCGTAGCTGAAATCTGAGACAAGGAACAAGAAAGGCCACTGAGAGTCTTCCACCAGGGCTGCCAGGGACTGGTAGCGCAGTGGGCGCCTGCGGCGGCCCCCGGCGGCCATGACCCTGGCCGCAGCATCCACGGCCCAGCCCGAGCAGGGGCTGTGCGGGGCCCAGGCTTCGTGCGGGGCTGAGCAGCACCAGCAGGGACGGGTAGCAGTTCAGGGGCTGCTGGGAGCTGGGAAGGAACGGCTCTGCTGTTGCCACCCGCTTAATAGCATGTCGGTCGCGTATTTCGAGCTGCTGTTTCCTTTGCCTCCTGCCTAATTCCAAGTCTAAAAATGAACAGTGGGAGCAGGAGGCAGGACGCTTCCAACTCTCCTCTCTGAGTCACCATTTTGCTTTTTATAGGGAATAAGGAGGTGGGGCGGGCCGAGCGATGTCACTTCCTGAGCTCCTCCTCCTAGGGTACCATTTGTACACTGAGCCCAATCCCTGGGGGGGGAGGGGCAGAGCAGGTTTCGGGGTGGGGGTTGAGGAACTGCACCCAAGGGAGCCCTCACCCCTCTGAACAAGGCCCTGTGCAGGATGGAGCCCAAGGCTGGCAGAGTGTGGGCGAGAAGGCGGCACAGAGACCTGGCAGGGACACGATTGAACACAGACTTCTGGAAAGCCGGCATTGACTTCTATCACTTCAATGGAGGCCTCCTTCAGAGGAGGAGGGCAGAAAAGGCGGTAGGAAGTCCGGCTGCTACGGACCCCCGTGGCTGCTAGCACCACTCAGCTCCAGAGCCCACGCACGACACCTCTCTCTTCCGATAGCAGGCTGAGCTCCTGGGGGCACAGGGCAGCACCTCAGAAAGGCCCCCGGTCAAAGCCCACCAGTGGGGGTCTCTCCTTCGCCACGACGTGCCCAGCACCCACGGGCCCACGTGCAGCAGGACCTCGGGACACTCGTGTGGAGGGAACGAATGAGCAGAGAAATGCACGGTTCCTCTCAGGTCTGAGGCTTGAGCCAAGGTCTCCACTGGGACCTGGCTCCTCCTCCTGTGTCACAACACACCAGCCCCGAGGCAGCCGGCAGCCTGAGAATGGTGTCAACGGGTCACTAGGACGCCGGGCCGCAGCCACACTCAGTCCAATCTGGCCCTTTGGCAGCCAAGAGCTTCCCCCAGCCTTGCTGCACCTGCTCCCGCCGACGTCCTCTCCAGTCCCTGTGTGGACAGTCCGTTAAGCTGTCAGGGAACATGGGATATTTTGTCCCAGGATAGGCCGCACGTGAAGAATTACTTGACCTAGTGATCAGCCACTGAGATGTGTGTATGCCACGTACCCGGCAAATAGGGCCCACGGCCGTGGAGGATACGGGCCTGTGTCTGAGGCGGGTAGGGGGTGAGCCAACTCGGCTATTGCCAGGGGTCGGGAGGGAGAAAGACCCGCAGCATCCATTCTGCCTGAGTCTGGCACTGTGAGGGGGCTGCCTGTTTGCTGAGACCTGTCCACATGGGAGAAGCACCAGGAGGAAGAAATGAAACATCATGTTAACCTGCCATGTCGCTTCCAGGAGGCTCCACGCTGCCCTGTGACTGCCCGAAGTCAAGGCTAGGAGTTGGAGCGATGGTGAACTCTGGCGTGGCCAACAGTTCAAATTCCAGCAGGCCACACTGGCTCTCCCGTACACTGACCAATTCCCAGGGGTCAAGGACCAGATCCCTCACTCAAGACCTTTAACAACAGCAGAAGGGACAGCAGGGAAGGTGATGAGGCTCACGTGGACCCCTGGAGCTGCCTGGGTCACAGCAGGGCGAGAAGGCCTCTGCCCCACCCCCCTACAATGCCATCTTTTCCCCCTCGGAATCTCACTAACCTTCCAGAGATATCTTCTAGAGAGAGCCCTCCTTGTCAGCAGACTCACCAAAGAGGAAAGGGAAGGGTGCCTGAGAGTGAGGTGCTAGCCACAGGAGCGGGCAGGCTCAGGGGGGGAGGCAAATGCCCACAGAGCTCTCTGCAAACAGTCCTGGATACCTCTGCTTTCATTCCATCCTCCAGAAGACCCTGACAGCCCAGACAGCCAGTCAGAGACCCAGGAGGACCCTACCAGGAAGAGGGACACAGAAAAGACAGAGAAAACAACCCTCAGAGAAGGAAGGAACCCCGGGACCTTGGGAGGATGGAAATCTGCCAAGCACGGGCTTCGGATGATGGAAGGCCCCAGATAGCAGTGGACCATGGCATGGCCTCCAGGTCTCGAAAGAGAGAAGGCAGAGAAGGCCGCTGACAGCCAATATCCATTTCCCTCATAGGAACATAAATCTCATTATATTTGGAGTGGCAGTGTGCCAAGCGGCCAGGGAAAAGACTACTTTTCCTAGTGCTGTGGGCCATGGGATAAAGTTCTGGCCAATGAGATGTTAACTGGATACTTCAAGAAAGGCTGCTAAAAGAGATTGTTCTAGCTGAGAAGTATGCTTTTGGGGTGTGTGTGTGGGGGGTGCCTCTTCATGTTTCCTCCTCCTGTTGCCTGTTTGGAAAGCAGATGATACGGTTGGAGCCCCAGCAGAAATATGAAAGCATGAGGAGACAGAAGCCAGCAGTGAAGAGAGCTGAACAGAAGGCTAGGAACCTGGGCTGATAATGGTACAATGAGCCCGCATACCACCCCAGGACTGTCTACCACTGGACTTCTTTTACATGAGGAAAAAAATGCCTCTGTTATTTAAGCCGCTGTTATTTAGTTTTTATGTTATTAGAGGAACTCAAATCTTATTGTAACAGATCCAGATGGTTTTCCTTGATATGTTGTCTGGGTGCTTTCCTGGCTGCCATCTCTTTTTCTTCTAAGTCTCCTGGGTGGAATCCTCTTTTTCTTCCCACCCCTTAAAAAATTGGTATTCCTTACATATCCTTACAATAGAGGACTGCTCAGCAATGACAAGGGACAAACTACAGATACACGCAACAACATAAATAACTCTCACAGACTTTCTGCTAAGTGAAACAAAAGGGCACATCCTATATGGTTCCACTTATATGAAGTTCTAGAACCAACAAAACTAATCTGTGATGAAAAAAAAAGTAGCGGTTGCCTCTGGGGGTGGGGTAGAGATAGGAAGTGACTGTAGGGGGCAGAGGCAACTTTCTGGGGTGACGAAAATATTCTGTATCTTGGCAGGGATTTCAGGTACACAGGTGGATGCATTCATCAAATAGTACACCTCAGATTTGCGTGTTTCACGAAATATTGAACTCTAGTGAATGAAATCATGCTTAACATATTGAAGAAACGGGTACTGATGTCGGCAACTTACTCTGAACCACATGAAAAAAATAAGACAGGTTGGTGACGTTCAGAGGGATGAATAGATGTGTGATAAGACAAGCACAGAAAAACGATAATTATAGACTCCAGATGATGGATACACGGGTGTTCTCTGTATCATTTTTTAAACTTTTATGTACGTTTGAAATTTTTCATAATCAAGTGATGGGGAAAAATTGGTGTTCCCCCAGGCTTCTGTCACTCATGCTCTGCTCCCTCTCCCCAGTCTTATTTAAACGCCAGGGAGAGGTGTGAGCTGCATCTCTCTGATGGTTTCCTGAACATCTCCACCTACTATGCCAATCACTCAAGTTGGAAACCTAGGAGACACTCTAGATTCCTCATCTCCTACACTCTGAACTCTCCCCATTTCCCATCCTCCTCCTGGCCCTCACTAACTCTTATGAAGACAATTCCAACATTCTCTCCCCATGACAGCCAGACTGCCGTTCTGACCGTGTTCCTCCCCTGGTCAAGATTCAACAGCTCCCCATTCACTTCAAGGATACAGCCCAAACTCCTCAGCTCGACACCCTTCATGGTCAGCACCCGACTCTACCTTTACAGCGTCCTAGTCTGCTGCCTTGTAATAGAATATCAGACATCTTCTAGGTCCCTGTGTTTGCTTGAATAGTAGCCCCCACATGTATGTGTCCAAATCCTAACCTTGGTTACCTGTGAATGTGACTTTATTTGGGAAAAAAGTCTTTTCAGGTGTAATTAAATTAAGGATGAGACCATCCTAGATTAATCGAGTGGGTCCTAAATCTGATGATGTGTCCTTACAGGAAACAGAAGGGAAAAAGACACAGACACCCAGAAGAAGGCCATTTAAAGATGGAGGCAGAGACTGGAGTTCAGCTGCCAAAGCCAAGGAATGCATGGAGTCACCAGATGTAGGAAGAGGCAAGCCAGAATTCTCTCCCTAGAGCCTTAGCCGGAGCATGGCCCTGCCTACACCATGGTTTTTGACTCTGGCCTCCAGACAGAGAAAATAAATTCTTGTGGTTTTAGGCCACAAAGTTGGTGGGTTTTCTTGTTTGTTTGTTTCTTATTTTTACAGCAGCCCCTATGAAATTAATGCAGTCCCCAAACACACAACACTGTTTCCCATCGCTGGACCTTTGCACATACAGTTCCTATACCTACAATACCCTCCTAATCCTTTGTCCAATCCAGTGGAATACTTTTTTTTTAACTTTTATTTATCTAAGTGTGTTTTTCTTAGACCCATCAGCTCCAAGTCAAGTAGTTGCTTCAATCTAGTTGTGGAGGGCGCAGCTTGCGTGGGGATCGAACCGCAACCTCGTTAACAGAGCACCGGCTCTAACCAACTGAGCTCACCGGCCGCCCCTGGTGAAACTCTATTTAGCCTTCAAATCCAGCTCAGGTACACCCTTCTCCTGGGAACCCCTGTCTCCTGAACATCTAAAGCACTTTTGCAAACCAATGAGAAAAAAATATGAATACCTCAACTTTCTAAATGAGTTAAAGGAATGAAAATTAACAAGAGAACTACTAATGGCCAATGTGTGTGTATTTCTTTTCTTTTTTCTTTTTTCTTTTTTTTTTTTTGCAATTTTCCTATCAAATCACAAGGATTAGAACAAAAATACCGAGAATTGTTAGGGAACAGACACTCTCAGAACTTCTTGGAGGGTTTGTACGACTGGCACAACTTTTCTGAAGTCAATTTGGTAACTGGCATCAAAAGCTTTAATAGTTGGTACAGCTTTTAAACCCAACCTAATCCACGACTGAGTCATAAGAAAGTAATTCTAAATGTACATAAAAATAAAGTTTCAAGGTTATTAATCATAGGGCTGTTTATGCTTATGATTAATTATAGGGGTTGGTTGAGTAAATCGTGGTATTTCTTCAAGATGGACTACTATGTGACCGTTAAAAATTATATGGATGATAAAAAAAATATGAATGATGTACATTACCTGATTAAGTGAAAAAGGAAATGAATGTATGTACAGTATAACGCTATGTTTGAAAAGAATAGAAATGTTTGTATATGCATAGAATAAAGCCTGCAAGGCAACAACACAAAACAATTATAAAGCATTTAGATTCTGGGACTTTGGAAGAAATTAATACGGGGTTTCTGCTCTCTAGGACACTAGCGGACGCTGCTTGTCTCCTACTCAATATCCGTCTTCCCTTCTTCCCTGCTTACCTCACTCTGGTTTTATATGAGGCGGCAATGGACCCAGTTCCAGGTAAGATACTCATTTTCTCTGCCTTTCTTACAACAAGGAATGGCCATGTGACATCATTCTGGTCAATGAGACCCAAGTGAAATACGACGGGACCTCTGGCAAGGCCTTTGCTTTGAAAATTAAAAAAGGGCCTTCTCGCCTTGAACGCAGATACGATCACAGGAGCTACAGTGGCCGTACTGCTGCCATGAGGAAATGATCGCAAAAGAACGAAGACATTTCCCTGACGCTGTTGAGCTACGGAGCCACACTAGAACCAGCTCACCTCATTTCCTGCCACGTGGGAAACATAAGCTCGCACGGTGGGTTTTCTGCCCCTTAAAATGAACACATGCCCAAGTGATACCTTTACAGCACAGCAGAGGAAGGTAGTCCAATAAGCAACAAAACATTCTAGATGCTATGACAGAAGTACCTCACAGGTGATATGACAGAAGTACCTCACAGGTGAGACAGAGAAGAGGGAGCAGCCAACAGTGTAAGAGGATGGCTAGAAGGGCTTGGGGGATACTTGAAGTTTCTCACTGTGGCTAAGAGCAAGGATGCCGGGGTCACACAGCTTAGGTTCCAATCCAGGCTCCATCGCTTCCTAACCTCTTCGTACTCAGAAGAGTGCCTGGAACAAAACGGCTTCTTATAAATGGATCGTGGTTAAACCGATGAACGTGAAAGAAGATGACGCAGGGATTGAGCGTACAGAGCTGCTGCAAGGCTTAAACCGGAGAATGCAAAGCACTTAGCACATGGTAAGCACCCAATAAATCTCAGCAGCTATTATTATTAATTGCATCTTGAAAGATGTGTAGGTGCTTGCCAGGCAGATGGGGGACGGGAGCAGAGTTCTAGGCAATGAGAAGAGGCTTGGCAAAGGCACACAGTGTGAAACAGCAGGGCCCCTTAAGGGGACTATAAATAGCCCGGCACGGCTGGAACTCTATGTGAGCAGGAGGGTGAGGAGGCAGCGCGCCGTGGAGAAGTGGGTAGAGACCAGCACAGAGGGCCTCCTGGGCCAAGCTAAGAGTCAGGCAGGACCCAGGCAAGGGCCACTGATCTGGATCATACCCACGGTGGGGTCTTGCTCGCTACATCACTGCCGAATATCGCTAACTTTAGGTAATTCCTCCCAATGCGTATGTTGACTTACAATGTAGGCAGAATGCTGGGACCTCCAGCTATCCTAGGGGTCACGCAGATTGGGACCACACGCCATTATAGGGTTACCTATTCAGAGCCAGTAATGGATGGAGCATGTGCCAGATGACAGGTTATGAGACCACCAGTGACAGACCATGGAGACGTGCTCTTTTTGGGCAATGTGAAGAGTTGGCCTGTGGGGGACAGGTTCAAATCCAAATGACTGACCCTCATTTCTACCATCTTAAACTCTGGCAGGCGCAAAGTAGAGGCACACAGGTGTCAAGCTATGTACCACCTTCCCCTGAGACCGTCTAGCACCAACGACCAATGGACACAGCCAGACTATATCCCGGTACTCCCGGCCTCCAAAACCGATGCTGAGGGCAGTTTTGAGGATCTTTCCAACCTCTTCTTGGACACTGTAAGAACCTGTGGGTGCAGGATAAAGTTCTAGGTGTGGCGTGGTCCTGCCCTCCCAGCAGGGGTGGTACCAAGGCTAATGTTAGGTGATAAACTTATTTTCTGCCCTAGAACTGATGGGAGTGGGGGCGGGGGGACCTTGGGAGAACAACGGAGGGAAGCCCAGGCCTGACCATCATTCCCACTGAAGCAGCATCAAAAGTCTTCAGAGAACATCCAAATTCTCTGTGTGCCACACGCGGCATCAGGCGGTGACAGAGTAACAGTGCGCAGACTCCATTCCTGCCCTCCAGGACCTCCCAGTGCAGCCCACGCATGCTCACGTCACCTGTGCCAGGCCTGCGCTGTGCACTACCTCACAGCAACCTTGGGACAGACGGATCTTACAAACATTATGTTGAGCAAAACAAAGCAGACACAGAAGAGCACGTGCCGTAGGATTCCATTTACATGAAGTTCAAGAACAGGCAGAACAAATGGACGGGGACAGAAGGTCACGGCTGTGGCCCTGGGGGTGGGCGGTGGGGGGCAGTGGGCGCTGACAGGGAAGGAGCATCAGGGAACTTTCTGGGGTGCTGGAAACATCCTGTATCTGGGGGGTGGTTACACGCTGTATGCTTTAGATTGGGGCACTTTAAAAAGTTTTGTTTTGTTTTTTTAATTTAAAAACCAAGTAGGTAGTACCATTATGACGCTCACTTACAACTGAGGAAGTGAAGGCTTAGGGGGTTAAGTCCCTTGCCCAAGGTTTAGTGGCTAAGTGGAAAATTGGATCGAACACAGCCGGTCGGACTCCAGGACCTGTGCTTTGACCATTATACTATGTAGGACTCGTGCACGCAGGAAAAACCACACAGGTGGGTTGCTCTCCGGGCCCCCGACTGGAAGAAACAACCCGGGTCAAAGCCAGAGGAGGAAAAGGTCCGTATGGCGAAGAGTCTGCGAGTGGCAGGACAGACGTGAGAGAGGAGGGGAAGGAAAAGGCCCTTCTCGGCGAGGGGAACAGTGTTGCAAAGGAGTGGGACCGGATTGCACCCTTTTGTTCAGGGCACTGATGAACCCACCGGTGGAGCTGAAGCTGAGGTCCCAGGAGCTGTCCTCCTGTGTGGGTAGAGTCCTCCCAACTTGCCATTCCTGTCACTAACGCCCAGAAAACGATTCCACTCCCTGCTCAGATCTGCCCAGGACGCCGGGCACTGGACTGAGGCCTGCATGGAGCCGGCTGTCAACCTGTGCACACGTGGTTTCCTGACGGCAGCCTCTCTCCCAGGAGGTGCAGAGATCGGTCCCTTTTCCAAGTCCCCTAAGTCCTCCAAATTCCTCCTCACATGAAGCTGGGTCTTCTCTACATTCCCCGCAGGCCAGCTCAACAGTTCGGGCCATCTGACAACCCCTACAGTGACTCTAGTCTCCTTCCCACAGCTGAGGGGCACACAGGGCTATGCAACTTGGCCTCCCCCCCCCCCCCCCCGCATGGTACAAGCCAAGACCCCAAGGCAGACATGGAGTCCAGGGTCTTCTCGCCACGCAGAGCTGAGCTGCTGTCGAACCGGGAGAACTGGGTTTATCAGCCCTGCAGATTGACAGCTGGCTCTGAGTCTCCTCTCTTAGCTTCAGCGTCTCATCACTGAGACAGGGATAACATAGGCTGGTTGTGAGACATTAAATAACATCGCGTAGGTTAAAGAACTTGGGAAGCGTCTGGCAGAACCGTTCTCAGTAGAGATTGGCTGAAGGAACAGGAGAGCGGGATCTTCAGGGGTCTGTGAGCACAGATGACACAGGGGATACCATCAGGAGCCCCTCAATTGTGGGTACCAAGTGAGGCGTCCTGGGGCCAACATCTTTCCCATGGGACAAGCCACCTCCTTCTCTGTACCCCTTGCTCTATAACTGATGGAAGAGGGGGTGGGGAGCCAGGACAGCAGATGATGGAGGGCGTGGGCTTTGAGTCAGATTCAGGTTCCAATCCCTGTATTACCACCTAACAGCCATGTGACCTAGGGCGAGCTACTTAACCTCCCAGACCTCAGTTTCCTTACCTATAAAATGAGACTAATACACCATATCTATACCACAAGAGTTTTTTGTGGGGTTGCAATGAGAAAACATACGCAAGCAAGGCACCTGGCCCAGGGCAAGTGCTAAGTAAACAGTAGCTATTACCACTACCACCCTGGTCCCCTTCCAGAGCAGTAAGTGCCCTCGGGGATCTCCTAGTCCTTGAAAAACAAAAAAACAAAACCAGGGCTTTGGAAACACAGCCAGGCTAAGCTCTGCCAAGCCTTCCTCCCTCAACTTCCTCGGTCAGCCTACATTCCTTCAGTAGTCTCAGCATCAAGCCAGACATCTCAGACCCTCTGAGTAGTTTAAATCTTAAACGTTAAGACACCAGTTCCATCCTACGCTGCACACTGGAATCCCCTGGGGAATTTAGAAATGACTGGTGTCTGGCTCCCAACCCAGAGATCCATATTGAATTGGTGTGGGGTGGCCCAGGCAGCAAGGCTGCTAAAAGCTCCCCAGGTGACTCTCATGGATTGTAAAAGCTGAGAACCACGGTTTAAGACAAGGACCCTGAGGTCAAACCCCTTCAAGTTGAATGCAACTCCTCTGAAACAGCCCAAGGAAGGAGTCATCAGCCAGGATGTATGAGAGGCGCAGAAGTTTCTTGGAAGAGGCTGGGTTTGAATTAAGTCTTGAAAGACTGGGAGGTTTGCCTGGGAAGAGGTGCAAGAGGCGGAGGGGAAGGGCTTGCAGTACACGAGGGCTTGCAGGCAGCACGCAGCCCGTGTCCTGTTCAGACAGGGCCCTCAGCCTGCAGCTGCCACCTGGACGGTAAGATGAACTCCTCTTCACCTCTAGGACTCCAGGTAGGCCTGGAGCAGGGACATTAACCCAGCAAAGGGACAACTGGAAGGCAGGGCAGAGGCGACGCAGCTGCTCATTCCTGGAGGTCGCCTCGCTGGAGCGCTCGGTTCTGGCTCCGCCCCCGCTGCTGAAAACAGACTCAAGGCCCCCCGCGGGGGTGCGGCTCGGCCTTTCAGGTTGCCATGGAGACGCGACCGCTCCTCCACCTACAGGCTCCCTAGGGGAGGGAGGCAGGGACCGTGGCCGCCTGGAGAAGCCAGGGCTCCAAAGCCTGAGACAAAGAAATCCTAGGTATTGGGCAACAGCAGTAGAGGCAAAAGCGGCAGGAGAGGGGCTGGGGACCTGCCGGCTGGCCCTGGGCAGGGAAGGGAGAACAGCTGCATAAGTGTCCAGGCTCAGGGATGGACGAGAAACGTTATTATCGGAACTGTATTTTACAGTGTACACAGCAAGCCCACAGCCAGCATGTCATTTCGTCTTCACAACCCAGGCAGGTTGTCAGAGTAGATATTATGCCTTCATTTTACACAGGGTAAAACTGAGGCTCAGAAGTCTCGTCCACCGCCACTTGGCTAATAAACACCTGAGCCACAACTCGTTTTTGGGACCAAGTCCATTGCCTTTTGTATTTTGACAATCTCCCATTCAGGCAGCGGGGCCTAAAATCCCTAATTACTCTGTAGGAAAATATGTAAAATAAATATATAGGAATATTGGTGCAGAATGGCCGGATGGCCTTGCCATAATGGAGGGAAGTTTACTTCATGCGTAAATGGGCAATGGTCATTCAACAAACATCTCATCATATTATGTGCCGGATGCAGTGATAGTAACAGACCCCAAGCAAGACTCAGCAACCCCAGCTCTACTACCAGTAGCCCATCAGCCAGTCAGTGGGATACAATGAATTAAGGCCCTGAACAGAAGTCAGATGGATATGAGTTCTGGTTCCAGCTCTACATGACTTCCAGCAAGTTGCTCGTTTTCTGAGCCTCTACTTTCTCACGGTAAATGGAGTGACACAGCTGCCCTGCTCCTGACACAGGGCTGCTCTGAAGAGCAATGAGAGATACCATATAAGAAGAGTATTCCACAAACAGTATAGCATTCCATCAAGCAGACCAATAAATAAATAAATAAATAAATAAATAAATAAATAAATAAATAAATAAATAAATAAAATTCCTCTACAAAGAAAGTCAAGTTCATCTTCATTTGGCCTTTGGTACATTCTGGCTTCCCCACTAGGTGGCAGGAGTCTGGAGAGCAAGGACGGCCCCCTTCCATTTAGTTCATATTATTCGTGGCACTCAGGACAGTATTCACACATAGCAGATGCTTGTAACTGCCAACTGGCTGCTACAAGCCCCTAAAACTCCTAATCTCTCCCCATAGCAACCAATTCAATTGTTTAGGGTCTGGTGCCAGGAGATCACTGACAAATCCTACAGGAGTGCTGGCCCTTGTGAGAGTTAACAGCTTTAACTGGCTTCCTCCTTCCCCTCTAAACTGTCATGAATTGATAAGAAGTAATGATCCCTGACTGATCTGACTTAGGGCTCTGCTCTTCCTCCCTCCCCCCATGCTGGTGAAAAATGCTGTGTGGCTCCAAAGAGGCTGGGGGAAGAGTGGGGGTGGGGGTGGGGGTGGAGGGAGTAGCCAGGAGATGATGAGGAAGGAGAATCAAAGGACCATTAGGACAATGACCTTCGAATCCAATCCCACTTACTACCCGCCTGGGATGGCCTCCTCAGAGCCCCTCTCACATACATGGCTTCATGAGTCCTTAGGGTATTTATGAAAAATTAAATGACTCTCAATCTAGTGCTGAGAAGTACTAGGAAGGGCCAGTTCAAAGAACAGATAAGTAATATAAGGTCCAGAGAGGTCATGAAGACTCTCAGAGGAGCCTTGCTTGTTGGTGGCAGCCGGGATCAGAAATCTATGACCCCTGCCTTCCACGGGTGTGTGTGTGTGTGGGGGGTGTCTTAAATCCCAGAGCCAAGTAGCTCCAGGCTCCCTCCCCTCTCTGCAGAAGTCAGCCAAGACATTCCCAACTTGCACACCCTCACAAACCTCACACATACACCCCCAGAAACAGCCTGACCTCTGCCCAGCGCTATCAGGAGTCCGCCTCACTGTCATTCAGATCAAGCTGCTGGCTCTCCACACACAGCCTCCCGGACTTTAAAAATAATTTTACTACTGAACAGGGCCACCAGAGGGCGCCTCAAAATTCAAGTCCTTCTCTTCCCTCATCTCCCCCGTATCAGTGGTTCTTCTGCCTGTTCCAGCTTCCTGTTGTCCCCTACTGAGAGGAGATGACAGGACCTACCCAAGTCAATGGCCTCTTCTCAGAACACCACCTTTCCTCCCGGCTGGTGCAAAGCCAGGTGAGAGCTGCGCTGGGCAAAGTCTCGCCTGGCCAGCTTGTTTCTGCCCTTTGCACATACAGGCACATATTCAGACAGACCCACCTCCTCCTTAAGGCCCTGGCACCTTCTGAGCCCCATTGCTCTGGTCAGCCCTCATGCACAATTCTCCATTCTCCTTCCCTTGCTGCAATGACCTTGGAGGCCATGGGTTCCAGCTGGTGCAGCCTCCATCAGGCTGGGTCCCTGAGTGACCATGTGGAACTCCACCTACCTGTGATGGTTGGGTGTGAGCAAGCAGGATATCCTGCTTGTGCTGAGTTATGGGGACTTCACGATTAAGTTGGTTCCCCAGCATAACCACCCTACCCTAACACCCCTGCAACTCCTCCACGTAAGGTCAGCCAGCCAGCCTTAGGCCCCAAGAAGCCCCATATGTACTTCCCAATGCATGAGAGTCCCTTTCTCTTAATATCACCCATGCTGGGCTCATGGTGAATGACAGCCACTCTCCTCCTGTTCAGGAGAAAACCAGGAACCCAGCACCCTCTTCTGAGGGTAGAGGGGAAGGAAATCTGGAATGTCCTCAGCCTAATGTTTTGGTTTAGCAGCTAGCACCAGAGGGCCACGCCTTCCCCACCAATCTGGTGACCTACCCACTCTCCCGGGACTGAGTCAGTGGGCCTATCCCTGACCAAGAGCCAAGGATGGCCTGTTGCTGATGTGTGAAGCAAGCCCAAAAGGAGACGGAAACACGCTTTTTCATTGCAGCATTATTCACAATAGCCAAAAGGTGGAAGCAACCCAAGTGTTCACTGATGGATGGATAGATGAAATGTGATCTATACATACAAGGGACTATTACTATTCAGCCTTAACCAGGAAGGAAATTCTGACAGGTGCGACACTGCGGATGAACCTAGAGGAGCTTATGCTAAAACAAGCAGTCAGAGAAAGATCGTATGATTCCACCTATATGAGGTACTAGAATAGTAAAATTCATAGTGACAGGAAGTAGAAAGATAGTTGCCAGGGTCTAGGGGTGGCAGAGAAGGGTTGTTAGTGTTTCATAGGTGCAGAGTTTCAGTTTTGCAAGATGAAAGAGTTTGGGAGCTGGGTGATGGTGATGGTTGCACAACATCGTGAATGTACTTAATGCCACTGAACCGCATACTTAAAAATGATTATGATGGTAAATTTTGTTATAGGTATTTTACCACAATTTTAGAAATGAAAAAAATATAACGAACAAACAAAGACAGGCAGGGAAGGAGCAATACCAGAGACAGAAACTCTTTCATGGGGATACGCAGGGTCCAAGGAGACGAAACCAGGCCGGGAGCTCACTCAGCTTCCAAAGCGGACTTTGGAGTCACCTTCTGAGTTACAAAGGCAGCTTCCACCTCCACAGTTCATTTCTGTTTTGCTGCCAACTTCCTGGCATAAGACCAGCCTGGCTCTGCCTTAGGCAGGGGCTGCCAGGCATTTGGCAGCTTCCATTCGAATACTTCTTCCCCTATCTGGTAGTACTTAGGCACCCACTACCGAGTTCAACCTACCCCACACCCAACCAATGCCAATGGCCAGGTCTCAGGGAGCATGGAGACCAGTGCAGGGTGAACTTCCCCCAGGTCACCGCTTTCCCTGGCTCTGCCCTACCCTTCTGGCACCTTCCAAGTACTCCACTCAGATCCATACCACTCCATCCTCCCACCTGGCAACGAGAGATGCCAGCCTTACCTCCCACAGGAAGGCAGTCTCCTTCAAGAATTAAGCTGAGGAGCAGACAGGGCCCCGGGGCTGACAAGGGATGGCGTGTGGAAAGGAAAAGAGATGTTTCCATTTGGCCCTCAAAACAAGGGCGGCTGTACACCACAGGCCAGAGAAGGCAGGCTGAGAGAAAGGTACCAGGGCCCACAGGGCTGGCGGGACTTGCCCTGCCCCACGTGTTTACACTGGAACCATCTGTGCGCAGACAGACTAGCAAAATGAGACCAGAGCCGCAGTGGCCAAGGTCAATTACCTCTACTCCCAGGAGAGCTCCTGGAAGCATCCTTTCCGTGCCTGGACTTGTGAGTGTGAGAGGAGAGAAGGGGCACAGTCCCCACAAAAACCAGGGCTTGGCTCATATCAGAGGCCACATACCATGCATAGAATCTGCGGGCAGGCAAGTGGGCACAACCCAGTCTCCCAAGAAAATGAAGTCGATTCTGAACTGGGGACAAGAGAAGTCACAGGGTCTGGAGGCATCCCCTAGGAGCTATGAATGGACATAGTACTGGTTCTGGAGCCAGGCTACCCAAATTCGTATCCCAGGTTTAGCTGTGTGATCTTGGGCAGCTTGCTTAACCTCTCTGTGCATTAGTTTCCTCCCCTATAAAATAAAGATAATAATATTAACACTATCTTGTAGAGCTTTTGTGACAGTTAAACGAGTTAGTTAGTCACTAAGAGCAGTGCCTTTAGTAAGTAATGTAGTAAGTGGTCTTCGTGGTTGTTACTGATTGACGTTATTATTATTTCTCCCCACAATCCTGGCCCTGGGAAAGACGCTGAGAGGTAGCCCAGTTTGTCTGACGTCTTCTCAGGGGCTGGGGACAGCTGCACATTGTGTGGGCAGCGCACAGGTTACCCAAGCACCGAAACAGGCACAAAAGAACGACCCCCCACACATGGCAACCATGCTCCCACTTTCGCTGCTTGCTCCTCCTGGGGCCACTGACTGCTCTTAGCCTTACATCTGAGCTCCCTCCTGGGAGCCTGGGGCCCTTCCACAGGGCTAGGAAGCAATTCAGGCAGGTGTCTGCAGCGGTATCCTCCACAGTCCTACATAGAAGGGGCAGAGCGCTCAGCCTCCTGGGAACCATGAAGTCAGGAAGGGAGGAAGGGAGAAGCACTCACACACACAGGTACAGGTCTCCCTGGGCTGCTGCACCGCACAGGGAGTGGTCATCCACACACAGAATTCACAAGTGCAGCCGGGATGTCGGTGTGTGTATGTGGGCCATGCAAGCTAGCTCATGATCATCTTTCTAGAAGGTAAGGGCAGAGACAGTAGAACAGTTTGGTCAAGAGCTCATGCTCTGGAGCCAGACTGCTGGGGCTTGAATCCCAGCTCTACCCCTTACCTGCTGTGTGACCTTGGGCAAGTCATATAACCTCTCTGTGCCTCTGTTTCATTTTCAAAATGGAATAATAGCACCCAGACTCCCAGGCTTTCTGTGAGGATGAAATGAGTAATTACATCTAAAGTGGACTTAGAAGAGTGCGAGCACCTCTCAGTACTAACTGCTATTCCTGTGTCTGGTACGTTCAGCAAGTCAGATCGTATGACTGCCAGGCTCTTGCAGAGACCCTAGTTCTCGTCTGGTTCTACATCTTACCCTGGACCCGTTCACCAAAACCCTCCATGCTGAGAACTCATCTGACAATCAGTACTCACCCGTGGAGGGCTCCTGGCAGAAATCTCACACTCAGTCTATGTACCGTGGGCTTTGCCAATGCCCCACCCTGACTCCACTCCCCAACTGCTTCCTGGGCCTGCCTCTGTCCATAGGTGACACCCACTTCTCTATTCGTCTCGTTCAGAAATCAGAAACTGCTCAAGCCAACCATGTCCCACAAACTTGTGTTTTTCTCTGGAGAGAGACTACTATGTTTTTCCCATCAGCATACGCACCGTGTGTTTTGTTACTGGACAAGAATTGCTGGTTCTAGGGGGGCACCGGGAATCCAAAAGAACACTGGCACTAAAGCCCAAAGGTTTAGGTTTAACTCTTGGGGAAGTCACTTAAACTCTCTAGGTCCCTGAGTTTGCTCCTCTGCAAAACAGGACAGCATTACCCAATGTGCAGGATAGAGGGCAGGAGATGGTAAGATGAGGAGGCAGCGTCTAGTGCAGGGCCTGGCACACAGCAGCTGCTCGATGCGTCTGGAACGTGGACTGTTTCCCTCCTCTCCCATTATAGGCAAAACGTGAGAGAAGAGACCTGAGCCGAGGCTCTGTGCTGGCTCGGCCAAGCAGTCCGTTATCTTTAGCAAGACGGTGAGCTCTGTCAGGTGGTTTAGAAAAATATTCATGACGCAGCCTGGGTAGGTTTTATTGGCTGGGATTCAGCCACCGTTCTGCATCCTGGACCGCTCCCTTCCCCCAGAATCTGGTTCGCTGCCCCCAGAATTAGGCAGAAGGGCCAAGGGAACCACCTGTGTTCTCTGGTCACCCCCCCCCCCCCACCTGGTCAATGGCTTTTGGAGCCGTTGCCCCATCGTGCCCACCTAAGCAGATGGCACAGCTCCCTGTGGAAGGGCTGGGAATATAGGCTCACAGATCCGTGTGCCTATCACATGACGGCATCACCAGGCAGGAAAACCACACCCTGTGACTAACTCATCCTTCTCACTGATTTGAAGTCTAGTGGTCACCATAGCAACAGGCTCCCGCTCCAGCCTGCCAGGCGGGGCTGATGCAATTCTCAGGCAGTGAGCAACTCCAACTCAGCTTACACAGCTCTGTTCCCACTCGAGGGTGGGTGACTGACTGGGGAGAACAAACGAAGAGGGCAGAGATGGGCACACACCCTACAGAATTCTCCGCTCGCCCCCCAGTTCTGCTCTGAGGGCTGGATCCAAGGGATGTGAGCTCCGAAGAGAGCAGGGGGTTCCCCTCCCATGTCTCTAACAAACATGGTGTCACTGCAGTGGCTGCCACTTCTGGAAGATTCATCTCAAGGCATTACGCGATCTGGAGGAGGGGGAGACAGACTGTACCGTGTGCCTCTCTGCTATCACGTGACCCCTTACCAACCTTCTGAGCCAGCACCCCACCAGCTCAGCACTCCTGATTCCCTCAGCCTGCAGACAGCCAGCTCTTCAGAATTCAACAGGTGCAGCTCTACCGTTCTCTGCTCAGTTGTGTCTCTGCCATAGTTGCATTAAAGCACCCATAAATCCAGCCCCTGCAAGCTAAACTGTCCCCAGAATACCACTGTGCCCCATCCCCCCAGCTCTCTACCCCACTCCAAAAGCGTCTCTGGCTGCCCTGGGGCATCTCGCTCACTGGCTGGAGTCCAACAGTCCTACACGAAGGACATACCGGCCAAGAACCACCTGACCTCTTAACATGTAAGTCAACCAACCTCATGGAATGAACACTCAGAGAGGAGGGAGGTCAGGTCACCCACTCCCCCCAACTCCCCCCCACCACACAGACACTCACACACACACACACACACACACACACACACACAGGAAACAGGGAAGGGAGCCATGTTAGGACGAGAGCGTGGCAATGCCAGGGGCCCTCTGTAGCCTCCAGGCGCCTACCCATGGCTGCAGGGCTCTCCCTCCCAAGGCTGCTGTCCTGGTGAAGACGCCTCCAGTACCAGGGATGCTTCCATCCGGCAGGCCCCACGCCCTTCTCTATCCCAACAGCCTCTTCTGGCCTATGCTCCCTCCTACCTGGCCTGCATCAAGGGCATCCACCCAATCAGGAAGGGGCCATGGCACAAACAGGCCCTGCTCTGGGACCTGGCACCCTGCACTGGGAGGAGATGTGCAGGCGTGCGGGCGGAGGGAGGGAAAGCATGCCTCCACAGCACCCTCCCGTGTGCCCGCGAGGGCCAGTCCCATTGGGCCTCCCCATGGTCACCCTGACAGATGCAGGAAGTGATGGTCTCCTGGGGCCGCTCACTGGAGAGATGCGTTCAGCTGGGGGATGTCCCAGGAGCACGTCCTACAGGAGCCTCCACGATCACTGAGAGGAGGTGGGCAGAGAGGCTAAACTGTCAGAGCTGAAGGCGGCTTTCCAGATCTGTGGGTCAGTGGGGTAGAGTTGAGAGTCCAGACAGAAACACATCTATGTCTGGTCAAGTGATTTTCAACAAGGGTGCCAAAACCATTCAAAAAATTTTTCAACAAATGGGGCTGGGGCAACTGGATAGCCACCTACAAAAGAATGAAGTTGGACTCTTACATCACACCGTATACCAAAATTAACTCAAAATGGACTGAAGACCTAAATGGAAGAGCTAAAACTATAGAACTCTCAGAAGAAAACATAGAGGTAAAGCTCCTGACCTTGGATTTAGCTAAGGACTCTTAGATATGACACCAAAAGCACAAGCAACAAAAGAAAACATAAACTGGACATCATCAAAATGAAACACGTTTGTGCTTCCAAGGACACTATCAAGAAAGTAAAAAGACAACCCACAGAAGAGAAAATCTTTGCACGTCATATATCTAATAAGGGACTTCTATCTAGACTATATAAAGAAACCTTACAACTCAACAATAAAGACAAATAACCCAACTAAAAAATAGACGAAGGATCTGAATAGACATTTCTCCAAAGAAGAGAAAGCTGGCTTCCTTTCATGCAATAGACAGAATACCTGGTGTGCACCTACTATGTGCCAGGCACTGTGCTGCACAATAGGGACACAAATGGGAGGCAAAGCAGACTCGGCCTCTGCCCTCATGAGACTCACATCCAGTGGCAGACAGTACACATCCACCATGTGCCTGTACACGTTGCAACTCACTTAATCCTCACAATGGGGTAGGTACTCTGAGAGCCCCCATTTTACAGATGAGGAAACTGAGGCATCAAGAGGTTGAGGAACCAGCTCAAGATCACACCGCTAGTAAGTGGTAGGTCCGAGATTCACACCCAGGGAAGTTTTCTCCAGGGTCCCTGTTCTGAACAACTACATGACGTTGAGCGTTATCTTGAAGTGATTCATTCTACCGGGAGTCAGAGAGGGCTGCTAGAGGGAGGTGATGGTGAGCGGGGTTTGAAAGTCTTCGTCAGGCAAGCAAATAGAGAAGGAGACTTGCAGAGGCACCAAGACAAGAATCAACAGAGTTTAGGAAACACTGGCGGGTTCGGTGATACTGAAGCAGAAAGTGTAAGTGCCAGGTGAGGGTTGGGGACAGTGACATGGCCAGAGAAGGCTATGGTAGGCAGCGGGACTCCTCCCTCCAAGAGGGCCAAGGGGAGCCATGGAAGGGTTTAAAGCACGCGGGAGACCTGACCCAATTTTGGTTTACGGATGCCCTAAGGGGGCTGGGTGGGGGTACCCAGGGCAGACAGGTGGTCTGGCTGACCAACTGCGGAGGCCTGGGGAGAGATGATAACTCAGGTGTGGGTGGCGGCCAACCGTGCTGGGGAGCACCCCATCCCAGCCTCCTCCTCGTTGTAGCCACGTCTATAACAAGAATGGCTGAGCAGAGTGGGCGTCTGCTGGTCATCAAGGGACAGAAGAAAAGGAGCTCACTAGGGGGCATTGCGGGCCTCGTGCCGGTGTGATCCTCAGTGAGGACAGTGAGACCTGAATTCAGGGGGACCTGAATTCACACACCCAACCCAAGCAGCCTCCACCGAAGGGAAAGCGACTTTGCTCTCTGACAGGAGAGCCCTGGCCTCAGCTGCAGCGGGCTCGGGGATGGAGCAGTTCCGAGAAACGAGCCTCTGCTGAGATGGAACCAGGGGACTGCTCCCTTCACATGGGGTAACAGCATCCTGTGAGAAAATAAACCTCGTTTCAAGCAAAACAAAAAAAACAAAAGAAGAAGAAGAAAAGCCACCTCCTGAGTTTCTGGCTGGGTACCCAGGGAGCAGGTGAAGCCAGGTGCTGTACTACAAGCCTTATGTGCATTACCTTACTTAATCCTCTCAACAACTGTGCAGCGAGTTCTACTTTGCCCCCATTTAGTAGATGAGTAAGCGGAGGTGCAGGAAGGTTAACTAACTTGCCCTGGCCAGTTAATGGTAGAGCTGGGATCTGAAACAGGCAGCCTGAGTCCAGAACAAGCGCTTCTATCCACCTCCAACCTCATTTTAACTGAGTGTTTTGACTTCTTCTCAACATAGCCATTGTATCTAGATACTAGAAAGGAATTAGATTTCAGGCCCCGTTGCACAGTAATAACAGCCCACATTTACACAATAAATTAACTCATTTTAACCTCATAGCACCTCACGAGGTAGGTACTATTAATATCCCCATTTTACAGATGAGGCATAGAGAGGTCACGTGTCTTGCCCAAGGTCAACAGCTGCTGAGTGGCCAAGCTTGGAACCCGAGCAGCCTGTCTCAGACACCACCCTCTCTTTTGCTACCTGACTACATAAGTAGTGCAACAGTGCACTTCTAACATGCCCAGGGGTCCGGTCTCTCAGGCCATAGCCCACGAGATGCAGTAACTACAAGGGCAAGGCCATGGCTAGAACGTGCCCAGCAAGAGTAGGGAGAAGCCGACAGTAGGACAGGTGAACAGATGAGAAACCAAAGGTACGGTGGTCTCTCAGCAAAGGGTGTGTGGGCAGACAGCCCTGGTGAGGGCATCGGGGCCGTGCCCTCTTCCTGCCTGCTGGGCGTAGAACCACTGTGCTGCCCACCTGGACACATGAGGGAAGCATTCAGCCAGTGCAGGTTGACCCATTAGTGGATCATGTGGTCAGTTCGGCAGGTCCCCTTTTGGAATGGATTGAAAAGGAGCATCTCCTTTTCAATACCTACTAAGGGCAGGTATTGTTTTATGAATCTTGGTTCAGATATGTATACACACACGTGTATATAGACATATATGGTGTTACGTGTGTTGCATTATAAAATGATTTTCCTACTATGGATTTTGTCCAAAAATGTAGGAGTACCATTATTTCTACTAATCAAGCTGTAGTTTATTCCTATAATGGAATTCTATGCAGCTTTGACAATGAATAATCTAGCGAACAACTATGAATCTCAAAAACATAATTGTAAGCAGAAAAAGGCAAGTCAGAAAAATACTTATACTATGATTCTATTTATATAAATTATGGGCAAAACTACCCAGTTATATTATTTAGGAGTGCATACCTATGTAGTAAGACTCTAAAGAAAAGGAGAGAATGATGAACACGAAAATCTAGATGGTGGTTACCTGTCTGCAATGGGGGGAAGTGGGAGGGGGGAGTGTGATGAATTGAAGTGTGTCCCCCCCAAAAAGGTATGTTATCTCAGAATGTGATTTATTTGGAAATATAGTCTTTACAGAGTTAATTAAGTTAAAATGAGGCCATTACAGTGTGTCTTAATCCTACATGACTGGTTTCTTTATACAAAGTGCAAATCTAGCTGCAGAGACAGAGGGGGGTAATGTGAACATGAAGGCAAAGATGGAGGCAATGTGCCTACAAACCAAGGGATGCCAAAGACTGCCGACGAACTCCCAGAAGCTGAGAGAGAGAGACCAGAACAGCCTCCCTCAGGGCCTCGGAAGGAACCCAGACTGCCGACACCTGGGTCTTGGACTTCTGGAGCGCAGAACTGGGAGACGGCACCTGCAGGGGGCTTGCGTCAGCCCCCAGTCTGCGGTGCTCTGTATTAGTAAATGACCACAGGGAGGCACATGGCAGCTTCTTAGCACTGAGTGCCAGTGGCCCTTCAAGCTGAACAAAGGGCAAATGGCTGTTTGTCTCAAGTCTTTACCAAACCAAATCCAGACACTGTCTATGCTCTTTCACAGAGATGATGTGTGTCATGTATATAAAATAGAAATAAAAACCACATAGGGGTCATCCAACTGTTAATTTTACAGGTGAGGGCACGGAGGACCCACCTTAGATCACACACCAGGTGTGTGGCCGAATTAGAACAAGAGCCCAGGTCTCACACCTCCCAGCTCCGTGGAAGCCACCAGCGTAGTCACGGCCCAGGGTTACGCAGAAAAGGCCAAATTCTGTGCAGAGCACAGGGACCTTGAACTCACAGTCTTCTGGGAAGCAGTCGAGACCCTTCACTCTTCTGTGCCGTGGGTCATGAATACAATGCACAGGACCACAAAGGAAATCAGTTATATCGAAATGCTGTTCTAGCCATGGGGACTTGGTGAGTCCGGGAGAGAGAACAAACTAATCAGTGCCTGGACACGGGAAGCACACAGCACAAGTCAGTGATGGTTTTTACTGTGCATAGTAGGAGTTAGTTCCTTTTCCTTGGGCCAGGGTCAGTGCAGCTGAGTGGGGACATCCTGAGACCCATGCCTCGGAGCCTGGGCTCGGCTGAGGGATGAGGGAAGCTGCCCTGAACTGCAGGCCCTGTGCGTGAGGCTGCCACCAAGGAGGGGGGTGCTGTCCCGCGAGAATAGGTCCCTCAGGGCTGAGAGGAGAGACACACACAGCAGGCCTTGCCTGGAGACAAGGAGGTAGGCCCCCAGAGGAAAGAACACACACAGCCAGGATCAGAGCCCTCGGGGCCTAGTCACGTGCATTGCTAAAGGGCAGAAAGTGACACTTAATAGGTGCCTCTAGGGGCTCAGTACTCTCCACACATTATATAACTGAATGTATTCAAATGTCAGCTTTGCGACTGCACACTACATATGGATTGTACCCAGAACTTGCAGATGAGGAAACTGAGGCTCAAAGATGTAATGACTTCATAGAATCAGTATTTACATCCAGGTCTCTGGCTATAAGGAGAACCTCTAATGCAGACTAATAATCATTCACTCATTCATTCATTCATTCATTCGTTCATTCGTTCATGCATTCACTCAACAAACCTTCAGTTACATGGAAATCTCCCAAGGTGGGGTACTTCTCCAGTGAACACACGGTCACTTGATGAGGCTGCTATTCTTTACCCTTTGGGCCTCCAGGGAGTACTGTTGACAAGTGCCCTGGGCCAGAGAAGGGGGCAGGTGGCAGCCAGGTCTCACTGCCTTCTAGAGAACCATGCAGACCTCTAGCCCAGGTACACCATCCCTTCTCAGGTACACAAAGGCTGGGGACCTAAAATCTTGCATCCTCTTCAGCACCCCATCCTGGGCTTTTCAGAAAGGCCCACTCGCCTGGAAGTCAAGTCTTTAAAATCGGGCCAAGGACACCTGCGAGGTCCTCTCAGCACCCCCCACACGGCTGACTAACAGTAACGACAGCATCCACTCTCCTCTGAACCCCAAACCAGCCCCCTGAGTCCATCTCCACTGCAGAGAGTCTCATGAAGTGACTCACCCGATGCCACATGAACATTAAGCTGGGGCTCTGGGAGTCAAATCCAGGCTTTTGTAATTTTGCAACTTTTTGTCCTTTACCCACATGTCCCTTGGAGATGAGATGCTCCCCAGCAGAAGTGAGACTGTGTAAGACTCACACTGTGACGGGTACTCGGCGAGCGTTTATCAATAGCAATGATCCTTTACTGGGGTATAAAACAGCATGATGAACACAGGCACATACACTGTCACCGATCAGCGGCTTAGCTGATTTTCACCGCAACCCCAGGACTTACATGAGGCAGGTATTCATAATGCTCACTTTGCAGGGAGGGCATCGGCGGGATGATTTTACCCAGACACGGGCTAGTTTCCTGGAAAGTGCCCCTCCAGGTCCATTCTCCCTGCTTCCCTGCCCTGCTTTCTGCCTCAACAGAGATCAGAGGAAGGGCGGGGTGTGAGGCTGGGACATTTCCTATGGCCCACCCAGGCTGTGTGCTGTAATCAAAGGTTGCAGCTCCTGCCAGGAGACTTCTCACACCATCTCTGTGTCTCTAGGTGTGGGAACCAGACCTGCCCCTCACCCTGACCACATTTTGGTCATGGTCCCCTTAGAAACTCTCTTTAAACTCTCCAGTGTGTGTGTGCCACCTGCTTCCTGCTGGACCCTGAAGGATGTGGACATCACCAGGTTGGGGACCCTGGTCTCCTGATGGATGAACCAGGGGTTCTGAGAACCTGACCACTTACTGAGTAGTCCCTCGGGGGACTTGTGGGGAGGGGACAGAGTGAAAAAGGAAGGTGGCAGAGAACTGCAAGGAGCTGGTAGCAGAAACAGCAAGCCAAGCTCTTGGTCTCAGGGTTCTCTTTGAACTAACTGGGGTTCACCTTCAGAAAATGGGGAAAGACCACAACCCTGAGAAGGGAGCTCGGGAGAGGCCTGCGGTGGGATGAGAGGTAGGAAGACTTCCATCTGGGCTTCAGGCCAAGACAGCCACTCGTGCTGCCTCCATGAGCGTTCTGGAAACCGGTCTCTGTTTACAAGCAGGGGCAGGGACAGGGCAGCCCTTGTAACTAGGGGCACTTCCAGATGGTGCTCCTGCGATGGGCTGGGGTGCAGAGGGCGGCGGGGAGATGGGATGGCCGAGAGACAGAGAGAGAGAGAGAGAGACAGAGACAGAGAGAGAGAGTGAGAGAAGCTGCAGGCATCTGATCCCCCCGCGTCTGAAAGAGCCAGCTGGAGAAGAGGAGATGCCACCTGTTGGCTTCCAGACCCTCTTTCCCATTCATCCCCCTTGGCACAAGCATCCAGGGTGGGTACTAGGACACGGGGCTGTTTGAGGTCATCTCGGCCAGGAGCACACGGTTGGGCCACATGGCCAGACCCTGGGCGACAGAAGAGCAAAGAGGAAAGGCTCTTCTCAGAGGGTGGGACAATGGCACGTGGATTTCCTTTCTTCTGCTTTTAGGTATTTTTCTAGTCTCTCATAACTACATGCTTTCATTTTATAAAGGTGGGGGGGGGGTATCTATCCTGGAGAATGATGAAGACTCTCAAGGAGAAGGAAGACGTCACACGGTGGCGCAGTTAGGTACGAGTGACTGTATCTGGGGAGGGCCTGGAATAACGAGGATTTGGAGGCACGGACCTCAGTCAGGCCTGAAGCCCAGGTCTTTTAGGGACCCTCCCTTTATACAGTGTCTGAACAAACACTCAGGGATGCAGTGGGGTGTCTCACACCTGGTGACAGGCTGGCACATGGCCAGTGTCTCCATGACATTTGGGGGCGGTGGGCAGGAAGATGTAAACCCCTAGTGAGCTCCTTATGCCTGGCTGAACCCTCTCTCCATTCAAGGATCTCAGGGGACCGAGGAAGTCACACCTCCCTCTGGGAGTATGCTGCCTTATCACCTGCTTTGTGAGACCATCTCTGTAGGTTTCCATGCCCTTGAGCTTAAAGAAACTAGACATTTTTTCACGGTGGCAGTTGGTAGGCAAGATGCAGCATAGTGTCCTGTTTAATAGCAAGAGAACGGGGGACAGGTTGCTTGGGGGTCACATCCCAGCTCATCACTTACTAGCTAGTGCCCTTGTGCAAGCTACTTACCTAATCTGTGCCTCTGTGTTCTCATCTGTGAAGTGGACGTAAGTGTCTTCTTCATAAGATTATTGTCAAGAATAAGGGAATTAATATACAGGAAGTGCTTGGAACAACGTGGGACACATAGTAAGTGCTAGGTAAGTGACAGCTATTATAACTAGCATTTCTCCATTCATCACATCATTATTGTTTTGTGTCAACACTACAAAAAACCACCTCAGGATTTCTGTGACAACTCCACAGAAATTTCTTATCGGCTTGCCCTGTAGGGGTCAGGGGGGGAACAGAGGAGAGAAGAAAGTAATGAAATGAGCAAGGAACATCTAGATGGATCCCCTTGCTAAGTGTTACCTCATAGGTACCATTCAATCCGGTGGTAGGGACACCAGAGAAAATGCAAGACATCCAGTAAAATTTGAACCTCAGATGAGTTGCATGGAATATACTATACCAAAAAGAAAAAAAAGAAAAAAAGTCATGGCTTATCTAAAATTCAAATTTAATTGGGCATCCTGTATTTTTATTTGCCAAAACATTTGGCAGCCCTCTCGGTGAGGTGGGTAAGGTTGTTCCCATTTTAGAGGTGGGAGCGACGAAGCTCAAAGGGGCTGTGTCCGGAGATAACTGTCCCCGCACATAGTCAAAGGCCACGCTCCCTGTCAGCAGCACGCTCTTCCCTCCAGCTGCACCCCTCTTTGCAGAAGAGGGAACAGGCCTAGAGCGAGAGAAACTGAGCCCTGTTACCTACCTACATCTTCAGCCCCGGGACGGAGCCTGCGTGCAAGAAGAGCCATTTTTCCCAGAGCGAGGGAGGTATTTCTCCCCCAAATCAGTGCACCAGGAAACCTGCCTGTAGGAGAGGGAGGGTGGGTGGCCAGGGATGGGGACCTCCCAGCGAGGGCTACAGTCAGCCAGGCTGACACCCACAGCCCTTCCGGGAGCTGTCCCTGCCTGGGGCTGGAACCTAGAGGCAAGAAGCCCAGGAGAAAACTCAGGAAGCACCAAAGGAAACCCCTCCGGAAGTCCTGAAATATTTCCATGGCCAAGAGAGAAACTGTTAAAGTGAAAGCAGCACTGGTACTGACAGAGGCCAGCCTGGCCTCTCAGAGTCCGGGCACAGCCACAGTGGCCCGAGCCCCAGCCCAGGTCACGAGGGCCCTCCCCAGAGGTTACACAGGTGGCCTCGGGCCCCCCAGAGTGCCCCATGCACCTTTCCTTGAAGAGGCCCCACCTCTGCTCTCCCAGACTCCAAGTGGGGGTCTCACTTCAGTCATTCTCAGCTCTATTTTTACTCAAAGGTGGCAAGAAATGGTGTTCAAAGCAGGACAGTTCAGTCACCTGATTTCCACACCTCTGCAAGGCCAGGGACCACAGCTGACCTTTACTGGGAGCAGGGACAGGGAATGGTTCAAGAAACCTCCTGAGGGCTCCTCACAGGGCCAGGGGTCTAGGTCTAGAGCCCACTCCCTAGTCTGTGATTTCTCAAGGAGGTGACATTCAGCCTCATGTCACCTGGCCAAGAAAGGCCAAGGGGCGGCCTCCAGGCCAAGGAATAGCATGTACAGAAAGCTGTGTGTGGGGAGCTGTGAGGGATTCAGTGTGGATAGGGGGTCGGGAGGTGGTCAGGAGGGGAGCAGCGTCTGAAAGAGCTCCTTGCTCCGCCCAGGACTTTATCCTCCAGGAAGGAGGGAGGGGGAAGGTGTGAGACTGGCCGTTGGCTGAACCAGATCCTCCAGGAAGGCTCTGAGGAATCTAGGTCCTTCCTACCCAGCCTGGGTATCACCTGACGGCTCGTCAGAAATGCCATCAGAAGCCCTGCCCCTGACCTGCTGCACCAGAACCTGCATTTTTACAAGATGCTCCGTCTGGGTGAGGCCGAGTGATGCCCGGGACAGAGAGGCATCCCTCTCCCCCTTCCTCATGCCCAGCTCTACCTCCTCCTCGCACCCTCTCTGCTCCTTGATTCCCTTACTGGCCGGCCCTCCAGTTAGAACAATGGCCCCCAGGCCCCCAGAACATTCCCTTTCTTCATACCCCCCAACCAATCACAAAGCATTTCCAAGCTCCCATTCGCTAGAGGCACAGCCGGGTCTTGCAGGAAAGGTTCCCGAAGGGAGCTGGGCACACAGAGGAGCTTTTCCAACACAGATGCCTGGGCCCCACCCCCAGGTTCTCATTCAGAGAAGGCCTGGTGTGTCCCCCACATGGCACCCCTGGCCCCGTGCCCAGGCTGGTCATCCACAAAGATCTGGGTTCACAGCCCAGCTCGGCTTTTTATAGGCTGTGTGACCTTAGAAAAGCTGTTTAACCACTGTAGAATCTTGGGGGGAAAGTTTCCTCATCCATCAAGCTGCATAAAAAGAGTTGGGACCTCCTTGGGAGGTTGACAATTAAATGGGCCATTGTAAAGTACTTAAGGACGATGTCTGGCACCCTATAAATGGCAGCCTTTGTTAGTCTTCTTCATGCCTCTGAGGAGGTTAGAGTTTGTCAGAGAAGAAATGACAAGAGGCACAAAACACTATACAGGTAAACATTATAAAACACTAGATAAGAAAATGCTCAGTGATGTGTCCCAGAGCAAGCCTGTTCTGAGTTCTGAGGGGGGGTGTCTCTGGGACAGAGAGGGTTAAAGCTGGGTGGGAGGGCATTCACCAGAGCACAGAGGCTGGCTATGGGTAGGTGAGAAGCCTCATTGACTGGGGCGGGGAGTGGGGGCTGAGTGTGCTGCGGGGAAATCCAAATGTGGGGGTCTTGAATGTGGTGGAAAGAAAATGCCCCACGGGAGGTTTCTAGACAAAGGAGAGGTGGGTGGAAGTGAGTGTAGTGGAGCCACAGCCTGTGGAAAGGGGGTGGTGTCTCAGGTGGGGCTGGGGGTGGAGGGAGCTCAGGTGTCACTGCAAGGGCCTGGCTGTGGCAGCAGCTGACCAGCCACCATTGGGCCCCAAGGCCAGAAACAGCTCTTCTGACATCAAATTTGGGTCCCTTCCTTCCTTCCTTTCCAGGGAGCAGGAGACATCACCAGCTCTTGCTTTTGGTCTCTAAAGGTTCTGCACCCAAAGACAACACATGGTGCCCACTGACCCATCCAGGTGGGCACCATTGAGGCCCAAGGGGGGGACGTTTGGTCAGAAGCTGCCACGGGTCTGCAAAACGTTTGCCCACCTAAATCAAGGGAAAATGGGGCTTCTACACGGGTGGGTAGCACACCAGCTGGTCTCTCATTAGCCCTCTCAATGATGCACTAGAAAATTAACAACCAAGGCTTTCTGCTCCATTAACACTGAAGTTGGCCCTTCAGGGGGGAAGGGGGTGGGGAGGGCATGGGTTTTGTCTAGACAGAAACACTCAAAAAGACCAGATGCCTGAGCTTCTGCACCTCAGAAAGGGGGTGGGCAGAGGAGAACTGGTAGGTCCCCAGCACGGCAGGTGCCCCCCCCCACCATGGCAGAAGTCCCCAGCAGAGGCTGACCACGATGGCTGTTCCCTCTTCTCATCCTGAAAATGAGGGTAAGAGCCTTTCACAGATTTACTAAGGACTAAATGACAGCATGAATGGGAGAACACTAGCTCAAGTCCATCACCCATTGGGTGTCCAATCAATTGCTTCCTTTTTATTTTGATTGGGAAATGGGCGCAAAAGAGAGATGTGTCGTGGATTGCCTTTATTTGGCCGGAACCCAGAGTTATAGAAGGGTCTGACTTGGCTCAAGGTCTGCAGTCAATCCTTTAGGAGTGGGGACTAAAGGGCCCTGGAGACCTGCTACCCAAATCGTGGTACCTACACCCCCATCAGCGGCGTGGGCATTGCCTGGGGTTTTGCTAGAATGCACAACCTCAGGCCCCATCCCACACCTACGGTGTGAGAATCTGCATTTTAACAAGATCCTTAGTTGATTCAAATGCACAGTAGAATTTGAGCGGTTGCTCTAGTATATTTGGTCCTAGGAAAAAATCATTTTCTCCCCTCCCCTCTTCCATCACAGGAAACGTGAGTTGCAGGACTCTGGATAGATAGGGACCCGGATGCAAAAGAGCCCATCATTAGCACCTGCTCGGTGGCCATCTGCATTAAAGCGCATTCAATCACGTGTTGAGAAAATTATTCCTTTCTTGATTCCTTTCAATCTTTCCTGTTACTGAAGAAGAAAGACTCTGTTGGGTACCAGTATCCCTTTCACATCCCTCTATCCTCTATCCTCTCTTTACTTTCCTTTAAATAAAGACACAGGAGGCTCCGACCTAGATCTTTCCAATGGCAACAGTGTATCACTAGAATGAGTAACATTGTTTAGTTTTTAGAGAAGTTATTTGTAAGGTAATTTTTGATCTATTGCAAGTGGTACAGATGTCCCATTAGTTTCCTTTCTAAGTAAGTTATATTTTAAACAATGAATCACATTGAAGAAAAACATGAAGTCCATAATAACAGAAGTGTGTGAATCTGGCAAAAATCACAACAGTGATGTATAAAGGACTGCAGTTCGGTAAATTATTCCTCCTTGCAGTTCAGAAAGCCCTTTGAGATCATTTCATCCACTATGTTTCATATTGCAGGTCATGAAATTAATGTAGTAGGTCATGACCAGTACTTTTGGGGTTTGTTTTTAATGGAGTAGAATGGAATAGAGTAGAACAGAAGGCCATAAAAATACGAGTGCATTGCACATGTGATAGGGTAAGTATTGTCCCATGAAACTTTGGTTTCAGTTTGTGTGCATACTGGCTTATGATGTAAAATGCATGTACCGTCGTCGGCCCTCTCTATCCACAGGTTCTGCATCCGCAGATTCAACTATGGATGGAAATATTTGGAAAAAATGTTATGTTGTTGCTGACACATGCTACCGTGTTTCCCCGAAAATAAGACCTGGCCAGACAATCAGCTCTAATGCGTCTTTTGGAGCAAAAATTAATAAGACCTGGTATTATATTACATTATATTGTATTATATTATATTACATTATATTTGGTGGGAGGAAGGGTCGGGAGCAGCTAAGGCCGTAGGGGCAGCTGAAATTCCACATGTGCCCCCCTACAAACATATGAGTGAGTGGGGGGGGGTTCGTGGGTCCCTACACCTAACCAAGCAAGGGTTCCTAAGAATGCCTACAGACTCAGTGAAGGAAGTAGGCCGCCAGTGAAATTTTGAGCAGCAAAGAGCAAGGAAGAGAACAGAGTTGTGGAGCAGCCCCTCCCACTATCCCACTTTCACCTTCCTGCTTTGGTTGTCAGCTCAGGGCAGCTTTCATCCCCTTTACCACATCCAAAAAATTCACCACACACAAAGGCTTTGTGCAACAAGCCCTCCAACCTTCTTCCAGCCGGTCTGGCTCCAGCTCAAGAGAGGTCTGCTCAGGTGTAAAGCCCCCCAGCACAGGCGTCCCCAGGGGACTGACCTCAACAGGGGACTCTGGGTTGGGGGGGGTGTCTTAGTGGGCGTGGGGAGTGGGGCTGAGGGTCAGCTGGGACCTACCCCATCATTAACATGCTGCATGCGGCTGAGTTCAAATGCAGAAGCTGGGTCTGCAGCCCAGCTGGCTCCGAGCCCCAGCAAAGGACCTCGGTGTGCAGTGGCCTGATTTAGGGCCCAGGGCTCTCTTTATTTTCCTTTGGAAGCTGTGGAGGTGAATTTAAAAAGGCCTGAGAGCAGGGCCAGCACATGTGGGCTCTGCCAAGTCCTCTCTGCCTGCAGTGCCCACTTCCTTGCCCCTAGCCCTGCTCTGCTCTGGAAACTGGGCACTAGCTGTACCCCATCCCTACCCCCAACCCCCCAATGTCTCTCTCTCTGCCTCTCTGTCACACACACACACACACACACACACACACACACACACACACACACACACACACAATCAGTGCTTCTTGCCAACAATCTCAGGGACAAGGTAACACTGAGATATGGATTCCAAGCGCCCATGGGAAGACCTTCTTAGGATCACCCCTTAGGAAGAGGCAGCCCAATTAGTGAGCAGTACAGGACTGAGAGCTGCCCACATGCCATGGGGGGAGCCAAGACAGTCTTCACAGCTGTCATGCTAGCTAGAGAGATGAACAGATCAGTCCACCTCGGGGAAAGGCCCGCTGCCAAGGGGCCTGCACTGGCGCTGCAAGGGAGAAAGGGCAGTTTAGAGTCAGGCCAAACCTGAGCTCAGTTCCTGGCTTGTATTCTAGCTCTAGGACCTTGAATTAATTACTTCACTTCCCTGAGCCCCAGTTTCCTCCCTATAAAATAGAGATAATAATTCCTGCCTCATAGGAGAAGGGCTGTTGAAGATTGGTGATACCACATGGGAAACGTCTGGAACACTGTTGACACATAGTAGGAAGTCAGTCGATATTGACTATAATGGTGATTGTTGTTGGAAGCTGAATGGGCTTATATAGACAGTCGGAGTGATCTGAGATTTTATCCAGCTCAAACTGGGAGACCTTGTGCAATAAGTTAACCTCTCAGAGCCTCAGTTTCCTCATCTGTAAAACGGGGATAACAGGTACCTTGTTGGGTTGTTCGGATAATGTAAGGAAACTACCTAGCACAGCATGTGGCACATAGTAGGGCTGGTGAAATGTTACCTTTTCTTTCATCCTTCCTATACCAAATGGGAAAAATCTAATTTCCATGAACCCAGAAGGATGGATGAGCTTTCTTTTCATTGGGCCCCACAGTGGTGAGAGACCCAAGGATGAGGTTTCTATGTCCCTTCACAGAATCCAGACACATTTCTGAAAAAGGGCCCCATTACACAACTCCAGGGGGCACCGCCACATAGCACACACTGCCACCCTGACCCCAAAACTCTCAGAAAGGGGGTTTTCTCCTAAAACTGCACCTTCAAAGGGGAAACTCACTTACAAAGATGGTCCATTGGCTGTTTAGGCCGAGGGTAACGTGCCGCTGAACAGGGCGACCACAAGCGAGGAAATCAATTGCGGCTGTGGGGAGTAGCTACCCTCCAGCTCGGAAAATAACTGGGCTTAATTACACAACGTCTTTGGACTTCTCTGTAATCTCGAGCCATTAAACCCTTGCTGCTGGCCAGGAGGCAAAGCCCAGGAGGACGGGGTGAGCCCAGCATACTAATAGGATCAACCCTTCACTCCCATGAAGGTAATTACGGCCACATCTTTCCCCAGCAGCCCTGAGTAAACCCACAGATCCCTAGTCAATACAGGGCTTCTCGAGGCAGCACCAGTTCCACCGAAACCCCAGAGGCCAGTGGCCACGTCAACCAGCGTGACGAGGACTCTGAGCTCCATGAGGACTGGGTGGCGGAGACCTCCCAGCCACCCCAGCCCTTCTGGAGACCTTGGTCACCTTGGGCAACATGCCTGACCACATCTGCCATGTCTCCCTGTGGTCTAGAGGGACGTGAAGGTATCACAGGTGAGGGTCAAAAGAGGGGACTAGCACCTGACCAATTAGGTCGCCACAGGGCCCACCCCACCTGACCCCACCTTCTGAAGCCCACGCTGTCAGTTTCGATTTGGCCAGTCAACCCACATTCATCTTTTGTTCCGACGTGTGATGGGAAAGCAAGGGCAGGAAGAGAAGACAGGAATAAAGCATACGGGCAGCAAACTGAGGGAGAGGCCCAAATCAGGTCTGAGTCTGGGGACAGAGAATGGGCTGTCCCATCTGCAGTGGGTCATGGTGCCACTCGGCCCCACTTCAAAGGGCTCTTTGCCGGTGCTTTGAGAAGAGGGTTGGACTGAGCAGCCATCCCCAACCCCCATTCGGGGATGCATCCTATAGTCTGCCTGTTGCCCTGATTTCTTTCTTAGCCCCCATTTACGGGGTCCGGACATGTTCTCCCCAAGCTTCAGGGACAAGCAGAATGCTCCCCCTGCCAGTCTGGTGCATCCACGGCTCCCACTGACTCTATTTTGCCCAAAGAAACACACGCTAAGGTCACAAGTCAACATCAGCCTCTCCCAAGCCGCCCTGGAGACGGG
Organism: Rhinolophus sinicus; assembly: GCF_057876585.1. Taxonomy (NCBI): domain Eukaryota; kingdom Metazoa; phylum Chordata; class Mammalia; order Chiroptera; family Rhinolophidae; genus Rhinolophus; species Rhinolophus sinicus. Next base: position 19,821,720 of record NC_142512.1, read on the forward strand.
TAAGCCTGCAGGCCTTTCCTACCGGCCTCAGTGGAAAGTGCCGTGGCCCTGTAGGGACAATGTGATGGGTACTCCAATCCCCCCCTCAGCCTACCATACCAGGGGCCCGACAGAGGCAAATGGCGTGGAGATGACGTCGAGTTGTTCTGAAGCCGCCTACTTCCTGGTTTGCCCTCAGAGGGCTCAAGCTGAGTCCAAAGCTACAGCACAAACACTGGCAGTGCAGTCTTCCAATCACAGACTCACAAGCCCTAGCAACGCGTGGGACTCCCTTGGGGGGTCTCCGACTCCACTACAAGCTACTTCAATTACCAGATCCACACAGCTGGAAACTTGTGAATGGGCCAGCCGATGGGTTTCTGGGATTTCTAGTGGAGTAAGAAATGAAAGCAGCCAAGGACCCAGAAGCTTTCTTTTCCCTCCCAGACTCACTCACACAACCAAAAAGTACTGAGGGCTTATTATGCACCGGGCTAGGTACCTAAGAACTTGGACCAATACTCTGATCCTCACACCCCCTTCCTTCTCCCTTCCCAACTCCTCCGCAAGCCTTTCACGGATCCCTTTCCCCGCTGGGGACCGTGATGAGCTGGACAGCCAAGCCGTTCAACAGCACCCCTCATCTTCAAAGCACTTTATATAAACATTGACTCATCGACATGGTACCCACGGGAGACATCACAGCCTCACTTTACAGAGGAGTGTCCACAAGGCGTGTGCACCCGCATAGCCCAGGAAACAGACCATGCCTCAGAGAACAGCCCAAGTCTTCCATCCATCCCACCCACCAGCGTGACACAGAATGGGGTTTTCTCACTATTCCCCCATCTTCTACCCACCTCACAGGATTTTCTAGCTAATTCTTCACGAGCGTTCCTGTCACTTCTTCCTCTTTCCAAAGGACAGCAGCCATCACAACAACAAATTACGTTTCTCTGAATGGATGATTTCATTCTTCTGCCAGCCCCACCTCTGAGACTCCAGCAGCCATGACAATTATGGGCTGGTGTTATGCCTGGGGCTACTGAGGAAAAGGAAACATCCATCTGTAGGTGTTCACCAACACATCAGGGGTGGTCTAGGTGAGAGAGTGGCTCTGATCAAACCTACATAGTCTGCCAGGCCAGTGGCTAACGCAGGAATAAGGTGGGAAACTGAGGCAGGTTCATGCTCCTCTGGGAATGGATTGGTCTCCCCACAGCCCCAGATGCTTTCCTGGCCCTTGGACAAGGCGCTGAGTCTATAGTGGGCATGGAAATATCACGAGAGACTGAACTAGCCCTTGGAAATGTTGTTTGGGGTAAGAGAAGTACTCTCCAAAAGGCCAGTTCTAATAACAGCTGATCACGCTCTGCCTTCTGGGAGGTCCAAGTAACTGCAGGCTTTTGCTTGGCTCCATAGCGTAGGTATGTTTGAGGCCAGAGCTGAATGGCTTGGGACAAAAAGAGGCTGAAATGGGCAAAGGAAAAGATCTTACATCTAGCCCTCTGCTCTCTATTAAATAAATCCTGAACACATGGCTACAGGCTTTCCATTTGAAGATGTGCCAAATTATCATTAGCCTACCTGGGCCCATTCACATCTCAATTTGGATCTGTTCGGAGGGCAGTCTCCACTTCGAGGGACAGAGAAAGCTTCAGGGCACACCCCCCCCCCCCGCCGCCCCGCCACTTTGAGGTCATTCCACAGAATTTAATTTAGTCAACCCAATCCCATGGCATAGAGAAAAACCAAGAGAAAGTGATACATGTTTAGTGGAAAGGGTGATGAAAGATACAGAGAAGATCCCCAATAAAAAATTTAAAAAAAAAGATACAGAGAAGATAAAACGAAGAACACAGCCCTACAGAGAGAATCACACCAGCTCCAGGGAAAGAATCTAGACAAAGCACTAAGGGGTGAAGCTGACAGTATTCAATTAGTGTAGGAACATGAGTGATACAGAGACAGGGAGTGGCTGGAAGCCTCACTGGCCACTCCAGCTTCTCAGGGGCAAAGACTCAGCTCCAGTCAGTCCCACTTCACTCTGGCAGCTGGGAGTCCACCCATCTCCTTGAGTCAGACAAATCGCCATCACCGCAGCCCTTCGGGACTTGTACCACAGGGGAGAGAGGGGGGCTACTGCCTACCCCTATCAAATGACCATCACCCTGTAATGGCAGTAGACACACTCCTCTGGCACAGATGCTGAAGCCAGAAAAAATGCGCTGACAACTCTGAAATTAGGAAGCGTGTGAAGAAGGGCTGGTTGGCAGTGGGGCCTTTAGGAGCAGAGACTCACTGGCTTCAGTGAGCTCAGAGAGAGCCTCAACCAGCCCTCCCTTGGCTCCAGGACCAGGTCCCAGTTCCTAGGTACAAGAGACACAGGGACAGGCCAGTTACTGAGGCCACGTACCCCACTGGACCATTTCAGGGAGAACTCTGTGACAGAGGACCAAAGAGACAAATGCTCCCCACTTCATGACATTTTAAGGCCTTAAATAAGCTCAGACATAGCCAGGTGAAATTCACAATCTTCCTAAGGTATGATCTGAATTCCAGCTTTGTCACTTATCAGTTATGGGACCTTGGGTAATGATGTGAACTTACTGAGTTTCTCTCCCTGTAAAATGGAGGTAAGACTACCCATCTTGTCAAGTGGTGAGGTTTGGAGAGAAAGGATGGAACGTGGTGCCTGGCACATAGCAGGTCCTTAGGAGACGCTATTATCACGGTTAGATGCTATTATCACGAGCTTAGGAGGAGACTTATCGCTGGGCCACTCACAGCCCTAAGAAGTACCCTGGCCACCCTGTGCCCTGGGTACCTCGCCTTTACAATTCCTGATGGATTTGGCTCTGCTGGTGACTTTGCACCCCAGGACTGAGAGCCTTGTAAGCAAACAGTTTCCCAGGAGACAAAGGAACTTCCTCTGGGGGCCACAAAACCCTGCTGCCAGGCAAATGACAGGCTGGGTATTTGTTTTAATTTAGGCTCCTGTCAAGAGGAAACTTCATGGCTAACAGCCCAAACATGACTGCACAGCACCTCCCCAGGAAGCCGCATTCTCCAGCTCTCAAATAAGTTGTTTTGAAGAAGGACGCGGGGACTCCTCACATTGCTGCCAAGTCAGTGCCCCCCCTCCCCCCCCCAATCACACTGCCCTAGGAGCCCAGAGGCCAGGGTAGAAGCAGCAGCAGAATAGACAGCTCAGATACCAGCCTGCCTGAGTCAGGGCTGGTTCACAGACACCCCCAAAGAGGCCCTTCATCTAATTCACTTTCCTGGTCCTGCCTTCCTTTGGTCAGAAAATTTCAAGGCAACCTCAGGCAACGTTGCTTCTCTGTTGAGGGGCGCGGGGAGAAGGCGGAGATAGGAAAACTTAGAAATAATCAGGTCAGAGACAGTTCTTCAGGGCAATGAAGAGAAAGCCAGAGCCAGGATTCTATGCTTTGGGAAATAGGGAAGCCAATACTGGGTTTCACAAAGAGCCAGAGATATTCAAGAGCACAAGCAGCATGTGAATACGAGGCATTGTTATGACTGTTATTTGCAAGAGCACAGCTAAGAGGTCACTAATCCTTCCTGAGGGCCCGGAGCTGATCTGCAGCCCGACTCTGAACAGATGTGTGCCCCCATTCATGCAGGCACACGTGCACACACTCGCCACACAGCCGTGGGCCCTGACCTTCACCCAATGGTGCCGGCCTCCGCAAGGGAAGGCGCAGATGGAGTGGCTGGGCTGGGCGCAGGACCCGTGCCCAGGGGATCCTGCTTTGCCCCTTTGATGTTGAAAAACCAAAGTAGAATGAACCATCACAAGGAGAGCTCCTGGGGGGGAAAGGGAGGAAAAAAGGATGGAGGGGGAGGAGAAGGGAGAAGAGGGAAGAGAAGGCATGTGGGATGACGGGGATCCAAGGGGACGCAGAGGTCAGAGGCTGGATGCTGAGCACTGAGAAGCCTCCAGAGCTCAAGGCACCATCCTCGTCCACTCCCTCCCCCCACCCTCCGTATGACAGGTACCAGGTTGGCCCTTAAAAATGTCCTTGTCTCCTGGCATCCAGTGTCCAGAACCAGATCCTGGCTCCACTTGCCTCCCCCAACCGCTGCCCCCCGCCTTAGGTTTCTGGGCTAGGCGAGTAGCGAGAGAGAGTGGGAGGGTCCTACTGAAGTGACGGGGGAGGGAGAAATCCACTTCCTATCTTCTCCAGGGGCCAGCCAACAGGATCCTCTTCCTACATCCCTGAGAGCCTTGGAGACTGTATCTCAACGCAGGGGTGGGAAGTGCGTGCAGTACTTTAGCCACGTAAGGAAGGTGGAGGGGGTTGGGGGTGGGGGCGCTCACCCCCAGAATGTATGAGTGATCAGTTACACATCCCCAGCGCAGCGCAAGAGCAATCACATGATCGAGGCAGATTTGGGAGCAAGGGGGTGGAGAAGCCGAGAAGGTCTGTTTTTTTCTTTTTTGGGGGGGGGGGGAGGATGGGGGCGGGAAAGACTGCAGAGCAGGGGGTTTTCAGCTCCTTCATCCAAATGGCCCCCACGGAGATCTGCACACACAGTCTCCCTTCCCAACCACCCCCACCCCAAAACACACACCAGTCTCAGGATGTCCCTGAGGTGGCAAACTCCAGCCCCAAGGGCTTTGCCAAAATGGCCTTTCTGCTTCAGCCTGGACAGAAGCAGCAGCCAGGGAGCGGAGGCAGAACCTACAAGGGCTACCTCCTCTTCCTGAGGGCTGGGAAGTGCTCAGTTACACAACAGGTGGGAGAGGGGTGACACAGCTCTCCTGGCTCAGTCGATTCCCTACGCCCCCACCCACCCACCTGAAGTCCGCTCTGGAGACCCTATCTGCTGCCGATCGCGGGCTCCCCACGCCGCTTTCCCGCCTCCCAGCCCGCTGGGCACCTTGCTGACCGTGCCCGCAGCCCGCAGCCCCCAGCCCGCGCCGGGCTCCGCAGACAAGCCTGGCACCTCGGGCCCCAGGGCCGTCGGGGCGCCGCGCGGGACTCGGGGCCCGTTCCCACCCGGCCTTCCCGACCCGCGCGTGCACACGTACTGCTGTAGAGGGTGTCGATCCAGGAGAGGCGCGGCAGGCCCCGGTGGCTCAGAGGCTCCATGCCCGCGGCTCCGCACGGCGGCGGCGGCGGCTCCGTCAGATCGGAAACCCGAGCCTCATCGCACAACAAAGGAGGGAGGGCGCCGGTGGCGGGCGGGAGGGCCGGCCGGGAGCCGTGAGGGGCAGCCAGCCCCGGAGGCCGAAGTTGCCCAGCGCGGGGTGGAGGCTGGGGTCGGCAGGGAAACAGGTAGCAGGGAGGAGTGAGCCGGAGCTGCCCGGAGGGCAGAGGCGGGCGGGCGCGAGCAGCTCAGCGCCCCCGGGAGCCCTTTCGACCACTGCGTCCGCAGCGAGCCCCGCTGCGGATCCCGGAGATTCGGCCTCGAAGCCCGCGCTCCAACTAGCAACTTCCCCGGGGCTGCGCGGAGCCGAGGGGCGGGGGACGCGGGCAGCGACCAATGGGCGTGAGGCTCCCGCGCCCCCTCCCCCTCCGCAGCACGCCTCCAGACCCCGTGGGGGTGTGGGAAGCAGCCCGGGTCCCCACCGACGCCCGGGCGAGAAGGGCTCCAACCCGGGATGGAGGAGGGTCTTGTCGGGCTCTCCCGGCTGCGGTGCAGGCTCAGGCTTCTCCTCCCCTCCTGGGCCCAGCCGAATTCTGGCAACCCGCAGACTAGGTGCCGCAGGGAGACCTATGGGCCCGCAGGGGTGACATCACCTGACACCCCAGGATCTCTAAGCGCAGTTTCAGGGGCCGGTGCGGCTGCCAGGCCCCTCCCTAGGCAAGCCTGGGGGGCGGTGCTGAAGGGGTTAAGGTCCTGCCCGTCCGCAGCCCTGGCTGCCCTGGCGCTCTTTCCTTCCAAACCTTAACAGCGCGTCATCTATTTAAACACCCTTAATATAAAAGCCAAGCGGTTCCTGCACTACATGCCAGGGGTGGGCTGCTGGAGAAAGGCGGGAGGCTGGGGGTCAGTGTGGGGCTGTGGAGGGCAAACTGGGGTACAGAGAGGCTCCAGGGTCTCTGCCAGGTCCCCTCCAGGAGCCTTTTCTGGGGAACCCTAGCACAGCCCGGGAGGCACACCATGTAGGCATAATCACATACCAGTTGAGGGAAGTTTGGGGTCAAGATGCCTCTGAGAACAGAACCTTTAGAAACAAAATCCCTTCTAAGACCACTCCCCAGGAACAGTGGTCCCCTAGGTGCTGGTTCCATGCGCCCCAAGGCAACTTGGGCCTCCTTGGGCCAAAGGACTCAGGAGAAGGGACTGGAGGGGAGCAGGTCAGCCTAGGGAGCTCCAGGGCATGGGGGGCATGGGTGTGGAAGCCCCTCTCCTGAGCCCAAGGGAAGGGAGTCAGTGGGCCCACCAACGGCATGGCCCACTGGGCCATTTATGCTGGTTTCACCTCAGATAGTGAGCAGACCCTCCCCCTGCCCCACCCCCAAGCACTTCATGGGACCCAGCTCTACAGACAGGCCTGCAAGGTGAAATCTCCTCCTGGCCTTTGTGGGGGGCCAGCATCCACAGAGTATGTGTGGGGGGTGGGGTGGGGGGGTCTCCTCATCTTTCCAAACTGTAGGTCTAGTTCTTCTTAAGGGGAGAAGCAGAGCTTCACCCCCGATGCTGAAGGGAAGCGTGCACCCAGCCCCAACACTCACTTGCGTAGAGGCTGCCCAGAGCTGCCCGAGAGGAGATGGTGACCACCAGCTGACACAGGTAGGGGGAGCCCCTGGGAGTAGCAGGGAAAGATACTCTGGAGTGTGGATAGCCTCCTCAGGTAGCTGCAGTAGAACCCTGAGGAAACATTGGGCCGTGCCTGCATCCACTCGGCTCTCCTCTACCCAGCCCTCCTGGCTCAGACTCTGGCTCGACTCTTGTGGCCCCTCCCTGCTCAGTTGTCACCCTCCCACCATCTGTGTCTTGCATACAAGACTGGGAGGACCAAGCAGGCACCTGGAGCTTGGCAGAGAGGGTGGCGTACATCTCCAATGAGATGCTCCAGAAATAGAGGCAGAATGGAAGAGGGAGCAAATGGGCTCTCCACGGAACCAGAGGGAGGACGGTGAGCAGGGAGGAGCAGAGTGGAGCCCAGGGCTCTCTTCTGCCCACATGGAACTCTCCAAAGGCATAGAACCCAGAAGAAAAATGTCAACAGGGGCACAGCCCAGGCAAGCAGCAGCACTGCCCCCTCCCCAACCACCACCACCACCACCATCACCACCAAGGCAGTCTGGGTCCTCTCTGCATGCTATGGGGATTTTCCTGAAGGCTACATCCGGGCACTGGCTGTAAGCAGGCCATGGATGTATGTTTCTGCGTGAGTCACATACATTTGCATACATTTTACATTTTTATCTACAAAATCTTGAACAAGCTATTTTCAGCATTTTTCAAGCTAAAAATGTTACAGTTGCTCTCCTTAGCATCACCATAGTTTGCTTTTTTCTACCTTTTGTCCAATCCTGTCCTGGGCCTCCCACCCCAGGACACAATACAGGGTAGAAGGAAAGAGGAATCTTAGAGGCAGTAAGGAGGATCACTCCTAATAATTAACAGAGAATGCCTACAGCGCACCTGGCTTAGACCTTAGTGTTTTGTTTACAAGATTATTTCAGTGTGAACCTCACTGTTATCCCATTTTCCAGATGAGAAAACTGAGGCACAGAGCAGCTAAGTAACCTGCCCAGCCAGTAAGTGAAGGGCTGGGACTTGAACCCTGGCCATCCACTCATGCTCTTAAATGCCATGCATGCTGCCTCCACTGGCAGCTTACTGGTAGAAGCAGGGTGGCAAAGGTCCCTGGAAATCTTTGCTGATCATGGGTTAGAGACCACCTTCTAGGAAACACTTCCAGCCCCTTTCTGTCTCTACACACCTGCCTCACACATACGTGTCCAGGGAAAGGGCAGTTACTTCAAAGTTTCCTTGAGGCCTTTCCTGGACAGCTTCCAGAAGATATTCGCACCACACAGCCCAATTCTAACCTTGGCTGCAGAGACACGGATGTGGGCCTTTGTGCACCAGGGTCATCTGAGACTGGAGCAGAAGCCTCCAGATTCCTGGCACTGAGGGTGGGGAGGAGGTTGGGGGAGACACGGTATCACACCTTACGAAGGAAGGCGTCCAAGAGTCACTCTCATCTGCATTTTGCCAAAGGTGAAGTGCTCTTTCAGCAACCCCAATCTGTCCGGACGGCAGTGGGGCATTTCTGTGGACAGGCCACCCTGATTCAGCGAAGTGCAGACCTGTCTCTGCACCACAAGGCACTGATTCGGTACCCATTACACTGCGTCCTCCAAGCCCGCACTAACCATTTGCTGTCCAGTCCTTGGGGCGAGTACCCTCCGTCTTCCCTGGCCCTCCCTCTGGCCTGTGCCCTCAGGCTGCCCTCAGCACCCCACCTCCCATCGTGACCAGCCTGCTCCTGCCTCATCACCAGACTTCAGGGAGATTTAAGAGTCGATTGCCTTGCCAAGGGTACTGATGACAAGGGGCTGAGTGGGAGGACGATATGTCCCATTCTGAAGGTCTGTGGCCTCGCCCTTAATTCCCAAGGGGATGCTATTCACTGTCTCTCCAACAACCAATTCTTGCTTCTACCAGCCACTTGGCCAGGATGGAAAAAGCCCAACAGATTGGTATTCAATAATACATGTTGAATAAATAAAGTTAATGACAGTTAACATTTATTGAATGCTTCTTAAGTGCCAGGCACAGCTCTATGTGCTTCCCATAGATTATCTCACTCAATCCTCCTAATAAGCCAGTGAGATAGGTAACCATCCTCCCCATTCCACAGAAGCATAAAGACTAAACCATTGGCTAGCAGTGGTGACCTTGGAAATGAACCGAGACTCTGATTCCAGAGTCCGCACGTGTAATCTCTGTGTTGGGCTACAATGAGTGAACAAATGAACAAACACAATGAAGTTAAATTCTAGGAGGAAGAAATCGGAGCTACAGGAGGAGCGCAAGGCAGTGTAATTCCAGAACCCCTTGGGCCACCAATGATTAAGCAAAAGAGAACCGGTTCCCGAAGAAAACCACGTCGACTACAACAGGGCAGATGACCCTGGATACAAGCTCCGTGCAATCCCACGCCAGCCTCCTGAGCTCTAGGCCCTGCCAAACGCTACTGCTTCTGTGACTTGGGCATAGTCTCAAGCCCTTCCAGCCTCAGTTTTCACATCTCTGGGTAAATACCCAGATGGATCAGGTAGGTGACTTCCAGGCTTTCCACTAGCCCCAGTGGACTATACACTTTGCTTCCTAGCAGACCCTGGGGTGGCCTGTCTCCCACTCCTTGCTTCATGTCCTTTACCTTGGTACAGTAAAGTGGTACTTACTGTTCTCAGTTCACCTTCACCCCTTGTGCCTAAGAAAGAAGAAAATTCCCCAGGCTTCCACTGAATCACCTCTAAGGGAGAAACCTTGGCCTAACAGTTCTATCCTTGGCTCTCTTCCTACCTGCCTCTTCCTAGCCTCCTCATTTTCCCAGCAGACAGTGAGATCTGCAGGCAGCACAGATTAACTCACAGCCCTCCCAAGTTATTCATTTCTCTACCAAAGTTTTGTGTCAGCTTGAGTCATGGGAAAGCTCTGCAGCTCTGGTAAGATGGAAACCCAAGAACTGCATTCACCCCCTTGCCGCCTCCCCCAGCGTCGCGGCCAGGAGAAAGCACAGTGACACCCACGTCCCTGTAGCGGTGACGCTCCCCACACATACCCAGAGCGTGTTGAAGCCCTGCTCCCATGGCCAGTGGCCACCATCCATCCAGCTTTCTGGGCAGAGTAGCTGCCTTAGATTAGCTAAGCAAACGGCAGTTTCAGGAGGGTCTCATGCCAAGCCCCCGCTAACGTGGCCCCCATCCAACATGGCTCAGATGGCACCACCCAAGGGTCGACATGAGAGGTTCCCTAGAGAGATGGTCAGAGGGCTCAGCGGTAGGGTCTGGAGTGCCCTTCCTGATTTACTTACCACAGCGTCCGCATCAGCACTCGGAAAGAGGCCAGCAGAAGAGACGGAAGGATTCTCTAAGTCCCCAAACCCAGAAACAAAGTTCAATGGCTCCAACCTTATCAGCTCCAATCAAACAAAGCAGGGGCATATCCAGCTGGGGCCAGAACTCAGAGGCTGGCCCTCTGAATTTCTGTGGTCACCGTTCCCCTGAAGCTGGCTGTGCTCCTCGCTCTTTCAGCCAGAGTTCTGCAGATGCATCCCAGCCCTGCGCTGCTCTGTCAGGAGTTCTGACGCCACCCACCAGGCTGGCCCTGGCCCTGTCAGGCCCAGGAGTGGCCACAGGGGCAGGCTGTCAAGGAGACTGGCTTCAAGAAGTGGCAGCTTAACATTCACGAAGGCTGGGACAAAGGAGCATCAGAGCCTAGCCAGTGGGACTCGTTATCAGTGGAGTCTCGCTTTGGGGTTACCGTTCAAGTTCGCGCGTGTGTGGCCCTGTCTCTTTAAGGACCCGGCCTCTTTAAGTCAAGTTCCCTCTGCAGTCACTCCTGCGACCAGAGCTCATGCGGCAGACAGTGGGCGCTCTTGAGCGCCATCTGGTGACTCAACAGAGCAGCACCTCAGCCACTAGAGGCTGTCCAGCCATGAGGCCTGGAAAGGTCTGCACTCAAATCTCAGCTTCGCCCACAGATTCTGCACAGGGCTGCAGGTTACCCTTGTGAGCAACAAGGGTAGAGGTCAGGAGGAACTCCATTTGGGGTCAGGACACAGCAGAAGCCCCCAAGAGGGGCCTAAGAATAATCATCCAAATCTCCCCTAAGATATTCTCAAATATCTTAGGGGATATTTGAGATACCCGGATTTCCCTAGTCTCCCTGCTTGCCAGCTGCAAGACCTAAAGCATAGCTGTACATACTCGGTCCCCAAAAACACTGGAACAGTGATTCTCAGTTAGGGGAGGGGTAGTTGGTATTGCCCTAACAGAAAGTATTTGCACTATGTAGGAGCATTTTAAAGACAGAGAAGTTAAAATGTCTTGCAATATGCAGAACTGTCCCAAAGAACATCTGTCTCCAAATGCCAACAGAGCTGAGAACACTACTTGATTAGGGGGAACTGAGTATAGTTCCTTGGCAAGCTCAGACCCCCCGTTCTTCTTTTCCCTTTGGTGTCCTCCCTAAATTTTACCTCTGGCCCAGGCCACCTCCAAAAGGGATGCCAGTGGCTCTGGCTACCCCTCCCCAGAAGCTGGCAACATACCTGCACCCAGCCTGCGTTGTATCATCATGACCCCTGGAAGGAAGAAGCAGATGGGCTGATGGGCTAGCTCAGGTCATCAGGAAGCAGTGGATAGTCTCTGAGAAGAAATCACAGACCAGCCCTCCCCTTCCTGCAAGGGAATTCCCTTGCCTTCCTTCCTACATGGATGACTCAGCCTCGCCCTGCTCTCTGTCCCCCTACAGCCCCAAGACCTGCGTCGTTTACATAAGGCACTTTGTAAGATTCTGGTTATGAAACTTTGTGACTCCTAGTTTCCCCTTTCCCAAACTTGTTGCACCCTGCCCTGGGCGAGTCAACTCAGTCTCGTGAACATAGTCTGGTGCCAGTGGCTGACGTGAGAAACCAACTCATGTGACACGTATTCTAATGAAGAAAAAGTAGAAAAGAATGGAACTGGCTGTGGTGGTCAGTGAAAGCTGCACAGTGGTCACCTCTGAGCTGGACGGTTGGTTTCAACAGCCCCAGGCTCACAAGGCTGGCATCACAGCTAGAACGGTCAATCAAAGGAGTAAGCTTCCCAGCAGCCCACAGAAACTAGCGCGCACTTTCTAAAACACATCTGGCAGGTCACTCCTTTCTAAGACCCATCAATGGCTTCCCACGGCTGTCAGAACAAAGACTCCTATCCTCTTGGTGGCACACAGGCCCTGTGGCCTAGCCCCTGCATCTCCTTTCAGTTTCATCTGGCACATTCTCCTCCTTGTTCTCTTTTGCTTTTTCAGGACTTTTGCACAGGTTGATATCTCTGGCTAAAATGCTCTACCCCCGACTCTGCCTGGATATCTCCTACTCTTCTCCTGGTCTAAATGTAAATATTACTTCTGCAAGAAGCTTTCCCGACCCATCGGACCAGGGAGACTTGCACTTCAGGTTACTTAGCGCTCTTGTGAATCACTCAGTGCTGGTTTGCCTGTTTCTTCTGCTAGACTGAGCTATCCAAGAGGGTAGGAACCACATCTCTCATTCACCACTGTAAGCCGAGCACCTTGAAAACGTGGTTTCAATGAATAAATGAGTGAGTGAATGAATGAATGAATAAATGACCAAATATGGTCCTGATCACAAAGGGTCTGGAATGAGGAAGGACAGGTACCTTAGCTAGCCTAGCTTTACCAACTGGAAAAGAACCTCCTGGGCTGGTTTCGATGTCATGTCAAGAATGGCCATACTCAGGGCGGATGGGTGGCTCAGGTGGTTAGAGTGCGAGCTCTGGGCAACGGGGCCGCTGGTTCGATTCCCACATGGGCCAGCGAGCTGCGCTCTCTGCAACTAGAGTGGAGTCAATGAGCTGCCGCTCAGCTGCCCGGGTGGCCAGATGGCTCAGTTGGTGGGAGAATGCGCTTTCAACCATAAGGTTGTGAGTTCGACTCCCGTAAGGGAGGGTGGGCTCCTCCCCCTGCAACTAAGATTGAACATGGAACCTTGAGCTGAGCTGCTGCTGAGCTCCCGGATGGCTCAATTGGTTGGAGCGCGTCCTCTCAACCACAAGGTTGCTGATTTGACTCCTCGACTCCCGCAAGAGATGGTGGGTTGTGCCCCCTGCAACTAAGATTGAAAGGACAGCAACTCAACTTAGAAAAGTCCCAGAAGTACACACTGTTCCCCAATAAAGTCCTGTTCCCCTTCCCTAATAATAATAATAATAATAATTAAAAAAAAGAATGGCCATACTCTCCAGAAAGACTCAGAAAAAAACAACAGGATCATAGGATCAGATTTGGGGCAGGAGAATGGCTGCTCCAATTAATTCTCCAACTGCTCACACAAAATCCCAGCTAAAACTCCCAATGCACAGGGCTCCCGTGCTGAGCGGCCAGCATTTGGTGTGTGCTCTTTTTCACCCAATCAGACTCTGACATGGAAGTGGAATAGGAACTCAGAAATGGTTCAGCCCACTCAGGAAACTTTGGTCTCAATTCTCGGAGTTCTTCTTCCTAGGCCTGTCCCAAATTTGCAATTAAATTTGATTTTTAAAGGAAGGAGGCAACTGGTGCTCTTCCCTGGGAAAAAGCAGTGTTTGAGTGGGTGCCTGCCCTGGGTCTCCTCTTCCTGTTTGGCTGGGAAGCTGAAAAAATAGATGCTGGGTGTCAGCAGGGATCCTGCCACCCCTGTCTGTAGGCTGAAGCTGTCACTCACTGATGCCCTTCCAAACAGATAGCTGGAAAAATCTTGCTTTCAGCTTAGTGAGAGAAAACCGATAATGGAAACTGCTCTAGGGATTCTATCCTCCCAAGGACCGAACTGGAGATGCTCTGCAGACTGGCTGACAGATGGACAGACAGACAGGCCTCGGGCACACTGAGCCATGGGGACCACTGGGCAGGCCTGAGAGCTCTGGAAGGCACTGCCCCAGACTCAGCTGGTCTGCTGGGCACCTGCAAAAAGGGAAGAAGGTTCATTTTCCCTTCACTGAAACAAAGAGACAAACTGAACGCCCAATTTTTAGTCAAGGTCAGATTTGTTGGCCTTGGGTCTGTGATGGTCCAAAAAATCATCCTAGGCCACTGGAATCAGTAACCCAGATAGTTAGTCCTCTAAGCTACCTGCCAGCTTCTCACCTGCTGCCTAGTAAGAATGTTCTGGCATAGTTAATATTCTCAGGCTTCTTGTCTTTCCTGACATGAAGAGACTTGGCAGGAAGAGGCAGTGGTTGTCAGTGAAGGGCAGAGAAATAATAAAGGTGATAGCAACAAACACTTATTTTGTGTTTTCTGTGCCAGCGCTGAGCTAAGGACTCTGTATGTATTAAATCATCGAATTATCACAGTAACCCTCGACTGCTTCAGAATCTATGTCTTAGCCCCTCTACACTCCACTACCTCTCTCCAACAGAAGGGAAATAGCACTAAACTGAGCACACCCTGAATCTAGAGCCTGGCTCTGCAACTAACTTGCTGTGTGACCTGGAGGAACTTCCTTTCCCCCTCTGGGCCTTGGTTTCCTCACCTTGACATGCAGGAATGAAGGTCATCTATGATTCCTGAAAGAGAGATAATGAGGATATACAAGGTGTGATCAAACAACACAGTCAATGTTTAAATAAAACAAAATCTATTACAGTAAAAGACACATTGCCATTAATCCCCCGCAAAATACTCCCCCTCACTTTGAGCACACTTATTCCATCATTCTTGCCACTTTTGGAAGCAGTTCTGGGAGTCCTCTTTTGTGAGTGTCTTTAGTTGTGCTGTCATGGCTGCCTCAACATCCTGAAAATGTTTTCCTTTCATGGTCATTTTGACTTTGAGGATGAGCCAGAAGTCGCATGGTGCCAGATCCGCTGAATAAGGTGGATGAGGACACACCATAATGTTTTTATTTAACAGACACTGCCGCATACCAGAAGCAATGTGCGACACGGGGCGTTGTCATGATGGAGTATGCTTTATGGCACACTTTAAAACACACCTTCCCTCAACTGTAGCTCACAGCTGACCACACCAAACAAGTTGAAACTTGTCATGCAATGTTACTAAGGTTTAATGTGCCAACTCCCATGTTGAAGATCCCTGCCTTTCCGTTGGATGGCACTCGGCAGCAGCATTCACTGTATTTTGTGATCACAATGGAAAGGCTCTGTGTCACACATTGCTTCTGGTACATGGCAATTTCTGTCAAATAAAAACACTACGGTATGTCCTCATCCACCTTATTCACTGGATCTGACAATGTGCGACTTCTGGCTCTTCTCCAAAGTCAAAAATGATCATGAGAGGTAAACGTTTTGAATCAATTCAGGACATCAAGGCAGCCATGACAGCCCAACTGAAGACACTCACAAAAGAGTACTCCCAGAACTGCTTCAGAAAGTGGCAAGAACAATGGAATAAGTGTGTTTGAAGCGGGGGGGGAGGGTGTTTTGAGGGGGATTAATGGCAATGTGTCTTTCACTGTAATAAAATTTTTAAAATTAATTCACCATATATTTTTTTAATCATACCTCGTAGTTATAAGGGAAGGGGAAAAACCTTTCCTCTTTCCCACTCCTCAGGTCCCCAATATTTCAGGAAGTGCGGTGGGCTTTGAGGGCTAGAGAAGTTATTCCTTAGTTCGTGGAATATTCCCTGAGCCCTATATATGACAGGGTTCCTTTGCCTAAGATGCTTATGACAATGGATTTGAGACACGCACAGAAGTCACCAAGAGGCAAGTCAGTGCCTGGTGGGTCTAGACAGTGGGCTGGACAGTGTGTTATAGAGGGAGGGGGGGTGGTCACCATTTTGAACTGAGTTGATGACCAAATGCTTCTTAGACGAAGTGCCATTTGAACTGGCATTAAATATTACATTGGCAAAAATGGTAGGGTGGGGAGGCAGGGCATTCTGGGGGCAAAAGCAATTGCACAGAGGCAAAAATGGGGGTGAAGAGAGGAACGAGAATGGATGACAGGAGAAGATTCTTTGGGGAAGTGGGTGAGACGATAGACTATTGCTAATATAATGCGTGGCCTCAGCATGAATTCAGGGACACAACAGAATCTGCAGCCTTTCTCAGGCCTGTCTTTATAAAAAAGCCTTTTGGGACACACACATACCCCTCAACGCTCACAGAAAGTTTTAGGACCCACCTCTCCCCACTGTGAATCTGTGGGCCAAGGCATCTAGTTACCGAAAGCTCTTCAGTCAACATGTACCTGGCTTCACCGATATATTTTTATATGTTCTGGGCACTGTGTTAAGTATATTACTTTCCCTCTAACTTTTTGCTTTCCAGCTTTGTTGAACAATTGACCGATAACATCGTGTAAGTCTAAGGTATACAATGTGATGATTTGATAGAAGCATATATTGTGAAATGATTACCACAATAAGATTAGTTAATACATCCAACGCATCCATTACCTCACAGTTACCTTTTTTGGGGGTGGCGGGTGGGGGTTGTGGTGAGAACGTTTAAGATCTACTCTCTGAGAAAATTTCAAGTACACCATATGGTATTGTTAACTATAGTCACCATGCTGTACGTTAGATCCCCGGAACTCATTCATCTGATAACTTAAAGTGTGTACCCTTTGACCAACATGTCCCCATTCCCCCTATCACGACCCCAGCCCCTGGTAACCATCAATCTACTCTGTTTTTATGTCACTCTCGTTTTTAATACATGACCCCTCTGTGTGGAGGATATGATCATGTTCCCCACTTTATAGAAGAGGCTCAAGGTCCCCCCTCTAGTAAGTGATAGAGACAAGTTCACTCAGATCTGACTGGGCCTAGAGCCCAAGCTCCCCAACCACTGATGTGGACTGAATGTTTGTGTCCCCCTGAAATTCATAGATTGAAGCCCTAATCCTCAGTGTGATGGCATTTGGAAGTGAGGTCTTTGGGAGGTGATTAGGCTTAGATCAGGTCATGAGGGTGGGGCCCCGATTATGGGATTAGGGCCCTTATAAGAAGAGGAAGAGAGGAGACAGCTCTCTCTCTCTCTCTCTCTCTCTCTCTCTCTCTCTCTCTCTCTCTCTCTCTCTCTCTCTTTCTCCTCTCTCTCACAGCAAGAAGGTGGCACACTACAAGCCAGGAGGAGAGCCCTCACCAAGAACCCACCCATGCTGGCACCCTGATCTTGGACTTCCCAGCCTTCAGAACTGTGAGAAATAAATGTCTATCGTTTAAGCCACCCAGTCTATGGTATTTTGTTACAGCAGCCTGAGCTAAGACAGCCACTGAACAACCATAACCATCCACCAGTCACGATGCTGCAGAAAGCACTGTAGCCTTTAACAGGACAAGATTCTTCACTAGGAAGGAAGGCGAGGTACCAGGTACCTGACACTAACATGAATTTATCAGCAAAACTCTCAAAGCTACTCTCCAGGGGGAGTGGCAAGGAAAAGAAGACATAATGATGCATTACCACCCTCTTTCTCCTCAACTGAAGTCTGACAAGCTCTTGGGTCTTTCGACTACTCTGTGGGCAGGTATCTGGAGCATCCCTGGTGGTAAGGGTGTTTTCCAATGCTGTAAGAGTTATCTAGTCTCTGGGGCATGTCTCTCACAGAAGCAGCCCCCAGCCCTGCCTGGCCTAGGTTCAGCCAAGTATTGTAAGAAGCATCGTAGGGAAAATTATTCCTTAGCTAATCTCTCAGGGGAATGCAGGAGAAAATTGGGGTATCAGCTCTACATCGGCCTCATTCAAACTTTCCGGCCCTAAAGAAGAGGACCAGTACACTCAGAACTTTCGTGACATTTTTCTGTGCTCTGAACAGAGCTAGAGGCCCTGGGGGATGATACCACCACATGGTGAGGTATGAGAGATTCGCTTTCCTAAGGAAGGACCTGTACTTCTGAGAAACTTTCCTATAGCACTTCAAAGGGCAAAAGCTCTGAGGAATTCTGAGTCCCCGGCAGTGCCACCTGGGCACCAGCACTTTCTAATCCTGAGGGGTTATCTAACCTCTGAGGCATGTCTCCCACAAGGCAGCCCAGCCCTGCCTGGTCCAGACTCAGCTGAGTATTATAAGGAGCCTGTAAAGAGAATCATTCCTGTTCTGGAAGCACCAGGAAACAGAGTCTGATCTCATGGTCTGGGGTGGAGAGGGGGGTGGCTGGGGGCTTGGAGCCGCAGCAACTCAGCTTCATGCCTAATGGGTTCAAACTTCCGCCCCTGGCCACCCCCTCCAGGGTGAGTCCCATGCTCAATTTCTAGTCTGACAGGTTGCAGACAGGAAACTATTGTCCCTCTGCCTCCGGACTCCTCCAAAGTCCCAAGCTCTAGGGACCCCCTTGGGTCTTAGCCATGGCTCAGATGAAACGTGTTTCCTCACCTTAACATTCGTCTCAGGGCCCAAAGTCTTCTAGACAACTCATTGCCCAATCCCCCACATGCCCCACTGAGTTATTTTCCAGGTTCCTATTTCTGTCTGATTATGCAAGTTTCTTTCCTCCAGGAAGTCACAGGCTCATCACATGAGAGTAGCCACAGCGCACCAGCGGAGGGGGTATGGTGCTGGAAGGGGTTCCCTTTCCTGGACCCCAGGCTGGTCTCCAGAGCCTTGGGTGGTGACTCCCCGCTCCCTGCAGCCAACACAGGGAGACTGGCACACCCAGGGAAGATCAGTGCAGGCCCAAATGAGATCATGACTTGGTTTTCAGTCTCCCCAGGGAACAGTCCCTTCTGCAGGTGGCCCCTGCACATGGGATCTATGCCAGGCAGCCCGACGCAGGAGACAGTAGCAACCACTCTGTATAGGCCAACAAGGACATGGTACCTCCTCTTAATACCAGCTGGACCTGGCTCCAGGCCTATTCTGCACCTTGGATCCCTGGCTCTTGGGGCAAATGCACCCAGCTGACTGATGGAGCAAAGCCAAGCAAGAGGCCTCTGAGACGGGAACGTTTGTTGCTTCTGCACATGACTGGCCAGAGCCTCCATACTGGGGCTTTAAGGAGGCTGGTTTTTCTGGGCTGCTTTTGTAAAAGAGACTCTATTGGCCTCCCACCACAGCTTACCACCGATGAGGAAGCAACCGGAGACGCTCTGGCCCTCAGAGCTCCTGGTTCCCTGTTGTTCTCTGGGATGCCACACATGGAACTGCACACGCAAGCTCGCCACATACCTCTCCAGGCCTACCAGGAGCCTTGACTTCCTACAAAGGCCACTAACCCCAACACTAGCACATGTGGACACATCTACCCAAGGCAGCACTTCTGCTGATTTCTAATGTGGTTTCCAAAACCAAAAAGGAAAAGGTTCTGTCTTGCTGAGGAGAGCATGGTCCGAGACACACCAGGAACTGACTTCCCACGTGGCCTGCCTGATCCTGCAAGCACAGGTGCCCGGTTTGTAGGAGGAGGCTGTCTCCCTCCGAGACCCTCGTTCCTAAAGGTGTGGAGCTTCGCTCAGAAGTGGTTAGAGTCACAGACACCTAGTTCTGATAAGCTGGAAAGTTCTCTCCAGCTCTGCAGGTAGCAGGGAAGAATGGGGAAACAGGTGAGCGGTGCCAAGGTCCTGCTGGAAGAACACCCAAGCTGCTGGCTCCGATGCCACACTGCAATTAGCATCTTGTCATTTGCTCATTTGTATGCATTTTAATCATCGTCAAAAGGCTGCATGGAAGGTGTGAAACATATAGGCTGTTGAGGATTTTTAAAAAAAATAAAACAAAAATTATAAGTTTATTCCATTTTTTCCTGTTGCAAAAGTAATAAAGCCACAATAAAAAAATTTTTAGACAATAAAAGAGTAAAATGTGATCCGTAAATGCACCACCTTGATTAGCATTTGCCAGCCCTCCTTGGCACGCATACAATGCGGGTCTTTACATAGTTCTCATCAAAGCTCCCCAGATTGCGCTGGGAACTGCTCAGCCGCTGATTCTTGGCCAGTCCAGCCTTCATTCTCGCCCCCTGTCCTGTTACATCCAGGGCAGGTGCTATCTCGGTAAGCAAGGCAGGACCTCGCTTCCCTCAGGGTCTGCTGGGCCCCAGACACAAAGATGAACCTCTGGAGGGAACAGAAACTCTAGTTCCTCGTCCAAGTTTGTTCACAGTACAAGGAAGACGTCGCTGGTTCCTTGTGGAAGGGAGGACTATTAATGGCTTGTCAGTGCTGTCCAGGGTCACCAGACATAAAGTGTCATCCGTCGTGTCCTCAGAGGGAAGCTGAGAACTGCTTCTGACAGTGCCTCAGCCCTCTTCCTTCCCCAGGGCTGGGCAACAGCGCTGAGATTAGAAGGAAGTCTTGGGGTTGAGCAGAGCTACCCACCAGCCTCATGGGGGGCTGTGTTAGTGACATCAGCGCTTTAGCCACAGAAACTGAGGAGGTGGCGAGGAGTGGGGTGCAGGGAGGATAATAAGGAGAAATTTACGTTTGCGTTCACTGCCCAGACAGGGACAAAGTGAGTGGAGGGCTGGGTTTGCCATTCCAATCTCAGGAGCACAGGAGAGAAGTCCTTTCCAAGCTTTGTCACATTACGGCACATGCAGGAAACACCAGTGTTGGCACAGCATATGGGGGTCAGCAGACAAAGCCGTCAGTGGTCAGAGGCAGGGTGCACCTCACTGCCCCATCACGTGCCTAGCACCCTGAGACTGACTTCGGTGTTCCCCCACACCTTCAACCCACCCCAGGCACACTGACTGGGAAGTTTGGGAGAGGGGGAGGGGAGAGATGGCCTCTGCTTCTAACAAACCCTCCCAAGGCGCCTCAGGCTTCATAAGCATTTCTGATTTTAGAAGTCCCCACATGGCCATGATAAAAATCAATGCAACTCCCTCTCAGGCAGCAATCCCAGCCTCCACAGCAGGTGAAATGAGGTGATGTCCAGGTGAGTTCACCTGCATACTCAGTCAGTGGGGCTAAGGGCACACATCCCAAGCAGATAGCCTATCTGCTGGACATGGCTGCTGATAAAACAGAATTGATAGCCTGGAAGAGAACGTCACGGTGTGGGCCAGGTATCAATTATGCCAATCTTGTCAAAAGGTTCCTATGTCACAGCCAAGGTGGAGACTGATATTTACTTTTACAAAAGCAGAACTGCCAACACAGTCGTGGTTCTTCTCTGATGCTCCCCGCTGGGGTTCACCCATCCTTCCAAAAAGGGGGGGTAAGGACACCTGCTAATCCCCCCCCCCCCCCCCAGCACTGCTGCCAAGAGCTTCGGTCCCCTGCATGCAACAGCGGCTCCCATAGCAATGGCTTCATGGGGCCAGTTTCTGGGCTGCTCTTCCGGATGCAGACTTGAATGGTTTAGGTCAGGATGTGGGTGCTGGAGATAGAACAGACCTGGGTACGCGACCTAGTGTCCTGAAGCTATTTAACCTCTCTGAGCCTCTGTTTCTTTCACTGTAAAATGAGGATGGCAATGGTAACTGCCTCAGTTGAGATAGTGGAGAGGCTCAATGAGATAACGGATGTAAGATACACAGCACAGCGCCTGCTCCATCACATGCACCGAGCAATGAATGCTCGTTATTATCATCATGTTGGCTAGGCCACACACACGCACACTACATCTCTTTCCTGAGGGCCAAAACAACGCAAACCGCAAACCATGAAACAACACCCTCCCTGCTTCCCGCCCCCCAAAAATGATTACAGCAAACTTAGTAAAGAGATAGTGTGAGTACCGTGTTTCCCCAAAAATAAGACCTGGCCGGCCCATCAGCTCCAATGCGTCTTTTGGAGCAAAAATTAATGTAAGACCCGGTCTTATTTTTAATATAAGATGGGTCTTATATAAGACCGGGTATAATATAATATAATATAATATAATATAATATAATATAATATAATATAATATAATATAATATAATATAATATAATATAATATAATAATATATAATATTTATCTTTTGCTCCGAAAGATGCATTAGAGCTGATGGGCCGGCTAGGTCTTATTTTTGGGGAAACACGGTAGTACTGAGGTTACCAAAACCTAACCACACACTTTGTTTTCTGTAGGTGTCTCATTGTCATTGCAGAGTTAACAACTCATTAGTGTTTTTAATAGTCAAAGCAACCCTATTCCTCAGAAGTGTGCCCCCTCTAGACTTTGTTATTCAATAGCAGTTAGAATAAGAAAAAGATGATCCATCTAGAAAGACAATCCCTAGCCTTAAATTCAGGGCTCTCACGCTTAAAAGAGGCAGGAGCTTCTAGACTGTTAAAGTTCCCTGAGAGATTTCAAGGGTAATGGAAGCTGCAAAGTTAAATACAATATACACTCTCTCAACACACAGAATTTTCTCCAAGGCACCAAGGCCAAGCAACCTCCCTGAGCACAAGGGAAACTGAGGTCTGAAATGTCTAAGTGTGCTCAAAGACAAAAAAGATATATGGGTAGATTTTTGTTAAAATTGGACATCTTGGATTATCCAGAGTAAACATGTCAACATGTTGAACCAAAAAAAATTTTTCTTAAAATCAGAAATTAGTGTATACCCATCCGAATACACACACACACACACACACACACACACACACAGAGTTAGGGTATGTCTCAGTATTTAGGGACGTGCTGCCATCCAGAAGGACCTCTTATAATAGATTCAGCTCTACTACAGCCCCACAGTTCCCATCAAAAGAAATCTCATCTATTTCTATTACTTATCTTGGAGTTCCACTGAATCGCTCCTTCTAAATTGCAAATTGCTGCCTTTTCATATACTCTGCACCATACAGTCTGCAAACACAAATGTGCCAAGAGCACACACACACATACACACACTATGAAGTCACATTTAAGGGCATTTTCCCTGTGGACAGCAAGGCCCAACTTCCCAACCCTCTTCTGGAGGACGCCCGCTGTGGTGCGCCCACCGTGCCCTTTTCATGTGTTGACACGCTAGCTCTTGGTAAATGTTGCATGAAATCTGATGACCCTGTTAGGGAAGAGAACATGATTCAGTCATCTGTTCCTAATCCGCAGACCCTTGATGAAAGTCTGTCTAAATTTAGGGTTTAGAAACACTGCGGCTGGAAACAGCTGGCTTGAAGACAAACGGCCCTCTGGTTTCCACGAGGAGGCCCCAGCTGCCGGCGAAAAGGGTCGATTCAGCCCTCTCCGCTTTCTACTATTTTCTCCGTGAATGCTAGTGAGCAGCGGTTCCTGGGGAGACCCCTTGGATGGGGCTTCTGACTCCAGCGATGCTCCCCGCGGGCTCCCAGGGGGCGGGGCCGGATGGGGGCGACGCCGCAGGCGCTGTGACATTTAAATGTGACATGCGGCACCCGCGGCCAAACTCTGCCTCCGCCTACACGCGTGATTAATTCTACATCAAATCAGAAGCTGTGCGGCAGCCGCTGCTCTAGAAGTCGGGCTTGGTGGGCCCCGGGAGATGCCCTTTATCTGAGATTTACACAGTTACTGCCATGCAAATGCACTCAGGGCTGGGGACCCTGTTTATGTGACTCGTGCGAGAAGGCAGATGCCGCAACCCACCGGAAGTCTATCGACACCCTCCGCAACTCGTTGTGGTGGAGGTGCGAGAAAAGAAGGGAGGCCCAGGCTGTCCCCAGGCTCTCCGATGAGACCAGACCGGCCAAGGGGGTGTGGTGTACGAGTGCGTCCCGCCCCACCTCCGCCAAACCACCAGCAGGAAGCGTTGTCCACTCCAGGAGGCGCTGGCAGACGCGGAAGGTGAAACCAGCTCCAACCCTTTATTCTGGCTTTAAAATAAACAGATCAAAGAGTTTTTGTTTCCTGGTCTCAGGGCGGGGTCCACTGGGAAAATCCCCGGAGCAAAGGGGGAATGAGCGAAAAGGCAGGCCCAAGGCGGGTGGCCCGCCCACTTTCCCCAAACTCATCCTAGCTGACGTCATTACCAGGGTCTCCCGGATTTCCCCCAGGGGCACTTGGGGATACAGGGTCCCTATAACTTGAAAACCTTTCCTGGAGGCACTTCCAGATATCTTTTCACGGGGCTTAAAATGCCCATAGCAAGAGGGAAGATCTGAAATCCAGATTAAAAGTCTCCTGAAATTCAAATGATCAGGCAAAGGGCTTGCCCACTCAGGTCTCCCAAAGGAAGCTGCTAGATGAGAGTGTAGCAGAGCTGAGAGACCCCAGTGTCCCTTGGGACTCCCTCAGACCGTTTTTTTGGTTTGTAAGAAATACACCACTGAGCAAGACTCATACATTTATTTTTCAAGAGTAGTGCTTTGATCTGCTGAAAAAGAAGCACTGGCTCTTTTTCAAAGTGAGAAGCATGGATTCAAACTAATTAGCTGTGGGCCCCTTCACACATTATCCAATCTTCTTAGGCCTCAGTTTTCTCATCCATAAAATGGGGTTAATAATACTAACCTCTTACGGTTATTGTGAGAATAAATGGAACAATACACAAATTAGACACAAATCCTTGTACATATGCCATAAAAGGACTGGAAGGATATATAACCTACAACAAACTGTTAACTGCAGGTTTCTTCTGGAGAGAGGATTGGAAGTGACGGGGAGAGATGAAAAGAACTGGCATGTTTTACTGCAAAGACTTCAGTACTGTTTGCATCTTTTATATTGAAAATACATTTATGCATAATACAGGGACTGATTCATGGTATACTAGGTTGTTAATTTTGAAAACTGAGATCTTAGCTCTAACTCAGTTTTCCTTTGGGGCTTCTGGTTCAAGGTGGCAGACTGGGCATGTAGTGTTTTTGTTTGTTTTACACTATTATGATAAACTTGTCATATGCTTCTCCTTCTTAAGCCAAATCTCTAGACATGATATAAATCACATATTAACACAAAACCTGTAACAGCCCAGGAAAATGACACAGGGGACTCTCAAGGACCAGGAATTTTAAGTAACCCCTGAAAGAAGGGGATCGAAGGAGGAAACCACAGGCCACAAAATGCCCAGGAGAGAAGTGCTGCCAGCACGTGGGGTGCAGGGAAGAAGCAGATCCTGCAGCAGGAAAGCATCCAGGGGCAGCCACCTGGGAGACCAGTGGACAGGATGCAGGAGTAGTGCCCAGATGCCCCTCCTCTCCCATCTCCCTTTTCCCAGACCCAGAGCCCAACAGGCTCTGGCTTCAGCTCCCTTTTTCACTCTGTGGCTTTTATTCCATTTCTGGTGCATGGAGATGTATATCTTATTTTTAAGCACATCTCTATCTTTTTTAATTAAAAAAAAATGTTTTTACTTATCACGACTTTATTTAGAACAGAGGGACACGCTTAAAGCATGAATTCACAGCATGAAGTTGATCAAAAAAATTTGAAGTGATCAATTTCTCAGGAAAATATAAAGTCCAAATGTTGGTTTGGAAAAAAACAAAAAAACAAAAAACCTGAATAAAGGACTAACCCTTAAATAAATGGACAAGTAGGCAAAGACCTACACACAAGACCCAGGTTATAAAGGCAAGAGCTCCCAAACCTTTACCAACAGAAAATGCCCATGTTACATAAACTGTTTCAGGGCATAGGAGAAGATGGGAAACTACCTAATTTCATGACACTACCATAATTCTGACACTAAAACTGGGTAAGGGCAATAAAAGGAAAGAAAACTTAAGTCAATATTTTCTATGATATGCAAATGATCTTAATTGCAATTGGCATACTGAATCCAGCAGCGTTTCTTAAACAAACAGTGCATCTCAGGCCGCTATGCATGGTTGTGCAGATTACACACTGCACAACTTGCCGTCATGTGCATGAGTTTTTTAATGAACAATAGAGCAGCCTGCAACCCTGTAAGTCAGATCAAACGGGGTTTATTCTAGGAATATCAGCCTAGATCAACGTTAGAAAATCTTTTTGTGCAATTCACTACATTGATAGATTAAGGAAGAAAGGAGAATACAATCATCTTAACATATTTGAGAAAAGCATTTGTTAAAATTTAATACTGATCTCTGCTTAAAGAGAACAACAACAAAATAATACTCCTGGAAATTAGCAATAAAAAGGACAACAAATTTCCTTAAGTAAATCTATAATTAGCATACTATTCAATGGTGAAGTGTCAAATGTATTTGTATTAAAGAAAGAAACAAAAAAATGGGCAAAGAATATCACAAAGAAGAGGAAATAGGAATAGCCAAAAAATATAAGATATAGTGCCTCATTAGTAATCAGGGTCCGAGGTACATTGAGATGCCATTTTTTTTTGTCCATTAGATTGGCACAAGTGAAAAATAATAACAAATGTTGGTGAGAGAGTGAACAGGTTCTCTCAAAAAGTACAGTGAGAATATAAACTGGAATAACATTTTTGGAGGACAATTTGACAATATCTATTAAATTTTAAGTGCACATATTTTTCAATTTCGCAATTCCATGTCTAGCTAGTCTCCAGAGAAAAATGCATGGCTATTCACACATGGGTTGTGTACCGTACATGGTTTTTCATTTTCATTGTGGAGTTGTTTGGAATAGGAGAAATCAGGATACCTTGCTGGGGATTAGATTTGCCCCTGTTGCCTTTTCTCCAGTGTAGAAATGCTTTGGAATCACAGACCTTATAATTATTCCCTTAAAAGATCCAGCACTTTGGAGCCACTGATATCAGAGGTGGCCTCTTTGCTATAGTTGAGGAAAGAGGGTGCTAAGAAGACCCGCTGTGTTCTAATGGTTTAAAAAGAGAAGTAGCCAGCCCCCCTCCCCCCCCCCCCCACACACACATTGGGTCCCCAGGGATGGAAAGGAAGTGGTGGATGATAGAACTTGTCCTGCTTGGCCTTCCTGGGCAGATTGACACATGGGAAACAGCTCTGTCTGTGACCTGAAGGAACTAGGTATTAGGAGCAGGAGCCCCCAGCCGAGCTCAGCACTGAGGAATTGACATATTCCCCTCCAAGAACAATGGCAGTTCGATCAGTGGGTCTCAATCAGTGCATTCCCACACTGCCTTTGTGTACCAGGGTCATCTGTTGGCCTGTGCAGTGAGACGTTCTCAGTACTGCGAATGAAACTCAGGTTCTCTGCCAACTTGGGGTATAGAGGCACCAACCAATGCTCCCTTTTTGACTCTCTAAGGAAGAGCTTCAACAGGGATCGGATGGGCTTTCTGCTGGTAGGCAAGTGGGCACTGGAACTGAGGAAAAAGTGCCAGAGGATGTGCCTTCAACATTGTGGAGTGGGTGCTACCACTTCCGTAACTACTGGTCAGCTAGCAAAGATGTGGTTGTTCCTGTTTAGTATTTGAACAGCAGCGGCTGTCAACAGTTTATAAAGGCCTACCTTGTATCTCGTGAGCCAGTGAAAGCATGGGTCTCTAGTGTATGTATATCTAGGCAGTGAAAAGCTGTTTACTAGCCTGTTTACTCCCACAGTGAGACTGAAGGTTCTTGAAGAAGAGGTTTGCACCCTTTCCCCAGATACACTGCTCGGCACAATTCAGGCGTCGATAAAGGTTGCTTTAATGGTACCTGCATCCCTTTCTCCTAGAAAGAAGGAGTGTATGGTAGCCCAGAATTGATGCCTCCTGGTCATAAAATCAGACATACAATGCTTTCCTCCTGGAACCTGCTTTGAAGTGGGTGACGTTTTATTATCCAAATCTTTCTCTTTTAACTCTCTAATGCTTGGTGAGTTAGATACTCCATAAACGTTGAGCATTATAGTAAAGGTGTTTTGTTAACTTTTTTTTTTTTTTTTTTTGGTTAACTTTTTTTTAATTGATTGTTTTGGAGGTTATAAGTACTCCCTGCTCTCCACAGTGACTTTTAAAAAACACCAGAAAAAAAGTTCCATTTTTCAAAACCCAGTAGGTTTGCCTACTTACAAACTCAGCAGTTTTCAAATTTCAGTGAAACTGTCATCTTAATTCCACACAGATCAATCTCTGCCCCCAAAGAAAACACACCCATGTATTTCATGGCACCTACATTTTAGCCACTGAAGGCTGGTCTCTTGGAGAGGGAGAAAGTAGAGGCAGGAAGTAATGGAATCTGGGAAGGCAGAGGTTCAGCCTACCTGTGTTGGGACTTTGGGGCAGTCGCTTGTCACCTGGGTGGTAAGATGTGACCCAGTGCCCTCCTTCCCCAGAGCTCAACAGGAGGAATGAACGTGGGTGAGCATTCAAAGCCGGAACGTGACACCTTCAAACACCACAATCACTACCTGGGGCAGCAAGACGGCCACCTACATCATTCAGACCACCCCTGGCCAAGTGTTTTGAAATAGCGGATCTCAATGGACTTCTCTGTCCCATCCACCACGTGTCACTCAGCTTCCTGCTGCTGTGCGTGCTCTCAGGCCAGAGGTCACCTTGGGCTTCTCCTCTCCCCACTGCGTGCTGGCTCCTAACACAAATAGATGACTTTATCCACGGTCTGGCAACTCCTTAGCCACTCACACACCAACTCAAAAGGGCTTTTCCCTCCATTTTGCTTAGAAGCACTTAAAGTTCTTAAGTAAACTGGGGATTTTGTTTTGTTTTTTGTGTTGGCTTCCTGTTAATGTGAGCCTTTGGGGCTATATGGGCAAAAAGGGCCTCCCTAGACACGATCCACTAACTCGACTTCTGGGTATGTACCCAAAAGAATTGACAGCAGGGTCTCAAAAGGCATTTTTACACCAGCCTTAGTCACAGTTACTAAAATGTGGAAGCAACCAAGTGGCCATTGACAGATAAATGGACAAGCACAATGTTCTTATCCATACATGTACGTACAATGGAATATTATTTAGCCTTAAAAATAAGGAAATAAAGAGCCTTTAAAAGGAAGAAATTCTGACATATGCTACAATATGGATGAACCTTAAGGACATTATACTAAGTGAAATAAGCCAGTCACAAAAAGACAAATACTGTATGATTCCACTAATATGAGGCACTTACAAACTAGTCAAATTCATAGAGACAGAACGTAGAACGGTGGTTGCCTAAGGCAGTGGGAAGGGGGATGGGAGCTGTTTTATGGGTATAGTTTCAGTTTTGCAAGATGAACCCAGTTTTGGGGGTGGATGGTGGTGATGATTGCACAACATTACCAATGTATTTACTACCACAGAACTGTACACTTATAATGGTTAAGAGGATACATTTTGTTATGTTTATTTTACCACACTAAACATTTGGGGGGATAAAAGGGATATAATGTATATAGCCTCACTGTTTTCCATATTTGGTGACAACTATAATAAAATGTCTTTTTCAATAAAACAAACTATAAAAATGCACATTTAAAAAAAAAAAGGACAGTGACCATCCCCTCACATCAAGCCTAACTCTGGGGTGCTAAGAACCCCCTGGACTTGTTAAAAATGTAGATTCCAGGTTTTGCCCGGACCCACTGAGATTCCACATCAGGGGGGACTAGGCACAGTCCCCTAGGCACTGTCTTTTTACAGTGTCTCCTGCAGAGAACTCTGACTTGCAGTCACTTCTTCATGTAGATTATTCCAAAAGAAGGTTAATAGTTTAGTAATTTCCTCCATCACTCTTTCAGGTTAACAAGCACACACTTGTCAAGCAGGTAGGACACAGAAGGCACTAAGGCAGATGCTAGGAAAACACAGGGTGAATAGTCATAGGAGTTATTTAGTGAGTCTTCACTATGCGTTAGTCAGGCACTTGTCTGAATGCTTACCGTGGATTAATTTAGTTAATCCTCACCAACATTCCAGGAGGTGGATGCTATTAACACACCCATTTTGCAGATGAGAAAATCAAGGCACGGAGAAGTGAACTAACTTTTTTAAATCCTCACAACTAATAAATCTGGCTCTAGAGCCTGCACCCTTTACCACCATAAACCAAGTCCTATTTTCAGAGAGCTTTGTGAGGTGGGGGTACCTTAAAATGACCATAATAAGAGGCAGATTGAAACCCGTATTAAATTGAGATACAGAGACAAGCACCGAGGGAGGAGCCCTAGCTGGGATGATGGTGTGGACTCAAGAGATTTTTCACCCTTTGGCCAAACGGCTTAAAGCAGTGTGAAATTCCCCAGAAAATCCTCGAATGGAGCCACAAAGAATCAGCAAGAGTCAACCCACCCAATACAGCCCAGCACAGATCCACCGCTTGTTCTAACACAGATGTCTTCAAGACATGGCACTACACAGCTGCAGCCCGGGACCAAAGGAGAAAGCTGGCTATTTCCACTTTTCAGTTTCTAAAATCTCTTTTAGAAAGATTTTGCAATGTGCTCAGGTCAGGCTGAGAAGTGGTTAGATGTGAAACTGCTGATTGTAGCCTTTCCTTCCACCCTGTGTCTGCCTGCAATGGATTCACCTCAAAACTGTGAAGTGGGAGGACAGAGAAAGCTGTCAGTCAATTTGAGACCCAATAGTAAACTAAGGGGCGTCTAGAGCAGGAAGATGACCCTATTTTAGGTGCTAAGCAGACATTATTAAGCCTGAATTAAGGTTGCAGAGGTTGAAGGTCATTTTCCTAACTCGTCAATTCTTGTGTGGTAGCTTCTCAGAGATTGTGTGCAAACTGCAGCAGACACTGTCTAACCTCATAGTAAGCTCACTTCTTCAAAGATGACAGGCTCTGTGGTTCCAAAGAAACAAACTGGTTAAAAAAAGGCAGGTAAGACACTTGCTATTTTGAAGAGGTGTGAAATGCTGTCTGGGACTCCTACTTTTTTTCCTTTCTAATCTTAAAGATGAGCTATTAGAGGTTCCCTCCAACCTAAAAATTTATTTTGGCTTTCATCAGTTTTTGAAATTTATGATACTCGTATATTTTATTGATATATATCTCTCATGAGTAACTGTCTTAAGTTTAACTTACCTACTTAACAAGGCTAGATGCTAAAATGTCTACAGTTAACCCAATTTAAATGAAGAAAACAGGAGAGATTTTATATACTACTAGATTTACGATGTGTCTCTAAAAACTCTGATTATAAATGTCCTTTACCCTCTAAATTGGCAGCTCTTTCAATGCATATATAAGCACAAGAGCCAAGCTGTATTTCTTCCAAGTAAGTAACTCAGGTGAAATACTATGGCCCAAATCTAATTTTGATATCCTAAATCAATGCTTTCGTGGTACATATGAATTTGAAGCATGAAATTAAAAACTGAATGGTTGTTTCTCTCCTTCTCTCCCCAATAAGCCAAACCAAAAAAATAAAAAAGGCACCCACCCTTGGAAACATTTCAGAGGCTAAAAGAGGCAACAAGAAAACAGGTCCAGGGAGATGTGGATTTGGGGCTTACTGACCTTGGTGGCAGACAGCCGGGGTCCACCAAGGATTCCTGCCCCAGCCCCCTCCCCAGAAGAGGGCTGTTGCTGGGGAGCAGCTGCCCAGGCAGGAGCTACACTTGCCAGGACGTCTGCATCTAAGAGGGGACAGGTACCTCATCTTTGCCAGTGAGCTATGAGCCAAAGACATGGGTATCACATCTGGGCTAAGAGAGAGAAGGAGCAAATGTATCTTCACTCCCTTGTGTCCCCCATTGCCCTCTGAAGCTGAGAACTACCAGGCAGGACGTAGAGGAGGGCAGATCCACAAGAGTTCTGGAGCCTGGGTTCCGAGTGACCTTGGGAAGCAAACTTGCCCATCAGGAGCATCACTGTGAATGTGAACCAGACGAAACGTAGCCTGTTAGCCGCTGGCTGACACGTGCCAGTTGGTTTGTTACAGTAGGTGGCACTACTCTAAGGGTTACATTCCAAGGGGCTGAGACTGGGGGCTGGAGGAGGGAGTAAATGCTTACGGGTGAGTTAAGAGGCTAGGAAAGAAATACATTTTTTCCTTCTATGGAAAATTCTTTAACACAGGGATTGTAATCTCAAATGCCGGCAACACGAGCCAGATCATGTGATACTAGTAGCTATTAACACCTACGCAACACTTAATATGCGAAAGGCACTGTTCTAAGCACTAACTCATTAGTTTTCACAAATTTGTGGGTAAACTTTTATAATCCCCATTTTGCAGATGAGAAAACTGAGGCCTGCAGGGGTTAAGTAATTTGCCTAAGTGCCCATAGCTAGTAAGTGGCAGAGGCAGGGTGCAAGGCCAGTCAGCCCAGCTCCAGAGTCTTGGTCTGTTCACTACTTTATACACACACCTCTCGCAATGTGAGTGGATAGAGGGATCAGACAAAGTCTGAAGCAATTAGGGAATCATATCCAGACTGAAGAAGTCAGCTCTTCCGCCTGATGACTTCCACATGTATTATAGATTTTCCCATCTTTCAAGAAAAGCCAGAAATCCCGATTTTATATAAAATAGCCTCATTTCAAATTGTTTCCATTTTGTTTTAACCCACTGCAGCCCAAACAAAGTACATCAGGCAGACCGCACGTAGCCTGGGGTTGGCCACTTTCCACCTCTGCTTTCAGAGCAGCTGGACCCAAGGACCACACTGTCTTCTGCTTGTCCATAGGCTCTGGGGAATTCTGGGTCTGGAAGCCAGAAGGGGAGTCAACTCAGCAAACAACAGCTCCTTCAGCCCGCTGATATGAATAATTAATTTCTGTTTTCTCACTGCCAGCCTGCAAAGGTTACCAACAAGCCCAGCATTCAGGAAGCAACTCTGTGCCCTTCTGAGATAAAGAGAACAGGCGTGAGGCGGTCCTAGGGATGCTCAGGGAGCCCCATAACGAAGGCCAGCGTGGTGGCCTGTGTTCAGAGGGAGCCTGTGGATGCCCGTGCAGGCCCGTGTATGTGCTCCCTGCATGGCTGCCACAGCGGGGCTGTCAGAGTCTGCAAGGTTCATCAGAGACATGACACTCTGTGTCTTTCGCTGCTGTCAGCGGGCGAGGGCTCTGAATTCCTCAAGATGCTTTAAAATAAAACAAAAGGGCGCAATTATGCAGCTGAACCAAGGCAAGGCAGCTGCATACAAAGCAGGCCTTTCTCCACAATAGGACCACAACCTCAGCTAGACAGCGCCCAGGTCTCACCTTCCTCCAGGGCTGCAGCTGTGAGGCATCCGTAATTGGATGCTCCACTACTCTGGCTCTTGGATTATTCAAACTGCAGGATTTCCAGAAGCCTCAGGTTTCAGTTAAGGATATGACCAGGCAACAAGATGAGTAAGATACCACTTTTCACCCTTACTGTCTATCTCAGCAACAGACGTGGCTAAACCAGTCCTGTCTGTGACGATAATAAGAAAAGGAACCAATACACACTGTTTACTGTGTGTCAGTGGCTAAGTGCTTTCTATATTGAGTCATTTTATCTTCACACCAACTTAGTTAGGTATTGATATCATATTATTAATCACCCTCAGTCTACAGAGATGGTAACTGAGGTACAAAGAACGTAGGTTAGCTCAGGGTCCCAAAGCAGTTAAGTAGCAGAGCTGGGATTCCAACCCAGGCAATGTGGTCCCAGATAGCTTGCCCTTGACCATCATACCAGTGGCTGTTTACATTTACACAGAGCTTACTGTGTGCCAGGCCATGCCACATGTTTTCCAAAGATCACTCCATTTCATCTCTATAATACCAGGTGAGGTATAATAATCTCCACTGTACAGAAAAGAAAATAGGTTTATAGAAAGTTGAGGTAACTCGGTTAAGGGCACAAAATAAAAAGCAGCCTATAGCCTGGCTCCAAAGCCAGGTTCCTCCGATTCCAAGCCAAGCTCCTAACCATTACTTGGTACAGAGTCCTGGCTCATCTAACTGACTGGTGTTCTTTAAATTAGGGCTGGAAAACCACTTAGTCCAATCACCTTATTTTAGAGATGAGAACCTGCAGCCTGGAGAGAGTAAGTTAGCGAAGAGATGGCGTAGAGTAACTCTGGCCCCAGAAAGAGCTGGGTTCCACTTCTAGTTCTGTCCTTTATTAGCTGTGTGACCTGGGCAAGTGACTCAATGTTTCTAGGCTTCTTACTACAGATTGGGAATAATAATCCTTAGTCTCACGGGGCTGTACTGATTATAATATACGTGTAATATGCACTTTTACTAAATACGTGGCATGGCAAAACCATTTCACTATAGTCAGATATCCCCAAATTATAGACTGATAGTTTCAAATTTTTGTTTATAAGTCTGATTTTTTATGATTTGAATTAAATTATGGTGTAAGTGATGAGTAGGCTGCAAGGATGACCCCCCAAAATCTAATTAATAAAGACCTTGGAAAATGTCAGTGCACTTTTGGAACTTTTTTGAGTGTCACACTCATTCCAAATGTACAAAATCGCCAAGGAAATCACATTTCTCAGAGATGTGGGCAATCAGACATTTAGGCCTTCCACCTTCACAAATAAATATACGACGAGATCAATGACATTGTGGACAAAATAGGTTTCCATGTTTTTTAATTCTAGTATCCTTTTTATTATATTAGTGATTCCATGATTTTGCACCTGGCACCATGGACCATGCAGTAATGGCTTGTCAGGTTCCTTTGCACAAACATCAAGATTGGGATATATGTCTGGTTTCATTTTCGGGGTTCTTATTGTTGGTTGCCATGGCGAGTTGTTTAGCAGGATTCGCCTATGTGACCAGCCCCCTTGAAAGTCTCAAACAGAGTTTCTCAAGGCAAGATATTCCACATATGTTCTAGTAGTTTGCTATTAGAGACAGAACACTCTTATATGGCCTCAGACAAGGAAGGATGCGAAAGGCCTGTGCTGGACCTCTCTGGAGTCTGGTGATACATATATTTTTCTTGCTGCTTTTGCTCTGTATCCTCTGTAAAAAAAATCTTAGCCATGAGTATAATCTGCTATTGAGTCTTATAAATCCTTCTAGCAAATCACTGAATAAAACAATAGTGAAACAATTTAGCCATTTCTAACATTGTTTTTTACATTTTTGAGACCCGCCCTCTCACATACACATACAAACAGCTATGGTTACCACTTGGCCTCAGTGAGATGGGAACTTAGAGGTTTTGAGGAAAATACTTTGATTTCTTAGGCTCAGAAGAGCCACTCTTCTGGATGAATATAAGTTGGGTGTTCGTATTAGTCATGATACACTAGGCAATTCTGCAGTAACAAACAGCACCAAACATTTCAGGGGCTTATAATAACAATGGCCTATTTCTCACTCTAGTACATGTCCTTTGAGAGTTCACTGGGAGCTCTGCTCTGTTTTGCCCTGTCTCCAGGACCCAGCTGACAGAGTGATTGGCAGGTGGGAGGGGCCCTTGTACTGACCTATGTCTTTTTTGTCTTTGTAGGCCCCAGAATGTCATAGTGCCTGGCATATAGAAGGTACTCAATTAATGCTCATGAACACCTGGACATTCATTTCATTACTTGAGTACCTTCTATATGCCAGGGACTATGACATTCTGGGGTTACAAAGACAAAAAAGCCACAGGTCAGTACAAGGGGCCCTCCCACCATGCCAATCACAAGCCCGGAGCAGGAATGAGGAGTGCTGGTAGAACCTCAAGTTTGGGACATTCTGCTCCCTGCCCCAAGTCTAGAAAACACGAACGGTACCGGTAAGACGGAGCCAGAGGAATTAGGCCAGCCCCATTCTGCAGCAATTCAAAGGGCCACCTGGACCATCACGGTGATGGGAAAGCGACTGAAGAAGCGGATGGTCCTTTTATGTGCGTATCTCACCCAAACAAGCCCTGATGTTCCCCAAGAGCTGCTCTAGTTATTTAAAATCACTGCATGTGGCACATTAGAAAAGGAAATGGCGTCACTGGAAGAGAAGCCTAGACTCAAGACAGCCCCGCCTGATGAAATGGTCTGGAATTAGAGAGTGGTGGTGCTTGCACAACTTGGTGAATATACTAAAAACCATGTTTCCCCAAAGATAAGACCTAGCCTTAGCTCTAATGCGTCTTTTGGAGCAAAAATTAATATAATACCTGGTATTGTATTATATTATATTATATTATATTATATTAGACCCAGTCTTATATTGTATAAGACCTGGTCTTATATTATAGTAAAATAAGACCGGGTCTTATATTAATTTTTGCTCCAAAAGACGCATTAGTGCTGATTGTCCGGCGAGGTCTTATTTTCAGGAAAACACGATATACACTTTTAAAAGAGGGTGAATTGTATAGTATGTGAATTATCTCTCAATAAAATTAACTAATTAATTTCTTAAATAGGAGGAAAAAACAACCCTACTACTTCGCTCTAAGCAAATTTGGGCTTGTCAGTGAACCAGTCAGAGACTCAGTTTCCTCACTGCAAAATGAGGATAGTAGTACTTTCCAATTAGAACAGAACAGTAGACTCTTCTGATTATTAAATGTGATAAGGTAGGTTTAAACACTTAACACAGTACCTTGTAGGTAGTAGAAACTAAATACATTCTACTTCCCTTTCCTCCTACGTGCCACTAAAAATTTTAAAACCATCATTTTCTCAGCAGATACATGATATGACACAAGCTAAAGGCAGCCTCCCTTCAGACAGTCTTGTCTCAGGCAGACGGGAGCAAGGATGACATGGGAAGGCAGAAACACAAACCGAAGCTGACGCAGGTTTACTCTGCAGCTATGCAGTGCAGAAACAGCAAGAGCGATTCATGTGCTGTAAATACAGCCACAGAGACAGAGCGGTGGCACGTAAGGCAGGTGGGCACAGAGATTTCTGCTTATCGTTCTAGTTGTGTATGCAAACAGTCCAGTTTCCAAAAGCGTCAAATCTACCCCAATACCTGGAGAAGTCCCTGTGGGTACCCTGAAACCCTAATGTTGGCAGAGACACCATGTATCAAGTCCTTGCTATGACTCCTCAACACCAGCATGAACCCAAACAGAATCGTCCAGCACAGCACCAAGTCAAGGCATTGATATTTTCATTGAGCTTCTCATTTGTGACTATTCCAAAATCAACCAGACACTTACCAAGTGCCTGCCATGTGCTCAGCCCTGTGAGAAATATAGTTGTGAGGGAGAAAAAGAAGCATAAGCCATAATCTCTGCTCTCCGGGAGCCCGCTAACCTCTCCGTTTGGGAGCAGCACTTCACAGTATATATATATGTAAAAGGCATCGTGCCTTGCACGGAGCAGTGCTTCAGTCATTATTTGTTCACTGGTTCAATGACTTAATAGATGGCACAGTAAGACAATTGTGCAAGTGTGGGGCTCCCTCTAAGAACCACAAGATGGGTTGGAGTAGTTGCAAAAGGCTTGTGTCAGAGTCTGCTAGTTGCCTACTCAGTATCAATTCTTCCATTTTCCCTTGTAACAGAGCCCTCTCTTTTATATAAGGTGGCCGTATGCTCAGATAAAATACTACATTTCCCAGCCTCCCTTGTAGCTAGCTAGAGTGGCTAATGAGCAATTGTCGAGAGGCTTCCAGGAAAGTGACTTAAAAGGCAGACCAACAGCTACCACTCATTCTCACGTCTTTCCTCTGTTTCTTTTCATTCATGTCTGAAACATGAGTGTGATGGCTGTATTTCGAGCAGCCATTTTGGACCACGAGGCCACTTTGAGTCAGAAAAACAGAAAGAAAAAAGAAGGCTGAATTACTGATGATGGTGGAGTCCTGGGAGTCCTGGGACTCCACCTGGACTGCTTACTTCTGGAATTCTTTTATGTGAGAGATAAATAAACATCCATCCTGCTTAAGCCACTTTCTGAGGTTTTGTCATCTGCAGCAAACCCATATGTTAAGCAGTACACGTTTCCATGAAAAAGCCAGGCCTTAAAGGAAGGGTTGGCTTTGCGAATGGGCAAATGGATGTAGGAGGGCATCTCAAATGTCAGAAAGAACACAGGAAGAGACACTGGCAGAAATAGCACTGGCTGAACGCAAGTGGGTAGAGAGTAGGAAATAAGAAGAAACCGGATGACAGTTTTATAGATGTTGGAGGAGACAGGGCTTGATTGGGGAAAGACCAGGGACCACAAAGGACCAAGAAAGCTTATTTCCCTCCAAAGCAGCAAAACACCTCTGGACCTGGAGGGAGGTAAGAAAGGAGAGAAAGAGGAAGATGAAGAGGTTTGGGGAACTTCATGATATGGAGAGACGTGACTATGAGCTGCGGCTTGGTTCAGGCAACTGAAAGTTCCTGTACTTAGAACAATAACAATAACACCATCGAAGATTTTTAGATGCCTGCCTGTTGTGCACTTAAATACATTATTTCACTGAAGTGTCACAACACGTCTATGACATAGTCCTATCATTGTCACACCCACTTGGCAGACAAGCAACCTGGAGCTGAGAGAAAGTTAGTAACTTATCCAATGGATGCCTCACAATCTTGCCAGCTGGGGAACATCAAGCCCAATTTTCAGATGCAAAAAGTTTTTGTACCATGATTTCAAAGTCAGGAACATGTATGAAGATCCTGACTTTAAAACATAAAGATCCACAGTCAAATACAGAGTGTCATGCAGGGACTCAGCTCCCGCTCCCCGCACAAGAACACAGGATATGGTGAGGCCAAAAAGGAACACCCACGGAGCCATAGATAGGGGAGTCATACCACTATATTCTCGCTGGTGGCTGGGTTGGAGACACAGGAAACAGGAGCCACACGATCCGCAATCTGCCTTCTGCTTCTCTGTCAACCAACCAACCCCCTAGTGTAGCCATGGCAGTTATATTAGTGGCTGATGGCTAACTGGTTACAGCTGATGGCCATCTAATAACTGAGCCAGCACCTTTCCATGTGAGGCCAAGAGCCTGGAAAAGGCTATCTGGGACTCTGTCCCCACACAGAGCCAATCGCTTTGTGAATAGTTTCTTAGCCAAAAGAAAAACATAGAGTAGAAGAGTGTTCAGGCTTGGTGGCATTTCTTACTTGTAGAGGAGGAATGAATTGTTAAACAAACCCACCTACAGACTCTGGCTGGCTGGTAATGTGCTCATGAAGTGTAGACGGTGTTATGATGGTGGGGGTGAGAGGAGGGGAGAGGCCAGCTTTGAAGAACAAAGCAAACAGTAACGCAATGTCAACGTCAGTTAGAGATGAATCACAGCTAGCCACCAGCTCAAGCGTCTCAAATAGTTTTTTAATATCTCTCCACAACAGGGAATGGAAATAAAAATTACTCTATCACAGCTAAGGCTGAAAATCCAATATTTTGAATTAAGTTAGTCAAACACATCCACTGAACACAAGAAATTCCTTCTGGAGCAAAAAATCTCATTAGTTACTAACGGGAAGGGGAAAAAAACCCATCAGATTACAAATGGACTAGGTAACATGAGTATCTAGCAGGAAATGCATTTCCTGTGAAGATTAGAAATAAAAAGTCTGCATCGGCAGCTTGGCAGAATCTGATGGCTTCTCATATTGAGAATCTAGAATTCTACAGCTGACCCAGAACAGCATTAAATGCTGGAAGTTAAAGAGTGTCCTGTTTGGGACCAGCCCGGTGGCTCAGGCAGTTGGAGCTCCATGCTCCTAACACAGAAGGCTGCTGGTTCGATTCCCACATGGGCCAGTGGGCTCTCAACCAGAAGGTTGCCGGTTCAACTCCCACAAGGGATGGTGGGCAGCACCCCCTGCAACTAACAACAGCAACTGGACCTGGAGCTGAGCTGCGCCCTCCAAAACTAAGGTTGAAAGGACAACAACTTGACTTGGAAAAAGTCCCAGAAATACACACTGTTCCCCAATAAAGTCCTGGTCTTCTTCCCCAATAAAATCTTAAAAAAAAAAAAAAAAAAAAAGAGTGTCAGTTTTACAAGGCTGACCCAAGTACAGACAAGCAGTTTGATTCTGGGTAAATTGGCCTTTCTAAGCCTCAGCACCTTCACCTATAAAATGGGACTAATAATTTCCACCTGCAGAGATGGCTGTGAGGCTTCATGCGATGGTCTGCTGCTCTTGTTACTATGACTGACAGGACTCCTATCTTTGGGGTTCTCTGCTTAAAATCCTAGGAAAGGAAAAGCCATAGGATCCAATGGAAAGAGCCTAGATCCGACTCACAGACCCTGCCTTGAGGGTCATGAGCACGTGAGCTTGAGTTTGCTTTTAAGGACTCCAGGGTCCTTATCTGTCTGGAGAGGGGCAGGATTAGACTAACTGTAAGATCTCTTCCTGTTCTAGGCTCTTGAATGTCATTGAAGTTCTAAGTAACAGTCCTTAGCCGCTCAGTTCGGGATTTATCAAGTTACCTGCTGGAAAAGTGTTTATTTATCTAAAACCTATGGTTTCTACCCCAGAAGCCAAAGAGTCAGTGAGAACTTTAAAGGCAGGTCACCAACTTTTGCAGTCATAGCCCTTAACACAGAGGCATGAAATAAGACCTTGATAAATCCTTGTTGAGTGGGATGGATGGATGGATGATGGATGGATGGTGGATTCCAAGGGCCAGCAAAAATGGAGACTGCTTGTTCTCCACTGAGCAAAGTTTAATGCAAGGAGAAAATGCTATCAATTTAAAATCATAATGATATTGACTTTGTCATCTGAACTAAAACCAGAATATCAGATGAATAGTCACTGCCAGTCAAAAGGATGCCTGACCCTGAAAGCCACCTTTGGGCTTTGCTAGAAGAGAGCACTTTGGTACAAGGAGTGCATGTGTGGCCTAGGGGATGCCACAGGCTACAGAAGGAATGCATAAACCCCAAGAAGGACGTGTCATTCAACCTTTCTAGCAGAGGTGGCCCAGAAGCATGTCAGTGTGAAAGGTAACACACCAAGGCCGCCTCCTGTGGTTATGCATTATGGCTGCCCAAGAGTGCCCAGGTGAGGAGAGGTCTCAGACCCATCAGGTGGTCTGCTCACCTGTGAGGCCAAGTCTACCCAGGAGCCCCATGGGTGGGCAGCAGCCCTGAACGTTGACCTCAGCAGCAGATGCATGGTCTGCTGAGGACTTTAGTGATGAAAACAATAATAATAATAATAACGCACACACACATATACGCTACACAGGTGTGCACTTACTGGCATTGTGTGCCAGATGCTTTGTTAAACGCTTTCAATATTTTATTGTATTCATTCTTAACTGTGCTGAGAGGTAGGTGCTATTATTTGAAAGCACAGGCTCAGGAGCCAGACTGCCTGGGTTCAAATCCTAAGTGCCGCTTATAAGCTGGGTGACCTTGAACAGGGTTATTGAAGTTCTCTGGGCCTCGAGATTCTCATACGTAAAGTGGAAATCATTATAGTGACCGTCTCATACAGCTGTTGTGCGGTATAAATGAGTTCATATGGGTGAAATGCTTAAAACAGCAGCTGGCACAAAGTCAGCCCTCAGTGTTAGCTTTTCTGATCATTCCCATCTAATTGCCAGAGACTGGGGAAAGGTCAGTGGGTTGCCCCTGGCCTCACACCCGGTGTGAGGCAGGGACAGGATACAGACACAGGTATGACTCCATGGCACACATGACCCAACACAGCTGATTCTAGCTCTGCAGCCCCCAACCCCCATCCCATTCACTCCACAACCCTCATCCATGGCAACATAGCTAAGCTACAAGGTGCTCAAAAGAAGATACTAAAAGAATGGGGATTCTAACTTATTTGAACTGGGATTTGGCTGCTATGTGGAGAAACAAAACAAAACAAAACCAATGTGTCTTGGTACAGGGCTCTGCCCCTCCCTCATCTAAGAGAAAACAGCTCTTATCTGAGGCAGGAGCGCCTCTGCCTCTGGACCTTTTAAAAAGAGGTCTCATGTGCTCTCTTTCCTTGAAACCCTGAAAGGCAAAGCCTGAATTGCCCAATAAATCCAACCTTCGGTAAAGGATATCTGAACACAGGAAAATGGCATGATTGCTGATAGAGAGGGAGAAACAACACGAGGGCCAAGCCAGCAAGAGAGCCTCTCTGCCCTGGGTCCTGCCCTGCTGCCTGGAAGGTTCTAGGAAGAGTCGGAGCCAGGAAAAACACATGCATCATAGAAATAAAACCATCTGTGATCCAGAATGATCTAGGAGTGAGAAGCTTTGAAACATCAACTCAAAATAACCTGTAGTCATGGTTAGTAAACACTATGGATATTTGCTATGTGCCAGGACCTGTTCAAAGCCCTTTAGAAATAATATCTCATTTACTCTTCGTATCAACAACATGAGGTAAGCAGAGTTTACTAGCCTCATTTTACAGATGAGAAAACTGAGACGAAGAAAATTCAAATAATTTTTCCCAAGGTCACACAAACAGTCTAGCTTAAGGGCCCACAGTCTTTATCAGCGTTTTCAAAGCTTTTTGTCCAACCCACACCAAGAAACACATTCTACACCAGGATCCATTCTACATCACACATTTATACATAATTGAAACAAAGTTTCTAAACAGAATAATATTCACCATTACCATGTGCAATGCACTCCGATGTTTTCTATCCTGTTCTATCCCATTTAAAAAAATACATCATTCAACTAATATGTATGGAACACCTAATACGTGTTAGACGTTCTTCTAGGCTTTGGCGCTAAGTCAGTGGATGAAACAGACAAAAATCCTTACCCTCTTGGAGCTTGCATTTTACTGGAGGAAAAGAGTAATACGATCCACATGCCAAAATTGTACCATCTGAGGTGGTAATTTGGTCAGTGAGAAGGAGAAAAAGAAAGCAGGGACAGCCAAGGGTGACCAAGGAAGGCCCGACCATGCTTTCATTCCTCACCTCACTGATTTCCGTGGGCTGCTACTCACAGGGTGAAAACACCTGCCCTTAGTCCTTCCACTCTAGTGAGTCTCTGTATGTCTTCCTAGATTGTGTGCCCATGTGCACTTGTATGTGACCACGTGCACCTGTGTGCACATGTGTAGGAGTGTGTGGATGTGTGGGCATACATGTACGCATGTGTATATCCACCCCCATTCACTTCCTTACTAGAGACATTTTGGAGACAGGAGGCAGGGTACCCATATGCAGCTCTGCAGGGGTTCCCCCCAAAGCTTGCCTTGCAAAGAGGTCCTGGAATGGGGCTGGAGATACAGCCTGGGCACGAGTGCCAAACATGTGCCTTGGCTGGAGTCTGCAGTCCAGAAGAAGGAGAATCTTTATCATTGATCCACCCAGAGGGGGCCTTTTGTAAATTGTTAGGTCAGAGGGAACAGAGTTCCTTATCGGCATCAGTATGCAATACGTGCGTAGGAAGAGAGGAGACAGCTCACACAAATAAATCACCCCCTGGGGAAACTCCAGTGCATTGGGCACACCTGGCAAGGTGATTGATGTGGGTCTGAGGGGAGATGGGATTGGAGCCAGCTCTGAAGCACCTCTGGGCCACTTGGGCAGCCTCCATTTGGAACTTGGCACTAGAGTGAAATCTTCAGACTCTTCCTTTAAGTTAAAGGGGCACATCAAAAATGTTACTAGCATGGGTGGCAAAA
Source organism: Rhinolophus sinicus (assembly GCF_057876585.1). Taxonomy (NCBI): domain Eukaryota; kingdom Metazoa; phylum Chordata; class Mammalia; order Chiroptera; family Rhinolophidae; genus Rhinolophus; species Rhinolophus sinicus. Next base: position 19,864,558 of record NC_142512.1, read on the forward strand.
GCATGAGCTATGGGAAATGCAGCCAATTTCTGCTAATGAATAAGTGTAATTGATCACAACAGATGACTGGATGGATCTTCCAAATGTGCTTTTAGCAAAGCAGACAGTTTTTCATTCAAATGCAAACTTATCCAGACAAGATCTAATAATGGAGATTTTGGAACAATCCCAGCATCAGTGATTTCTTTCTTTTTTTTTCACTTAGTAGGAAAGCATCTGAAGTTCCTGGTCACAGCTTGAACTACCCAGACGCCAAGTTGTGCTTTCCTTATGGCTGAGGAGACCCTGACTGTCCGTCGGGCAGCAAAGGGGCAGTCACAGGTCACCTCACATCACTGTCCTTTCCTCCTCAGCCCCATTCCCACGCCCTGATCTATGAGGAGCTGGGTGGGTGGGAGACAGTCAGTTCCATGCAATCATCCATTTGTTCAAGAAACACTTATTGAACACTTACTACTATGTGCAAGGGGATTCAAAGATGACTAAGACCAGGTCCTGTCCTGGGAAGACAGGGCAGAGGTGAAGGGAAACAACGAAGGAGTGGAAGTCCCAGTAGAGGTCTCTGCTCTCTCCAACAAAGCACTTAATCTTTCTGAGCTTCGGTTTACTCCTTTATCAAATGAAGGCACTGCACAAGGCATGATCTCTAGGCACTAGGCCAGCTTGAAGACTCTATGATGCTAAGCCTTCCCTTCCCACTCAGACTCCTAGGCTCCTAGGAAGCTGACAGATCAAGCACAGCCTTGTAGGAAGGGGGCAGTCAACAAAGGCAGGGGGCCGTGAGGAAAAGGTACATTTTCCCAAAGGGGAGGCTGTTTCAATTTGGCCCAAACACCAAAACAGGCTGGGGAAAAGGAGAGATAAGTTCAGAAAATTAAGTGGAAGATTTAGACTTCCATATAGAGGAATCCAGGGGAAATGGGAAACACTGGAGTTTGTGCAGAGGATACTAGTGCGTATCAGTGCAGGGGCACGGGGCCGGCCCAAAGGAACGTGGGGGACCTGTGGGGGATGGGTTGAAAGGGGCCAGAACGGATAATGTTGCAATAGTCAGAGCAGAAAGGCTGAGGCCTAAGCAAAAGATTCCTCCCACGGTGTAGCCAAGCGCATCATTCCATCACCCTCCTGCCACCGCCACAATGCGTATTTTCAAAAACTCGCCTAAGCTGAAATCTTTAAGGTTGCACTATCTTTTCTTAAGTTCCACAAGTGGCTTCAAGGTAAACACATAAATCTTATCTCCCTTCAAACGAGAAGCCTGAAGTTAAACAGGACCAACAAGGTGTGCCAGGGATGGGGTGCAGGAAGCGGCCAGCAGCCCCCCCAGGATGCGCGAGGCTGGGATCCAGAGAGGGGTGAGCCTACCTGCAGAGCAGCCGTCTTCGTGGTCCGAACTGTTGTGGCTGCAGTCACTGCCCCTCTCCGGCGAGCTATGGCTGGGTGAGTCTCGCTCCGGCACCCACAGGAACCTCTTGCGCCGCCACCGGGGGAGGTGCTCGCGGGCCCCGCGCCGTGGGGGCTCATCCACCGCTAGGGGCGAGCCCCTCCCATCCTTGGCCTCCGACTCCAGCTGCTCCAGGTCGCGGCTCTGGCGCTGCTGCCGCCGGCCCCCAGGGATCAGGTGCATCCAGCGATGGGGGCTGGAGGCCCGCGCCGGCTTTTCGGCCTCATCGCGGGTCCCGAGCCGGCAGGGGGCCACGAGCAAGTGGCCTAGGACAAATTTCTCATTCAAATCCACCATCTCGAAGTCGTGGTCACTGCTGTCGCCCCCATCGTCCGCCCCCGCGGCGTCCGGCTCGCCCTCCTCCGAGCCCCGCCCCTCGCGGGTCCCAGAGGGTAGCTCCTCTCCCGGGGAGCAGGGAATTGTGCCATCGTGACCGGAGGGCTCACAGTCTTCCCGGGGCCTGAAGAGGAGGCGAGGCTGCAGCAGCTGCTGGTGGATCGCGGCGGTCAAGGTGCGCACGGCGCCCCCGGCCCCCGCCGCCCCGGGCCAGGTGGGAAGGTCCAGGTACACGAACGGAGGAGTCTCGGCCTTGGCGGCCACCTCCGGGTCAAGACGCGCGAGATCCAGGGGATCTTCGCCGCCGCCCGCCGAGCCTTTCTCCTCCCGCGGTGGCTGCGCCTGCTCCGGCGCGACGGCCGCCGGCTCCTCCGCCGAAGCTCCCGCGCTGCCGCCGTCTCCGCCCTCCGGGGGCCCGCAGCCGAGCTCCGGCTTCTCCCCGGCCAGGGCTGCCTGCAGGTAGAAGACTTTAAACTTCTCCTCTGCCAACACCTGTTGCAGCCGCTTCAGGTTCAGTTTGCAGCGCTCCAGCTCCCGCTGCATGTCGAGCACTGAGTCCAGCCGCATGACCGGCGCCTCCTCCCCGGGGAACTCGGCCTGCCAGTGGCGCTCAAAGTCCTGGGGGTCCCACATGCCCGGCGCCCCCGCGGGACTCCGGGGCCCAGCTCCTCCGCGCGCAGCGGGCTGGAGTCGTGCCTGGCGCTCTCCCGGGAGCCCGCGCTGGCGCAGTAGCCTGCCCTTCCCTTCGGCCGCAGAAAAGAATGAGAGAAAAAATAAAGTTTTTCCCCTTCCGCCCTCGTGCGGTTTTTTTTTTTTTCCCCCTTCTTGTTCTGGGTTTCGCCTCCCTGACGTAAGCCGCTACCCGCGGCGGAGGCAGGCGTCTGGTGGCCCTTGGTCCGCCCCGGGCAGAACGCGCCGAGCCAGCCGGGTCTGCAGCCCCCACTACCCGGCCGGGTGCCCCGCGGGCTCCGGCGTCTGTAGAGCCGCGGCGGGGGCGGAGCCTCGGTGGCGCCGGGCCAGGCCCTGCGGGCGGGCCTGGGAGCTGCGCTGGCGGCGGGGAGGCTGGGAGAGAGCCGCGGCGGGGCGGGCCTGCGAGGAGTCAACCCAGAGGCGCCGGCCACCCCTGGGGCTGGCCGCTGTGGGCCCCGCTCGCACCTTCCTGGCCAGTCGGGCTGCGCAGCTCCCGCCGCGGCGCGGGCGCCCTGCACCAGCGAGCGGGACTGCGCGGCCCCGAGAAGCAGGAGCCCAGGTGAGGGAGCGCGCAGGGGCTCTTGGGCCACGGGCCAAGCTTCCTCCACCCGGCTCTCCAAGGCCTTCCCTACCCAGGGTCAGGGCGGCGCCTGGGAGCAAGAAGAAAAGGTGGGGCAAAGGCGATGTGGCGCGGCGGCGAGGGCAAGTGTGGACGAGGGTGGTCTGCTGACCCTCGGGGTTGTCATTCGCCAGCATTTATTGAGCACCTTGAACTAACTTGATCAAAATCACGGAGCTATTTAATCCAAAGATGAGGATAAAACTTTGGATTTTCGGAGTCCCTTAAAGCCTTCTCGCCAGTGCTCACTAGAGCTTTACAGGGAAAAATGGACAATTTGACATAGCCAAATGGCTATGCACTCCCTTGTGACTGAATTGAAACATGACAATAGGGGCCTTAGACACTTGGGTGACTAAGAGGACCCTCCAGTCCACCTCCTCTTTGTGGCCTGAACAATTCTCCTACGGAGGAAAAGAAAGGAGGAGCTGGGTACAGGCGCCTGGGCCGGCCCTCGGGGTGGGGTGAATGGGGGGCTCCCGCTTCGCCCTCCACTCCACACCTGGCTGCACCACACTTCTCCAGGGTATTGGGTGAGGTCCTACTGTCTGCAGAGAGAGGTCCTGATAAATTGGCTTGTGCTAGCCGCAAGGGGGAGACCTTCTCTTTGATTCACATTTCCTTCATTTTAAGGATGAGGAAATGGATACTTTAAGAAACTAAGTGATTAGGCAGCTGGAAATTCTTCCTGTCCTCAGTGCCCTTTGGAGACTGACGCTAAACCCCACCACCTTTTCTCTCCAGCTCCCTGCCACGTGCCTCTCACCTGAACCGTCTGCACAGACCATCCTGCTCCAGTTTGCTTTTCAACCTATCCCTCATGGCTGGATCTTGGGAAGCTACCAAGAAGATAGTTCTTAACCACAAATGAGATGGTGCCGTGCTTTTGCTCAAACTCCTTCAGCGACTCCCGATCACCGACAGGATGGAGTCCAGATTCCTCTGCGTGACAGAGGAGGTACTCCCACATTTGGTCTCAACCATCTTCTCGGCCTTCCTCCTGTGCTTTAGCCTTACCAACTCCATGCTGTCCCCAAAGACGGCTCAATTGATGGGTGTCTTTTCCTCTTCCTTGGAACTCCTGTCCGTGTTCATGGGCACAACTCCCTGCTGTCTGGGGTTCTCCAACCCTCTATTAAGACCCAGCTAAAGCAGCCTCACCTTTCTGGCCCCCCTCCCTCTTCTTCGCGTCACCATTCCATCTTGTACACGTCGTTATCTTTGCCCTTGTTCCATTTGCTTATAATTATTAGTGGCATCTTTTGTTTCCCCTACTTTCAGAACCCCTCAAGGGCAGGGATCGTGTCTTCCATTTCTGTACTCCTGTTGCTTCTGGCAGAAAGTGACAGGTAAATGTTGTTGAATGAATGAAATGAAAGGATGAATGGGTGGACAGACAGATGAAGGAATTCCCCATCCTGCGGTTCCTACTTGGCTTCTCCAGCTGTGAATCACTCCAGACTGGGGGCAGATTTGCTTCCCACAGCGGCTTCTCAATTACAGAATTTCTTTCCTTGACAAAGTGTCTGTTTACTCATTTTCCTAATATCCCTTCTTCCTTTTTTAATTCGGTGTGCCACTGGCATGACTCATCACAGTGTTTGTCTTTTCGCCCGACTGCTATGGGGGGAGTGGATATGTTTTCAAATACGTTAATCGAGTATTCCCCAGTTTGTGTGATTTCTCAATTCTTTACCTAGTTCCTCAAGCGTTCTCTCCCACCTTACCTTCATATGTCGAAGAGACAGTCCCTACCTTACCAGAGGCCACCACAATCTCCTTTGTCCCCTGGGAAGGACTGAGGAGCCACCAGTGCCTACAGCAACCAGTGCAAGGTATTCCTTTAGACGAAGTCCATAAGCATCTTGGCCTCTGTTACGATTTCAGAATGAGAAGGGCAGGGATGGATGACCCCAGTCAACAACAGCATATTGATTGGAAGATGTTTCAATATGTATATTTAAATGCACAAAGGAAAAAAACCCTGTAAGTTACTATAAGCATCAATTTCTGAATTTGTAAGTTCCCTGGGAGGATAGTTTCAACTCTGTCCTTTAATTAAAGCAGCAGTATGATTCCCCTTTGGTCCAAGGAAGTTGTTACCAATACCACTAATTTTTTCCACGAGGACCAATATAGCTGGAAACGCCAGCATACATCTTCTATAAACAGATCCCAGGAGCAAACTTCATTGTGTCTAGCTGGTAGATGGTTCGGTTTTATTACTTGGCTATGGGTCATCATGAGGGCAGAGGCAGAGTGGCTGACATTTATTGAGTCCACACTTCTAGTTGTCGTACATTTTTGATCGCATCTAATTCCTCAGAACAACCCTGTCAAGAAGGTATTATTGTTGTCACTTCAGAGAGAGAAAGAGAAATAAAAATCAAAGAGGTCAGAGGTCACACAGTCAATCTGCTGGATTCTAAAGTCCAGTAGCTTTGTAAGGACTTGGCCCAGGCACGTCTGTCATTAGCATTTATTCATTCAATAAATATCTGTTGAGCACCTATTAGGTGCTAGGGCCAGGAAAATAAAGCTTCAACTTTGTAACCTGGCATATCAGAATCTTCACAATGGGTCCTCTCACCTCAGCCTACTTTGCCAACCTCATTTACTGAATTTCTTCTCTTGGTGGCACCCATTCAGCCCCCTGCTCTGAGTCACCCTCTGAGCAGATGCGTTTTATGTCCCATGTCATCTTGAATTTCTGCTGCTGCTGCTGCTGCTGCTGCAGTGGACAGTTTCCATGGGTTGCCGGGGTCTCACATCAAGTGCCAACCCCTACTACTCTCCACTTTTCTGCCGTAGGATTTTTCTCAGTCACAAAGCTCTCAAGGGTGTCCCAGGTGGAAGTTTCTATGGGGGAAGTTAACATCCCCTGAGCATTTCATGGCCAGTGAAATTGGGAGCTGGTTAATAAGTGCCCCAGGTGCCTGTCTTTGAAGGGCGTTTCTGATGCTCAGTGGTCTCCAACAGGAATGAGCCCAGTTATTCACAGTGGTAACCAATCCAAAATGAGCTCTCAACTGGCGTTCCCTGCTTGTCTGTCTCCCTTTCCCTCTCCCTCACTCCTGCTTCCGGGGACAATATCGTGAATAAATTATGTGCAGCAGTTCCTTGTGTCCGTTCCGGCTTTCCTCCTCCGGCTCCTTCCACCAAGACACCCTCCAGCCTCCCTGTGCCCTCTTTGATACAGCCACACAAGGTGCTTCAGCATTCCCCCTGTTACGCCTAGGTCTCTTATGTCTTCCTTTGCCATGTTATTTCCTCCTTTACCTGGTGAGGTCCTTTTTGCCTGTCCAAGCCTCTCTCGCCTATGACTTGCTCTCTGAAGCCTTCCCTTCCCCAAATCCAGATACGCATGCTTATCTACAGAGGGATTTGCCTTGGTCTCAGCACGGGTCACACCACACTATAATTAATTCCACGGCTTTTTTGAGGAAATCCTGGCTCCGGCCAGCTGGCATCTCTTATTCCTCCAACTGCCACAGCTCCTAACATGGTGCCAAACAGAGTCAGTGCCTAGTATGTGTCTACTGAGTGAATGAAGGAATGAATGAATGAATGAATGGTGAATGAGTGACTGAGTATACTCTACCTGGACTCTTTAGGCCTTAACTTCACGCCATTTTAAAGCAGGACCACCCTTACCCAAAGGAAGAGTGGAAAGACATCTCTGAGGTGATGCTGCTGCCAGGAGCTCTGCTTTTTAAAAAATGCCTTTAGATTAACAAGCAGCCTCTATGGAAACACAAATTTTAACTATCAATCAATCATTCACACTTCAGTGTGAACTGCCTTCTCCCTGGCTTTCTTCAGGGTTATCTGAAAGGGCTGGGAGTTTGGACTGGGGAGGAGAATGGAAATAGTGCAGCCAGAAGAAGGAGCATAGCCCGGAAAGGACTGGGCAAGGGTGGGACCTGCAAATTTGAGTGCTGAAGGTGTGAACACAGAAAAAGAGGTCCCTTCCTTTGAGTACCTTTTCCACTAGGCTTGCTTCTTCAAATGCAAAAGTTCTCCTGACTACAAATTAGAATAACCTGGGAGTTATTAAGACTGTCCAGTCTTGAACTTCCTCTAATACCAATTCATTCTGAATCTCAGGAATGGGACCTCACATCAATATGTTATTAATTTTTGGCTTTATTGAGATATAATGCAATAAATTCAGTGGTTTTTAATATGCAGTTGGATAAATTTTGGTAATTGCAAACAGTCATGTAATCGCCACAATAAACAAGATATAAAATAGCTCCATCACCCTAAAAAGTTCCCTCCTGCGCTTTTGCAGTCAATACCTTTTCCTGACTCCCAGTCTCAAGCAACCGTAGTTTCCTATAATTTCTGTCACTATGATTTCGCCTCTTCTAGAATTTTATAGGAATGAATGTAGTCTTTGGTATTTGACTGAGTGCTGAAACTTAGCATACTGTTTTTGAGTTTCATCTATGTTATATGTATTTATATTTCCTTCCTTTCCATCCCCTTCCCCCCAAAGGCAAGAATAGGCCTTTTAATGTACGTTATCACTTTTATCCCTCATCATAGTTCTGTGACAGAAGTATTATTATCATCGTGCAGATAAATAAACTATGGTTTGCTGAAAATAGGAGCATTGGTAAAGATTACATAATTCTTTTCTTTTTATTGCTGAGTAGCATTCCATACTATGAATATACCCCTATTATTTATCCATGCTCCAGTTGATGGACATTTGGGTTGTCTTTGTGTGGACTAAGTTTTCATTTCATAACACCATTTAGAGGGTATGTAATGGTATCTCATTGTGGTTTTAATTTGCATTTCCCTGATGACTAGTGGTGTATAACATCTTTTCAGGTGCTTATTGGCCATTTGTGTTTCTTCTTTGTGAAGCGTCTGTACAAATCTTTTGTTCATTTTTATTGGATGTTTGCCTTATAATTGAGTTGAATAGCTCTTTATATTCTTTATTCAAGCCTTTTGTCAGATATATGTTTTGTAAATGATTTTCTTCTAGTCTGTGGCTTGCCTTTTCATTTTCTTCTCTGTAGCTTTTGAACAGTGAACATTTTTTATTTTGCTGAAGTCCATTTTATTAAGCTTTTAATAGTTTTCACTTTTTGTATTCTGTTTAAGAAATCTTTCCCTAACCCAATGCCACAAAGATTTCTCCTATGTTCTTTTCTAGACATTTGACAGTTTTTTCCATGTGGGTATCCAGTTGTTGAAGCACTAAATTACTTTGGCAGCTTTGTGAAAAATTCAACTAATTATGTAAGTGTGAATCTATTTCTAGATCCTATTCCATTCCATTGATGCATATGTCTGTTCTCATGGCAATACCACTTGTCTCGATTACCATAGTTTTATAGGTCTTAGATCATGTAAGTCCTCTAACAGTCCTTTTTAAAAAATTATTTTGGTAATTTCCAGGTCCCTTGCCTTTGACATAAATTTTAAAATCAGCCTGCCAATTTTCCAGAAAAGTCTGTTTGGATTTTGATTGGGATTTCTTTGAATGTGCAGATAAATTTGGGGAGAATTGCCATCTTAACAATATTAAGTCTTTCAAACTACAAACATGGAATCTCCCCATTCATTAAGGTCTTCTTTAATTTCCCTTAGCAATGCTTCACATTTTCAGTGTATATGTTTGTACATCTTTTGCTCAATTTCTAAGAATTTTATTTTTCTTGGTGCTACTGTAAATGGAGTTGTTTTAAATTTCATTTTTTAATTGTTCATTGCTGGTATATAAGATTACAGTTGGTTTTTGTATATTGACCTTGTATCCTGAGACCTCACTAAACTTATTAGTTCTAGTAACTCTAGTGTAGATTCATTATTCATTTTGTTTTGATTTTTTTTAACTTTTATTTATTTTAAGTGTGTTTTTCCCAGATCCATCAGGTCCAAGTCAAGTAGTTGTTTCAGTCTAGTTGTGGAGGGCACAGCTCACACTGGCCCAGGCAGGGATCAAAACAGCAACCCTGGTGTTACAAGCATCGTGCTCTAACCAACTGAGCTAACAGGCTGCCCCTTGTTTTGATTTTTTATTGAGATAAAATTCCCATGCCATAAATCTTGCCACTTTAAAGTGTACAATTCAGTGGTTTTTAGTATATTTTCTCACTTGTATAACCATCACCATTATTTATTTCCAGAATAATTTTATCACCCCCAAAAGTAATTCATACCCATTATCAGTCCCTCCCCAATTTCCCCCAGCCCACTAGCCCTAGGCAACCACTAATCAACTTTCTGTCTCTATGGATTTGCCTCTTCTGGACCTTTAATATAAATGGAATTATACAGTACGTAGCCCTTTGCATCTGACTTCTTTCACTTAATAATGTTCTCTAGGTTCATCTGTGTTGTAGCATGTATCAGTATTTCATTCCTTTGTACGGCTGAATAATATTTTATTGTATGGATATGCCACATTTTGTTTATTCATTCATCAGTTGATGGTCATTTGAGTTGTTTTTGCTTTTTGGCTATTATGAATAATTCTGTTATGAATAGTCATGTACAAGTTTTTGCATGGGCATGTTTTCAATTCTCTCTGGTATTTACCTAGAAATGGATCAGATGAACTCTGTGTTTAAGTTATTGTGGAACTGCCAAACAGTTTCCCGAAGTGGCTGCCTCATTTTACATTCCCACCTGCAAGCGATGAAGCTTCCAAATTTACCCACATTCTCACCAATACTTATTATTTTTTCAATCATAGCCATCCTACTGCATATCAAATGGTATCTCATAGTGGCTTTGATTTATTTATATTTCCCTAATGATTAATGATGTTGAACATCTTTTCATGTGCTATTGGCTATCTGTATATCTTCTCTGGAGAAATGTCTATTCAAATCTCTTGCTCATTTTTAGTTGGATTATTTGTCTTTTAATTGTTAAGTTGTAAGAGTTCTTTATATACTCTGGATACTAGGCCCTTATCAGATATATGATTTTTACATATTTCTTGCATCCTATAGGTTGTCTTTCCACTTTCTTGATAGTGTTCTTTGATGCACAGAAATTTAGAATTTTGATGAAGTCCAGTTTATCTACTTTTAACCTGGTTGCTTCTGCTTTTGGTGTCATATTTAAGAAATCATTGTCTAACCTCAGATCATGAAGGTTTACTCTGATGTTTTCTTCTAAGAGTTATACAGTTTTAGCTCTTGTATTTAGGTCTTTGATCCATTTTGAGTTAATTTTTGTACATGGAGTGAGAGAAACGTCCAACTTCCTTCTTTTTTTCCTTCAGATTTAATGAGACATAAGTGATATATAACATTCTATAAGTTTAAAGTATACAACATGAGTTGATACACGTATATATTCAGAAATCATTACCACAATAGGGTTCGTTAACACACCCATCATTTTACATAGTTACCACTTTTTTCTTGGTGAGAACATTTAAATGGTGTTGGGAAAACTGCATCATCACACGCATAAAAATGAAATTGGATCTCTATCTTACACTACTCACAAAAGTTAAATGGATTAAAAGCTTACACATAAGACCTGAAACCATAAAATCCTGGAAGAAAATAGGGATAAAACTCCTTGACACTGGTCTTGGCAACAGTTTTTTGGATATGATACCAAAAGCACAAGCAACAAAAGCAAACATAAATAAGTGGGAATACATCAGACTAAAAAGCTTCTGCACCAAAAAGAAAAAAATCAACAAAATGAGAAGGCAACCTACAGAATGGAAAAAAATATTTGCAAACCACATATATGATAAGGGGTTAATATCCAAAATATATGAGAACCTCATACAACTCAATAGCAACACAACAAATAATCCAATAAAAAATGGGCAGAGGACCATATCTTCCAATGAAGATATTTGAATGACCAATAGGTATATGAAAAAGCACTCACTAAGCATCAGGGAAATGCAAATCAAAACCAAAATGAGATATCACCTCATACCTGTTAGAATGTGTATTATCAAAAAGATAAGAGATAAAAAATATTGGTAAGATGTAGAGAAAAGGGAACCCTTGTGCACTGTTGGTAGGAATGTAAATTGGTAGAGCCATGATGGAAAACAGTATCAATATTTATCAAAAACTAAAAATAGAACTACCATATGATCCAGTGATCCCACTTCTGGGTATATATCCAAAGAAGTGGAAATACTATCTTGAAGAGATACCTGCATTTCCCCCATTGAGTATTCTTGGCTCTCTTGTCAAATACTAGTTGACCTATCTGCAACAGTTTATTTCTGGGTTCTCAATTTGCTTCCATTGGTCTATGTGTCTATTTCTACATCAGTGTCATACTGCTTTGATTACCATAGCTTTGTAATATAGTTTGAAATCAGGAAGTATGATGCTTCCAGATTTGTTCTTCTTTTTCAAGATTGCTTTGGCTAATTGGGGTCAGTTTCTATACACTAACAACAACATATCGGATCCTTTTACACTCCAGGGATCCATCGTGTCACTCCACGTAACAATCACTTTTGAAGGGAATTTCTGCTCAGATAGTGTCTGCAGCTGTATTTTGTTCTCTTCCCTCAGCTTTACAACTGGAACAGCCAGTTGGAAGAGATGCATACTACAAAGTATGGGGGAGGGGCATCGAGCTTCCATGTCTCTCGCCCCACCCCTCATCCCTGCCTTTGTCATAATTTATTTGTTAAAGAAATTAGATAGTTTGTCCTGTAGAGTCTCCCACAGTCTGCATTTTGTTGATTCTAACTTTATGGTATGTGGTATCTTTTGCCATGTCCTTCCTGTGAATTGGTGGTTAGATTTAAAGGCTTGATCAGATTTAATTTGGGGAGGAGGTAAGGTTGCTTCACAGGTAGAGTTTTGTTCTTCCCTCAGAAGGTACATCATACCATCATGTCTGGCCACGTATCTTCTTGTGATGTTAAGTAGCCATTGCTGATAATTGCAAATGATGTTATGCCATCATTCCTTCTTCGTTTAGTAGCTGGCAAATGTCTATAAAGAGAAACTTCCCCTCATCAACTATTTGGTTACCCAGAAGTACAGTTCATAAAGGAATCACATGATAGATGCTTCATTCTTTACCTTTATCTCCAATTTTTTAAAGTAATGAGTCTTTGAAAGGTAACCAATGAGGCTTTCTTTTGTTTTGAATTATTTTTAGTATAATGATAATTTCAGGAAGTTAAACATATTTATGCATTTTGTTCCACTGTACTTATTACCTTTGTTCCATCTTCAGCCAGTGGGAACCTCTTCAAGTTGGTTTTCAAAGTCTTTTGACATCAATGTAGTGGTCTTTGATAGCTTTCCTGCTTTTTTGTTTGACAAGATGGTCCAGATTTATCTTGTATATTTCCTGTTCCAGAAATAAAATTAGATATTTTCCCAAAGAGCCCTGGTGCCTTGTAGTAGGAAATGGCATTTAGACACCTCAGTCAGGATAGTAGAGGTTTTATTTCTATTGAGTTGGTCATTATTTATGTCTTTTTAGTAGAAAAAGCTAGGAAATCTATACATTAGTCATGACATAGTTTAAATATATATTTAATATTTTTTGACAAATTTTTTACTCAATCTCATAGATCTCACTATTTCCTTCTTTTTCTCCTCAAAAAAAGAGTTCCTGTTCTCAAAAATACTAATTTGATTACTCGTACAACAGCCTCATGGATTTTGTCATTAATTTGCGTGTCATCTGTGCCCAGAGACTGTGCCAATCCTCTCTGTGTCATTCTAAATTTAGTATCTGTGCTGCCAGCGTGAGAACAAACTTTATAATCTTTACCAATCTGAAAGGTGAAAAATTGTCTCGTTCTTTTTTTTTTTTTTTACGGAGCCAACTTCTTTATATGTATTATATTTTCATTAATAAATAGGTTTTCTTTATCTCATTCTAGTTTTATTTTGCATTTCTTTGGTAATTAATAAGGCTGAGGGTATGTCTTTTTATTTTAGGCAAGTTACTGGTTTAAGCCTTTCCTCCCAAATTGTAGGTATTCTCCACAACAGCATTTCCCAACTTCAGTCATCTGCATAGTAGGTTTTTTCCTAATCAACAAATCACCCCTGCTATTATTTACTGAATATATTTTTAGTTACTAAGCCCCCTCCTAGACAGTCCTATATGAGTGTAGTAAATATGAACAGATTTGGTGTCTACAAGGTCAGACAATTAAGTTCGCGAACTTACGCTAGAAAAAGTGCTACATACCTCACTGATGAATATCACTATGGTCACCTTCGACGTACTCCCCTTGGGAAGCTATGCACTGATGCCAGCACCTAGTCCACCCTTCAAAGCAATTTTGGAACTCTTTCTGGAATGGCCATCAGAGCTGTAATCGTATTACCCTTGATGTCCTGAATGTTATCAAAATGCCTTCTTTTCAATATTTCCTTTCTCTTCGGGTAAAGAAAGAAGTCACTGGGGGCCAGATCAGGTGAGTAGGGAGGGTGTTCCAGTATAGTTATTTGTTTACTGGCTAAAAACTCCCTCACAGACAGTGCCGTGTGAGCTGGTGCATTGTCGTGATGCTAAAGCCGTGAATTGTTGGTGAAAAGTTCAGGTCCTCTAACTTTTTCATGCAGCCTTTTCAGCACTTCCAAATAGTATATTTGGTTAACTGTTTGTCCAGTTGGTACAAATTCATAATGAATAATCCTTCTGATATAAAAAAACAGGTTAGCAACATTGTTGCAACAAGTTCGCAAACTTAATTGTCAGAATTTAAGTAGTTACAAACTTCCCTAGTACACAGTTACATAAATACATTACTCTTAAAGTAAAAAAATGGGCACCTCCTGAAAACATCTCACGTACCACCCACCTGTGGCGTGAGTACCACGCTCTGGGAGCCACTGCCCTGCAGGTTTTGACATTCTGTGACTGAAATGAGAGATGTCAGTCATTGCCCCATGTCAACGTATCTTTCAGAAGAAAAAGGTGTTGTGAGGAAAGCCAGAGCAAACGCCTGCCCTCACTTGGTACTACAGGCAGCTGCACCTGACAATGATGGATTTTACCATTTGATACAGAGAAGAGGAAGAAGAGGAACTGGGACTTGATTTGCATAGCTGCTGTGAGCCAGCTGGTGTCTTGGGAAAATGCATTGCCACGCTAGATCTCAATTCCTCATCCTTAAAATAGGGAAGTTGGAGTCAATGATTTGAAGTCCCTTCCAGGTTTGAAGGCATGGTGTGTAACTCTTCCATTTTTGTGCAGAAAGTTCCTAGTTTAGAAGTAAGAACAGTGGTTCCTTACAGCCATTTCTTTTCTCCCATTTGGGTTCCTGAGTCAGGACTGGTGGTGGGTGGTCCCATGCCAGCAAAATTCTCTCTGGTGTCACTGACAGAAAACTCACACCCAAGGAGCTACAGTAACCAGCTCCTAAACTGAAGGGTTAAAGCAGCCACGCCCAGATCCTGGAGTAGCCGAGGTTAGTACCGTGCAAACTGTGAGACAGTCACAAAAGGGACTTGCCATCAGGGTAGGGGCACAGCCCAGCAGGAAAGGGCATGGTGAAGCCTCGCAGAGGCGATTCACTGAAGCCTGAAGCCCAGGGCATGTCCTGCTTCCAGCAGGAGGGTCCAGATCGGTGAAGACCAGGAATGTGCGAATGTGTGAGTGTGTGTGTGTGTGTGTGTGTGTGTGTGTGTGTGTGTCTTCTAGAGAAACATTAAAGCACAGTGATTACAAACCAGGCAACCTGAACTTGACTAGCCCCCTTGCCCTTTACTAGCTATGTAACCTTGGACAAGTCACTTAACGACTTGTGCCTCAGTTTCCTCATCTGTAAAATAAGGATCATAGCATTACCAACTTCATAAGACAGTCAGAAGGATTAAAAGAGTTAACACATGAAAAACAGAGTCGTCATAAGCAACAGTTTGTGTGTGTCTAACAGAGACAGGAAGAAAAGAAAGGAGGGAAGGTGAAAGAGCAGGTTAATCAAAGCTGTTTCTCCAGTTAGGTGGGCTGCTGGGGATGGGAGTGGTTTCCAGCCCTGAGTTCTGGGAAGAAAATGGGATACTCAGAGGTGAGCTTTACTCACAGAGCAAAGGCTACCCCCTCCGCTCCCCCAAACCCAAACAAACAAAAAACTGCCCAAAGGTATTTTGTTACTCAGGGCCAAGAACAGATGGAGGCCCCTGGTCTCACCTGACAAGGTATGTCTTGCTAAGAAAAACAAGACATTGTTCAGTGGCATGTATACCTTCTGTTATCTACTTGAAGAAGCCAAGTTACTAGTGATGGTATATTCTATGGAGACTGACAAGAAGCTCAGAAGAGTGCGAACTGCACTTAATTTGCAGGGATAGTCTGAGTTATCATGGGTTGAGTCACCTAGAAAAGCAACAGATAGATCTGTGGAGCGTGTCATTTGCTCAGACAGGTACGTGTGCAGAGAAACCCATAAATTGCCCTAGTCAGTGGGTATTCTAAACGGTCAGTGCCGGGGCCACCCGACCATCCCATGATCAAGCAGTGCTCATGACCCCAGCGTGGAGAATCCCTTCCAGATGCCATGCTCACTGAAAATGCTGCCCCAAAGGAAGTAGTTTCTTCTTCACACCAGGACGGAACTGGACACCTATTGTAATGTTTCCTTTTTTTTTTGTACTTAAAAAAAAAAAAACCTCTAGTAATTTCCTTGAAGCAGTGTGTGTGTGTGATATGTCTAGGGAGACAACCTTCCTTTTGGCCCCTTTACTCAAATGCTGGGGGAGGTTTGAATCCTGCACAAACGTCAACTATTTCAACTGGGAGTTGTCCCTGCTGTAGGGCATTCCCTTCAGGGACTGGCTGCCACCCTGGGAATGAAGAGTCACATGACCATCGGGTCAGCATGAAAGGCTCAAAGGGCATCATGCAGTTCTTTTATAACTTCCTAACATTTCCCCTTCCTGCTGACTCGTGACTGACTTCCTTATACCAGCTCATGCCTTATGTTCTATGCCAAGAGGCAGCAAGCTTATTCTCTAAAGGGCCAGAGAGTAAATATTTTAGGATGCGTGGGCTATATAGTCTCTGTCTGCCCCTCTCAACACTCCTCTGGTAGCTAGAAAACAGCTGTAGATAATGTATAAATGAAGGAGCATAGTTGTGTTTCAATAAAGCTTTATTTATAAAAGCAGGAGCCGGACTTGGCCCCCTGGCCAGGAGGTTGTCAATCCCTTGTTCTATTTATAGAGAAGGGCGGTGGGATGGGGTAGGGAGAGCTGATATTTGTAAGGTGTATATTACATTTCAGGCACTGGGCTAGCACCTTTGATACGCAGTATTTCATTTAATCCTCACAAAATTCACTGTATGGAAGGTAAATCAATATTCCCATTTTATAGCTGAGGAAACTGAGGGTCAGATATACTAAGTGTCTTGATTGAGGATGGTCAGTGGATGCTGGCAGGATCTGAACTCAGGTATGTGAAATTCCAAAGGCTGTACTCTTTCTACAGAAACAAGAACCTGTGGAATGCTAGAGCTAGACGGGCATCAAAGCTCACCAAACCCGTCATCCTCACTTTAGAGAGAGGAAATGGGAATCATATGGGGAGACCAGACTGAGATGAACTTGTCTTCTTTCAGGGGATACAGGGGCAGCCCTAATGCCGTCACCTGGGACACAGTATCTCCCCTTATGAAGAAGTGGTTTTCAGCAGGGAGTCCCACTCCCTCGGGGCAGATGCCAAACTTCCTCCTTCCATGCTTCACATTCTCCTGCCCTTATCTTCCGCTGAACATCTAGCAATGCGTCACAGGAACAGTTAACAATTGTTTTCTCACTGGAAGAGCTACAGTTATTGTGGCAATGATTATGAAGGTTTGAATTAGCTGGACAACTTTATGTTGCAAATAACTAACTCAAATTGGCTTAAAAGATAAAGGTCATGTATGGGCTCACATAACTAAGCAGTCCAGAGATAGGGCTTGATCTAGGCTCAAACAACGGGCCCAGGACCCAGCTTCTCTCTGTTGGTTTCTCATCATCCTCAGCGTTGGTTTTCATCTCAGCCATGCTCTCCCTCCTGGTGACAAAATGGCTGCCAGAAACTCCCGAGGCTACATTCTTCCTGATTGGCATATTGCCCCCCAAAGAAGGGGGATTTTACTTTCCAGAAACCCCAGTAAACATTTCTTTGCTTCTTATTGGCTTGGTCTAACTATCCATTTTAAACCAATCACTGCATCAAGAGGTTGGTAATGAGACAGGGGCTATTGTAATGGTGGCTCTAAATCTTCTATTTTGAGATTTTGACCTCTTGTATAATTCAATTTAACAAGTAATTTGTCTTGGGACTTTTTGAAAGCTTTATTTTTTTTAATAATTAATTAATTAATTAACTAATTAATTTTTATTAGTTTCAGGTGCACAAAACAATGTTAGACATTTATCATTTATATCCCTCACACAGTGACAACCCCCCCCATCCACTGTCCCTCTGACATCACACAGAGCCATTACATTTCCACTGTCTCTATTCCTAATGCTGTACTCCGCTTCTTGTAACTATCTATCTATCTATCTATCTATCTATCTATCTATCTATCTATCTATATATGTCTATATATATAAAATTGTAGTTGACATTCATTATTGTTCAGCTTCAGCTTCAGGTGTACAGGGCAGTGATCAGGGAGAAAGCTTTCTTTTCTTTCTTTTCTTTGCCTCCCTCTCCTCCCACCAAACCTTAATGACTGTTTACTATACTTTTACTACACAGTTTCAATGGTTCTGTTTACTTGGGCCATGCAGGCCCAGTAACTTGGGAGAGGTTTTGCATCTGTATGGGATCCAGTCCTGGCTCCAACTTAAATCTACATCATATGCAAAGGTTTTGATAATCAGTTTAACCACACCTAACCCCACCCCAATGGACAAAGCTGAACTCAATAAAATATTCCACTATAGGCCAAAGCAATTTACATCCTGGTTAGAAAATATAAAACTTGAGATGAAACAAAGACTCAATGCAGTAATTTCCAGCAGACTCTCCCCAGCCGACCCTTCTCTTACTTTAATAAATCTTCCTTCTGTATTTCTACCTGCCTCGTGAATTCTTTCACAACCTGCGAGTGAGCAGCCACAACTGTTGGGACACTGTCTTAAGCCAATCAGCTTCCATCCTGGAGCTGGGGGTAGGGTTAACTGTACCTAAACCACATGGCTCAGAACCAGGGAAGGGTTTTCCCCATGAGAAATTAGGCCAGTGTTGGCAGGAGAAGAGAGATTGGCAAACAAAAATGTCTGCCCTGGGTTGAACTAAGGGTCCTCAAAGAGCGCTCCCATTCCTGAGAGTTCACTATTCTAGTGTGTTTTTTCTCCTCTAGGCAGAGGAGAAATATACTATCCCTCCCTTATCATCTTTGCACTCACCTTCCTGGCACACAAGCCATGTGTGAATGGCACCCAGGGTGCATGTGGGGCAGCTGTGTTCCCAACGGGCACTTCTTGGTGGCCAGGTGTGCATCTGAAAGTGGGAGTGTTCAGGTGACCCACTGTGGGAGGGTTTGAGGTGTCTGAGGGAGCTGTGCTGGAAACAACCACTCACCCACTGTCCAGGGCGAGTAAAAACTGATGCCAGAGCAGTGAGCAGGGCAGAGTGCTCATTTCACTAATTCAGTGACGCCTTGGCACAGTTTGAATGCTACTTAGGGTGCCCCTGGCCACAGGCCTCTCAGAGGAGGTCATAGAAAGGCAATCAGCAAATTACTAAGCTTGCAGGCTTTCTCAGAGTTCTCATTAGCAAGCGATACATTAATGTCACCACAGGCCACTTTGTTGAGTGCCAAAAACCTGTAATAATTAGAGGCACTGCTCTCGTTCCAATTTAGGGCGATCGAGTGGAAGCTGCAGACCCATCTGTCTTTCCTGTGGGGATGGTGGGGAGGGGGGGTGTCAGGAGTTCCTTGAAATCCTTTCCACCCTAGAATGAAGACTGACGTAAGATACAAACACAACCATGGGTCACGTGTGGAAACAAAGAGGAGATATTAAAGCCTGTGGCCATTTGGTGGCCTCACGTTCCTAATTCACTGTTTTGGTTGTGATATATTTATGTATAGATGGTGGTTGGCTGTCCGACATTGTTTAGTGGTTTGTACTTTAACTTTCTTCCTGATTTTCCTCACCGTCAAGGTTCTTAACATGCAGTCCTTAACCTCTGAGGAGTGTTGGCTCTGGTTAGCTCACTTAGTTAAAAGCCAAAATTAGGGCAATTCCACTCTCAGGTATATGTGCATATTCCTAAATATACTGAAAGCAGGAACTCAAACAGATACTTGGACACCAACGCTCATAGCAGCATTATCCACAACCACCAAAAAGTGGAAACAACCCAAGTAGCCATTGACAGATAAATTAATAAATAAAATGTGGTATATTCACACAATGGAATATTATTCAACCACAAAAAGAATGAAATTCTAGTATATGCTACAACATGGATGAACCTTCAAAATACCATGCTAAATAAAATAGGTGAGACACAAAAGGACAAATCCTGTACGATTCCTCTTATATAAGGTAAATTCATAGAGACAGAAAGCAGAATAAGGTTTCCAGGGGCTGGCGAGAAGGAGGAATGGAAAATTATTGTGTGATGAGTACAGAGTTTCTGTGTGAAAATGATGAAAATGTTCTGGAATCGGATGGTGGTGATGGTTGCACAACACTGTGAATGTATTTAATGCCACTGCATTATACACTTAAAAATGGTTAAAATTGTTGGTTTTATATTATGCATATTTTTCCACAATTAAAAAAAATTTTTAAGTCAACGTTAGGGGCAAAATCTACATGGGGCCTGTTAGTGCCACTGTGTCTCATAGCACCTCAGGCCCATCCCAAGCCCAGCTGGTGATTAGAAATCAGTGCCCTGGGCCAGAAGCGAGTCTGGCTCAGGGCAGTCTCTTCCAGTTGCTGGGAAATACAATTCATCTGCTGCTTTAATAGTGGGTTAAGAGAGTTTGCTATGACACTGAAAAGTACACCTCAGAAGTGTAAATAAATAAGACATTGTTCAAACATCAAAAAACGCAGGTAGTAAAAGTCTCCCTCCCACTCTTTTCAAACATTGTTCAAACATCAAAAAACGCAGGTAGTAAAAGTCTCCCTCCCACTCTTTTCTCCATTCCCTTAAATGCCAACGTTCCCCCAACAGGTGATTCTTATTTTTAGTTTCTTGTTTATCTTTCTGGAAAAGTTATAAGTATATACAAGCTACTATGGATACACATTATTTTCCCCTCTCTTTTTGTTTACCCAAATGGTAGTACACTGTTCTGAATCTTGCCTTTTTTTGTTGTTAGAATATATCTTTTTTCCCCCCTTCTTCTGCCTCCCGCCCCCACTCCACTTAAAGCGTTGTTTCTCAGTCTAGTTGTGTAGGACACAGCTCCCTGGCCCGTGCTGGTATTACGAATCTTGCGCTCCCTCCTGGCTGAGGCAGTCGGTTTTCCGGGTTGTCCGACGGCTGCTCCCGGCAGCCACGGCAGCCCAGCTCCAGGGAGAACCCTTGTTCGCAATCTTAGCTGTAGAGAACGCAGCTCACTGGCCCATGTAGGAATCAAACTGGTGAGCTTGGTGTTAAGAGCACAGCGCTCCAAACACCTGAGCCACCGGGCCAGCCCTGTTAGAACATATCTTGCTGAACTTTCCATAAAATACATTAGGAGATTTCATATTCTCTTTTTACATCTGTATAATATTCCAACATATGGAGGTACCATAATTTAACCAATCCTTTGTTGTTGAACATTTAGCTGTTTCTAATATTTGGCCATTACATAATTATAATGGATAATCTTGTATGAATGTCATTGTGCACATGTGTAAGGATATCTGGAAGTGGGATTACTGGATCAGAGGGTATATCCATTTGTAATTTTGATAAATACTGACAAATTGCCTTTGATATGGGGTGTCAATTTACCTTCCTACCAGCAATGTATTAGAATGCTTACTTTCTGGCCCACAGATATCAAATTTCTGGATTTTTACTAGTATAATGGGTGAAAAATGATATCTCAATGTGGTTTAATTTGCATTTATCATATGACTTGGGTTGAGCAGCTTTTTATAATAAAAGCCATTTTTCCTTTCTGTGGACCATCTGTTTATATCTTTTGCTCATTCTTCTCTTGGGTTGTTAATTTTTTTTCATCAATTTGTAGGAGCTCTTTAAATATTAGGTAAATTAATCCTTTGCCTGTGATATTAGTTGAAAATATTTTTCCAAGTCTGTCATTTGCCTTTTGACTTTGTTATTTGCCTTGCAGAATTTTTTGTGTAGCCATTTTTATTAATTTCTTTTTAGTGGGTTTTCGATTTTGTTATATCATGAGAAAGGCCTTACTCTTTTTGGAGTTATAACAGAATTCTCTCCCATTTTCTTCTATTACTTTCATGGTTTCATTTCTTTTTCTCATCTCAAACTTTAACCCAGTTGGAATTTATCCTCCTATGCAGTATGAAGTGTGGATCCAACTTTGTTTTTCCAGTGGCTACTCAGATGTTCCAACACTATATATTGAGAAATCAATTCATTCCCCCACTGGTTTTGGATTTTATCTGAAGACTGAGATGGAGTGGTTTACCAGAGTCCCTACTGTAGGCGGATTCCATCTTTTGTCCCCCATCCCTGCCCAAAGTACACCTTAGACTCTCAGTAAATGTTTCTGGAAAAAGTGACCCCAAGTGCTTTGCTCATCCAGCTGCATTTCCAACCTCTCCCAGATTTCATCCAGTAATTGATCCCTATCTTGTTAACTCTTTGATGCTTAAAAAAATATTTTTGTCATGCTTTGTCTAACTTTTTAATTCTTATTCATGGAGAGAATTGTTCTAAATTACCTAGTCCACTACTACCAGAAGAGGAAGTTCTGGGTTAGGATAGTAGAGCTCAATATGTTGAACCATCCTTGAATTCCTGGACTAAACCCCACATCGTCATGATACATTAATTTTAATATATTAAAATTTTAATATTCTATTTACTAATATTGTATTTGGACTTTTTGCATTTATGTTAATTAGTGAGATACTCTCTATATATTTAGTGAAGTCTTTACTGGTTTGGCATCAGTCTTGTGCTATTTTTAAAAGATTTTGGAAATTTTCCTTCTTTTTCTCTAGTATGTAACAGTTTAAACAACCCTGTGGTTATCTTCTCTTTAAAGACTTGGTAGAATTCCCCTGTGAAACCATGTAGTGCAGTGGTTTTAATTGTAGCCATCCATACCCTTGCTGGGGGTTGGGGAGCTATGAAAGGGAGAATTGTAATCTAAATGACAGGCAATATTTGATTCACACTAGTGCACACATCTGGAGCTGGAGCAATTGTGTAATTAAAAAAATTAATTCTAATGAAATTTCAATACCATGAAATTATAAAGATTAAATTTTTGGTTTTTTGTTGTTGCAAGAGTCAAAAAGCTTTAAAATCTTTTCTTTTACTCATTTCATGCTCTAGCATTTTTCAGAGAACAAACTATGTTCAACCACTTCCCAAACTTTATTCTGCCTTTCTCAGCCATCAGAATTCTAGAGATGTAGCTAGTTGCTTCAGGCCATAATGATAATCCTTCCTGCAATTCCCAAAGCTAATCTCCTATAAAATTTGACATTTTGCTCCTCAGAAAACAATTCCTATTTCTGGGCTTCTTATCTGTGCTGTTCTCCCCCAAAGGGGGAGGGTTTTATCTCTTTGATTGCTCCTATAAGTGGAGTAAATGTGATCATTAAAAATAAAGATGAAAGGGGCGGACAGGTGGCTCAGTTGGTTAGAGCCGCAAGCTCTGGGCAACAGGGCTGCTGGTTAGAGTCCCACATGGGCCAGCGAGCTGCACCCTGTGCAACTAGAATGAAGTCAATGAGCTGCCGCTGAGCTCCTGGGTGGCCAGATGGCTCAGTTGGTTGGAGCACCAGCTCTCAACTATAAGGTTGCCGGTTCAACTCCCACAAGAGATGGTGGGCTGTGCCCCTTGCAACTAACAAGGGCGACTGGACCTGGAGCTGAGCTGTGCCCTCCACAACTAAGATTGAAAGGACAACAACTTGACTTGAATGGAGCTTATGAGTCCTGGGAAAAACACTCTACTGTTCCCCAATAAAAAGTCCTGGAAATACATACTGTTCCCCAATAAAGTCCTGTTCCCCTTCCCCAATAATAATAAAAAAAAAATCAGAAAAAAAAAAGATGAAAGCAAGATGAGGAGGCGGAGCCTCAAATCTACAGTCTAAAGCAAAATCAAAATAAACAAAACCCCTTTAGCAGCAAAACTTCTTTAGGACAAAGTGCTATTTATTAATGGGCTGTGTTCTCATCTCCCCTTCCAAGGGAAAAATCACTCAGAAAGACCCTGACGCACAGCCAAAAGGTGTTGGGTCAAAATCAACCTTTTGCAAGATGGCTTGGTTTCATAGGAAGTGTAGGGTATAGAGTGTAATTTGGGGCTTCAAAGTCATAGGAGACTGAGGGGATTGGAACCTGAATTGGAACCTGACCCTGCCCTCACAACTCTGGGAAGTGGGCAGGAGTCAAGCTCATCACCAAGACAAGAAGTGGTTGAATTTCAGAAGGACATTGTCACATTCAGCCAGTATGCACCTCTACTTATGTGACTAGTGTGATTTTGCTGACTAAATGAAGTTAGCCACAAACTAGGGGAAGGTAGAAATTCTTGTTGCTCAGGTTCATGTCTGTTTCTGTCTTCAGATTGTAATCTCCTTGAGGACTGGATTTATATTTTCGATCTCTAATGAATTCCCCAGTGCCTGGCACACAGAGTACATGCTCAGTACATGAGAGAATGAAATAATTAAAATAACAGCTTACATGTATTTATTTATTCATCCACTGAATATTTTTTGTGTGCCTGTGTCGGCCCTGTGCTGGGTGCAGGTAATAGATGACAGGACAAGCCTGGTTTCTGCCCTAATGAAGTTTGTGGCCCAATGGCACCAGATGTCGAAGCACCAGAGGAGGTCGCAGAAGGGACAGTGGGTGTGGGGTCACCTTGCGCTCTAGAGAGGCTTCCCACCCGCTGTCGGTGGGACCTGCGGAGCACAGACCAAGGAGTCTTGGGAGAAATGTCCCCGATTCTGGGGGCCTCTCGCTGCCTCCGTCCCCTGTGCAGTGAGCAGTGATGCTTTCCTTGGGTGTGGAAAGATGAAGAAAACCAGGACACCCTCCTTAACAGCCGCTCACAGCCCGAGGCCCAACGCGCAGAAATTGTAATCTGCACCCTGGCAGGTACCAGAAAAGAAAAACCCACAGAGACTGGAAGAAAATCACAGCTCACAGAGATGTGATTTCCAGAGGGATGGAGGCAAGAGCTCTAAATAAGGCAGTGGCGCGCCCCCTGCTGGATACAAGACCATTCTGCAACTAGCGGAGCATCGGCTGAACCAGGTACTAGGAAGAAGGCAGCTTTAGACGCTAGGTCTGAACTATGTTCCTCTAGACTGCAGAAAGCTAATTCCCAAGGGGGAAAATCTACCAAGGCTGATCCTGAGCCCTTATCTTCCTTACCTTCTGGGAGATTCAGGAAAGGGTAAGTGGTAAACAAAACTCCATCTGTAACCAGGGCCTTGGCTACCCACTCTCTTGGCCAACTCACTACCCTCTTGGCGCCTTAATTCGTATCTTGGGCTCATTCTAGGGAAAAAAATATATGAATTATTATAAAACATCTGTCCCCCTCTTTTTCTGCAAATACAAGGAGGCTTGGCTTTGGTATTGATGAACATAGCATCACTTGTAAGGTCTATCTCTAGCTTACTGACATCTCTATTCACCCCCTCCCCCAACAGCGTGTAATTTGAGGATTTTCTTAAAAGAAAGACTTTAACGCCCCCAACTAATCTTTAACAGACAACGATAATTATAAATTCCAAACAAAAACTTAGAGACATGTGAGCTTCTGTCAGGCTTTTCATTTCAATAGATCTGCTAATTAAAAAGCTATAATTTAACAAATAATGACTTAACCATCTCACTTTGAAATCAAACAAAAACCTTCCACTAAAACGCTGGACTAGATAATGAATCCAGGCACAATTCAGACTCCTGCTGGGCCTTATGCTGGCCCCCTTCCAGCAAAGGGCCTGTCGCCTTTGATTCGCAGCAATAGTTTTCCAAACCGTTTGGAGCAAACTCACTACAGGGAAGATAAGAGAGCAATTTGTGAGGCTAAGTGTTTTTTTGGACCCAATCCCACTGCTGATTGAGCAGCATGGAATATTTATCCCTTCCTCGCCCTCATTCATTGTCACTTGGTCAATTTCATTTTCTCCCTGATCCCTCTCTGGCCCCTGGGGGGAGAATGTTGTTTCTGAAGTAATAAGCAGGAAGGAAGCGTGACAAGGGAACCTAGCAATAAACCCAGGTGATGCTCACTGTATATGGCATCCGAAGTAGTTAATAAAATAATAAACGGTGAAAACAAAATTGCTTTCCACCTCCCATGCCTCCTCCCTTAGCTGGGAATTGGGCATCTGTGCCAGGCTAAGAATAGCCTCATGTTCTGGAAGCTCCCCCGGAGCCCAAGCTCTCACCAGTCGCCTCTGTGTGCCACCTGACTGCTCTGCCAGAGCGCTTATTCTCTGTGGTAGCAAGGCCTCTCATCCATTCCTGGAGTCCTGGGAGAGGAAGAGAGTTGGGTACCTCTGAAAAGGCATCGGGGATTGGCAAAAGGCTCCTATGGAGCTGAGGCAGGAAGAGTGGATCCTGGGTGAGACCACAGGGGAACACAAAGGATGGACACTCTGAATGCCTGCAGGTGCAGGGAGGAAGGAGCTTTCAGGTGTATCCATATCACACTGTCCCCTCCAGGACCTCAGCCTAGGCTATTACATCCCAGGAACTGCTCCTGCTTTGAAACCGTAAAACCCAATGGTCCCCTCTCTTGAACACAATTCCTCTCCTTTATCTCCCTCTCTCTGCCATTCTACCCGTACCTGTTCTTCAGCCTCACTAGACCTAAGAACAGTCATCATCATCATCGTCATTTCCATAGTAACATCAATAATAATTGACATTTATTGAAGCTTACTGTATGCCAGGCACAGTTTTTGGTACTCTATGTGTATTACTTAATTCTCACAACAACCCTATGATACAGATTCTCTTGTAATCACTATTTTACAGATAAGGAAATAAGCTCAGGGAGATAACTTGCTCAAGTTCATGGAACCAAAATTTGAACTCGGTTGGTCTCCAGATCCTGTGGCTTTAATAACTATAGTTTTCCATGCAAGTATACGAAGAGCTATTTTTATTGAAAGAAAGTGATAGGGAGTGGGGAGGGAGTTACACAGTATTCCATACAATGGTTGTAACAAAACTCATTTAATCATTCCCCAATTCATGGATATTTAGGTTATCTCCAATATTTGCTATTTGAAACAGCGCTGCAATAAATATCATTGAGCAAGGCTTGATTATGTCACTATGTGTCTGACACCGAAGAAGTTAAAAATATAGGAGAGAAAAAAATTTGAGCAATAAAATAAATAAAATATTATTGGATTATAACCCAAAGTTATGTTAAATTTATATTAGATGAATATCTATGAGTTCATAATGAAATAAATAAAAAGATTGAATAAATACATAAATGGGAGAAAAGAGACAAATCTCCAGTGCAGAAAAATTCCAAATAATTTGAAATTCCAAATAAATGTGATATAGTATCCTGGATGGGATCCTGGAACAGAAAAAGGACATCAGACAAAAACTAAGGAAATCGGAATAAATGATGGACTTTACTTAATAATAATAATGCATTGATAGTGGTTCATTAGTTGTAAAAATGTACTATTGCAATGTAAGGTGTTAATAATAAAGGAAACTGAGTGCAGAGGATATGGGAACTCTCTGTACTGTCCTCTCATTTTTTCTGTAAATTTAACATCATTTAAAAAATCGATTATTAAAGAAAAAAGTAAAAGAAAAAAATACTGGCGAGAGAGGGACAAAGTCTAGGTTTTGTGAGATGGGAGCGGACAGGGTCCCCGCTCAGCAGGAGGGACTAGCTTCAGCTAGCAGAAAGAAACAAGGCACAGGTGGGTGCAGACAGGTATTTTTTGGGGACAGGGTCGGATGTTGAGGGCCATAGCCGATAACCTCAATGTTTCTTTCATGAGGCAGGAGGTGAGGGTGGGGTACTTGCTGAGAGAGGGCCTATCAAAAGACTGTGAGTTGCAAGTGGTGAAAATTTGGAGACCCCCTGAGGGAAGTGCAGGAGGAAACTGACCAAGGGCAGAAAAGAACAATTTCCTTTCTCATCACGGATCTGTGCTTCCGGTCAGGTCCCCAAAGATCTAGTCTTGAGGCCGCAGCCCTACAGGCCTAGATTGACTGTCTCCTTGGAGTTCCACATCTTGACCAGCAGAAGGCGCCGAGACACCACTCAACTTTTGCTTTCCCACACCCCCTGGCTTAGATTGCCCAATTTTCTCATTCCGAAGTTCTGAAGTCTCAGATCCTAGTAGTAAAAAGTTCTTTTCTAAATTACCCATGTTTGAAGGGAAACTTTTTGAAATAGCCCAAAGGAACACCTTTCAGGAGAAAGAATTTAGCTATGTTTCTGAGAGCTAATTTCTTTTACTTGCCTTCCTCCAGGAAGCTCTGAGAAGACCACCATTACTGAGTACAGTAGCCCCCCCCTTTATCCACCGGGGATACAGTCAAAGACCCTGAAACTGCAGATAGTACCAAACCCTACATATATTATGTTTTTTCCTATACATACATACCTATGATAAAGCATATACGACGGTGGTCCCATAAGATGGAGCTGAAAAATTCCTATTGCCTAGTGACATCAGAGCTGTTGTAAGGTCCTAATACAACACATTACTCCCATATTTGTGATGATGCTGGTGTAAACAAACCTACTGCGCTGCCAGTCGTATAAAGTATGGCACATACAATTATATAGAGTACATAATACTTGATAGTGATAATGAACAACTAATTACTGATTTTTTTTTGTATTTACTACACTTTTTATTGTTATTGTAGAGTATACTCTTTCTACTTATAAAAAAAAGTTTGCTATAAAACAGTGCCATGTTACATGGGCAGCAGCCTCGTACATCTTGTGTTTACCCTGTCTCTCTCGATTGCATCATTTTCTCTTGTGATTGATTTAATCCGGTGTTTTGCACGGTAACATGCTGTATAGGTGTGTAGTGTAGTAGGAGCAATAAGCTGGACCATACAGACCAGGTGCATATGTAGACGATGCCATCCAGGTGTGTCTAAGTGCAGCTATGACCCCCCAACGAAATCACCTAACGACCTATTTCTCAGAAAGTATCCTCATCACTAAGCTGAGCATGACTGTAGAGGTAACATTTTAGATGCACAATATATATTTTATCTATTTGTCTCTAGCCACTAGAATGTAAGCTCCACGAAGACAGGGTTTGTTATCTGTTTTGTTTAGTGCCATAGACTAGAACAGTGCCTGACACACAGTAACTGTTCCATAAATAGTGATGAATTAATTTGGGGAGATTCACCCCTTCTCCCCCCCCCCACACACACATCTTAAGTTAGTCAAGGTGCAGAATCCTGGAGTAAGATGATCTGTTCCTGTCTTAACATTCTTGGAGTCTATGAAATTCCACCCTGAGTCCTGATGTCGACTGTGGAGCTCATTTGAACAAAAACGTAGAAACAAACAAAATTTCCAACCCTGTACCCTGGGAGGAAATATTTGCTAGACAGCATAATATTTGTGCCAGGAGGCCAGGAGTTGTCTTAAATGATTCCACATTTTATCTGATTTAACCCTCACAACACCCAGTGAAGAGGATTTTATTAGCTTAATTTTTTAAATGAAGAAACAGGCTCAGAGAGGGTAACAGTTATTTACCTAAGGTTACCCAGCTAGTCTCAGGTGGAGTCAGGATTTGAGCTCGAATCTGTATGGCTCAAAATCCACTGAAAGGTGTTTCTTCTATGTCCTGATGACCCCGGGATGAGGGTTATACTTATTCCTTCCGACGTAAGTATTGAGGGAGCTGAGACCCTGCTGGGTGGGGAAACCCAGCCCCAGTCAGGAGCTGCCACACACCATAGTGGGCAGGGTGGAGGGCTGTATTTGAAGACACGTCTCATCCCACCAGAGAAGCAGCTGGTATTCATTGCTGCCTATCAGGAATATTCCCACTTGAGTGAGATCTGGTTACAAGTGCCTACGTGACCTCTTCATCTGCCCACAGACCCCTGGAGCCAAAGCCCCTTTCCTCACTGAATCCTTGTGAAGACATTCACCGTGTTTCTATGGGCCTGCCTCAACCCCACAATGAACAACAATCCAGATACCTGACCTCCCACTAGCTGCTAAACCTCTGGGAGGCTGCTTCCACATCTCTGAAATGGGCATAACAATACTTATGGCAAAAGGCTGTTCTAAAGCTAAGGAGACCTCAGCAGGGCCTGGAGAATGTTCACTCCCTTTCTTCCCCTTCCCTGACCCACCCCAAGCAGGTGTTCGGTCCAGGCCTGGGCTCTTTGCATTATGGGAGAATAGATGGATATATACCAGAACCCTGCAGGAGGTGGTGAATAATCTGTAAGCACAATTCCCAGCTCAGATCCTGGCCCTGGGAGACCGAGTGAAGGAAGCGCCAGGACCTGGGGTGCGCGAGCCCCCGGCCCCTCCCATTCGAGCGGCTTGTGGCTGGATGTGCGGCCAGCCCGCAGGACTTACGCGGGTCCCCACCAGTCTCCGTCGCTTCTGGGCGCTGCGTTCCCCCTCGCCCCCGCCCCCCCACCCCGTGCCTTCCAACACGGTTCTAGCTCCCGGTCTTAGCTCGTAAATCTCCTTCACACAGAGGACGATAAATCAAGGGGCAGTGGAGGACCCCCCAGCAGCCTGAGCCCTCCCTCCCCCTTCTGGAGCGGACGGGGGCGCAGGAAGCCCCTGGGACAGGGTGGGCGGGGCCGCCCCAGACCCGCCCACTGCGGTGTGTTAATTACAGGCTGGCGATCCGTGGGGCCTGATTTATTGCGGAGCTGTCCGAGTCCTGCGGCGGGGGCTGGGCACGTCTCGCGGAGCCTGGAGGGGCAGGGGGGAAGAGACCTGAGAAGCTCCCAAATTCTGAGGACCTTGTTGAAATGACAATCTTGATAGTAATAAACTGTAATATGTTTATATAAATAAAATATAAACATTATAATAGCCATAGCTAACATTCATTGAGGGACTGCGCCAAACTGGGCTAAACACCTTATTAATTCATTCATCAAATAGTTATCGAATGCCTATTCGATGCCAAGAATCTTGCATATACTCACATTCTCTCATGAACGTCCCCAAACAGCCCTACAAGTTAGTATGGTTCCCATTTTTCAGATGGAGAAATTCAATCAAGAAACATTTATCTGACCTGTCCAAGGTCACTAAGTGAGTGGGTAGTGGGTTCAGGACTCATATCCCTGGCTATTGGTCCCTGGAGCTTAAACTTTTGCGACTAGATGACCCTGCCTCTTTGCTGCCATGTGCCTCACTATCTCACTGCTGCACGGATGTCTTAACCTGGCTGAGGGACTCAGTCCCCATTGGCAAAGGAGGCCCTCCGCCTCTTTTTTTTTTTTTTTTTTTTGAGGTGGTAAATTCAAAAGGAGTTAGGAGGATCAAATGAAACTGAAGCTTATGCAAATGCTTTTTACAAAATTATCTGTAGAGTAAAGCGAGAATAGATGTGAAGGAGCTAGAACATCTATTCTGTGTGTGATGGGAGAACCATGAGAAAGAAAAGCAAAAGTGCAACAGAAGCAATATTTGAAAAGATAAAGGTGAGGAACTTTACCAATCTGAGGAAAGAAACAAGCCACCAATTCAAGAAGCCCAACAAATCCTAGAAGATAAAATAATTTTAAACCCCATACACTTAGATGCATCATAGTGAAATATTAAAACCAAAACAATGCAAGTTTCAAAGTCAATCTGGAAAACAAATTACCTTCAAAGGAGCAACAGTTACTCTGAAGCTGACATCTCATCAATTTTCAATGAAAGTAAACCGACAACATCATATCTTCAAAGCGATTCAAAAAACATAACCATCAACCAAGACTTGCATAAGGGAAATAAAGGTGAGCGAGTCATCACCAGCAGTCTTTCCCTAGAGGAAATTCTCAAGAACGGAACTCAGGCAGAAAGAAAAGATCCCAGTTGGAATGTCTGAGATGCAGGAGGAAATGAAGAGCAAAGAAATTAGGAAATATATGAGCAAATTTAAATAAGCACTGGTTGTATAAAAAAAGTTATCTGTAAAGCTCTGTATGACAGTGTATTATTAGTTAAGGTGATGTCTAATACTTGAATAGATAAATCTCCAAATCTCAGTGGTCTAAACATAGGTTTATTTCTTGCTCATGTCATCATTCAATGTGGGTGTTCCTAGTCAGACAGTTTTCCTGGGCAGATCTCCTCCAGGCATGAGGAAGGACCCAGGCTCACCACCTTTAGCTGGTGGCTCTGGTGGCTGCCCTAGGTCTTCGAGCCAGGAGGAAGGGGAAGGAGAATAGAGGATGCATGTGGGAGGTTGTTATGGGCCGGCCTGGAAGTGGCGCATATCACTTCTGCTCACATTCATAGGCGAACTCAGACAACTGCAGGAAAGGCTGGGAAATGGTGTAACTGCTGCATTCTTTATCTGTAACAAGTGACCTCAAAACTTACTGGCTTAAAAGAAGAATGAACATTTATTATTCTACAGTTTCTATGGGTCAGGATTTCAGGAGTGGCCTACCTGGATGGTTCTCTTCCCCTTTTTGTTCATGATGGAGTATGTATGTGACTCCTAGAACTCCTGCAGCCATTTTGCCACCATAAGGGAAGCCACGTAGTAAAAAAAACGTACATAGACAACCTATGAAAAAAATCACAGAAGAATAATTAAAGGGATGATTAAACAACAAACAAAGGGATTCTAAATTCCCATAGAAGTGTAAAGGGCTAAGAACACCCAAGACAATTCTGAAAATGAACAAGGAGACCAAGGGATTAAACAGGCATTAAAGAGAGATGGCTGGAGGTGGCATTATTATATCATTATTATATTAGAGACATGTGGCATTACAAACAATCAGAGACAGAATAAACTATTCTCCAAACGGAGTTGGAAAAATTGGCACCTGGGTTCCAATAAAAACAAAAATTAATAATCATGAAAGCAATAACAACTACAATAATAATGGCTACCATTTACTGAAATCTACAAAGTGCTAGAAGTTTTCATTGGATTTATCTCATTCTATTCACACATCAGTCCTACAAGGTAGATATTCTCATTTCTTATTCCGAATTCACAGATGAGAAAACTGAACCTCATGAGGGCAAAAATGGCTCCTTGAGACCACACATGGCTCAGTCTCCAGCGCACTGGGTAAGAGCCCTATTTCCCCTCCTTACAACAGCTGGACCCT
This sequence comes from Rhinolophus sinicus, assembly GCF_057876585.1. Lineage (NCBI taxonomy): Eukaryota > Metazoa > Chordata > Mammalia > Chiroptera > Rhinolophidae > Rhinolophus > Rhinolophus sinicus. The sequence goes on from NC_142512.1 coordinate 19,897,064, forward strand.
GTCTTGAGACTTGCAGACCAGGGCAGAAGCTGTGTCTCTCGGGAGACAGGGACAGAGCCCTCTGTCTACACCAAGCAGGCCCCAGACCCAGAATTCCTACTTCACCCCTGTCTGACCCTGGGGCAGATCTATGGCCGATTAGAACCTGGCTAAAAGCACAGAGGTCTCTTTGTCATTGCTTTAATGAGAAGCCAATCACTAGGTCATTAGTGGGTGGAGGTGATGAGGAGTTGGGTACTGGGGTGGGAGGGAGGAGGATAGTCTGGGTTACCTGGATGATTTACAGCTGCAGTGGCCAGGCTGACTGGGGAAGGGAGCCAAGAGGCAGGAGAAAGTTAATAACATTCACCAAGCATCTTAGAGGAGCCAGGCCCTGTGCTGGGCGTATATCATGCTCTCTTTTATTTAATCCTCACAACAAATCTGATGAAGCAATAGTATAACATACCCCCATTTTACAGACAAGGAAACTGAGGCTATACAGCTAATAAATACTCTGCTGTTCTGTGTTATAGGCACCGCAGAGGTGAATGTAGGTGAAGGGCTAAGAAATCTTCTAGCTTTGGACCAAGAAGGAACAAATTGTCAGGATATGCTTTATGGAGGGATGTTACTCTGTGGGCTGAGAATAGGGGCAGGGGAGAGGGTCATATCCCTGCATGAGCTGGGGTGCTAAGTAAGTTTGCCAGAAAGAGGATAGTAATAATAACAACAACAGACTATTACTGAGTACCTAGTATGTGCCAGCCACTGCACTAAGGGCTTTCTGTGCAGGGTGTCCTTTAACTCTCACAACTCCATGAGGAGGCTGTTACTAACCCATCTTACAGATGAGGAAACCGAGGCTCAGGGAGGGTAAGTCACTGGCCTCAGGTCTCAAAGCTGGCAAATAGCAGGTACAAGGATTGACTTGCGATTAAAAGAAAAGAAATAGGATGGTTGCTTACTTTCTGCTCTGTGTTGTCAGCATTCTTGGTGGTAAATCTAATTTGTTTCACATAAGCAGAAGACGAAGTCATTGGGCAGATCCAAAGGATCTCACAAGATCAATGGAAAGTTAAGAAAGCCTGAGAATTAAGTTTGGGAGACTCATAGGAATTACAGGAACCTGCGTGGCTGGACCCCCAGCCTAGCCAGTAGCCTCCTGTGGATGCTCCCATGGGACATGGGAGGCCACTGGCCCTCCTACCGAGCGATTTCTCCCCTCTTCCCTGTTTCTTTGAGAGACCTGCTCTACCTGCACTCTGTCTGTCCTAGTGCCAGGAATCTCTCCCACTTAGAGCCTCACCATGGAGACGCCCCTCCCTCCAGATAGTGAGACTATTCTAATGCTGCACAGCAAACAACGAACACAGAAAAATTCACCACAAGCCCCAGGTCTCGCAGCCCCCCAGGAGGAGATGACCATTTTGCCATCAGCTCTCTGCCCTTCCTGAGCCTTCTCCCTTGTCCATCGTGGACTCCAGTTCAGAGCCCATCACTAGGGGCTGCTCAGAAATCTCAGGCCTCAGGTTTTTGAAGGAGGATGTGGAGATGATAACACTTCCCTTTCATCATTGGCTACATCCAGTTGGTCACCCCCATTTGCCAATTCTACTTTCCAAACAGGTGTTGACTCCAGCTCCACTCTCTCACAACCACGTGCATAGCTCTGGCCCTCCTCTCTCACCTGGACCCTCGCAGTAGCCTCCTAACTGGAGTTTGTCTTATCGCCATTCTCCACACTGTTCAAAGGAGTTCTAGGACAATCCAAATGCGACTGTGTCACACCTGAGATGAATACCCTTTTGTCGTACTTAGTTACCTACACGACAAAACCCAAGCCTTTCAGCATGATGCCTAGTGGTCCCATCTCATCTCCCATCACTTCCTAGTTTCATGGTCTGGCAAAGTCAATTTACTGTATTTTCCTCATCATACTATGATGGCTTATCATTCCAGGCCTTGGCACATGCTGTTCCCTCAGTCTTCAATGCCTTTCCATCCCTTGTCTGTTTGGCAAACTCCTATTCATCCTTTGAAATCCAGTTCAGGCATCATCTCCCCTGTAAAACCTTTCCTGACCCCTCAAAGAAGTCCATCCTCCATCCTCTGTACCACTTCCAAACCTTATACATTCTTTTGTTTTATGCTAATTTATTTATGAGATGGCCTTCATTAGATGGCAAGCTCCATGAGGGAGGGACCATGTCTGTTTTGTTCATCCTTATGTCTCCAGTACCTAATCCAAGACCTTGCAAATAGTAGGTGCTCAATAAATGTGTAACTTAATTGACTTGGAAAGGTTTGCTGAGATCACGGGGAATGAATGAAAAAGAAGAGTGTTTGGGGGTTGGAAGGTGGTAAGAGCCAGACTTGACTTATGAGGGGTGAGAATTTAGGCAGGGAGATGAAAGAAGGGAGTGAAGGTATTAATTCCAGGAGTAGGGAAAGACTAAGTTGGAGAAAGAAGCCCGAACACATTTGTTTTTCCAAGGAAGGAGTCAGTGGAGAGGGAAAGCCTTAGAACCAAGGGGGGGGAGGCAATTGAGGATGCAAGGCCCCCAGAAGAGACAGAATGAAGTCAGGAGAGGAAAGAAGAGGACAGGACCTCCAGAGGACAGGCAGAAATAGCTGGGGAGGGAGGAAGGACACTGACACAAAGATGGGTGCTGCCTGGAGACGATGGGGTAGAGGGTGTCCTCACCCAGCAGTCAGAGAAAGCTAATAGTTTTTCTTTTGTTTTTAAAGATCCATGAAGTGAGCGGAGGAAATAAATATTTAATGGCTTCCATCTCTTGCCAAATAAAAGTAGAAGATACTGTCACCAACCTGAGCTCACCCCTTACTCTGTCTGCCCCAGCCCCACTGGCCACCTTGCTGTTCCTGGAACTGGTAGATACCCTCCTGCCCCAGGGCCTTTGCACCTGCGTTTCCCTCTGCCTGGAAGCTCTTCCCCATGACAGCCACAAGGCCCTCCTTGTCTCATGCCAGCCCTTACTCAGATGTCACCTTCTCAGGTGCGCTTTCCCTGACCCCACCTCCTTCTACCCCATACATACGTACTCACAATTTCTATCTTTTCTGGTGTTATTTTTTTTATGTCGTATTTATCAACCTCTAATATACTCCTAATGGTATGTATTTACTACATGAATTAGTTATTTTCCCTATTATTTTTTCTCCACGCTAGACTCTGACTTCCTCCAGGACAGGTTTTTGTTTGCTCTATTTACTGCTCTACTAGAATAGTCAGTCAATACATTTTTGTTGAATGAATGAATGAATGAATGGGCAGAGGCTGCAACTGAGCCCAAATCTGTCCTATTCCAAATTTCCCCTGCACTAAGCAGGTCTCTCAGCTGAAATGCGGAGGGGTCTCCGCCTGCGAGAGAAGGGAGACCTTGCCTTTCTGGAAGCCAACTCTCCCGGGAGGGTCGAATACTTAGAACCCCATAGGGTCGGTTTCTCCGGCAAGCCGGTTCCCGGGCTTTCTCTCCAAGGTGGGAGTTCTGTCCTCCCTCGGGGGAGCGACGCCGGAACTTCCAGAGGACGAGCAGGAATTTCTGAAATCCAGGCTCAGCCTAGCGGTAATAGGCACCTTCGTGGCCGCCAGCGGAACCACCAGGCCCTAAATCACGGCCGCGGCCCCTCCTCCCTCTGCCTGCCTCCTCCGGCCGGGCCTGGAGAAGCTGTGCTCCCGGGCAGGGGCGGGTTCCAGCCGCCAGGCGCGGCGAACTGGCCGCCGCTGCAGGTGCCGCGGAAATACTTGCTCTGCTGCCGGCTTTGAAGTCGGCGGGCGACCCCTCTCCCGCCCGGTACGCCTGCGCCCCCCGCCTCCCCCCGGATCACACCTAGCGATCCAAGGGAGTCCCTGCGGATTCGTGGGAAGGGGGCTGAGTGCAACGGGGGCGCCTCTCTCTGGGAGCCCCCACCATTTGTCAAGAGAGTGTCGCCCCAGCGTTATTAACTGGGCTATTTCCTGACATGTGCCGGGATAGGAGGGGGAGCCAGCCTGGAAATGCATGAAACACTGGCAGGAAAGGCCAAGCCAGTTTTGGGAAGGGATGGCCCGCTGCCAGCCCTGGGTAATGTGTGCTGTTTGGGCATTTGCTTTACTTGTACTAACCTCTTCATGTCTTAATGGTGTTGATTTGAGGGTTCATGTTTAGGGGGTCAGCGGGGACAGCGGTGGTTCAAGTTTCTTTCTTTCCCTTCCTGATTTTCTATGACTGTTTTGTTTCTTTTGAGCCCCATCGCTCTCCACTGCGATGAATTTTCCCTCCAACCAACGCGCGGAAGGGGATGTTCTAATTAATGTGCAAGAACGAAATTGTGTGGAGTCAAAATTATCCTGGAATAAGATTTAAATTGCAGTACACAAGGCATTATGTATAGAGCCTGGAACAATTCTTATGCAAGCTAACATTTAATAAGCCCTGAGCCAGACTCTGAAAGAACAAATATGTATTACATCCTTCTGAACATCCAAACCACTTTGCTGTAAAGACAGAATTTTGAATTCAAGATACCTAGAAGTGGCGTCTGAGAAGTTTTAAGGTGCCAACCACATGTTGAGAACCACAGCTTTAAGAAAACCATCAAATTCCGCCCAGGTGCCTGGATTGGTGGGGAATTCTAAAGCATATCTATTTGGCTGCAAGGTTTACTTCCTTTTATTTTTAATAATGAGCTTCTATAGACTTAAGTTAATACACAGGTTTGTGGCTGTCAATACACGTGAACGCCTGTAGCCCCGGGCCTGGTATTTAATAGGTGCTCAATAAATATTTACTGGATTTGAATATAGAGCTTGCTTGATCAGACCAGTGTGGAATTTCCAGAGATTCGTGAATATCTTAGTATCAGGGATTGAAACATTTATTCAACATTCGGCAAATATTTCCTTGTACCCACCATGTACCAGGCACTGTGCTAGGAACGGGAATACAGAAGTGACCTAGATGCAGACCCAGCATGAACGTAAAAGTACAGTCTGAGCTATTAAATTCTAAGGTGGGATTAAGCACAGGGGAGCCCTGTGGGAGAGGGCCAAGGGCTGGTTTCACAAAGGAGGAAAGGGTAGCGAGATTCTTGGAGGCTGGTGACTGAACTCAATCAGGCCACTGCTGGCCATTGAACTCAATCCAGAACTCAGACAGGCAATGAGATCTGAAGCCTTCCCAACGCTGCATGCAGGGAGCTGAGTCCCAGAGTCCCTCAGGCTGCTCCTGGCTCCCTGGGCCCTAACTCACCTGTGGTAGGATCAGCCTGTGGGGACTTGCTGGTCGCTTTGGCTCTCTGGTGCTGTGCCCGGGGTCCCAGCAGTCATCAGTTCAGAGATTGAATTATCCAAGAAAGCACAGGCAGCAAAATTCAGCCCAGGAGGCAGGCAGTGGAGCCGCTCCAGACTTCTGGCTTCCAACCCGTATTCTCTATTCCTTCCTGCTTGTCTCTCTTCATTTAGAGGACCCTCCCCCCCTCCCTCCCCGCCTTCCCCTCCCTCCATGTTTTCTCTATATTGGTCAAGTTCTTTTTATTTTTCACACCTGGTTGAAATTATCTGAATATCTCACTGGCTTTTGTTTCAAAGAGCAGATGCCAGGTCTCTAATACCTGCAGGTGGTCAGTGGGGGCTGTGGGGACTGGGGTTGGGGTGCAGGTGTTCTCTGAACTGAGAATGCAGGTACAGCCCAGAATGGTTAGGAGCTTGGTCTTCAAATAGGAGCCACACCACCTGATTTGAAATTCTGGCTCAGCCATAGCTCAGCCCTCTAACTTGGGGCAAGTTTCTTAACTCTCTCAGAGTCTGTTTCCAGTCTATACAATGGGCATTAATAATAGGACCTATTGTATAGGATTGTTGTGAAGCTAAGATAATGTAGGCTTATAAAGCACTTAGTACCGTGCCTATAAGCACTCAATAGGAGTCAGTACCAATATTATCAAGATGATTATTGTTATTGTTGCTAATTATAACTCAGTAGCATCCTGTCCATGGTGGACTGGGAGTTCTCAACTGGAAGAAGGAAAACTATTGGAAACAGTTTAAGCTTGTTTATTTTATCACCTGACTGGCACCCTCCCCTCAGCTCCTGCGTTGCCCCAGGCAGATTCTCCCCTTTGTGAGGCTGCCCTGGGGACAGGTGGGAAGGGAAGGCTTCCTTGGATAGGTTATCTCCATCCTTCCATGGAGATGGGAGTGCTCTGGCCTTGCCCATTGATTTCCTTCTGATGTGGGTCGTATGAGCTCCCCAGGAACACCGCAGGGGAGAGGAAGCCCGCCAGTGGTCATGCGTAGGCTGAGGTTATCCTCCAGATAACAAGATGCAGTATTTCTTGAGGCCCATTCTTCATCAGGGTCCATGTCATTGAGTCCTCTGGGGTTGATATCACGCCCATTTTGCAGATAGAAAAGTGAGGGTTGGAGCTTTCCCCAAGATCTTCATGAAAGTGACAAATATCAGGTGAGTTTAGAGTTAATCTTCTGATCATGACCATTACACTACTCTATGCTACACTTCGGGCCAGCTTAATGGGTTGGGACCTGTGTAGCCGCACAAGCCCTATGCTTAGAAGGGCCCCAATCTCGGTTTAGTGTTCTGCCGTCACCATCTTCAAATTCTTAATAATTTTGAACAAGGGGCCCCGCATTTTCATTTTGCACTGAGCCCTGAAAATTATGTTGCTGGTCCTGCCTATCCTCTTTTGCAGATGTCTTCCTTGTAAACAAAATCAAAAGGGTACAGGGAGGGGCATGTGACTGGCACAAGGTCACATAGCAGGTTGATGGCAGAACTAGAGCAGGTCCAGTAGAATTCTCTGGAAGCACTCATGTGTCCAACTATGCCCTAAATGGGGGAAGTTCTGGAAGAGGCTACTGGCTGGGGGTGGGAGGGCAAGAGAGGGCTCCCACCCACCAAACCACCTCTCCACCTGGCCCTTTTGAGACTTACATGTTCACTTGCTGCCTCCTGGCCGGGCCCCCTTTGAGCCCAGGGGTCAGGCTTTTCTGAGGGGCTGGGCAAGGCTGATGAGCAGAGCAATGAGTCAGCTCTCTCTAGAGTGGCCTCAAGGAGCTAAGGGGCATGGACGAGGGAGGGAGCAGAGGTGGCCATGGAATGGGCCTCTCAGGAACCAGACTGGGCTTTGACCTGATTCCCTGCCTCTCACTCTGAGACCCATTGAGACTGACATCCTTGGAGGGGTGGACATGAGTGCTCAGATAGCTGGGGCCTATGCTCTGTGTAGAATCCTGCTTGAGGCGTGTGTTTCTGTGCGTGTGTGTGTGTGTGTGTGTGTGTGTGTGTGTGTGTGTGTGTTGTGGGGATGGTGGGAAACATTTTGAGCATAGAGAAAACATCCAATTCCAGCTGCTTTCATTCACTTTTTTTTTCTTTTTCCTCCTTCTTCCGCCTTCCCCCCTCCGATTCAGGCCTTTTTTTCTCAGCCTAGTTGTGTAGGACACAGCTCCCTGGCCCATGCTGGTATAATGGGCCAGGGAACTGTGTCCTACACAACTAGACTGAGCAGCTCACAGCAGCTCTCACCCGCTGATGGCTGCCAGCCACTCATGCTGGACTGCGGCACATGGCAGCATTCAGCAACCCACAGCAGCTCACGCCAACCTCTGGCTGCTCACAGCTGCCCAGCTCCAGGGAGAGCTGTTGTTCACAATCTTAGCTGTACAGGGTGCAGCTCACTGGCCCATATGGGAATCGAACCGGCGACCTTGGCGTTAGGAGCATGGTGCTCCCACCACCTGAGCCACCGGGCCGGCACTCATTCACTTTTTAATTTCACAGATATTTCAGATTTGGGGAATACAGCCTCAGAAATACAAACAGCCTTGGGTGCTTACAGTCTGGTGGGTGAGACAGACAATAAAACAAATAATCAGACAAATAAATACATTGATTTGTTTCCTAGTGCCTGGCTCTTTCTCTTCATGGACTAATTCAGTTTGAAATAATTGTGTTAATGGTATCTTCTTTGGTAAGATGGATGGGAACCCCATGGCCATCCCAGCCTACACCACAGCAGGCCTTGGCATTTTAGAGGCATTTGGATCATGGCTGGGAATGAGATTGATCTTGATGCTCCAAATAAGTCACCTGGGGATGCATGAAATTCCACTGGGGGTCTTTCTCTAGGATTGAGCATTACTATTTTACTGAGACCTTGTTTAAAATTGAAATCCTTGGGGGTGGGGGTGCCAGGTGGTTTACTGAGTTCGTAACATGGCAGTGCTGTCTCATGAGATAGGGCTGCCCAAGGGCCCTGACCCCCCCAAAGATGCCCCTGACGGGTACCACAAGGGGGTCCAGAAGACCACAAGACAATCTTCTCAGTCACCTTCTGCTGCTGACTCAGCCCAGCTCTGCCTGCAGAAAGGGGAGCCAGAGGGAGAGAGGGGAGAGTAAGGCCTAATCAAAACCCAAACCCAGAATTCCACTGCTTCACTCTGGTAGCTGCAAAAGCCAGAAACTCCAGGCCCATCTTAACCTGCAGGGAACTGCAGTAACAGATCTACCCCCTCCCTGATGGAACAGTCATGTTTTCTTCAATGACAGCTCTGTGGTTGCCTACAGTATGTGACAGAAACTTTCAAGGTTCTTGAAATACATTCAACTACCACTGCGATCTTTCTATGCTCTGCTTGCCCAGAAGCCAAATTTGTAACTCTATTTGGGGTGGAGAGGAAGAATGTGGAACCCAGCCACCCCAGAGAGGCCCTTGAGTGAGGCAGGGCAAGCTCTCCCTGGGGCTGGAGCACTGTCCTGGGCGTGGCCTGGCTGCCTGTCTTGTCCCCTCATACAAGAATCTGCATGCTTCCTCCCTTCCTTGTTTCCTTCCTCTTGGTCCCCGCCCTAGACAACCTACCTGGAGGCAGGTAATAAAGCTGGAGGAGGGAGATGGATGGATAGGGAGGGCAGAGAGCCACGTGGTGCCATAAAGCCCAGCTAGAGAGGGCCCATCCTGGGAGTGTCCAGCCTGCAGGAGCCAACGCTGCGGAGGTGGACTCTCAGCTTTGCGAGCCTGAGCAGCAAGGCCCTGGAGAAGGCCATGCACCGGGACGTGCCAGGACCAGGCCTCAGGGGCCTGAAGGGGGCTGAGGGCTCCACGAAGGGCTGGGGGGACTCTTGCCTGGAGGCCGGGAGGGATTTTGGGGTGCTGAGGGAGAACGGCGCCCCCCGTGGCCTGGGAGAGGCAGAGGAGGTACCAAGCAGCAGAAAGCGCACGCGGCCGGTGCGGTCCAAGGCGCGGCGTGTGGCGGCCAACGTGCGGGAGCGCAAGCGCATCCTGGACTACAATGAGGCTTTCAACGCGTTGCGCCGGGCGTTGCGGCACGACCTGGGCGGCAAGAGGCTCTCCAAGATCGCCACGCTGCGCAGGGCCATCCACCGCATAACGGCGCTCTCCTTGGTCCTGCGTGCCAGCCCCGCGCCCCGCTGGCCCTGCGGGCACCTGGAGTGCCATGGCCAGGCCGCGCGCGCTGGGGGAGCCGGGGACGCCGGGGACGCCGGCTCCAGTCCACCGCGGCTCGCGCCGCAGCCCGCCAGGCTCTTTGCGCCGCGCTGCGCCTCGTGCTCCTCGCATACGCCCCTGGGACGGCCCAGGTTGGCGGCCGAGGCCCAGGCCTCCGCGGGAAGCTGGCGCCGATGTCCAGGGGCTCCCTTTGCCTGGCAGCTGGGCCACCCGCGGGCGGGCTCCATGCTGGGCTACCAGCACCCTTGACCTGGCCATGAGCAGGTGGAGGGAGGCTGGCCCGGGGGGAGCCAATGGCAGGATGACTACAAAAGGGAAGACTGCAGAGAACGTCCCAGGTGGAGCAAAGCTGAACAGGCCGAAGCCTGAAGGGAAAAGCGGTGTTGGACTTGCCTGTGGGAAGGGACTCCGGAACCTCCGGCTGCGCACCCCACTCTCCACAATCCCAACCTCGGGTGGCAGCTGGGAGAAAGGAGCAGGAAGGATCCTGCGGGCTCTTTCTTACATTCGGACTTGATGAACTCTTCTTGGAAAGTGACGGTTTGCATCCCTGTGCCTGAGTCCTATTTTCTCTTGTTGCTTTTCAGGAACATGGGAGCTTTTGGACAGGGAGACTTGTATGTAGGAGTGTGGGTGGCACCTGGTGTGTGGTCTGATGGCACAGTGCTGATGCCCCAAGCCTGTGACCTGGGCGAGGCAATCAGAAGCAGCCAAATAAAAAGGAAGCGCTCATCTCCGTCTGCTCCCAGACTCCTCTGGGCTCAGTGACCCAGGGAGTAGGAAGGCTGAGGGGCTCGAGGCCTGGAGGCTCACCCTGGAATGTTGGGCCCCAGACGGGAGCCCACGGGTAGATGCATGGGGGCACTGGGTGATGGCAAAACTCCTGGTGTGGCTGAGCACTGTGAAGAGCACTGTGGGAGAGGACATTGTTTGGGGAGGGGAAGTGGGACTTGGAGGCTAAGGATAGGGTTAGCCCCATCTCCGGGCCTGCCAGGTCTGCTCCCTGCAGTGAGTCACGGTGAGAGTGCCAGTGCAAATAGAGTCTGGGCCAGTCTCAGGAAAGTAAGCTGAAGGTAGGGCCAAATTGTGTGTGTGTGTGTGTGTGTGTGTGTGTGTGTCCTGCCTGAATCCCACGTGATGAGATAAAGCTTCCAGGGAAGAGGGAGCCAGTGCAGGCAGGGCCTTTGTGATGAGGGACAGATTTGGAATTCAGGAAAGATTATGGGGAGGCGGTTAAGGGAAGTGGGGCCTCAGGCCAAGGTCCCTGAGGAAATAGGAGGCACATCCAGCTCCCCAGAGATACCTGGAGAGCTGCTCTCATCTAAGATGAGCATTCCTGCACGAGCGTCTGGCCTCTCTCAGGCTGGCTGGGCTGGTGGGACTGGTGCTGCTTGCTGGGTAAGGACCCAGACATGCCAGGGGAGGGCTGATGGCTTTCTGGTCTCCTTGGAGAGCTGGGCTCTTGCCAGCTGTGGGGAAGAGTTCCACAGCTCAGAATGGGGGACCCCATAGGAGCTGGAGACATGCCCTTAGCCCCACGGAGGAATGAGGGCTCCCCAGAGCAATCGAGGTGAGGCTCACTGCCATAATCAGAGATATCTTTGCTTTCTGCAAGCCCCAAGACTGCCTGGTACACTTGGCATCCTGTCCCCAGCTCAAAGACTGCCGGTTTCACAGGGCAGGTGGCTATGACACAGATCACAGGACAGCTTTGACTCTGGGTCATAAGGGTCATGGGGTCCAGCCAGGGGCAAACTGTGGGACTCTGGCCCCAGGCCCGCCCACTGAACCTTCCCTCTCATGGAGAGGCAGTGCGATAGTCTGAGATGCACAGAAAAGAGCCAGACGGGCCTGGGATCCCATCTCCACTCGGCCGCTTCCTCCATGTGTGACCCATGGCGTCACTTCACTTCACTAAGCCTCTAGTGCCTCACCTCTGACCCAGGTGATTCCACCTCCGCGTAGCTGTGAGGATGAACACTCCTTCATAATCTACGGTTGCTGGCAATGAGAAGCTGTGCCACAAATTGTTACTGTTTGTATATTATTAGAATCTTATGACAATGCTTCCATCTTGCTTCAGCCTCAGGTTTTTATTCTCTGGAAACATGATAACATAACAAGCAAGTCCTGCTTTCCTATATTCCAGGATAGAAAGAGCGGAGAGTGTTTCTTGCCCAGTTGCACTTTCAGCCCCGGGTTGGTGAGGACACTCTCTGCAGGTGGAAGAGGGAGTGTGTAGAAGTGTGAGGTCAGCAGGAGGAATGTGAAAGTACTTCTCCGTCTCCTCACTGACCAGCAAAGTGACCTTGGCAAATCGCCTCATGACTTTGAGCCTTGGTGTTCCCATCCGTTATAGGATACGATTTACATCAGAGACGGTTGTGAAGACTAAATGGGATAATGCACTGAAAACACTTGGTACAGTACCCGGTCCAGGCAAGTACTCGCTGAGTGGAAGCTGTTAAAACATATTCTAGGGGAGCCCGGTTCGCTCGGTTGGTTAGAGTGCTCTTAACAACAAGGTTGCTGGTGCGATCCCCGCCTGCGCCACTGTGAGCTGCGCCCTCCACAACTAGATTGAAACAACTACCTGACTTGGAGCTGATGGGTCCTGGAAACACACACACACACACACACACACACACACACACACACAAGAACATATTCTATACACAAGGTTGTTATAAGGAAAGAATGTATGGGAAGGTGTTTTATAAACTAAAGTCTACAACACATTTGTTATTATCATTATTTTACCAGGTCTATGTGTTTGAGTGCACACACCTGTATGTTTGCCTGCTGATACGGATTTGCCTAGCATTTGGAGGGTTTTTTTTGACATGCACACATTGTGTGCATGTTTATAGAGATGTGTGGATGTGTGAGTATTTGTGTGTGTACACGTGTGTGTATTGACCTAACAGGTACCCCCTCTTCTCCCTGATGCTTTAGGGGATCCTACGCCAGAATACATTTAATTATGTGCCTTCCAGGTTTTTGGGAACCCTTACTTGAGTTTTTAAAATCTGCTTCCCAAGACCATATCCATTCTCCAAGATGACTGGTCACTGTCGAGAAAAGATAAATCTGTGATTGTTAAAGAAATGGAATTTATCAACTGAGACCAGATAGGTTTGTCCAAATATAGAGAAAAATAGTACAAAGATAGGTGTTAAACGAATAAAAAATGGAAAGTACTGGAAAGAGAAAACATGTAAGACAGAGCTGCTAAAACTGATGGCCATAAGATACGAAAGACAGATATACATAAAGACAGAAATTATGTATCTATAAGGTTAGTAACAATGACCCACTCAAAAAGTGTTCAAAGGAGAGAGAGAGAACTACTGAAGGGCAGAGAATAATCATTATAGCACTTTCAGCAACTTGATACTCACAAAGGCCTCTTATGCACTCAGTCTCTTGGCTTCTCTTCCAAGCTCTTTCTTTATACCCCCTCCCTCTATCACAGGAAACAGTAGTACCTCACCTCTCTAGCAATGAATGAGACAGGCAGCAAAAATAAATAACAATGATAAGACCCAGTGTTGTCGAGGATGTGGTGAAAAGGGCACATTTACAGATTTCTAGTTGTGCTGTGTAGCTGTTCTTTTTTTTCTTTTCTTTTTTTTTTTGGTAAATAACAAATTGGCAAAATCATAATAAAATAAAAACACTCCAAGACAATAACCCAAAAGGAAATCAAATTTCCAAAAGGCAGTCCCAGCAGTACTGTACAAAATGGTGAAAGATTTGAAACAACACAAAGCCCAACCAGAGAGGCCTGGCAAAGTGCACTCTGGGAGTCTATCAAGGTGAAAATCACGGTGAGTTAGGGGAGCAGATCACAAAGTGCTCGGTGCCCACTGATTATAACTGTAGACAAACATGTACGTGCATGAAAAGACCGTGAGAGAATGTGGAAGGATGTAAACAGGGTTAATGGCCATTAGGTTCTTTGTCATTTTTTTTAAAAGGTGAAAGATTTGTCTCTGTAGGGCACCTTTCTGAGAGGAGTACGGAAATGTTTTGAGCAAGGGCAGCAGGGATGAAGTATGTTGAGTGGACTCCTTTGGAGGGACCCTACCTTATGGATGTGAAACTGGGGTGCTTGGTGTGGGGAGAATGAGCACATCAAGTTTTCCTTACACTTGGCACTTGGCGCGCGCGTGCGTGCGTGCGTGCGTGTGTGTGTGTGTGTGTGTGTGTGTGTGTGTGTGTGTAGACACCAGAGGAGGGTGAGCTGGGCCCAGGAAGGCCGCAGCGAGAAGAGGACTTTGCTTAATTGCTCCTGCCCTCTCAGCCACATAAGGGTTCCTGACACTGAATGAGCCAAGGGGAGAAAGGGCTGTGGGGGCTCTATTACCTCTTCCCCTTGGATTAGGTTCCAACTTTCCTACCCTTCTGAGGTTTGCTTCCCTGCCGGCCCCACCCTCCGGTATGCAGGTCCACCCTCCACTGTTACATCTCAGCATCCTTCCTGCTAAGGCTGGGGGCGGCAGAGGGGGAGCGGCTGTTGGTGTGGACACACCCTGGGCGCGTGGTTGGAGCCTTCACCTTCCTCTGGTTCACCCAGCTGGTCTTCACTGTGAGCCAGGCTCTGGGCTGGGGAGCTGTGGGTACGCCTGCCTCCTCCAGGACCTCACAGCCCAGGGGGGAAGGGGAACAGAGAGGGCAATCATTTTCTTCGGTTCCCTATGTCCACACGCGGGAGCAGCCAGCTGTGGAACAGAAGGAGGTCCATACATCGGTCTAGCTGGGCGGGGGCTCATAGCTCAGACTCCTGAAATCAGGCAGGACAGGTGGAAGGTGAAGTTGGAGGAACTCAATGCCCTCCCTTCTTAAAAGCTGCAGCTGACCTTGTGGCTGGGCTGAAAATGGGCCCAAGGTCCTCAGATCTTCATGTTACAAGTCTAAAACTTTAAAGTTTTTATGTGAAATGGAGATTTAAAAAAATACGTATTGAGTCAATACTGTGCAGGCCAGCCCCACTTTGTAAGATGAATATGGCCCAAGGGCGTCCACTCAAGACTTCAGTTGGGGTTTGGAGGAATGAGGAGGTAGCCCCGCAGGCCGGCGCGGGCACAGCTGGCTGGGAGGGGCTCAGCAGCCCTGGATCGCAGACCGGAAGCTCCCTTCTTGCCTCTCCTCCCTGCGGTCTCCGCTCCACCTCTGGTCCTTCCCCGCATCACCACAAGGCCACTAGATGGCACCACGAGCCCAGGGGTGGGCAAACCTGAGTACCTCCCCCGCCCCAAGTTCCCAATCCCAGCCCACCGTCACAGCCATGGGGACTTCTTGGCTTTTTCTTTTCTCTTTGAATTTTTATTAAGTGAAAAAGACCCCTTTATGTCATGTTCATTCTGTTCTCTAGGCCAGCGATGCCTAATAGAAATATAATACAAGCCACATTTGTAATTTTTAAGTTTCTTGTAGGCACATTTAAAAAAGGAGAAAGACACAGGTGATATTAATTTTGGTAATGTTTTATTTAGCCCACTATATCCAAAATATTCTCATTTCAATAGGTAATCAATGTACAAAGTATTAACAAGATATTTTACCTTTTTTTTTTTTTTTTTTTTTGGTACTAAGCATTCAAAATTCCGTGTGTGTGTTTTATACTCACAGCACATCTCAATGTGGACTAGCCACATTTCAAAGGTTCAGTAGTTCCATTTAGCTAGAGGCTACAGAATTGGGCTGGGCAGCTGTAGGCCCAGTGGAGGGCCTGAGTTCCGCCCCCTGAGGGTCGGCTCCCAGGTTGTAACACGGAATTCTGTCCAAGTTGGATACTGACTTACAGTCTAGGGATCTCAGGGACCCAACCCTATGCAAGAGCTCTCATATTTAAAAAGGCATAGGGGCGGCCGGTGAGCTCAGTTGGCTAGAGCACGGTGCTCTTAACAACAAGGTTGCCGGTTCGATCCCCACATGGGCCACTGCTAGCTGTACCCTCCACAATTAGATTGAAACAACTACTTGACTTGGAGCTAATGGGTCCTGGAAAAACACACTTAAAATAATAATAGTCATAGTAATAATAATAATAATAATAATAATAATAATAATAATAATTTTAAAAAGGCATCAGCACATTTCTGGAAGTTCCTGGGCAGAGGAGCCCGGCTCACACACACATACCTCCCTCACCCTGGCCTGGGGTGGGTAAGAGCCTCCCTGAGGACCTAGGTGAGGAAGAAGCATCCACTCCCCTCAATCTCACTGTCCTGGAGGCCTGCAGTTTATCAAACCTGAAATTTGTCACAAAGCCACAAACTAGTTTTGAAACTTAATTGCCTCCAGGAGTCCTTTTGGCTCCCCAGGCTCCCCCTCAGACCCTAGCATGTGGCTCTTCGCTGCTCCCCTCTGGGGGTGGGTTCTGCCCTCTCTCTGCCCCATCTCACTCCCTCCTTCGGTTGTCATTCTCCATGCTGGAAGCAGCATTTCTGAAGTCGGCTAGATACCAGACACAACGCCATTTGTTTCCACTAAAATGGTTCATTTTGCTTCAAACTAGTCCCCAGACTGGACAGAAACGATGTCTGGTTTGGATATAGTTTGAAATGAGCATTTCTTTCCATTTCTGGGCCTCAGTTTTCTAACCAGTGATATCAAAGGACTTGGACTCTCACCGCAGAAGCCCCTTCCATCTCTACCATCTCCCCCCCCCGCCCGTGCGTGACCCCTTAAACTGTTTCCTACATCCTCCCCTAAACTACACACACACACACACACACACACACACACACACACACACACCCTGGTGGCTCCAGGTCACCCTTATAAAACAATGTAAGGAAAGAGACTGGGGAGGAGAAGAGAGAACAAAGGCAGATAATAAGAAAGAGAGAGGACAGGCAGCCAGAACCCAGGCCCTTCCGAGTTGGCATGTGTCCCCAGAAGCCCCTCACAGGAGGACATTTGACTGCTCTTCAGCACCACAAACGCTCTGATGGGCATGAGATGGGGCCAACACTTCCCCCCAGCACCCCATCTGCCCCACACTTTGGTGAGCCTGTAGGAGCCACACAGATGCTCCCATCTCCCCTTCCCTCCCGGAGCCAGGAGCCAGGCTCTGAGTTGGAGGTCAGGGCTGGGGTGGGTTGTGATAGCTTCAGGGCCCGGTCTTTCCCAACAGATAGGAGACAGCACCAGCTGCTCCAGTAGGAGAAAAGCAGAGGGCTCAGTTTCCCAGGACGGTGGAAGACATACCCCCTGGTGACCCACTTTGTCTTTTTCCCCTTCCAGAGCTCCCAACCTAGAGGAGCAGGTCCTGTGGCTGCAAAGGAAAGCAGAGGCCATTCAAGTCCCGCTGGGCTGGGCTGGGCTGGGCAGAGGCAGAATGCTTCTGGGCGGTTCTCTGGGGAGAGGGGAAGTGAAAAGAAAAAGCATCTCTGAGGAGGCCAGGGAGGGCGGGAGGCTGTGTGGCATAGGTACACACACACACACACACACACACACACACACACACACACACAGAGCCGCCCTGAATTAGCCTAAGCCTCACTCGGGAGGGAGAGCAGCGTCTGCTCTTTGCTCTTGGAGCTGCTTTCTGTTGCTTCCCCGCCCATCTGTGCTGTCAGCAGCGCCAGCAAAGTTGGCCTCGAACTTGAACGGAACTGAAGGCTCCAGCTTCCAGGGACTCTGTGGGGCAGCAGGCAGGACCCAGCCTCTGAACTTGGAGCTGGCTCGGAGAAGCCGGCCCTCTCAGCCCACAGCTGGCCCTTGGTCCTCTGGTGACCCTTCTGCCCCTGACCTGTAGGCCCCCAGGGTGGGCTGAGGAATGGTGCGCTGAGGTCCTTCTGGAGTCTCTTGTTCCTGCCAGGAGCTGGAGCAGCCCAAGGCCTAGGCCGACATGGCCAACCCCATGCAGTCTCAGTTTCCCCCAGCACGGGAGCCAGGGACCTCCTCACCCCTGGACCTGCCGGAGATGGAGATGCTTCTCACCAAGGTGGAGGGCAAGGATGACAAGCCCCTGAAGCTGTCCAAGTCCCTGTCAGGGGCTCTGGACCTGGAGCAGAACGGCCATGGCCTGCCCTTCAAGGTGGTGTCTGAGGGGCACCTGGCGGCCTCCCTCCCTCAGTCTCGGGCCAGTTCGAGGCGGGCCTCCTCCACTGCCACCATCTCCTACGCCCAGGACCAAGAAGTCCCCAAAGATTACCTCTTCCTAGCCATCGCCTCCTGCTTCTGCCCTGTCTGGCCCCTCAACCTCATCCCTCTCATCTTTTCCATCATGGTAAGTGCTGCTCTTTGTTCCAGGGCAGGGGCTGTGCCCAGGGGGTGGCAGGCATGTTCCCTTGGCAGGCGTCAGACACCCTGCCTAGGGTGTAGAGAGCTAGGTGTTAGGGGCGTAGGGAGAGACGCCCTTTCCCAGCTCGCCTACTCCTCCCCTCTGGAGAAGGTCCAGGGGCCCGGAGACCTTCTGTTTGCTGATCTCCTTCCTCTCTGCTCCTGGGCATCACAGCTCCACTTTGCACACGACCCTGCTGAGGAGGGGGCCCCCTGGAGTTCAACTCTGCACTGCAGAAAGACAGCCAGGTTGGGGGGTCCTGCATGTTGTGGGGTATGTGGGGGGGTTACCCTGAAGCGTCATTCTTGAGCGGAGCTATGTATCAACAGAAGTTGCAGTCTGCATGGAGTGCCAGGGACCGTGTACTCAGGGGGGGACCCAACCCCCTACAACTTCTGTCCCCCAACCCCGGGCCACCTGGGTGTTCTTAGAAGCTTTGCCAGCTCTTGTTTCCCTGCCATGCACTGAGGGCCCTGGTTCCTGGCTCCCCAGTGGCTGCTCCTCTGGGGGCCAGTTCTCACTGAGGTCCTCTGGGCCTTGGCGGTTGCACTGATTTCAGTATCTGTCCTCAGGGTGGGGGAGGCTTGGGCCGTAGGTGAAAAATGTGTCAGAGGGCATGGCTGCCCTTGCCAAGGAGGGCATGTGTGCTAGTCTTTGCTCCTCACACACTTGTGCTGTGGGGTTTTGGTAAATTGTCTTAGATTGTCCTCAAACCAAGCTATTTGGATAGAGCTACTTACAGAGGATGCACAGATAATGTCAGTAGATGTTGGCACATGACTTTTGAGGTCTGGGAAGAAGAGAGCTAGAGCTAGATAGAGCTAGATAGATATGTATAGAGAGAGACAGGCAATGACTTTCCGAATGAGGTTAGGAACAGGGGGAAGTAAACTGCCGACTCCCAGCTGGTCAGGGCCAGAAGACTGGGTGGGGAGACATCGTCTGCTTTTTTCTGGAGTGACTCCATTGCTGAGTCATCTACCACCCGGCCCCCCCATCCCCCCAGGTGTGGTCACTGCTGCTGCCTCTGGGGCTATCTTCTGAGAAAACCCCTATTTCCTCCTACGTCTTCCTCCACCTCACTGATGCCTGGTCTCTAGACAGGAAAGCCCTTCCTGACCCCCATCAAATCCAGCTCCATCTAGCAGGATGTCAGTGGATCCCGGCAGCGTCCCTGAGTCCAAGGGACTTGGCATGAGCACCAGTCACGGCTGGGCAGGGCCCAGGGTGGGGCCTCTGAGGAGTTTCCTGCCCGGCCTGCTGTACCTGGGGGTTGCTGGGGGCAGGGCCAGGCCCCAGGGCTACAGCCTATGGCCGTGGGTGGGGCCAACCTCTTGGTTCTGGGGGAGGCCCCAGTGGGGGACACAGGCTTTGGGGAAGAAAACCACACAAGGACCCAGGAGAAAACAGTTGTGGAAGCTGTCTTCTAGTGGAGGTGGCAGGGTGCAGGCTGGATAGAAGCTGCCTTTGGCAAAGGAAACCTGGGCCCGACTGTGAGACCACTGAACCCACCCTCTGGGCATTTCTACGTCCTCCTCAGGCTCTTCAATGAGGCCTGAGGGTCACTGGACCTGAGGCAGGGACTAGGGAGGTAAACCAGACGTCATCACCAATTCCCAGAAGCCCCTAGTCCAGTGGGGAGAAACTTGTGAGCAGAGTCTTAAAACACATTGCAAGAAGTATCCACGCTAGACAAAACCACAAGGAATTGTGTGGCCTCGGGCAAGTCAGCTGAACCTCTCTTCCCTTCCGTATTCCTATCTGCAAAACGGGTGTCACCATAACACCTACATTACAGAGCTGTGTGAGGGTGGAAGGAGACCAGCCACACAGAGTGCTTAAGAACTACACCCAGCACATAGTGTGACTACACGGTGACAGTAATTCTGTGGCAGCTGAGTATCTCCCTGGTGAGGGGTGGAAGCCATCACACGTTTGGTGTGTGTTTTTTAAGAGCTTTGAGATATAATTCAACTATACAATTCACCCAACGAAAGTATACAAGTCAATGATTTTTAGTATGTTCACAGATAAGTGCAACCATAACCACACTTAATTTTAGAATATTTTCCTCACCTCCAGAAGAAAGCCCGTACCTTTTTTCTATCACCACCCCCTACCTTACCCTGATCCCTCCCAGTCCTAAGCAACCACTAATCTTTCTGTCTTTATGGATTTGCCTCTTGTGGACATTTCATATAAATGGAATCATACAGTATGTGGTCCATTGGGACTGGCTGCTCTCACTTGGCATTGTGTTTTCAAGCTTCGCTCATGTTGGAGCATATGCACCGTAGGGTTTGGAGCCAGAGAGGGGTGTTGTCAGATTTCCATTTTGGTGGATCAGTGCAGGATGAGAGGAAGGACGGCAGGGACCCCTCTGAGCCTGGCATTCGGGAGAAGGGACATTTGCAGGAACGCAGGCGAGAGACAAAGGGACCTAGACCAGGGCCATGGCAAGAGGCAGAGGGGGTTTCTGGAAAGCTTCTAAAAGTAACACAGACCATTCATTCATTCAGTCGACCATTCACTTGAATGGCAAGTCGCGTGTTTGGAAGGAAATAAGTGGTAGAGGATGATTAAACCTCCCCTCCCTCATGAATGAATGTGCTTTTTTATGAACCAGGCACCACGCTAGGCATTTGGGAAAATAGATGGATAAGATGTGGTCTGTTTGGCATGAGAAAGATGCCAGAGTGTGGTGGTGGAGGGAGGTGTGCAGGGACCTGCTCTAGGAATCTAAGTTTTATCCTAGTGGCTCTGAGGGCTCCAAAAAATTTGTAAGCAGTGGTGTGATGTGATCAGTTCATATTTTAAAACCAACAGTCAACTGCATTGTGGGAAATGAACTAGAGCAGGTAGGACTAGGGGCAGGGAGACTCTGGAGGAGGCTCCTGAGATAGTCCAGGCAGGATGTGAAGGCCAGAACTCAGTAATGGGCTTAGAAAGGAGGGCACTGATGAGGGGATTGTGTAGGAGGTCGGTAAGTGATGCACTTGCTTTAGACTCCTGGTTATCCTACTCTAAAGTAATGGGCCTGTCATAGAGAAAGCGTTGGGGACCACAGCATTTCAGAGGTGGGCAGGGGGAAGTGGACAGAAAAGGATTTGGAAAAGAAGATTCTAGGAGGTGGGGGGGGGCTGGAAAAGAGGGCGAGACCCCCAGGGAGAAGTGAGTTTGAAAAAGGAAGGGGTTGGATGCAGAGGAGAGATCAGGTCGAATAAGTATGGGAGTGGCCACTGGCTTGGCCATTTGTAGACCCCTGGCGACTCTGGGGATGGAGAGGAGACCGACGAGGCGAGGTCCCTGCAGAGCGGAGAAACGGGATGCGGGAGAAGGCTGCCCTTCCTAGGAGCCAGGAGGACAGAAGCAGGGAGAAATACTCAAAGGAAAGGGAGCTGGTCCGTGCTGTAGCACAGGTTCCATGCCACCAGCAACGGGGAGGGCAAGGTCATTGACTGAGAAATAAGGGCCTGGGAGCAGAGGGGAGACATAACTATGGACAGGGATGTCGACGGCCCAGGCGCTCTGCTGAGGCTGAGACCACGGCTCTGAGTTGTTATCAGCCTACACGGGGATGTGGTTTTTCTCCAGCTGTAGTTCAAGCGTCACAGATGTGACCCTGGGCCCACCTAAGGCTGGGGGATGGCAGAGTTGCCATGAGGGCCGGGCCAGATGGCACAGAAGATACTGGCCGGGGTGTCTGAGATGATGCACTGAAGGACGAGGCTGGGCTGGGAGGGACGGACGGAGGCTGGGGAGCTGGAACAGACTTGGAGGAAAGGGAGGGGTCACAGGTTGGGGCTCAGAGAAGTCAAAGCGCAGGTGTGGTGAGGGTGGGGAGGGGAGAGAGGAGATTGGGAGGTTCAGATTTCGGAGGGGGAGCCCAGGCAAGGGTGGAGTGTAGTTGTGGAAATGAATTTCTACAGGGAACAGTGAGGAACCGGGGAGAAGGAGCCAGAGGGAGCCGGGCAGTGAGGGATAGAATTACTAACATTCACAGGGTGCTTACTGAACATGAGGCACGGGTCCAGTTCTTTACGTGTATTATCTCATTTAATCCAGACCCTAAGGCTATGAGGTCAAGGTATGGTTATTATTCTCGATTTACAGATGAGAAAACGGAAGCACGGGGATGGAAAATAACCTGCTAGTGCGTGGGAGCCCAAGGGCGGGAGGCCTGGAGCCGAGCTCATGTTCCTCCCCTAACACTAGCCTGCCTCTTGGGGATCAGGGGCAGCCCAGGTGGGGAGCATTATTGGGCATACCCACAGCTGTCTCCCCTCTTCTGGGAACCAGCCTAGTTCCTAGGACACTCACAGGGAGGGAGAGGGTCAGTTATTCATCTAGCGCTGGAACACTCTCAGTCCCACCCAAATAGCAGCAGGGGTGAAGGAGGGACAGAAAGTGTAGAAAGAGAGTAAATCTCTTGTGCGGGTGTCTCGGTCCTGGGGACAGACCTCAGACCTCCTCATCTGAAGTGCCTCCCACTGGTTACCAGGTGAAGGATCAAGCCTTTGACCCCAGGGTGGAAGGAAACCCACAGCCCAGACAGCCTTTCTAGAGCTGACTGTCTGCAGAGCACGCCCTAATGTGAGGCTGACAGAGTCTGGCTCATGGTTCCCATTTAACAGATGAGGCAACTGAGACATGCAGAATGGTGCCTTGCCCACAGTCACACTGCTGGTAAGAGGCACATGAGCTGGATGCTGAACCCAGTGTTCTCTCCATGGCCCCAGGGACATGGCCCCATGTCCCTGCATCTGTCTCTGGGACAAGGATGGTGTGTCCCTCACAGGAAAGACAAAACTTTCAGCCATTTGTGCTGGGAGGGAAGAATTCCACTTCCTTCCCTCTTTTTCTCCTACCCTCCCACTCTCCCTACCCTCCGCTAACGTCATCACGGGAAGACTCATGGACCAGAAATATCCTTCCCACTGTGGCTTTGGCAGGGGCCTGCTGTGACCAGGCCCAGTGGATCAGGTCAACCTGAGGAACTGTCCAGACCTGGCCATGCTCAGAGCTGCAGCCTCCCATGAGCCTCCTGCGGTAGCCAGGACAAGGCTGGCTTCATCCATTTTACTTCTGGGTCAGGCTGAGAAATGGGCAAGTTCTTCAATACCGGCAAGGTCTCCCATCCATGAGGGGAGCTGGACCCCAGGCAGTGGGTCTTCAGTCAACAGCCGTGATAAAACAAGCGTCAGATAGGCCTGGGCGAATATGCCTGCTTTGTCCCTTATAAGCCATGTGACCATGTGCAAATCACTCAACGGCCTTCCTTAGCCTCAGTTTGCTCATCTATAAGAGGTGTAATAAAACCATCCACCTGATGGGGTTGTTGGGGGGATTAAATGAGCTAATATGTGTGAAAGCACCTAGCACACAGCCTGGAACATAGTGAATACTTAATAAATGGAAGTGGTTGCTGTTATTATTAACACTGTAAGAAACTTTGCAATGTCAGACGAAAGGGCAAACCCCCGTGGCCAGGCAATTCTTCCTTTAACCTATTTTGGGATAATGAAGTCTCACCCTTCCTTACACCACCTGCGGTAGGTGGATGGCCCTGCCTGTGGTTTTGGGGGAAGCCTCTGAGCCATCCCTTCTCTGTAGGTTGTTCCTGTAACACGTGGAAACACTGAAGAGCTCCAGAGTGACTTCAACACTTCCTTTCTTAGGCATTTTTGATAACCTAATTATTTAACTGCTGTGTTGTAGGGTCACTTGCATTCATTTATCCATTCATCCATTCATTCAACAAGAGTGCTGAGCTCCAACCGGGGCTGATGGTCAGCTAGTCCGCTGGCTCAAAATATTGACAGACTTCGGAATCCGTTGGTAAATAGCTGCGATCTCAAGCCCCTAAGTATTTCCAGTCCCACCCATCGCAGCTGCCCTGACTCCTCCCTTGGATCCCCCAACCCCCATGCTTCCCCACTCGCCAGCAACTGAAGGGTTAACCGGTAGTCAGGACATTCCAGAAACAACTGCACTGTTGCAGAGAGAGAGTTGGGAAGGGGGCATGGAGAAGCACATCCCTTTGCTTTGACCTGCCGGGAAGTGCTTGATCTCCGTGGGAGGGCTAATATCTGGTCAGCCCTGGCACATCTGGCCAGTTCGCCTCAGAGCTGCTGGGGTTTGGCTTGAACCAGTGGGTGGAGAAGCTCTTCCCTGAGTTCTCTTGGCACCCTTCTCTGGCTGGTTTCAGCCTCTGGCAGCTCTCCCAACATCCTCCCACCCCCTCCCCACTCTCAGACTTTTTTCAATGTCTTTCTTCCCTGATCTATTCACCTGAATTTATTTTCTCCCTCACCATTCCCACAGCCATTGCAATCACAAATGATCTATTAATTCATAGTCATTACAACCATTACTGCAATTATTATTATTGTGCCTTCAACTTAAAAGCCATTTTGTACAGAGAAGCTGATGCCACTAAGTGGGGATGAGAGAGCAGCTGATAATTTACTCATAAAAAGACATGAAGGGTCTTCTACCACCCCTGGAATCAAAGGATGGATCTTTCATTTGGTGCGAATGGGGGGGTCTTCAGAAATGAGTGCCAGCTAGCGGTGAGGAACTTCTCTATCTAAAAATAGGGCTCTACTCTTACAGGCAGCTATTTTCCCCTCCGTTTTACAGATCAGAAAACTAAGACTGATAGAAAACTAATAGTTGTGAGGTGTACATTAGAGTGTGTCTAACGTGTCTGACAAAAAACAAAGACGCTGCAATCAGGCCTGTTGCTTCCAGCTATTCCCAGGACATCTCCTTCCACAGTGTCTCTTGGGCTCAAAGGAACATGCATGATTGGGACGTAGGGACTTATGTCTCTGTGGATAAAGAGAAGAAACTGCGCTTAGTGACACTGAAAAAAACTCTCCCTGTTGCTGCCCCTCCTCACCTCTCACGTCCAAAACAATCACACTTACGCCTCTCTCCATGGTCCTGAATCATTACCAGCCACTCAACTATTTCTCTGGAAAATGGGGGGCAGGACTTATCTCAAACCCTGTGCCCCTCCCTCTGCATGCCAGGCTTACAGCTGAGAGCGAGTCCCTTGGTCACGACTCAAGGTAGCCCCAGAATTCCTAAAGCCGAATTTCCTGGAAATCCCTGAATCCTTTCTGTATGTTTCCCTCTCCCATTCCAAATGTTGTCTTGGTGATGAAGTCCCAAGTTCAGTGACCTGGGTTGGTCACGCTGAGAGGAGGAAGTGGCATGGGTTAGTGGGTGGGACCTATTGTCCTTATTTCTTTTGTGAATGTTCTATTAACTTGGAGCATTCCACTGGCTAAGTTCAGTGATTAGAAAAGAGACTCTCCTCTTGTTCTTTTTCTCTCTTATTCTTTACTTTCTCAAACATTTACTAAATACCTACGAGGGCCTGTCCTTAGGTTACATAAAAGGGATACCGAGATACGAAGGCTGCATAGTCCCTACCTTCAAAGGGCTTACCGTCTAGAGAAAAACTGACACAGACACAAGAAACGATACACAGTGGTAAGGGAGTAATAGAGAATGGTGTAAGATGCTACAAAAGCCCCAAGGAGGGGCTGATTAATTGTTGTGGGAGCCAAGGAAAATTTTATTGGAGGTGACTCTTGAAGGCTGAGGAGGCGCTGTTGAGGTGGAAATATGCTAAGGAGGAAAGGCATCTGAGCACAGACAACAGTACATGCAAAGGCACTGAGGCATAAAAATGTATCCCTTTTATAGGGAGTCATGTGACCAGGATTGTATTTCAAAGATCTCACCTTAGCTGTTAAGTTGGATGGGGGCAAGGCTGGCGCAGAGAGACCAGTGAGGAGGAAAGAGGCTGATGCAGTCTTCAGATGAAACATATCGAGGGAGTGGGCTAGGACAGTGGAGAGGTGAGGTCAGACGTGAGGGACATTTGAAAGGTCAGGAATTCTTCCCTGACTATATTTGAGGTGGGGAGAGACAGAGAAGAAATCCAGGAGGGGAGATGCAAGGATTCTCTCCCAGAAATTGGAGCTGTAGAAACAGCCCTGCTACGAGGCTTTGCTATTCATGGTGTACCGTGCCAGAGCGAGGAGCCTTGCCGAGGCTGGGCAGCAAAGATGAGGACGGAAAAAGGGCTGTGCTCCACTGGGGCAGACAGATACCAGGAGGAGCCTCCCACATCGTCCCATCCTACCACCATCGCAGTCAAACTGGGCGGAGGGGAGAGCAGGAGGAGGAAAGAAAGAAAAAGAGGAGGAGGGGTAGGTTCTCGGACATATGGTGAGCACATAATTACCATCCTAACTGGGTGTTCCTATGCTCTGAAAGTGCCAAGGGTGCTATTAGTAATTTTACCAAGACCTACCAAATAGGCTTTTCCTCCTAGAACAGATATCCCTCCACTGCTAGGATTGGTGTGTTATGATCCTTTTTCCTTCTCAAACTCAGTGGAGGAAAGAGACTCTCTTGAGAACAACCACAAAACTACTACATAATGATATTTACTGAGCACCTACAGTTGCCAGGCACCATGCTAAGCTTCCCCCTACTTGTATTTTCTTATTTAATCCCGTAACGACACAATGAGGTAGGTAATATTTTTACCTGATGAGGACATTGAAGCATAATTTTACAGCTGAGGAAACTGAAGGATAGAAAAGGTTAAGTCACTCATCCAGAGTCACCCAGCTAGTCAATGATGGAGCTGGGACAGGCATCCAGGAGGTCTGGCTCCAGAACCTGTGCTCTTATCCAGACTTCCCTTGTAGGGAGATGGAGGCTGCACCTGCCCCTGGTTGGGTCCCTGCTATGTCCCCATGGACTGGTCAGTCTCAGGATGGACTGCTGCCTGAGTCTCATCCCAGGCCCTCTCCTCAAGCCAGACCCACCTTCTCTTTCATCTCTCCCTGGATGACACTGGTCTATTTTCACTGAGAGCTGTGAGATCCAGAGGCATAAACACTTGTAACTTCCTGCCCAGACCCACCTACACACCTCTCCAGGTGTGAGCTCACCTGCACCTATGTCCATCCAGTCTTCAAGGACAGGGGTGCTTTCTTCCACTGTCCATAGTTCATCCCTACCTCAAGTCCAGACCTCAGCCTCTCTTTGCACTGAATCTTGTTCTTTCCTGTCTTGAAGAAATCCTCTATTTGTCTCATCCAGTTGTATGCTCCCCAATGACTATAGGACAAAAATCCAGATTCTGTTTTGTGAGAGTCCGGGCCTTTCTTGATCTGGCCTTTCTGCACATTCTCAGCTGCTTCTCTCACCATGCCTGCATAACGCCCTGTGCTCCATCCAGCTCATCTGTAAAATGGCCTAATCACAGTCGTATTTCATAGGTGTATTAGGAGGATGAAATGCTCGATTGGATGCAAGTACTTAACACAGTTCCCGACATAAGGTAAATGTTCAAATCATGTTAAGGGTTATGATGATTCCATGATTCCTGTGGGGGTGGAGGAATCTTGGTGGGCTTCACAGAGGGGGTGGCATTAAAGCCAGCCACTGAAAGATGGAGACGAGGTGGACACGTGGCCTTGTGGGGGAGTGGGAGTGCAGGCAGGAGGAATAGCATGAGCAAAGGCACATGGAATTCAGTGCTCACCCCCTGAGTGGCTGGACCTGACTGGGCCCAGAAGTTGTGGAAGAGAATAGTAGAGGATAAAATCAGGAAATGCAAAGCGAGCCTGAGTTTGGACTTTGTCCTGTGGACAGTGGGGGCCATGGAAGACCTGGGAGGAAGTGATTACCTCAGCCACCCAAATGTTGCTGAACTTTTGCATCAGCGCCTGACTCCCTACCTCCTCTCTGATCCCGCACTATAGCCACGGGGTCTTTTGGAACTAATTCCCCTGCCCCAGCCTTACAGCTTCACTGGCACCCACTGCTTCTGGGATAAGGACCAACCTCCTGCCTGTGTGAGCAGAGCCCTGCCTGGCCTGGCCCCACCCACCTCCCTCTCGCTCTCTCAGCTCCATCCACACCGGCCTTTGTCCAGTGTCTAGTCTGCTTCCTTCAGTCAGCAGCCATGTAGTGAACAGCTACCTATGTGCCGTGCAGGGCCGCCCTCAGGGCCCTTGCACATGCTGTTCTTTTTGCCTGGCATATTCTTCCTTTGGAAAACAAACAAAAAACCTATTTAATTCTTACTCATCCTGCACATCTCAATCCAAATGTCCTTCCTCCAGTGAGTCTTCCCTGTCTATCCCCTTTTATAAGCTCTCACGGTACCAGGGACCTCTCCTTTGTAACACTGCCCACAGTTGCAGTTTCACCTCTATTTGAGTGATCACACGGAAGGCCATCCTCTCCACCAGGCTATATGCTCTGTTGAGCATAGGAACTGGGACTCTCTTGAACTTGGGACTCTCTACTGCATCCCAGGGGCCTGGCACAGTGCCTGGCATCAATACCTGGTGGTGTGGGGACTAGAATGGAGAACAGAGCCTGGAGTCACGGGGATCTTCAGGAGGCTGTTGTCATGGCTTCAGTGAGAAGCGGTGCCTGGAACTTGGACCAGATGTAAGGGACCCAGAGAGGAGAGTTGTAATGGAATTGACGAGGAGAGGAAATTGATGAGCAGGGTGGGATGGGAGAGGAGTTGTGACCGCGTGGGAAGACTCCAGGCTGTTGCCAGTAACTGAGGCTTGGACAAGTGGAAGGAGGAGCCAGGAGAAGACCTGGGAAGCAGGACGCTATGGTCTGGGGCAAAGCGAGTTGGATGTCCCACTGTGGCAGGCAGGTAGTGTTGTCCTGAAAGGAGCTTGGGACAGGGAACGACAAAGGTGGGGGTGGGAGCTCAGTTAGAACTCTGAGAGGCTAAGAGGACAGAACCCCGGGGAGGCCCACAGGAAGCAAACAGAAAAGGGAAGGGTCACTTTTCTGAACTTTAGCTTTTTTTTTTTTTTGAACCCTGTTCTCCAGCTCAACTCTTGAGTGCTGGGAGGTGGGCCCATCTTTTTAGTTATCCTTGCAACTTGTTCTCCAACACAGAGCCTGACACATGATAGGGCCCAAGAAATATTTGTAAAATCGATGGATGACTATAGAATGAATGGCATTAGTTCCAGTGACTAACTTTAACCCTATTTGCAAGACCAGCTCACTGGGACAACCCAAGATGGATTGACACGTTCCTGGGAATTCGAGCTGACAGAGAATGAACAGGGATCAAACCCAAGCTGGGGTCTGACATAGAGATGAGTTTGAGAAGGGGACCCTGCTTGTGCTGTGCGCCCCCAGCAGAGGACAGAAGAGTCCTGGAGACCATCCTGAGGTCGCTAAACCCACCCCCTTGGGGAAGGCACCTTCCCCCTCACATGGGGGTAGGCAGAGGGACTGTGGGGAACTGAGGACCCAGAGAGAGCACAGAGTAACAATGACAACAATAATAATAGTAATTAAGGCATGCATTTTTGGCACCCCTGTAATGCTAGGCCCTGTTCTGGGATTACACAAATTAGCTCACGCAATCTACTAGCTCTTTGGGCACAGGCAGTACCTTGATTTCCTGCCCGGCACCCTCTTCCTCTCCCTTCCCAAGTGCTGAGCTCTGAATTAGATCAGCTCTGGCCCTCCTTCCACCCTGCTGTGTTCCGGATTTCAAACAGCCCCCCTCTTCCTGCCAGTCTCCATGTGAGCACTGCCTGCCTGCCTGCCTGCCTCTCAGATCAGGCTCTTGATTTGTGGCTCTGAAAACATCTCCACTGCCCTGGAGTGGGGGTGTGGGATGGTGGTGGGGCCCTTCTGTCTGACGCAAGAGTGTAGGGGTGAGGGGAGGAGGGGTTGGGGCGCAGCAGAGAGAGCCAGCCCCACCCCAGCTCTCCTCCTGTTACTGGAGAGGGAGTCTTTCTCGGCATAATGTCCAGGTTCTTGGCGTCTCGAGCAAAGAATTGAACAAGACACAGAAATAAAGTGGTGAAAGAGTAGTTTAATAGAAGAGATAGTACACTTCAAAGAGATAGAAGCGGACCCCAGCAGTAGAGAATGGCGCAAAGGCCCAAGGTGATATTATTAGGAGAAAAAGTACACTCCAAAGAGTTTGGAGCGGGCCGAGCAAAAGAAGAGGCTCCAAAGGCAGAACTTTAGCTTCTTCAAAAGTGGGCAACCCTGCCAACCTCATAGGCTGATTCTGAGGCTAAGTAAGATCATTTCGGTAGAGTCCTTAGCAAGTTGCCTGGCGCAAAGTAAAGGCTCCATAAATCAGCAGCAGCAGCATCAAGATACTTGACCACATTTCCATGCTGAACTCAGAAGCCTCAAATAATCAGAAAATAAATGACCAAAGAAGTGGCCTGAGGCCTTGACAGCAGTCACACCTTTAGTTCTAAAAGTCCTGTGCTGAAAGTCCAAGAAGCATGTAGGAGCTCTAGAGCCGGGGAAATCTCAAGGTCATGGGCCACCCCTGGTCAGCAGGTGGACACCTGAGCCATCATGGGCAGGGGCGCAGGCCTCCATGATGTCTGGGATACCCCTCTTCTGAGTCACCCCAGGAACTCTCAGGATACTCTCTGTCTTTAGACTTTTCATTCTCACCCTCACGCACCTGATTTAACCAAATTAAATAGGGCCAAGAGAAACCAAGCTCACCGAGAAGGAGTGAAATACCAAATGAGGCCCCCTGTGACACCATGTGTGGCTCCTTCAGGCCCTAGCCTTCCTGTTCAAACCCAAGACACCTATCTTTCCAGTGTGACCCAGGAAGTGGGCTTGGTGAACAAGGGTGTGGCTCCTGGGTGGGAAGGGAGGCCCAGTGATTTTATTTTCCTTTGTGGCAGGAGGGGGCTCACAGAGGAAAGGAGGCAGGCCCATCAGGCCTGTAGAAAAAGCCACAGGGTCAGGAAGGGGCAGCTGGGTGGCTCAGCGGTTAGAGCGCGAGCTCTGAACAACAGGGTTGCCGGTTCAATTCCCACATGGTCCAGTGAGTTGCACCCTCCACAACTGAATTGAAAAAACAATGACTTTATTTGGGGCTGGGCTGCACCCCCCCTTAACTAGATTGAGAAAACAAAACAGCGACTTGACGTGGAGCTGATGGGTCTTTGAGGGGCACATGGTTCTCCAATTAAAAAAAAAAAAAAAGCCACAGGGGATGCCGGGCTGCCTTAGGATGTCAGTGTAGCTGTAGCAGTGAGCCTGGGCCTGGTGTCTGGAGGGACCTGGCTTATCTGCTCACACCAGCTCCGCATGGCCTGGACCTGGTCCGCCCTCTCAGGCCCGCGGTCCTCACTGCACCATCCTGTGGTTCTGCCCCAGCCGTTCCCAGCCAGTGAGAGGCAGGCTTGGTTAGGGGGTCCCCACAAGAGGTCCGAACTCCTTGAGTCCCGGTCACTTCTCCAGGAGGAGCTGGCTTCCTGTTCCCTCGGGGGGGTTGCTGAGTGCAGGCTGCAGTGGGGACCGGGCATGTTCTGGAAGCCCAGGCCAGGCCTCCCCGCTCCATTGCAGGGCTGCCAAGGACAGCCTACCTGAGGTCTGCCACCCTCTCTCTGCAGTCTCGAAGCAGCGTGCAGCAGGGGGACGTGGACGGGGCCCGCAGGCTGGGCCGCCTGGCCCGGATGCTCAGCATCACCTTCATCGTCATGGGGATTGTCATCATTGTCGTGGCCGTGACTGTCAACTTTGCAGGTGAGGCCCAGGCACACACACACACCTGCTGGCTCGATGTGAGGACTGCGAAGGGTGTAGCTTGGCCCCCTGGGGCAGGGGCAGCGGTGGGGGAGGTAGGAGCCCATGGGGGCCACAGTGTATCCTTGCACTCTGGAAAGGCAACCTGGTCTCCGGCAATGACCAGAAGAATGGGACTGCTTGTCTGACTTGTCTTAAGCCTGAGTGGATCAAAAGGAAAGGGGTGGGGGGCGGGAAGAGCAGAGGCTTCAATAGCCCTAGGTCCTGGGTCAGTGGCTGTCTGGTTGAGTCTCACGTTTTTATGTCTAAAGTATGAGGAAGAAGCCTCCGGCACAGAGGCTTTTGTGAGTGTCACCCAAGACAATGGATGTGACTGTCTTGTAAACCGTGGACTGGCCACATGAGCATCCCTGCTGAGATAGCAGGGACATGCCAGAAGTAAGCAGTGCATGTGGTGGAAGTCAGGAAGTAACAGTTTTGGGAGCACCCAGAGGTGGCCCAGGGAAGTTCTCCAAACGGAATGATTTTCAAGGATGGCTGGCAGCTGCCCAGAAGGCCCAGGCAGCTTCTGGGATATGCAAGTCAGCTCTGTCCGTCTCCTCCCTGCACACTCTCGCACTGGGAATCCCTGAGGGATCTCTGTCCCTTGCAGTGATCGACTTAAGCTTTTCCTCTAAAGATCTCCTTACTCTCCATGCATTCCATGGGCCAGTCGCAGAGGCTGCTGACCCTGGGAACGTGTCAGAAATGCAGAATCTCAGGCCCCATTCAGACCCACTGAATCAGAGTCTGCATTTTCCTAAGATTCCCAGCCCATGCATTCAAGTGTAGGAGGCTCTGAGCGTGGAGTATTCAACTTGGTACAGAAAGCCTGGGGTTCAGCCATGGGTCGTGGACAGTCCTCGCCACCGAGGACAGGGCAGAGCTCAGGTTTGGAATCGCTCGCCTGGGTTCCAAAGCCACGTCTTCCACTTTCTATCTGCCTGGGTGGGAGCACTTTCCGTGATCCCTCGTAGTGTGACAGACGTGTAGGGAGGTGAGAGGCAGGACCCCGCTCTCCCAGGGCAGCAGCCTCAGTATCACCTTAGGATGCGTCAGCCTCCTTTGTACTGCTACTTGCCCTTTTAGCCACGCCTTTTGCGATGGCAAGTGACAACTACGGAACTTAAAATGGCAAAGGGAATTGTTTTCGCTTTCCCTAAGAAGTTCCAGCGTGGATCGTTTTGTGTTCCGGGGTCACATGCCCAGCTCTGACCCGGGCCCCCAGGCCGCAGACCTCTCATGGGCAGGACTTCGGTTCCACCAAGAGCCCCAAAGCAAATGACCCCTGTTGCCATTTCCCCCAACGCCTCACCACAGGGACCTGAACACCCTGTGTTCTGAGCACTGATCTGCCGTTCCGTTCTTTTCTTCACAGTTCCAAAGAAATAAAAGTACCAGGGCTCTGTGCGAGCAGAGGCAGGCTGCGGCCAGGTGGAATGTTCCCAACCCACATCCCGTACCACGGAGGACAGGACAGTGACTGCCCACCTGTCCCCGAGCTCCAAAGGCACAAACTTGGAGGGAAACCTCTAAGTCACTCCATTGTCAGCCCACAACAGATGGGAAAACCGAGAGGAAGAAAGGAAGGAAGAAAACTGAATTTATTGTGAAACCAGTGAATCGTGTGGTTTAATCTCCTGGACGCAGCCCGGCATTTTGACCCCAGTGTTCTGGCCTGTTTCTCATCCCCCCCATTGCCCATCAACCTAGCAGCATCTACTGCCAGAAGGAGAAGAAACCAGCCCCACAAACAGATGAACTATGGTGGAGACAGAAGCAGCACACTCCTTGCATGACCGGGAGCAAAGATGTGGGACGCTACCGTTGTGTTTTGCTTGGGATGAGGGATGAGAACAGCTTGTCCGCCTGGCTTGTGCCACGCGCCTGCTGTGATCCCAGCTGGTGCCCTGAGCGCAGAGGCCGAGCTGCTGCCCAGCATATGCCCTGGAATCTCCAGCACACAGATGAGCAGCTGCTCTGGAAAAAGGCGACAGCCACACTTAAATCCTCCATTGCAGGCTGGAGGCACCGGTAGGAATGTCGACCCACAGACCTCTCCCTGAACTTTGCGGCCTCGGGAGCATCTCTGCCAAGAGCTGTGGTCCTGGCAAGGCTCCCGGGATGACCCCATCCCCCTGCTGCTCCCCACCTGTGCTCCCTACCTGCACCAAACAAGCACTTCCAGGGCCTGACTGCCCCACCCCCTGGTCAGCCAGTGAGGAGGGGGGGGGGGACCTGAGCTCTCTGCTGCCATGCCCCCCCCCACTGTCCCCATACAGATGTTCAGATGGGGCTCCTGGCTCCCAAGCCAGCCACACTTGAGGCTCTGTGCCTCACCCTGTGCCCCTGGCCTCCCACAAACAGCAGAGGCTTTCCCTGGAGGAGGCTTTGGGCCACCCTGGGGGGCACTTCCCTTGGGCTCCTAGGCCTTAGCAGTGTTTGTGCTCCCTGTAAGGGAGTGGGCAAGAGAGTTCTCCTGAAGGTTTGTTTCTTGGTGTAGAGAATTCCAAGACAGAGGGAAGAGCTTGGCTGAAGGATCCAGTCTGTGGGAGAGTGGGGGATGCTGAGTTTGGGAATACACTCATATGCCCGGAGGCAGGGGGCTAGACACCACAGCCTTTGTCTCAGGACCTAATGGGATACCTGAAAGGACCGAGCGGGACCCCTGGGCCTCCTGCCTGGCTTTTGGCCCCAGATTCTCCCCAGACTCCTCTCTGGTACAGGCTCTGCCCATAGGCACCTCCCCTGCACCCACCTCTCCCCCTGGCTTTGGCTCCCAGACACTCAGAGGGACATGCTCCAGACTTTCTTGCCCTGGGAGGTCCTGCCTAGCATCCAGGATTACTGCACTCGATGGGAGGGCAGGTTCCCAGCCACAGCCAGACTGGCCCCAGGTGAGCCAAGAATGTTTTCTCTGCACCCATTCAGGACCCTCAGAGACCCCTGGAAGGGAGCCTGTTAGCACAGAGACTCTGTCTGCCAGGAGGGGCTCTGGGTCCTGGGTGCATCCCTGAGTTTTCTGGGAGTGACCTCGTGACCACCAGGAGGTGGGGTGGCAGGGCCCAAGGCACTGGGACAGGCTTTCCTGAGTCAGTCCCCCACAAGGGAGTAAACTACCCTAAAGGAAGGGCTGGCTGCGTTTGCTTTATGGGAAGTTTGAGGCCAAAATAGAGTTGCCCCTATTTGTCAGAGGAGCGTAGGGAAGAGCCCAGAGTATTTGTGTCGCTTGCAAGGTCAGGTCAGGAGATGTGAGGTCTATGGAATGTGACGTTCATAGGCCCCAGCTCTGGAGTGAGGGATCAGGCACTGACAGTTTCCCAGCAGGCCCCAGGGGTCCCCAGCTTCAGCATTTTTGGGAGAAGAGAGAAACAAACCATGGCCTCACAGGAAACATGATGGTAGAGTTGGGCCTCTGCAGCCAGTATGCACGGGATTGACACACACACACCCAGACCCCCCCTGCCGCCTGCAGTCATACACACACGCACAGACGCTGCCATGGACTCACGCCCACACGTGCACACGTGTGTTCACACTTAAAACCCAGAACAGATGAGAAAGAGAGAAACCACCAGCAGACAGCCACAGGAACAGCCACAAGCTGGAACACTCTTCCATTCAGGCAAGAGCAACTTTAGAGTTTTCTAGTCGTACCAAGGACGTAGCTCAGAGGTTTCCAAGAGGTGTGGAAGGAGCAGAGACCCCAAAAGATCGGTTCCTCTGGCAGAGAGGAGTACAGGGCCCGAGGATGAGAAACCTGGCAGAGATAAGACTGGGAGGGAGGGTCCCCCGCTATCCCCGCCCCACAGACAGCCTGGTGACCCAGGCGGCCCTGAAGCTGGAGGGAACAGCAGTCCTGCTGACCAAGCTCTGTTGTAGGTCCAGCCGCTGGCTTCTTGAACACAGTGGCCCCCGGCTCAGGATGTGGACCCAGCTTCTCCCCGTGTCCCATAGGGAACAGTGAGAACGACCCCTCACCACTGCTGGCCCCACACTCACCAGTTCCCTCCTCTGTATTTCTCAGCATGGAAAGAAATAAAGCCGACCCTACATGTGTACTATGGGCCTGTGTGTTTGTGTCGCTGGAGTCAGGGCTGAGAGCTGGGCACTGGTGAAGCCTGGGCACCGTGGGCCAGTGCAAGGCATGCCCTGGGCAAGTCTGGGCCTCAGTTTCTCTGGTGAGTAAGGCCGGGCCCATCTTTCCTATCTTCCCTCAATGGTTCTTTGCACATATAAACAAAGATCTCAGGAATGGAGAGAAGGGGACAGGAAACTGACAATTGCTGATATCCTGGTATATGCTGGGCGTTTTACATACACTGGGAAACCCACACAGCAGTCCTAGGGGGTGACGAGTGTTATCCCCGGGGCTCAGATTGGTAAATGGAGACTCAGACAGGTTCGGGGACTTGTCTCAGGTCCCACCATGCCCGGCACACAGAAGGCACTGAATGAATGCTGGTGAACTGACCCCATCCCTGCGTTGGCTTCTTGCTGCCATGCTGCTGCCCAGAGAAAGCCCTACAGAAGGAAGGTGAGAGGTAGTTTTATGTGGAGAAGAAGGAGGGGGCATCCATTTCCCAGGCTGCAGGATGGAGCAGGCAGGAGTGGCTTGGTTGACTGTGGAAGGTGACAAGGGCTTCAGGGGGAACAGGCCAAGAGGGGAGGTGGCCGTGGGCAGAACCGCCCAGCTGGGCAGCCAGCAGGAAGGGAAGAAATTGCCATATGGCCATGATGAGCTGCCAACACCAGGGCTAGAGGCTGGGGTGGGACAGAAAGGGAGGGAGAGTCACAGCGCCCCTGCAGTGGAGCAGAGTGGATCAGGGTGTGGGAGCTGAGGCCAGCCCGCCTGGGTTGAAATCCTGCCCGGCCGCGTGTTAGCTGAGTCCCTTTGGGGAAATTCCTTTCAGCCAAAATAGGGGCCAGGGGAGCACTTCCCACGTGCCAGGCGCTGGGCTCTGTGTTTGGTGCAAATCATCTCACTTAATTCTCACAACCCCTGATGAAGTGTGTCGTCCCATTTTCCTGAGGAGAAATGAAGCTTAGAGAGCCCCAGTGACTTGTCCAAGGTCATACAGTCAGGACATGGGGCAGCAGGACAGTCCTTCACGAACGCTTTCATGATGGGAGCCTCCCCCACCTTAGAAAGTCTGTGAACTAGTCCGAGGGAGCTCGCCCTTTCCGTGTCCTTTGACCGCACTGCCTGGCACTGGGACAGTCAGATGTCGCTACAGCCTTTTATTTCAGGGTTGCATCGTGACCTTTTCAAAAGCATTGTAAGCACCACCTGGGGGTCTAAATTCAGTTGAAACGCCACCAGTGCAATGCTACTAATTTAACGACGCTCCGGTGAACAGCCACCTTCTATAGACAGAAACTGCCAGGAACAATCACATCACTTTGCTGTCTAGCTTGGTGGCCTGAATGTTTTTTTTTGGCATCGTTTGTCAGACACAACCCGATTTTAGAAACTTTAAAACGGGGAAAGGAGGGGACATGTGTTTTAGAATCAGGAAGGGAAACGTTGGCGCTTACACAATGCAGGAGGCCTCGCATGACAGATGGCTGTGCCTGGGGCCCAGCCTCTCTGAACCTTGACTCTCCACCTACAAACGGTGTGATAGTCTGCTCTGCTTCCCTGCAGGGCTGCGGGCGGGTCTGATGGCACCTCCTGGTGAACCGTGAGGGCTGGAGACACATGGGGGACATGAATAACCATTTCCGGGGGCACAGCCTGGAGAGCACCCCAGAATCTGGGAGGCACCTCAGGCTGACCTCTGAGTCCCTGCTCTCTTCCGCGCCCAGCCCGACCTGCCTCTGCCTGCCCCCGACACATGACAGGAGACAGGAAAGCTCTCTGGCCACAGCCCACACCTCTCGCTTACTGGCTGTGTCATCGTAGGCCGGCCCCAGCCTCTCTCTGGGCCTCCGTCTCCTCAGGTAAAGGAGGGAGCTGAGTTGCTCTAGAGCGGGCTTCTCAGTCCTGGCTGCACGTTGCAATCAATCACCTAGGAACTTTGATGCGGATGCCTGGCTGCCTCTCGTAGAGAATCTGGTGTAAGTGACCTGGGGTGTGGCCTGAGTAGCTGGATTGTTAAAAGCTTTCCAGGTGATCCCAGTGGTCATTGGAGGTTAGGAGCCACTGGGCTACACGCTAGAGCTTTGCTACTCACATGTGGTCCCTGCACCATTAGCAGGGCACCACGAGCTGTCAGAAATGCAGAGACTCACGCCACGCCCTGACCTAATGACTCCCGATACCTGCCCTTTACCCACCAAGACCTCAGGTGGCTCCCTGCACTTTAAAGCTGGGGAAGCTCCTGGCTGGGTGCCTGAAGCCGAGGCGGTCAGCTCTGCCTCAGCTTTGCCGCAGACTCACCTTAACGCACACCTTCTCTAGTGGGTTTTGATCTCCTCTCTAAAAACCATCATCGTTTTCCTTTCTTACTACAGGGTCTATTATAACAAATTGAGAAAATGTAGGCAGGACTGAGAG
The DNA here is from genome assembly GCF_057876585.1 of Rhinolophus sinicus. Taxonomy (NCBI): domain Eukaryota; kingdom Metazoa; phylum Chordata; class Mammalia; order Chiroptera; family Rhinolophidae; genus Rhinolophus; species Rhinolophus sinicus. The sequence goes on from NC_142512.1 coordinate 19,934,962, forward strand.
GCAAAGAGGACACAGAGACATCCCATGTAAGTTTGGGGGTCTCATAGCAGCAGAGGTTTGCACCCCACTTCCCAGAGTGTTTGCCAGTGAGGCTACAGTCTTTGTGGTGAAGGCAGCCTGTGTGTGTGTGTGTGTGTGTGTGTGTGTGTGTGTGTGTGTAGTGGGTGTGCCCCAAAGGTACATTTTTTTCAGGGAAGTACAGACCTCTCCCCTTCCCTCAGCCTCTGGCCCCCGACTGTGGACCTGCTAGAACCTGCTCAGGGATGGAGAAAAGTCAAGCAGGTAGGTATCTTAGAGCTGCTTGGATAGAAATTTCTACTCACAACCACAATTGACACCCTGGTTCTCCCGGGTCTCCGGCCTGCAGGGCCTAGGCCTGGGAAGAAGGGACCTTGAGAAGCTGTGATCTCTCTTGCACCCTTGTCCTGTGGCAGGAATTCCTATGCCCACGGTCAGCTCAGGTACATATGGTTCCTTTGTGCTGATGGCCAAACAGGCCCCTCCAGGCAGAGGAGGTATGGAAATTGTTAAAGGTCCCCTTCCTGGGTATGTTTGCAGCCTCATCCCAGCCTGGTGCCTGAGGACAGCTGGATTTCAGAGGCCACTGCACAGAGGCCTGACACACCAGCCCATTACAGGAGGGCTGCGGAGAGTCCCTCCCTGGAGTCGGGGAGAGCGCGTCAGCTGGAGGCTGGGCCCTGCCAGGGCTTCTGCCTCCTGCATTATTAATCTGCCCTCTGGTCATGGACATGAATAATTCATCAGGAGAAGGAAGCATTGAGGATTGCAAACCTGGGCGGAGGCATCCTAGCTCAGGGCTTACTTTGCTTGAGAGGCTTTGGGGGAGGCCCTGCCGAATCTCAAGTTTCTCCTGCCCACAGGGCAGGCCCAGGAAAGATTACGCAGGTTTGGAGTTGCAATGAACCTGTCTGAACCCGATAGAACCACCCGCAGCCCCAGGAGCTGGTGCCCATCTTGCCATGCTTCTGGGTCATCCAGGACTCAAGTCACACGGCCTGATTCATACACTGAGCCCTTTAACCTCTCTGATTAGGTGGAATGTTCTATGCACGAGAAGGACCCAACATCATCCTGACCTGCAGGAAATGTGTGGTGAACATGAATTGCTATTGTTGGTGTCATTTATAACAAATGGTGGCTTCTTCCATTGTTGCCAAGGTCTTGGTGAAGGGCTGAGGGCACCAGCTAGGAAGGGGGTGAGTGCTGGATGATGGATAAGCCTGCTTGGGGTGGGGTGCAATCAGAGCTTCAGGGGTGTGGGACCTCTGGATGAGGGTGGACTGGGGCTGGCAGTGTGGGACAGGAGGTGGTGGTGGTGGGGAAACTGAAAGAATTACGCAGGATTCCAACGGTGACTTTCCCTCTCCAACTAAACTTTTCCATATGAGTCTCAGGGGCTTCAAAAATGGTGGGGAAAAAGCAGGGGAGCGCTGCCCGGTGTGGGGGTGGGACTGCAGGTATTGGAGTCCATCAGCTCAGTTCTGTTCAACAGTTCCATTTAATCCATATTTATTAAGGGTGCTGTACCATGTACAATCCCAGGTATGCAAGAAACGTTTTCTTCTTTTCTTTTTAACCAAATTTATTTTCTCTTTTGCCTCTATTTGGCCCCGGTGGCAGAAACTTAAGCTCAGTCAGCTCAGATTTCTTTCCCCTTTCCTTGGGATGACAGCAGGCTGAGGTGTCCAGGACAGGGGTGGCAACCATCTGGTCCTCACTGTCGCGGCTGACACGTCCTCATTCTGTCGCTCTTAGTCCCTGCAGGTGGCTGCTGAGTCAGCCTTCAGTCTCCCACTTCCATCCCAGCTCTTGCTGTGCTGTTCCTGTACCTTCTCATATGCCCTGGGGTAATTCAGTTGTTTCTTCACTGACTCCATTAAGAAATGTTTTTGGCAGAGGCCCTCCGAAATAGGGTTATTTTTTTTTGTCATTTAACACGTTGCGTATGGCGGGGTTTAAATCCCTCGTGAAGATTCTCGTGATCCGTAGGCAACGTGTTAACAAGAAGTCCAGAGGTAGGCAGCCCAGAGACGTCAATGCCTCCATGAAGTCTTCACCCAGGTGCCTTCAGTCTTCGTGCTTCAACATCCTAACCTAGGGCTACCTAACGGCCGACGGGATGACTGCCCCAGCTCCAGCGATTCCAGGTGGCAAGAAGGAGGAAAGGGGAGGGGGGCAAAAAGGGCATATGAACCCTGAATAAGTCCCTTTTAAAGAGCCTCCTGGAAAGTCCCATCGAGTGACTTCTGCTTTACCTTCTGTCCACAGCTGTGTCACATGGCCACCCTTAGCTGCAAGGGAGGCTGGAAAATACAGTCTTCTTAGCTGGGTCCATGGCTGGCCCCAGGAAAATCAAGGTTCTGTGAGGCAGGAAGTGGGAACAGATACTGGGCAGCAAGCAGTGTTCCTGGCCACATTTGTTACGTGGGACCGCAGACGTTCTGTCAGGCTGTCCCAGCTGCTGCCTGTCTAGATCCACTGGGTAATGCTGTCTTCTCTAGGTTTTCCTTCTACCTGCTCAGCCAGAGACAGGTGCTCAGCGTCCTTCTGTTCTTGGATCCTATAAACCAGTCTGAGGTCACATTGCACAGCCTCCTCACTACCACCATCACCATAGGAATGTAACCCAAGGAGAAAGATAGCAAACAGGGCCCCTTCCCACATTCCTCACTTCCCCTCTGATCAGATTCTTAGGAGTTTTGCTGTGACTCATCTTACATTTAGTCTTCTAAATCTATTTCTTAAGCCCTTACTTCTTTTGATTCCTCCCTAAAGACCAGGCTTTTGAAACTCAAAGCTGAGAATTGTCTCCTTTTACTTTCTGCCTTTTCCTGCGTTTTTCCTGCCTTGAGGTAAGGAATATAAATGAATGGAGGAGAAAAGGATCCAAGAAAATACAGCAACAGGGAAAAATGTGGTTAATATTTCAAAATAATACCCAATGTCGCCTCTGTGACTCTACACCTAGAACTGCACCGTGCTGAATGCTTTTCCTAGTCATGTGAGTAGGAGTGCAGGATTGAAGAATGCGTGCTCCAAACTCGCTCAAAGTCTAGGAGGGGAGAGACATGTAGACTGAAGTCCAGGTTGTATGAAACGATGGCATTGAGCAGAGAGAACCACAGGAGCTGAGAGAAGGGGATCAGATGGCTCCCTGTGGAGCTGAGCTCTGAGCTGAGCGAGTGCTGGCATGGGAAGAAGGGGTGGAGGGTGAGGAAGGGCGTCCCAGGTGGAGGACAGCCTGAGTAAAGAGCCAGACTTCTGAAGTGGTGTGTGCTGCAAAGGACATTATGCGTGGGAAGCGTGGGAGCAGACAGGCAGGGAGGGCCAGATCACTGGAGGCCTGGGAGCCCCTGCCTGTGGCCAGGACTCCATCCTTGAAGAAGTTTGTTTTGGTCCCTTCTCTTGTCATTAAGTGAAGCCTGCCTTTGACTACGCCATCTCTCCAGAAGCGAGGCCTTACTTATTGGTCCACTTACTCTTCAAGTTGCAATATCAGAAGGGGATATATACTTCTTAGCATTCAACTGCTTTCATCTTTCTTATTAAAACAAAAAGTAAAGAGAGCCAAGATGGTGGAGTAGACAAACACAGTACCTGCTTCCTTCCATGCATACATTAAAATTACAACTAAATTATAAAACAATCAACCTGTAGAACCATCTGAAGTCTAGCCGAACAGAAGTCCTATAACTAGAAATACAAAGAAGCCACGTTGAGACAGGTAGGAGGGGCAGAGACGCCGAACAAGCCCCAAACCTTCCTGTGGTGGCTGAGAATCAGAAGGGATACCTACAGAGGTTCCCCTGATAGGAATGACGGGCCCCAGGCCCCCACACCAGGCTCCCCAGCCCAGAGCTCTGGTGCCAGGAAGGGAAGCCCCCACAACATCTGGCTGTGAAAAACAGTGGGGATTCTGACCATTCGGGTGGGACGGAAGGCTGCGGGAAACCCAGATGTCCTCTTAAACGGCTCACACACTGACTCACTCGCTCACAGGCACTCACCTTGAGCTCCAGCGGAGGGACAGTGACTCTGGGGGCCTCCGAGAGATACGGGGGGGGGGGGTGGAGGGACAGACTGAGGAGTGTGGCTTCAGGGGAGGACTGGAGGACAGTTGGCATTTTTCTGGTGAGAGGTCCTAGTCCTGTGCAGCTGGGCAGGTGGCCGCCATCTTTCTTATGTTGAGCCCACCCCCACCAAATCTGAATCTGATTGGCCTGGTGAACTCTGCTGCTCCGCCCTGTTAACTCAGCTGGGACCCTTCCCCACCCAACTCAATCACCACTGGAGACACTTTCTCCATGAGCAGCCAGCCCTTTCCTCATTGCACTCTTTCTTAGAAAACTATCAGAGTCCGTGGGCCCCAGGTGGGCAGCAACTGGCCTCAGTGTGCTCTGAGACTTTTGCTGACTCACTCCAGGGTCAGCACTGGCACCAAACCAGAGTTTACATTAACCTGGTGACCACAACTGTTCCCACTCTAGTGACTCCTTGAGACCCTGCCTCACTTAACTCTTGTGCTGCAGGAGGATTTATCAGTGGCTGAACCTTAAGGGAGTTGGCAGTGGCAGCAGACCTCCGGGTGTACTGGCTTTTTCTGGAGTTACCCCAGGCCTGGTACTGGTGGCAGACATTCTCGGTTCCCAGCGTGGCCTCTCCCACATGCCTCCAGGTTTAGCACAGGCAGCAAACAACTGCGGATCACTTTGTAGCTCCTACCAGGTAGCCCCCAGCCAGTCACAGAAAGTGGGTGACCTGGGCCTGTACCAGAGCCCCTCCTAAGAGGCCCCAGAACCTACATACTTGGAAGTTGGCTTTAGATCACAGCATAGCACTGCCCAACTAGCCCCACAAGTGACATACACAAAGGATGGTCTCAACAGGCACCAGAGCCCATTGGGATGAATCCCCCTCAGTGGGATACGTCACACAAGACACATTATAATTAGCATGGCAAAGGTTAGAGGTAGAGAATCCTAAAACCAGCAAGAGAAAGGCAACTAGTAAATTATAAGGGAGCTCCCATAAGATTGTCAGCTGATTTCTCAACAGAAACTTTGCAGGCCAGAAGGGATTGGCAGGAAATAGTCAATGTGGTGACAAGCAAGAACCTACAACTAAGACTATTCTACCCAGCAAGGCTATCACTTAAAATCAAAGGATAAAGAGCTTCCCAGACAAGCAAAAGCTAAAGGAGTTTATCACCACCAAACCAGTATTACAAGGAATGTTAGAAGGACTTCTTTAAGATGAAAAAATATATAAATCAAAATAAATAATAATAAAATGGCAATAGCTACATATCTATCAACAATTACTTTCAATGTAAATGGATTAAATGTTCCTTTCAAAAGACAAAGGAGGGTTGAATGGATAAGAAAACAAAACCCTTAAATATGCTGCCTACAAGAGAATCACTTCAGCATGAAAGACACACAGAGAGAAAGTAAAGGGATGGAAAAAGATATTTCATAAAAATGAAAATGCAAAAAACAAACAAAGAACTGGGATAGCAATACTTATATCAGACAAAATAGACTTTAAAACATAAGCTATAAGAGACAAAGAAGGACCCAGTAGTCCCACGTCAGGGTACTTATCTGAAGAAATCCTAAAATGCTACTTCGAGGGGACGTGTGCATCCATATGTTCATCGTAGCATGTTTACAATAACCAAGATGTGGAGGCAGCTTGGGTGTCTGTTGATGGAAAAATGGATAGAGAGTAGGTGGTACATATATACGATGGAATATTGCTTGGCCATGGAAGGGAATTGGTTCTTGCCTTCTACAGTGGCAGGGATGGACCTGGAGGGTATTGTGCTGAGTGAGGTATGTCAGACAGAGAAAGACGGATGCAATGTGATTTTGCTTATATGTGGAATCTAAGAACAAAATTAACAAACAAAATAGAAACAAACTCATAGATACAGAAAACGTTTTGATGGTTGCCAGATGGGATGGGGGTTGGAGGTGTGGATGAAAGAAGGGGAAGAGATTAAGAAGTACAAATTGATAGTTACAAAATAGTCATGGGAATGTAAAGTAAAGCATAGGGAATATAGTCAATAATATGGTAATAACTATGTATAGTGTTAGACGGTAGTAGACTAGTCGGGGGATCACTTCTTAAATTATATAAATATCTAACCACTATGCTGTACACCTGAAATATAAAATATTGAATGTCAACTACAATTGATAAATTTAAAAAAGAGGGGAGGGGAGGAGGAATAAGAGATTCAAATTTCCAGGTAATAAAACAAATAAGTCATGGGGATGGAATGTACAGCCTAAGGAATATAGTCAATAATATTGTGATAGTATAGTGTGGTGTCAGATCGTTGCTGACTTATGGTGATCACATCTTTAGGTATATAAATGTTGAATAACTACGGTATATCCCTTAAACTAATATAATGTTGTATGTTGGCTATAGTTTAAAAACATTTTGATGTTATGAGCACCGCACTCTAACCAACTGAGCCACCCAGCCATCCACTGGGGACTCAGCTCTAAGTCAAGCTGTTGTTTTTACTTTAGTTGTGGAGGGCGCAGCTCAGTGGCCCATGTGGGAATTGAACCGGTGATGTTGGTGTTATAAGCACTGAGCTCTAACCAACTGAGCCACCCGGCTGCCCTGTTAGCTGTATTTTTAATAAAAATCTTAAAATAAAACAAAAATAAGAGTTAAGATGACCAAAATGAATATTATTATTATTATTATTATTATTATTATTATTATTGCAGTTAGTTTGCAATAAGCAATTGTTAAAGAGTGAGTACAAGGTCACTTTTCTCTTGTTTTGAAACAGTATTTTCAATGTATTGTCAGACTTGACACTTTTCCTATCCTTATTACACAAGGTGAAGTTATCATAAATAAAACTTTTTGGGAAATCCTCTGAATCAGGAATCGGCCAACTTGCTCTATAAGAGGCCAGAGAGTAAATATTTTAGGCTTTGCAGGCCATGTGGTCTCTGTTGCAACTACTCCACTCTGCCAACGTAGCCCTGAAGGAGCCAGACTATAGGGATTCATTCCTTGTTTTATTGTGCTTTACTTTATTGCGTTTTTTACAACTTGAAGGCAAGACCCTCTACCAGCAAAAAGATTACAACGCGCTTTACTGCAATACTTGCTTTACTGTGGTGGTCTGGTACCTGAACCTGAAGTAGGTCTGAGCTATGCCTGTGTGTAAATGAGCAAGTATGGCTGGGTTCCGACAAAACTTTATTTACCAAAACAGGTGGTGGACTGGAACTGGCCCATGGACCAGTCTGCTGACGCCTGCTCTAAACTCACTCTCTATATTAGTTTCTGTGGCAGGGACTGGCTAGGTTTTTGTTTTTGGCGTGAGCCAAAGCCCAGGTGAGAAAGCGCTGAGATCATCCCACAGCGATGTCAGGAAGGCCAGTTAGTGCACCTGGCTCCTGCCCAACGGGTGAGTAATCGCTTACTGTCCAGGTAGATTAATGACGATGGTGGGGTTGATTAATTGCTCGGCCTCTGATACCATCTATGATAAACACCATTAAAAGGAGAAGGAAGGAAAAGTCATACCATTAGGATCTAAATGGGAAACAAACACAGACTCTAATTCAGTCCAACCCAAAAGCTCTTAATGCCAACTCCCATCTGCCAGGCCATGCGTTGGAAATTGGGGGCAAGGTGGGGAGACAGGAAATGCAGCCCCTGCTTCCAGGAGCTCCTGGGGCCTCCAGGGAGGTATGGGGAGCCAGCCATGTGCTGGACACACAGCGGCCACCCCAACAGGGAGACAAAGAGGCAGGGAGACATGCTCTGGCCCTGTGGTTGGGCAAGGGGGCTCTACAGAAAAGGGCTCTGCCATCAAACAGATCAGAAAAACACCGAAGGAAATAAAGCTGAATACAGTTGCTTGACAGTAAGACTTGTCAGAGTCTTTAACATGCTGACATACAACACGAATCTTCAAGAGAGGCTAGAGATGCAGTACTTCCCAAAGTTAATGCACTGCCAAGCCCTTTCGTTGAGGAATAGTTTCTTGCAAATCTACTTTAGATTGGCTGAGCCAAGCATTTCCCTACGTTATTGAAGTCTCTTTGTGAACATCCTTTTTAGTGGCTGTATATGTATAAACCATCAATTATTTATTCACTTATCTTTTCTCCCATTGCTGGGTACTTAGGTGTCTGGTTTTTCTCCCTTTTTTTTTCTTGCTGATAATGTACAAGCAGAGCTTAAGCACTCAGGGAGCAAATTCTGAAAGTACTACAGGAGCAGTTCTTGCTGTTGACGCCTTGCTGGGGTCCACTGCTGTCAGGAGCCAGGGAGAAGAGCCCCACCTCCCTACAGGGGCAGATGACTAGTTGCCATGGCAACCACCTGGGTCAGGAAGAGGGAAGATGCTGGCGGCTCCCAGGGCCAAGTAGGTGGGAGCCCCAGATGCTGAGGCTGACCAAACCTGACTATTGGGGGAGCCCCTGGGAATGACGGATGGGCCTCGAAGCTGCCTTTCCTTTCTTCATGGCTCCCGGCAGCACCAGGCTTCCAGGACTGAGAGCCTCCTTTTCACCATGAATTTGCCTGTCGGGGGCAAAGTGGCAGGCAGAGGTCAGAAGAGCTGGAAGGTGGGTAACTGGGGACAGAGAAGCCTTCATTCTCCCCTCCATTTGCTCCTGTGTCTCCAAAGTTTCTCCACTTATTTTTCCCTGGATGAAGAATTTTCTTCCACACAGTTCTTAATTTGGTGTGAAGTCTAGGCTCCTCAAGGAAGTTTTCACAAGGATCCCCTTGGGCACAGCTGCCTGCCAGAGGAACAGATTTCTGGGTGAGAGGAGACCTGGTCTTCTTGGGAATCTCCCAGGAATGCGGTGAGCGGGAGAACCGTGGTGCAAGGACCAGTGACCATTGCCTGATGGTGCAATGCTCGCCCTGACTCACACACAGGCACGACAGATGCCATTAAGCAACCCTTCTCCAAAAGAAGTTTCTAGGACTCTGGCCCATGCAATATTCATTCTTGAAACTTTTTTTTTTTAAACATAAAAGCAATACCAATAGTTACATACATCAAACGTATCAGCTGTCACCCGCGGGGTGGGAGGTGATCAAAACAGCCTTCCCATTTTTATTCCATAAACCTATATCCTCAGAATCTTATGACAAACATTTATTTCTGTATGACTTTTATATTTTAGAATTTGATTTAAAAAATAGTAATGGATGAGGGAGGAAAAATGCTCCCCATAATCCATTAGCCGAGACAATCAATGGGAATATTGAGCTTTTTCTTCCAGGCTTTTAAAAAGGAACTTGTGTTTAATATACAGTAACTGTCACTTTATAATAAAAGGGCTCTTTGTCTTGTAGGCAGCTTTTGCAGTGCTCGGAAGTAGCAGGTCCGCTCAGTTCCCCCCTAACCTGACTCTTGACACAGGCCAGCTTCACCTGGCTGAAAGGACACACAAAATGGGAACAGTGTGGGTGGGTGGGTGGGATGGAGCGAGTATTTTTAGAGGGGCTGGAAGCCCATAGCTCTTGCCCTCCTTGCACTGACTGGGCCGGTGTCCAGAAAAGCTCCCTCCCTTGGTATTGCCTCCAGGGACTCCCCAGGATTCGCTTCTGCTGACCTTTGCTTTGGATTCAATTCTGCTCTTGGCCCTCACCCCAGCACATCAGGCTCTTGTCTCTCTCCGGAGCCTCCTCTCTGCCCCCCGCCCCCATTTGCCTTTGTAACCATGCCCTCCCATCGCCCCAGCTGGATGCAGATGCCTCTGATACCTCCTCCTTCCCCTCCTGAAGTCGGGGTCCCTTTTCCATTTGCTAAGCTTTCTGAGGGCCGGTGGCTGTAGCAAGATGTCCATTTAAGGGGCCACTGGGATGCTGGAAAGTCCATATAATGGTCCGGAACCTGGATGTAAGAATGGTCCCGTGTGATTTCCTTTCAATCGTTGAACCAGACTCCACAGCCCTCTCCAAACATCCATGTGTTGAGGGGCTTTGGGAAGCTGAGGGACGCCCCAGGGCATGTAAGTCTCCCGCCAGGCGACCTTTCGCTGGTTGGCTAGAGGAGACATTCTAGGTTCTCAGGACATTCCCCAGAGAGGGGGACACACAGTTGCAGGCAAGGCCTGGCTGCCCTGCCTGGGGAACCAAACGCAATGAACTCATGTTTTGATCATGGCCCATGGGAGCTGCGCTTGCGCTGGTTAAACAGGCAGGAGGTAAACACACACCAAGGAGACAGGGACAGTGGCTCCCTGTGCAGTGGGTTTAATTATAAGAGCAACATAATGACGACAGGACAGAAAGTGGGGAAAGAGGGAAGAAACCTCTCTCACTAGCTCCCCCCGTCCACACTCCCAGGGCCAGTGTGTATGACGTTCTCCTCCTGGGTTACTTTCCCTGGAGTATGGAGTGCTTTTGTCTTCTTTAATTTCATTCTGATTACAAAATTAATGCACTCTTCTTGTGGCAAACTTGGAAAATGCACAAAGTGTAATGAACAAAACAAAAATGTCCCTGAATTGCATACTTCAGCCACTCTTTTTCACATGGCTTATTTAGCACCTGGCGCCATCAGAATTCATCTTGTTGATTTTTCAGTTTACTGTCTGTTTCTTCCCACCATAATCTAAAATCTGTCTTGTTTGTTGCTTGGTTTGCCATTGGGTTTTGGGTTTTTTTAGCTGGTTGTGTGTACACAGTGTACAGAGTTGAGTCGAACAGAACTCCAAGGAACAGTCTGTCTTAAGTATCTCTTGTATAGTTAATGCCCAGGACAGGGCTGGGCACATAGTAGGTGCTTTACTGCATGTCTGATGAATGAATGAATCCAGGGTAATGTGTATGTTTTCACTCAGTTGTGATCACCCAGTTTGTGGTATTTTGTATACTGATTTTTTCCCGTTCTTCATGCCAGTGGGGTGGGGTGGGGGAGAGCAGAGGTGGCTCTGAGCCCAGGTCTAGCCACAGGGAGGATGGGGGAGAGCACAGAGAAGGTGGTCTAAGGACACTGATTTCCAAGTCACACCTCTGCCCACGCACCACTAATCGGGCAGACTGAGGGCAAAGGAGCAGCTCCGTGTAGGCCCCATGTGGGACTATATCTCACCTTTGGGGCATTTGCACAGAAATCTGAGACATGAACTGAACTTGCTCAACGTGTCACAGCTGGTCAGCAATGGCGTTAGATCGAGAACTGCAGATATAACACTATCTTCAGATATGTTTTTCATCTGCTAGAAAAAACATCAAATAAGAAGTATGGGTTACCTTTTAAGAAGGCTTTTAATTAAGAAGAAGCTCTGAAGCACACCTCAGGGACCTCAATGTCTTTTTCATTTGGACACTGTTCTATCAAAAGCTGTAGTCTGTGCTGATAAGAAAATGGGGTTCATAAGGTTGAATTCAATAAAGAGGTTTGTTTAGCTGATTAATGAATTGAGGCAAAAGTTTTGTGGGAATTTAAAGTCGGGTGACCCTTTGTTCTCATCAATGCAGAAAGATAAAGATTGTTTTGCTGTCAGATTGGTTTAATATGAGTTCACCTTAATCCAACCGCAATGCCAAGCTCTATGTTTGTAAAACATATTTTAGATAATTGTGAAAAAACTGTGATTAAAGCAGGAGGTGGTAATAGTTTACCAATTGTATATATTCATTGCTTCAAATGAAACTAAGTATCAATTGCACTTTGAATTAAAAATAAATTATCCCACCTCTCTGGCTCTTTGTTCTTTCAAAACTAAAAACATCTCAGAGCACTTTTGGAATAACTATTGCAATTTGCTGCTTCCCACCAGCAACTGTTTACAAATGTGTTCCCACAAAAGAGCTTCTGACAGTTTCTAGCTCAAAATCCAGCGCAGATCTTTCTGTCCCCCAAATCCTCGCTCTTTCCCAGCTGTCAGCCTTCTTTCTGGTCACCTACAGCCGTCAGCACTTACCTAGTCAGAACTACATCTGGTATGGATTTAACTTCACAGGCCAAAGTATCATTTTTATGAGAAGCCTTAGGGTTCTCATCTCTGGATCACCTCTCAGGTTTCCGGGGAGTCTGTCCCTGAAAGTTTCCTCCAGCTTGGTCCTGGCCCTGCTGGTAGCTCTGACTGGCCCATCCAACCAAGGGGAAAGTCCCACCTGCCCAAGGAGCTTCCACATGCCCAACAGAATGTACTCCCCAGAGAGCCCTCTGCCCCCCCCCATGCCTCCCTCACTCAGTTGCATCTCCCCAGGGCAGAACAGGGTGTGGGGAGGTGGGGTGTTGGTGGGAGCCGAGCCCTGGAGGCTCATTCTCAGGAGGATACTTGGTCCTGCAGGGAAGGAAAACCACCTCTCTTGAGCCTTCTCCCTGTTCGAAGGAGAAATTCAGTGATGCAGAAATTAAGAAAACCGTCCAACTGGGGACATGGTCATGTGATTGGAGAGCAGACAGACACAAAAAGGTCACCCCCTTTATAGATGGCTAATAGAGGGCAGATAGGCAGAGCATAGATGAATTAAATTTGTAGTAAATCACAGATTTTCACTTTCACCAAAAATTTCAGTCTCGCTCTTAATGCTAATTACCTGGGGGGAAATCATAAGATTGTCCCTTTCACTCTCAGAAGCTCTGTTTTTGATGAACGAATTCACATTCAACCACCATTTATTGAACATCTACTATGTACCATTTACTTTCACATACACTTCTCACGTGATCCTCATGACAACCTATTTTATTTATTTATTTAATTTAATTTAATTTTTTTTAAAGATTTTATTAGGGAAGGGGAACAGGACTTTATTGGGGGAACAGTGTGTACTTGTAGGAGTTTTTTTCCAAGTCAAGTTGTTGTCCTTTCAATCTTAGTTGTGGAGGGTGCCGTTCAGCTTCAAGTTGTTGTCCTTCCAGCCTTAGTTGTGGAGGGCGCAGCTCAGCTCCAGGTCCAGTTGCTAGTTGCTAGTTGCAAGGGGCACAGCCCACCATCCCTTGCGGGAGTCGAACTGGCAACCTTGTGGTTGAGAGGACGCGCTCCAACCAACTGAGCCATCTGGGAGCTCAGCGGCAGCTCAAGGTGCCGTGTTCAATCTTAGTTGCAGGGGACACTGCCCACCATCCCTTGCGGGACTCGAGGAGTTGAACCGGCAACCTTGTGGTTGAGAGCCCACTGGCCCATGTGGGAATCAAACCGGCAGCCTTCAGAGTTAGGAGCACAGAGCTCTAACCGCCTGAGCCACCAGGCCGGCCCCATGACAACCTATTTTAAATAGGGGTTAGTCTTCCTATTTCACAGATGAGAAAACAAAAGCTTATAAATGTTGAAGTTACTATGCAAGGACACATGGCCATGACCACTGGAGAATAAAAACTAACATCTTTGACTTTCACCCTAACAGCAAAGAGTATCTCCTAAATGTTTTAAGACCCCAGTTTTTAAAAATCTTTAAATTGTGGTAAAAAACACTTAACATAAAATTGACCTTCTTACTCATGTTTCAGTGTACAGTTTAACAGTGCTAAGTACATTCACATTGTTATGCAACCATCACCCCCATCCATCTCCAGAACGCTCTTCATCTTCCAAAACGGAAACTCTGTACTCATTGACCACTAAGTCCTATCACCCTGCCCCCAGTGCCTGGCAACCACCATTTTACTTTCTGCCTCTAAGACTTAATTTGAGTACTTCGTCTAAGTGGGATCATGCAGTGTTTGCCTTTTGGTGACAGGCTTCTCTCACTTAGCATAGTGTCCTCAAGGTTCATCCATGCTGTAGCATCTGTTAGGATACCCTTCCTTTTTAGGGCTGAATAATATTCCATTGTACAGACATACCACATCTTGCTGATCCATTCATCCATCAATAGATACTTGGGTTGCTTCCAGTTTGGGGCTATTGTGAATAACATTGCTATGAATATAGTGTACAAACATCTCGCAGAGACCCTGATTTCATTTTTTTTGAGTCTATACCTAGAAATGGAGTTGCTCGATCCATGGCAATTCTATTTTTGATTTTTTGAGGAACTGCCGTACTGTTTTCCATAGCAGCTGCCCCATTTTACATTCCCACCAACAGTGTACAAGGGATCCAATTTCTCGTCATCCTCACTGACACTTGTTCTTTTCTTTTTTATAGTAACCACCCTAATGGGTGTGAGATGTAAGCCCACAATTTTATATCCTGCTCCCTGTCTGTAATACAGGGAGGGCGTGGAGGGAAAGAGGCTCTGTTCATATGGATGGTGATCACACATTAGGATCTGCCAGTAAAAGGCATGGAAATATTAACAAGACATAAATAAATGGAACGAAACACCATGTACATGGATGGGAAATTTCAATATTGTAAAGATGTTAATTCTCTTCCAATTAATCTACATAGTCAGTGTAATCTCAACCAAAATCCAGTAAGCTTTTTGCAGAAGCTGACAAAGTGATTCTGAAATTTATATAAAAAGGCAAAGGACCAAGAATAGCCAAGACAATTTTGAGGAAAAGGGCAAATCTGTAGGATGTATACTATCAGACTCATTATAAAATTCAGTAATTAAGATAGAGTGGTATTGACTCAGGATAGAAACAAATAGGCCAGTGGAGAAGAATGAAGGCCTACACATATGTGGTTACTTGATTTATGACAAAGTTGACACACCAGTGCAGTGAGGAAAAAAAGAGCCTTTCCAATAAATAATGCTGGATCAACGGCATATCCATAAGGAAAAATGAATCTTGACCTCTAGCTCATATCCACATAGAAATCAAGTGAAGAATAATTATAGCTCTAAACATAGAAAATAAACCAATACAGCTTCCAGAATATTGGAGAATATTTTCCTGGCCTTGGGGATAGGCAAAAATTTCTTAACAGGATACAAAAAATACCAACTACAAAGAAAAAAATATTATAAATGGGGTTACATTAAAATTAAGAATTTCTGTTCAACAAACCACCATTAAGAAAAGACAAGCCACAAAATGGGAGGGTATATTTGCAATATATTTAATCAATAACGGCAAAATTAACTGGAAAAAGATAATTCAGTGAATACATGTAAAAACTTGAGGGGCACTATATAAAGGATACCCTAATAGTGACTGAGCATATAAAAATGCTAAACATCAGTCCTCATCAGAGGAATGCAAATTCAGACTGGCAAGACCAAGTGTTGGTGAGGAGGGAGAGGAACTGGAATATTCATACATTGCTGGTGGGAATAGAAATTGGTACAATCATTTTGGAAAACAGTTTGACAGTATATCCTAAAGCTGAATATATGCATAACCTATAATCCCACAACCCTATTCCTAAGTATATACAAGCAACAGAAAAGTGTACATATGTGTCCCAAAACCCACGTTCAAGAATTTTCAGAGCAGCAAAATTTGTAACTAGAAATAAAAATTATCCATCTACAATAGAATGGTCACATAGACTGTGGAGATTCATACCGTGGAATACTCTAGAGCAACGGTTCTCAGACATTGGCATGTACCAGAATCGCCTGAAGTGCTTGCTAAACTACTGATTGCTGGGTTCTGCCTGCCTGTCCCCTGGCACCACACAGATCTCACATTTCTTCCCCTTAGCTGTCCTTGCCATAGCTGAAGATGGCTGCCAGCCATGCCCTGAGTGTTCTCTCCTTTCCTGTATCAGCAAGAGAGGGAACTAAGGAGGCATAAGAGGAGGCCTGGTTTCTGACCATTAGCACAAACACATAAATCTCGCTCCTGGAAGGTCAGCCCTGCACCCCTGACTTTGCTGATACTTATGAGCATTACTTCACAAACCTCTGACAACATAACTACAGCATAATTATGGCAGCCATCTTTATCTCCGTTGTGTAGAGAAAGACTTGACCATTAGCTGAATTAATTGCAAGGTCATGCTGCTAAGCAAAAGCAGAACTGAGATTCAAACCCACATCTTCTGACTCTGGGTCTAATGCTCTTTCCTCCATAGCTGGCTCTATCCCCAGAATGCCAGGCATGCTCCTCCTTCTGCTCCATCCATCCACATGCTACCAAGTACCGGGTTCAAGGTAAGGCCCTCTTTCTCCAGGAAGCAAACACTGCAACACAAAGCAAGATGCTTTTGCCTGATGTGAATATAGTATTGTTTAGCTACAGTATTGTTTAGCTGTGGTATTGTTTACTTATAGTATTGTTTAGCTCATTTTCTTTTGGGCATTAAAAGCTCAGCCCTGAAAGGGCTCCTTTAGGCAGTGTCTGCTGTTTCTGCCGCTAATTGGCTGTCTGGGGAGGTGGACGCAGCTGCAATAAAATGCTGATCGTTCAGCCTAATCACTCAGAGTGAGCTGGGATATTGCTTCCTCCATGCATCAGCATTTTTGGAAACAGCTGTTTAGAACTTTGGCAGCGCCCCGTGGGAAGTGGGGACACCCTAAGATCAGTCGGAGGTCTGGAGAGATTCAGCACCAAGGCCAGCAACCCGAGCCCTGCTGGGGGGATAAGAAGCTATAAAGCAGAGCAACTGAAATCACCTAGAGTTAAAACAACAACAACAACAAAAACAAAAAAAACATAAAAAACCACACACACACACACAAAAACCTGATGTCTGGGCTCTACCCCAGTCTAACTGGATTAAAACTTCTTGGGGTAGATCCAGCCTACATGTATTTTTAAACCTCTCTTTCCCAGGTGATTCTAATATGCAACAAAGATTGAGAATGACCATGGTACTGAAGCAACAAATAGGAGATGGAGTGTCCCAAAGAACAGGCAGCACTGGGGGACTTGAGACTTGGCGTTTTAGAAGGAACCTTTCAGGGGAGCTCATTTAGTTCTCCCCCTTAGCCCTGCTTCCATGAAAACTATTCCTGGTCCACTCTAAATAGGCAAGTGCTACTCTTTCCACTCTGGTGTAACCCTCCTTGGGCTCCCCTCTTACCTCCACTAGAAATAGCCTAGCCATTCCACAAATTGGAGAGCTGAACTGGATCCAATTCAAAAACAAACAAACAAATACATACACACACCCACAAAGAAACCAAGAGACATAACAGTAGTCTGGGAGTTGGCAGAATGTATTCTGCTTTGAAGATTTAAAAAAAAAGAAAAATCAAGTGCTGCTCCGTTATTTATAATGTGATAAAAATTGGAAACCACTTTATAGTTTAAAAATAGGGTGCTGGTCATATTTGTACAAATAAATAATCAGGAGTTGGGTGTCTGCCTAATAAAATTCATGCAGCCCTTGTAAAATATGCTGCGTATGAAAATTTAATGAGACGGGAAGCTGTGCATGCTGTACCACATGAAAAAATCTGGTCACAAGATGATTTGTGTCTCAATTTTTTAAAATGCATGTAAGTGTTTAGATATTTAAAAAATTAAAAACATTCCAAGTGTTGGCCATTATCACAGGATGTTGGGGAAATGTGTAATTCTTCTTTTCTGTTTATTTTTTAATTTGATCCTTATTTGTCAGACATTAATTCTGTCAGGAGAAAAGGTAATAAAAAAAAGTTTAGATGCTGAACCAGTGAATTGACCAATAAGAATCTGCCACTTTCAACAGAGGGAAACAGGGAGCTGTAGACGGAAATAAAATTTCACAGAATAATCAATGACATTCAAATAATGACAAAAATAGATCCCTCCCTAGAATAAGGAACTTCTTTAAGGCAAATGTCCATGTTTCTTTCAAGTTAAGTATTAATCCAATAGAACCCGTCCCAGCCTAGGAAATACATTTTAGTTTATG
This sequence comes from Rhinolophus sinicus, assembly GCF_057876585.1. Taxonomy (NCBI): domain Eukaryota; kingdom Metazoa; phylum Chordata; class Mammalia; order Chiroptera; family Rhinolophidae; genus Rhinolophus; species Rhinolophus sinicus. The sequence continues at coordinate 19,952,685 of NC_142512.1, forward strand.
TGAAATGTTTATGAACTGATTAGTGGGTCAAAAGGCAGGACCAGAATAGAGTCTCAAAGAAGTCTTACAAGATGAAGCATGTCTTGTTAATTCACCTATAAACACCATAAACTTGGATGAGGCACTAACCTACCCAGCGTATGCAACACACAAACCTAAGTCAGGTCCCAGCTGGGAAGCAGGGCTGCAAGTAGACAGCAGGCTGTGAGGACACCTTACAAAATCTTCTATCACAGACACACAAGCTGGGAGAGCCACGCTTTGGTTCTCATTCCATAGGTCACCTTCAGCAGGGAGGAGGAAGGAAATTAAAAAGCCAGAACAGTATTCACGTAAATATAAATACCAAGTCCTGCTTGATGGGGTCTTAGAGGAGCCATGGCCTGGATGTCATCAACGCCACTTGTGCACGACCATACGTGATTCAGTGTGACACAATGTAAAATGCTCACGATGCTATTAAGGGTTCAGTGCCCCAATTTCCTACCAGTGTGGAGTTTCTGAAGTGTTTGCTCTTGGTGAAACAGAACAGTCTCCATCCACTCATTAAAAAACATGCTTTCAATACTGACATTTTCCAAAGCAGCTTATTTCTCTTCTTAAAACTATAAGTTAAACAATTAAAAAATGTAGTATATGCGGGGTAAAAAATTAAGAATCCTTTTCGTCTAGGACCTCTGGTCTGCTCAATCTGTTTCCCAGAGGCAACTGCGCATACCATCGTCCTGAACTTCTTTACCAATATTCTATACATAAAACAAACAACCTATAAAAAATGAGCAGAAGATTTGGACATTTCACCAAAAAAAATATAGTGACAAACACATGAAAGACGCTTAACACCATCAGTTATTAGGGAAATACACATTAGTACCACAGTGAGACATCACTACACACCTCTGAGAATGACGATGGTCAAAACTTAAAAGACTTACACCAAATGTTGGTGAGGATGTGGATAAACTGGAACTCCCATGGACTGGATTGTAAAGTCGGATGCTTTGGAAAACAACTTGGTGAGTTCCTAAAAAATTAGACACACACTTGCATTTGTGTCCAGTCACTCCACTCCGAGGTATTTACCTAAGAGACAAGGAAATATATGTCCACACAGAAACGTGTACAGGAACGTTCGTAACAACTTTGTTTGCAATGGCCCCAAACTGGGAACAACCCAAATGTCCAACAACAGGGAAGTGGGTGAGCGAACTGTGGTACATCCACAGAATGGAACACTACACAGCAATAAAAAAGAGTGGCCTATTGGTACACACAACAACGTGGATAAATCTCAAAATAATCATCCTAAGTGAAAGAAGCCAGACCCGCTCCAAAAGAGTACACATTGTATGATGCCATTAGGTACATCTTTAGAAAATGCAAACTAATCTATAGTGACAAAAAGCAGAGCAGGGGTTACTTAGGATGAAAAAATGGGAAGGGGCCGGAGGGAGAGATTTACGAAGGAGCACAAGGAAACTTTGGGGGATGATATGGTCACAATTCTGATAACGATGAGCGAACTGTTCACTTTAAATATATGGAGCTCACTGTATGTTCATTACACTTCAATACAACTGCTTTAAAAACATATGTATGTGTATGTGACACATGCATATCCTTTTCCCCATTTAACAACATATCTTGGAGACCATTCCATATCAGTACACGGTAAGTTACCTTTCTTGGAATACCAACAGCTGAATGGTATTCCATGATATATATAAGTTTACGTGACTTATTTAGCCATCCTCCTTCTGGTGGGCATTTAAGTTACTTACAGTTTTTCTTTTACAGTCAATGCTGCTAGGAACATCCTATATACACATCTTTTTGTGCCTGTAAGATACATTCTTTGAAACGGATTGGCTGAATCAAAGGTTATCGTAATTGACGACTTTGATAGATACTATGGAGCTGCCCCATTTTTCTCACTGGCTCAAGTCGTGCCTACCCCGAAATGGAAGGGACGGTCCCCATGTAGGTGAAAGGAACTGCCCAACAGCTATCGGAGTTCCACAAAGTGGGACTTCCTTGGTGATCACGCTCCTGTGAAATCACCAAGATTTTGCTGGCAATAGCATTGCCTTGAAATAGCTGTGGGAAATCAGGTACTCTGTGGCGTGGTGCCTGCTTTACCTGATTGGTTACAGGGACAGGAAGCGGAAGGGCTGGGCTGTCGTAAAACAGGGAGGTGGCAGGAAACGAAGAGGCCATAGCACCTGACGACATTCATTTCTAAGCGTTACAGCCTCTACATTTGAGTGCAGGGCAACTGGATCCTTCCATTTCTCTCTCCCGCTCTCTTTCTCTTTCTCAATAATTACTGAGCATCGACTACGTTCATTGTTAAGGGTTATGGGGGCACAAAGGAAAATAGGAGGCACAAAGGAGGGGGCAGGTCAGGGAGCCTTCCCCGAGGAAAGGCCATTTAAGTTGTCCTTTTTCCTGTCTCAAAAATTGAGGTGAAATTCCCATAACATAAAAGTCATTTTAAAGTACACAATTCAGTGGCATCTAGTACATTCACCTTGTTGTGCAACTACCACCTCTTGTAGTTCCAAAACATTTCGTCACCCCAGAAGGAAACCCCACATCCATTAAGCAGTTACTCCTCATAGGTAGGGTTTTTTAAAAAACAAGGAGGAAGCGTTTCACAGATAGGCTTGGCAAGAAGGCCATTCCAAAAGAAGAACTTCCCAAGGGCTTTGGGACATCAAGTTACTTGGGATGGTGCAAGTGTGTGTTGTGGGGGTGCAGAAGTGAAGGGTGAGACAGGAGGGAAAGGCCGGGCAAGGGCCAGTGAAGATCATATGCCAGCTCTGTCTGAAGCAGTGCAAGCTGGTCGGGGGGGGGGGGGGGTGAGGAGGAACTGGTGGCTACGGGACCCATGTGACTTATCTTCATCCCTGGGTGGTAGTGTCAACTTCAATCTGAATTCTATTCAAGCCAGTTTCTCAACCTTGGCACTACTGATGTTTTGGGCTGGACAGTTCCTTACTGCGGAGGGCTGTCTGTGCCCTGCAGGATATTTAGCAGCACCTCTGGCCTCTACCTACTAACAACCAGGAGCACCCACCCTGTCCCCCAGTTGTGACAACCGAAGATGTCTTCAGGAACTGCTACATGTCCCCTGGGGGAGGGCCAAAATTGCCCCCCGTTGAGAACCCGGGAAGGACGCTGACCTTGTACTTCACAATTTTAAGGACGGGCAAATCACATGGTGCCGTGGGAGGACCCCCCTCCGAGCTATAGGGAGACAACAGGACATGGGCGGCACCACCTCCGAGAACTGGGATTTGGGTCCTCAAAGAAGCTTACAAACACAAGCAAATTAGTGTTCAAATTTCATGGCATTTTAAAAATTCATTCTCTGTTTATTCGACAACCACTTAATGTCTACTGTGAGCCAGGTGCTGAGGTTACCATTATGGGGACGGGTCACTGAGGGATGTTGCATGTCATTCTTTCACTTCATCCCCACAAAGAAGATGTCAACATCCTGCTTCTAAGAGAGCAGTGGCTCCTCCTGGAGGGGGTGGGGAAGGGAGGGAGGTGGGAAGACAGAGCTGTGGGAGAGCTTCCTATGGGAGGGCGTCCTGTGGGAGGGCGTCCAGTGGGAGGGCGTCCTGTGGGAGGGCAGTGGGGGCTGCCAAGTCGTAGGAGGTGAGGGGGTCACTGGTACCAGCTTGGGCCTTGCTCCTGGCTAGCGTCCCCGTCCCTCACAGTGCTTTTGGGAGTGGCAGAACCTCAGGGGAATGGCTGTGGGGTGGGCTGGGGTGCACCAGGGAGGCTGAACCCCAGGCCCTGGCGCTCCTTGGCTAAGATCCCTGTCCCCAAAGGTGACAGAAGTAAAGCAGCTGGTGGCTTCAAGGAGGACCATGTGAGCACATCGGTGGCGTCTGGCGTGGATCAGAGTGCCTGCCCCAACTGTTCTGGACGGAAAGGCTCTTGGGAGCTTTGCACGAGCCAAGAGGCAAAGGGAGGGAGATTCAATGATGACCAGGATTTTTTTTTTTCCTAAGCCCAGTAGGATGGGGGCTCTGAGTCAGATTTAACTGAATTCAGAAGAGTTATGTAGCAGTTTCTGCATAAAGTCCATACTAATGACATAAGGAGGAACAGACCACTGCCCTGGATCTCCAGGGACTTGGAGTCTGATGGAAGACTCCCCAGGTCCCCACATTATTTGTTGAGAACATTCTGAGGAATTATGTACCATTGTAATCTTTTATTTAATTTGATTTCTACAACTACAGAGTTGCAGGAGTCCATTTTGCAGATGAGAAGACTGAACGCAGAGTGATTCAGGGACTTCCCATGGCCTGAAAGCATCAGGTCCAGCACCGGACTTCTGACTCCAAGCCTCGTTCCTTTCACTGCTGAGTACAGTTCACAAGGGACAAGGAATCTGGCGAGGCAAAGGGAAGCTGATGGTTCAGGAGTATGTGAGTCCTCACTTAGCGTCGGCGTAGGTTGCGACTTTAAGCAAAATCATGTATAATGAAACCAAATGGCTAATTGATATAAAAAAAGAGTTAAGTTCCTACGGAATCTCATCGACGTTATAATGAAACGATGGGGGAACAAAACGGTTATTTGAGGACCTGCTCTACTCTGATCTCTTGGGTTTGTTTCCTTATCTGTACACGGAGAATACCACCTCACTAAGGGAACGGGATTCTGTGTGTGTGTGTGTCTATGTACGTATGTACATACTTATGCATGAATGAATGAAGCAAAACCCTGGCCGTACCTTCCATGCATTAACTCACTATAACACCAGCATAAATGACAGGTTGCTGCCGGATATTCTCGAACAGTGATGAGAGGTTGGAAGTTTAGGAAGATAAACTACGCAGCTCGTATGTGCAGAGTAGTGAGCGGGGTTAGATGAGGCAGAGCGCTCAGGTCACAGGGTGGCTGTTACATGCAGTCCAGTAATGAAGAATAAGGCCCCAGCTTGTGGGACACGCAACGGGGGACAAGAGAGGGAATTGGAGAAGACTGAGGGTGAAAAACACAAAATGCCATAGTCTCAGCATATTATTCATGACCAGTGGGAGAATTTTAAGAATTAAGTGCCACATTCGTTTAGAGATAATTTGTCACTTTGGGGGAAATGATTATGTTTAAACCATACTTTTTGGGCACGGAGTTAAAAGTAGCTACCATTTCTGCCTGCTCCCCCTTAAGCAATAAACAATCTCATTAATAAAAGGCCAATTGGATGTTTGAAAATATCTAAAAAGAATATGCTAATTAAGGGAAAGTGATTGTTTCCTTAGAGCTTCTTTATCTCAAAGGAGGGAAACTGAATACCACAGATGAGGCTAAAAAATTAGGAGGTAACTTTACAAGGGTGAGGAAAACACTGTCAAGTGATCTCTGGGATTCCTCTGAGCAGAAAGTTACAGACTTCCAGCAGCCATTCTTCTTAGCTTTTAAGCATCTTCAGAGTTAGTGACACAGAGCTTTGTAAGCGGAGCCGCTCTGCCAAAGTGGGAAAGCTTAGCCAAGTGGAGCGGACGGTATCAGGCGAAAGTGCCATTCTCTCTGTTCCAACTCAGCCAGCAAATCTGTATCTCCAGTGGGACGAATATAGTTGTTTTTTTCCTGGCTTTCGCTTTAGAGAAACAAGAGAAAATGTCCTGACAGTCACCATTTTCAGTGAGAGTCTCCAGCTGCCTGTTTTTACTTCTAGGCATCCCTTGTATCTGACAAGGCACATCGGGGTAGAGTCGGGACAGAGCCTGAGATTGTTTCCCCAGGAAAGGCCACGTACAACAGGAGGGGCAGCCGGTCAAAGCCATTGCTGCACCTGAAGGGAAACGCACACTGCCCAGGATTGGGTGGCACTGACCGAGGATCTGTGCTGGGGTGCTGTCAGCCATCTCGAGGAAGACCTGAGGTTTTAAACTAGAAGGTACAGAGGTGGGAAGAACTTTTGGTCGGAATTAAGGCCACTAAAATAACATTTTCTACAACTTCAACGCATTAGTTCTTGTAAAGGAAAGTGATTTACAAACGAGTCCTTTGTATGAAGCATTTTGCTAATAGCTAGCATTCCTTGAAAATAATCGAGCCGCAGGGCTTGAGACAGATTTTAAATGTCTTGTCTTTAAACCAGGCAAAATTGGTGGTTATTTTATAGCTCTTTCCTAATCATGCAGCATGATTTAAAATGTATTTTGTGGAACTAGCACAAGATTTGGCATCAAAGAGCCCTCAAGATTAAAATTCCTTGCTTCACTGTTCACTCTGATTTTGAGCAAATTACTTAATCCCTCTGGGCTTGTTTCCTTATCTGTAAAAAGAAGTGGACCACACTCGGTGGTGCTGGATTTATGTACCTCGGTGGGGGTGTGCACACAGGACTGGCCACGTTAGGTAGCCATCCAAAGGACCCTGTGGACAGTTTGCAGGTCCTACACCTTGTCCCCTCGCCACACACACACACAGTGTGACGACAGGGGGCTAGGACATGACTCGGAAGGTGGAGTGCAGAACAAGAGGAGGCTTCCAGAAGTTCAGGGTTTCGTATGTAAGTGCACTCAGATAACAAACTCATCCTTCCGCACCATGGCCGATAGGAGCCGAGTCCTTCTCTCTTCCCACAGGCTCTCCAGGATGCACGCTTAATGAAGACTCATTTCCTTCCACGTTTATCCTCACTTAGTCACTGTAACATAAGCTCACCTCTAAACGGCAAGTCTGCACCAAGTGATGTGATTTACCCTCCCCCGTCTCACTGCGCCAACCACGACGACCCCAAGGGGGAACCAAAATCTATTGTAACTAATGGTAAAGAAATAAGACCCCAACTCCAGCTTTTATAAGTCTTTCTGACAATGCGTCTGGTAGGTGTTTCTCTTTGACGTTTTTGAATGATAAGTGATAGCTTTTCATACCTCTATTGTTTCACCCTGGGTTTTTTTTTAAGACATCATGAGACATACTTATGAGAACCAAAGATTTTACAATCGTGACCCCAAACCACCTCGACGGTACTGTTCCAGTACAAACGACCATACGCACAACCATTTAGATTTCTAATTTATTATTAAATTACATAACAAAGCTTCTTCCGGACAGTCAGAAGATGCACATTTAGATGAGAACAAAAATTAAATACAAATACAATAAAACTGGTTCCAAGAAGCCATTTTAAAAGCAAAAAATTAGAAAGTGCATTTGGGATAGATTTTTAAGAAAAATGTATTGGCATTTTTCATGAGGAAACATCTTCCATCATGGTCAAGTGTGACTGGAATTGATTTCCCTCCCTCTCCGCGAGCGAACAGGATGGCACTAAACGCAAAGACTTTGATATTAAAGTAAGAACTTACAAAGGAAATGAGAAGGATTCAAGACACGGGTCAGCTTTGTCTCAGTTTCTTACCCAGTAAACATCCTTAAGAGTCACTTGTCCCTTCCTCTCTTTCTTTTCCCCAATAAAACTTAAGGACATGCAGATTTACAACGGAGTAACAAGATGAGCTGAGAAAGACCATGATGAAAAGCTCTGCATCCTTTTGGAGACCACGCTAAACAACCTCTAGCCCCAAAGGAGAAAGGAACACAACCACTTTAATTTTCTGCGCAGAATCTGTTTGCTTGTTAGTGACACTTGCTCATTAGTTACACAAAATTCAGTGTAACACTAGACATGGCCATTTATCCTCAACAGCTTCGTACTGCCAGCTAGAAAACCCAGTTCCCAAGAAATCACATCTGGCTAATGATCAAACACGAGGTGTTAAAAACCCAAAAGGGCCAGTCCAGTTCTTTAAAGACCTTTTCATCAGGTTGAGATTAACAGTGATATAGAAAATTAATGGTGGGAATGAAAATCCAAGGTGCCTCAATTCCAAAAGTCATTATATCAAAAGACTCAATTTTTCTATTCAGATGTATTCAGCATCCAACAGGAAAGAACTAAATATTATTTGGTTCAAGGTACAAAAAGTGCCCTCATGATGTCTCCATTCTTAGGATTTTACTCCCATGCCTGATCTGAGTACCACAGTATGGAAAAGGCATTCTCTGTAAAAGTGAATTTGGAGAGAGGAGTAGTGGAGAAGGTAAGCCCCTTTCGTAACATTAGAAAAATAAAGGGAGACCAATGCAGGTTACAGGGAATCCTTCAGCATCTAATAGTAATAATAAAAAATGTAGAGATAGCCAGGACAGATCAACTAAAGCATTTGGATATCTGGGCTTGAACTTGAGTTAACAGATTAGTTATTAAACTTTTTTTTTTTTACTAAAGTTATCAACACACATAGAAACAAAATCTCAGAAGTATACCTCTGGGAATTTTCTGCCGTTTACGTTGCCATGATTTTTTCATACTTTTTAGTGAAATGGAAAAGTTTTTGAGTGATTACAAAAAAAGATCTCCAAAGGAAAGATGCATTATATAAGAAATGGCTGAGGGAAAACACTTGCCCTAAGAGGCAACATTTGGGACTAGCAATAGAAAATTCCTTCTGACCTCCCAGCTCCGACTGGCTCTAACAAGGAGCTCACTGTTGACTCCTGGGCCTACCAACAGGTCTGTAAGGACAGCAAAAAAGAAGAGAAAACCAAGATGGTTAAAAAAAATAAAAATAAAATGGCATGAAACTGAAAGAGTTCAAATCAGCTATCATGGGATCCAAATTGAGCCTCTCCTTATAATGGCACATTTCTATTTCCTTGCTCTAGGGTTTCTTTCTGGAAAGGATGAACTCTGTCCTATCTATCTACATTTGGCCCCGGTCACCTCACTATGGGCTACAGCAATGGGAGGTTAGTCAGACCCATCTGACACCAACATCTACACCACGCTTTTCCAACTTCCTTGGAAGAACTAGTTTCTTTATTTTCGTAAAGAAAATAACCAACACAATTCTGTTACTTCACTTAAGTAGAAACCTAATGGAAAGGCTCATCAGTCATCAAAAGTGTTTGTTTACTTAGTTGCAGCAAGCTAGATTAGCTCAGGTTCTGGTTTTACTGTCACACAATCAGCTTCAATGAATGCACCAAATAATCAGACCAGTAAAAAAGACTGGCATTACAATTAAATAAATAACTTTATTTATGATACTTCAGATTTTATAAATGACAACTCTATAGCAACCAAAGTCCCATAAATTCTGCTGAGGCATAACCACCAATCAAGGCCCTTTGAAAAATCAAAGATAATAAAGTGTCAGGGGAGACAAGTTTTGTTCTCCCAGTAGAGAATTTGATAAATGAATTTATTTCCCTGATCGTTGAAGGTTCACATTGGGAAAACTTAAACTTTCTTTCAAGGGCACCCCCAATCAACTACTGATCAAACAACCCATATTTAGAAAAATAAACCCCCTAGTTAAAAAAAATATATCAAATGCCCTTCACACCCAGAACATAATAAAACTTTGACACCAGAATGAAAAACCTCTCAGTCTCTGTACCAGACCAGGGTTAGTCTACCCATCAGCCTGTGTATCACGTTCATCTGAACGACTCCATCAACACATTATGATGTAGTTAAGAACTACATGCTATTTTCCTTTTATTCCCCATGGCACAATCTGAAGTCATTACTATAAAGACCATAATAAATTCCAGTAGTGAAAAGCAGTCTTCTTTCTTGGTAAGGATTGTAGATGTTGGAAGTCTTCAAACTATTTGTGGTAATTCAGTTAGACAAGTAATGAATTTACAGAAATTGAGAAATGGTTAAACTTGAAAATAATTCTGGTGAGTGGTGTAAATGTCACTGTCCAGGGATGATAACAGAAGACAGGTGCAGACAGAGAGAGATTCTGTCACATGTACCTTCAATAGCTGAAACCATTCTCTGGATGTGTGGAAAAGCTTAACAGATTTGGAATGAACAGGTTTTCACAGAATACAGAATTCCTGGTACATTGGGCAGTATAGTTCACAAAGCTTTTGCTCAGAAATTGTGGGGCATTTACAAATGGAATTATCTGAATGGTGACCCCTCAATCAATGTCTTTGTTACATGTGGCTTGTTGAACAGATCTCACTGAAAACTGAGCCGCCCCCACTCAATTACCAGTGTTAATCCTGACATGTGGGGGCATAGCCGGGGTTACTGACAAACATTGGCTCTTAGCTTCTTTTTTCATGGCAGAATTGAGATTTCATTTTCGTGTAGCAGCAAATATTAACCCAATGGAAGAAACAAAAAATCAAAACAATAACTGCATCCTTTCAAATAGAAGCCTGTCATTCTTGCTGTTTTTCCAGCAGTACAGTTAACCTCAGTGTGCACAGGATTAAAAAATAAAGACAAACGCATTTTTGCAGTGTGTGTCTTCTGTTTCAGACAACCTCAACTCTGTTGAAGTTGGCCCGTCAGCATCTTAAAGAATCTGTGAAAAATGGAATTTTCCTTGCATACCAAAAGAGTTGGGGATACAGAGTAGAAATTTATAGCACAGATTATCAAGAAATGACTTGTGATTTCTCATCATGAGGGTAAAATAAAAGGACAAGAACTATTTTTATTCACAACCCAATCTGGTGTCTGAAAGGAAAGCAGTCTTTGGATACGGAGAAACCTGGTTTCCTGAAGAGCCTGGCTAGCTATGAGACATTGCTTGTCACCAGCCTTCTACACTACCACTGAAGGACAGAAACTCTGTTTCTGATTGGTTTACTTACCTCCTGGGGAGACAAAAGCAACTGAGAACTCTCTCTGTCTCCCCCCGCTCTTAAAACTAAAAGCAGAAGGAAGTGTGTGTTAGAAAACATAGTGCAGAAGAACTGGCTTCAGTTCAACCTGACCACGTCACAGAGTCCATCACTATGAGTCTTGAATTCATCCTGCTGGTCAGGCTAATTATCAGGGCAACAGACTTCTCCTTCCTCCTCTTCCTTCTTCCAGATCAGGGCGTGACAGCGGTGGTTGTCAAGAGTCCCTGGAGATGCCCCATCAATGGAAAGCATACAGCAGCAACAGGATGGTACAGACACCAATAACACCACCCAGGATGAGGGAGTCTCGCCGCTTCCTAAGGTTGATACGCTGGATCAGGCTGTTCACAGCAGGAAAACGATCTTTGGGAAATCTTTATTAAGGTCATATTTGGAAGAAGCCTCTTTAGTGAAAAGTCACAGAAATCACAAAAATACAGATCAGGGGAGTCCAGAAACACTAACTGATAGGAAGAAAACCACACTGAGGGAGTCTTTAGTAAATACACATGCCAGAACTGGAAATGCCCAGGTGGCAAACAAATCTAAGTCTCCCAGTACACTGCAGTACACAGCTAAGAATAATGAAAAGAAAAAAATAGAGAGAGACGGAGCAGAAAATAACAGGAACGCCTACCATGTACTGAGGGATTACTGCCAGGCTTTAGGTCAGGGTGGGAGCCAGTGTGGTCAGGAACAGAGGGAGGCACAGGAGGCACAGGTAAAGCCACCATCATCCCCATTCCACCCCACTGCTCCTCTCTCTTTCTCTCTCTCTCTCTCCCTCCTTTCCTCCCTCCCTTCCTCCTCTCAGCAGAATGAAAAGTTTTGCCAGAGGGTTTTGAGGAGTACCTGACCTCTCCTCACAGGGTGATAAGCTCCCTTGGATTCAGGCAACTGGTTGGAACCAACTCTTGGGTCTGTATAACCGCGCACTGCTCATTACTTAATGTTTTTTTTATTTTCTTTGGCATCAGTAGGCAGGATATGGTAGGCAAGTGAGTTAACACGTTGCGTACGGCGGGGTTTAAATCCCTCATGAAGATTCTCGTGATCCGTACGCAACGTGTTAAACTGCTCTAGCTGTCTTATTTGGGGAACTAAAAAAAAAGGAAAGACAGGAAAATGTCCATTTTAGGGATTTTGTAGTAGTCACAACTGTATTTTACTCAGTATTTAAAAACATCTTCATATTTCTTACTTGTTCGTATGTTGCAGACCAAAGTACATGTCTGTGTATCCTACATTGTTTTGCATTTCTAGCAACGGCTTCTGACTATACACTGCAGGGGTATCCTTTTGCTAATAGAGGTATTATATCAAGATCAGGAATACCACCACCAAAAGCACTGAGGATACTGGAAAGCTGAAACAATCCCTTCTCTCTGCGAATCCTCACTGCATTTTCCTGTAGCAAAATGACTCCCAGCAGAGACTACATTTGTATATTTACGTATTCTACATCAGGACCATGTTTTCTTCTAATCTTGAATTGCCCTGTGCATCCAGAATAGAGCTTTATACACTGTAGGCTTTAATGTGTTTTTTGAATTAATAATAAAAGAACAAGTTGCAGAAATAACTCTTAAAATGAAGAAGAACAGGAAGCATGAAGTAACAGGCAGAAACTTCTACAAGGTACAAATCTCACACTTGCCTTACTTGGTGAAAGAAGGATCAACAATCCCCTTGGAGAAAGTATGAAAACTTCTGGCATTAGGAAACCTCGTCTATTGTAGACCTACTTCTGTCCAGTTTACATTTAGGGAACCTCCCCTCTCCCTTTATCATAATCTCGCTCGGTCCATGGAGTAGGGTGGAGATGTCCTTGCCCTCTGCCATCAGGTGTACATGCAGCCTTACAACCTCAGGATTGGTCAGGAAGAATACTCCTTCCTCGGCTAGTGACTGGGTTAGGAAGAGGCAGTGAGTCACGCTGGGGGCAACCACAGTCCTCTTGGGACATCTGCCACAGCTGTTAGAAAAGACACCCTTTTATCATGGGGATTTTTAAAGTCGTAGGAGGCGACTCTCATAGCCATTGTTAGCACCACGAGGAGAAAACCTGCCTGAAAATGAGGCCAACACACTGGAAAACAGAAATAAGAGGAGTAGGTGGGGGGAACAGAAAAAGGAAAGGCGATTCTTGATTTAATAAAATCTGAGCTCCTGAATCTAGCCATGCCTTAAGCCAAATTCTATCCCTGAATTTTACAGATATATGAACAAATTAATTCCCTCCTTTCCCCTCGAGTCTGTCTGAATTCAGTTTCTGTCACTACCTCTCTATGGAGTCCTGACTAACTCATACATATTTTATTTCTTTTTTTTTTAACACACATTCTTTTGGAATGATTGTAATTTGTGGTAACGATAAAATGAGATAATGTATGTAACAGTACTCCTTAAACTGTATTGCCCTAGATAAAATATAAATGATTTTGGATGTGTGGTTTTGTATTTAGGGTGACAAGGAATAACAAAATTCACAAAAAACCAGCACACTTCAGAATATTCTTTTCCTCAGGCAAGTAAGGTTTCAAACTAAGTGACTTGAAATTACCCAAGACAAATACTCAACTTCTGAAAATTACATAGGTCCTTCCCCCTTAGTAATTGGTAAAGGAAACCTTTTTCCCTAAAAGTCTTGACTTCTCAGAGAGTAAACAGGCTTATCAGTTTTCTCACCGGGTTTCTCAGAAGTATCAGTAATACTAACTTAAATTGGGAAACTGAAGAATTGAAAAGGTAGAGGTCACAACAAACAAGTAGCATATCTATCCTAGAGTTCAGCTTGCGTATAACAAGTCACAATGAAAATACTCCATAAGCAGTTACAACTCATCTGTACATATGGCTGTCTCTTTCCTTCCCCTTCTAAGCATCTGCCACTGACTTATTTTCCAAACTGAAAAAAGAAAAAGCATATAATTTATGGTGTTTAGGTAAGAATACTGTACATGTGTGGAGTTCTAACATGGATATGAGAGCTTTTAAAATGTAAAATAATTTGAAAATTCACATTTATAATTTTTTTCTCAATCTACTAATAAACTTCTGGTGTGCAATCTTTTAGAAATGGTACTTAAACAATATGACCTTTCATCAAGTAGTACTTCAAGGTATATTCATATTATGTGATTAGTGACTGGCCTCTCCTCCTACTCATGAGGGCAACCTGCTGTGTGTGTTGTGTGTGAGTGTGTGTGTGTGTGTGTGTGTGTGTGTGTGTATGAGAGAGAGAGAGAGAGAAAGAGAGAGAGAGAGATACACACATACCTATACCCCCCACCCCCTAAACCCCACGGATTTCAAATTTTCAAAAAGGATACTGGCCAAAGTGTTCATTTTGCTGTGAATTGACTTCAACACGCCTCTTTGTGAAGTCATATTTTCCTTTGTTGCCATAGCAATGCTGCAAGGGAGAAGAGAAGCTAATTAAACTGGCATTTAAACTTATCCTGCATGGATCCATCATACCCTTAAAAGTGAACAGAAAATTAAGATGATCTTGAAAAGCAGTGGGCAGAGAAATGAAAAGAGAAAAAAAAATCACCTCCTAAGTCACCTTCCCATTGTCCTTTTTCTGAATGACCACTCCATCCCCACTGCTGTCCTCTGATGTCTTTGGGGGGCAATAAGCCATTTCCTGTGTTTTTTCCCCAAAGTTAACAAACGAAATAAGATATTAACAGAGAAATCATAAATATTGTAAGAGCTTCTTAAAATGGTTTTAAAAGGGGCCAGCTACTAAAATATCCTTAATCAGGAAAAACTGTTGAGAGGGAAGTAGGGACTTACAACCATAAAAATAGAACCCAAAGTGCAACATATCACAAAATACTCATACACAACAAGCCTTCAATTGAAAAGACTATGTTCCAAAGTTCTACTTGAGAACCTACCAAGCAGATTTTAGGACACACATACAACAATTACGCTGGATTTCTAAGCCAGGTGACAAAGGTCACAGATTCATCAAACTACTGAAAGAGAAGGAAAAGGCACTCTTTGCAGAATATAGTTTCTTCTGTGTGACTACTCTGACGTCCTTTTCAAGAGAATCTCGGTTAACATCTTTTCACTATCACTGCCAGGATTATCCATTGCCAACAAACAGTCTTATCTCCCTGGACACTAGAATCCTAGAGGATGGGTCAGTATCCATTTTTATATGTCACACACGGGGGACTATTTTAGATACTGACATAAAAAACAATAGGAAATAGAATGTTCTCGAGTAATTCTGAAAATATGTGAAACGTTTCTTTTAAAGCCTCCTGCTTCTGAAGAGCTTCTGGGAAGATGGTGGTCATAACACAAATTCCTGACCTCATTACCTCCATGGGGGAACACAAGAACAAAGGCAGACGTGCTGGGGAGGGTCCATCTGAGGTCCCAAGTTCTCTTGAGATCTCCAGGGAAGAAAGCCAGGGAGGGCTACACTCTCTCAAGCAAGGAAAGAACCAAGGAACTGATGGCAGGAAGACCAGATTTTTCTTCCAGGCTGGGGCAAAGACCTGGGTCTTACTGCATCCTGCGGAGCCCAGGCAGTAGGAGATTGGGGTCTGCATGTACAGGGGCTGCAGTGATGGACTGAACTGCCCCCAGTCCCCGCAGCTGGAAAAGGACTGCCACAAATGGCTGAGAGACCTATCAGCAGGAAGCTGACAGTCTACCAGCTGGTGTGACACCCAGCCCCTACGAAGAAACACTGCTGAGCCATCCACTGGCATCTGGTAGGTCATTGCTTTAGGGTCTCTAATAGCCTGACGTTTCGGGGAGCTGACTGAACACATTTTTGGACAGGTAGGACCTAGTAGTATCCTGCTGGAGCAAAATGGTCGAGAGAGTACTACAAGCAAATGATAAAGGAATCAAAACTGAAATTTCAAGATTTGAGAAGGCAAAGAAGAAAAAATAGTGTGTAAGAAGATAAATAAAAGGATACTTATTGAAGCATTGCTTGGAATGGTAAAAAATAAACAAAAAGACCCCACCAATCTTCTTGCCCCCCAAATGGAAACAACAGTAGAATAGTTTAGTAGGTTATGGTAGAATCATTATGAAATAATAGTTGGTTATTAAAAAGAATGAGTTGGTATTATTTCTATTAACCTGGAGGGATGTTTATGATATACTGAATGATTAAAGCAAACCACAGAATATGCAGAGTATGAGTCCTTTTTAAAGAAACAATCAATCGAAACATCTCTGTGTATGTTTGTACTACAGTAAGAAAGGTATTAGATACACAACTGTCTGTTAATACAAGTTACTTTAGGGGGAGGAATGGAGGGGCACTACCTGGAGATGAATCTTTTTTCTTTATACACTGATAGAATTACTTAAATTGTTACAATAAAAACATTGTACTTTTGTAATATATATTATATATATTTATATTTACATAAAATGATACTTTGTTATCTTTAGTTCTTATTCATAATTTTTCAGTTTAAGTATATGTCTATGACAGAATATGAAACATTTAAGATGTGGTTGTTTTAAAATAAATTTACAAGGTATTTTCAAATAGGTATTATGGTCTTGTGTAAAGTAACAGAATTCAAATCTGGGTGGAGCAAGCTGAGGGCAATCTTTGAACCATATATGCCTCTGTTTTTTTAAATTGGGACTATCACCATCTCCCATGCACTTTGATTCAGAAGTAGATACAGAAGATTAAAAAATAATTTCCACAAAGCACTTTGCATTCCTTGGAGAATGGATAATATCAACATACATTATGTTATTATCTTGTCGAATATGCATGATTTCCAGTACCACACAAAGTACATCTAGACATACTTTCCCATTTCACTCCATCACTGGGAATCAGGCTGAGTGGAATCTAGGCTGTTGTTATTTCAAGGGTCAAATACTAAGAGGCAAAACATAAGCTCCAAATAATATATAATGCTTTTAAAATGATAAATCATTGATGTGCTTACTGGAACTTCAACTTTCTTACCTGTTCTGTGAACTACTCAGACACATGTATTTCCAACAAAAGACAATGCTAGTTATATATTTAAAGCTTAAGAATTTATAAATATTAAAAATATTAGTTCTTGCCAATAAATTGACGCCAAAGTTTATAATCAGTTGTGCACATACTTTTTAAAACATATCACCAAGAGAAAAAAGTAAATGTTTACATACAGAATATATAAAAATAATTATTTGACAACTTAAAAATTATATATTATCCATAAGTAATCATAACTAGCTTTGTATTCAATGGCATTTCACTTGTGATACCTATCATATTTTGAAACAAAGGGGAACTAGTGAAATAAAAGACCTTCTAATTAATGTTTTTTTTTTGCTTTTTAACTAGCAAAATAACAGGAACAGTGATTCAATGGTTCTCAAATGTTCCTAATCTACAAGGTACTCAAATTTTTATACTCATATGTCATCCCTTAAGTAGGCCAGCTTTGAATTGGAAAGCTGAGTTAAGGTAGCCTGGCCCTAGAAGATCAGGCAGAAAGAGGAAGAAATAAAAGGAAGGAAAAAAGAAAAAGGGTTGTAGGGAATCTCTGGCAAAGTGTGATCTGATCTTATGTACGGATGAAAGGGAAAGCGTCACAAGGAGATATTTCTGTTAACGATTAGGCAATTCTGTGAAAACTTTGTTCAGACAGAAGTACATGCAATTTAAACAAAATTCCAAGATGTGACAACTGCATATTATTATAAGAGATTATAATTTATTAAGATTATTAAATAATAGTAGAAACTTATACCCACTGAATAAAATAAGAATCCATGAGTCCATATCAGTATAAATAAATATTTAGGATATGAACACTGAAATATTTAGGGGTAAAGAGGAATCATGTCTGCAACTTATTTTCCAGTAGTTTGGAAAAAAATTGTGAAAAAAGCAAATGTGGCAAAATGTTAACATTTGGGAAATCTAGGTAAAGGGTATATAGGAATTCTTTGTTATTATTGGAACTTTTCTGAAATCTGAAATGATATCAAAATAAAAAGATAAAAAAAATTGACAATAGAGCTACCAGATTACCTAGTATCAGCCAGGCATTGTACTCATATTACATGTTTACTATTAGGGTAGATATTATCACCAATTCCATTGGTTTTAAACACATAAGAAAATGAAGACCCCAAATAATTTACCCAAGAACAGAGATCTAATAATAGCACAGCCAGGTTTCAAACCATATCACACGCCAAAGCTTGTACTCTTTGCTACAAGACGGTAAATATAGCAGTGGTTTAGCTAGAGCTCTGGTTCTGCAGCTAGAGAGACTCAGGTTTGAGGACTATTTATTAGTCATGTGACCACAGGCATCTAACATACCTTAATTTTTTGTTGTTGTTTTGGAGGTAGTGTCTAACGATCAGTGTCTACCTCATGGGTTATTGAGGAGGTTAAATAAAATAAAGCGTGTAAAGCACCTGAGCACAATACCAAGGCCTGTGGTAAGAATACCCATATTTGCTGTTTCCACGCATTTCATGCTACCTTTCCTGAAAAACAGTGCTTTAGACACTGCTGAATTCTAAAGTTAGAGACCATCCCTAGTTAACTTACTTTCTTACCATCCTAAAATCGGTATTGAAAATTCACTAAACCTAGAGAATTCAGCAGTTCAAACCAACAAATAAATGTCCTTCCCTTAAGCAACAAACTACTTCAATGTTAATACAGAGAATATTAAATTATTACAGCAGATTTTCTATATCTGTTGTAACCGAAAACCAAGTCTACATATTAAGTTGGTGCAAAAGTCACTGCGGTTTAAAAGGTTAAAAATAATTGCAAAAAACCACAATTACTTTGGTACCAAACTAATAAGTGGTATAAATAAGGCATTTACCAGATCCCAAGTTTAAGGCTGTTTTCCATTAAAAAATGAGAGTAAAAAGATTTGAGGCTGAAAATAATGAGTATGAATTAATCAGAAAAATCAACCTACATAAAATAGTCTAATTCTAGTAATTCTGGAAACGAGTGTTTTGGGCTTCAGCTATCTCTTACAAGAGAAAGACACAGTAAAAACACATTACCATTTAATGAAATTCTCATCTTTAAGGAGGATAAATGAACTTTAAGTCTATTAGAGTTAACCTGATCTGTTCATTTATATACAAACAAACAAAACAACCCCACAATAAATACAAAAAAAACTTTCCTACCTTATTGTCTCTTCTATCAGACGATCTGAGCTGCAATAATAAGAAAATTCAAATTATGGAATTATTAAAAGCACATTTAAAACTTGTACATAAATTTTCTACATTTTATAGATAAACTTTCCAGCCATTTCTTTAACAGAATATCCATACTTTTGAAAACATCTGAAAAAATTCTGGACTCTGAAATAAATTTAATTTATCCACATATATCATATTCATCTTTCTTTTATTTGTTGGCTTAAATCTATTTCTTCCATAGAGAAGCTTAATGATTACAGTCAAAGCTGTTTTAATGTCAGGATAAATAAACGAAACTTCTTTAATCTAGATAGCTCCAAGTTGTCACTATCAGCGATTCTAAACTTAAGAATTACAACAACTTTTTGAGACAGGAGAGATAAATACAGTTCTGATGCCTTTAGAGTGTAATAATTATTTACACTCTAAAGTTCCTTCATTTTTGGGAAACTAAACCAAATCTCAGCTTATCGCACTTTAGAATTCAAGAATCTGAATAAAGAACACCAAATACACCTTTGATCTATAAAATATTTGCCTTTATGCATCGCACACTGGAAAGAAAGTCCCCCAAAAAACCATTTTAGGGAGGAATTTATAGGTAGCTAAGTTTGATAAAGGACTGCATGTTGGAGCAGTGGGCTGATTAAGGAACTTTGTAGTAGTCATTAAAAAAGGGCTGTTTAACATGGAGAGGGTATAGAACTGAGGACTAAATATTTTGACTTTGGAAATTTGTTTTGGTTCCATTGATCCTATCTGGCACAAAGCGCTCTCTCTGGCATGGAATTGATGGAAGAAATAAAACTTATTTGTGCTTACATCACTACGACCTGACAGGCTGGCTCCATACTCCCACAGGAAAACTTTCACTAAAGTGGCAGTGGCACTCACTACTTGTGAAGGGAGCGCCTAAGGACCTGTGTCCTTGTACAGGATCTTAGGTTCTCAACAGTAATAAATAACAACGTACTCTAAAGTTACAGCAATGTACTCTGAAGACCATCAGGCTAGATCTGGGAGCATGTAGCGCTGGGGGGACAGGCTCCTCTGACTGACTGGGATGTAATCTGCACTCAAAACTGCGGTGCTGCGAGTGAGGGAATCTATTGCTAAGCCCCACAGATACTGCTCCCGTCAGAGGGAAAAAAAAATCCTCTCGAACCTTCCATTTCTTCCAGAAATTCTGCTGCATTATAATCTTATGGGCCCACCATGGCATATGCAGTCTTTATTGACCGAAATGTCGTTATGTGAAGCATGACTGTATTGAAAATCCAGGAAGTATACGAAAATAATTCTATTGCCAAATTCAACAAACTAGTTTTGTGTTAATAGTTTTAATGAAGATAAAATCAATTAAATAAACTTCTAAGTGCAAAAGAGTAGACAATCTACTCATTTGCTAACTTTGTTAAAACTAATGATGCCTAACACTTAGGGAGAGCTCATTATGAGCGATATATTATTCTAAATGTCTTTTTTGTAACTTCATCCTCACAACTCTGTGAGATTGAGTCTACCATTCTCATCATTTACAGATACAGAAATTGAGGCCTACAGAATGAACTTGTGCCACACAATCATCAGCACAGCTCGGATTTAAACCTCAGCGGTCTGACTTCAGAGATTTGGCTCTTACCATCTTGGTAAATGGTACCTCTTTCTCCTCTCTTTCTCCACAATCAGTCCCAGTTTCCCCCAGCTACTTCTAGATCCTCACTCATCCCTCCTCTAGCAAAACTGTGTACTCTGAGTTCATTCTGTTTCTCTATCCTCCCTTCCCTCTAATCTAGCAATCTCAGGTCTTTGGAGGATCTCTTCATTCCAAATTTTATCATCATTCTAGACAATTTAAATAGCCACAGAGAACAGACTATCCATATCCTAGACGCACAGTTCCTTTTACATCAAAGAATGAACACAAGATTGCTCCTATAATTTGTCTTTCTCAGATTTTAACTTATCTCCTTTTCCACATTCAATTTTTGTCTTAATAATCAGGTAAAGGGCTCCTCAGAGGGCTCTTGAGACAAATAAACCTGATAATCATGATTTCCAAAAGTTTAAAAGAGAATTCAGTGATATAAAAAAATTATCCATCATGACTAAGTAGGGTTTATTCCCGGGATGCCAGGCTGATTCAACATTTAAACATCATTTAATGTAATCCGCTATATTATGCTTAAAAGCATTTGACAAAATCCAACACTCATTCACGAGAAAAATTCTCAGAAAAAGAAAAATAGAGGAGTACTTTCTCAAATTATAAAGAGCATCTAAAAAACTTACAGCTAGCATTATAATTAACAGTGAAACACGGAACATTTCTCCCTAAGATTTGGGACAGGGCAAGGAAGCCCATCCTCACCACTCTATTCAACACAGTGCTGGAAGGTCTTTGCCAATGATACATGTGATAAAGGGTTAATATCCAAATCTTATAAAGAACTCATACAACTCAACACCAAAAAGACAATCCAATTAATAAATGGGCAGATTACCTGAATACACATTTTGACAAAGAGGACATACAGATGGCCAACAGACATATGAAAAGATACTCAACATCTAATCATCAGAGAAATGCAAATCAAAACCACAATGAGGTATCATCTCACACCTGTCAGAATGGCTATCATCAATATATCAACAAACAAGTGTTGGTGAGAATGCAGAGAAAAGGGAACCCCCGTGCACTGTTGGTTGGATCACAAATTGGTGCAGCCACTACGGAAATAGTTCTGTATTTGACATTTAGGTCTGCGGTCTGCTTTGAGTTATTTTGGGGGAAGGTGTAAGGTCAGAGTCTGTATTCTTTTTTTGCATGGATACCCAGTTGTTCTAGTACCATTTGTTGAAAAGACTATCTTTTTTTCCATTGAATTGATCTTTTGCTCTTATATTGACTATATGTGTGGGTCAATTTCTGGGCTCTGTATTCTGTCCCCTCATCTATTTGTCTATTCTTTCACCAGTGCCACACTGCCTTGACTACATACAATATATATACAACAAGAAATCAAGTTTAAATGGGGAAGTTTTTGTTTCTTTCTTTCCCCCTGCAAAGTACTTTAACCAAACATTGTAGTGCAAAAAAAAAAAAAAAAAATTAATGTCAGCAAATTTATTCAACTACTGCAGAAACAAAACTTAAAAGAGAATGTGGGGAATCACAGTTGCCATTTGTTTGTCGTTCTTAGGTAAGTGGTATAAAAGGACTGAAAATCCCGAAAAACTGCCTGAATCACAAAGAATCTATGAAATCTTAAGTAAGCATTTTCCAATTTGTTTCTGGAACCTCTAAAAAATAACTTGTATATCAATATAAGCTAATCTGCTTACATAAATAAAATGGGACTATTGTTTTCATTATATGTACGTGTTTAACATACTTGTCAAAAAACAATTCTTCCATAAATATTATCATAGAAATTCAATAGTACAAGCGATCATGAATGACATTCATGAAACGACAAGGAATAAAATGACTAGTTGCTCTCTATTACACCCTAGAACCTGTGTTTTAGTCAAGGCTCAAGCAATTGGCTGAATGAACTTGCCTCACGGAGTTGTCATAAAACCCCAGAGATAATGTAAACAGAAGTAACCCTGTAAACTGCATAAACCTACAGATACATGGCTGACATAGAACAAAGCACTTTTATGCCTCAGTGTCCTTCTTGCTTTACAATCCCCTTTCCTGATTCTCAACATAAATTGCTACTTTTTCAAAGTCCAGATCCAAAGTCACATCCTTTGCAAAACCTTCCTTCATCCATCTGTACAGGCAGAACTAAATCCTCTTTATAATATTATGTTTTTATAGCTCTTTGCTCTTCATCAATTCAAGAATATAACAAACATTGTAATATGTACTGGAGGAAAAATATCTTAAATTTGTAAAATTGAAGTTTTTTCATATATATTATCTCATTTTATGTTTTTAAAAATATTTATAGGATAATTACAGGATATCATGATTATATGTTTATTATTTCTCTAACCAGAATGAGTTCACATGGATAGAAACTGAATCTGATTCATCTTTGATTCCCTGGAGTCTAGTACAGTACCTGGCACACAGGAGACGCTTATTAAATGCTTACTAAATGAATGAATAAAAGAGACACTTGGAGTAATAAAATAGCAATCAGAGTTAACACAGAAATAACCCTTATAAATTTCCACGGGGGGCGGGGTATGAGGAAGATATATACAATAGTCCTCCCTTATCTGTGGTTTCACTTTCTGCAGTTTCAGTTACCTGTGGTCGACTACTGTCTGAAAAATATTCAATGGAAAATCCCAGAAACAAACAAATCATACAGTTTAAATTGCATGCTGTTCTGAGCAGCATGATGAAATGTCCCACTGCCCGGCTCTGCCCTGCCTGGGATGTGATTCATCCCTTTGTCCAGCATCTCCATGCTGCATATGTTCTCCGTCCGTTAGCCTCTCATGGAGTCGCATCTCGGTTATCAGAGCAACTGGCCCAGAATCAGAGTGCTAATATTCAAGTAACCCTTACGTTAGTTAGCAGTGGCACAAAAGGGCAAGAGCAGTGATGCTGGCAATTTGGATCTGCCAAAGAGAAGCCATAAAGTGTCTCCTTTCAGTGAAAAGGTGAAAGGTCTTGACTTAATAAGAAAAAAAAATTGCATGCTGAGGTTGCTAAGATCTATGGCAAAAACGAATCTTCTATCTGTGAAATTGTGAAGAAGGAAAAAGACATTTGTGCTAGTTTTGCTGTTGTACTTCAAACTGCAAAAGTTATAGCCACAGAGCATGATAAGTGTTTAGTTAGGATGGAAAAGGCATTACATTTGTGGAAGACAGGAACAGAAAACGTTCTAATGGACGGCAACGCGTTGTGCCAGAAAGCATTGAGCCTGTATGAAGACTTCAGCAAGGGATCCCTGAAATGAGTGACCACATTCACATAACTTTTATTAACATATATTGTTATACATTATTCTATTTTATTAGTAACTGTTAATCTCTTTCCTTGCCTAATTTGTAAATTAAATTTTATGACAGGTATGTATATATAGGAAAAAACAGTATATACAGGGTTTGGTACTATCTGCAGTTTCAGGCATCCACAGGGTCTTGGAACTATGCCCCACGGGTAGGAGGACTCCTGTATTTTATATTATACAACATATTCCTCACTAGAGCAGATCACCTCCAACTCAAGTTTTACTGTTTCACAAAGCCACGTACCAACTGAAGATGAATTTGATGTTACTACAGCTCCAAATGAAGGAAAATGAGTTCTGTATAAAAGCTCCTAACTAGGTCACCCCTGCTTTGTAAAACTGGAAATTATCAAATGAATATAAAAACAAGCAAAGTATGTCCAGGGTAATATTAATTTGCTTTGTCTTCTATTTCATTACGGCAGGCAACTGTACCACTTAAGACAAACAGAGCTTGATCTGTAATTTTAAAATACTCCGTGAATGGAATGATAGATATACTGTGAAATAATCAAATGCTACCAGTTCTCATAGGCTAAAAATTCAATTCTCATTATACAAATGACCCCTGACATAGGTAAGGGATAAATTCTCAAGTTTATGGCTACTATTACATATAGCTTCTTCCATAAACTTCCCACTTTTTTACTTAAGAGC
This sequence comes from Rhinolophus sinicus, assembly GCF_057876585.1. Taxonomy (NCBI): domain Eukaryota; kingdom Metazoa; phylum Chordata; class Mammalia; order Chiroptera; family Rhinolophidae; genus Rhinolophus; species Rhinolophus sinicus. Next base: position 19,977,215 of record NC_142512.1, read on the forward strand.
ACTGTTTTCTTAGGATTACCTCACTATCATTACCTTTATAATGGGTGTTTTCTCCTTAGAGTAATGTTTCACAAAGAAACAAAGGATATATATGTGTTATGTATAAACCATTTCATGGTAGTTACTAAGTAAATAACAACAAATGGCAAATATGAAGTTAGAAGTGAGGTTGAAATGTAAATGCTGTTGTCCAGACAGATTAGATGTACTCATTAGCCAAGGGACTTCCCCAATACCAGCTTCATAACTCATAACATTCAAGTTTGTATCTCAACAAAACTGAGAAAACCATATTAAGAAAGCTAATGTCAAATCTTGAATGCCAAGAGTCTACTATATTATCTCATTCATAGATGAATCTGACCATTGTTTAATTGAATCATATGATATTTATTAAATAATATACATATAACTATACCAAAAAAATTGGGATAAAAGCACTCCTTCTAAAGGTCACTAAATTATGGTGTTCACGTCTCATATTTTTTCAAATATGGTCATAGCCCATTAATACAATTAGAATTTCATTTCATGAAAATTATTCTGGCATCAAAAGTATTTCCAATTCTATTTAAGAAATGTAAATTGACAATGTATATACAGTAAAAGGTTTTCTCCTTTAGTATTTACTTTTCTTACTCCTACAACCCTTACTAGGCATGTTCTGCTTCATGCAGAAATGCCTCACTGTTTACAAAGCCTCACTGTTTACAATGCCTTATCTTAGCGACTCTATGAAGTAGACACCACATGAAATAGTAGAGAGGCAATGCAGTATTGCTGAAGTAACACAATCAGAGGACCTGGGTTTGAATCTCAGCTTTTATTAGCCATGGAATGTGAGGAAAATTTAACTAAAATCATGAAACAAAAAGTGAAACAATTTTTAATGTTTTTAAAATGCCTACCTAAAATATTTCCAAAACCACAACTTTGGATCATCCAAATAACATGTCTGGTAAATCAAAAAAATTCAAAATATCAGTAGTCTAAACATAGCCTAAGACAGTCAAAAGAAAAATTGTCAGCAGAGAAAAGGTAAGCCTCCAACCGAAAATATAATTATTCTTTACTCATTCATAGACACATTTATATCCAAGTGTACAATTACAATACAAATATGTGTGTGATCTCAGATAATAACTCAATCATATCTGTTAGTCAAGTGGAATGAAAACAAAACAAATACTCAACTAAATATCATAAACGAGCCTGTTTATTTAAGTGTAACTTGCTTTATAGAAACAGTCCCGTATTTAAAAAGTTAAAACAAATTCTTTTAGATCTTTAGAGTAATTTTAATTTTGTAAAATGCCTTAAGTCATTCTCCCTTAAAATCATTTAAGCAACTATCCCAATTTGAAGATGAAAAAACACACAAAACAAAACAGAGAGGCCAGGTCATTTACTTTTTAGAGAAGGGTAAAGCAACTGGCCTTTCAATTCTCAGTAGCATTACATCCTGCTGGTTCCCTAATACAAGAAAAATAAAATTTTAAAGAAGCAAATCACAGGGGAGGCCCTGTGATGTGGGACAATATGGAAATGGATTAGGAAATGTGTGTTTAGTGAGAGCTATTAAAAAGTTATGAGACCTTGGCCTATGCTGTCTCTGAACCTTGTTTCCTCATCTGTAAATAAAAGAGATGCTTGCCAAAGACTTTTATTATATACTGTACAAGAATTTTATTTTAAAAAGGTCTTTCATGGGGAATTCATTTTGCAAAGCAAAAAAATAATTCATCACATTAATAATATCCAGATGCTATATACACATATGAAACATGATTTTAGTTCTCAAAATCAGAATTTCATATGTATATATAGCATCTGGACCACTACCTTGTACATGGTATGTATTCAATAAATATTTAGGGAATAAGTAAATGAATGAAAAATGTTTTCTATATTGGAGCACACATGTATATACATATTTATATGAAACCAAAATTAGTATCTGTTTACATCCATTTACTCAAACAAGTATTAAATATCTATGATATAACAGGAACCGCTAAGAACTAGACTAACCAGGTCCGTATCCTCATGAAGCTTACTTTCAAGGAATCAGATAGAAAAACAAGAAAACGAACAATTTATTCCACATTCTCATAAATGCTATGAAGGAAACAAAAAAGTGCTTTGTTAAATATTAATAAGGGACAGTCTACTTCAGACAAGATAGTTAGAAAAGGCGACTTTAAAGGGGTGACAAGTGAGCTTACACCAGAAAGACGTCAATGAATTAGCTACATGAAAAACTACGAGCTCTTCTGTGTGTGGAGGAAGGTGTATGTTCCCACACTGCAGTGGTGGTTTTGTTTTCTTCTCCCAAATAAACCCTTATTTTTACCAAAAGAAGGGTTTTGGTAAGGCAAAAAAGACAAAAAAGAAAAAAACTGGGAGTATTCTACAGATAAAACAAAATATAAGTACAAAGAGGCTGAGAAGGGAAAAGTCTTATCTTTGGGAAAGGAAATGAACAGAAGCCTGTATGGCTGGTACCTATGAAGCAAAGGGTGAGAGATACAAATGAAGGGATGGAAAGAAAGACATGAAGTGGGAAATTTAGGTAGCCGGTTAATCATGTAGGGTCCTGGGGTGGGTGGGGCATAAAAAGTTTATAATTCATTGGTGAGGGGACAGAGAAAGGAGTGGAATATTAAAATAAAAGTCCACTTAATAAATATTACTAGAAAAAAAGATTTTGCATAACCATACGATTTCTTATGTCTGGCTTGGAGTACAGTAAACCCAAAATGAAGTTGCCTGATAACTTCCCTGGGACCCTGAATCTGCCACGTTCTCTACTGGAACACTTTCTAAGTAAGTCTACTGGCCACCAGGATGCATTTGTGACAGGCCTGGCCAATCACAGTCACCCATTCCCCAGGGCCCAGGGATAAATACAAAGAGCCATAGTCTTCTATCTACAAAAGCAACTGAATTTGTAATTTAAAAGTCTTGCCATAATTAAAACTTCAGGCTTAGATGGACTCACTGGTAAATTGTATCAAACATTTAAAGAAGAAATAACATCGAGCCTGCACAAACTCTTTCAGCAAACAGAAAGAACTGGTTTTAATGGGCCCAGTATTACCATTACAGTAAAACCAGGCAAAGACTTCTAAGAAAAAGAAAACTAAAGATATTCTTCACAAGCATAATGTAAAAATCCTTTACAAAATCAACCCAGCGATACACAAAAAGGATCATAAATGTATCAAAACACAGTGGGGTTTATTCTAGAAATCAAGATTGGTTTAATGTTTGAAAATAATATCATTCATCATATTAAAGGAAAAAAACAACTGATCGTCTCAGTAGATGCAAAAAATGATATGGAAAAATTCAACCCCATTCATGATGAAAACTTTTAGCAAGAGAAAGCCTAGGAGCAAATGACACCTCAGTAACAACAAGCACATTGGCACCCAGATCTTTGCATCTGAACCCTTCGCTGATAAAAGGAACCAAGGTTGCTTGGAGAAGTGGTAGGTTTTAGAGCTGGGGCAGGGAAAACACAAGACAAACCATAAACATTTTGTGGCACCAGACAGTTAAGTGCTCAGAAAAGGATGGGTCATGTCAAATGACAGAAGCTAATGTGAAGGAGCTCCCAGTGGCCAAAGGTGGAACGATTTGAACAACAAAATAGTAACAGTGCTGGACTATAACCCCTAGTATAAGAAAGTAGCTATGAGTCCACACTAATAAATAATTAAGTAAAATAAATGATGGAGAAAGGACAGCTCTTCCTCATAGAATTACAACTAACAAATGTACAAGGACTGACGGAAACAGAAAATCACCAGCAGGCCAACACCACAGGAATAACTGGGGAAGCATGATTCACTAATGGATGGTAAACAATCAAGTTCGAGAAGAAACAGAATACATGCATCGTCTCAAAGCATCTTCCCCTATATTAAATAATTACAATTGGAAATACAGTCATTTTACAGTGGAGAAACCTGACACCACCTAACAAGGCACAACGAAAGGAGGTGTGCCTGTTTTTATAACTCACAGAGATGGAGCCAGTACATAAGATGACTGAAGAGTAAAATATTTGAAGGAGCAGATAAGGACAGAGAAAAGGCCAGGGGATGTACTGGCCCCCCCTGGGAGAAAACAGCTCATTCTCTAAAAACAATAAGAAAGGGGTAAGGAAGGGCACTCCTACAGGTAAATTTGGAGCAAAAAGGTAAACATTTCAGTGAAGTAGGAGTTAAGGACCTTTCTTTTGGGTGAAGTGACAGGAAGTCAAGAAGGAGAATGGGAAGTTTTGGTCAAGTTCTTGAACAGATGAGAGAGAGAACTAAATGGGGTCAAGCAAGCGAATGGCATTGGGCAATGCTGAATACTCAGATGAGGGTGAAAATGATGAATTTAAAACAAGGTTAATCTGCATATTGGGTCCTTTTTCTGTAGCCCTCAGACACAGGAGTAGAACAGCACACTAAGGATTGGGTTGGCATTTTACAAAGGTATAGCGGAAAGACAGGAAAGCAAAGAAGGACAAATGCTGGGAGCATTTCAGCTAATCAGCTATGAGATCCAGGGTAGCTGGGTTTCCTAGGAAAAGAGGTTGTAAGGAAAAAAATGTAAGAGAAAAGCTAGTGACCCTATAGACAGGCTTGGAGGGATAAAATGTGTTGGTCATAGAGAGGTGTTAGAGTTGAAGATTTCTGACGTGGTATAACTACAGATAAGAGGGAGGTTGCAGCCGTGGTACAAATTTTCCCTTGGAGGTGACAATCGCTGGCATTAAATAAGTCCAGGAAGAAAGTAGGCTCTTTCTGTTTGTGATCACTTATCTCTTAATACAAGTTTCTCACCACTACTGAACATCTCTGAAATTTGTCAGCTTCATTAGGGTAATGCAGAAAAGATGTTTATTCAAAATGACGAAACGCTTCTAGAGAAAAAGCATCAAAGCCTGGTCAGATACTGAGTGTACGACTTTGGACAAATGATACGTTTTAAGGGTTGAGGTAATCCAGTCTGTCTATTCTCTTAGTTCCCTAACTTCCCATCTGTAAAAATAGCAATAATACAATCAGCCCTACGTCCTTTAAAAATAAATATGAAGAGAGGCAGATAAGATCATAAAGGCAGAAGTTCTTTAGGGGGAAAAAAAGAACTTTAAAATAAAAGACTAACTCAGAATACTTCTTTCAAACAGGACAATATAAGGGAGAAATGAAAGAGAACAATTACATAAAGGAAGAGAAATTAATCTAAATAGGAACCAAAGAGCTCATAGGAAGGCATCCACAGTCCAGCAAAAAACAAACAGCTTGACACTAATTCAAAGTCAACATTTTTTTCTGACTGACATACTGAAAGAGACGCAGGGAAAGATGAGTAAAAAATGAAAGCTACCTTATCCACCATATAGGAGTAGAAATTACTGTCATCCTTAAGATAAACTGTTATAAGCTAACAATATTAATTTTTAGACAGAAAGAGTATTAAGGGGAGCTGGTAAAAGCAATTCACTACAAAGTCAGTATTTTTTTTAAGTTTGGTATTCATTTATAAAAATTGTTTTACTCTTTTCAAGGCAAAAATACATACTTTTGAAACAAGGTGTAGAAATTTACAGAAATAAGAAAAAGTAATATTTGAAGAATCAAATAAAAATCTAAATATGCTTCTAGCCATAAAAAGTCTGACCATATCGCACAGAATCAAACTAGTTACCTGAGTTACTGGGTATTTAAAAAACACTTTATTCATGAGAGATCAAAATAAGAAGTACCCTAGCAGCAAATGTGGCCTATTAATTACAAACGAGCTTGATGAAATATATAATCTCTTACTGTCTATCTCACTTTTAGATTAATTTAACTATTATTCTTTATGTTTCTTTTGCTTGGCTGTGTAACTACATTTTCTCTAATGAAAATGCATTATTCCTTGTATTAAAAAAAAAATCATACTGCCTGAGAATTTTTCCCTATTTTTGTGGCATGAATTTAAAAAAGAATAAAAGTGTTACTGAAGGCTCTGGGGAATGTTTATATATACACTATTAATGGGACTCTAAACTAGAAAAACTTTATAGAGGGAAATCTGACAATACTATATCAAAAACTTTAAAAATAAATATATTCCTTAATCCTGCAATTCTAATCCTAGAAATTTATCATAAGGAAATAATTATGGATACATGCAAAGACTTCAATATGAAAAATAGTAAAAACTGAAAATAATCCAAAAGGCCAACATTAGGGAAACGGTTACATGAATTAGGGTTTATCTGTTTTATGTAATATATGCACTATTAAAAGTTAAAAGAACTATTCAAACACAAACAAAAAAATTATCAAATAACATGGGAAAAGGCACACAATCTACCGATGAATAAAAATGATTATAGAATCTATACTGATGAGTGATTTGTCTTTTTTGTGTTGAATTATTCATAATTTCTAAAATGGGTAATAAAAAGAGTACTTATAGATTTTATTTAAAAAGTTACTCTAAAAAGAAAATCTTGCTAATTCTTCCACAAAACATTCAGCAAATAAAATACGGAGACAACACTGAAAAAACAGAGAATGTTTTTCATATTATTTTGCATATATATTAGTCCATAATGTTATTACCTAACTAGTATTTGTAATTTACAAAAAATATTGATTTTTCAAAAATGTATTTGGAAGCTCTGTGTTCTAATATAAAGAGCAATGACTAAGCCCTTGTTTTCAGTCTCAACAAGTCCCCTAATTCATCAGAAGCTTATATTCCATTCAAGTTCATCTGACTCAATTTCTCTCTGTACAGCATGAGCACAAACTTTCTCACAAGAATGTTGAAAGGAATGTATTATATATAAAATTGTCTGAAAAAATAAATAGAAAATACCTTTTTGATTTCCAATACTCTAGACACTTTTATAACCCTAAACAAATTATTTAAGCTGTGTGCCTCTGAATTATTGTAATTTTTTTCTGTTAAAAGGACAATATTAAACTCCTGAAGGTTTTCTTTTTTAACTTTTATTTTAAGTGTGTTTTTCCAGGACCCATCAGATCCAAGTCAAGTATTTGTTTCAATCTAGATGTGGAGGGTGCAGCTCACAGTGGCCCATGCGGGGATCGAACAGGCAAGGCAACCTTGTTGTTAAGAGCCCCGCGTTCTAACCAACTGAGCTAACCAGCCCCCCCATGAGTTTTCTTTGAATTATCAAAATAAATACAAAATAGCACATTTTCATATAAAATTTATAATAAACGTGTTCTAAAATAATGAAATAAGGGATAGTAATTCATGTAATTACTCTGGGATACTCTTTTCAGCAACAAATCATTCTTAAAGTAACGAAACTACTGTATTTCTGTTTTATTTCTTTTTGAGGCAATAAATATAAAAACACTAACGCAATCAATCTTTATTTTGTATCACTTGGGAATCTTATCCCTGAAATTACTCTGTACCCCAAGCATATACCAGGGATGCCAAAAAAATGTACACGTTTTAAGAGATGTTATCTATGTATTACTTTTCGAAGTTGAATTGAATTATGGTAGCAACGTGTAGTGTGATGTTCGCTCAAAAGATGGCGTTAATCACATGGATGCTAGTGTCATTTACTGTTACCATTTTAATACAGGTTTTTCCTTTCTTAAAATGTGTATACATTTTTTTGGCACCCTCCGTATTTAATAGTTTTGTATGTAATGCAAAAATTCTTTTTATGGTGGTCTTTATCAAATACAAAATGAACAACCAAAGCTATGAATAACTGCAAACTACACGTACTCTAGAAAAGACTGCCCCCTTGTGCCAATTAATAATATTCAACAGATTAAGGAAAAACACTAAATTATTTGACACTAGAAGCACCTAGACTTTTAAAAAGGTCTTGATTTTTACGTGTTCTGATTTCAACAGCTTATATTTAAAGTGGTCATCTTTAAAGAAAAATCAATTGAACAGTACATTAAGCTGATATGAACATGACTAATTTATGACATTCAGCAGCAAATAAGTGAATTCATAACATTTAACTATCATCGATACTAGCTGCTCAAATGCTCAGGAGCTGAACTCACGGAGATAAGTAATTTTCTGATCTTTAAGTTCTATAACAAAATACAGAAGAAATAAAGAAACTGGTACATTTCAGAGAAAAAAATAGATGAAGCAAGGATATAGTATGGTGACTTGTATTAAGATACACATATACTGATGGAAGGAGAACTGACTCTGGGTGATGAACACACAATGGGATTTATAGATGATGTAATACAGAACTGTACACCTGAAATCTATGTAATTTTACTAACAATTGTCACCCCAATAAATTAAAAAAAAAAAAAAGAAAATTAAAAAAAAGATACACATATACAGTTCATCGAAGTTTTTAGGTATTTTTTTCTGAATTCTTAGAAAACATTTTTTTTGGATGTGATGAATGGCTAATTACCCTTTATAAAGCTTCTTGACATATATAAGTGGCATCAGGCCATTTGAACATAAGTCAGTATCAGTATTATTGCTATTATTATTACTAATAACCTACAGAAGTGGACAAAAGTATTAGAACAATAGACTTGATAAAGAAAAGAAACATTAGGCAATAAAAGACATATTACAGATAACAATGAAGTGATGTGAATGCAGATTTTGGATATTTGACAGTATAATTTCTTTCCTAATTATGGTCAAAAGAGTTGCAATTCCATTTCTACCAAATAGGATCATTAGAGGAATTAAATGAATTAGCACTGATAACACTTACTGTAATAAATGCCATAAAATGTTTCTCGCATAAGTAAATGAATTAATAAGCATGGAAAACTACATAGTATGCCTATGTTCAATAATACATACTTTCGAAGATGGTCATGTTCTTTCAAAAATAGCTCAGTTCTTCTGTTGTTTACTCCAGAACCACTTTTATATGATCTAGAACAGAACAGAAAATTTAAGAACACACTTGGCAGATATTGCAAAAAAAGATTAAGTGACTGAGTCTAGTAATTTTCAAAGTGGACAAACTGAGTTTCTCCAGTTTTGAATGAACAATAAAAATGTACAATCCTTGTCATTTCCTTCTAAAAATGACGTGTATTATAAATAAATATGAATGCCTCTAATTTAGGCTAAGAGCTTATTATTTTTCACCAAAGTAATCCAACATTCTTAAACAAACAAAAATCTTACTTTCCCTTTCTCTATTATCTCCTGTATCTTTATTTTGTTCAAGTGGAAGTAAAACTTTGGAACGATCACTACACAGCACTCAGGGTGGGGAAACTACCGAAATGGAATGTTGCCTTCACAATGGTACATGCAGTCCATCAACTGAAGCCTAAAGAGCACTAAAATGAAGCTAAAGATCTGCCAGTTTTGGCATACTTAAGGATTTTTATCTTGGTCTTAAGTGCATTAAAATTTACCAGAAAATGCTTTGTATCATTACTATCAACACTTTCATATTTCTGTTCTTTACTTACAATAAAGTATCAAGAACAAAATAAAAAATTCACGTAACTGCACGTACTACTGCAGTAAGACAAAAGAGGGTCATGCTGCTAAAACTCAACCACTGGCTGAGAGGCAGTGCTACCGTGCAAAGCGCAGCGGGAAAGAAAACACTAGGGAAAGCAGCATGATAAAACTGAGAACACACTGGGCTGGGAAGGCTGATAATTTCAATTTAAATCTGTATTCCATCATTTATTAGTCAGTTAACCTTAGACAAGTCTCTTAACTCTTTTGCTGTGATGTTCGGATACGTTTTCCTCCGATGTTCGGATATATGTTTTCCTGTGGCTTACTTTATCAACAACAAAGACGTTTTGTATGCCACGTTGTGTAACATTTTGTAATAAATGTTTTATTACAAAAGCCAGTATATTCTAATTTATCTATACTTAAATCTAATTGATGCCACTTAGTATGTTTTGAGTATTCTTTTGCTAAAATTCAATATAATAGTAAATTTATTAACATATAACAAAGGTTTAAAATAAAAATAATATCATTTATGTACAAAGCAGCTCAAAACGTTATTAAATGATAAAATAGTCAAAATACCAATTTTTCACTTTTTGTAGATTTTTGACACATTTTGGGAAAACTTAATTAATGCAGTGAAAGAGTTAATACCTAGTTTTATAAAATAGAACTAATAATGTCTATCTATACCAAAAGATTACATGAAGCCAAAAGGGAGATAATATATGGAAAAGTGGTACGTAATTGGAAAAAACTTTAAAATATCAGTTACTATTACTATATCTCATCTGACTAACAGCATTCTGCTCATATTATATTCATTTGAGTATGTGCCTTACTCCCCTCTAGCAACTAGATTATAAACTCCTATAGGGCCAAGTTGATCTTTTCATTTCTACCTTCTACTGTGACTTACATAGTGTCTTAGTCATTGTTGGTAATCAAGAAATAATTTAACGAATGATGAACATGTTTCTCTTATGATCATCTTTCAGAAAATAAGGCTGTATTCCAGTGATTTCCACCAGTTGTGGGGGAGCTAAATGCCTGTACATTAAAGGTTATCCCCTACACTGGTTCTCAACACATTCCTTAACAGATATATGTAAATAGACAGTACAGAAATAAAAAGATTTACGTGTTCCTGAGAGCTAAAAGTATCACAAAATTCCTAATTATGGCAAAAATGTTTCATTTTCTTACTCGTTACACAAGGTACATATGAATAAACTTTAAAAACATAGATAAAATAGAGACAAACAATAAAAATTAATTTTCCAAGATAATTTCTCGAGGTAGAAACATAACTTTGGTGGCTAGATAATCCTGGGTTAAAGTTTTGGGAAAAAATTTTGAATGCATTGACTATTAAATTATTTCTGCCGCAAAACTGTCTCATGGTTAACAACAAAATAAAGGATATCTAGGAAAATGTTTCTCAGAGGACATGTGATTTACATCAGTTTATGATATGATAATGTAGACCACAGTTTATGAAACACAAGGACCATCTTACTTATGAAACGTTAAGTATCATAAACTTATCACAAGTAAGACAATGATAGGTATCAATCCAAAAGTGGGAAGTCTTCAACTTTAATTAGATGGTCAATGGATTTAACCTTGTCAGCTATGTTCAGTTGCCAAAAAAAATGTCAAAAATATGTACGCGTATAAAATGTTAGAATGTATTATTGGCAGTGAGGTAAAGGGATAGAAGAATAAAACTTCAAAATTATGGATTGAGATCAGCATAAAAATGTTTGAAGTCCTTAAATAATTTGACATAAGGCTATGACTTTGTACAAAATCTGGAAAGAAAGGTACTTCAGATTCTAGGTAAGTAAAAGCTACTTTGACAGCCACCTGAATGTATAATTGTTGGGGCAAGGAGAAGGGAGGGGCAGAGGTGGTAATCAGGAAGAGAAACACAGAGAGCTTCAGTTACTGATAACGTTATAATTCTTAAGGTAGGTAGTAGGATCGGAGAAAAACTCATGAAGATGTCATCTAAGCTGGACTTTGAATTAAGATAGGAGAGTCAAGGTTGTCAGGAGCCCATGATAAAAACTTAGGGGAAGCTGGCGATAAGACCAACACAGTAGATTAGGACCATATTGTAAGCAGAAATGTTTAAAAACAGTGAAGTCGGAATTAGAAACCTTGAAATCTAAATCATGGTTCTGCTACTCAATTTACAGTTAATCATGGATATACTATAAATTTAAATCTGAATAAATATCCTACAAAATAATATAAAAGGTAACTTACTCGATATCCTTTTGCACTGATCCCATGAGATTCTCCCTTTCCCGTATTGCCATAAAGTTTGCTTTGGTTTTATGGAATTCATGTGTATAATCCTGCAATAAATCAGTATCCAGTCTCAACATAAGCTAATTATATATTTTCATCTTACTGAGCCAGTTATGTATTGTCATCCTATCATAAATTTCCATCAAGCAAACTGCTACTTAACAAATCAAATTGCCAAGAGGTAAAAATGACATTATAATCACTTTCTGAAGCGTGACCTTTTAAATGAAAACAATTCAGTGCTAGGGTAATAGTGCCACTAAATCACTATCCTTCCTATCTCCTATTATAATACCTTGTCTTCTTGTGGAGCAGAGTTGTAAAGAAAAAAATAATTCTACGATAAAATGACTTCAAATAGACTAGGATAAAACTTAAGAGGCTCTTTCTACTCATCAGTGCATCTGATGGGGCTTATTTTAAAAGTTCATCCTTTTGGAACTCCTGCAGAAATTTAATTCTTAAACCAGTCAAAGAAAGAACAGAACCAAGAAAATCATAAAGAACAAAATAAGTTTTAAATATTTTACTTTCTTTTTCTATTACCATATTTTTAAGACAGTAAGGAGCATTCATTACTTTTTTTTTAAATTCAGAGACATATATAAAGATGAAAATCATAATCTCATTTTTCAGAGAGTCCCTGTTGACACTTTAAAAACAAAAATAATACACGAACATGGGGAGAATACTGAAAGAGCACCAAAAGGAATAAAAGTAAAAACCATCCTGCTCCACAGCTCAGATCATTATCATCACTTTCTTTAATTTTCTTTCAGGATATGTTTTTGCATGTACAAGCTTATCTATTATTTCTTTCATTTATGCTAAAGAAATCATACTATATTCTGCTGTACACCTTGTTTTCTGTAGTTCATAAAATATCAAGTAATCTTTCCATATTAGCAAATAGAAATCTACATTCTTTTTAATAGCTATATAGAATTCTATCTTATGACTCTATCATAATTTAATAAATTGCCTTTTGATGAACATTTTAGTTGCTTTCATTTTTTGCTGTTTAAAAAATGCCACAATAAACATTCTTGTATATATATTTTATTGAACTCTCTCTCTTATTAAAATGCATTTAAAGAGTAGATACCTAGCAGAATAACTGGATCAAAGAATCTTACATTAAATTCTGGTAGCGCTAAACTGCCATATAGATAGACTGCACTGATTTATGTTCCCAGCAAAATCGATGAATGCCCATTTTTCTACACTCTTGCCAATAATGTTTCAATATATACAAATGTTTCAATATTTCCTAATCTGACAGACATAAAATCATGTCTCATTTTTATTTGCATATTTTTATTTGGAAATGTAGCTGAATATTTATGGTTCTGGCTACTCATTTTCTGTAAACAAGTTCATCTCCTTTGCCCATTTTCCCATTAGGTTATCTTTTTCTTATTTCTATTATTTCTCTGTACATTAAGCAAATTAGTCATTTGTTATAGTTTCTGGTATTAGGTCTTGCTTAGAAAGTACTTTACTATCCGAAATGTATAATTTCACCCATGCTTCATCCTGATCTTTTATGGTTTCTTTTTCTATATATAAGTCTTTGATCTATTTGGAATTTACTTTGGGTAAGAGACATGAGATAAGAATTTGAGGGTTCCCCCCCAATAATTAGCCAATTGTTACAGCTCTATTTTATTTTTTCAGGTTTTTTAATTTTTATAAATAACTTACCTATTACAAAGGTAAGCTCTATTTATTTTAAAATCCCTCTCTTTTCCCCCAACAAATCTAAAATACCACCTTTATGGTAAAACTAAATTTCCATGCATATTTGGGTCTATACATGAACTCTATTCTGTTCTATTGGTCTCTTTTCCTCTAGAATCAAACTGTCTTAATTATTCTAGCTTCTTAAAAGGTTTTAGTATCTGGTAGAACTAGGTATCTCTTACTACTTATCTTCATTTTTACATGTTTTTTCTTGGTTATTCTTGTTATGTCTGATTCCAAATAAACTTTGGTGTCATTTTGCCAATTAAAAAAAAAATGAAACAAGCAAACAAAAAACCCTGTTATTTCCATTGTGAAAGCAATTTATAGATTGATTTAGAGAACTCTTCCTATCCAAAAGCTTTTATGTTCCTCAGTAGAGTTTTACACATACAAGTCCTATACATTCTCATTAAATTTATACATAAGGAATTTATAGTTTCTTCCACTGTACTTTCTAACAGGTTATTGTTTGTATGAGAAAAACTACTTACTTTTATATGTTAATTTTGTAATCACCATCTTATTGAATTTGTTTCTAATTTTTTTTAGATTTCCTGTTTGTATTAGCTATATATATAAATATATATATATGTATATATATATATATATATATATATATATATATACTCTTATCACTGCCACATAATATAAATTTTGTCTCATCCTTTCTAATATTTATATCTTGTTTCTTTTTATTGTCTAATTGCACCACCAAGAACTTCCAAAACAATGTTATATATCTGTGGTGACTGTGGGTATCCTTGTCTTGTTTTTTCCTTGAATAGGAATGTTTTTAGTGCTTTATTATTAAGCATGATGCTAGCTTTTAATCTGATATACACATTTTTGCATTAGGCAAATAAAGTATCCTTTTATTCCTATTTTTAACAGAGTTTTTAAAATTAGAAATGGTTGTTGACTTTTTTCAATATTAAAAATATTTGCCTGCTATATTTTTAACATCCCCATATGTAAATATTAAAGAGTTTATTTCATTTCCTTCATACACTTTTAGCATTTTCTCAAATAATATACTAAATATAGTAAATTACTCCCCTTCCATGTTACGTTCAAAGCCTAATGAAAATATACTCTAAACCACCATATTATTGCCTAAGCATGACCATTGGCTATCTCACTGTTACAGTTAGCTAGCAAGGTCTCCCACAGTAGTACTGTTACCTACTGATGAGTATTATTTAATTTACCAGGCAAAAGCAACAGATATTAGACATTTTCAGAAATGTATAATACCAAGAAAAAAAAGTAAAACAAGACAAACTTCTATAGCATAGCATTTATCCTCCCAGATTTTTCCCTTTGTTCTCTTGAATACATATGCACACACATTCTATTCAGGGATTAAAAAAAAACACCCCGTAACAACATAAAATCTCAAGCCCCATATATTACCTGCAGAATGTCTCTATGTCGTTGTAATGTATGCATCAGTGCCGCATTCAAAGAGGGGACACCCGCACTATTGGTATATTCTGCCATTTTATCATTTACTTCTGTAAGCTAAAAAAAAAAACCAAAAAACAAAAATATTGTAGAAAGCACTATAAGGAGATAAGAGTAAATTACATGCCTGTTTGCCCTTTGGCTAACAGCAAAACAAACCAACCAAAAACAAGAAGCCAGTAGGCAAGGAGTCAGTATTTCTGCCGAATAATACATAAAAGCTAAAATAACACCCATGGCTACCATCAAAATTCAAGTGGCCTGGGAGGCACACATCTTGAATGAAAGGGTGATTTCAATAAACATGTCTACATTAATATAATCCAGTACCGTACCTAACAAGTACACAGTTATCAGCAAAATAGCCATTTAACAGAAAGAGCTTACCCTTGCCAAAAGCTGTTCAATCTCAATTGCCATTGTTTCAAACATTCTGTCTTGGCTTGATCCATTTAAAAGGGGTGTTGTGTCAGAGCTAAAGAGAAGCACAAATAAAGAGAATCCATTACTTAAACCTAATCCTTTAAAACATACTTAAAAGAATAAGGCAATTGTCCCTAAAGAGATCAGGTAGAATTCCTGAGATATTCTGTTCTTCAGAAGCTGTACTTTTTATAAAAGTTTTCCTATATGGATCACACATATCCTAAATATTAAATTCAGTATAAAGTATAATTGAATATAAGATTTCCCCAAGCTTTAATACATTCAATCTTAATAATGTAAAGAAATACCAAATGCTTGTTTACTGTTTCCCAAATGAAAGTAACTTAAGCTATGGCAGTGCCCAATTAAATGCTGAATCTAAAAGAACATTATCTGAAATAAAACTGTAGAACTTTGTAATACTGCATATATGAGGAGTCATAAAATGTATTACAAATTATGCTACAGGATCTATAAGGAATAATCTTTTAAATTTTTTACTGCAAAGCTATTATCATTGCTTATAGTATAGACCTTATGGTTGCCACATAGTATAGACCTTAAATTAAGTTCTCTCTTCTTTCATTGACTCTTACCAAGTAGAAATAAAATAAAATTGAGATTTAAATGATCAACAGATTGGATAACTAGTTATGAAATAATCAGGAACTGGCTTTGAGTCTAATACAGACAGCCATGTCTAGGAGGGAAGTTGTTTAGTACCAATCCTCTACATTTCTACTTACATTACGCAATTGTTTCAGTTTTGTTTGGCAAAAATTTGAACTCTTTTAACATCTAAATTTCAGAAAGTCAAAAATATAACTTTTTACAAATGAAACTTATGGTTGACAGATTCAAATTCTAAAACCACACGCCCTGAAAGTTCTTTTGCCTCCTCTGAAAAACCACTAACCTTCGTAAGGTCCCCAAGTGGTATGTATTATCACACAAGCAGCTCAATACAGCTCTTAGTTATACTGAACACAGACAAATACCCAGGCAATGACAATGCTCTCCAATCTTACTGAAGACACTGTCCTGCCCTGGGACAATGATTGGGGTATGGCAAATGAAAACAGATTAAGTCATCAATTTAACATCAAAATAGTACCTTAGCGACTACTATTTCCCTTCTCCACATACATTTCCACAGCAATAGTAACAAGCAATGAAATAGACAACAAAGTAGCTAATGAGGATTTTTAAGATGTTTGTCTAGGTCCAAATTTTTATTTCTTCTTGAAACATTTCAATTTATTTGCCTTAAAATATATAAAAATATCTAATTCTTTATTACTGTCAGAGCCAACTCAAGTTTCTGTGGTTATCCCTTAAATGTGCCCAGGCAAGAATACTCTATATACTACTAATACAGACCCTCCCATACCAGATATATAAAAAAGAACAATTGGCCAATGAATGTAAGCTCCATAAGGAAGGAAATTACCTATGTCTTATTCAAAGATAAATACCCAGCTCCTAGAATACAGCTTGGCACATGGCAGATGCTTATTAAGTACTTGTAGAACGAATGAGGAAGCAATTTCTACATTCACCATTCTCAGGAGAGAATATGAAGTCTAGGAAAATGGTCAAAAAGTCCTTCTCCACAATATAAAATTCAGTTAAATTTAGTTCAATTTATAGGTATGTGATGATCCATCGACCATTAAATTCTTAAAATACAGAAAATAAACAAAATTACTCCTGGAAGGAAAACTCTGGTCATCAGTGAACTCATTCATTCTGACATGTTTTCCACCTGGGCAACAAACAAAAGACTTTAAAATGCACATGGGATCTTGAGCCTCAGGGCCTTCGGATTCTTACTGAACAGGACAGAGAGGCTGAAGTAAGTCCACAAAGTCAGTCCCAATTTGTTGTAGAATTTCTTAAGGAATGTCTTCAACACAGTTTTGCCTTTAAAGGAGTCACAAAAGTATTAAGTTTAAGAAGTACAGAGAACACAGAAAAAGCATCATGTAATTTCACCTCTTAACTATTTGGAGTTTTAAAATTGTATAATCATTGGCATAGCCAAGTAGGAGACCTAAATTCAGGAAACAGGCTTTGCAGTGGTAAAATAAACTTAATCATGGAAAGGAACATTCTTCAACTCTCTTTACTTGCTAAGTAAAGGGAAGCCCAAAGCAATGCGCTGCAAATAAAGCTACGTGACGTGCCAACAGCTTACTTTCAGATCCCAGGTCCTAGACTCAACATGTTGATGTTGGCCCTGTTATCGTTTGTTCTTTTATAATGTGCCCTATTATAAAGAAGCAACACTTTGGCTATAGCATCAAAATGAGTCTTCTGTTAGAATGTGCATAGATGGTTTTAGAGCATGGCTATGGAGACAGAAAAACGTGGGTTCAAATCCAAGCTCACTTTTTATTGTTATTAGCTGAAAAATATCCCACCACCACCAACCCTCAAAAAAGTATGTAAAATAAACACAGGATAACAACTAACTCTGCTACGAGCAATTTCACTGTTAGATGGATAAAAACATTTTTATAAGTAAAAATTTTTCCAGCAGTCTTTATATACAGCTCTTAAAACAGTACCTGACACATGATGAACAGTGCCAGCTATTAAAATTATTATTAATTAGCAAAAATTGAAAACAATATCCATCTACATAATAAATTGATATAACCATAAAGATAATTCTATATGTAGCAAATGAATATACCAGAGTTAAATGTATCCATATCTTAATCTCAAAGATAATGTTAACAAAAAAGCAAGTTGTAAAAGAACTACAGTAGGATACTACGAATTGTTTAGGAACACATATACAGTACAGTAAAAATATACGGAGATTACAGGGAGAGAAAAAAATGGATGCCACTGGGGCTTCGACTGAATTGGTAACGATAATTTCTTAAAATGGGAGATAGGTACACGAGGATCCATTATATTATCCTTTATACCTTTTTCTAAGCATCTTAAATATTTCCTCATATTTTTTGAAATAAGTGGATGGCCTAAAGTGAACGTAAGATTCAAAGATATGAATATATTTTCCAGTAGAACTACCATATAATCCAGCAATTCCTCTTCTGGGTATTTATCTGAAGCATATGAAAACACGAATTTGAAAAGGTATGTATAGCCCTATCTATGCTCACTGCAGCATTATTTCTAATAGCCAAGATATGGAAACAACCTAGTGTCCATCGATGAATGAATGGGTAAAGCATATGTGACACACACACACACACACATACACAGTGCAATACTACTCAGCCATAAAAAAAAGATGAAATCTTGCCATTTGAACAATATGAATGGTCCTTGAGGTTATTATGCGAAGTGAAATAAGACAGAAAAGGACAAAAACTCTATGATTTCACTCATGTGGAATAAAAAACAAAAAAGAAACAAACCAACACACAAAACAAAAACAAACTCATAGATACAGAAAACAGATGGGTGATTGGGGGAGGGTCAACATGGGAAAAGAGGGTCAAATGTATGGTGACAGATGGAAACTGGACTTTTGGTAGTGAGTACACTATAGTGCATACAGACAAAATTACAATGTTGTACACCTGAAACTTAGATAATGTTATTAACCAATGCTACTTCAATTTGAAAAAAATTTAAAAGAATACATTTTCTATATGCTCAATAAAGTAGTATACTAGTTTCTCAAAAAAGAACCAATATGAAAAATAGCTTGATTTATAGCAAGGATATACACATAAGATTCATTCTAAAATGGCATTAGATTCATTCTAAAATGCCAGAATAGCAGTACGTGTACTTTGCATGTGGGTAGTTCCTCAGATCTATTTAGCAATCAGAAGATGTACGAAGTACAATGTGGGCCAATCAACCACATTTTCCTACACTGGCTGAACTAGTAACTTATTTTTAACACAAACTCATTCTTAAGCCTTCACATTTTCCTCCTGACACTGTCACAATCTTTGCCTAAGGGTCTCTAAGTCTCAAGAATTAAGTTTTATAAATCACTAAAAAACAAAACAAATAATAACATAAAAATAAATACCAAACATTCACGAATAGAACAAATTACAAAGTTATATATTTTAGTTTATTTTTTAATGCTTTAAAAACATATAGTTTAAGGCATAAGAGACAGAATCTGGTAGTACCTATACCTGTCGCGCCTTCCATCTCGAGCACTGCTGTGGCTGTAACTGGTACATAGTTTACTGAAGGAAACTAGTTTCAGGTCAAGTTCATTTTCCAGCTGTCGAGCCTGTTTCCTGAGATCTTTAACAAAATTATAAAAGCAAATAATTAGACACAAAAAGTCCATTATACACATAAAACTAACAAAACTATTCTGAACAAAACAAACTAAGAAAATGATCATATATTGATCTAGATTCCCCAATAAAGAATGTGTTACAAGGAAGAAGCCAAAGGCATACCCAGGAAAGCAAACTGTCACTTATTTAAACTTCAGATGGGGCAAACAGGGGAGAAACAGTGGGGGATGCACATTTTCAGCTTTACCCCAAACATAGCTCGACAACAAATTGTTGTTCTAACATCCCGAAAATTATTTCTATAGCAATAAATAATTTTTGTAATTCAGAGAAATCAGAAGAAAATAGAAGTCACAAAGGAACTGACTATGATTTATGACCAGCATTATATCAATTTACCAGCTACCTTTATAAAAAAAGAAACCATCATTGTTTTTGACAGGGATTCTCCTATCTCTTTATGTTCCACAGCTTTATTAGGCTTACGAAATTCTTAACAGAATGACTTAGTGATTGTGCATAAAGAAAAAATAATCATTGACAAAGATAAAAACACTGTCTTTCAATGAACTTACTAAAAGAAATTTGGAGAGGCTGAAATTAACACTAAAAATGTGCTATTAACAAGATCAAACATAGGTATAACAAAAATAAGCATAAGTTAAAAAAAAAAAACAGAAGCAAACAAGCAAGCAGAGAAACTGGTATAGCAGTTTGGCATATATAGATGAACTTGGCATATAAGTGGTTGAGTTCTGAGAGAAGCCCCAGTCCGAAAAGCTACATCTAGAGGTATGTGCTCTCATTCATGGTGAGGGGGATCAAAATAAAAGGGCTGAAATATGGGAATAGCATAAGGATCTCATCTTTCAGGAATACGAAATGCGAACTGTTATTTCAATATACTTATCAGCAACCAGAAGTAGGAAGCAGCGTTAACTTCAGTGGAGCATATTTTCTCAGAGACCAAATCTCAGAATCTCAGCTCAGCCTCCAGTTCTGAGATTCTGAGAACTGGTTTGAGATTTATGGAACCTCAACTTTTTTTTTTCCCCCAACCCCTACCTTCAGGGTTTTTCTATGCATTAGTAACCATGTATTTAAAGTATATGGCACAGAGTAGGTTGTCAATAACAAGCTGCTATAATTATTACAACTTGGCGCTTCAAAAAAACTACAGCCTAGAGGCTACAAAGAAACCAACAGCAACTTCTACTTAATTTAAAAATATTTTCTAGCTAGTACACACATTTCAAATAGTCATTTTTTAATACATGTTTTAAAACTAGAATCACGCTTCTCTTTAATTAGTAACTGTCTTTTCTAGTAGAAAACGTCAAGTAAAATAAGAGCATTTTGAAAGTACGACAGGCAAGTATGGATGAACTTAGAATGAAATATCTTAGACCCAGTGGCTGACAGTAACAAGATTGTTACTTGTAGTGGTTTCCAGAGGCTTCAGTGGGTAGCAATTGTTTAAAAGGGAAAAAGTATTCGAAGAGCAGTTTCTATGCTGCAGTAAAGCAAAGAAACACTTGAAAAGAAAATTGTGAGCCTTCTCTCATCTTTGCTCACCATCATGGTCCAGAAATGAGTTTTCCAAGAGCCCACTTTATGTTTTCAGTAATTAAATAAAAGTACTCTGCCAAATCACAGGATGGTTTTTTGATAGAACAGGTACAGCAAATGCAATAATCATTATACAATTCACACTGGTTCTCTTAACTTTCTCTCTTTAACAAAACCGATCTCCGGAGCAGAGGGTGAAGTTATTTCCTCTGCCTTCAAATCGCGACACGACACCCAATCCTCGAAGTCCCAGCCTGAATCAGCAGCCAAGGGGACCCAATAGGAGACATTCCGCTCATACAGCTTCCCTCGATGAACCGGACCGACAAGTTCCTCCTTTCTCTTTTCCTACTCAACTGTCTTAAGGCGCTGACTCCTCCGGTCTCCTGCGCTCGGGATACCCTCGTCCAACACTCGTTTCCTCTCCGAGTTCATACCTCCAGCCCTTTCGTCCGAGTTCCGCTACCCTCTCAACCCAGTTTTCCTCCGGCGAGTCAGGCCCGTCTTCCTCTCAATGCCCGCTCAGCCCACTCTGTCCACCCCCTGCCCTAGATCCCGCTGCCACTCAGGTCAGCCCCCTGCCCCAGACCACTCGGTCTCCTCAGTCCCCAGGCCCCGAGGCTCCCCCTGGACAAGCCCCGCCCCTCAGCCCGGCCGCTCCGGAGACCAGGCTCTTTCCTCTGCTGCCTCGTCCAAGACCCATCCTCACTCAGCCCCTCTGCCTCTAGGCGAGTCCCACCCGGAGGCCTCGCCCTCACCTTCCCAGTAATTGCTGGTTCCTGCCGCCATCTTTGTTGTCCAACGTCAGTCGGGATAGAAGAGTAGAGGCGGTGCGAGCCAGAGAGTCACCTCCGCGCCTTCTTCCGCTCTGACGCTGGTGCCGATGGGATACGTGAGCTTCCACAGACACCGCCACCTGGTGGTCAATTCATCCTTTTACACCTTTCGAGCGGCGAGACTGAAAATTTCAAGTTTAGCACCTGACACTGTCTTCTTTCCGGTGACCATATCCGTTCTCCGTGCCCAAACGGGCATCATCGCCCTCGCCTGGGCTTATCCCTCTTTCAGCAGGGGCCTACCTACCTGGCTGAGAAAAAAGTCATCCCCAGACACAACTCCCTGTTTCCCTCACCTTTTCTCGATGTGTATCTTCAGCCAGCCTCTTTCCCTTCTCAGAGCCAGTGGTTCTTTTCGTCCTAAGACCAACCGCTTCATCCTACGTGCGCCTGCGCTCCATTATCCCGCGATCTCCGACACATGTGCTCTTCTCCGCTGGCCACCTTCTCCTCTACCTGCAGCGGTTACAGTCCCAGCCCTCTTTTCTGTCCAGCCACCAAATCTAGAAAGTGTGTGTTAACTGCTTCCGTGTGCCTCATCTTGTCCCCTCAACCTGTTAAAATCCACTGTCCAAACCCACCCTTTATAGATACATAAATTATCACAGTCTACTTGTGTCCACATTTTACCAGTTCTAATGAAATGCAGAAATCTTACCTCTTGTAAAGGTATTTAAATCACACCTGTCCTTTTACCCACTCCCATTTATAATTGTCTTTAATCTTTCCTCTACGTTCATTGAGAACCACATATGATAAATGTTTTAATTTTCACTGTAACTGTCAAACATAATTTGTAGAACTCAAAAGAAGAAAAGCCTAGTTTGTTTACCCATATTTTACTCTCTGCATTTTTCTTCCTTCCTGATGTTCCAAGATTCCTTCTTTTGTCATTTTCTATCTGTTGCAAGAACTTCTTTTAACCATTTTTTAGAGCAGGTCACCTGGAGACCAATTCTATTAGTTTTTCATCATCTGAGACTGTCTCGATTTCCCCTTCATTCCTGAAAGATATTGTTGTCAGATATAGAATCTGGGAAATCTGACAATTTCTTTTTTTCAGCACTTGAAAAACGTGACAATTCCCTCCTGGCCTCCACAGTTTCTCATGAGAAATTGGCTGTTACTAGAATTGCTTTTCCATTATAGCTAAGGCATCTTTCCTCTCTCACTGCCTTCAAAACTTTTTTTCTTTAGTTTTCAGAAGGTTGATTATTGACTGGTAACTGAAAAAAAATCTGTAACTCCCATGGGACTATTTCTGTTTTTTTTTTTTTTCTTTATCTTCCATCATTTGATATTGTCCTTTGATAATAAAAGTAACTTTTCATTGGATGCTGTATATAACAGACTACAATTTGTAGTAATCATTTGAGGCTCCAGATGGTACCTTCCTCCAGAGACAGCTTACTGCTGCTGCTTACAGGCAGTTCAGGTAGGGGCACATCAGCTTACTCCAGGAAAGTGTGGAACTAAGACCAAGTGGGACTGTATTTTTTGTAAGAATTGGTCTGTTTCTGATGAGCCCTTACTTCTAATGTGTAGCCACACAAGTACCCTAACAAAGCCAACTGACCAGTACCCTCATCCTTGATAGGTGCTGAACTTATAGTCTTCCTGACCCACTGATACTACCTAAAGCTTCTACTCCGGTTCTCTGCCTCTTGCCTGGCTTCTCTGCTACTATGTGTCTCTCTTATTCACCACTTACAAATCAACAAATACCTCAAAGTGAAAACTTTACTATCATGTTCATCCTCGAGCTCCCTTTGGTCTAGGATCTTGATCCCATAAATTCTTGTTGCCTTAAGTAGCTCTCTAATCCTTCAAGCAGTTTTTTTTTTTCTTTTTAAATACAGCTTTTCTAATTGGGCTTGATGGGAAGGTCTGTTTTAATCTAATCTACTCATGACTGAAAGTAGAACTAAGTTCTTATTATTTCTAATTCACCAGTAGATTATTTTTTATTTTCCACATACACAATCATACCTACCAGTAATGACAAATTTATTTCTTCATTGTCAATACTCATGTTATTTATGTTCTCAGGCATCACGACTGAGGTCTCTTCTGTCAATATAGGAAAGTTTAGGTATTTGAGTGGGGTTTTTGTTTGTTTTAGGGAGGGGTTTTAAGTGCTATAATATTGCAGTTCTCATTTATCTTGCAGGACTCTTGATTTTCCTCTTTTGCTTCTTTTCTCTTTCATCACCTAAATGTCAAAGCAGGCTTCTCCATTCTTTCCCATGTTTTTCCTTCACCAGAAGCTATGTGTTTCAACACTGCCCCTTTAAATCACGCCTGCCCATTTAAATAGTGTTCACTCTGAAGTCCCTTCCCTATAGTTTGTGCTCTGATCTGCTTGAACACAATTCTTAGACCATTCAGACTTAAGGTGGAGTTAATCTTTCAGGCAATAGTTTAGACCCACTTTAGGCCCTTTCGCTGGCATCCCTTTTCTGTCTTTCATGCAGTTTATCTCCATCTGTTTTCTCTCCACATAGCCTGCCCTGGGGTGGGGCTGGGACAGGCATATTAGAGTATATGCTGAGATTTGGTGATTTTTCTCATTTTATTCAGTCAGTTTGAAGTTTGAAAATTCTCTGACTTCAAGTTATGCTGAGTGTGGTTCCTGTATAGATTTACTTTTTCCTTCTTTTTTTTTTTTTTTTGCATTATTTTTCAATGAAATATTGGGAGACAGGTAGCTTAGACATTAATATTTTCAGCTACCTGGAAGTTCACCTTCATTTTTTTTTCTTAATTTTATTTTATTAAATTTATTGGGGTGACAATTGTTAGTAAAATTACATAGATTTCAGGTGTACAATTCTGTATTACATCATCTATAAATCCCATTGTGTGTTCATCACCCAGAGTCAGTTCTCCTTCCATCATCATATATTCGATCCCCCTTACCCTCATCTCCCACCCCCCACCCCCCACCCTTCATTCTTTTTTAAGTGTGTTTTTCCAGGACCCATCAGCTCCAAGTCAAATAGTTGTTTCAATCTGGTTGTGGAGGGCGCAGCTCATAGTGGCCCATGCAGGGATTGAACCGGCAACCTTGTTGTTAAGAGCACTGCACTCTAACCAACTGAGCCAACCGGCCGCCCCTCACCTTCATTCTTGAAAGATGTATTCAATATAGAATTCTGTTGGAAGTTATTTAATGTTTTCCCCAGCACTTTCAAAGTATAATTTCACTGTACTCTGGTTTCCATTGTTGGGAGTGAGTCTAATCTCTTAGTCTAACTGCTAATACTTTGAACTTATTTTCTCTCACTGCTTTACTCATTTTTTTCGTCTTTGGCGCTCAGCAGTTTCACTGATGTGTCTAGGTATGGATGTTTATTTTTTCTTGCTTGGATTGTTTCTTTAATATATGGTTATCAAACATGTATTTGTCTTGTATTAAAATCCCCATTTTTTACCCTCTCCTTCCTATTTGCTTTCAGCCTATGCTACCTAAGAGAGAATTTCTATGGATCTGTCTTCTAGTTCATTGCTTCTCGGTGCCCAATCTGCCATTACAACTATCAATTTAACTATAGTTTCTGTACTTTCATTCGTGAAAGTTCTATTATTTGATCATTTTCTGTGAGTCTCAGACTTACGTTTTATTACTTTGAAAACAGTTAAGTATGTTTGTTTTACAGTTGTTTTACAATGTCAACATCTGAAACTGGTGAACTTTTTCTGCTTTCTTACTGGTGGTGTCTTATTTCTCAACATGCTTCGTTATCTTTGTCCATATTTGGTCACTGCCCTTGAAAAATTGTAAGGTCTCCTCCAAATCTAGGATGCAGATACCTTCCACTAGAGATCTGACTGAAACTCAGTCTCCTAGAAGTAGTACCACATGGCCTAACACCTGGATCCCCCAGGCTATGCATAGCTGACACATTTCCTATGCCCCATCCTTTCCAAATTGATTCCATTCAAGAACTGCTGAAAACTACCTACAATTCTTCCTCTTTTGCTCTCCCATCATCCACATCCTCCAAATAAAAACCCAGCAGCCAAATCTATATTATTTTTGCAACTTTTTTGTAAATCTAAAGCTATTCTAAAATCATTTTTGAAAAACCCAGCAGTCATCCAATTCATCCATTACCATTTTTGGCCCGCTCCCCATCTATCCTCTTCCCCAACTATCTTTAGGATCAAATTCTTCTGAGCATCTTCGTATCTTTCAAGCACTAAATCAAAAGCCTGTTTGATCTTAAAAAACTCTTGCTAGGAACCATAGAATACATAATAAGTGACAATAATAATTATTTGGAATAACTTCAAATACTTGAGCTTAGTCGTGATTCAGATCTAGCAATCTGAATCTTCCCCTTGACCCCTTCTCTTTGGCTCAACCTCAATGACAATCACAGAATATAATCCACATTATAACAATTTCTAATTAATTTGCAATCTCTTTGTACATGTTCCATCTAAAATCTTCACCCGTTGCTTTTATTTTCCACCTACAGCTTTATCACTGCCTCTTCATATTGCTTCTAAATGAATCAAGTCTTTGCTGAATTTGAGGCATCCATCTCACTAGACTACTCCCACTTCTAGTTACCATAGTTTCAATCGAATCGATCTTCTCACTCTCCTGGTTTCAAACGTCTTCCAGGATGGCCTCGAAACTTGAACATCTTTCTACTCCAAATCTTGCTCGCCTCATCTACATTTGTTTACACAGTAATAGGGAATTGGATTCCATCTAACCCCAACCAAAATGCCAAAACTTACCAGGCTTGCTGTTAACATTGTACTGATTAATGTAAGGTGGAAATTGTGATACTAAAGTTACAATTGGGCTTTATATGCTGATTTCATTGCTTTTACATTGTGGGTAATAATTAATGATGTATATATCTGAGGTTTGCAATAAATAGCATAGAATCAGTTGGCATTCTAACTGCAAGTGAGAATAAGAGATAAAGACCTACATGATGACATTTATTCATAACTGAGTAGTGTATTAGCATTGAATACACTTGATTATTCTCTTTGCCGAAAATAATCATTTTCTAGAAATCTGAAAAACTGAACATAACCAGATTACTGTTCATGATACAAACAGAAGGTTCTTGATTCCGTTATGAGAAAATGCCTGACAAAAATTCAGGACAGTATTTCAAACACTGGGGGAAAAAAGAACCATCATCACTGTTGAGACTTCTTGTAGCACTTAAGGCTGTTTTCATCGAATAAGCATAAATACAATCTAATTTTATTTTAAAACAAATCTGAAGCATTTGGCACAAATTTTAAAACCTTACTGCCATGCTATAGATAATTTACCACATAATGGAAAATTTCATAGCTTTTTTTCTTTACTATTCATGTCTCAGGATTTTTTCTAAATTAAAAAGACTGCCTGTAAACAGATCTTTGTTCACATATTTGATAAAATAACTTTCTTTCAAAGGGATCAGAAAACAGCAAATGATGCTGGTTGCCATCGTCATTCAATTCCAAGTTAAATATTATGTTGGGCCCTTTGCTAACATTATTTCTCTTAGTTCCCATTACAATCCTATCAGGTATTATTCCTTAACCAGTAGAGAAAATGACACTCAGATAATATTAAGAAACTTGTATAAAACAAAGTCACATAGGGAGCAAGTGGCAGAGCCAAGAATCAATCATAGATTGGTTCAACTTCAAAGTCCATGGTCAAATTTTTATGCTATACTTCTAGAGCAGACTTTCTTTTTAGAGGAGCCAGT
The DNA here is from genome assembly GCF_057876585.1 of Rhinolophus sinicus. Lineage (NCBI taxonomy): Eukaryota > Metazoa > Chordata > Mammalia > Chiroptera > Rhinolophidae > Rhinolophus > Rhinolophus sinicus. Next base: position 20,005,034 of record NC_142512.1, read on the forward strand.
CACTATAGAAGTACCATGTTTCCCCGAAAATAAGACCTAGCCGGACAATCACCTCTAATGCGTCTTTTGGAGCAAAAATTAATATAAGACCTGGTCTTATTTAACTATAATGTAATGTAATATAATATAATTTTATGTAATACCAGGTCTTATATTAATTTTCGCTCCAAAAGACGCATTAGAGCTGATTGTCCGGCTAGGTCTTATTTTCGGGGAAACACGGTACAGCTAATTTCCATTTCTATTTCCCTGGTCTAGACTGAGTTCCTTGTCAGCAGAGCCCATGTTGCTTATGTAACTGCTTTCCCAATTCCTACTGGAGCAGCAGTATCAACAAATTATCACTAAAGGAATTGATCACCACTGTGCCGAGGAATGTCATGACAAGTTATTCTCACTGGACTCATCTGTGAAAAGGACCAACTTTTAAACAAACAAGTTTAAAATGGGCATATTAACATTTCCATGGCCAGTTCTGTGGTGTTCATTGTGGAATGATTATACATATGTCAACTGGGCTGGCTACAGACAGAAAGGAGAAATGTGGCTATTATATGATGTGATTATTTCAGAAACATAGTTTTCTTTTGGGTCAATTCATGATGATAAAAACACTACAGGTAAAACACTGTATCCTAGCCTGGCACTATTTTTCTCCTTGTATAGGTAGAAAAGCTAAATACATAACTTTCAAGTTGGAACAATACTTTTTCTGGTCTATTGCTTTTGAAAAGAGATTATGAGACAAAACACAAAGAAAGACAAACATCATAAAATAACTTTTATACAGGATTAGTAGATCTGTTTACATATAAAAAACAGAAAGGACCTCATTACAGTTAGATTTCACATAAGTTACACAGATTGACTTTTTAAAACTATGATTCAACTTTGTTTAAAGTCCCCTTTAAAAACTTCATTTTGAAGGCACAGTGCATGAAATAAACCAAAGAATGAAGCACTTGAGATGAATGCGTGTTGGGCACCTCATATAAATAGCTATAGATTGTTCTGGAGCTGGGGAATGTCACTGTGAAAAAATGGAGAGGGGAAAAACTGATTTTTAATCAGAGCATAAAAAAATATCATTATGTCATACCTCCAGAAAATCTGCAGCATGGCCAGAATAGAATGTAGCTAGTACACTCATGTTATGCTGTTTATAAAAGTCATAATCATACATATTTACATAATTTATATCCAGTTACCTCAAAATGATAGCCTACTTTCAAATTTCATAATGTATTCTGTCAAATCAAAATCAACTAGGACAGTATGCTGAAAGTCAAGTGGAATATTAATTATTGCCAAAACACAGAAGAAATGGGTCTTGGGAGATATCTCTTTATGAACTGGAAATCCAAGTTCAGTTGACATTAGTCAGGGCTCTAATCACCCGCCTTCAAATTCACTTTAAGACAAATCAGAAACCCAGATAGTCATCAAAAAGTTGCTAGATAGAAAATCACTGAACATCAACCACAGTGGAATTTTTGTACTAACAATAAAGTTGCTGCTGTTAAAAAACAATTCTACCAGAGAACCATAATGTAGGGCACAAATTCAGCATTTATAGCCCAGAAGCCTTTAATAGAGCAGGGACAAAACCTGGCACAAATGCATTTCTGGTGACAAGAAGATAAAACTACTGCTGAGAATAAATAAAAATGGAGGAACAGGTCATGGTTACTGAGTAACCTGGTGTTAGCTCAGAAACACAATAAGCTCAGGCATAAGTACTACCTTTTATTTATTTGTCAACTCATAATTAGTTTTAAGTTCAATATTCATTAATTCAGCAAATCCCATTCAGGTGAAAGTTACCGAAGATAAACCAATCGATCACACTGGGCCTACTATACATTGTTTCCTTTCTGGAGGATGACAAAATCCCATAGCAAATTCCCTCCAATGAGAATTGCAAGCATTCCTCCACTGGATGGATCCCAACCACTACCCACATGTTCAGCAACATACATCAAAACCAAAGGGTCTTTCCCTCTGAAATTAACTTGAATTTATCTTTGAACTACATCATCAGTACAAATACATTTACACAGGCAGACACTTTGCACATTACCTACTCAATCACTTTGCTTTTATTAAGGAGCTGGGAGAGAAGAAGGCTTACAAACTGATCACAGGACAAAAAAAACAAAACCAAAACCAAAAAAAAAACCAAAAACCATGCCTTACGAGTAAAGAAAGGCACAACTCAGGATTGGGCAAATTTCTTAATACTGTGATACTTACTTGCCTCCATGACTCCAAGGAAATGGAAAGTCTCTAGGAGAAACACTGAAAAAAATGCATTCCTCATCCCATATGGCTTCAATGCCTTAAGCAGTCAATGTGGTCTAATATTAGATTAGATCCACAAATAAAAGACAAAGCAGGGCAGAGAACACAGTTCTAGTAGTCACGATCTATACATTCATGTTAATAGGTAACACAGGCTGAGAAGGCCCTGTTTTGCAGGATAATGCATTACATAGAAATTCATTAAAGATTTAAGATTCATAGCAGAATTTGGTTTTCTGTTCAGAAAAAAAAAATGATAAAAAGAACTACTTGTATGTTCATTTCTAAAAAAAATTTATACATGCTTAAAAGGGGTGGAATCCAGCCACTGTGATGTACAGTTAAAGACATGTTTAATTCAAGAGAGAAATGAATTTATAAGGCATCCTCTAGCGAAGACCTAATTAACTACAGGCTGTCACATCAACTTTGTTTCATTTCTACCTGCAATGTCTCAAGCAGAGCCAGCCACTCATAGGCCCTTTGTTTGTTTTCTGACTTTTCATTCTTAAAAATAAAGCTGAAAAGACCACACTATCCCCTTAAGGAAAATGTGAAATATGATTAGAATCAATTAAATCACGTATATTTCATTAAGTATTAGCACCCCACCAACACTGTTTTATGTATGTGGTGGGGTAAGAGTGGGGTGGCAAGGGCTCAAAATTTAGAGTTGTTAATACCAGAATGGCTTAACTGTGAACAACCCAAATTTATCACAGATACTCATTAATAAATGTCATGACTTTGTTATTCCTGCTCAACCAAATCTCTTTTTATAAAGCCATTTTGGGTGCATTCCTCACAAAACCTGGTTGAATGATCTAGGTGGGTGGTAAACCACTCCACAGGAAAGCTTTGGGATGATTGATGTATTAATGGATATAGGATACAATTTGAAAGGATGAGAGCAAGTTTTTTGATCCCCTGATTAGTATAAGTTCAGCAGCAACTTGGCCATTAAAACATTCAAAGGTATTAAACCATTAGATCATTGGTAAGACTCATACTTACAAAAAGCATCACTTCCACTGAATAACAGACACAATAAAATGCAAATCTTTCAGGTCTTTTAAATAACCCAACTGGCAGTGAAGATGATGCTCTTGTCACGACAGTGTCATATCACACAGCAGTTCATAGTTTACATTGTTTTAAATGGAGGGAGCCATTTTAAATGCTTTCAACTGAACTTTTAACAAAATTGGCTGATCAAAAAGAGACTGTCAAATGAAACCTTAGGACCAAGAACCCAATCACTTGCAGAGGTCTATAAGTGATTAAGTGAATAAGACTGACCAAGCTAGTTCAGTAACAGTATGCTATTCCAAGGCATAGGTTTGCGCTGGAGTATGAAATGTAGTTATTTTGTATTCAAATGTAGGGTAATAATGTGCAAGTAGGTTTCTTCCACACTTCCAGATACTTTCAGAAGAATTCATATCTTCTAGATTGCTGGGTAATCTGAAAACGGTAAGTGAACAACATAGAAAAAGGTTCAAATTTGGGAAATATTAAAGAGTTAAGCATTCCTGGAATAAACTCGTGCTTCACAGATAAAAGCAGCACCTGTGTATTTTTACCAAGTTAAAAGATAGGCAACATGAGTTTTAGCTTTTGCTAGATAGATCACTCTCTTAGCTTCATCCAAATGGACACTTAGATCTTTTACAACAAAGTCAACAAGTTCTCCCTTAAAATGGGGCTATTTAGAACTCTGCTAAACCTTACAAGAGAGGTAGTGAAATCTTGCTGAGAGCATAGCCTACCAGTTCTGATCTAGCCTTGGAACAGGTAGAAAGCCAATGCGAAAACCCATTTATTCATTTCCTAATGTTATATGTTTAAAAATGAACTCAGCCTCCATTAAACCTGAATAATGGGAGAAACTCCAGCTATTTAATAACTAGAGAAAAGAACTCCTCAGTAGGTTGAGAAAACCTCGAGTTTTAAAGCTTTATGTCAGATTCTGACTGCTGTCCCTGCCTTAATGATTCTGGATTCTTTTGGCCATTTAAAATAAAGAAGAAAGCTAAAGCCACTAGTAAACACCTGATGTGCAAAATACAACATCCACTAGTTGGCTTTTGTAGTTATAACATAGCTCCGAACACCTTCTCTTAAATTAAAAAGAAAAACAAAGTGGCTGTCCCATCTCTGCTGCATAAATAGAAAGCAGATTTCTTTTTTTTTTAAAGGTAAGAGTACTTTAAGGAGGGGAAGTTCAAAACTGCCAGCCAAACTCACAGAGAATACAAATTTAGCAAGTTAACTTCCCAAAGCTCTTTGAAGAAGCAAGATAGTCTCTCTTCTTAATGCAGTGTCTCCCAAAAGGAACTGTAATTTTGCTTGGTACTGATGCTGGGAGATACGCAAGGTGTGCGTTTCAATGTTTGCTGGAATATAATGTTTCCTCTTCAGTGTCTGTTTCATCCTGGAACTCATGGCTTAAGAGGGACTTCTTGGAGCCGGTTGACATCATGCGAATTTCATCTTCATACTCATCATGATGCTGCCTGAGCCGATGAAAGCCATCCTTGTGTCTGTTAGACTTGATCGAGCAGATGCACCAAATAATGCAAGCTGTTAGGATCAACGCCGACATGGTGGCACCTGAGAAACAAAACCACCACGTGAATGATATTCTACTTTCAGGATATAAATAAGCAGCTTCTTACAATGGCACTTCTAATATTATAATATGCCCTTCATTTGTTTTATTTTTATTTCGTGTACTCAAAAACCTTTCATTATTAAGAAGCAGTACATTTATAGTTTACAAAATTAGAAAAAGATAAGCAAAAATACTAAAAATCCAAACCAAAAGCCTCACATTTTCACATTTCTGTTACCTCAAGATCATTTTTAATAACCCTATGCATATTTTCCCACATTTTTCTTCATGCATATATTTATACTCATATATTTATTTTTCATTTATTGCAATGAAATCAAACTGTTACTGTTCTGCAGTTTATCAATGACTTCTTTTCCTTTCCAGTAAATTTTCATCTCATTCAAAGCCTCTCATTTATTTAAAATATTTGTACATGAGGTCGTCAGAATTAGAGTCTTAGTGAGAAAATGATAATAAAATCATAATTAAAATTAAGTTCATAACAGCAAATGTTGGCAGAGCCAGATTTAAACTGTGGCTGAATCCTAGCTCCTGTGTTTCTAACCACTAAGTGATGTATATTTTATCTGGTTCAAGCTGAGAACTCTTTACTTTAAACACGGCACAACATGTTTTATGATTTGACCATATTTCTAATATACCCCTCTCCTTCAATTAAGGATTTCTCCCTCACATACTCTGTAATAAAACTTGGTTATTTTGTGTCAAGTCCAAGTGGCACAAAATAGAGTCCTTGGTTAGAAATGAACCAAGGCTCTCTGTCAAAAAGACAATACAACACAATATTTATTATTTTACCACATCTTTATTTTCGTTCTAACCTTTTAGTAATTCAAGTAATGGCACACATTAATACTGGAGAAAACAAATACTTCCTCCTTTCAGGGTCATGGAAAAATAGAAGTAACAAGTTGTCGTCCAAGGGACTTACTTATGATCTTAAAGCAAATCATTCATTGAGACCCACTACATGTCAACCATGGTTCTAGGCACAGGGGATGCAGGTAAACTCCCACCTCCCTCAGAGCTTCTGTTTTAGTGGGAGAGATCGAATACAGACAAATAAATGACTATATATAATATAATGTCAGCTAGTGATTAAGAGCTATAATAGAAACAAGTGAGGTGGAGATAGTGCCAGGGGGACTATTTCAGCTAGGGCGATCAGGGAAGGTCTCTCTGTGGAAGTGACATTTGAGTACAGACCTGAAAATATGAAGGGGCAAGCCATGAACACACACAGGAGAACAGCATTCCAGAAAAATCATGTTTAGATAAGGAAACAGTAGAAGAAAAGTGATTAACTTCAGGTGATTATAGAGGATATCCACTCTCAAATTGAAACATCAGTTTTTATAAACCAATGTAACCCCAATAAGTTTAATGTAAAAAATGGCTTGTCCAACAAGAAGAAAAACAAAAAAACAAAAAGAGAAACGTCAGGACTGGTGTTAACGCCTACCACTAAAAATATAAATATCTTTACCTGATACAGTTACCACAAGCTCCCTTGGCAAACCAAATATCCGGTTATCTGTGTCAAAGACGATTACCACAGAGCTCGCTGCATCATGATGCACAAAGACCTAGGAAGATAAAGAGCGAGAATTATGAAAAAGTCTACTTAAGGTGTATTGTATCCCTGCTGTATTCCTACGGCCTTTATAGCAAACCGAAGAGATGATTCACTGTCATCTCAAGTATACAAAATGCTATAAAAATGTCCCTTTTGTTGCTAAAGGGCAGAACAAGATCTCATAATCAAGAGTTGGTCACGCTTTTTATTTCTTTATATCTCACAAGTTTTCTAACAAGTGTTTCAAAATAAAATTGAGCTTTTAAGAATAAGAATTTACATGGAACTCCTCAATCTGAGTTTCTTACCTGTGAATGTTGTTGCTGATACCCCTCTGCGATGGCATTGATGTTATGGACACCCGGGGCTAAGAGCACATGGAAATAGCCTCCCTCTTTCGTGTGCACCTTTATCCCTTCGTTGAGTACAATGACGGCTTTAGAGATCGGTTTTCCAGTCTTGTCTTTAACAAATCCATGAACTCCCTTGTGAACCTGAAAAAATGTTTAAAATATAAATTTATGTTTTCATAATGTCAGGTGGAGGTAATAGCTTGAGGCATGACAAAAGCAACAAACAGAACAACAAAAATCCCTCTAAGACTGGCTTATTTGTCCTTCTCCACTGCCTCTGACCTTCTTAGCTACTCATTCACTGCTTCAGAGGCATAGAGATAAGGGAAAAGAGAACTCCAACAGAGTCAAAGTCTAAAGTGTTAGCACCCAAATCTTCTGATGCCTTTAACTTTCCACACAATCTCGAGTAACTTCATGTGATATTCAAATGAAAGAACATGTAACATCTCATAGGGTGACATTATCTACATTATAGCAGATTCCAGATGTGTGAACTCAAGGCACCTATCTGGGCACTATAAATTGAACAAACTCTCTTTCCTATATACATTTAAAATAAATAATATAAATTTTTGGTAAAAGATTAATAAAACATTTTGATAAAGGTTTCATTGAACATATTCCTAGGAGTTTGCTTCTAGTTAAAAGAGAAAGTCTCACCTCCACCAGCATGCTAAGAAGAGATTTTTTATTTTCTGCCCACAAGGAAGGGAGTTGTGCTGCGCTAGGAAAGTAGCAGCAGCTTGTGTATACTGTGATTTCCGGACAATGGCCATAGGTGACGCTATAATCCTGGAATATAAAATTCAAAAACAAATGTGGGAAAAGTAATAAGTAAAAATAAGAGTGAGGCTTTGTAATGCAACAAATGGAATAAAAAGAAAACCTGGGTGATGTAAACAAAGACTCTAAAGCATTTTACAGCAAATATAAATAAACCACTTGGTATTATAATCAGTCACAAACATAGCTGCTCCTGAGTACCCTTGAGACCAGGGACTATGTCTAATTCATTTTTGTATCTCCAGTGCTTCCCACAGTGTCTGGCAGGTAGAGCGGTTTATTAAGGCTTGTTGAATGAATGAATGAATGAATGAATGAGTACATGCAGTAGGCCATATTCCCTCCAGGTTGTTCTTGGAGCTCTGGAGGTAGAAGCACAAGCACTCGCCCTCTGATACCCTCAACCTGCAGCCTCAAGCCTGACAGTGACAACAGCCATTGTTTGCAATATAGCAATTATCCAGGTGCAGGAACTATTTACGTAGACAGGTTCCAAAACCTAACTTTCACCTTTCCCCCCAAACTTGTTCTTTTTCCTAATCCAATTAATGGTATTAACTCATTTGCTCACACAGACATGAAATCTCTCGGTTTTGACTTCACTTTCTTGCTATCAGCCATAATTTGCCAAATCCTGTCAATTCCACCTCTACAGTTTCTCTGAAATTTGATCCCTTGACTCCACCCCCATTGCTACTACCCCAGTCTAGGCGTTCATTATTTCTTGTCTTGGCTATTCCAAACCAGTCTCCCTGCACTACAGACTCTCCTTCCTCCAAACTATCTTAACCCACTGCTAAGAGATGAGTATTCCCACAGAACAGCTCAGATCATACCATTATATACCTACCCAAAACCTTCAGTGGATTCCCATTTCTTACTAAAACAAAGCATTCAAAGCCCCAAATTCTTTCCATTCTTGTCTTTTACTGCTTTCCATTATACCCCATATTCTAACACAACTAGACTGCATATTGTCCTCTGGCCATACTGCTTCCTCTTTCTGGAATGTCCTGTTTCACCATCTCTGCACCCAAATGCCACTTCCTCTATGAAGAGAAGGCTACATCTCTGGCTAAGTGTAACCTTTTCTGTCTTTAGTTTCTTTTGGCATGTTGAGAGTTGCTGCTCTCTTCTAGATCAAATCAATTAATTCTGTAACACAGTTATTTGTACAATACTTACTGAATGGGCCTGGGGATATATTTTATTTATCACTAATATAACAGAGTGCCTCACACATAGTAAGTTCTTAATAAATAAAGGAGGGAAAGCAGGTAGTGATGGGAATGAAACTAATTTTCTGATTGCACATGTGAATGGAATGACAAGCTAACCACCCATCTGCTAAGAACTACTGACTAATTTGAAGTGGCTGGACAATCAACTAAAATGCTATCAGAAAGAAATTAAGGAAGACCTAAGTAAACAGAAAAACATACTGTGTTCATGGATAAGAAGACAATACTGTTGAGATGTCAATACCACCCAAAGTGATCTACAGATTCAACATACCCCTAACAAAATTCCAACAGCCTTTTGTTTTTTGCAGAAAAAGAAAAGCCAATACTCACATTCAAATGGAATTACAAGCAGCCTTGAACGGTCAAAACAATCTTGAAAATAACAAAGTTGGAGTACTCACACTTCCCAATTTCAAAACTTACTACCAACCTACAGTAATCAAAACAGTGGTACTGGCATAAAAATGGACATATAGACCAATGGAATAGAATTGAGAGTCCAGAAGTAAACCCATACACCTTTGGTCAACAGATTTTTGACAACGGTGTCAAGACCATTCAACAGGGGAAAGAATAGTCTTTTCAACAAATGGTGCTCAGACAACTGGACTTCCACATACAAATGAAGTTGAACTCCTACTTCGTATCATACACAAAAACCAACTCAAATCAAATATAAGAACTTACTGAATCCATAACACTCATTAGAAGAAAACATAGGGGTAAATCTTCATGACCCTGGGTTTGGCAATGAATTCTTAGGTATGACAGACAACAAAAGCATGAGCAACAAAACAATAGGTAAATATGACTTCATCAAAATTAGAAACTTCTGTGCATCAAAGGATATCATTAAGAAAATGAAACAACAACCTACAGAAAGGGAGAAATTATTGGCAAATCAAACATCTGATAAGGGTTTAGTATCCAAAATATATAAAGAATTCTTGCAACTCAACAACAGAAAGACAAACCCAATTTTAAAATGGGCAAAAGACTTGAATAGATTCTCCAAAGACACATGGCCAATAAGCACATGAAGGATGTTCAACATCATTAGTCATCACGGAAAAGCAAATCAAAACTACAATGAGGTATCACTTCACACCTACTAGCATGGCTATAATTAAAAAAATAGAAAATAACAAGTATTGACTTGGATGTGGAGAACTTGGAACCCTTATACATTGTTGGTGGGAATGTAAAATGGTTCAGTTGATGTGGAAAATAGTTCGGTGGTTCCTCAAAAAGTTAAACATAAAATTAGAATATGACTAGCAATTCTGCTTCTAGGTATGTACTCAAAAGAATTGTAAACACAAGCTCAAAAGATACTTGTCTATGATTGTTCATTGCAGCATTATTCTCAATAGCCAAAAATAGAAACAACTCAAGTATCCATCAACAGATAAAAATGATAAACAAAATGTGGTGTATACATACAACAGAACATTATTCAGCCATAAAAAGGAGTGGAGTACTGTTACCTGCCTGCTATACAATGGATAAACCCTGAAAACATTACAGTAAGTGAAAGAAGCCAGACACAAGAAGCCAAACACAGAGGAGGGCAAATATTGTACTATTCCACTTATCTGAAATATCTAGACCAGGCAAATACACAGAAACATAAAATAGGTAAGAGGTTGCCAGGGGTCGGGGGAATGAGAAGTTATTGCTTAGTGGCTACAGAGTTTCTGTTTGGGGTGATGAAAAGGTTTTGGAAATGGATGGTTTGGAATGGTGACAGCTACACAACATTGTAAATGTAATTAATATTACTGAATTGTATAATCAAAAATGATTAAAATGGCAAAAAACAAAATGCTGTTAGAGGTTAAGTTCAGCGCTATTTTGTCAAGAAAGCCATGAAGCAGATGCCGTTCCCTTTGCTTATATGAGAAAAGACAATGGCCAATATTTATAATTCCATTCTTGCTGCATTCTATAAAGTATACCTTCATGCTGCCCAGGTGACTGTGCCATTCTGCTCCACGCATTACTCCTCCTGGAATATTCTCATCTACAAAAGCATTAAGAGATAAGGGATCAACAAGACCAGAAGGCCAAAGCAGAAACAATAACAAGGGGTAGGGAAAATACTTACCTGATTTATTTGGGCAACTGGGCTGACCCATGTGCATCGATGGATGATTATTTGCGTAAAGAGATGCCAGATGCTTCAGAGTCTCTTTGTTTTCCACTACAAAGGAAAAATTCAGAAGTTGGTGGAGAAATCCAAAAGATTTCTCTCTAAGTTCAACTCATGGGTACAAGTCATCTTTCTCTCCTTGCACACCACTGAGGAACTATTATAACGAACCACATGGTTAGGTTTGGCCCACGATAATCAGACAGACTAAGAAGACACACGTCCTGCCTATATGATAAGGTACTAATGGTTAGTTTACATAGCATGCGACCACACCAAAATACAAACTTGTTTTGGTATGTTTTACTAAATTTTGGGGCAACTGTGGCCTAATAACGATATTTCCTTGTAAGCTGCATTGAAAACAATGCAAACTATCTCCTTACATAATGGCCCCAGAGAGATTCTACAAACAACTGTTATGTCACCATAACTTACAATCAGTCAGTCAAAGTTTAAAGCAGGGGAGGGCAATTCTGTATTTGTTAGTATTTGGTTACATAAGAGTTTCTTGACGCAGGCATTGTGTCTGATTCACTTCTGTACTCCCAATGTCTATAGACATAATTGCTCAACAAATGATTGTTGTCTACATTGAACAGATGTGACACGATGGCCCCACTTAGCTAGGCCATCATTAGATCCAACCGTTCTTTTCCAAGGAACTGTTTGAACTGTTGATATATGCATACAATCCTATTAGGTTAGTTATTTGCTCAGGGAGTGTGCTCAAATGCTCACCATTAAAAAGAATAAATTTAGAAGGGACATTACCTAATTGGAATTTCCTATCTAAGCTTAAACAGTATATATGTAAAGTGACATTCTACATACCTGTTTGTACTGGCTTGTCATACGGGTATGTGACCAGCACCGAACCACCATCTAAAGCAACAGAAAGACTGAAGTCTTGTTTTTGAATCAAATTTTCAATGATGGCTTTAGTCTCAGGCTGGGAGGCATTATCTAAAAAATAAAAAAATAAAAAATATAACAGAATATGTTTTAAAATTTTAGTATGAGTAGCTAAGGAAATATTCTCTACTTGACCACAATCAGAAGGCTAACTTACGAAATCTGTAATAAATATTACTCCATAAGCCACTATCTCAAGCTAGAAATATATATTTTAAAAGGTAGGTTATTTTGAATTTTACATGCTTCAAGATAATGTGTAAAGGTTAATGACTCTAAGCGATTTTTAAGACAATTCTTACTGGAAACAAAAAGGGATGAACGTATCTTCCTTTAAAAATAATTTAGGGTAACTTTACTAACAATTGTTACCCCAATAAACTTTAATTAAAAAATAATAATAATTTAGGAAATATATAATCTATCGTTGAAAGAAAATAAGATTTTCAGAAAGCAGAGTGTTTTCTGCAGCATTGTTTGCAAGAGCAAACAATTAGGAAGAAACTAAATGTCCATCAGCATAGACATGGTTGACTAAATTAAGAGTATTGCCACATGTTGACAGTATACTAAGATGCCATTAATAAGAATGTTAAAGGCCGGCCTGGTGGCTCAGGTGGTTGGAGCGCTGTGCTCCTAATGCCGAGGTCACCAGGTCGATTCCCACATGGGTCCAGTAAGCTGCACCCTCTACAGCTAAGATTGTGAACAATGGCTCTCCCTAGAGCTGGGCTGCCATGGGCTGCCATGAGCGGCTAACCGACTGCCTCAGCTGGGGGAAGTGCAAGGCTCATAATACCAGTATGGGCCAGGGAGCTGTGTCCTACACTAGACTGAGAAACAAAGGCTTGAATCAGAGTAGGGGGTGGGAGGCAGAAGAAAGGGGGAAAAAAAGAATGTTAAAAATCTGTAACTACTGAAATGGGAAGATGTCAATGATATATTTAATGAAAAAAGTGGCAGAACAATATGTATAGTAGATGATCCTATATAAGTAAAGAAACAGGCACCTTCAAAACATACACATATATCGTGTGTGTGTATGTGTACATGCACATATGTGAAAGGGTAGAGAGAGAAAAATACATCTCTGTATGACCAGTGATAAAACTACCAATATTATCGACTGAATTTCTAAGAAAAAACTTGAATTATTTTTGCAATGGATAAAGGAGAAAAATTCAAAAAATTTTCTAAATGTCTGTATTCATTTATACCTTATATCTATCACCTAGAATGAAAGTACCCCATTACTCATCTACAAAATAGGATCAACCAATCTCCTAGCAAAGAGAAATAACATTATCTGCAAAGTACTTTATTTTTTTAATGTATATAGTCATTTTTATTATAATTCATAAATACATCAGAAATGGATATCTTTAATAAAAGCTTAGGTTCTCATGGGCTTCTGCTTTCTGTTCATTCAGTTATGTTATGTTATGTTGTTAGAAAACTCAGTTTACTTGAGAATGGTGAAAAAGGTAAAGTAATACCTTAGTTTCATTATGACAATTTTTTACCTTATAGGCATTCTGAAAGGTCTCTGGGCCTCCCAGGTCCAAGGACTACAATGTCTCTCTTATTTAAATAATATTTTTACTTTTCAATTATAGTTGATGTACAATATTAAATTAGTTTCATGGGTAAACATAGTAATTAGACATTTACATAACTTATGAAGTGATCACCCCAATAAATTTAGTACCCATCTGACACCATACATAGTTATTACAAAATTACTGACTATATTTCTTATGCTATACCCTACATCCCCATGACTATTTTGCATATATCAATTTGTACTTCTTAATCTCTTCCCCCTTTTTACCCATCCTTTTAACCCCCCCTTCCATCTGGCAACTCTCAAAATGTTCTCTGTATCTATATGAGTTTATTTCTGTTTTGTTTGTTCGTTTATTGTGTTCTTCAGATTCCATATAAAAGTGAAATCATACAGCATTTACCTTCTCTGTCTTACTTACTCCACTCAGTCTAATACCCTCTAGGTCCATCCATGTTGTTGCAGATGGCAAGATTTCATTCTTTTTTATTGCTAAGTAATATTCCATTGTATATATGTACCACCTCCTCTTTATCCATTCATCCACTGAAGGACACTCAGGCTGCCTCCACATCTTGGCCATTGCAAATAATGCTGCAATGAACATGCGGATGCACAGGTTCCTTGAAGTAGTGTTTTGGGTTTCTTTGGATAAATACCCACAAGTGGGATCATTGGGTTCTTCTTTGTATCTTGTTATAGCCTTTTAGTTTTAAAGCCTATTTTGTCTGGTGTGAGTATTGCTACCCCAGCTTTTTCTATTTTTCATTTTCATGAAATATCTTTTTCCATCCTTTTACTTTCTGTCTGTGTATCTTTTGATCTGAAGTGAGTCTCTTGCAGGCAGCATACATAAAGGTCTTTTTTTCTTATTTATTCAGCCATCTTATGTGTCTTGATTGGAGCACTTAATCCATTCAAAGTAATTGTTGATAGATATGTAGTTTTTGCCATTTCATTATTCATGCTTTTGATTTTTCTTCTTCTTCTTAAAGAAGTCCCTTTAACATTTCCTGTAATACTGGTTTGGTGATGGTGATCTCCTTTAGCTTTTTCTTGTTTGGGAAGCTCTTTATCTGTCCTTCAATTCTAAATGAAAGCTGTGCTGGGTAGAGTAATCTTGGTTGTAGTTCCTTGCTTTCATCACTTTGAATTACTTCCTGCCAATCCCTTCTGGCCTGCAAAGTTTCCGTTGAGAAATGAGCTGATGGTTTTATGGGAGCTCCCCAGTAGGTAACTAACTGCTTTTCTCTTGATGCTTTTAAGATTCTCTGTCTTTAACCTCTGCCCTTTTAATTATGATGTGTCTTGGTGTGGGCCTCTTTGGGTTCATCTTGTTTGGGACTCTCTGTGCTTCCCAGGCTTGTATGTCTATTTCCTTCCCCAGGTTAGGGAAGTTTTCCGTCACTTTTTCAAATAGGTTTTCAATTCCTTGCTCTTTCTCTTCTCCTTCTGGTACTCCTAAGATGAAAATGTTGGTATGCTTGATGTTGTCCCTGGGGCCCCTTAAACTATCCTCATTTTCTTGGATTTTTTTTTTTCCTTTTTGCTGTTGTTTGGGTGTTTTCTATTACCTTATCTTCTAAATCACTGATTAAGTCCTCTGTTTCATCTAATCTACTGTTAATTCCCTCTAATGTAGTCTTCATTTCAGTTATTATATTCTTTATTTCTGACTGGTTCTTCGTTTTCTATCTCCATTTTTTATGTTTCCTGTCTCTTTGTTGAAATTCTCCCTGAGATGACTGAGCATCCTTAGAACCAGTTTTTTGAACTCAGCGTCTAGTAGATTGCTTGCCTCCATTTTGTTTAGTTCTTTTTCTGAAGCTTTGTTCTGTGGTTTTATTTGGGACATGTTTCTTTGCCTCCCCATTTTGGTTGCCTCCCTGTGTTTGTTTCCATATATTAGATAGAGCTACTATATTTCCCGGTTAGTAGAGTGGCCTTACGGAGTTGGTGTCCTGTGGGGCCCAGTGGCACACTCTCCTGGTCACCTGAGCTAGATGCTGCAGGTGTGTCCCTTGTGTGGGTTGTGTGTGCCCTCCTGTTGTAGTTGAGCCTTGGTTGCTGTTTGCACATCAATGGGAGAGATTGACCCTCAGGCTGACTGGTTGTCAGGATTGGCTGTGACTACAGTGGAGGAGCTGTGGTGCAGGGGCTGATCCTATAGAGCAGGATTGACTTTAGTGGGGCTCTGGTATCTGCCCAGTCTGCCCTTTGGGCGTGTTGTCCACACAGGCAGTCTGATGGTGCTCCGGCTGGGTCCAAAGGTGGCCACAAAGTGTGTTGGCCCTGGGGCCTCCTGTAAGGGGCTCTGCTACAAGCCAAGTTCAGCTGCAGCCTGTGCCCTGCCTGGGGCCACCTGGAATGAGCCACTAAGCAATATGCAAATGACCACTGCCCGTGCTGGGCTTGGAGACACCTGGGAGAGGCTAACCTGTACACGAAGGCCAGCTGCTGCTAGTGCTGGGCTTGGGGCTGCTCAGCTAGAGGTAAGGGCACACTGAAGTCAGCTGTTGCTTGTCTGGGGCTTGTGAACCTTTGAGTAATTTTAGGAAAGTCTGCAGCATAAGCCAAGCCAGGCCATTTGTATGGAAAAGCCACTGGAAGAAGCTTGGGTGGGCCCACAAGTTGGTTGCAGAGGGGCCTCAGGGAATCACCAAGAGTATGTCCCTGGTGCCTTTTGAGCTGCTGCCCCAGCACTGGAGCTCAGGGTGAGTGAGTCCATCAACGAGTAAGTCTGTGTGTGGGCCCTTTAAGAGGAACGCCTGGGTCTCCAGCACCCTCCATCTCTCTTAGCCACAGTCTGCGCTGGTTTTCACAGCCAGAAGTTGTGGGTACTTCTCTCCCCATCCCTCCAACCCTGGGCTGGGGAGTCTGGTGAGGGACTGGGTCCCCTCGCCTCTCAGGGGGACCTCCACAGTCAAGATATTCCTCCCGATTTTTAACTGCCACAAGCAGGTGTGGGACCAGCCCGTCCCATGTCTCTGCCCCTGCTGCCAGTCTTGAGGTGGCTTCTTGTGTATGTCTTTAGTTGCAGGACTTCTGTTGAGTTAGACTTCAGGTGATTCTCAGTGATGGTTGTTCTGTAGTTTAGTTGTAATTTTGATGTGGTCGTAGGACTATACTGTCTTAATATAGCTGCCCATGCTCAGTGCCTTGTGGGATTCCTTATGAATTGCAATGGGCCACCTGGCCAATGGAACATTCCATTACTCTGCCCGTTGTTAAATTTCTGGGGCTATACCTGAGAATTTATATTCCTATCCTCCTATTACCCTTTGATTTACTCTAAAGGGCAGTTACTTACCTTCCAAAAGTAGTGTTATCATTCGCTTTACCAACTCTCCCTGCCAAATAAAGGACCCAAAAACACTGTCAACTGCCTACAAGCTACATAAGGCTCCTCTTCTCCGCCCAAATCAAGTTATTTGGACTCTTGAGTGAAGGCAAACAACGTGAATGCAGAGCAAACGTCTTCCCTCAAAAACTGCAAAGTACTTTAATGCCAAACAATGAAACTTACTTGTAAAGTCTGTATCCAGGTCTTTGCCACGAGCATTCGTTTGTCCTATATTTGAAGTACATTCTTTCTCTTGTGCTCGCTCTCGCCCATCTGGATTTAGAGAAGGGACAATCACAATTCTAGTCCTGTCAACCAACTAAAACAGAAACAGAAGTCAATGAGTTTATTAGTTATACGTGGAATCAAAAGGTAGCTACCATGCCTCAAATGGAAAATCTTATTTGTTTTAAATGCATATTTTTAAAAGGCAGCAAAAAATTTAAAAAATAAAAATTCTTGCTCCAAGTACATTAAAAAAAGAAACAAAAAAACTACTGTAGAACTAATGTTCCCAGAGACCGCCTGATGACTTACTACAGGCGTCAGAAACCACTGCCAGCAGGCTAAATCCAGCCTTCTGCTTGTTGTTGTAAATAAAGTTTTATTGGCACATAGTCATACCCAGGCCATGACTGTTTTTGTGCTGTAATGGTAGGGTTGAGTGGTTGTAACACAGAACATCTATCCCACAAAGCCTGAAATATATACTACATGGCCTTTTATAGAAAAAGTTTGCTGACCAATGGCTTAAGTCAATAAGATTGTTTTCCAGATTAAAAACTGGAATGCATAATCTGACAACTATCAATGTATGTCTGGAAACAATGAGACAGAAGAGTTGAAATTAGCATGTCAAAAAAAAATGAAATAGGGTATTTGTCTTACCCATAATTTCTCCTCCAGATGATTTATAGGCATCAATACCTACATATGTGGCATGAACTAATTTCTGATACACTTCATCCTATGTATTTCTAATAGTAAATCAGAATAAGTGATCCCTGGTTTATTTATTCTGTTAAAATAGTCTATAGATTGAAAATATTTGAGTCCCTTTAATTAATTGGTTCTTAAATCTCTCTCTGGGGGAGATCTTTTTCTAAAGTATACATGCTTGGGTTTCACTATAGGTCTCTGGGTATGTGTATATTTTCTTGAACTTGCCAGACAATTCTGACCTTTAGCACAAAATAAATGGCAACCTAACGTGATCTAGTTCAAACCCATCTAGACCAGTGAGGCAAATCCTCATAAACTGGAGTTTTGAAACTCCTGGTAGATGTTTTACCTGGGGTATACAGTCTCTTATAAGATCAGTAGGTAGTAACTCTGCCCAAATATTAGAATAACCTAAGGAGCTTTTAAAGGAATATTGATGCTTCTGGGGATGAGACCCAGTCACTGGTATTTTAAAAAACTTCCTAGATGTTTCTAATGTGTAGCCAGGGTTGACAACTACTGTCCTAGGGACTCTCCCATTTTATAAAAGAATAAAAAAATGTCTTTGAGATACTTCTTGTAACTCATAACTCACATAAAGAAGTCAATGGAATTTGCTTTGCTGAAGGTTGTAAATTACTTTTTTGATTAATTCTGATATAAATTAATCTCACCTAATCCCACAGTTCCCTTCCGATCCTAATCATGACATCAATTCTTTCCAAATTTCTTTTAGGGGAGACAGTATGTATAACACAACAGCATAGGGTTTGGGTTCAATTCGTTTTACCACTTACTGTCTATGTAACCTCCTGTAAGTTATCAAATATCTCTGCCTCAGTTTTCACATGTATAAAGCGGAGATAACATAATTACAGGGTTGAGGATTAAATCCTGATGCATGTAAAGTACTTGGTATAGAACCCAGCAGACAGTAGGTATTAAATAAATATCAGTTCCTTTCTCCTTTCTAAATTCTACGTAGACACTGCTAATTACTGAGTGTTCTAGAAGGATGCACACACTTTCCACTCGACCTCTAAGAGATCACAGACTGCTTAATCATACACGACCAAGCCTCTGAATCAAAGTTCTTTTCTATAGTCATGGATAACTAAAGTAGACAGTGCCACATTGCTTTTTCTAAAATCTCTTAGCAGCCAAGATGCCCAATAATTTTGTATTTACTACATGAAAAGAAAAACTATTTGTCTTTCACCTCTTTTTCCAATAAAGTATCCTAGTTATCAGTAACTAGGAAGGAAGTCCTTAAGTTAGAATGCACAAAATCGTAAGTAAAGATTGGAAGTATAACTTGGCTATTAAATAAGGGAGTAGAGGATTGAACGCAAATCTTTAATATATTTTCCTCTATGTGCCTTAATTGTAACCAAAGAAATAGAATAGAAAGACACTATTAACAATGAGTATATACAAAGATGGTATATTTTTAAAGAGTAAAGTTTATAATGCACTAAAAGTGACTCTGTGTAAAACCTAACAAGAAATTAAAATTTCAAAACGGTGCCTTTATATCAATGTATCACTGAATTTTTTCCTTTTAACATGTCAAAACAGGCTATTCGCTTACTTGGGTAACAGCTGGGTTCTTTTTGTAGTTTAGGCAGAGAAATTCTGCCAGAGCCAAAAGCAGTTCAGTTCCAACAGGAGCATTTCCATGGATACCAGCAACAAAACGAATCTTTGGTTCTTCAGGCTCAGATACGTTGGGCTTATTGGATATTTCAAGGGACCAAATATGACGATATTCAGCACTCTGTCCCAAACTTTCAAAAACCAGAAACAAAAAGTCAGCAAGTAATCAAGCATTATGTTAATGCTGACTTATGAAATTTAAAATAAAATAAACATGAAAAGCCTTAACAAGTCTTTAAAGGATGAATCATTGTGTCAGAAAACCTCAAGAAAATTAGTTTTCCTTGAACAAAGAAAGTCAAATAGAAGTGATATATTATCAGATTCAGGAGAGATTATGATTCAGTATAGCATTCTTCCAAATTCAGTCATTCTCATACCATCTTCACAATATTTGTCCTATCTTCTACAATCTACACTACTATTTAGTTAACACACATTTTTTAAATTACCTCATTTACATTTTCATTGTGGAAAAATTTAAATATAGACAAATGTAGAAAACCTCACTTTTCAAATCTAAATTAATTTATGTAAATTAGATACTTTATACTTTACTATAAATGTAGTACCAGTATCACAATAAAGATGATTGAAAATGCTCTGCTTGCCCAAGAGGTCTGATCTTAAGGCCTGCTTTCTTTAATATAAAGGGAGATTTACAAGGGTTAGAAAAAAAACAAACATTAGCATTAAATTGAGAAGGATTAATAGACTAGAAAAAGTATTGCTTTCTGTCAATTCTATTCAATGATACCCATTGGTGGACTACCTAACACTGTCTTGTGTCCCACCATTGGCAGGTGTTGTATATTTTGGGGGAAATATTTAACTAAAAAGTTCTCTTGAATTGGAAGGTTAAAAATACTTAAGTGAATTAAGTAAACGGATAGCAAAATAATTTCCAATTTTTTTTAACTTTAAAAGAAGAAAGTCTATAAGCTCTATGTGGCACTAATATGGACAATATTAAAACCTGAACTGGGCAGAAATATTCAAGAATCAGTTGAAGAAGAGAGGTAATCCGTATTGCCAAAGTAAATATCACTCTTTGCATCCATGAACATTGTAAACCAGTATTTGCTGGTAAAATTAAAAGGACCAATGAAGAAAAACAAAGTAAAAGGCTAGATAATGTTTATTACTTATGTGGTGGAGAATGACAAACTGAGGGCAAATGTAAAGTAAAGGCAGTCAACAGGCAAACAATAGAAATCAACAAATCAAGGAAATAAGTTTGGAGTAACAAGACCTAAAGAGGATTTATTATGAAACAGTGAGAGCAAGGCAGAGAAGCCCCAGAAAGTGAAGGTGAAGGCTGTCTCAGCCATCACTTTCACATAAGCCAGTACTGCATATTTTCCAGAGACCCTTAATCACATATGTCGCCAAGGCTTCAGGGAAAAGCAACCGTTCAGCTGTGACGAGAGACTACAGTATAGAACATGACAGCAACCAGGCTTCATTTTCTAATTTGAAAAAAAGAATGATCCCTGACAGGTGAGCTCAAAGTTCCAAATTTGTTCCTTGCTTCAAGCAAAATAAAACAAACTAGTATTTAGTCAGAACATGAGTCTGCAGCTGAAAAGTGGAAAGGAATCAAAGTAACCATTAGAAACAGTAATTTTACATTTCCTGGAGGCACAGGACATACACTCCAATGTTCCTCATAAAAGTTTTCAAGATTTGTTGTTACAAAGCTCTCCAGGCAAATATGTTTCAAAATAAGTGAACTCCGACCCTCTATGCTCCCAAACAAATTATAAGAACTATTCAACCCGGCTTATGCTGAATGTAACTTCTTAAAAAAGAAAAATAAAAAAAGGAAAGAAACAAAGAAAAGGCAAGGTAGTTAGGAGGTGACACGCACCTGGTAAGATTTGTAATATGTGGATAGTTCATCACAAGTCCTCTCAGAAACTCTGATAAGTCTTTGTATGAATGGTATCGATAAAGAGCCAGATTTGAAGAGGAGCGTAACATGAAGCCTTCCAAACCATTCTCAGCAGAAAGGTCTTTAATTAAAGTTTCAAACTCTTTAGTAGTTGGATCACTGGCGTCAGCAGTGTTGGTGCTGTCCCCCTTCCCTTTCTTTGATTCATTGTTTGAATCTGTTGAAGATCGAACAAGTGTGAAGTTGACCTGAATAGCACCTTCACTCTTTACGGTCACATTCTTGGTAACTGGATTATACCTGTGATAAAAATAGACACGTCAGAGCCACACGTTTTGCAGCTGGAGTACCTGAGCCCTGGGCAAAGAAAGGTGTGCAGAGGATATGTGAATCCATGAGAAAAATGTGGTGCATCTTCCTAAGAGTCAAATTTCCAACTTTGTGATAATTTAATATTTGTTTTAAATATTAAACAAAGAACAGACGTGAGTAGAATGTAAAATATGAATGAGTTTTTAAGATTAAAAGAAAGTTTTACTTCAAAAGAAAATTTGTACTTGTAGTGAATACCCCCATATCTCTTGGAATCTGCATTCACTTGCTTTCATCAGAATACATGGTTGGAAAAGTTTGAAAGGTACTAACTTAGGACATTATCTACCAAACAGATCATTCTTGCCCTATTTTTCGGATACCTTGTTGCTTTAGTTTTTCCAGTACTATCCCAAAATGGAGATAAAACAGAAAATACCTCATTATTCATTAGTGTGAAATTCTAAGCCATCCATTTATGGACCACTAGATAATTAAAAATCATTTTTCCAAAAAAAAGGTCGCAATAACCATAAACTTATATAGTTTGTACATATTTATATAAACTATAAACTATATACTTACCCTTATTTCAATGGATGTTCAAATGAACTCTTCAGAAATAAGACAGCTAGTAGGGGGAGGGAAATATCCTGTGGTAACCTCTCTACTTATCAAAACATAAAAAAGAAAACTATAAAAGAGGGTAAAAATGATAAGTTTCAGATTAAACAGTCAGATGGTTCCAATTCTAAGCTGTCTGTAAAGGAGGGGAAAATAAAGAAAATTAAGTTTTTTCCAAGGGAAAAAAGGTCCTAAGTTCATTTTCTCTTTTTAAGTACATGTATCTTTGTGGAAAGAAAACCTGTAAAAAAGATGAACATGGCCTTTCTTGGAGAATTAGCAACAAGAAACAAAATTTCACTGAAGCAATAAAGCAAATGTACAATAATAAAAAATGAATGTCTGTGAAAGAGCTTTAAAAGGGTACGAATGTAAAGTGGGTATTTTTGGACAACATGACTAAGTATCCAGCAAAACGGGATTTTTTTTGTCTCTACTAACAGGTACTTCCCAGAATAGTTACTAATAGTGAAGGAAATCACTCATGGCTTTACATATGGACAACGCGCAGGTGATCTGAGAGGAGGAAGGTAGAAGAGGCCACTGTTCAAAGTGCATAATTTCATAGATTTCTCACATTTGAGGGTTTGTGTACTCACTTTGCCACTAGAGGAGGTCAAATGTGTAACCAGCTCTAAACTTCCCAGCACTAAACTCAAGGTGGCTTAGCCTCTCGGGCTTTCTGGCAATAATCTTCCAGAATAGAACAATGTCTGTCTTATCCCCAAGCACAATTTCAAAGTATTCAGTCACTCACCCTCGAGCAGATGCTGTGATTTTATAAGTTCCTGGAACCAAGAGACGCCAGTAATCTCCAGTTTTGTAAGTAGTCACTGGGTGATTAATTTCAGCGACACTAATGGTGGCATTTAAGATACCCCTGCCATCCGTGGCATCGAGGACAAATCCTTTGACACCCTGATGAACCTGGATAAAGTACAAGGACACCCAGATTTCAGTGGTAAAGATCAAAATCTAATTATTTTGGGAGCTCAAATCTAAAATAACAGATTGTTAATAATGTAAACGTGGAACAAACAGGAATTTAGGAGTTCAGAATAAAGCTAAATGTAAACACCCATTAAACAAAATAGTTTTTGAAAGGCTAATTTTTCATAGGCTAGGTTTGTCTTTATCATAAGGAATATAAAAATACACTTTTAAACTTTAGCACATTTGACAGTTTCAGAATACAGGACATTAAGAAAACTGGCCTGGCTTCTTTAAAAGGAAAATGTCATTTTCAAAAAATGGAAGGACTATTTCAGATTAGAGAGTAAAGAGACGTAATATTCAAATGCAATGCATGAAACTTGACTTGATCCTGGTTCTAAAATACAACTATAAAAAGACACTTTGGGATCAACAGGGGGAAATTTGAATGTGGACTAGGTTCTAGATAATATTAGGGAATAGTGTTAATTTTCTTAGGACAGCTAATGTCATTTGGGGATAGCATACAGAATATCTTTATTTCTAAAAGATACATTTTGAAATATTTAGGGGTAAAATATCAACAGCTTTACATTGCAATAGTTCAGAAAATAGTAATTTACATTGTAATAGTTCAGAAAAAATACGGGTGTGTATAATTTATATATAAGTAAAGCAAATACAGCAAAATGTTAAAAAATGTTGAATCTAGATGAAAGAATAGTAGTGTTTATTGTTTTCTGTCTTATAACTTTTCTGTATTTTTAAAAGGTTTTTAGAATAAAATATTTTTAAAAATTAGTATGCCAACTCAAGAGCCTTTAGGCCACTCCATTCAGCAAAAAGAACAAAGCAGAAAAGTACTGGCATAAAGTATTTGTCAGATTATCCTAATAATTAACTATTATTAGCATATTTCTTACAGTCTTCACTGATTGACCACCATGCATATCCAAACAAAAGGACATTAATCATTTCACACTAAACCACTGGCAAAAATAAAAAGAATAAAAATATTTACCCCATAGCCCATCTTTGTATGACCTGACAAATGCTTACATGTGTATCCAATTTATGTTAGTCTTTTACAAAGACGGTAAAAAGTGATCCCTAACCATTAAGAGCAAAAGATTACTATACTGTTTAATAATTTTCAGCTCTTCCCCATGCATACAAACAAACTCATTCCCATCCATGAATTTTCTAGATAAATGTACTAAAACATGAATAGGCCAAATTGGAATTCAAATGGGTGTATTTTAAAACTACTGCATGAAAACCACGTGTACACACAAAAATCTTCTTGCTCCTTGGGGAAATCTCATACTTAACTCCTGACTAGTCACCTGTTTCATAAACTGGATTAGAGATCTTCGATTCTGTTCCCAAAATTTTGGCAGATCCTTCTCAAATGGGTATTTCACACAACCTAGTTCAATAGTCACTTCAAAGCAATTTGTTTGTAAATAGTTCCAGTCCTGCATACCACCTAAAGGATAAAAAGTTAAAATCAGTCACTCTGAAGTTCTAACTAGCTCAGATTCCAAAGGTAAACTTTCTATATTTCTGGTAAAAAGCCAAATTCATCTTTTCTCCGCATTGGTTGAAAAACAAAACATGTTCATTTGAGAGCTCTTGATGCTTGTGGTATAGGTAAAACACTTGTACTTTCACGTTCCAGAAGAAGAATTCAAGTGTAGCTTACCAACTCTTCTTATTAGCACATCTAAGGTTCTTCATAATAGCCAGAGGTAAACATAACACTTTCATCTAGTTTTAGTACATTACTTTTACTCAAAGTGCATTAAATGTAAAAATAATCGAAAAGATTATTTGAATGTTTTAAACTATTTAAACAATACTTTAAAAAGAATGATTCTTTCTCAAAATTAAAAAATTAGTAACAAGCAGCAACATCCAGGGGAAAAGAAAATCCATCAAGTTATATGGCTTTAATATAAAAGAACATTTACCTGGGACATTATACCAACTAGCTCCATTAGTTATTCCATGAGGAAAGTATTCATTAGGGTACATATTCTTGCAAGGTCTACCTTGAAACATCTGGGAATTTTCCTGAAGAAAAAGAAAAATAATCTTTATTTGCATTTGTTTGTATCTGCATCAAAAACATGGGAAGGATAAGAAAAAATAATAAAAATGGTTACCAGTAGGGTATATGTAGGGGTGGGAATGAGGTGCATGGAGCCAGGGGAGGCAGTGAGGCTTTTCAATGTATAGCTTCCTACGTCATTTTGATTTTGAATATATGATTTTATTATCTATTTTTTAAATCAAAATTAAACATGCTCTATTAAAAAAACAAACCTAAACACTATTTCTTACAATTAAAGTAATTTTAAACCCAACCCAACTCTTCTACAAAAAAACAAAAAACTTCATATTCATACTTTCATTGCATGTTTTTGAGAATCTTAAAGTCCAGAAAAGATAATTCACATACAACGTGCAGTAAGCAGCTTTCTCCGACTTCCAGGGGGATTAAGACGGTCCCTCTGTGCTTGGACTGCACTCTGTACAATTATCTTATCCTGTTACAACTGGTTGCACCTTTTTCTTCCCTGAAGAAAACTACTCCTCGAAACAGTTGAGTCTTTGTGTGCTCAGCCTCTAGCACCGTGTCTAGCATAGTACATGTACAATACCTTGCTCAATGAAGAGTAAAAAAACCAGAACTACTGTGGAGGCACAAATAACTGTTACTGGAATCTAGTTAAGAGAAAGATCACTTCTGACTAGATTGGCAGGGGAAGTTTCCTGAAGAAATCAAGCTTTGAAAGATGGTCAAAACTTCATTTCTCTCTTTTGGAAATAGAAAAGTACAGAAAAGCGTGAGGAGAAAAATTACAATTTCCCATTTCCCGCCACTGAGAATTAACCATTTAACTTTAAAACATATAAATGACCTCATTTCATAAGCTTAATATACCAATTATAGGCTTATGATCCCACTGTTCTCTTATCAAATAAAAATTATTTTAGATTATTGTGATGCTCTCTTGCTTTGTTTTTTTCCTACTAAAGACTTGCACACCTCTTTTATGTCTCTATCTCCATGTCCATCAATATCTATTTACCTATCCATTTAATTATAAATTATGTAGATATACTACTGTACTAATATAATATGGGTATTATAAACCTGCATAAAAATTAAAATATAAATAGATTTTCTAATATATTCTTCCTACATTGTACTGGATTATCTAGTATAAATCTCACTCTGGACACCATAGTTCTAGACAGTACTAACATTTCAACTTTATTTTCAGAGTAATAAGAAACCAGTGAACATCTCTGAAGAAAGGTGATAAATGATATATTCTTGGTTTTAGGAAGTTTATTCTGATAATAATGTTAAAAATGGACCAAAGTCAGGAAGACTCTTCAGAGTACTACTGAAATAATTCAAGTGAGAGATAATGAACACCTGTGCATTTTACTATCTCCCTTACTTCTCACTGCTCTACTTTGATAATTTTTAAAAATCTAATTAAAAATTTTAAAGCAGTATGACAACTTAAAGACTGAGAGTGAGAATGTAAGTGTCCAGTCTCAGTCCATATACAGAGTCTAAAAGTTATATACCAAGATATTAAACAGTTGATGAGCTCTAGGTTTATTTTCTTCTTTTTGTTTGCCTATATTTTCTCATCTTTTCACAATAACTTTATTATGTAATTGTTTTTAAAGAGGCAGTTATATAGTGGTGACAGGGAAAGAAATTGGATGCAATTGTCAAGACAGCAAAAATGGCTAAAAACATATTATAGAAGAGGAGAAAAGTAGAAGATACAATGTTGAGCCAATGAAAAAAGAAAAAAGAAAGCGAACTCTGCTATATAATGTGACAGAGATCAAGTGGAGAAGATAATAGTGTCAGACTTCGTGATCAAGAAAGTTTAAAAAAAATAGGTTTCTGGTAACCTTTGAGGGGGCACTTTCAGGTAAAACAATGCAGGCAGAAGACCACTAAATATAGAAGCATGAGAGAACAATAACGAAGTGGAGACACGTAGAGACTATTCACTTTACTTCTTAAGTTCTTTTGAACTAATTTTAGACATGCAGAGGAGTTGCATAAATAGTACAGAGCTTTACATACCCTTGATCTAGCTATTTTCTAATGTTAGCATCTTATATAACTGTAGTATAATTATTAAAACAAGGACATTAACACTGGTATAATACTACCTAATTGAATTCACTGAATTTCTTTATACTTAAAATATAATAGAAGTTATTGTAGAAAGATTAGAGAATCTAGGCAAGCAAAAAGAAGAAAAATAGAAACCTAGAGATGCTCAATCATTGAATATTTTGGTACATAACTTTTAGACTTTTTTTTTGACCTATGTATGAACTGAGAATGGATGCCCCACCCCCTTAGTCTTCTTCAGTTCTCAAAATCTACTTTAGTTAGACATAATTCAAATACCACACAACTCACCCATTTAAAGTATACACCTCAATGGTTTTTGGTATATTCACTGAATTGTGCGACCATCCACAGTAAACTTTAGGACATTTTAATCACCCCAAAAGAAACCCATGCCCATTAGCACTCCCCATTTTCCTCCAACCTCTTCCCCATTCCTCCCCATTGCCAAGGCCCTAAGCAACCACCAGTCTATTTTCTGTCTCTATGGATTTGCCTATTCTAGACACTTCATATAAATGAAATACAATATGTGGTCTCTTTATGACTGGATTATCTCACTTAGCATGTTTTCAAGGTTCATTCATATTGTAGCATGTATTAGTACTTCATTCTTTTTATGGCTGATTAATATTCCATTGTATGACTATACCATATTTTCCTTATCCTTTCATCAGCTGATGGACATTTGGGCTATTTCCATGTTTGACTATTATGGATAGTGCTGCCACGAACATTCGTGTACAAGCTTTTGTGTGGAATTGTCAGGTCATTTGGTAATTCTGTATTTAACATTTTGAGGAACTGCCAAAATGTTTTCCAAAGTAGTTGTACCATTTTACATTCCCACCAGCAATGCACAAGGGTTCCAATTTTTCCACATCCTCACCAACACTTATTTTCTCTTTTTTAAATTATAGTCATCCTATGTTGGTGAAAAGTGGTACCTCGTGATTTTGATTTGCATTTCCCTGATGGCTAATGATATGGAGTGTAGTTTTGTGAGTTTGTTGCCATTTGTACATCTTCTTTGAAGTAGTGCATATTCAGATCCTTTGCCCATTTTTCACTTGGGGTGTCTATTGTTTAGTTGTAAGAATTTTTTATATATTCTAGATATAAGATCCTTATCAGATATATGATTTACAAAATTTTTCTCCTATTCTATGGGTTGTCTTTTTACTTCCTTGATGCTATCTGTTATGTGTTGAAGAGTGCCCCCTAAGAAAAGAGCTCTTGAAGTCCTAACCCCAAGTACCTCAGAATATGACTGCATTTGATTATAGAGGTAATCAAGTTAAAATAAGTTGATTAGGGTGGGCCCTATTCCAATATAACTGGTGTCCATATAAAAAGAGGAAAATTTGATCACAGACTCATGGAGAATGGCATGTGAAGATAAGAGGATTGAAGTAATCCATGTAGAAGCCAAGGAATGCGAAAGATTGCCATCAAAATACCAGAAGCTAGGAAGAAAAAGGAAGTATTCCCCTACGGATTGCAGAGGAAACATGGCCCCACCAACACCTTGGTTTTAGACTTCTAGTCTCTAAAACTGCAAGATAATACGTTTTTGTTGTCTTAGACCACCCAGTTTGTGAGCTTTGTTATAACAGCCCTAGGAAACTAATAGAGTGGTAGCTTTTACAGCAAAAATAGCTTTAATTTTGATGATATCCAATGTATCTATTTTTTGTCACTTGTGCTCTTGATGTTATACTTAGGAAAACACTGTATAACCCAAAGTCACAAAAATTTATTCCTACATTTTTTTCTAAGTTTTATAGTTTCAGCTTCTACAATTTAGGTTTATTATCCATTTTGAAACAGTTATGGGGTATGGTGTGAGGAAGAGGTCCAAATTCATTCTTTTGCATGTGAATATTCAGTTTTCCCATCACCATTTGCTGAAAAGATTGTTCTTTCCCTATTGAATTGTCTTGGTGACCTTTGTAAAAAAAATCAATTGACCATAAGTGTGTTTATTTCTGGACTCTCAATTCTATTTCATTGCTCTATATGCCCATCCTTATGCCAGTATTATAGTGCCTTAATAACTACAGTAGCTTTGTACTAAGTTTGAAATTCGGAGGTATAAGGCCTTTACCTCTTGTAATCTAGTCTTCATTTTGGAGATAATTTTGTCTTTTTCTTCCATTTCTTTCCTGAGTTCTATCAACTCTCCTTTGTTTCTTCCTATTTTTTTCCCTTTCTGTTTTCATTTTTAAAATATCTGTGCCTCTATGGCTTTTCATATTCTCAGTGGGTGTTTGAGTATATTTAATCTATCTGGAGTGTAGACTTATGTGTGAAATTTCATTTCCTGATTTTCTGCAACAGTTCTCCATTGGTTTTATTTACTTCATGTTCATTTTTATGATATTGGGCTGTTTTACATGATTCCTAGTTAATGGTTCCCTTTTCTGTCAGTCTAGCAGTCTAGGTACTTTAGCGTGGTATTTTTGTTTGTTTATTTGCCTTGGTGTAAGGGTAGAGTTGCAAGTCTTCTGATTTTATGATTCTCCTCTGTGTTGGACAACCCTGCATTTCCCTGTTTCTTTTTATATATTTTTTCTTTTCACCTGCACTATTCAATTGCCAAAGAGCACTTATTTTGCCCCTTTTCTCCCTCAGAAACTATGAGTTTGGAAGATTTCCCTTTAAATCCACCTATCCTTTTCAATTGTGCCCATCTCTTTAAATCATACCAGATTTTTAAAGTTGTATGTTCTTTGAAATCTCTTCCTTGTTTTCCAGTGCTCTCATCTGCCCAGTTATTTTTTTAATGTTTTCAGATTTAGGGTGTATTTAAAGTTTTGTTGTCATTCCAAATCACCTTTAGGCCAGCCCTTCACTAGCTCCCCTCTTCTGTCTTCACAGATTTTCTTGGTCTGCTTTTCCTCACCATGAAGTCTTGTGGTGGGCAAAGGTGGGCTGGGTACACGATAATCATGACAGATCACAACCAAGAGAAATGAGGCTGAGAGTAAAGACTGAGGGTTTTCTTACCTTTCCCATTTATAACAGAAGAGAAAAGACAAGATTCTAAAAGAGGTAGGTGTGGTGGGATCAAGTAATGGAGGAGAATTTGGGTTAAGATACAAATAAATAATAATTGAGAATACAGAATCTGAATGAACTTACATCATGTTACTCAAAGTTCTACTTAACTCAAGGCAAAGTGATCTACTGAGAATAAGAGAAATAAAGCTAGGATTAGGAGGCTCAGGGAGTGGATAAAGGCTTAGAATCACCATAGTGAGAAACAAGCCAGGTAGTCAAGGAGCAAAACATGAAATATTGCCAAGTAGAATTGAGTATTCACCTGAAGTTAGAGAACATACATATGTAGTGCAGTCAACTGCCATGACTGTGTGATTTTTTTTGACTATATCTGGAATACTAGGATGGAGAAGAGAAATGGGGGCAATTATCGAGGATTGGATACTAGCAAGGCAGACATGTCAAAAGGGTGTAAAAAATCTTAAGATGTAAACGAGAGCAAAACTGAAAGGTATGTCCATGGGTCTTGGCTGAGTAGAAAATATATCAAATCAAAGGGTTAAATGTCAAAGAAAATTTAAAAAGGCTAAGGAACTAGAAGTCGCAATGAGGGTGAAAAGCAGAACTATAAGAATAGGCACAGAATGTGACAGAGATATGGGCAAGATCTGATCATGTAATTTTTAGTTTGATGATTCAAAGGGTGTCCCATTCTTCTCTTATTACTCCATGTACATTCCTCTAAAAATGGTGTGCCCAAGCAGAAGACAACTATTCTTTACAGCAAAATAATAGATATACTCCCGTTAGAAACTCTGCATAATCTCACAAGGTCTATTTGTAGAGAATGAGGGGGCGGGGGAAAGTGGAATGATAGAGGTTGTGATTAGAGAGCATAGGGTTGAAGTAACAATCTTCATTATCTATAACCAATACCATCATTGAGTCAGTAATAAGATCAAAAATTGAAACTAACAAGACTAGTTCTAAGCTCCAACTTTTAACATGTTTTTCAAAAACAATTTCTAAATTGAATTTACACACACACACACACACACACACACACACACAAACATTTCTGATCGTAAAAGTATAGTGTTCATTATAGGAAGTTTAGAACATATGGAAATTTCTACCTGCTTTCTCTTGCTACATGTTACTATAGGCTCTTAAATACCTTTGACCAGAGGTTGGCAATTTTTTCTGTAAAGGACCAGATGGTAAAAATTTTAGGCTTTATAGGCTCAAAATGTCTGTTACTACTACTCAGCTCCACCTTCTGCAACTACTGAGGTGACTGCAGTGTTTTCCTTCTTCAGTCTGTTAATACAGTGAATCACACGGACTTATTTTCAAACGATGAAAGAGAAAGCAGCCACAGACAACATGTAAAAGAATAGATGTGGCTGTGAGTCAATAAAACTTGATTTGCAAAAACAAGTGGTGGGCTGGATTTGGCCCCAGAGCTGTAGTTATCAACCCCTGCTTTAGACTACTTTACTAGGTTTATAACTTAATTGCTTGCCAAATAAAATACACCAACGTGCATTATGTTTCAGGTACTGTGCTAAAAACCGTACATAAAAAGACATTACCTGAGCTTTAAAGCTAATAGGGAAAGACATGCAATATGTTCAAAGTGAGGTAGTCAACAGGAGAAAACCAAGTAAGGCTGCCTGGAAGGAATCATGGAAGGTGTAACTGAGAAGAAAGCACTTGACCTGTGACTTGCAGGACATTGTTTTAATGCATTTTTAAAAATGATATAATTGGTTGTATAGCTTGTTATGTTTAGGCACAAGCCTACCTTGGAATAAGAAAGTGCTATTTGTTGGAACACAGCATCATCTGGTGATTTACTGTATGTGGCGACCCCTTGTTCATCATCATCAAAAGGGTAGTTAACCACCAAAGAACCTACAAGGGAAAAGAGGAAAATGTACCATGTTACCTATTTCAATATGGATCATTAACATAAAGTAAGCTTTTCACAATACTGCCAGAGGCAGGAAACCAATACAATTTTCCAAGGCTAATTTCTTCAATAAAAATGAAAAAGTTGCTAATTTCCTCCACAGAAAATCAAAATACGTAAGTGAACTATTAAATAGCAATGCATGACACTTAAAAGTTGCCTTAACTAGAAAAATCTTGGGACTGTATCTGAACTTACAGGTATAATTTACATGTCAGAGCTGAAACCTGAAGTATATAGGCTTAATTTGAACAATTTTACTGTTATAATAGTTAGGATCAGATAAATTGAGCAAAATTGGATACATTTTCAGTAAAATTCAGGTCATGGAATTTTAAAATAAGAAGGGACTCTCGAAGTCCAATTAATCCATCCATCTCATTTTGCAGCTGTGGAATCTAAAACAGAAGTTAAATGTCTTATGTATGGATAGCAGAGCCAGCCCAGATCTACACTCAGAAAAAGAAAATGTTAACAATATCTCTTATGCTCAGATTAAAAATTAGTCAATTGGAGTTACATGATTTTTTTCATGACCTTAGGTAAAGAGATGCTTTAAAACATATATAAAGGATACCGACTCCCTTCATGCTCCCCACAGGGCATAAAATAGGGTGCTTCTCAGACAAGAGCCCTGAGCTACATATGCCCACTCCCCCACCATAGGATCAAATTCTTTATTTTTGTATCAATCACATTGTTTTCATTTGTCTATCTGTCCATTTATTCTGCCTCTACTAAGTCATTCATCTTCGCCTTTTTTATCATGCCATTTCATGAGAATGGAAGTGAAGGAACATATTCAACCTGAACTCAGATGAAGTAATCCTGTAATAACAAATAACAGCAAACCTTTATATATTTTTTAAAATGTTCTTTCATGAGCAAGTGTGAAAAACTATGCTCATTCTAGTCCCCAAAATAGTTCTAACAAGCACAAGTGTACTTCAACACCTTTTCTTAGACAAATTTCTCAAAAATATTTAATTTCACCCTGTATCCAAATCTGAAAATTCAAACCAAAAAACGTCAACATCAACTTCTACTCAATATTGTTTTCCAAATGGCTAATTCTCAAAAGGACAAAAAAAAAGGGGGTCATAAAAGACAATACTTCTGTGATAGTTTGGTTTTTAAAAATAATTAGTATCAACACAAAGAGCATGAGCAATGAAAGAAAAAAACAGATAAACTTGACTTTATTATAATTAAGAACTTCTGTGCATCAAAGGACATTATTAAGAAAGTTAAAATACAACCTATAGAATGGGAAAAAATATTTTCAAATCAGCAATCTGATAAGGGTCTAGAATCCAGACTATATAAAGAACTATTACAACTCAACAACAACCAAAAAAAAAAAAAAAAAAAGCACAATTAAAAATAGGCAAAAGACTTGAACAGATATTTCTCCACAGAAAATAAATACATAAAGCACATGAAGAGATGCTCAACATCATTAGTCATCAGGGAAATGCAAATCAAAACCACAATGAGATACTACTTTCACTCACTAGAATGGCTAAGAAAGAAAGAAAAGAAATAAAAGAAAAGAAAGAAAGAGAGAGAGAGAGAGAAAAGAAAAGAAAAGAAAAGAAAAGAAAAGAAAAGAAAAGAAAAGAAAAGAAAAGAAAAGAAAAGAAAAGAGAAAAAAAAAGAAAACTAACAAGTATTGGTGAGGATGTGGTGAAACTGGACCCTTGATACATTGCTGGTTGGAACGTAAAATAGTTTTGTCACTGTGGAAAACAGTTTGGCAGTGCCTCAAAAAGCTAAATATAAAATTACCAAAAAGAATTGAAAACAGGGACACAAATAGAGATTGTGTGCCAATACTCGCAGCAGTGTTATTAATAGTAAAAAAGTTTAAACAACGCAAATATCCATCAACTGAGAAATGGATAAACAAATCGTGGTGTATGCATACCATGGAATATTATTCAGCCACAAAAAGAATGAAGTACTGATACATGCCACAATATGAACAAACCTTGAAACCATCATGCTAAATGAAAGAAGATAGACACAAAAGGTCACAAATTGTATGACTCCATTTCTATGAAATATCCAAAGTAGGCCAGTCCACACAGACAGAACAGACTGCTGGTTACCAGGGCTAAGGGAGTGGGGGAAACAGGGAGCAACTTAACAGGTGAGGAGATAAAAACGTTGTGGAACTGGATAGAGACAGTGGTTTCACAACATTGTGAATACACTAAAAATATTACTGAATTGTTCACTTTAATGTAGTTAATTTTATGTTATATTTCACCTCAGTAAAAAATTAGTATCAAAATTTACAAAAAGGAACCTTCCTTTTGTGTACATTCTTTCAGAATCCTTCTAAACTCTTTTAAATTTCTTTGCCAAGATTTCAAAACCCATTTAAAGATTTTAAGATGAGAAAACAAAATAAGTCATGGAAAGAAACATGTCTAAATGATTGAAGATGAATCCCCCTTCATGCCAAGGTCGTGATACCACATGTGTAAATTTGTAAATTATTTTCACTGGCATGTAACTAGTATTAAGTTTTCAGATTTAGTCATATGACATGTGCTGTATTCTGAGAACATTTTTTAAAGCTCAAAATAAAAACATATTTTCTATCAAACATGGTATAAAACATAAAATTATTTTAAAATTATTGTGCCAACCAGGCTGTAACTTCATAATTCCTATTTGAGTCTTAGAGAATTGTTCATGATTACCAAACGGCAGAAGTACTTTTTTTTTTTTTTTTTACTACTTGCAAACTGTCAAAGTAATTTTTGGAGAACCTCAATTTATTTCTGAAATCTAAATCTCTTAACTGTGTACTGTCATACTAAATTGGCAGGTTAATTTATATGCCATCAAATCTCAACTGTGATACTACCTCTTTGGATATTGCAACAAATGTTGACATTACATTTCTTTCTCCTTGCCCCTGGTGCTAACACTTTGACTCTTAAAAAAACAAAACAAAACAGCTTTATTGAGATGTAATTCACATACTAGACAATTCATCCATTTAAAGTGTATTAATTCGATGTTGTTTAGTATATTCACAGAGTTGTACAACCTTCACTACTATCTAATTACAGAACATTTCATCACCTCCCCAAAAAACTGTACTCATTAGCAGTTACTCCCCATTCCCTCCCACTACTATCCACTACTTTCTATCTCATGGAGTTTCCTATTCTGAATATTTCTGAAAAAAATAATATGGTTTCGTGTGACTAGCTTCTATCCCTCAGAATGTTTTTAAAGTTCATCTATGTTGTATCATGCCTCAGTACTTCCTCCCTTTTTCATGGCCAAATAATATTCCATTGTATGGGCATGCCGCATTTTATTTATCCAATCATCAGTCAGTGTACATTGGAGTTGTTTATACTTTTTGATTATTATGAATAATGCTACTATGAACATTCATGTACAAGTTTACGTGTAGACCTATGTTTTCAGTTCTCTTGGGTATTGATACTGTCACTCTTATCCACACAACCCTAACTGGACATTGTGATAATGTTTAATCTTGACCTCTAATCCTATTCAACTGACCAATTCCTGCTGAATTATATGGAAGTGTATAAGTTCAGACACTACATGAGAATGAGGTCATTGTGTTGCAGTTAAGTATATAGCAAGTAACAGATAAGAGAATGTTAAAATTTCAACCTACATAAAAGTTTATTAGACTTTAGGGAGAAATAGAACTAAACATTTAGATCTGTTAGTGTTTAATTTTTATAAATGACAAAAAGCATGTTACCAAATTCCCAGTGAGAGGGATAAATATAAAACACTTGAAGCATAAATACAAAACACTTGAAGAACTGAGAGAGAAAGAGAGAGAGAGAGAGAGAGAGACTGAAAAGAGGGAGAAGGAGGGAGGGAGGGAGATAAGGAGAGGAGGGAAGGGGAGAAGGAAGAATTGATGGGGGAAAGAGTATGGGGGAGGGGGTGGTGGGAGAGGAAGGGTCAAAACAGTGAGGAAATTGGCTTAAAAAGTACTGAAAAAGGAACTTTATCATTGTCTGCCATAAAAGCAATAACGGGATATCCATTTTAAGGTAGCATAAGACAGATAAAATTCCACCAGGATTTTCAAATGTTCTCAATGAAAATTAATAAGTAGAATATCAAGTTGCTATTACCTCCATGCAGGTTTGCTGACAACACAAATGGATAGGACTTCATCCAGCTCATTACAGCAATAGTTTCTGGTTGGGTAGGATCTGTGATCTGAACAAACTGGTCTGGGAAATTTCGGTTTAAGTCAAAGTTGTTGCTGTTGTTTCTCCCAATTACACTAATTGAATCTCCTGTGTGATAAAGGATTCAAATTTAAGCCATGTTTCGCTTACATTTTAATCCAACACATATCTTAACTAAAGGTAAGTGTGAGCACATCAGGCCTCACTATGATCAGTCACACTTTAATTAAAACGCACATCTTTTTTACACTGTACATTAAAAAAAAATCTCTCTCTCCCAGATCTTTCCAACAGAGAGGTAAAAACATTTTCTTTTTGTTTCTGCCCCCTGGTCATACTTTGAGGGGAAAAAAATCCAACTGTACAAATTATAGAAAAATATTGCTCAGTTGTCAACATGCCACATATAATGACGTGATCACAATGCCGAGTGGGCATGACTGATCAGAGGGGGGCTCTAGAGGACTGGCGTACAGGTCACTAAAACATCGTCAAGAAACCCACCACATGAAAAGAAGAATACTGCGGATCACATTAAAGCGATCACAAAAAGGTAGAGTTAGCCATGACTACAGCTGGAAGTTTAACCTGATGATGGAGAAAGGATTTAACTTAGGTTTATTCCATTTTAAAATGGGGCGGGAGCCCTATTATTGTGGTTGTAATGAGAAAAAAATTGCAAGTGAATGAAGAAAACATACTAGAGGGCTTACTAGTAGTAAGTAGTTCCACCTTTCAGAAAGATCTCAAGGAAGGAATGTGAGAGGGATCTGTGAAGCTGACAAAGG
The DNA here is from genome assembly GCF_057876585.1 of Rhinolophus sinicus. Taxonomy (NCBI): domain Eukaryota; kingdom Metazoa; phylum Chordata; class Mammalia; order Chiroptera; family Rhinolophidae; genus Rhinolophus; species Rhinolophus sinicus. The sequence continues at coordinate 20,042,418 of NC_142512.1, forward strand.
ATGAGGTCCTTAGGGAAGGAATTTCAATGATATACATATATGGATTAACCTGGTCATTCATTAGTTGGTTCTCCCAGTGTTCAGTCAGTGAGTGTAATAAATCATGTAGCTGCATATCCATATTGTGATACCTACTCTACTCACTGGTATCATTGCCTGGAAGGAACCACAGCTTGGGAGAAGATGGAGTCTCACTCTCTAGAGTATTCTGTATAAGGCGGCCTGTGTAAGCAAGTTGCTCTCCCTGCCCTTACTATATTGTCCCAGGAGAGACGGGCTAGCCCAGAGGAGGCAGAGGAATGGGAAGTCAACAGCTTAGCAGTTGTAGAATATGCATGGGGACTAGAACTGAGACTCAAAACAGTTACTAGCTTCAAAAGATACTTGGTTTGAATTTTCACTTATAAGGTTCCCGATACAATAATTAAATGAGAATCACTGTTAAAATGGAACAATTTGTAAAAATCTTATCTATTTTTAGTAAGTAAGAGCCATTACCAAAGTGAACTCCATTAAATATAAACTTGATCACATAATCAATAAATGAACTAGCCTTTCATACAAGAATATAAAAGCTAGAACCAATTATAAATTATAAGAATAAAATAGAAAGAAATTCCAGATCATGCTATATAATAAAAAAGGCTAAGCATTAATAGACAGCTATTTTTTACCTTCCTGGGCCTTTTCATACCCATCAGGATTCATAGATGGCATAAGGTGAATTCTAGTGCTACGAACCAAATCTGTTACTTCAGGGTCTGTTCCAAAGTTCTTACAAAGGTATTCTATGAGGTTCAATAGCAGTTCCCTTCCAACCACTTCATTTCCATGCATATTTCCAATATATTTAAATTCTGGTTCACCTGAAAACAAAATAATTACATAGAAGACTTTTTTTCCTTTCCATTATCATGAACTCTCTCCACTATCCCCAACATATGCAAAGACCCTGAACCAAAAATTTAAGAAAAGATATATTTCAACAAAAGCAGCAGCAAAAAGCATCTTATAAAGCAACTTCCTTATTAATATATACATCTGAGCAGGCTCAACACACACACACACACACACACACACACACACACACACACACATATTATATCTAATATATAAATAACATATATATGAAACAATAATAAAAATACTATTAGCAGAAAGAATCTAATCTATGTAGTATGTTAAATATTTTGCCTAATGTAGGTTATCAAGTGAAATTTCTTCTTTCCTGGCAAGACTGGTTCCATTTTCTTTGTTCCAGTTAAACATGCTATTGGTGACCTTTCTAGATGAAACAGCAATATACTACATAGCTCTAAAAGGCGCTACTGAAATTTTGTGCAAGACTACACCAATTACCTGGTTCATGGACACCTGGATTATCAGAAATCTCCATTACATAAAGTTCTCTTGACTCTACCGATTTTCCCAATGAATAAAGTCGGGTGACATTAGGATATTCATTGGCAAACCTTCTCAAGAAGATTTCCATATCAGGGAAATGGTGGTGGTGAAAGTCCTTTGGCTGAATTGGCTGGTGAGAGGATTGTGTTCCAGGAGAAATGTTAAGTGTAGCAACAGTGCTCGCAGTTGCTACAACCTCAGTTGTGTCAGGGATTACTGAAGCCACAGTTGGCCGAAGCGAAAAGTTCACCTTTGTAGCTGGTCCTTCTTTCACTATTATATTATTAACAGTCAGTGGCATATACCTGAAAAAAAAATTTTTTTAAAAGTAGATGGTTTGGAGTTAAATTAAAACACACAATGCTTTAATATTATAAAAGCACAATAATCTTTTCATACTCTAGCACTTGGTGGTCTATCAAAACCCAAATAAACATAAATGTGTAAATTCAAGACTTTTAGGATATTATCTCAGAGAATCCCCAAGTAAGTCTTTAAAGAACTATTTCTCTTACCATCTTCTCAGGTTCCACAGATTAAAATATTTACCAAAAATTACATTTAAGGGAGAGAATACGATGAAAGATGGCGGTCATAATCCATTGTTACCATTGCTACAATACTCAAAGGGATAGATTATCCAATTCTTTGCAGTGCCTTATCAAACTGACTTTCCAACTACCTTTCCAAATAGGAAAGTTCAAAATTAAAAGTTATCAATTAAATCCTTAGCAAAGTGATCTTTCAGAAAGGCTTCCAGAGGAGGTGGGAAACCATTCATTTCATATATTAGAAAGCTAATGATAAAGACAGCCTTTCAAAATACCTTTTACAGTGTTTCTTGAACTTTTTCTTGTACTGTTACTGAGTTTCTTGTACTCTGGTATTCAATTAGTCTTGAGGCAATGCTTTACACAGATAACCATCTTTTCAAGCTTTTAAAACTGTTCTTTTCCCCAATTTTACAATTATGCTTCATAATCAGTTAGATTGTTAGACTAAGTGACAAAAGACTCCACAATAGTATTTTCTCATTGTAAAAGGAGGAAACAATCAGAAAATAAGGAAAAATAAAAGCCAGATACAGTAAATAACATTTCTTAGACTACATTTCTGTATTAGAAGTAAACAAAGGTTTGGCATTTTAAGAGTCTAAGTTAAATTCTTACCCAGTTAAGACTGCTGTAATGTTGTAAGTTCCAGGAACAAGTAATCTGTGGAAATCACCAAATCTGCCTGTTGTGATATTATGATTAATACCAGCCACTGAGATGGTTGCATTCTCTAAGCCAGATCCTGTTACCGAATCTTTAACAAATCCTTTAACTCCAATGTGGACCTAAAGAAAACAAGAACCAAAGTAGACTGCTTAGAGAGACATCAATTTGGAAGGCAAGAAAGCATAACCTCTCTGCATTGATACAGAATTTCTAAAAAAAATAAGGTTACTCCCTCTATCTCCACGAAATAGTTTTCAATCCCTACAAGTTAAAATAAAATATAGACAAAAATATTAAATTCTTAAATTTAAGATGCACTAAGTGTCTGAAATCTAGACTGGTAATGTGCTTATGAAATCCCCTCTCCTCAAAGCTAGACTTCTAATTTTCTCAACAAAGTATAGATAATAATTTCTGGTATACCCAGTAGTATATTAGCCTGCCTGATGTTTAAATTAAACTTATGTCCATGGTGCATATAGTGGTAAAGGCTCTCTAACAAATACAATCACATGACATTGTAAAAACCTGGTAGTACAACTTTGGCTAATTATTTCAGTTTGTAAAAGTTTCTAAGACAGTCAAAAGAAGCCCTCCAAAAGGAAAAGAGCTGGGGGAGAAGGCAAGGAGGCACAGCTAAAATATGTTCTAATAGATTTTAACACAAGAGTTTCTAAAAATAATCCACAATTTTAAATAATAAAAACAAACACAGGACATCTAGTACAGATTGTTATTCAGATGCAACTGAATTTCCCCCTTCTTTAAACCATTATTTCCATACCCCAACCTTGCAAACCTTCCAGTCAGCTACTTTACCTTTTCAATCAATGTGATCAAAGACTCACGATTGTTTTCCCATTCTTGTCGAAGCTGCGAAGCAGGTGGGTACTTGCAACACGACAGCTCTAATGTGATCTCAAAACAGTTAGCCCATACGTAATTGTAATCTTGCATACCACCTATAACATGAAGGAAACAGAAAATTTATTCTCAGGATGCGACTCTCAAAAAGACCAAAGAAACTAAATCTGCCATGTCTGCATGTATAAATTTTCTTTTCATTAAATTGTTTGAAATTGGAAAAGGCTCTTGAATTACAGAGATGACTAAGAAGGAATGTTAAAGGTACGTACACTGAAAAGGAATATACATAAAGGAAATACATCTGAGTGATACGATGAAGTTATGAGTAGCATGAACACATCAGTTAATAACAATAGCAATAATGACAACAGCTCTATGTGCCACACACGCTCTACGAGCTTTGTGCGTACTGACATTTATTCTTTACAGCAACTGTCGAAGTAGATATTACTATTTCAGCCATTTTACAGATGGGAGGCACAGAGAAGTCAATATTTTTGACAGAAGGAACATGCAGGGCAAATGTGATCTTAAAGCTGTCAATGACATTCATGCCAAAGCATTATTAAGTGCCTATTCTTCTAATTGTACTCCCCTTTATCAAGAGGGTGGCAAGAGAAAAAAAAAAGTGTGGCGCAGCTACCCAAATCAGGGAAAAGACCAAAGACCAAAAAACCCTTTGAAAAGGTATTAACGGCAGAGGGAAGAAAAAGGGGAATAAGCATCCATAGTCAGCCACTTTCACTATTCTACACCTTTTGAAGCCCACGCACTCATTCTGTAGAAATCTTATCATTCCTGTCACTTGATTTTTTAAAAATAGACTTTATTTTTTAGGGTAATTTTAGGTTCACAGCAAAACTGAGGCAGAAGGTACAAATTTCCCAGCCCCACACATGCATAGCCTCCATTACTACCATCCCCCACCAGAGTGTACATTTGTTCCAATTGGTGGACCTACATTGACTATATTATTACCACCCAAAGTCCACAGTTTACATTAGGGTTCACTCTTGTACATTCTATGGGTTTGGACAAATGGACAATGACATTTTTCTACCATTACAGTACCATACAAAATAGTCTCACTGCCCTAAAAATCCTCTGTGCTCGGCCTATTCATCCCTCCCTCCCCACTAATCCCTGCCAACCACTGATTTTTACAATCTCCATATGGTCTGTGCCATTTCCAGAAGTCACATAGCTGGAATCATACAGTATGTAACTGTTTCAGATTGGTTTCTCTCATTTAGTAATAGGTATTTAAGGTTCCTCATGTCTTTTCATGGTTTGATAGCTCATTTCTTTTAGTGCTGAATAATATGCCATTGTTTGGATGTCCCCCAGTTTATCCATTCATGTACTGAAGGATATATTGGTTGCTTCCACGTTTTGGCAATTATGAATAAAGCTGCTATAAACATCTGTGTGCAGGTTTCTGTGTGGATGTAAGTTATCAACTCCCTTGGATAAATAAATACCAAGGAGCTCAATTGCTGGATCGTACGGTAAGAGTACGTTTAGTTTTGTAAGAAACCACCACACTGTCTTCCAAAGTGGCTGTACCCTTTGCATTCCCAGCAACAATGCGTAAGAGCTCCTGCTGCTCCACCTCTTTGGCAGCATGTACTGTTGTCAGTGTTCCAGATTGAGGCCATTCTGGATAGGTGTATAGTGGTAACTGGTTGTTTTAATTTGCATTTCCCTGATGATGTACGATGTGGAGTGTCTTTTCATATTTATTTGCCATCTGTATATCTTCTTTGGTGAGGTGTCTGTTAAGATCTTTGGCCCATTTTAAAATCTAGTTGTTTTCTTATTGCTGAGTCTTGAGGGTATTTTTACACATTTTGGATAACAGTCTTTTATCAGATGTAACTTCTTTCTTTGGGGGCTGAATAATATTCAATTTTATGTATATACTACATTTCTTTTTTCCATTCATCTGTCAATGGACATTTAGGTTGCTCCTTGGCAATTGTGAATAATGTACAGTGAACATAGGTATGCACATATTTTTTCAAGATGTTATTTTCAATTCTTCTGTATATATATGCAGATGGAATTGCTAAATCATATGGTAATTCTATTTTTAACTTTGTACGGCAGCTCCATATTGTTTTCCACTGCAGCTGTATCATTTTATATTTTTGCCAACCATGCAAAGAGTTCCAAATTCTCCACATCCTCACCAACACATGCTATTTTGTTTTTGTTTTTTGTTTGATAGTGGCCAACCTAAGAGGTGTAAGATGGTATCTCACTGTGGTTTTGATTTGCATCTCCCTGATGATTAATGATACTGAGAATCTTTTCATGTGCTTGTTGGTCATTTGTATATCTTCTTTGAAGAAATGTCTCTTTTAGTCCTTTGCTCATTTATTAATCGAATTACTTTTGTTGTTGTTGAGTTGTAGTTCTTTATATATTCTGAATATGAACCCCTTCTCAGATATATGGTTTGCAAATATTTTCTATAGGTTGCCTTTTTACTCTGTTGTTTCCTGTGCTGCACAGAACATTGGCGGTTCTGAGCAGATGCGTGATATGATCTGAACTGTCTATTTAAAAGATCATTCTGACTCGGTGGAAAATGACTGGGGAGGGGTTGGGCACAAAGGAAAGCAGGGAGATGAACCAGAAGAGAATGATGGCTGAGACTAGATTGGTGATAGTGGAGATGAAGTGAACAGATCTGGATGTACGAAGGCCTTGTTTATAAGGAATCAAGGATGACTTCCAGATTTTGGCTTGAGAAACTAGGGAGATAGTAGTGCCATTTACTGGGAAGATAAAGGAGAACAAAGGAAACAGATATGGCACGCCTCAGGCTCTACCTTTGGTCTTCTTCTCTTACTTTACTTATTCCCTTGGTGTCTCATGCAGCCCCATGATTTTAAATATTATCTACAGGCTGACAACTCTCAAATTACTGTCTCTAGCCTAGATCTCTTTCCCAGACTCCAGTCTTGTACAGCCGATTGCCTCTTCAATATCTCTACTTGGATATCACAAACTCAACATATCCTCATCTTCCCCAAACCTGCTCCACCCGAAGCCTCTCCCATTTGGGTTATAATAGCTCCTGCATCCTTCTAATTGTGCAGGCCAAAAGCCTGGGAGTCACATTCCACGTGCAAAGTGTCAGGAAATCATGCTAGCTCTGATTTCAAAGTATACCCAGAATCCAAAGATTTCTCCTCACCTGCACTGCTGCGGCCCTGGTACAAGCCACCATCCTTTCTCTGCCTGGATTTCCGCAACCACTCTTAACAGATCTCCCTGTTCCTGCTTTTGCCCGTCTCTATTCTTTTCTCAACAGAGATGCCACAGTAATTGTGTTGAAACGTAAGTCAGCTGTTATTCCTCTGTACCATGACTCCCTATTTCACTCAGACTAAAAGGCCAAAGTTTTTACAGTGGCCGAAAGCCCTCCACCGTTTGTCTTCCACCACCCCCTCCCTGTCACCTCTTCTCGTGCTCCGCCCATCACTGGCTCTGCACCAGCCACACTGGCCTCCTTGGGGGGATAGACCAGGCACCTCCTCACTTTGCCTCTTGGCTCCAGCTGTTCCCTTTGCCTGGAATGCTTTTCCACCAGGTAACCCTACTTGACTCTCTCGCCTCCAGCTCTTCGTTCCAATTTCAACTTGGCAATGAGGCTCACCCTTACCTCCCCATTAAAGTTGCTACTCACTTCTTTCTATCACTATCCCAAGTCCAGCACTCATAATTCCTGTCACCCTTTCCTACTTTGGTACGTTTCCTACAGCACTTAATAATTTACCTATTATGTTTATTATTTACTGCCTAAACGTTTCTCCCTGCTAGACTGTAAGCAAGGGGAGAGATACTTATGATGCCACTGATCGATATTCCAAGCACCAGAACAGTACCTGGACATCGCAGTCCTTCAATAAATAGTTGTGGAAGGAATGAAAGTAAGTAGGTTGGGGCAGTAGGAAATTAAGACTTCTGTTTTGAATGTATTAAATTTGAGATGCCCATTGAGCACTGACGTGCAGATGTCAAACAGACTTTATCTTCCCAGAACATATGCAGGTTTATAACCACCACAAGCTCAGTAACATGGTCTTAACCTTTTTTTCTGAGACGGCAAGGTATCCACCTTTGGCTTTCTCTTATCTTTCAACATCTTGGCACTCAGTCTGGGTCTGGCAGGAAACTGGTGAGATGCCGTGTTTCATATCTTTACCCAGTCATATTTAGTCATTGTTGATCTATAATCACCTTTGGTAACTCTTACTGGTATGTACATACCATATGGACATACACATACTATTCATCGTATATGATACCAACCTTTTCCAATTTATACTACTATATTGGTCACAGTACAATGGTTACTGTGTGTAAGACATTATACTAAGATGATAGGGATTTATATGCAAGAGACATAATTTCATTCAGAGTTTAGAGTCTTGGTGAGGAAGCAGAACACATAAAAATAATTTCAAACAATGCAAATATGAACTAACCTAAGTTTTTTTACATAGGTAAAACTTAATAGCTGTGCTAAATTGCAAAACTGGCCAACTCACATTTTAATTATGCCATAAAGCAGTGAAGTAGACTACTTATAACACTACAGTCACAGGCTTGAGTCCTAGCATTCTTCTGTCTGTCCCTTAATTGTTCTACTTCGGTAGCAATTAAGAAAGACTAGGCAGGAGCAACACCAAGTTTACAATAATATTAGAGTGTCATCTAATCAGTTTTTTAGAGTAACTTTAATAGGACTGTAACCAGCCAGCTCCAAACAATGACATACAAATATTTTCCCAGGGGAGGGAGTTGGAGGGAAGGACAGAAGTCTTCAAAACAAGACTTAATTCCAAGAGAAGAAACTGCATTCAGTGGCCTCTAGTCCCACAGACACACACTATCAAACTGTTCTCCGAAGTGGCTGTGGCATTTCACATTCCCACTAGCAATGCATGAATGTTCTAGTCGCTCTGAATCCTCACCTAACAAGCTGTTCAAGCAACTGGTCAGCCTTTTTAATTTAAGCACCCTAGTGGGTGTGTAGTGGTTTTGCCTTGTGGTTTTAACTTGTATTTCCCTGACAACTAATGCTACTGCACATCCTTTCATGTGTTTATTTATTATCTATTTTGCGAGACGATAGAAATCAGTATATAAGTGATGTTATAGAGAGAAGGGAGCTCAAAAACGGGACCTCATAAAGCTTTCTATGAACTGCTGGGCTCAACCCTGAAATGCATATGTGTGGGTCTGACCCTAAACAGCATACCAGAAGCACTGAATACTGAACTAGAGAACAGACCACTGCCCTCCTCCCAGACTGGTACACACACAGGACAGATCTGAACAGGCAGTGCAAAGGCTATGAAAATTGAACTGACATTGGAATCACAGCCCACAGAAGACGGGTCAAAACTTGTAAAACTTAACTGGGTCATTCACTGCTCAAACAAACTAACAAAAAATTACTATGGTTTATAATATTTCAACAAGGCTCAGATCTCATAAGATTCAAAATGTCAGGATATAATCCAAAATTATTTGACATTCAAAGAAGCATGAAAATGTCAGCAACTTGCAAGGAAAAAATAATCAATAGATACCAACCTCAAGATGACACATGTTGGAATTATCAAACTAACCATAAAGCAGTTATGATATGCTCTAAGGAAATAGGATTAACATTCTTGAAATGAAATAAAAGAAACAGAAGACAGAAAAAAGAACAAACCGGATTATTTCAGAAGTGAAAAACACAATAACCAAAATTTTAAAATTTATTGGATGAGTTAAACAGAGGAATGGAAATGACAAGGGGAAAGAATGAGTTAACTTGAATATAGATAAGTACAAATTATCCAATGTAATAGAGAAAAAATTTTTTTTAAATGAACAGAGTTTTAGGGAATACACCAAAAGGTCTAACATTCTTGTCATTGGTCTCAGAAGGAGACTAATGCTGAAAAAATGTCAAAGAAATAACAGCTGAAAACTCTCCATATTTGGCAAAAGATAGGAACTTGCATACATTTCAAGAAGCTCAGCAAATCCCAAACAGGATAAACTCAAAGAAATTCATGCCTAGATACTTCATAATTAAACTGCTGAAAACTAAAGACAAAGAAAAAAATCTTGAAAGTAGAGAAAAATGATACGCTTATATAGGGGAACAAGAATTCAAGTGACTGTGAATTTCTCATCAGAAGCGACGGAGGCCAGAAGGCACAAGACGTTTTTTTAAAAAAAAAAAAAAAGAATCACACCTCGTTAACCCAGAACCAAGAGTTTTATATCCAGTGAAAATATCCTTCAGGGAATGAATGCAAAAACACATTCTCAGTGAAGGCTAAAAGAATCTGTCATAAACAGACTTGCTTTCAAAGAAATGCTAAAGAAAGTTCTTCAGGCAGTAGAGAAATGATACCACAGAAAAACTTGGAACTTCAGGAATGAATAAACAGAACGGATAAAATATCTGGGTAAATATAATAAACTTTTTTTGCCTCTTAAATTCTTTAAAATATGTATGACAGTTGAAAGCAAAAATCATAAAACTGGTGGGGTTTTCAATGTATATATGTATAATACATATGACAACTACAACATAAAGGGGGTAAAAGGTGTGGAGATAAGATTTGTACATTCATTTTGAAATGGTAAAATATTAATTCTAGGTAGATCTGTGAAATGTTAAGTAAGTAAATTGTAATTCCTAGAGCAACTACCAAAACAAACTTTACAAATATAGTAAAAACACTATAAACATTCAAACAATCAACTACTAAACATTCAGACAATCCAATAGAAGGCAGAATAGAAGAAGCAATGGAATAAAAAAACAGAGGAGCAAACAGAAAAAGAAAAAAAATAGACCTAAATCCAAACTTATATTTAATGTAAATGGTATAAACACACCATTTGAAAGACAGAAATTGTCAGACTGAATTAAAAAAACAAGACCCAACTAGATGCTGTCTATAAGAAATTCACTTTAAATATAATGGTATAGGTAAATTAAAGAATGGAAAAACATATTCTTGCAAACACAAATCCAAAGGAGTGTCTATATTAACATCAGATAGACTTCAGAGCAAGGACAAGTGGCAGGGATAAAGAGGGAGATCACATAATGATAAAAGGTTCAATTCACCAAGATGACCTAACAATACTAAATGTGGCACCTAACAATAGAACTTCAAAGTACATGAAACAAAACTGATAATTCTAAAAGGAAAAATGGACAAATACACAATTATAATTGCAGACTTCACATTCCTCTCAGTAATCAACTGAACAAGTAGACAGAAACACCAAAGGAGAGAATTGAAAAACACCATCAACTAACTAGTTTTAAATGACACTTATAGTACATCCCACCAAACGACAGCAGGATACACATTCTTTTCAACTACACATGGAACGTTCACCAAGACAGACCTTACCCAGGGTCATAAAACAAACATAACAAATTTAAAAAGAACTAAAATCAGACAAAGTATCTTCTCTAACACGATGGAATTACACAGACATCAATAACAGAAAGCTATCTACAAAGACGCTTTTGCTTGATGAAATCTCATAAAAGGCACATTTCCTGAGTCTGTAATAGTGAACTATTCCCAGAAGGCAATTAGAGTCATGTGTGATGTATACCTCAATCTATCTCTTTCTAAACTCATAGGAGTCAATCAATATTCTCAGAAGAATAGCCAACTAACTTTGACAAAAAACAATGAAGCTATCCTAACGTTGGAATATAAAAAAGTCTTTATTCACCCATTTCAAATTTGTTTAAAAAATCATCAAAAAACTGGGAACAATTGGGGATATTAACTGAGTTATGAATAATTTAAGAATTTTTGTGAGATGCTATAAACAGGCATTATTTGCCATCTGGATTAAACTTAATATTTACTTTTCCAATACTAAATGTCAAAGACTGGAAAAACAGTAATCTTAACTAAGTAGCTGGTTCAGATTCATTGTCTTGATTTTCTCCTTACACAAAGCAAGAGCTCGTTGCAACAGAGAACAACCACTGGTCTGTACAAAGGCCTGATGTTGCTGACAGCTACAGCTACTGCCAGATTCAGTTAATACCTTTGTTTTATTTTTTTTTAAGCTGATATGCCATGTGGCTCAACATAGACTAAAGAATGAAATGTCAGATTTCAGAACAATATGTTTAGTCAAAGAAAATTTTTAATTTTGGAAGTGAAATATTCATTATAGGCGTACCTCAAAGCAATAAAGCACTTTACTAAAAGTATAAAGAATGTGTTATTCGTCCTACTTACTAACAATCATAAACAAGTAAGCCCTATTATCCATTAGTCTCTCAGGGGCTAACTAAACCAATGACCTTGAACATTTTTAATCCTACTAAAATAATTTTGAAAAATTATGCAACACTTCACACATTTTAAGTTGAATAGTTGCAAAAATAATATGTAAATTTTAATATTTCTTAAATAATATAATTTTTATATTTTTAGATGCATCCAATTAAATAAAAATACTGCATTTGATTATCTATAGAATCATCTATTTAAAATTTGCAATCTACATCTTCCCTTTTTCTCCTTGAATTTTACTTCCATTCCACTTCGTCCAAAGATTGTTATTTGAATGCGATATACTTGTATGCTTGAAAGTCTTTCAATGATGATACTGTAATACTTCAATCTATGTATACTTCAATCTACACATATGTATGTATGTGTATTTAAATTTGTCTTACTTTCCAATAATATTAATGCTCTAAGTATTAATATTTTGTCTTCTAGATTGATTACACTAACTACTGGTATGTAATTTATCAGAAAGGCACAGTCTCATAAATTTTGACAAATAATAAATGTAACAGGTAATAGTTACTGAAGCTATGTCTTTAGTGAGAAGTTTAGAATGATGCTTTTATGATACTATTAATCACCAAATTGTCCCTTTTGTTTTGGTGCCCTGAAAGTTGGTAAAACTGAGTAAACATACCATAGTGTGATTCTGATGGGTAGAAAAGAATGTCTTTAGCCAAGCAGGAGAGAATATGAGACTGAACCTCTGCAGCAAACATATTTCTCTCAGGCATATGAACTTTAGGAAAGAGCAGGTATGGAAGATCTGCACATTTATTTCCCTAAAGTTATCCAAATTAACTGGTCTCTTCTTCCTCCCTGTACTATACATACCTCAATTTGAAAGCCACTGGGAGTTGACGAAGACAAAAGGTATAAATTTTGCTTTTAAACCTACCTATCAATCTAGAGTTTTATATGCTCAGAAAAAATTGAGTGCAATGTACTCTGAAACCTATAATGCTCATTCTTTCTATACATGTCAAAGAATAAGACTAAAAGTGTAACCATTAGGAATCTGTCCAGTACTGTAACAAATTGTGATCAGTACTAATGGTTATGGGTGGCTAACTTTTCTGATCGAAGAATCTACTCATACCCATTGAATCGCTTGAAGCCATCTGTCTCACAATTAATCTTCATATGCTTTAAGATACTCAATTTTTTTTTTTTTTTTTTTTTTAAATCATGGAACCAGTCCCTATTACTGTTTTCACTACAGAGAGATCTAGTTTTAAGGGTGGTGGGGCGGGGGAACTTAAATAAATTCAACCCTTCATTCACAAACGGGGCACTAATAATTCACTCTTACATCTAAAGCAGAAAGCCAACAGAAAAAATACAATCAATGATTCAGTGTTAAGACAAACACAGCAAGTTTTTTTTTTCAATTTGCCTCAGTAGTACAACTATAAAGTATCATACTGTATTATGCAAGAATCCTATAAATCTTTTACAGAAAAAAAACTTCAATGTATTTTTTCATTCGGAAAAGCACTTGAGAATGTACGAATATACATAGGCAATTGCCACTCTGTATTTAAATTTGGAGCTTAATGTTTATTTTTTAAATAAAACTACTTCAAAGGATAGTGAGAAGTTCTCAACACTTTCAGTGTTGTGAACAATTTATTTATAGATAATAAGTGTTATTAAGTGATGATTTTGCACTCTGAGATATTGTTAAAAGCCTAATGAGCATGATGTTCATAAAGAATTTTAAGTGGAACATCTGGGTCAAATGGATGGAAACCACAGAGGTTACCCTTGGAAAAAAATCCCCCAGATCCTGGTCTTTAAATTCAACCTCATTTTGACCAAATCTTAACTGAACTTGGTCTTTGTATTCTGAGCAACTTACCTTATGAAACTCCATTTCCTTCACCACTCCCACTGAATATATATTTGCTAGTGATAAGATTCTACAAAGTTAAACTAAATTACACAGTCCTGCATCTGTTTTCAGTTTTATCTAACTCAGTCAACACTCTCTCACACAGTTCTCTGAACTGAATGCCCGCCTCCCACCCTTTTTAAAGCATGTTTCAATTCTCTACCCCTGAGTTAAATCGAAAAAAGGGGGAAAAGCCCATCTAACTTTAGACATTGAATCTGAAGAGTTAGGGGCCAAATCCTAAAGTAGTGTGTAGTGTTTGGCTCTCAACCTTCATATAAGTCCATGATCACTTTACAAAGTACACAACTGCACTGCTCCTAGAAGTCAGATTTTATATTAGGTGATATTTCAGTTCACTAAAGTAAACTCATGACTCAAGTAGAAGCAAATATTCTGTTTGAGTATTGTTTTAGCTTTTTGCTTTCTTTTTAAACTAGGTAGCACTCAGATTAAGAGTGAGAAAGAAAAAGCCAGAATGACATCCAACCAGCTCCTGAAAGTACAAGATTAGATAAGACCAAATGCACTTTACACAGCTGATTAGCAATAGTAATTCTCAAAGCATGAACAATAGGCTGAGAATATCTGAACTTTCAGCATTCTTTAAAACAAAACAAAACCCAATATGAAGTACATTCACTTTGGATGTGAAAAAGCACCCATTTGTGTGTGTGTGTGTGTGTGTGTGTGTGTGTGTTGTGTAGTCTCAATAGCTTGATAGATAGGTAGATAGAAAGACATATAGTCATGTGCTGCTTAATGACAGGTATATGTTCTGAGAAACGTGTTGTGAGGCAATTTCATCATTGTGGAACATCACAAAATGCACTTACGCAAACCTAGATGCTATAGCCCACGACACACCTGGGCTCTATGGTACAGCCTATTGCTCCTGGGCTACAAGCCTGTACAGCATGTGACTGTACAAAACGACACGAGATTAAATCAAGCACAAGAGAAAACGATGAAATCAAGAGGCTCAGTAAACACAAGATGTGTGAGGCTGCTGCCAGCAGACTGTTTCACAGCAATTTTTCAGTAAGTAGAAAGAGTACACTCTAAAATGATGATAAAAAGTATAGTAAATACATAAACCAGTAACACGGTTATGATCCTTATCAAGTACTATGTATTGTACATAACTGTACAATACTCGCTGTACTTTTATACGACTGGCAGCGCAGGTTTGTTTACACACGCAGCACCCAGACAGGTGAGTGATGTACTATGACTTTACAATGGCTACAATGTCACTATTCCAGCTCCATTATAATCTTCTGAGACCACTATCCTACATACCATCTGTCCTTGACCTAAATGTCATTATGCAATGCATGACTACATATATTCTAGTTGAATTTCTTGTTTCAAGTAATTAAATTATGCCGGGAAACAATATGAATTCAATTTCCAAAATCATGCACACGGCCATGTGCTTCTGCATCTCTCCTAACTCCTAAATCTCGTCATCATCTTGACCTCCCTCCCAAGCTCCAGAGCCTATTTCCCAACTGCCCATTGGGTACTTGTAACTAGTACCTCAAGTACCACCTCCCATTTTCTCTCCTCTTCCATCTAAAGAGAACACACACATATATAGACACACACACACACACACACACACACACACACACTCTTTCAATTAGTTTTTCCCATTCCATTATCATTCTTAATTATTCAGGTTCAAAATGTCAAAGTTGTATCTTTGGGTCCTTTCTTCTCCTTAACACTCTTCTACTATCTGATAGTCAACCTGAATTTTTCTCGCACAATTTCTTATATACTGTATCTCATACTCCCTTTTCCTTCCCACAGCCTCTCTGTGCATAAAGCCCTTACCTCCAAAAACAGCCTCACTCCAAATCATTGTAAAAATCTCCCCAGTCTCTCTCTCTAGGACTCTTTCCCAGCCAATGTATTTTCTATAAAGATAATACCAAAATGAAAAGCATCACACTGTCCTATTATCAAAGAATTCACACTCCAGCAGGTGACACAAAACAAACTATTAACACAAGTAGATAAGCATTATACTGATGGTATAAACGCACAGCTCTAGGAAGGCAAGAGAGTGACAGTTGCCACAGAGGAGGTTTCAGAGGAGGTTACAGCTGAACTGGAGAAAAGCATTCCAGACAGAACAGCCCAACTGTGTGAAGACTGTGGGACCTTTAGTGTCATGCTAAGAAGTTTAGACTCCATCCTATTAAAATGCAAAACAAGCAAATATATGAAAAGGCTTTAAGTGTTTGTGCATTTGCTACTTTGTTTTTAATATGTAATTATAAAAACAAATTAATTAATAAAACCAGACACATCTTCCAGAACTGTGACCAATGATAAATTACTTATCCTCACACTTCAAATTAGTAAACAGATTCTGTAGGAAAATTAGATATGAGGACAGTATTCTTTCCATGTTCATTAGGTCAAATTGGTTTATTTATGGTATTTAAATCTACTGTGTCCTTACATATATATATATATATATATATATATATATATATATATATATATATATATATACACATATATATATTTTTAAAACTTTTATCTAAGTGTGTTTTTCCAGACCCATCAGCTTCAAGTCAAGTAGTTGTTTCAATCTGGTTGTGGAGGGCGCAGCTCACAGTGGCCCATGTGGGGATCGAACCAGCAACCTTGTTAAGAGCACTGTGCTCTAACCAACTGAGCTAACTGGCTGCCCCTCCATATATAACTTTTTTTTTTTTTTAACTATAGTTTATTTTAAGTGTGTCTTTGCAGGACCCATCAGCTCCAAGTCAAGTAGTTGTTTCAATCTGGTTGTGGAGGGCACAGCTCACAGTAGCCCATGTGGGGATTGAACAGGCAACCTTGTGGTTAAGAGCACCGTGCTCTAACCAACTGAGCTAATCAGCCGTCACCTTACTGATATTTTTGTCTTCATGATCTAATAATTACTGAGAAAGGCATGTATACAATGTCCTACTTTATGTGTTTCTCTATTTCTTTTTAAAAAATATTTATTAAAGTATAATGTCATACTGGGGGGTTGGGGGTGGGAGATGAGGGTAAGGGGGATCAAATATATGGTGATGGAAGGAGAACTGACTCTGAGTGGTGAACACACAAAGGGATTTATAGGTGATGTAATACAGAATTATACACCTGAAATCTATGTAATTTTACTAACAATTGTCACCCCAATAAATTTTTTAAAAAAGTATAATGGCATGCAATATCGTATTAGTTTCAGGTGTACAACGTAAGTGATTTGACATGTATATACCTTATGATGTGATCACCCCACCAAGTCTAGTAACCATCTGTCACTATGCAAAGCTATTATTATTGACTTTATTCCCTGTGCTGTACACAGTTTGTCTATTTCTTAACATCAGGTATTGTATTTTTTTCAGTTCTACACTGTCCATTCGATTCTTTGTTTTGTTTCGCTTTTTGTTTTGTTTTAAATAGATTCTAATTTTCGGGTGTCATGTGGATTAACCCATAATGCTCTTTTTAATGACACAGAAAATGCTCTACAAGAAGAAGCTTTCCAGTCCACTTTTTGAAACAAATATAACCCGCTATGCTGTTCAAAACAGTTTGGTAATTATTTTCCCCATGCTCTTCCCTTTCTGTCAGCAATCTACTTCAAGCCAAATATACCTCAGTTAGAGCACATTAATTAGTTCTGCTCAGTCTGACCTCCACTTTACGCAGGGAATGGTGGCCCACATGGTCACAGGAGTTTATATTCACACACACAAAATCTCAATCAGTTACATTATATGCTATCTAGTCACATTTCAGAACTCTCTGCCCATAGCATAAAAGGAGAGGGAAGAAAGTTTGATAAATCACAGAACATTTTCTTCTTCTTTCAGAGGAGGAAAATAATTACCAGTTTGAAAAGACTCAGGCCCAAGTTAGTAGTAGTTTAAAAAGACATAAGTAGAAAGACTTACAGCAGCAGATCTAATTAATCATGGAATGCACAGGCTCACAAGAATAACACGTAGGCCTGACAACTATACGTCAGACCAATTTCCTATCTCAGTGCTCATTCATATGCGAAGAAGGCAATCTAAAAGTAGGTCATCAGAGATAAGTATCCGGCTCAGTCCTCACTGGAAGTGACTGATATATAAACAAGATAGGACAAAACAAAAACCCTAAATACAGTAGTGGCTTATCACATGCAACTTGTAAGTTATTTTATTCCTCTAAGAATATGAAAATAAATCAACTTTACCATAAAGTCACCAAAAACAGTGTTTTTGTGTTTTTTTTTTAAACTGCAGGTTACGACCCATTAATGGATTGTGAAATATATTAGTGGATTAAGAGTAGCTTTTTTTGTTTAATGAAATAGAGACTAGAAACAATACCAGAATACTTTGCAAAGGTAAGTATTGTTTCATGAAAAGTTTCAGTTTTATGTACACATATATATGAAAGGTACATAAATGTCTGAAAGGTATTTTATATGGTAGGTCACAATAAAAAAAGTCTGAAAAATATTTACTCTTATCTAGGATCTGCCGGTAAGACAAGCTTATTTTCTCAGAGTAGGAACAAAATTAGGAATATTTTTATACATTTTTGTAAGATTATCTAGTCTAAACATCATCTACCCAAGATTTTAAATAACTATGTACTCATGTTTCAGATGCCAATAATTCATTTATTCAAAAGTTCTAAAAAGACTATTGCGTACCTTCTATATACCAGGCATGGTTCTATGTGCTAGAAATAGGAAACTGAATAAAACTGAACTCCCTGCCCTCATGAAATTCAAATTCTACCAGAGATAAGAAATCCTGGTGCCAGGTGCTAGGCTAAGTGCTTTACATACATTCTCACTTGGATCTCATAATCCTATGCGGTAGATAGTACTTATCATTTGTCTTCATTTTTTATATGTGGCAACTGAGGCTTAGAGAAGTTGTTTAACTTGTCCAAGGTGTGTGTGTGAGACACACACACACAGCTACAATGGCAGAGCTGGGATTCAAACCCAAGGCAGCAGGATTCTAAAGCTCTACTCTTAGCCACTACACTACTCTGTCTTCCTGAGTACTTGTATCTGCAGGAAAATAAAGTGGGATTACCTGTCTTTTTAAAATTGTATAAATTGAAAGAGGGCAATTCTTAAAAGTTGACTCACACTACCATTCAGTTTCATTAAATTTGTTTGCTTTGGTATAAACATACTAAACCATCAGATGGTTTTTATAATGCCTTCAAAACCGTGAAGGAAGAAAATAATAAAGAATGACAGACACAAGGCATATAAATCAGCACAATGTGGTTAAAAAAAAATAGAAGAAGGCCTGCTCCCTGAATAAGTTCCGCTTAAGCTCTCACAATAACAAGCTTTAGCAGAGTAGCACGACTATTCACAAGGCTTATTAAGATAATCATTGGCTACATGCATCCTCCAGGTCTGAGAGATACTTCTGAGAGAAGCAAGGCCCACCCCCGTAGGCAGCTAGATATGCTGAGTCCACCCTGAAGGGGAAGATGGTGAGGCCAGATGAGCTCACATCACACTACTAGTACACTGACTGATCCTTGAGAGCAGGAATTGTTTTTGTTTTGCTCCCACAATATCCCCATCACCTAAGACAGTGTACTGGCCGTGGCAGGTACGTAGTAAATACCTGCTAAGTGAATATTGCACAAGTTATTCACAAAATATTTCTTCTCTCAGGCCTTGATCTCCTATAGTGCAAAAGAGTTGGACTAGATTAATATATCCACTTTCAGCTCTGAAAGTCATACTTCTTTGAGCTAGAATTTCTAAATATGTCACATAAAGCATCAGTGTGGGTCTGAATACATGCCTAGTCACAAGGTTTCACATCTTACAACATCTTACTTATGTAGTCCCACAGAAGATAAACAATGAATTTGCCCTGTGAAAATACTGGAACTGCCTAATATTGCTGAGGTAGGAAGAGATATAAGCTAGCTATTGTAGAAATAATGTAACATAAAATATGTCTGACCACTCAGCTAAAACAGGAGAGAAGCTGATGCTCATAAAAACAACATCAATGGCAGCAGCAAAATACAGAGTCTTCAGATGTTTGAAGAATCAGAAAAATCTGTTACCTGGTTTAACTAAATAATCTTACTGTGAAGGCAGAACACTTATTTTTTAAATAGTGTAACACAGATTTATCTCCCATATAATTAGAAATAACGTCCTAATCTTTTACAACTTTCTACAAAAAGGAAAAATAAATTATTTTTAACCCATTATTTTAAATAATATCTCAAATAATGGAGCAACTTGCCTATATCATAAAACCACTAATTCAAGCAGTCAGGTTTTATTAAATATATTTGCTGAAGATTGAAATAAAATTAAACATTAAAGTATGTCCCTTACCTATAAAAAGCTTAAATGGTTTTCAAATCACCCCTAATTGTTATAGGAAGAAAGTTTTGCTTCTAAATATTTCAAACTTCTTTGTAGATGTTGATTATGTATAAGAAACACTGGTAGAAACTATAGGGGAATCAGAAAACTCTAGAAAGTATCAAATCCTCACACATAGGGCCCAAGTTGAATACATGTGACTTGACATAAAAAGTCAAAGAGTACTTCAAAAGTTTAAATGAAGGCACATAAGAGAAATGTCATAAGACACATTATAATGTGACTAACTCCCATTAAAAAGGAAAGGAAGACCTATGGCATTTCATCATGGGCAGATTCTAAGAGAAAAAGTTTATACTGATGACATTTCCATGGGTTGACTTGTTCCTTCTGCTTACTTTTAATTAAACACTCTAAGCCTGGATATAAAAACAAAAAAGTTATTCAAAGGAAACCAAAAGTTTAAAAATGACAATAGCTGTTTTTATAACATTTAAAAGAAAAGGTAAACAATTCAAGCTTACTTAAACAATTTGTTCAAATATAGCATTCCATGAGAAATCAAAAGCCTTGTGCATTGCTGGTGTAAAATGGTGCAGCCAACGTAGTAAACAGTTTGGGGATTCTTCAAAGACTAAACATACTTGTCGAATTACCATATGACCCCGCAATTCAACTCGTGAGTATATACCCAAAAGATTTAAAAACAAGGACTCAAACAGTTACTTGTACACCAACATTCATAGCAGCATTATTCACAGTAGCCAATAGGTAAAACCAACCCTGTGCTCATCAACAGATGAATGGATAAACGAAATGTACACATACACATACACGGAATATTTCTCAGCCATAAAAAGGAATGAGGGGCCGGCCTGGTGGCTCAGGCGGTTAGCGCTCCACGCTCCTAACTCCGAAGGCTGCCGGTTCGATTCCCACATGGGCCAGTGGGCTCTCAACCACAAGGTTGCCAGTTCAATCCCTCGACTCCCCAAGGGATGGTGGGCTGTGCCTCCTGCAACTAGAAAACGGCAACTGGACCTGGAGCTGAGCTGCGCCCTCCACAACTAAGACTGAAAGGACAAACAACTTGAAGCTGAACGGCACCCTCCACAGCTAAGATTGAAAGGACAACAACTTGACTTGGGGGGAAAAAAAAAAAGGCCTGGAAGTACACACTGTTCCCCATAAAGTCCTGTACCCCTTCCCCAATAAAATCTTTTAAAAAATAAAAAAGGAATGAAATTCTGGTACATGCTACAACATGGATGAACCTTGAAAACACTATGCTAAGTAAAATGAGTCAGACACAGGACAAATATTATAAGATTTCAGTTATTTGAAATGTCTAGAATAGGTCAATTCAGAGGTAGAAAGTAGATTAGACATCACCAGTATATAAATGTCTAATCACTATGTTGTACACCTGAAACTAATATAATATTGTATGTCAACTGTAATTGAAAAATAAATTAAAAAAAGAAGTTACCAGTGGCTGAGGAGAAGGGAATAGGGACTTATTGCTTAATGGTTACAGAGTTTCTATTTGAGATGATGAAAAAGTTTTGCAAATAGATAGCAGTGATACAGTTGTACAACGTTGTGAATATAATTAATGCCACTTAATTCTACGTTTAAAAATGGTAACAATGAACGGCGAATTTTATGAGATACACACCTATACACACACACACACACATACTACCACAATTTAAAAACAACAGCATTCCATGATCACCCCACAAATTAAAATACAAAAGGAAAATGTGCCTTTATATAAAATGGAGAGCAACGGTGGTCACCACATTAACCAAGCTGTCCAACTTGGCCACCAGCAGCCTCACCTGATATGATGTGATCTATATAGTGGTCTCACTGGAAAAATGTGACCTGAATCTTATAAAGAAAGTGACAAATCTATAATATGGGATGTTCTGTAGGACATCCCTAAACTCTTCAAAGGATTCACTGTCATTAAGAGCGTGGTGATATGACTGTACTAGATTAAGGAAACCAAAAAAACGCAACAGCCAAATGCACTTCTTGGACCCTGATTGGATCTGATCTGGAGGAAAGGGAGCTATAAAGAATATTTTGGGGATAATAGAGGAAATTTGAGTTACGGACACCATGTGGGATGATACTGAATTATTGTTGATTTCCCAGGGATAGTCATGGTACATGGTTATACAAGACAATGTCCCTGGACTTGGGGAACATACGCTGAGGTACTTACAGGTGAGGTGTCATGAAATCTGCAATCTACTTTTGGATGGTTTGGCAAAAGAGAACGTGGTGGGGGAGGGGGAGGCACGGAGAGGACATGCTGGAACATCTGAGGTAAGACAACAGTTGCTGAACTTAAATGAAGACTATATACGTAGGTGCTCGCGTAGTTTTCTTTCAAAATTTACTGTGGGTTTTTAATTTTCAAAATTTAAAAAAAGACGGTTTTAAAAACATCAGAATTCCTCAAAGTTTCTTCTTTTCCACTCAGAGTATACTTAAGAAAGCTAAATGAACAATGGGAAAAATATAGCAAATTCAGTGCTTTACGTACCTTCTACATCATACCAGTGTGCGCCGTTTGTGATCCCATCTTTGAAAGTCTCCTCTTCATCTCCCGGACAGTGAGGTGCCCCAGTTTTCATTATGGGGTGGTTTGAAGCATAGGCTTTTGCCAAGTATTTAAATACTTCATCATCTGAGGTTTTGCTATAGATTCCAGCGGCCTTATGTTCTGGAGAATCATCAAAAGGATAGCTTGCTACCACTGAGCCACCATGCAGATTTCCAGAAAGCACAAACCTTTGAAAATACAACCACATCACATATCACCTAAAAAAGCATAAAAATACCATGTATTTAAAAATTCTACCTCTTTCATAAATAAGCTTAGAGACCTAGAAGACAACTCTATCAGCTGTTTTAAGTAGACCACCACCGACAACAACGAAAAACAAAATGGAAAGAAAGCACTATCAATATAAAAAATTTCAAATAGTTTTTACAGTTCAAATTAACTTCCAATAACTTAAAAAAATTTCCCCCCATCATTGAAAAAGTAGCTGGATAACAGTATAAATTAATGTTTCAGGAGATGTCTTATTCAGGGAATTCCAAATTCACGTATTAGGTTGAACAATATGAACTTGCCAATATTTAATCATGTTTTGACCTACAAAAATGACAGTTTCCTACAAATCAACCTAATAGTTATATTTCATAATGTGTTAATTTTGTACAAAGCGTGGCTTGTATAAATAAATATTTGCTGAATACATTAGTTACGTTAATAACTTTCATGCTTTTTATATTACTATCCAAAGAAATTTTTAAGATAGGGAGTCTAATTAAAAACAGGATGTATTTTACCTTATTCAGGGTTCACAACACACTAAACTCACATTTTCTAGAGAGAAGCCACCCACAGTTGAGAAGACTCAGAGTTGTGTGTGTGTGGGGGGGGGGGGGGGTGGGTGGAACCTGATACACTGAGCTGCTTTCAGAGAAAAACAATACAGCACATAAAAGACTAGTCTTCCCCTGCATCACTGTAAAAGCTGCTCTCTTTCTGGGTCCGAGGCTCCTGATTGGGCCATTAGAAAATACACTGACATGGAGACAAGGCTGCTCCTATAAAAGAAACATTTGTATTGTTTTATATTTCTACTTTTAAGTGAATACATTTACAATCTGGTGGAATTTATAAATACAGAAATGTGCCTTTTATGGTGAAAGCTAAAGGCAAAAACATGCTAAAGTCCTATTTATACATCTCTCCCTCATATGACAATGTAAACCATTACTATGAGTAGAGATTAAACACTTTTTCTCTCTGTACTTTAAATTGGATTTTCTTGCTTCTGCCTTTTTGTGGTTGAAATGAACTGACCCACAGAAATTCTAACGGGGCCTGATATATAACATTTATTTCTATCGGCTTGAAATGATTCGTCTAATTTGAAAGGTTACGTTAAGCACCACCCCAGAGACTAAACAATGAAAATGACACAGAATCTGTTCATCAATAGATAGAATGAAAATGACACAGAATCTGTTCATCAATAGATAGAATCTAGCCATTAAGACAGTGATTAAATACTAGTATAGACTATGAAAAGATACTAATTAAAAACGAATATAATTATAATTAGCACTCTTCCAGACACCAGAGGAGAATGCCATTTGGTGTAGCAGCAATAGCACGGGCTTTGGAGCCCGCCAAATAGGGGTAAGAACATTCGGTCTCCCAGACCTATATCTCACTTACAGTATGATCAAGAGAAGTTACTGCCTCTAAATTCACTGAACCCTAGTTTCTGTTTCATCTGTACAATGGGGATAACAAGACCTGCTTTCCAGGGTTGTTCTGAGAATTAAATAAGATAATAAATGTGAAACATCTCCAACACAATGACAACTTTATAGCAATTGCTCAAGAAATGTTCACTCTTTGGAGAGAGCTAGCAACCTGCTTAGGGAATCACTGCCTTACAGACTATCATTCAACTCCTCACTTCCAATGCCAGCCCTTGGGTGACACACGACACAGAAAAAAAAAAAATTAAGTAATATTCTAACATTTTAACTTCACCTTACCTCCCCCTCCCCCATAGCTCAAGGTATTAACAATTTATTTTCTAGTTTGTATGCATAAAATAGTTTTTTTCTCCCTACTGACTTTGGGAATTACAAGAAGGCTGTCCCAGTTCAGGCAATCCATTCAGCAACACAGTTTCTTGAGTGTCAACTGTGTGCCAAACATCCTACACACTAGAGAAAACCTCAGTGAAGAAGAAACACCACAAAAATGCCCTCAAGGTATTCATATTCTAGTGAAATAAAATGGATAACTGAGTATTCTAAATAAATGAAACATCCTACTTTAATTACATACTTTAAATTAAAACTTTAAATGCCAAAATTCTCTACTAAATGCTATGTTCTACTTTGTTAAACACTGCTTGCAACATTTCTCAGAAATACTATTAAAATGGCCTAAGCAAATGTGGTAATTTTAGTACAATGAAATATTTGCAATCTACTTGAGTGATAAAATTCAATTATTAGATTTTCCTTACTATACTTACACAGTTTTAAAAGTACCAATGCCACTCTCATAATGAGGATTTCAAGAGAAAGTGATACCACACGGCTTTCAGTCTTTGTCAAACCAACTTTGCATACCAATGCAATTTTACTTGAAAGGTACTGTATGGTTTCCATTCAAATCAGTTCTCTGAAGTTTTTCTCATACTTGACTTTAGTATCATATATTATTCCTTGCATAAGATTTATAGTAGCTGCTAAATATATTATATTACAAACAAGATATTAAAAAGTAAACCTCTAAGTTGACTCTATTATGCTCTCCAGTTATTTATTTTTAAAACAAATAACTTTTAAAAATTAAGAGAACTTGATGTCTGATAAACTAAATTCTAAAGATTCAGGAAATTGTAGATATACACAAAAGCCTCTGGAAGTAATCTGCACCCAACTCCAACAATATGATAATGCTTTTCACAAACATACTAAAAAAATCGATATGCCAATCTATTAAAATCTAAGCAGATATCTTTAATTAAAGAAGTCCAGTGTGACAAAAATATGGGAGTCAAGTAAATTGTAAAATCTTTATTTTAATGAGGGAGTTAAAATTTTGTATATTTTCCTAAGTATATGTCTCAGTTCTCAAAAACACCCATTCTGTGATGTATAAAATGAGACAGAGAAAATAAACTTCACTTTCCTAAGCTGGAGCAAATGAGTCTGAAAATTTTACATATTCAAAATAACAACAAAAATCTATTTCTAATATAGCTGGATGAATAGGGTATCAAGAAATTATTCAAATGACTTCACAAAATACACTAAAAGAGGTAATTAATTTCCCCATTCAGACTAATGTTTGCAGTTTTCAAATTTCCTATCCATAAAGCTGAGTCTATATTTAAGCATCAGTCTCAAATTCTGTGTGTGCTTGTGTTTTTAATTTTATTCACATATCAGTGTCTTTTGTTACTGACTAATCATTAAAGAATGTGCATTTTGAGTTAATTTTTGAAGACTGGGGATGTATGTATGTACTTTTCACCCTATGTAGTTGTCTACTTTCTCTTCTGGTTAGAGTTACACGTTTGAAGAACGTTTGGGTATGATTACTGTAGTCCATAATTGCAGAACAAAATGACTTTCTATGTAATACTAACTGACACAGATGAACTTTTAAAAATCTTCACAAGCTCCTATCATTGAACTAACTGGTCCAGACCACAATTTATAATCATTAAATACTGATGATATGAAACAGTTAGCCAGAGAGCAAATTTTGGGTTCCAGATTTAAAGTTTAAAGGTTTCAGTATAGCCTCAAGCTGACTTGGATCCTAGACAAAGCTCATTTTCATTTTTGGTCACAGCAGAACTAATACTAAAGAGAAAAATCTAGTCACAGAATTTACATTCCTGCAAGGGCCGTGACAGGGCATTTTGAGCATGTCATTTAAGCAATGCAAACAGTGTGCATGATATAGCATCTCAGAAAAGCCTTGGTCATCATCAGCTTCTGACAATAAGATGTACATTAAAGTCGGATTTCTTACGCAAATGTTTAGTGATCATGTCATGGTTATCTTTAAAAGAAAAAAAATCTCCCCAGAAAGCATATGTGAAATTAAATATTTACAAGGGAACGCAAAAGGAGTAAAGTGAAAGGTGGAAGATAAAAAGAATCTAGAATTGTCACAATTACCATGAATTTTCTAGGTGCTAAATATACTGACATCTTGTAGAAGAGATGATTCCAAGGCCCACAGAGAAACTTCTCTGTTCATTATTACTTTTATCTGTCACTCAGAAATCTTCAAATCAAGATGGAGAGATTAATTAGTCTTACAAAGACAAAAAATAGGGATATGCTGGCAAAACTGATCCTTGAAAAAGGGAAGACGTGCATGTTCACTTCAGACATTATTCCATCTGGAGTAAGTTCCCTCTTCCTTCATTTTTCTCCTCCTTTTTGCTGAAAATCCTACCCATCTCTCAAGACTCAGTTCAAGTTCTACCACTTCCACAGAGATGATCCATATTATTGCAGCCCACACAGATTTTTGCCAGTGGGAACAATTCACGTAAAGTTTAACTGGGTACATATATTTATAACAGTCTCTTGTTATATACCAATTTCTTGAGACCCTCGTGCTTTTAATTTTTTAAATCCCATTTAGTGCTTACTACCGCGTAAGGTGTGTAGTAAGTGTGACAATTAGCCATTTAATCCTGGCCCACTAATAAAGTGCACAAATGACATCAGAAACCCTTCAGAGAGTCTAAAATGAAGCAGCTCACAGATGAAGGTTCCAGATCCTGTGCAAATTCTCCAACCATATCCATATGCTCCTAAGCTGAGTCAGAGGTAATAAAGACTGGAAGAGAACCAGTTTCTGTCAACCACGAGGAAGACCCGGGAGTGTCCTTTATCATTTCTGGGCTACAGTGTCCTTCTATGGCTGCTAAGAGCACTGAGTAACACGATGCCTAAGTCTCCGTCCCAGCTACACTCTGTACTGTGTAAATTATTTAACCAATCTGACCCTCAATTTCCCATATGCAAAACAGGGCTATCAGTGGTGTCTATCTCATCAGGTTGTAGCCACGAAAAGGGCTTAACACAGTGCCTATGGTAATACGATCATCGCAGTACTGACAGCTTACCTACGAAAGGAGTGAGCTAACCTAGGTTATTCCTTAAGGTCTCCTCCATCCCTCATATTCTATGGTCCTGTGAAAACAGGGACCAGAAGGCCAGAAAGGAGCCTCGTCTCCAGCCAAACTGCTCTCTTTGCATCCGTGGAACAAATGGCAGCCTCTGGGCAGCGCTTCTCGGACAATGAGCGGGACAGGAGGCTATGCGGCCGTGTTCCCGTGATGGGAGGTCGCCATCCACCCTAACGACCCCCGGTCCCTTGGGCCTCAAAGTACCGTCTGAGCGCCCACTGAGTGCGGAACCCAGCCTGTGGCCCTGGAGGCTCGCGTGGCTTGTGGAGGAGGGAGGACGACACTCACTTGTTCCTGCGGATCCAGTCAATGAGGGCGCGCACCTCGGGCACGTCGTCCAGTGCCGGGGGCTCGCCGGTGCTGAACTGGTCCGGGAAACTGCGGTTGAGGTCGCGGCCGCGGCTGTTGTCGCGGCCGCTGGAGCCGGGAGGTCCACTGTCGCCGAGGCCGCAGTCGCCCTCGCGGGCGCGCTCAAAGCCATCGGGGTTGAGGCTGGGCAGCACGTACACGTCGGTGGTGTTCAGCAAGCGGACGAGGCGCGGCTCTCCGCGGCGGTAGCCAGCCGCCAGCTCGCGGGCCAGGTAGATCAACACCTGGCGCGACACGGTCTCGTCGCCGTGCATGTTGCCCACCAGCTTCACCTGCGGCCGACCCGGCAGGAGGGGCCCCTCCGCATCCGGCCCCGCGTCGCTGTCAGGGGGCGGCGGCCCCAGGCCGGCCGTGAGGCGCAGCACCCACAGCGGCCGGCCCTCCACCGAGCTGCCGATGCTGAAGAGGCGCGTCAGGCCCGGGGGCCCCGCGGCCGCCGCCTCCCTCAGCGCCGAGCCCAGCTCCTCTTCGTGGTAGTAGTGGTCGAACTGGCCCTCGTCTGCCTCGGCGCCCGCGCTCGTCGTCGTCGTCGTCGCCTCCGCCTTCTTGATGTGCGCTGCCCGGGCCGGGCTCCGCAGCAGCAGCAGCAGCGGCAGCAGGCACAGCAGCAGCGGGAGGCGGCCGAGCCGCCAGGGCGGCCGCGCGTCCCAGCAGCTCGCCATCTTCCAGCAGCGCCGCTAACCCCGGCTCCGCTCCCGCGGCTCCGCACTCCGGGCCGCCAGGGCCCGCCGGATCCCCTCCGCGCCTAGCAACCCCATCCCGCCCTCCGACCGCAGCCAATCGCGGAGGGCCTGCTCTGCGTCACTCAGGGGGCGGGGCTGTCCTTAAAGCAGCCAATTCCCTCTGGGCGTGCCTTCCTCCTGTCCCGGACAAGTTTGATCCCTCTCTCCCTTGGCTTAAGGTTCCTCTCGCTCTTTCCCTACTTCCCGTTTCCTCTTCTGCATATGCTCCGCTTCTCCTTAGTCTTTTCTTTATAGCTGAAGCCCTTAAATTCTCACTTCTGTTTCTCGGAGTCCCCTTACCACCTTGGTGGCAGCTTTTCCCAGCTGCGCTTTTAACGCTTCGAACCGAGACTCGAAAGAATCGAAAGGTTCGAAAGAATCAGGGAACTCGAAAAAAATCAAAAGATTCGAAAGGATCAATCTTGGAAAAGCCAAAGAACGCTTTAGCCTTTCCCACCGGAGTCGTCCTGCCCCGGCTTGCGCCCAGCGCCCTGCACTGAAGAGAATGGGACGCTTGGCACAGTAGAAGCCTCACTACGTCACAAGGCAGGACATTCCAATCTTGGTTTCCGTGTTGAAAGAAGGTGTCTCCTTTAGGTTTAGCGGATATCTGTTATGTAGTAGGCTCCCTTTGTGTTCATGTATATATTGTTTCGGTGTCACCCCGGGTTATTTCATTGTTAACTAGCTCCTGTGTGTGCTGGTCTCAGCCCTCTGTAGAGAGATTTCTTCATTTCACTTGCCCACCTCTCACAACTTTCCCCGAGCGAGTTATTTGTTTAAGTGTGACATTAGAATGACATTTTAAAAGCAGCAGGTATGACATTTCTGGAAACACTTGCTTGGTGAGTATAATTCCTGAACTCCTCAGTGGTCTGTCAAAGCTGGCAAACACAATGTTTTATCATCTAAAGAGGCCTTTCAAACTGGTCTTTAAAGTAGGCTTTAGTCACTTTTACTTGAAGAAACACAAAACCTCACAATCCTTTCATCAAGTGTGAAATTCTACCCATCTAACAACATAATTGTCATTACTGTGTATTTCGTTCTTTCAGAGCCTAGCATTTCAAGGACCCTTCCTTGAACTATGATTGAACCCAAATATGACTAGTAAAGAATTCATTCATTCGTTTATCAACTATTTATTGAGCAACTGCTGTATGCCAGAGCTAGGGACTGGTAAGCAAATCATTCTGCTCAGTTGGAAATTGGATACAGTTTGTGATAAGTGCTACAATAGAGATATAGGGGCCCCGTTGAGGCTAACCTCATTCAACCTGAGTAGGAGGAAGGGAGAAGGCGAGAAACTGGGGTAGAGGGGAAGGGAGGAATTCTGGACAGAAGGAGGAGCAAATACAGAGGCTGCAAGGCTTGAGAGCAAACACTGCACATTCTGGGGACTCCATGCAGGTCAAGATTACTGAGGTGAAGGAGCTCATAGGAGGTGACCTGGCAGGACACCAGCCAGAGAAGCAGGACCAGCACCTGAAGAAACTCACAAGTCAGGCTCTGGGGACCACTTGATCCATAAGACTATGGAGAGTCACGGACGGATTTGAAGCTGGTTTAGAAAAATCCCTCTGGCAGAAACATGGAGAATGGAGTGGAAGACCTCAGACTCAAGCCTGAGCAACCTGTAAGAAAGTTCTAATCCAAAAAGACATTATGAGACTCTGATCCCTTGAGGGTAGTGCCAGTGTAGATGGAGAGAAGGAAATGTATTCTTGAAAGACCTTTATGAGGGAAAGTGGACAGGATCTGGTGACAGAGAGGATTGTAAGGCTGACTCCAAGTTACAGCCTAAGCAACTTGCAGGTGTTCGCTGAGGTGTGGGACAGCAGACAGCGCAGGCTTACGTGAAGGTGATGAGGAAAGCCCATCACTCAGGTCCAGTGAATGCTGCTCCTCCTCCATGCCTCATTTGGGCTAGTCTGCATCATACACAGCAGCTGCAACTCATCAGAAACAAAACCCCAACTCTGTACAGAGACCTCTATTCCCCTGGGAGTGCTTAGTCATTACACTATGCACGTTTACAATAATCCAAATCAAAGAAGCCCCAGGAGACAGGTTAACCTCTAATCAAGTGTTTCCTTTTCTACCATTTTCACTCCCCTTTGAAACCTCTTCCTGCCACCTCACTCCTGCCACCTCACCTAGTGAGGCAGGCTTGAAACTTGAATAAACAAGTATGAGGACAGTGAAATAACATGATCTAACCTGAGTCAGCAGCCTCCCAGGAATCCTCAGGCCTCCAGCCAGTGGTTTTGCAGCCTCTTTCATGTCTGGAGCCTCTATCTTTAAGCAGGTACATTGTGCCAGTGGTTAGAAGTGAAACTTAAAGCTCCTGACCCCGATCACTGCTCACTAGAGGGGAAACCTCCAGCTAAATACCTCCAGCTGTCCCTGAGAAGTCTTGAACCTTGTGACAGGTGTCCCATTCCAGGCTGACCCCCCCCCCCCCCCCCGTGCGCCTTCCCTTCACCCCGAAGGAAAGTCTTGGCTTCACAAGTGAGGTAACTCGGGAAAAGGCTCCCTGTTCACAGAAGAAGAGTAGTTATGACCTGGATTTTTAAAAACAGGGCAGAGCTGTTAGATGGCCTGCCTGACTTTGGTAACCACTTTCTTTAAAAGAATCATAGGTAACTGAAGCACAGCATAAATCATGAACTTGTAAATGTCTGGCAGAAACACTCACAGACTCATACATTCAATTTGACAGATGTTTATGGATCACCAACTCCGGTGAAAGGTCTGCTGTGCTGGGTGCAGGAGGATTAGAAGATGAATGGGGGATTCACCTGTCCCGGAAAGCCAGAGTCTAGTGAGGGAGACAGAACATAGACAAGACGTGTTTCTAGGGCCAGTGTTATGTAAAAGGCACTATACTAAACTGTTTACATTGCTTGATGCATTTAACCTTCACAACAATACTGAGGTAGGTATTAATATCATTCCCATTTCAAAGATAAAGAGACTGAGGCATGAGATCTCAGAGCTGGCAAGCCACAGATCCAAGACTCAAACCCAAGGATTCCGGCTTCAGAACCTGTGTGTTTTATCTCTATAATAAAATTAGTTCTATGGAGTGAACTAAAACAACAACAACAACAACAAAAACTGCTATTGGAAAAGCAGAGGAAAAAGCAACTAATTGTGATGAGAAGTCAGAGGAAACTTCACCAGTACTGTTAGATCATGAGCTTTGGCTTCGGAAAACTAAGTTCAAATCCTAGATCAACCATTTTCTAGCTGTTTTAACTTGGAAAAGCGATTTCATTTTTTTCCCTGAGAATTAAATGAGATAATACATGTATGATATTTAATGTAATAGATATTTTGCATATAACAAGTTTTCAGAAATCATCATTTTTATTGCTTTTAATAAGAAGAAGAATTCTCGAACAGGAAAAAAATAGAGAAAAGAGCACTTGAGGCAGAGGGACGAGGTAGAGAGGCATGTCATGAATGGCGCTGGAATATAAGATGTGTTGGGAGGAGCAGCAGCAGGACCCATAGCTAGGAAGTGAGGATGATGCCAGATGCTGAAAGGCCTTGAATACTTCGCTAAAGGGGGTTTGCTTTATTCCACGGCAAATGGAAAACTTACAGGGCACTTTCTGAGGGGAGTGGTGTGGACCACATCTGTGTTTTAGCAAGAGAGTTCCAGAGGCTGTGTGGGACAGAATAAAGAGCAGTCACCATCCAGACAAGAGCGGATTCTGCCAAGATTAGTGAGGACAGAGAGAAGATACATTAAAATGGTGTTTGGATTATTGAATTGACAAGAGTTAGCAAGATTGGGTAAAGGGATGAAGAATAAGATATGATTTCACAATCTGGTGAGGGTAACCAAGTAGATGGCCTTGCCAGTATCCAAAACAAGGAAGGCAAGAGAAAAATCTCTTTGAGATGTGGACTAAATTGAATTGACCACTGGATTAGCAATGCAGAGGTTACTGATGACCTTTATAAGAGCAGTTGTCATGGAATGGTGCAGGGAAAACCTGAATGGAGTGGGTTCAAGAGAGACTAGAAGGTGATGAGGCGGAGTGGGTGAAATAATTCTTTGGGGGGAGTCCTGCTATAAAGGGGAATAGGAAAATGGAACAACGCTGGATGGGAATGGGCTTTGGGTTTTGTTTTCTTAATATGGGAGAAATTACAGGTTGTTTATATCCTGATTGGAATGATCAAGTAAAGAGGGAAATTTTAATGAAGCATTGTGGAGGAATTGCTGGAGCCATACTTTTGAGTATAAGTAGTTGAGAAGGGATAGGATCTAATACCCAGGTAGAAGAACTGGGTAGGAACAGAAATGCGTCACCTGTAGTCGGACACGGAAAAGCAGAATATCTGGGCATAGGTACGAGTAAGTGGGTAGGTGAGGTGTTGGGAGCTGGTGAATGCTGATTACCTTTATTTTCTTAATGAAATGGGAAGTCAGGCCATCAGCTGTAAGGATGTTACAGTAGGTGTTGGAAGCTTGAGGAAAGAGAGGAAGGTGTGAAATAATCATTTCAAAGAGTGGGAGAGAGAAATAGTAACAATAGTTTCCAGCCATTGACTCTTAGTAGGGACCAGCAGTTTTCTACCATGTTATATAGACCTGAAAGCTAAGGGGACATGGAAAAGAAGGGTGGGTTGGTTGGTTGGTTTGAGGAGGAGGCTCTCTGGGGCATGAAAAATGTGGTTACAGTCCAAATAATTGGGTTCTGAAGAGCCAGCCTGTCGGGCTGGCTGGTCCCTGAGGTGGTGATTGTAGACAAGGGAGAGGAAAGATTAGATCACAGTTAAAATCTCCATTTCAATTTTGCTCCATGCCCAGGTCTCGCTAGTGTTAACGCACCCAGACAAGTAACCACTTGCTCTGGATCACCTCTGCAGGAGAGTCAAATCCTAGCAACTTGCAGCCCAAGAAATACTAAGAGATCAAGTCATCTTAGAACCCAAAAGCAACTATCTGAAATCAAATTTGGGATTTGAAAGAAAATATCAGGTCGATACAGTCTGCTTAATGATACCACCTTGTGTTCGCATGTCCTTTCCAGTATTATTCTCTTAACCAATACTCACAACTGAGAACAAGCAGGAAAGCCTAGAGAAGTCTTAATTTTTAAATCGCCACTAACCAGCTCAGGCACATCACCCAGCTAGACACACAGCAGAGCTGGGAACTCTAGCCCTCTCTGCAATATCTGTCCAGAGCTCCTGCCATCACACTCCAGGGTTCATTGTACTTAACTCAGTCTGCACTCTGTGTACATTGTGTGCGCATTTAACTTACCATGAGAAGGAGTGAGAGACAGATATAAGCAACCAAGCCTAAAACAGAAGTGTATGTTGGTTAAAACTGCGGAAAGAATGTGGGAATGATTTTGAGGGTTTACTAGGTTAACAAAAAATGAAATGCATAATTCGGGTTACCAGATACATGGGTAGTGCCTGTGGAGGAAGAAATTGAAGAATTAACTGAGGACCAAAGAGATACATTAACTTAAGAATTAGAAGAACTGACAAAACGTGGTCTATAGAAAAACACAAGGATGATGAAAACACACAGCAGCATGCAATTAGCCTTTTCATAAATTTGTTGATGTGTTGTTCTAAGCAGCAAGAAACAAGAATGACTTATTTCTGAAGAGGAATTTTTTTCAATGGAATGAAGTCTCAAAATGGGCAAATTAAGGGAATTTTCAAGAACAACTTTGACCACATCAGTTCTTTCAGCTGCTGTTGGTTCCCCACCCAGATCCTCTTTCCCTGGCCAGCCTACCCCTCCACTACTTATACCTCCACCTTCTCCGGAAGACTTTCCTTAGCTGACAGGAGCTGCTTTACCAGTGATTCCTGCAAAGTTACACACACTGTCTGCACCGTGCCCCTGCCCCACCCATTACCACCAGGAGCCTCCTACTGTCTCACAGATGCAGGGTCCCTTACCTTTGGATGGGACCAACGTGGGAGCAACCTATGCTCCGGAACTTTCTGTGGAATCAGGCAAAGTTGGGAGTGCTCTCATCCTTGTTTGGCTTCTTCTTCTGTCTTGGTCCCCTTAGTCCCTTATAGGTTTCTGCTAAGAGCGCACCCTCAATTAATCATTCATCAGTCTGAGTCATTACTGTCTGAGACTGTGCTTCTAGAGAACCTACGTTAAGGCAGCCAGGTTGGATGTAACTCCATAGTACTTCCTCTGTGGGTTAGATGGACTATGTTTTGCTTTTATTGTGTTTTTTTTTTTGTGTGTGTGTGTGTGTGTGTGTTTTAAAGAGTGTGCTCTTACTTCTTTGGTGTCTTTATCTCCCCAGGCCAAAAAAGAAATGAAAGATGTTTACCAAAATCTCTTTCAAAATACTCTCTTTGGTAGGCCTGTTCTATTTTAAATTTTAGTGAGGCCTGTTGCTGGGGCATAAATGTGCTGCTGCCCAATCATGAGGCCCTGACAGTGATTTTCATCTGTATTTCCCAAAGACTCACTATTAGCCAGCACCAAACAGACAGCAGATCTATTCTCATGAGGCAGGCAGGGAGAGAAGCAGGTATCAAATACTTTCTGTTGTACATATCAGAAAACCTGACTCATTCTAATGTGAATAATAAATGGAATTTATTGGCTCATATAACTAAGAAGTCCAAAGGAGAAGTCTGGATTCAGGCATAGCTTTATCTTGTGGCTGAATAGTCACGAAGCACCTGGTTTCTTTTTGTCCCTTGGCCCTGCCTTCTACAATATTGATTTTATTCTAAGTCTGAGTCTCCTTGTGGTCCCAAGAGGGCTTCCAGAAGCTCCCAAAGCCACATACTTTTTCATTCATACTCAGCAGAAACAGAGGATGCCTTGTCTTACTAATTTTGTTGAGTTTCCCTCTGATTGGATCAGTTTAGGTCATATGCCTCCCCCTGAACCAATCACTATGGCCAAAGAGACAGAGCACAGTTGGTCGGCTTTGCTTAGCATATGAACTCCATTGCTGGGGCTGGGGATGGAGTCTGAGCCCCAAGAATTACATGCATTACATTCCCAAGAATTACATGCATCCCCAAATGGAAAGCAGGGCCTGTGGCAAAGGAAAAGTGGGGAATGGAAGCTGGGAAGACAACCAACCAATACCAACCTGCTCCAGTCACCAAGCAAGTGAAAGCAGCAGTGTATTTTACTCACTCAGCATTTATGAGGTATATCTGTGTGCCCAGTCCTAGGATGGGGGCGGGGCACGTGAAGGAAGAAGGGAGGGAGAAGGAAGAGGAAATGCTGTAACACAGTGAAATAACAGTGTGTACAAGTGCTGATAACTGATACCTGCATGGGGCTTTAGCGTTCACAATATGTACCTTGTCTCAGTCATCCTCACGGTTTGAAAAAGAGCATTTGTCCTTATTTTTGGCTGTCTGTCCTCTGAGCCCCTTCCCCTCACTTGGGGAACCCTCTACCTTAGGGTCTTGATGAAAGGCAGGGCCTTCTCCCACTACACAGGCTGAACATGCCAGGTGCTTGCCCTCCCAGGACATGGCACACAGTCTAGACTTGGCCAAGCAGATGAACCTGTGATAGACTTTGAATTGGGAGCTGGTGACACCAAGAAGCAGAGATCGTGGATAATTCTTTTTGGCTGGTGCGGGGGGAGGGTGGCAGCAACACACAGTCGCTGGGACCACAGAGCAAATAGGACCCCCAGCTCCCAGCACCAGTGCTGGTGGCAGAACAAGTGGTAGCAGCTGGTGCTTGCTTGGTGACAGTGGCAGCAGTCTCCTAAATTCTGCCCCTTGCTTTGGGGCAGTTTACCTATCTGTGTTAACCTCTGGTTTTCCAGCCCTCCTAGCACATCTGTGAGCCAACCAATATCCTTTCGACAAATTCCTTTTCAAACAGAATCAGTTTCTAAGTTTCAACTTATTGGAATTCAACCCTCTGAGGTAGCTATTGTAATCTCCATTTTCCAGCTGAGAATACAGACTCTGAGAGATTAAGGAACTGAGGCTTAGGACCACGCTATTTTCCAACTTCAAACCTCATGTTTTTCAGTATATGCCTCATTCATAGGTAAAGGAGAAACTGAGAAAGAAAGCCTCCTTCATTCCCCAAAAAGCCACTTCCTCTCCCCATCTGTCTAGTGCCTAAAACGTACCATTAGAGAGGGGTTCCTCTGAGTCTGAAAGGCTTTTCCCTAAATTGAAAGGCAAACACTCCAGCGATCTTGAGATCTTATCAGCGGACACCAGGGACAGGGTGGGAATGGTGGGGATTCTTACCTCAGAGAGGGCTTGTTTAACAGCTTGAGAGTAAGGGCCCATGAGAGTGGGATGCAATGAGTGGAACAGGAGAGGGAGAGAAATACTAAAAGGGGAGGGACAGAGTTGCCATATAACGGGGGCAAAAAACTGAACCTGCCCCTAAGGAGGATTCTAAGGAGGATGTTTAGGTCGGCTGCTTAGTCCACCAGGATAAAGAGTGGAGATGTCAGCAGGGGAAGCGCCAGGGAAGATTCGATTGCTTAATACTGATGGTTCTCAACCCTGCTTCCCCTTTAGAATCACCTGGGGAGCTTTTCAAATTTACAAGTGCAGTGGGAGAGGGGATGGAAAATGGCTGCTTAACGGGGACAGAGTTTCCTTTTTGGGGTGATGAAAATATGGTGGAACTACGATGGTTGTACAACATTGTGAACGTACTAAATGCCACTGAACTGTAGGCTTTAAAACGGTTAATTTTAATTACGTGAATTTTACCTCAATTAAGTAAACAATGTAAAAATACCAACACCCTGCATTCCCTGAGAGGGGAGAGGGTAATAAGGCAGTGCAGGAGGGTGGAGGAGTTTCAGAGAGAAAAGGAAGCGTGGAGGAAACGCCTGAGGAGGGTGAGACTTGAGGAGAGAAGGCGTGCTCTGTAATAGACTCCATACCTTTCTTCTAGATGCCTTCAAGACACCTTCAGTGAAGCTACACTTTGCTTTTTAAGGCTTTTATGGGAATTGTATTTGGATTTCTATTGGATATGACTGTGCTGAGCAAGGGCTAAGTATAGCCTCATTTTACTTGGGTTACACCTTATACCTATTTTATAGGTTTGCCCGAGGCTGGCAACAAATTCTAGCAATAAATTCAAAGGAACCAAGTGCCCTCTTGCCCAGATGTAGTAGGGTATGCCCAGATCTAAAGACACCCTCCAATAAAAATAGCAAGAAACTGGGACTCTGCATTCTTGCATAAAAGCCCCAGAGCACAACTCCCACCTCCTACCCAGAAAAATATTCAGTTACCAGGGATGCTCAGGCAACCAGCAATTTCAGCCTCTAATTCTGATAGAAATACTTGCTGAGACTGACTTGGCACAAACAAAGCACATTCACACCCAGCCAGCTGGACTCCATCTCAAGAGTACAAGCTGAAGCTCCAGAAGGTGAAGAGATTGATGCTATTTATGGGAACAATCTGCAGTCTTCTCTCTGCTCTAGGTCTGGGTAGAAATGGTGCAAAGGAAGTATAGCAGTTAGAAGGAGAAAGCAGCAACCAAAATGCTGCAAGTGCCCACCAGAGGCAAAGCTCCCTAGGAGACTCTGAGGGGCTGGGCCACAGAATAAGGCAGTGGGTTTGCAAAATGACCCTTGTAAGAAGCAATTACTAGTTCATGCTCTGTAGAGAAGGGAATCACTCTTCTCAGCAGTCAAAGAAAGGAAAGGACAAAGCAGCCGGATAAAACAGAGTGACATGATGCAGTCAATGATAAGACAGCATGGGTGGGAATTACAGCAAATCTCTAGGGGCTCCAGAACAGATGTTCCCGTCAGGTTCTCCTAATGCTGCTTCCCAACACCACCTTACTCCCATTTTTACCCCTTTCCCAGCACTTTGCTCTGCTCTGCAGCTCTTCCGTCCATTTATTAAATCATCCAACAGACCCTGACTAAGCACAGTCTCTATGCCAGACCCAGTACAAGGCTCTGGACATACAGAAGTGAGGAAAACACAATTAAAAAGAGCCTCAGAGGCCTTCAGCACGAAAGAGATGATGGTGTCCCCCTCCCAAAAGAAAATTCAAAACAAAATTTTCTTTTTCAAAATGACACAAACCTTACATATTTGCTAGAATTAAAATAGCCTCTTTCTAAATTTGAGCATTACAAAATTCAGATTACATTAATTAAAGATAAATGTTTCTCTCGTTCTCATTTTGGTTGTTTCTTGCTTTGCTAGTGCCTTAAGGGGTCCAGCTATGAACCCTTTCCTTGCCCTTATAAAGCTCATGGGAGGCTGATGCTTGCCTCTCTGATTATCATGACTGCTCTTTTCTTTCCCAATTTCTGGTAGCCACCATGTTTGTTAATGAGTGGAAGGAGGATGAGAAGGCAACAGGGGGAGGAATTGGTATTCTGGAAAAGGGGCCAGCCTCACAAAATCACTGGGCTCGCCTATCAGGATGCTGAATGCACTTTTGGTAGCTGTGCTTCAAGATGTGGAGAAGGTTTTGAAAAGAACACCAAGATATCAGAGGGGTGGAATGGCTTCTATCTTATAATAAATTAAATCATTTCATACCTTTAACACTACCTAAAAATATAGAAATTTGGAGGTTATATGACCCAAATCATAAAGATATGTCTTTAGACAACGTGGCCTTGTCCATACTAAACACTAAAATTAGAGGTTACTTCATATAACTGAGCTGAGGTACCAGTCAAGTTCAGCAGCTGAAGTCTGGAGATAATGTTAAGCCAGGACGTGGTGAATGGCAGATCCAGAGAAAAGCAGTGCAGAAATGGGTGAAGGCCAGGGAGGAAAAGTTCTGAGATAGCTTCCGATAGCCAAAATAATTAGGCTTGGAACCTAGAAATTGTAGAAAAAGACTTTTTCCAAAGGTAAAAGCTGGACAAAAGGGTTAAAAGCCAATGATTTATGGATAAGAATTGAGTTGGGTTTAAGGGCAAGATTAAATAGTCAAGGAGACTATGGGAAAAGAGAATGTCAACATGTTAGCAGGGAGGGGTGGGCCTGCTCGGAGGCCTAGAGGGGATTTTGGCTACTGGGCCCAACAGAATATTGCTTAAGCGACAGTCCTCTCCCAGTTCTTAGGGTAGCCTGAGAGACCATATGGGCCAAAACCTAAATAGAATTGGTTTATGGATGGTTAGATAAGCTCATTGCTGAGAGACAGACGTACAGTGAGTTAAGTGAGAGTAGACATGTCTGGGCTATATCCCTGACTTGCGATTGTCAGTGAATTAAAGAACCAGGGTTCTAAGACTTTTGGATTTTGTGGAAATGTAAACTTTTCTTAAAACTCAGGGTGAGTACATAGACACTTACCGTTTTACCTGCCTCAAAGAGTACTCAACTTCTTTGGAAGCTGCTCTTCTCCATTCCAAACATAGCTATGGAGTAGTTGCACAATCGCACTTTCTCTATTCCTCAGCTACAGGGCGAGTACACAACCCAGGCTGGTCTTCACCATAAATATGGTGACTGGTTCAGGGATGTCATGTATGCCAAGCCAGGATCATCAGAGTTCTCTAACTGAACTGGTGGGAAGGTACTTTCTTCTCTCTCCAGTTGGAAGACTGTGTGAATAAAAGCCTAGACTTGCTTGAAGACAAAATTCCACTATACGAGTAGTGGGGACAATTGAGTTTTGAGAAAGAAGAGGCAGAGAGTAGAGGACAGATGGGAGACTGAAGGTAATTTTAGTCACTCCTGAGGGCGGCTCCACTTCTGCCTTGCATGGTTTGGTTGCAGGAGGCAATCCATTTTGCTTTCCACTTAAACTAGTTTAAATTGTGTTTCTTGAACTTTTAGCCAAAGAATCCTGTCCAAGCAAAGCTGTTTGGCAATATTCCCTGAAATTAATTACCTGGGGGGATGTGCTAAAAGTTACACAAGTATTACTACATACCAACAAGAATGGTTAAAATTTTTAAAACTGACAATACCAAACGGTGAAAATGGTGAAAAACAGAAACTCATACATTGCTGGGGGATGGGAAGTAAATGGTAAAAATAGAATAAAACACTTTGGAAAACTGTTCGGAATTTTCTAATAAAGTTACACATATACCTATCTTATGGGAGCAACTCCACTTCTAGGCCTTTAGCCAAGAGAAATGAAAATACACGTCCACAAAAAGATGTACAAGAATCTCCATAGCAGCTCTATTCATGATAGCCCCCCAACTGGAAGCAACCTAAATGAGAATCGAT
Source organism: Rhinolophus sinicus (assembly GCF_057876585.1). Lineage (NCBI taxonomy): Eukaryota > Metazoa > Chordata > Mammalia > Chiroptera > Rhinolophidae > Rhinolophus > Rhinolophus sinicus. The sequence continues at coordinate 20,083,606 of NC_142512.1, forward strand.
AATCAAATTGCATACAGTTGACCTTTAAACAGCACAGGGATTAGGGGTGCCAACTCCCCCCACACACAGTTGAAACCTGCATATAACTTTTGACTCCCCCAAAACTTAACTACTAATAGCGTACAGTTGACCAGAAGCCTTACCGATAACAGTTGATGAACACACATTTTGTGTTACATGTATTATATACTGTAGGCTTACAAAAAAATAAGCTATTCAAAAGAAAATGTTATTAAGAAAATCATAAAGAAGAGAAAAAGTAGTAACAGTACTGTGTGTAGTTTTTGAAGAAAATCGCATATAAATGGACCCATGCAGTTCGAGTCTGTGGTGTTCAAGGGCCCACAGTATATTCACACAATGGCATAATACTTAACAATAAAAAGGAATGAATTACAACAATGAGGCTGAACCTCGAAAACATATTGAGCAAAAAATGGCAGGCACAAAAGAATATATACTGTATAATTCCATTTATATTAAGTTCTAGAACAGGCAAAACTAACCTATGGTGATAAAAATCAGAGCAGTGGGTTTTGGGAGAAGAGGTTGACTGACAAGAGGCACAAGGGAACTTCCTGAGGTAATAGAAATATTCCATATTTTGATTAGGGTGGCAGTTACATTGATCGATATATTGTATATATCAAAACTCATAAACAGTTCACTTAAAATCTGTGCATTGTATTTTACAGAAATTGTACCTCAATTTAAAAAAAGGATATTTGTACACCCATGTTCATAGCAGCATTATTCACAATAGCCAAAAGGTGGAAGCAATACAAGTATCCATTGACAGATGAACGGATAAACAAAATGTGGTGTATACATACAATGGAATATTATTCAACCTTACAAGGGAAGGGAATTGTGACACATGCTACAACAGGGATGAACTTAGAGGACATTATGCTAAATGAAAGAAGCCAGTCACAAAAAGACAAATGCTGTAGATTCCACTTAAATGAGGTACATAGAGTAGTCAAATTCATAGAGACAGAAAGTAGAATGATGGTGGCCAGGGTTTGATGGGAGGAGGAAATGGGGAGTTACTGTTTAATGGATACAAAATTGCAGTTTTGCAAGATGATAAGAGTTCTGGAGGTGAATAGTGGTGAAAGTTGCACAGTAATGTGAATGTACTTAATAAATACCGCTGAACTGTATATTTAAAAATGATTAAAATGGTAAATTTTAAGTTATGTGTATCTTATCGCAATCTAAAAAAAAGAGAGAATTAAAAACAAGTTGCCCAGGGACTGACATATGGTTGTCTACTTTTTACTTCGCCAGTAAGGACACTGTAAAACACAAACAAATCACCATCTACGATCACCTGCATTTCATAAAAAGAGGAATATTTTTCAAATTAAAAAATGAAAGAAAGACAGTTTCAGGATAAAGAACAGTTCTTTCCCAAAATATGACATTTGGACATGTTTTCTTACTTTTTCTTATTCTTACTTTTTATTTCATTACAGATTAATAAAAAAAAAATTCTTCCCATATAGGCACCAATTTGGAGACCAGAGTTTGGAACTGCTACCAGTAGATACCACAAAGTGGGGGTTGATGGCACCACTGGTGGTAAAAACCCTAAGCTCACCAAACCATTGACTTAATATGGCTCTTGTGGTGTCCTGAAAGCACGCTTTCATTCACATGGAGAAGAATACCATGCAAAAATGTCTCAGAGGGGATGTAAAGTAAAGCATAGGGAATATAATCAACAATATGGTAATAATTATGTATAGTGCCAGGTGGGTACTAGACTAATCAGAGGATCACTTCGTAAATTATATAAATGTCTAATCACTGTGCTGCATGCCTCAAATTAATATAAAATAATACAGAATGTCAAAACACATGCACGCGCGCACATGCCCCACACACTCAGAGTCCACGTGTTCTAATCTTTCCGTATCAATGGCTATTCTGATAAGTCTGACGTTTTTCCTAGTGGCAAACAAAAAACATTTAGGTATAACCTATTGAGCAGAAATGACTTGGAATTGGTTATGGACAGACATAATTCATAATTATGTCCAGACAAATTGCAATATTTTACCAATAAAAATAGAAGTATAATGGTAAAAAAAAAAAAAAAAAAAAAAAAAAAAAAGTCTCAGAGACAGTTACTGAAAGACTGAAGACCGGAAAGGCCTCTTCACCAGAGGATGATAGATAGGGAGGACTGGGAAAAGAATGTTCTCACCCTGACACCGTCAGCGCACTTGTGTCTCTCCTGCACCTATGTTCTAATTTGTGTGCCTGTAATGGGGCACTTGCTTAGCCAGCAAAAGCTCTTGCAGCTGCTGTTTCCCAGAAGCCAGGAAGTGCTATAACCCAAAGCTGATACAGCCAGAGAGGCTGAGTTTGCGTGAATGGTGGCAAGATGAGAAGAAAATGAAACAAGTGTGAAACCACAAGGAAATTCATAGTTAGTCTCAAGGTTCAACCTTTGCAATGAATAGAGTCACCGAAAATTCTGGGAGCCTGAACACTGGTAAGCTTCATGTACCTGCCTTGGAAACAGGTGAATGGGCACTGCAAAGTGAGGTGGTCCAGGAATCCTGAGGGTCTACGTGAAATCTATTCGTTTCATATTCTTTAAGTAGCATTAAAATATTTTATTATATTAGCATAACAAAATTTCTTAATGATACATACAAAATTACGTATTAGAAAAGCAAGATACAGTTGAAAGGAGTCAGTGTCATGTGATTAATGTGATAATCCGAGTCTTTGTATACATATACATCAAATAAGACTTTAAATATATTTATGTTGTTTCGTCCCAAGTAAGTTATTAAAAAACAACAACAACAATTACACACTTTCAGAAAAATTGCAAATAAGGACACATTTTTATGCCCCTTTAATGGGGATTCCCTTTTATCCTCCTCAAGCTCTCACATCCTGTGCCCGGCTGTGCCCCAAGAGGCCCTCTTCACCCAGCTTGCGTTCTGACACCCTCGCCAGTTTACCCCCATGCATGGACACCTTTCTCATCTGGCTCAGACTCTGACACCCTGCTGAGCCACCACCACCACCACCACCACCTTTCAATGTGAACACCCTTTGTCACCTGCCCAGTCATCAACTCCTTACACTCATGCAGCTCTCCAACACAGGCCCCCACTCAGATTCTGACATGTATCCTGTGCTAGGTAGCTCCCCTGAGTATATGGCCTCCTTGATACACTTAGGCTCTGACACCCATGCTGGGCCACACTGCTGCATGGATGTCCTCACTTTTGCTTGCCCACTCTTCTTCCTTGTTAAAACACATAGGTTACCAGAGGGTAAGGGGGGTGGGAGGTGGGAGATGAGGGTAAGGGGGATCAAATATATGGTGATGGAAGGAGAACTGACTCTGGGTGGTGAACACACAATGGGATTTATAGATGATGTAATACAGAATTGTATACCTGAAATCTATGTAATTTTACTAACAATTGTCACCCCAATAAATTTAAAAAATAAATTTAAAAAAACCCACATAGGTCCTATTTTGTAATATCTGCAATTGTTTTGCCTTATTTCTAGATGTACATAGAGTTGACTTTGTGACTAATCCTGTTATATCTTATATTCTGCATTCCCTAGTTTTCATTCTAAAATGTCTTAGTTGTCTGGATTTCATCATCAGGTAGCTTTTTCAAAAAGTATTTATATGTGCCTTACCTGAGTTAAGGCTTTGCATATTTGAAACTATTTGTTGGTTGCTTTCATACACAGGTAGAAATTTGGCTGGGTATAAAATTCTTGGGTCATACTCATTTCACCTTAGAACTCTGTAAACATTGCTCTGTCATCTTCCGGCATGGATCCTTGCTGTGAATAAGTTTGAACCTAGCTTTAGCACTTCCTATTATAAGTGACTTGTGCTTTTTGCCTAGACACCCATAGGATTATTCATTTAGTTCATGAATTTTAGTCACTTCCTGTGGCTTTGTCATGTTTTTATGCCTCTGTGTTAATTTTTTCTACAACTTGGTATATCTTTAAATCTGTAGATTTTGTTCTTCATTTCAGGAAATTTCTTCATTTCATTTGCTCTGCTTTCTACCTCAGAGACACAAAACATATATATAGGTATACAGAGGGTGCCAAAAATGTATACACATTTTAAGAAAGGAAAGAACTGTATTAAAATTACACTGATGGTAACCACTTCGAACACCTTTTGTAATTGCAGAAGTCAAATGTTATTGGTATATATCAAGTATTACAATTTTAATACAGTTTTTTCCTTTCTTAAAATGTGTATACATTCTTTTGGCACTGTGTGTGTGTGTGTGTGTGTGTGTGTGTGTGTGTGTGTGTGTGTGTGTGTGTGTATGGTGTATTTCTGTTGTGTTTTCTCAATGTATATCACTTCAATGACTTCAAACTTCTATATAGATGTAAGGTGTCTCAGTTCAGGCTTCTATAACAAAAATAGTACAGACTTGGTGGCTTATAAGCAACAGAAATTTATTTCTTACAGTTCTGGAAGACCAGAAAGTCCAAAGTCAAGGCACCAGCAGATTATTCAGTATCTGGTGAGAAACCATTCCCTGGTTCATAGATGGCCATCTTCTCATTGTGTCTTCAGACATGGCAGAAGAGGCAAGGGAGTTCTCTGGGGTCACTTTTATAAGAGCACTAATCCCATCCTTCCCCAACTTTGCGAGCAAGTGGCATAAAGAATAAGGAATTGGTTATAGTGGCTAGTGGCAGAAGTAGTCACAGAAACATCCATTTGCAGGGCTACACTCTCAGCAGTGGGGCAGTGACCAGTGCCACTGGGGAATGGGGTCCAACCTGTGGCTTTTAATGGTTCAGCAGTCATGGTTGCAGTGTGTTCCTGGACTGATTTATGGTGCAATATTTAAGCTGTGGTCCTGGCTGATGCTGTGACTTCCTTGTTTTGATCATTTTTAGAGCCTACTTCTCCATTCTTCCCAGCAATATCTTTTTAGTAAATTTTCTTTTGTGCTTAAGTCACCTAGTGTTAGTTTATATTGCTTGCAACTAAGAACTCTGACTGAATGGAATGCTGATTAAATTTGCATGTTTATTGTGCATTGTATTTTTAAAATGAAAAGACTAGTAGCTCAAAAGTGGTACATTGCTATATTAATATAACCCACAGCTAATATTATACTTAATAGTGAAAAAAACCTGAAAGCTTTCCCCTAAAATCAGAAACAAGCCAAGGGTCCGCTTACACCACTTTTATTAAACATTGTACTGGATGTTCCATTCAGGGCAATTAGACAAGAAAATAGAAATAAAAGGCATCAAGATAGAAAATAAAGATATAAAGCTCTATTTGCAGATGATTTTATATATAGAAAATCCTAAAGAATTCACTAAAAAATATTAGAACTAATAAACAAGTCCAGCAAGTTTGCAGAATACAAGATCAACATGCAAAAATCAATTATATTTCTGTACACTAGCAATGAACAATCTGAAAATGAAATTAAGAAAATAATTCTATTTACAGTGGCATCAAAATCAATTCAACAAAAGGACTTGTACCCTGAAAACTACAAAACATCATTGAAAGAAATTTTAAAAAGACCTAAAGAAATGGAAAGACATCCCATGCTCATGGATCAGACTTGTTACTGTTAAGATGGCAATACTCCAAATTAATACATAGACTCAAGGCAATTCCTATCAATTCCTTCTTTGCAGAAATTGATAAGTTGATCCTAACATTCATATGGAAATGCAAGGGACTTAGAATAGGCAAAACAATCTTGAAAATGAAGAACAAAGTTGAAGGACTCATACTTCCTGATTTCAAAACCTAGTAAAAAACTACAGTGATCAAAACAGTGTGGTAATAGCATAAGGATAGACACACAGATTAATGGAACGGACTGAGCATTCAGAAATAAACCTCCCCATTTTTGGTGAATTAGGTTTTGGCAAAGGTGACTAGATCATTCAATGGGGGAAAAAATAGTCTTTTCAACAAATAGTGCTGAGACAACTGGATATCCACATAAAAATGAATGAATTTGGACTCCTCTCTCACACCATATACAAAAAAATGAACTCAAAATGGATCATCAACCTAAATGTAAGAACCCAAACTATAAAACTCTTAAAAGAAAATATAGGAGTAAATCCTTGTGTCTTTGGATTAGGCAACGTTATCTTTGACATGACATCAGAAATATAAGTTACAGAAGGAAAAATAGATAAATTAGACTTCTTCAAAATAAAAACTTCTTGTGCTTCAAAGGACACTATCAAGAAAGTGAAAAGACAACCTATATAATGGGGAAAATATTTTCAAGTTATATATCTGATAAGGGATTTGTATTTAGAATACATAAAGAATTTTATAACTCAACACTGAAAAGAAAAATAACCCATTTAAAAATGGGCAAAAGATTTGAAAGATTTTCCAAAGAAGATATACAAATAGCCCATAAGCACGTGAAAAGATGTTCAACATCACTACTCACTAGGGAAATGGAAATGAAAACCACAACGAGATTGCTAAAGGGCTTAGAGTTTCTTTGGGGGATGATGAAAATGTTCTAAAACTGAGTGTGTTGATGGTTACCCAACTGTGAATGTACTAACAACCCTGAATTGTACACTTAAAATGGGTGGATTTTATGCAGGTAAATTATATTTCAATAAAGCTGTTACCCAAAACCCCACAATGAGATGTCACTTTATACCTACCAGGATGGCTAAAATAGAAAAGACAGACACCAGCAAGCATTGCTTACTATGTAGAAAAATTGCAATCCTCATTCATTGCTGGTAGGATTGTAAAATGATGCAGCCACTTTGAAAAACAGTTTGGCACTTCCTCAAAATATTAAACATAGAGTTAGCATATGACCCAGTAATTCCACTCATAGGTATATACCCAAGAGAAAGGAAAACATGTTCACACAAAAACTTGTATATAAATGTTCATAGACGCATTATTCATAATAGTTAAAAAATGGAAACAACCTATATCTAACTGATGAATGAATAAGCAAAATGTGGTATATCTATATGATAGAATAATATTTGACAATAAAAAGGAATGAAGTAATGAATGATACATGCTGCTGCAACCTGGATGAGTCTTAAAAACATCATGCTAAGCGAAAGGAGTCAGATATAAAAGACCACATATTGTGTGATTACGTTTATAGAAAATGTCCAGAATAAGCAAATCCATAGAGATAGAAAGTGTATATTAGTGGTTTCCAGGGGCTCGGGGAAAGGGTGAAATAGGGAGTGACCTCTAAAAGGTACAGGCGCACATTTTGGGGTGATAAACATTTTCTAAAATTGGACAGTAGGGATGGTTGCACAACTCTATGTTCTGAAAACCACTAAATTGTATACTTTAAAAGGGCAAATTTTATGTGAATCATATCTCAATAAACCTGTTATCAAAGTTTTTCAAAAAAATCATGAAGATTGTAATGTGAATGTGATAAATCAGAAGAGCATCATCAAGTTAAATAGTGAACAGGACTCTAGTGAAAATGTAGAGTATGATTCTGTATGTTATTGGATAAACATCCGAAAATATGATTGTTTTGCACAAGTAGCCAAAAATAACATGCAAATTATAAAATGGATGATGAATATCTTAAAATTGGATTGTACTGGGCTAGCAATGTATTCATCTCTATTCATCTCTATTCTTTTGTTTATTATGAATGTGTTCACATATGATCAGAAAGCCACCCATGATTGTCATTTTCAAGCAAAACACAATGACTTCTCTAGTAAACAAGTGATATTTTTTCTAAAATAAGAACAACACAATACTTTCCAAATTGACGAAGTTTGTTTCTAAAGGCAGACAACAGAAAATATCAAAACTATAGCAACATCATTGAAATCTACATTTCTTCAGCAAAACAAGGCTATAAATCACTCTAGTGCCAAAAAGGTACAAATCCAATTACAAAGATAATGGCACATTTTATGCTTGAAGGGAAAGCAAACAAAGGTCCTTTATCTAGTGATGTTATAGGTTGTTGCAAAGATTCAACAGCATACAATGTGAAAGAACAACTCTGTTGTGTATATCCTGGAAGATGCTTCCTTTCACACAGGAAGGAAACAGCTGATGTGCTGTGTACAAATCAGCCCTTGGCATATGTGTGCTACATAGATGAGGGGAAAATGCTCCATGATATCTTATTCTATTTATCACAGCAGACTCATGCTATAAGCAAAAAGATTTTTCGTCTATAATAATTATTTGGTGAGAAAATATATGTTGGAGTTGGTACTCAGAAACCTGGCCATATGTTTAGCAAAGAAGAGTTAATTATAGGAAAAGATTGCACCTGAATGTCAATACACACATAGCTTCATTCAGAGAACAGTTAGCAGACAACCTGTGCCCTGACCTTGAGTCGGGAATGAAGGAAAGAGTGAAAATCACAAATATGATCAGGTCGCCAGCACTGAGTGAATGTCTTTTTAACATGTTGTGAGAAGAAATAAGATTGCTTTTCTATGTGGAGGAATGTTGCCAGGGAAAGGCATGCCCACAAATTGTTTAAATAAAGGAAATAATTTGTACTATTTCTTTATGATACTTATAATGCCTACAGAGATATTTCTCTATTTTCAAGTGGATTATTTCAGCTTTGTGTTCAAATTCTTGCATGACCTAAACCTGTCACTGCAAGACTGATAGAGCAACAGTTTTTAAAAGTCAAGACTGAGAATAAACTAACAAAATTTCTTAAGGAGATATAAACAACATATAGTATTTATTGCTGCCTAACAGGTTACCCCAAAATCTGGCAGCTTAAAACAACAAACATTTATGATCCCACAGTTTCTGTGGGGCAAGCTCAGGGTCCCTCGTGAGGCTGTGGTCAAGCTTATCAGCTGGGGCTATACTCGTACTCGTAGCCATCTTAAGGCTTGACTGGAGAAGGATCCATTACCAAGCTCACTCAGGTGACTGTGGGCAGGCCTCTGTCATCACTGGCTGTTGGCTGGAGAGGGCCATTGCTTGCCATGTGGGCCTCCTGTAGGGCATTTCACAACATGGCAGCTGGCTTCCCTCAGAGCAAGTGAGTGAGAGAATGAGAGAGGGCGAGCAAGACAGAAGCCACAGTCTTTTCGTAACCTAATCTCAGAGGTGACATCCTGTAACTTCTGCCCTATTTTGTTAGAAATTAGTCAACAGGTCCAGCCTACCCAGGAGGTGGGGATCACTGGGTCCCTCTCAGAGGCGGCCTACTGCAGTAACCATATACTTCCATGGCTGTGGCTTTACCTAGACTAAGGTGGAACACGAGTCATCAGATCTTGGTCAGAGAAGCTCCCTACTCCTCTCTGTGTTCTGTGATCCAGGACATAAAACTTGACCAGCCACGTTAGTTGTTGAAAATGGGTGTACAGCGTAAATCAAATCCTAATTTAGAAGTCCAGTGCCCTTGGGTACACATCTTTTATAGAGCTAGTGGGTTCCCCCCCCCACCCCCTTAAGCTGGCATGGCTCTTTGGTGGGACAGGTTTATGCCTATTGTTCTTTCGCATGGCATGGACAAAGGTCGTCTTCAGTTAGCGTGCTCTCTTAGCCAGGACACACTGAGAGCCTAATTCATCCTGGTTCCTCAAATGGACTTGGTTTGACCTGAGAGCATGCTCCATCTTTATGGCTTGGCAGTTGGCTCTCAAACTTTATACATTTAGGCCAGTTGACCCAAATAAGAGTGGCCTGAATTGGGGCAGCGAGTCTCTTACTGATCTCTTCTACCAGGGATTAGAGCCACCTGGCTGTCCTTTAATCTCCATTTTCCTTTTTGTCCTTAGTAACAAAATCCCCAAGTATTAGTTGGGCATGTGGCTGCCTAGAATATAGGCAATAACGATCTATTTTCTTGCAGTTAGATGTGATCATGTGACTATGTTCTGGCCAATGAGATATAAACCATAGTTGGTATGAGCAATATAAGTGGTTGGTACAAACTATGTCCAGGAAGTGGCCTTAAAGGAAAGCAGTATGCCCTGCTTTGCCCTTCTTCCTTTGTTTTGGCTAGAATATGGGTGCAATGACTGGAACTCATGAGGTAACCGTGGGAATAGAAGCCATGCAGGACAAAACAACATGAAACAAGGACACCATGGCACGCCATGCAAATCCTGGGATGCCTATCTCTAGACATCTTAAACATGAGAAAGAAAGAAATTTGCATTTTTGTTTAAGTCATTTCTAGATTTTTCTGTTACTTTTCACTGAATCTAATCCTAATTAATGATGTGGCTTTGTTCAAGTCCAGATCCTAAAAGCATGCAATTCAAATCCAGTCTTGCCAGGACCTGAGCTGCTCCTTTACTTCCTACACTGTTCTTCCAATGGGAAGATATTTTCTACAAACATAGTGCAAATAGTTATAGCAAACATTGCCAGGTTCCCACTGGTAATGGGTGAGGACCGAGGATGTGCTGACCAGCAGTGTCCTGAGTATGGGGCAATCTGCAGAGGCTGGAAGCTCTTGCTGATCTGCAGGGGTAGGACTAGGTCAGGCAGGGGTTCGTCCTTGGGGTTCTCTTCAGGTAGCAGGATCAGCAGGAGGCCGTGGGGTCCTGAACTTAGCTCTCCTGACATTTGCTCTGGGTGTTGCCTAAGTTCAAAGGCCTGACAGATTTAAGATCTGTAGGTCAAGTTCTTGTCTAGCTAAGACGTGCAGAGCCAGTAGGTCCCTTTAAGAACAAGGAGTGGGAGTCATCAGGGACAAGGAAGTACAGATAAAAGACAAGTGAATCCGTCTTCTGGAAGCGGGCAGGGAATAGACACAAACAAAAACTCTGTCAACGTAGACAGTATTTGCATTGTGTGGTGCAATGCCAGCCAGGGGCCCCTGGGAAAACAAAGGCCATGTCTGTTTTCCTTTCGTGGCCTCTGCTCCACGGTGTCGATGATTTTCTCCAGTGAAACCCACACCCAGGCTTCTGCCAGGGCCGTGCTCAGCTCCCACTCTCCTTTTCACAGCATGCCAAGAAAAGAACTTGCCTGAGGGCACACATAAGGGGCATTTCTGGAGTATTTTGTGCTGGCAATAGCAGTGAAGAACCCACGGTATCCACTGGTTTCTTAGGCCCAAAGTATCCCTATTATAAAATAGAAGTCCTGCCTTGTGGAAAGGATGGGCATTCACCTTAGAGAACAGGAGGTTTTCAGCAAATTATAACCTGCCGTCAAAATTCTGGAAGGGGATATTTTTTTAATGCTTCTGAACTAAATTTAACTTTAGTTTGATAAACTCACTCCATTCTCTTTAGACTGTTTTCTCTTAACATGTACTGGCCCAAGAATGCCTCTAGTTCAAAATCCATTTCCCCGTACCTATTATTTTAAAATATAGTTCCCAAAATTAGGCAGAGGGACACTCACTGGGCCAGAAGTGGTCGGTGTGGGAGGCTCAGTGTGGAAAAGAAAGGGCGTGGCTCCTCAAGTCTGGCAGATCTGCTCTGAAATCAAGACTCTCACACTGGAGTCCGAAGATATTATCTGTAGTTGTGTAACACGAAATAAAGGAGTATGTGCATTACTCAGTTACACAGGTGACCAGCTGAGTAACTTAAAATATTGATAAACCCTACTAGGAAGCAGTCGGGGAGGAGAAAGGGAAATGTTTGTGTATTGGGTCCTTATCTCTCTCATAGCAGGAAATCGATTGATAAATCAAGAAATCATGGTATTTTTTCAACAAATATTTATGACGTGCCAAGCGTTATTCTAGGTATTGAGGGTACAGACATAAAATAAATGAAACAAACTCACTGCACCTATTATTCTACTACTAAGTCTATTGGTTAAAGATAGATATCATTAACCAATGATAGAGACCAAAAATAGAGACCAGAAGAAACAGTAAATAGTCTAAAAGAGTTGCCTTGGAAGTGGATTTAGGGGAGGGAAGGGGTGGAGAGAAATAGGGCAAGGGATGGTTTTTCCTGACAGATCCTGCCATGTTATTTGAATATATATATATATATATATATATATATATATATACACACACACATATATATACACATACATATATATACAAAATACAATACTTATATATACTATATTTACATATAGTATATATATTTGATACTTATTAATAGATACAAACATTTTTAAATTGTTAACCAAATATCTTACTTACTACTTACTAGCGATATATCCTTGAATAGATTAAATTCTCTGGGCCTCCATTCTTTTGTCTGGGAATTGGGGATAATAACGCTACCCTCAAACACAATTTGTTGCAGGAGTACCTGGCATAAAGTCGGCGTGAAAATGTCAGTCCCTTCTCTTATGTATCCCATGTAAGATTTTGCAGCTCAAGGTTTTCAGGCTGAGCAGTGACAACTGTTCTTGGGTCTGGCCTGAGCAAGTCCCATGAGTTTTCTTTGCCTGCCTCTGTCCATCTGAGACCAAGATGCTCATCTCAAATTTCTGAGTGCTAGGGAAACAGGATGTACATTGGTGAGAACTGAATGTCTTGAAAGAACACTGATCAAATATTAACATAATTTTCATTGGGACAATACTGTGCGGTTGTTGATACAATCTTTACTGTTGACTTCTGGACAGCTTAGATAATCCACTGTCCGGATTATGTTATTGCCTCAGAAGCTTTCAAAATCCTGTACTTAATCTTTGAGACACTGAGGGTCTCATGACGTGAGGGAGAGAACAATTGTGAATTCAAGAGTGAGTGAGAGAGAGAGATCACTGCCTGGGATCAGGATGTAATAAGTAGAAAAACACTAAAGACAGCAGTAAGACAGAGCAAGGAGGATTGCTGACATCTAAGCTAGCTGTAAGGGGAACGTGTACATATGTGATTCTCTGTGTGTTTATACATACACAACACACAGGGCGATGTGCTTGCTGACTGTGCGTGAGTGTGTGTGTGAGAGGGATGGGGAGTATGTTAGGAGTGGAATACAGGCAATGATGTGCTGGTAAAAAGTCTAACAGCCAGGTCTGGAGAGAAGAGCTCTGATCTGTAGTGGCTGCCAATTTTGATGGTGTAAATATTCCACTGAGGCTGATTTCAAGCAACCAAGTTGAAGTCACTGAATGCAGAGTTGAAAAGGAACGTGCAGAGTCAGCTTGCACCAGTCAGGGCAAGCCCCTTCCAACACAGGGCAGGCTGCAGGTTTCCAGCACCACTCTCTGTCAAAAACAGGAAAACTTCCCAGCTTCGAAAAGTCGTGATATTTCTTTAACTTTTATTCCAAAATCTATCCATACCTCCCAAACAGAATTGTTCATTCAACCCAATTGATTCTTTAGTGTTTTGTAAAGTTTATGGCTCATCACAGACCATAGGAATTCTGGAACTGGAATGGTTTTTTCCCCCCTCAAAATCTACACAATGGTTGGCAAGACCATTTGTTTATTCAGAAAGCAGCCAACAGGATGCTACAGGCCTGTGAGTGAACCACCGTGCCCCTGACGATTTGGCGAACTCCTGCTGGCCAAGGAAAGTCCCCAGCAGACAAGAGGGGGCTCCTTCACTTCTGGTGCCCCCACAGTTACAGCTCTTTGCCAATTAAGCAGCTGCCTAGTTCTTTGACGCATCTACGACTCTCCTCCCTATCCCACAGGAAACCTCTCATTAGTCTCCAATGGGGTGGGGTGGCAGGGAGGCTTCCTTTTTAAACTCGCCCCAACTCTTTCCTCTCTGAAATCCTGTATCCTGAGTCAGACAGGGCTAGATCCAGGCCCAGTGGGGCCTGGTGTTTCTATTCTTTGGGGGGCCTTCTTTAAGGAAAAGAATACAAAATTACAAATATAAAGTTACTAGGGTCAGGGAAGGGGCCTGTGCTAATGAGGGTCTGTTCCAAACCCTCATTAGCTTCTAGTAAATACATCCCTGGAGCCAGACTATACTCAGAAGGAAATCAGATGTTTGCCTGGTGACAGTGAGTGGTGGAATGTCCTGCATTTTTCCTTTTGGATGAGGAGGAAGCTCCAGCACTCTGCTCCTCCTTAAAATCTCTGCCTCTGAGCCTGATACTGGAAGACATTGCCCAGGTTCTTCGGAGGAAGCCATTTTATTGTGCATCTCTCCTACCTATTGTATCACACAGCTACTCCCCGCTGCGTGGTACAGAATACACCAGTGACACCTGTAACCACCATCCGACCAAGGAAGCATCTTCGCTAACCCCTAACGCCTGACTTCAGAATCACTGTGGATGAGAAGAGACCTCTAGTGGTCAATCTCAAAGGTCACATGAGTGCTACCTTCTACTTCTTTATTCTCTTCAAGGTGTTCTGACCTGTCAACTCCAGGGTATCAATTCCAAGAGGTGGAGAAAGGAAAATACAGCACAGATCAGAAGGAGATTTGGTTTTGGTATAGCCAGGTTGTGGAGAGTAGGATGGCTTCTGTTGCATGGCATGTAGAGGACATAGTGGATATTTTTCTGTAGACTTGCAGACAAATCTACCCATTTCCTAGCACGACTGGGCCCAGTGCTGTGTGAGAATGAAGGGCTATAGGGGAAGCAGAAATGAGACCTCAGCCCAAAGTAATAGATATTCTGCATTTTGAAAGCAGAGCACAATACTGTGAAAGAGTGGGTTTTAATATTTTTTTGAAAATCGTGACTCTTTTGAGAAGCTATTTAAAAATTCAGAGACTGTCTTCCTAGAAAAATATCCATGTGCACATATACATGCACACACACACACACACACACACACACACACACACACACGTTTGCCTACAAATCAGGGATTTCACTGACCCTCTAAAGCCCATCCACAGTGGTTCAGGATGTCAAGTTAAGAGATTCTGAAGTAAGGTATTTGGAAAAGGCAGTAGTGTGGCAGCCAGGGATCTTGAATGGATTCTAAACCCTGTATCACTTTGGACAACTTCCTTTACCTCTCTGAACTTCATTTCCTCACCTATTAAAAAAAGAAGAAAGATTAGACAGATGTAGGAGCGCCAGCTAAAAGACAGAGCAGCCAGTTAAATCCGAATTTCAGATAAACAATGGGTTTCTTTAGTATAAATATATCTGAAATATTGGCTTTATTGTGAATTAATGGATAGTTGTTAGATGGGACATACTTATACGAAACAAATATTCACTGTTTACCTGAAACTCAAATGTAATGGTGTGTCCTGTATTTTTATTTGCTGAATTTGGCAACTCTAGACAGGAGGCTTTTTAGGTCATGATTTAGGGCCTAAGGTTTTTGGTGATGAAGGAATCCTAATGGGGGATGGGAAGTTAGAGGATCATTAATCACTGTTTAAGCTGGAAATTGTGAAGTCCCATGACCAATTTTAAGCAGTTTAGTTGGGACATTGTGTTGGGTTCTGGATAGAAAAGGCACCACTTGAGTTTTCAAAAAACCACTGTATCATTGCTAGGTTGTGACAGCCAGATTTCTAGCTTTTCTGCCACCGTAAAACCCTCAATTACATTTCCAGTGGCCTGGCTAGATGACCTTGCTGGCCTACGACCTCCAGCCATTTGCCAAGCTGCTGCCTCTGTCACATCAATTTTGGTGACAGCGGATATGAAGGCTGTGGCCCCAAGGTCTTTGGAGATGGCACTGGTCAGCAGTAGCTACACAGCCTGTCATGCAGAGACTCAGCTCCCGCTCCCCGCACAAGAACGCAGGATATGGCGAGGCCAAAAAGGAACACCCACGGAGCCATGGATAGGGCGTTCATACCACTATATTCTCGATGGCGGCTGGGTTGGAGACACAGGAAGCAGGAGTCACACGTTCCACAACCTACCGTCCACTCCTCTGCCAACCAACCTCACTTGCTAACTGCAACCCGCCATCCACTTCTCTGCCAACCAACAACCAACCCCCTAGCATAGTCACGGCAGTTATATCAGTGGCTAATGGCTAACTGGTTACAGCTGATGGCCAACTAGTTACAACTGATGTCCATCTACCACCCGAGCCAGCACCTTTCCATGTGAGGCCGAGAGCCTGGAAACTGCTCACTGGGACTCTGTCTCCACACAGCCCCTTAGGCTTTTCCTGCATTCTGGTTGCTTGTTTCCCTCTCCTGTTCTTCATTCCCATATAACAGGAAGTACTGTGAGTCTGTCTGCCACAGAGCAGCCCTGTGTGTGCATTCTCTTCTGGGGCAGAGCACCCAACTTGCACTTGTAATTCACCTCTGAGTGGGCATCCTTCCCCTTCCTTCCTTGTTTCCTTCCTTCCTTGTTTCCTTCCTTCCTTGTTTCCTTCCTTCCTTGTTTCCTTCCTTCCTTCCTTCCTTCCTTCCTTCCTTCCTTCCTTCCTTCCTTCCTTCCTTCCTTCCTTCCACTCTTTCTTGAGTACCCACCACGTACTAGGCACTTCCCCTTAGCTGATGGGGCTTCCACCTTCAATACCCTCATCAATGCTTAGTCCCATGGTTCTCAAAATGAGATTCCTGGACCTCTGTATCAGTCACCTGGTAGGTTGTTAAAGATGAGATTCCTGAGTCTCATCAGAACTGATAAAGGAAAGGTGTCTGGCAACTTCCCCCGGTGCTTCTTATGCTCACCTAAATCAGGAGGCCACGGCTGCCAGTTCTTGGATCCCCTTCTCTGTCCAGAAGTGCACGCACCTGTTGTGGAACAAATTGGTTTCTACTCTCAGGAATTTCCAGATTTGAGGCTGCCTTTCTTCTCTCCCTCTGCACCTGAGTTACTTGTGGAAGATGTGACATATTGGACTCTGTTAATACTCCAACCAGCCAACCTACTGAGGTTTAATGGTTAACTGCTAGGCTTAGCTACTTATGGTGAAATGGTTTCCCCTCTCTATCAGGTCTAGGAAAGAGAACTGTTCCAGGGACAACTTACACGACCTTGGACAAATCTTGTCACTTCTTTGATTCTCCAGAAGGGGCGCCATGGTACCATTTTAAACATCTGAAAGCCCTCCCCAGCACCAAGTACACTCTACCTGGCTCCTGACCATCATTGACTTTCCCCCTCTAGAATGTAAGACCCTTAAAGACCAGGAGCTTTGTTTTTCTCTGTGTATCTCCCAGGAGACTCAATCATTGTTGTGGGATTCAGGGGGAACCATTCATTTTGTAGAAATTATAGATGTGTATAAAACAATTGTATACAGATGGCAGTAGACTAAGTCTTTTAGCAGTTCATGATAAAGACAGCATATTGGCTTGGATGGCACTGGTATCCCCAATGCTTAGCATATGGATACTCAATAAAAACTGCTACTTTCCTCTAATATTTTAATTATGAAAATGTCAAATGTACAGAACAGTTGAAAGACTAGTATAATCACTATGTAACCTTATCTAGAGTCTAGATTCAGTAAGTGTTAATATTTTGCTATATTTGCTTTGTGCATGTGTGTATTTATTTATTTTTGCTGGATCATTTGAAAGTTAGTTGCAATCATTGTGACACTTAACCCACAAATATTCTAGCAGGCATCTCCTAAGAATAACGACACTCTCCTATGTAACTGCAATGCCATTATCACACATAAGAAAAAATAACCATTATTTCCTAATATCATTTAATATCTAGTTGTAGAAGGGGATGTTGGTGCCCTACCCACTTTCCTTTGGCTGGTCTAGAGGTCACCTGTAAAGAGTCCCTAGATACCGTGTTTCCCTGAAAATAAGACCTAGCCAAACCATCAGTTCTAATGCGTCTTTTGGAGCAAAAATTAATATAAGACCCGGTCTTATTTTACTATAAGACCGGGTCTTACATAATAATATAATATAATGTAATGTAATATAATACCGGGTCTTATATTAATTTTTGTTCCAAAAGACGCATTACAGCTGATGGTCCAGCTAGGTCTTATTTTCGGGGAAACACAGTAGCAGGTGATTTCCTGAGTGTCTTTGCTAAACATTCATTGCTGGACAGAGACAGTGCACTCTGCCCTCACAGGGCAGGTGGGCTGGAGGTGCTGGGGAGTCAACACTCCAAGAGTGTCCCTGAACCAGTGATGGAGAGAAGTTGGATAAATACCCAAGCTTCCTTCTACCTCCAGAGTTGATTCTGAGGTGTGTTCCACAGAGCTTGTCAAAAGGTCCCCAGTGAAGTTGCCCACAGCAGTAATCTGTTCAGTGTCACGCCCTTTGCTGGTTTTCCTCCCTTCCCTCTATCTCTCCTTTACTGTGCTTCCTGAGATGCCCTTTAAATAAACTACTTGCAGCCAAAGCTGTGTCTTAGGGTCAGCTTTGGAGGGACCCAGAACCAAGACCTCAATTCATTGCTGAATTCATTTAAAAATGACACTAGTAAAACACCCTGCTGTTAGAACCCTAGAGAAGCAAACTCAAAACCTGCTCAAATGGTGCTTGCCACCCAGCTGACAGGACCTGCTCTCAGTTATGATTCTTACTGGGACAATGAATGCTATCGTGAGGCGTGTTTATTTATTATACCCTTCCCAGCCTACGTTAATAACAACAATAGCTACGGCTTATTAAAAGCTTGCTGTGTGGCTGCTTCACATGCTTTATCTCATTTAATCCTCACAATGACTTTGTAGGGAGGGCACTATTATTTTCCCCATTGTATTGACCAAAAACCTGAGGCTCACAGAGGTGAAATAACTTTCCCAGCTCACAGCTAGGAAGAGACAGACCCCTGGCATGCTTAACCAATGTGCTCAAATGTGCAGATAACCGTACATATTATTTCATTGTAGTCTAGTATAAATGGGAACAATAGTACTTGCCAGATAAAATTCACATTGTAACAACACCATCAACATATGTATGTTTTAACCAATAAGAAAAAAATAGTTCTCCTCAAGTGCTAATTCTTAAAAGTGCAATGGAAGGATTCCCCAGTCAGGTGAGAATCTCCGAGGAACAAAACCGTCCCTGCCCTGGCCGGCTCAGTACAACTTACACAGTGGGTTTCGATCACTAGCGGTGAGTCAGATTTTTCCAGCACTATTTAAATTGTGCGAATCTCCTAACGTTTTGGCTGCTGTGAAAATCAAACCTGTCCTCAGACTAGCCCCCATCACAATTCTCAGGCTGTCAGATTATCAAAGCAGTCATCTCATTTGAGCATGACAGTGTTCAGTGAGATGAGCTACCAATTTTTGCGTAAGGTCAGGCTGTCTTGGAACAATTACATTTCTGTTAGTAATATCTGGCCCCACCTAGTAACTTGGGTACACATAAACACGTAGAACTTAAGAAGATGTCTTCCCTAATTACTGTCTTCTCTAAGAATCCATAACCAGAAACAGACTTTGAACCCAATTTAATTATTGACTTGACCTTACTGTCATAAAGTATTCTAATTCGAGTATTATAAAGATGGTAACAGGGAAAAGATTCAGGGTTCTCAGACGGAGGAGCAATTGGCCAAGGAAGTCAGCTTTTCAGAGCTCGGCCGGTAAGTGGTAAGACCTATGTAGAAAGTAGAGCGTCAAGAAAACTAAAAACAAGTCAAGGGAGGGAAATTCATTTTGAAAAGTTGCAGTCTTGGTGGGTGGAAGCGAAGGGGAGACGTCAATATTTCTTCTTAATAGGGTAGCATGAGGTCTGCCAAGAAGCCCATACTTTCAGTTTTTAGTGGACAATGCTTGAGAAAACTCTATTAATGACCAAATTCTGAAATTATCACTGTTACAATGCTGTGACAGAAATCTCTTTGGCAAAATTTTTAAATTACAAAACAATCAATATTAGTACTCATTGCATCTGATTGAAAGATTGATGCAAGCTTGCCAGCCAGAAAGGGTGAGCCTGGCGGGAACGAAACTGGCTCCTGTCAGGACAGGCCTGGGATGGGAAGAGGCAGAGCTGGCTTGAAGAAGTCATCGGTCTGTCTCAGTTCTTGAAGGTTAATATAAAACTCCAAGTTGCGAAGGTCTGAGGAGTGGCCAGGGACTGAAAAGGATTAACAGCCACTTCTTAAAGGAAGAGACTATTAATCTAGGCAGTAGGGTGGGAAAGACGATGGCCTTGAGAGTCCTAGGTTCAAATTAGCCCTGACATTTACTGTCTCTGGGATCTTGGGCAAATTATATAATCTCTCTAAACCTTTAGAAATGACCTCATGAGGTTGTTAGGGGCTTAAATGAGATTTAAATAATATGTGTAGAGTGTTTAACACAGTGTCTGTTGCATTGAGAGCATTCCACGTGTGTTTCTACTTTATTCGTAGTAGTACTCTTGAAAGGAAGTAATAAATACTTGCTTTTCCTAGATGGAAATGCAGAATATTTTAGGAAGAAGGATGGCAGCAGCAAAGCACAGAAGAAGGGAGTAAAGGGGACTTTGTTATTTATTATTTTTAGTCCAGAGTAGGTCAAGGGGAAGGAGTACTGCGAGCCGGACAGTAGTGGAAGGATGGGGAAAAGCGGAGATTGATATGGTTTAAGACTAGAGGCTACATTGCGACTGTTTCCTAGGGTACAAATCATTTGAATCTATGGGATTTGGAATAGTCTCAAAAACTCTCTATTACCAGAGAGCAACTTGACAAAAATGACCCAAGAGAGGCTTTCAAAACAAGATTTATTTTGTTCAGTAGGGACCATCTGAGAATGAAGCGAGTTTCATTTCTCTTTCTGTTACCGTGTTTTCCCAAAAATAAGATCTAGCCGTACTATCAGCTCTAAAGCGTCTTTTAGAGCAAAAATTAATATAAGACCTGGTATTATATTATATTATATTATATTATATTATATTATATTATATTATATTACATTATATTATGTTATATAAAACCCAGTCTTATATTATATGAAAATAAGATCAAGTCGTATATTAATTTTTGCTCCAAAAGACGCATTAGAACTGATGGTCTGGCTAAGTCTTATTTTCAGGGAAACACGGTAAAATGACATTCTCAATTTTTTCTGGGGAAGGCTGGCTTTATCTTCCCTGGGACTGCCCTATAGCTGCCCTATATTTTATAGCTTATGTCTTTGTGGATTTCTTTTTGCTATCTTAATAAAAAATCCTTAATACTAAAAGTACTTTGAATTTAAGTAGTCAGACAGGCTTGTTTAAAAACTAGAAATAGTACCATTATAACTGGGATGACTGATCTGGGACCTCATTTTAAGTGCATAATAGACAAAGGGAGGTTCATAAACTCAGTGTAGACCAAAGAACAGAAACAACTGCACTTTTCCCCCCAGCAGATCCAACTTGAACTCGTTAAAGATGGCATGGAAGAGTAGTGGCCTAATGCAAACATGCAGATTTCTTCTCTTAGTGATTTTATTTCTGCCACGTGAGATGACCAGTAAGTTCACATTCTTTTTGTCCTCTTTTCTATGTTGGAATTGTATTGTGATTTTTTTTTTAAATTTTATGAAATTAAATTTTTATTTTATTAAATTGGGGTGACATTGATTAATACAGTGTACAATTCTATAATACATCATCCATATATTGCATTGTGTTTACCACTCAGAGTCAAATCTCCTTTCCTCACCATATATTTGACCCCCTTTTACCCTTTTCTACCTCCCCTCCATCTCCTTTCTCTCTGGTAACCACCAGACTATTTTAAATAAAGAAAAATTTCAGATTAAAAAAATGATCAGTGGTCATTGGGAAAATCCAAAATCCAAACTGGAATGACTACAGACTTGGTACAGCTTGGAGTACAGGAGTCAGATAATATACTAAAAAATTAAACGAAAAAATATTTTTATGGTTCTGATATTATAAGCAGGGTAAAGTATTCTATTCTCTCCAAAGCCACAGTCAAAATTCTCCTACATTTTAATGCATTTTATTACTAATCATATCCAAATAATCTTCTGCTGTTTATCTGAACATACCACTAACATGAAAATCTTTCCTGCATTTGCTCCTCACCCCAATCTGAAAGTAATAGCTTCCTCCCCCCATGATTTAAAAAGTAATACATAGTCATTGTAAATTAAATTAGGAAATATAAAAAAAGAATAAAGAAGAATAAAAATCCCTCCAAATGCCATCATCCAAAGATAACCACTCAACGTTTTTGGTGTATATTCTTCCAGATTAAAAAAATACTAGGCAGCCATCTCATTATTTTTTCCAGATTACACTTTTTAAAGTAAAAGTTAATGTGTTTATAGACTATATTAATGATGTTATGTAGGGGCAATTTGTGGCAGCAAAAGTCATTTTTAGCTTTTGTTACTTGCTTTTGAACTTGGAAAGTAAAAACTGAAAGTCAGATTTGTTACTATACAACGAATATATGTATTTCTAAAAATCAGAGATGAAAACAAGCTAGTATATATCCTGATCACCCACCCCACAATGATTTGTCTACCTCACAAACCACAGCTGTTTAAACAGCTTTTTATTTTTCTGCAAAAACAATATTAAGACATCAGAACTGCAAGACCAAATCCGATTATCTAATCAGAATTGTTTGCCCATATGCATATTCAATTTTGATATATTTATAGTAATATTAGAAATGTAACTTACATTCTGCCTATTTATCTAATATTATGTCTTAAATATTTTTCCATTTTGCTATATTCCTTTTTCCTTTGTATTTCCCCACTCCCACCCCCTTACTTTGCTACTTCCAACCCCTTGACATAAACAAATTAAGTCTGGTAAGTATTTCTGCACTTTTTTCTCTATTTTTATCAATATTATTCCACATAGAATTTTTCTGAACACTTTTCCTGATAAGTGTACGTGTGTGTGTGTGTGAGTGTGTGTGTAAATGGGATAATTCTGTACATACTATTTTCTAAGCCCGCAGTTTTCCAATTTCACTGCACGTTAGAATTGCCTGGGGCTTTCAGAAAACACAATGCTTAGGTTGCAGTCATATCAATTAATAAGAATGGTTGGGGATGGGAGCAAGGCATCAGTAAGTTTTTTAAGACCCCCAGGTGATCCCAATGTGCAGCAAAATTTGGTAGCCATCATTTTAACCTTTTCCTTTTTTTTTTAGTCAGTAATATATTATGGATCTTTTTCCTTATAAAAGTGTAGAGGTCAATATGACTTTTTAATTGTTGCAGAGTATTTCATTATCCTCATGTAACATAAATCTATTTAACCAATCCCTTGTTGATGGCCATTTAGATTGTTCACTCTATCTTAATAATTTCCTCCTGTACTCCCAGGTTCTGTTTTAACTGTGAATGGTAAAACTGAGAACTATATTCTAAACACTCATCTTGGCTTTCAAGAATCTCTGAGATGTGCTGTTCAAAACCACACCAGAGAGGAAGAACTTCTCTGGTACCGAGAAGAGGGGACCGTGGATTTGAAATCTGGAAATAAAATCAATTCCAGCTCCGTCTGTGTCTCTTCCATCAGTGAAAATGACAATGGAGTCACTTTTACCTGCAAGCTGCAAAGGGATCAGTTGGTGTCCGTCTCAGTGGTGCTGAATGTCACTTGTGAGTAAAAGGGGGGAGGAGGAACTTCTGGTTAGTCTGTGTTGTCTGTATTACATTAAGGGGTAGTTGAAATCTGGGTCTAAAAAGTGTATGCATTTTAACATTTGCCTGATACTGCCAAGTTGCCCTATTTATGCTCCCACAACAAAGCATGAGGGTGCCTGTTTCCCCACACCCTCCTAAGCACTGAGTTTGAAATCTGCCAGCCTGATATGAAATTGTATTTTCATTTTCCAAATTGAGAACGAGGGTCTTCACCTTTTCATAAATGTATTGGCCGTTCATGTTTGAAATCCAAAAAGATAAAGCTCTTTGATGGCTGGGTTCTAGAAATTGGTAACCCCCTGGTGGAATTCTATGGAGTTAGGGATCCTTCAAAGGATATTATATAGGTGATCATGGTTTGGGTGGAAAGCTGGTTCTACATGAGGGTGGTGTGAATGGTGTGATGAGGGGCGATGTGGGATAGGGTGATGACGTGATATGATTTGGTAGAAAGAGCTCTGGACTCGAGCTCAGCAAACTTTTCTGTGAAAAATTAATACCATTGGTTCTGAGATAAAAGCGTAGAGAAAATGCCAAGGAATCTAGTTCTGGAAAATACTGGCATCCTGCAGCTTGAGTTTCCAGAGTGAATCATTTGCTTGTTCTGAGCAAAGGAGTTTTGTTTTTCATTGTCTATGAATTAATAAAATGTGATTTTTAGCAAGCTTCCTCCTGCCTACTTTGATAGAATCTAAGACTATCAGGGGAACCACTGAAGTCTTGTAATCCTTAAAAAATGACAGATGAGGAAACTGAGGCTCATACTAAGGGCTCGAATTATCACAGCTGCAGCTAGTAGAAACAGAACACAAATCCCCAGGTTCCTTACCTTCCTAAGGGAAGCAGGGCAGAAATGCCAATAAGATGATTTGGTGGCTTTAAAAAATGATTTTCAGTTTTCTAGCCTGAATTCACATTTAATATCATCTTTCCTTTGTATTTCCTTTGTATTTCCCCACTCCCACCCCCTTACTTTTTTTTAAATATACCTTCTAAATATTGTTGCTAAGCACATAAACAAAAACCAAACAGTTAGTGATTCATAGGGACAATAACTGACGTAAACTCAGGAATTGATCAATCAAAATGAGCTCATAAAAATTGACAAGAATAGCACGTTAAATCCTGAGAAAGTGTTATTATTGTTAGAAGTAGCAGTTAATAACACACTATTTGGGGGAGTGTGTGCAGAAACAGTTTCTTTTGTATGTTGTTGCTGAAAGTATAAATTGAGATCACCTCTTTTGCAATACCTATCAAAATTTAAAGTGTGCCTACTCTATGACCCAGCATTCCTATTTCTAGATGTTAACTGTGGAGAAACACATGCCCATGTGCTTAAAGAGACTTATACAAGGAATGTTTATCGAAGCATCATTTAACATTTCAAAAATGAAAACACCTAATGCCCACCAAAATGATTAAAGAGTCATGTATTATACATATTACATATAATTACATATATATAATTATCATATGACTACAGCACTGTAAAAGCAATGAGCCATATCTCTGTGATTCAATATAGATATATCTCAAAAACAACCAAGTAATTGAGAGAATGAAGTCTTTTATGTAAACCCTTCTCACACTCCTAAAACAATACGATATATTTCCTGTAGGTACATTATATGTGTAAAAAAACTATTTAAAAACAAAAGATCTGCAAGGATTTACATCAAACTCATAGCAGTGGGTATCTCTGGGGAGCCAGGAAATGATGAGGGTGGAGTCAAGAAGGACCTCAACTGTATCTGAAACGTACTGATTTTTTAAAAATGGAATACACCGGTATAATTGATATGCATAAAAATAGTTAAATAAAAAGAAATAACTAATAGGACCTGTGGAATTGGTGGAACTGGTATATTTGGTAATTATGTTCTTCATTCTAGCAGCTTCCTACATATCTGAATACCACATAAAATCCTCGGATTTAGATACGAAATTCAAGCTCGTTCCAAAGAGCAACAAAATGTCATTCTGAGAGAGTTATTAATAGCACATCCTACTCAGGGTCTAATTATTCAGTGAGCAGATTATACAAGCTCCTGTCTTCTTCCTTCTCTACCTTTAATCTCTCTCCTATTGCCCACTTTTCAAGCATTTTATTACTCTTCTACGCCTTGGCCAGAAAATGCAAATAGAGGAGAAGAGAGAGACAGCTCAGCCATTTCTCCCCCTAGATGTTGGAAAGCCTTCATGGGGATGAGGGTTGGAATTATCTGTGAAGATAAATGTGTTCAACTATCTATGGGTCTACGACTGCCCTTACCATGGAGGGAGTAAGGAATTGCTCACACTGAGGGATGAGAGGGACTCAGAAAGTCACACTCCCCTTCCATAGATGCCAGAGTTGCCTCGATCGGAACACCTAGAAGGAGGACATTATTTCTAGAGGATCACTGAGGAAATGCAATATGTGTGTGGGGCAAATGTGCTTAGATAAAATGGAAAAATAGAGAGTGTGACAAGCTCTTAAAACCACCACCACCATCACCACCACCACCACCACCATGATAATAATATTACTAACTAGCACTGTTGTAAATTCTTTACAGGCATTGTCTCATTTAATCTTCACAGCAACTCATGAGGTGGCTATTATCCCACTTTTTAGACAAGGAAACTGAGCAGTTACTTAGCAGTTAAGTAAATTTCTCAAGGTCACAATAAGGGATATAGATGGAATTAGGGCTAACTGCAATGTCTGCTATCTTAATATCATACTGTTTTCTCCAACCCTAGCCCAGATTGGTTTATCATATTAACTATCAGAGTAGATACAAGGCTTATACTCTTGGGCAGTATTACAAATTGTCTACTTGGCACAGATTCATTATTATCTAGATTTGTTTCATGGTTTGTCTTCTCCACCACATTAAAAGTCCTATGAGGTTTGGGGCGGCTGGTTAGGTCAGTTGGTTAGAGCGTGGTGCTAATAACACCAAGGTTGACGGTTCGATCCCCGCAGGGGCAACTGCGAGCTGTGCCCTCCTTAAAAAAGAAAAAAAGAAAAAAAGAAAAGGAAAGAAAAATAAGGAAAAAGCTCTATGAGGTTTGGAACTGGATGCATGTTACTTAGCATTGTATCCTCAATTCCTAGCCCAGTGCTTGGCATACAGTAGGTACTCAATACATTTTTGTCAAATGAATGAATGAATGACTACATGAGATAGACTGAAGGAAGACCCCGAACACTGATGGTAAATGACTGCTTATCTGCTAATGAAACCTAAATTCTTGAGTCTTGCAGTTCCTCCTCTCCTAAGTGGAGATGAGTTCCAAACGGCTGAGGAAGGCAGTGATGTGAAGTTGGTTTGCAATGTGAAATCCAACCCCCAGGCTCAAATGCTGTGGTACAGAAACAACAGCATCCTGAATTTAGAGAAAAATCATCACCAAGTCCAACAGACAAGTGAGTCTCTTCAACTGTCAATCACGAAAGTCAAGAAATCTGACAACGGAACCTACCGCTGTTTTGCAAACTCACCTCTGAAAACAGAGACCAAAGACTTTCATCTCTTTGTCACAGGTAACTCTCTTTTTAAATTGTATCCAGCACAGCGCAAAACTCAGAATAGATGCTCAGTAAATATTTTTCATGACAACAAATGATGATGACAGTTATGATCAGCAGCGAGGATGGTCTTTGGAGAATTATCCCCCTTAGTTTTCCACTAAGAATTTTAGTCCTTCCTTTTATGGGAATTGTGCCCATTATATATAGATAGGACACTACTTTTTGAGCAAAAGTCCTTTTCTAGAACCATGTAGGAGAAGACGATTCTGGTTGGCTTTTAGGGAGTATTTCCATGAATTCTCCTGGGCAACAAGGTTTGTAAGAACTGGACTTTTGAGTTCACAGCCTGATGACAGACGGAGGGCAGGAACACATAAAGAAAAAAGATACTGACTAGATAGGAAAATGGATCTCTAAAATCACTCCTAACTCTAAAACTGTAACCTATAGGCCAATCAGAAGAGGGAGTGGGGGAAAATGGAAGGTAAAAGCCCTTATCTTGGCTTCATGCTACACCTACTCAGGTTTATCACCCCCACAATACAAGGAACAAATGAAGCTCCAAGTGTTTGTCCCTCCCCATGTTTCGTGTTCATGCAAAAAGAGAAAGGCGAGATACCTGGTGTAGCAGATGCAGACAATGCTCGCACACACATATCCTGGTCTGGGGCCATGAAGGTAGGAACAGCCAAACAAGCTGAGGCTCCTGTATCTTATTAGAACATCATTCACTTTGTCATTTGCCTCCCTGTGCCCACTTGTTGCCTTTCTTGCCAGTTCCCTGGAGGCTAACTGAACCCCTGCCAGAAGTGTTAGACTGATGTGGCCATAGGGCTTCTTATTTCCTCCCCCTAATGGGGATCTGACCACGAGAGCTGCTGAGGTGGAATGCCCATTCCTGTGGTTATTGGTGTGTTCAGTAATTTGTCCTGCAGAACAGTGATGGTATGCCCAGGGGCTATCTGCTTTAAAAACCACACACACAAATAACCTAAGTACTCATGGGGTCAGAAGTAGTCGAAGGGGCACCATATTGAAATCTGTGGCTATTCACTTCCCCCAGGACCACAGAAGCATAGTTGGTGGGGGGGGCCTCGGGTCATGCCATTCTAACTCATTATACAGACCACATGCAGAGGCGGGGAATTGCAACATCCCTCTTAGTTCAGATGGAATCATAATTGCTCTATGTCACATAAAAAAAAAAAAAGTATACAGCTTGTGTGGCAAGCAGGATGCCAGCTTGACAAATTGGCTTTCAGGTGGGCAGAATCCTGTTTGGGGTGGAGCTCTTCCAAACCAACTTGTTTTTCTTATTTCATCCTGCTTTATTACTTCCCTGGTGGTTGGCAGCCTGAGCGGCATAAGCATGGGGCTGCTGGTGGTCAGGCTGAATGCCACGTTTGCCTCTCTCACCTTCACCGCTCAGTGGGGAAGTTTCTAAATGAGGCCATGCAAAGCTGGAAATGACATCAAGGGTCTTTTCTTGAGCATAAGATTTTTAGCCCATGTACTGGGATTATTGTACCATAAGGAACATGGGGGAAAAATACCAGGTCTGGTTACAAACAAGAGAGTAAAACAGGGCAAGGGGAGAGATGCAGTTACACTTGCCAAATTTCAACAGAAACTTGGAATCCAAAGTGAGCCGATGGGTCAGGCAATTTATTTCAGCTTGTTTATGGAGTGAAAACTGTCCCACGTGGCTTCATTTTATGGAGCTCGGTAAGACGATTCCAATTTGTGACTGAATTCTGATTTCTTGTCCTAATTATCCCACAGTTGCTCCCCCTTCATTTTGACATCTTTCATTCGCCCTGCAAATAGAGAGGGTCCCCTGTAAGGTGAAGCCCTTTGGTATGTCCCAGGGTTTGCAATTATGGGCCAGGGCTTATGATAAGGCCCAGGCCCGCGGAGCAGAGTTTCTCTAGAAGGTTAATGCAGCCCACACCCTCATGAGAATAATTTTTAGCAACAACCAAAAGGGAGCAAGAGTAACGGATGCTTAATCCATTTATTAGACCCCCCAAAATGATCCTAAGCAGGAACTGGACAGAAGAGGAGAAGAAAACAATTAGAAGGTAATTGGTTAATGCATCATACAACTATGGACGGATAAAACCTATATCATAATCTTGAGACATACAGCGATTGGGCTTTAAAATTAGATGTATCTAAAGTCTCCTCTTTTCCCTCCTCCCCGCCTTTCACGCCTCATATACTCTCTGTGTCCTTTATATTATTTACCTCAATCGATAGTTTTTGTTTGTTCAGTATCTGTCTTCCCCACTGGAATATGAGCTCCACGAAGGCAGGAGCCTTCCTTGTCTGCTCTGTTTTTTTGCCAGGGCGAGCATTGCACCTAACACACAGTAGTCATTCAGTAAATATTTGTTGACTATATATTTTCCTCCACAAACTCAATTGTACAATAAAGAGGACACTCTTGATTTTCTATACATTCCTAAAATTTTATCCGAACCATAATTGGAGCCCCTTGCCCTCCTAGGGTGGCAACAGAACCCAGGGGCTTAGACAGGGCCGTTTAAGTACCTTTTTGACCCTAAGCACTCTTAATTTTTGAAAATTTCATCCCCTATCCTATCAAACATAGTAAAATGAAGCACATTAAATACACTTTTCTGCTGTAAAAATTTTGAAAGGATTTTTATAATGTACATACATTCTGCTATAAATTATTCATGTGATTCTTAAGGTTTAAACATTATTATTTAACAGTGAGTTATAGTGGACACACAGTTACATTTTACAGATGTTTAAACATTTATCAATATTGATTAATGTCACTTTTTCTTGTTTCGGAGCCAATACTTTGTTTTCAGGTCTCAATTATTTTCAAAGGCTCTTGGAAAGCGTGCGATCACAGGCACCTGTGCCCGTCATGCCTGATGCGCAAAATAGCTCTGAGCTTCCCGGATGTAAGAAAACAAGGACACTTTCATTTCCGGGCTGTCATGGTTGCTGCTGAGCTCTTCCTAGTGCAAGTTAGAAGTAAACTCTCTATTCCTCCCTGTCATTTAGAGAGGTATAACAATCTAGGCAAGGGTCGGCAAGGCTGGTGCTTAAAGCACTTCTTCCCTAGGGGCACTGTGCAGCCGCCTTACATAACGTCTTGTCACCTGCTTGGGGCAGATGACAGTACAGCTACAAGGGCCCCCACTGCTCCTGGGGCCCACAGACCCCTCTCCCCTCAGTCCAGCCAGCTCTTCACCTTTCCATTTTTTTCTCTTAAAGCTTTCCTCCCTCTCTTTCCCCCTCTGGAACGCCTCCCGCTATCTTTCGGGCTTTTCAAACAGCAGGAAAAACCATTGAGTTCCTCTTACTTCTGCTTTCCGCGTGGCATAAAATGGTCTGACGACCTGCTTTGGGGCAGTTACTCATACGACCGTAAATGATCCTTCCACAAAGGAATGGATTTGCAACCTGTCTCTGCCAGTTACTAGTTCTGTGACTTTGGACAAGTAAAGTAACCTCTCCAAGTCCCGGGCTTCTCCCCTGTAAAATCGGGACTAATAATACTTCTGTAAAGTGCAAGGCACTGTGGCTGGGACATATGAGACGTACATAAATTAGAAGCATATAAATGTTAGTTCTTGTTTTCTGTGTTTGCATTTTCAACAGACAGAGCTGCGGCGATACCCATAGAACCCATTATTGCTGCCAGTGTTGTGGTCTTTCTGACACTGTGTTTTGGACTGATTGCTAGAAGAAAAAGAATCATGAAGGTATCTAAGTATTCTAAGCCATTTAGGTAAAAAGTCCTCTAAATAAAGGCAGAGAACTAACTCTGTAAGCGACTAGCGTTAGGAGCCATAATTGGACAATCTGGTCTCTCTACCATAAGATCTAAAATGGAAGTTGCTCGAAGGAATAAAAGTTGTACATATATTATGAGTACAGATTTACAAAGAACACACGTGCATATGGACAAGACCGGAATGAAAATGGCTGCGGTGTTAGGGGTAGAGGGTATTGGGGCTGATTTTTATTCCTTTTAAATGTCCCTTATTGTTGCTTTGTGTGCCTTTGGTACAGTAAATAAATATAGGAGCATCTGCCCTGGGTTCCGAGGTCTGCATGAAAAAGATGGCACTTGCTGCTCACCTCTTGAGCACAGCCATACGCCCTGGCTGTGGTGGGCTGGGGTGAGAATTGTTGAATAGTTAGCCTTGTTGGTTAGCATGATGCAGGTCAGAGTATGTGTATGCAGAGGTTAGTACCAGGTATTTGACTCCACCAGTGAATCCAGTGCCAAAGGGAAGCAAATCGGGCAGAAAGCCTCTAAGGAAAGGCCAGTGTGGCCGAGGCTGAGTTCATTGTCCAACAAAAGGCATTCTCCTTGAAACATGGTAACTGGGTATGATTCAGGGCAACAGTGTCTCCCAAGAAGAAATTCACCCACCCCCTGTTCCAAACCAAAGAAAATTTTTTCCGACAAAATAAAGAAATACTCAACAACCTCAGAATCCTGGAAGCATTTTGGCTTAAGAATTACATATTCTCTATGTTCAATAAAAATGATTAATCTGGCCAAAGAAATAAGGCTTCGACTAGTGAAGAGGTGGCTGTATTTCCAGCCACCTCTGTATGGGTGTGTCTTTTTCTAGGTAGGAGATTGACAGACATTTGGGTTTCCTGTCCCTTGAGACACCCTGATGCATTCAAAGTGTTTATCCCTGGGCTTCAGAAAAGCAGGAAAACTCATTAGCCTTGTTCCGTTTGCCTTTAGCTCTGCGTAAAGGGTGAAGATCCTCAAAGAGAAACAGCTCTGTAAGTACTCTGGGCTGGGGCCAATGATCCTCCATAAGCAGACATGTAGCAGTGGTGTGCAAGATAAAGTCCATCCCGGGCAAATTCCTCCTGAGATGGGAGGTGCCGGAAGGTGAAGGGGTTCAGAGGAGAATGGAGGGTGGAGGAGAATCTGCCTTCACGTTAGAGGAAGACAGGTGAGGCAGGTTGGAAGGTTGCCTAGAATTAAGAATACCTTTGCTCGTAAGCCTACTCTCTCTTGAAGCAATTTTGGGCTAATGCTTGTGCAACTGCATTTTATTGCCCTACAATGTAAATGGGAGAAGCCACTATTGCACTCTCCTTCACAACAAGGTCAGAAACCACATTCCTTATCTTAAAGCCTGCCTTCTCTTTGGAGCTTCCTTTAGGCTGTTGGCTCCAGCATACGTGAAGTGGGTGGTGGGTAAAAAGAACTAAAGCATTCTTTCCAAGAGTATCGATTTGATTTTGATTTTTTTTTCTTACTGCTACGATCACTATAATTAATTTCTTGGTTCATTTCAGATGAGAAAGCTGAGATGCCACCTAATACAGAAAGAATTATGCATCAGAACCCTCTTCATTTGTGTAGTCCCATCTGTATTTATTGCTATTATTAAATTCACTCCTGTTAAATTGTCAAGGGTTATGAAGAAGTGTTTCATTAAGTACTTGACAGTAGTTGTTAGGGCTAATTTGATATACTTGTGGACCGTTTTTATGGAGAAAGCTGTTAAGAATGAAAAGTAAGATTTTGTTAAGTGTTCTTCTTGAAGGGTATGTTAATTGAGATTTGTTCTGAAAAGGTAAGTGACCACTTACCATTTAGAATGTATTTTTCTAGGTAGGAGATGAACAGATATTTGGGTTTCACAAATCAGTGCAACAAACACACACACACACACACACACACACACACACACACACAAATGGGGCGGGGGGGAGGGCAACGTAGAGTGAGACATTTTTTAAGTTGCTAAGGAAGCACGTAAAAAATATCAATTATCGTCAACTTTCAGTGTCATTTTATAAAATAAATGTTCTAGGACTAAAAAAGGAAAGATCTCAGAATACAAAATACTTCTTTAAATGGAAGAAATTTAGTATTATGAAAAACTCAGCATATGTCCTTATTTTTCTCATCTCATCGTGGTTGACAAGTCACAAAGTTTGTGAGTTTTATGTAGTGATGACGATGAATGAGAACAGCAGGGGACAGGGGCTGGCTGTCATGCTTGTTTACAAGCATCCTTTGCCTCTTTTTGTATAGTCAGCTGCTTAGATCTAGCTGTATCAATTATGAGCCTGTGCTTTTCTTATGTATGTACCTCCATTTTAAATTGCAGCTCTTTTGTAATTTATCGCTGACTTTCTCTGCTTCCATTCTGTCTTGATTTTTTTTTCCCCATAAGAGTCTCCACTTCGCTTTCCCACGCAACTGGGGCAGATTAGGGGGCAAAGCAGCCCTGGCCAGAAACACCTTTGATGTTTCTGCTGTGCTCTCCTCCTCTATCTTAGAAAAAAAAATTGTCTAATATTGCAGTAGCTAAATGTTCCACAGTGAGATAGAGAGAGAGAGAGAGAGAGAGAGAGAGAGAGAGAGAGAGAGAGAGAGAGAGAGAGAGAGAGAGAGAGAGACAGAGAGACAGAGAGACAGAGACAGAGAGACAGAGATCTGCTGTCAGACAGGTGGTTAAAAACCCCTTATTGACATAGAAACAAAAAGAAGAAATGAGCACAATGTATGAAATCTCAGTGGATTTGTTTCAAAGAGGAACAGACACACCTTCCTGTTAGGTTTCTCTTTGCTTCCTTTGAAACTTCAGCATGGAATAGGGGAGGAGAGGAGTGGGGGGGAGAGAGAGAGAGAGAGAGAGAGAGAGAGAGAGAGAATAATAAAGGCTGTAGTTTACAGATTTCTTTGTCTTGGAGGCGCCAGCAGGTTTTTGTGGGGAAACATTCAGATCCTGTCTCTCATTCAGGATTTCTCAAAGTAGCATTTGGAAGCCCTGCGGAAGTGCTGTAAGGACAAGGTAGGAGGGCTGTGAAAATCTGAAAGTTTAGACAATTAAGTAGAAGCCTGGAGATCATCAAGGAAAGAAATTTTTCAGGTAATGGTGGGTTGGGATAGTTTAAGTGGAAGAGGAAACAGGAAAACTCACATATCTGATTGGACTTGGACTAGAAGACCTGAGTTCTAGTCTTGGCTGTGTTTCCTTGGGCAAGTCCATTTCCCTGTCTTTGGAAAATGAAGAGGTTGGATTTGGAGGAGGATTAGGATTGATTTTCATGTTAGTTGAAAATTCCCAACAGATTCCCAAATAGTTTAGTGAAATGCTGGAAGGAGTTGGCAAAAGAGAGTGAAAAATGTAATACCTTTGCCCCACCTAGTAGAATTATGAATCAGCTTTGTTCTAGGACACGTAACAATCCTTCAGAATTACAGGTCAGCAGTGAAGAGTTTCTTCACTCTTACAAATACAGTGACCTTGTACATTAGCACAAACACGGACTGTTAACTAGTTTAGCAGAGCATGGCAATATCATAAATGGCCATTGCATTTTATTATGCTTAGGTTATGAAAAAACAGAGCCTGTATTAAAAACTATGTCTATTACTTAAAATTAGAAGTTAGAGCCTGACTTAGAAAGATATGAAATTCAAAAGAATCCCCCATCGCCTTTCCTCCAATGTCTTCTCTACCTACTATGATACCTGAAATTTCAACATTCATTCTTCTGGTTTTTGACCCTTAGGACTACAAATACCAAAGCCACTTGCTCCCTTCTCAACCTTACCACCAATGAGGACACATTGTATACTATTTTTCTCATCCTTGGGCCTCATTTTTGAAAGAACTGGTCTATCAAGCAAACTTTATGTATTAAATAATAGTAATCTATTTTCACAATTTTAAAAATATTTTTCAATGATATCTACTTGCCAATCTGAATTTCTTTAATGATAACACAATTACCCAGCTAATGTAACTCCACCTAAGAGCAAAGAAATATAGCTAACCTATGTAGTCTTTTAGAGGTTAACAATATACTCGTAATCATTGACATTAGATTTTTTGAATCATTGAAAACAGCTTCCAAACTCCCTTTCTCACCAACTTTATCCATCATCACCATCATCATGATTATTTTCTTGAACCTACTGGCCAGGGTCATAAACTCAAATTCTTACAGGCGTCAAGCAGATCAACAAGTAAAGCAGGCTAGATGTAAAACAATAGAGAATAGAGAGTACTACAGCATATAGAAAGAGGGCTAACAGTTATCATTGGGGACAGATATGATTCTTTAAAGAAGTCAGGAATCTGGATTTTTAGGTGTAATTCTCCTAATTAAAAAAAAAGGTTTTTTTAATTCTATAATATCTAGGGGTAGATGAATCCTTTTACCCCAATTTATGACATTCTCTGTTAGGTAAGTTACAACCCAGTGTTGACTTGGGCTTTCATTGTCTCATGATTTTTGTGACACAGCTCTAGTAGTTTTCCAAGGAAGGAAGTCAGAAGAGTTAGTTATACCATGCTAAGGTCTTCATCTGCAATTTGATCCTGTAAACGACCCTATGAAGTAGTCATGATTGTCCCGCTTTGATGAGGAGGACACAGGCACAGAATGCTTAACTAATTTATAGAGAGTGACTAAGCTACGATTCATACCAAGCTGACCCAAAGCCTGCGGCTGGAATAGGGCAGAAGATACCACAGAAGGGGCAAAGGCTGAACAGTAAAGACAAACTTCACCTCGCTTATCATTTGCCAGGAATGATGTCTATGTCCCTCCTACTTCGAGTGATCTGCAGAGAATTCCTTTTACTAAGGAAAGGGAATTTAAAATAACCGTAGTTGAAGAGCATTTTGAAAATTTACAACACTCTTTCAGATATCCTGAAGTGTTGCAGGACTGAAGCTGAGAATTACTGCCCTAAATATGTGCTCATCCTTCTAATAATAATAATCACCAAAGGGTTTGCATAGATAATTTCTTATTGTTGCAAAAGCCCTAAAAGGTACGTGTTGGAATCCCCATTTTACAGATGATAAAACTGAAGATTAGAGAAACAAAATTAACTTGCTCAAACTCACACAACTAGCAGGAGGGACAGCAGCTGGGATTCAAAGCCAGGGCAGTCTTACCCCACAGTTCATGCTCTTTCCTCTATACTGCACGGTCCTGGGGTGAGGGGGCGGGGACAAAGTACCGCAATGTGATTGAGAGCATTTTACTGCTTTAGGGGTTTGGGGATTGTGGCAGAGATATTAGGTTGGTGCAAAAGTAATTGTAGTTTTTGCAATTATTTTTAACCTTTTAAACTGCAGTTACTTTTGCACCAAGCTGATATTTATCACTCCCTTAATATTCTTGTGCTCTTCACGTTCCCCTGTCCCCTGGCCATTAGATAGTCCATGTGACTGCTAGTCAAGGGGCTATGGATAGAATGAATGGAGTCACTTCTGGGCTAAACAGAGCAGAATGGGTGCATGTTTGTTAGGTGCTTTCTTCCCCTGACATGGCAACTGTGGAGAGATCCTGGAGCCTCTGTCAGCCTGACATTCTGAATAACAACATGGAACAGAGAAACCTGCTCACATGTAAGTGAAGTACACCTGTGAGTTAAGCCACCAGATTTTAGAGTTAATTTGTTACTGCAGCATAACTTAACCTGTCCTGACTAATGTAGGTATTTTCATTATAAGAATTCAGGAGCGTTTCATCTAGTTTAATGGAAGAATGCTTAATTTCAGGGGCAAGTTCATAATAACCCCCGTCCCTCCCACCAGGGACCCTGAGTCATATAAAATGCTGGATAACCTGCAATAAAATCATGTTTTTCCCTTTGAATAGATATAACTATTGACAGCATAGTTTTTTAAAATAGGGCATTATTAGTGCAAGCCAGAAAAAAAGGAGTTTGTCTCATTTTCTTAAAAAATCCAAATTATATTTAACCTCATACCAGCGACTATAGAAAATAAAATCTACACATTAATCACAAATTCCTTAACACTTAGGTAATCTTTCAAGAGCCTATCTCTGCAATATCAAGGGTGTTATATAGCAAATAACTTACTTCATGGGTAATTTTCACTTACGTAATACTGGAAAACCTGAAGGATACTACTGAGAATTCCCAAAAACCTGAGCTCTCAGAGAATTGTGTATACAAGACTAAGAAAACAATTGGAGATTTTGCATTCCTGCCAATAGATTCCTACAGCAAAATGTTGCTGTGGAAACTCATGAATTATGTGTCTTCATTTCTCTCGATGATCTTGATAGAAAAACAGTGTCAGCCTCTGTTTGAATTATGGTTATAAACAACAATCGCTTACATTTTCATGTTACCTTAGAGTTTATAAAGCATTCTTAGACATATCTTGTTTGATCCTCCCAGACACTGTGAGATATACTCCTAGGTGGTGCTGTCATTATTTATGATTTGCAACTGGAGATACTAAAGTCCAAGGTCACACAGCTAGTAAGAAGAGTCACTCTTCTCATTACCCTGCCCTTTGGCTCTAAGTAAGTACTACAATTGCTCTCAGTTTTGTACAGGACAATCATTCGGCCCTGTTGTCTTATGGGTGATTGCTATATGCCAGGAAGAATGGAAACCAGAGATGAGAAATTAAACTAGCACACACAATTATTAGGAATTGTCAAAATTTAATTCTCTGAGTTACCTGAAGTATAGTGACCTCATATAACAATAGTTACATTCCTATATGCACTTACCTTATACTGTCCTAAGCACTTGAAATATATTGTTAACTCACTAAATCCTCATAAAAATCACATAACAGGGTCCTATTTTTATTATACCCATTTTACAGGGGAGAAAAACTGAGGCACAGAGAATTTAAGTCATGTGTCCTTGGTCACATGGCTTGTTAGTGGCTGAACCAGGATTTAGATCTAGGCAATGTGGCTTCTGGGTCCTTAACCGCTAGGCAAAGTTGCCTCTTACATTAAGAACTAACTTATATAGTACATCTTATGTGGCAGGGACAATCATACTCGTATATAGACTCATTTAATCCATATTAGTGACACATTTAACATTTGAATTAAAATAGAAAGTAGATAGAGACAGGGAGGAAGAGGAGAGTGGGTTTAAAAAAGTGGGGAGGGAGGGAGAGAAGGATGGAGGGAGGGAGGCAGGAAAGGAGGGAGGGAGGGGGAGAGAGAGAGAGAGAGAGAGAGAGAGAGAGAGAGAGAGAGACTTAAAAGTGCCTGCCATGAGACTTGCCATTGAATTCAAAGAACATGTGCCCTGAAGTGAGCATAAGGTGAGGAGAGCCAGGGCTGGTTCCCTCATGGCTCTTAAAGTGTGAGCTTCTCATGTGCTCAGGATGAATCAAGCGTTCAAGGATTTGTGTTTTTCTTACATGGCCCCTACACACAAGCCAACTACTTCATTTGGTTCTCAACCAAAGAAACAGCAATCTCTTTCCATACTGGAATAAAAACCTGCTCTGCTGTACTTACTAAGAGGAGGTGTTTGGGCCTTTGAAGTGATTCTTTCCCAGGGAATTACCAAGGATAATTTTGACTACAATCAATTTTTGCCTGACTTTGGAACTTAATCCTTGAATAAGCCACAACCCACTTGTATCACTGAACATGATCAGCGCTGAAGGGAGTAGTTGGATTCATATAGTTTGTAATGCAACTCTGCTATGTATATTCAACACTGCTCACGGAAAAGTTTTAGCTACCAGATGTATGTAAAGGTACCAGATGTACAAACAGTTGCTTCAAAACACAGACCTCTCATCCTGGCTTGGCCACTTAACGAGCTGCTTACCACAAGGATATCACATAATCTTTCAGAGACTCTAAACTGAGGGACTAGACCAAAAGATAATCTCAAAGATCCTACACGCCCTCATAGTATATGATGGACATTAAAATGAATTGAACGATAATGAAACAACTCTTAGGGGGCTTTACTCCCTCCGTGTTCTGCAACAGATTCTCAGCCCAAAACAGGGTCATCTGTAGGTTTTATAGGCAGCTCAAGGGCATCATTCAAAACATTCCACCGAAAAGGATATAAACTTTGTTGCCACTAAAGAATCATAGCCTTGAATTCCTGAATTTTATAGTTATGATCCTCATAAAAGGGTTTAATAACAAACGTGGCTCACTTGGAAATCACCAACCTAAAGGACTTTGCTCCAATTTGAGATGTGGATCACACTTGTTTTTAAGAAACTATCTAATGATTTATTAACAAGTTCACATTTCTGCTAAAGATTTCTACACAATCTCTTTCGAATATCCTAAATGTAGGCATATGCATTTGTTTTGGCATATGCATTTTATGATTCCACAATGCTCTTAATCATCTAATTAAGGCTTCCATCACTGATCCTTGTTTGTCACAATGAGTGGTCATGATGATTTTCTACCCGTCAAATTAAAATGGGCCACTGTGAAAATTTAACAGCAGCATTTCTGCGCCTAAGGAAAACTTCCTGATTATGTTCCATTTGTCAAAGCCTAGAGTAAAAGCACCCATAAACCTAAACCATCCACCCACGGAATATCTACAAATAATTGCTTTGTTGCAAGTTGAAAAATAACATACAACAATACTCAGCAATTTTATAAATCTGCATGTTTATTGTTTAGACTGGCATATCTAACGTACTTAAGTTTCAAAAAGCATTTACTTACATTATATCTTTTGATCCCTAGGCTTAGAGAGCTTAAATTCTTAGTTGCTGGAATCAAATACTTGAGTACATATCCTAAGTCTATACTACTCTGCTAGCTGTGTGATGATGTGCAAGTTTCCTAACCTCTCTGTGCCTGCATTTCCTCATCTGTAAAATGGGCATAGTAATAGCATCTACCTCCTGATTTAGGGTGACTGTGAGGAATAAATGAGTTAAGATTTGTACATTGTAAGATCTGCGGCACAGTAAGCACTCAATACATTTTAGCTATTATAGATAGTACCCCACTTTTCAGAGGGGACTAAGACTCACTTACTGGCTGTATATGCCCATAAATAGTACTTAGGACGTAAAACCAGGTCTAATGGCCTTCAAACCTTGGCCTCTTTTCTTAACTACATGCTACCTTTCTTATTTAACATAAGAAATCAGGATGTCTAATTGAGGGTTTTTAAGAAACAAAGTCTTTCTTTTTCTAGT
Source organism: Rhinolophus sinicus (assembly GCF_057876585.1). Classification (NCBI taxonomy): domain Eukaryota; kingdom Metazoa; phylum Chordata; class Mammalia; order Chiroptera; family Rhinolophidae; genus Rhinolophus; species Rhinolophus sinicus. The sequence continues at coordinate 20,123,510 of NC_142512.1, forward strand.
ACTAAAAAGAGACACCAATTTTTTTGAAAGAAAATTAACTGAAAGAAAAATAAGCTGAGACACAAAACTGGAAGTCTGATGAGAAAAGATTACAAAGGGTATGCATAGGAAAGGTGGATTTGAGTCACCACCCCCTGCAGGTTAACTTTATTTCTGAGATTTTTATGCTTAGTCTCAAGAAAAGTCTCTGAAAAGAGGATAAGAATGTTGTAACTATTATGTTTAAATATTTGCTTCAGATACTAAAGTACGTAGCTCATAAATGAAAGAATGAAAAAAAGCTATGGGTTTGTTGCAGCTTTCAGCAAAGCCAGTCTCACAGCATTTCTAAAAGGAAACCAGGGTCTCCAGTCTCCAATTGTATTTATTAATAATTATTATTTTCTCTCAAGCCCAATTTCTCCATTTTTATCACTATCATTTTTTCTTCCATGTCCCCTTTTTTTACTTTTTATCTTCATTTTGATCTTTCTGTAATTCCACAAAATTTAGATTTTGGTGATCATAGGTGTTCATTTTATAAAACTGATTAGTACAAAGAGAAGCATTTTTAGAGTTAGCCCAATCAGGACCTCCTTGTGGCTAGATTCTCACCGCTTTGTATCAGTGCCTTATTTTTGCCCGCTGCGATCTTCCTTTCTCCCTGGCAAAATGAAAGAAAAATGGAGGCAGTTTCCCTGCATCTTTCAGAATGAGGTCACAGTCTCTCAGTGAGCACAGGTGGCCCTCATGTTTGGTCCCTGCCCTCTCACTCTTTAGTAGATCTATGCTCAAGGCGTTCAGTTTCCAGAGACTTGCTGCCTTAAGATCTTTGCATAAACCATTCATTACCTTCAACCAGAATGGCATGAACAAACTCCTAATAGTCCCAAACTCAGATATCGGCCATCTCTTCCAAGCGTTCCTTAAAAGCTCTGACTTTGATTTTCCTCTTCCATGTTCCACGTTACACTGTTCAAAACTCTACCAGAGCTAGGACCGGCCCTGTGGCTCAGGCGGTTAGAGCTCCATGCTCCTAACTCGGAAGGCTGCACGTGGCACCTTGAGCTGAGCTGCCGAATGGCTCAGTTGGTTGGAATGCGTCCTCTCTACCACAAGGTTGCCGGTTCGACTCCGCAAGGGATGGTGGGCTGCGCCCCCGGCAACTAGAAAACGGCAACTGGACCTGGAGCTGAGCTGCGCCCTCCACAACTAAGACTGAAAGGACAACAACTTGAAGCTGAACGGCACCCTCCACAACTAAGATTGAAAGGACAACAACTTGACTTGGAAAAAAAAAAGAAAAAAAGGCCTGGAAGTAACACTGTTCCCCAATAAAGTCCTGTTCCCCTTCCCCAATAAAATCTTTAAAAAACAAAAACAAAACAAACAAAACAACTCTACCAGAGCTAATGATCAGGGCTAAACCCCAATGATTAGGGGTAGGTGATTTATTCCTTCCAAACATACGCCGTATTCATCCTCCTCTTTTCATCTCCGCTACTGCCTTCTTGATCCAGGTTAAATGAACACTTACCCTTTGCTGGGCAAGTTATAGTCTCCTAATAAGTCTCCTGCTTATATTCCTGTCTGTCTTCAGTCCATCATTCACACTGCAGCTAGAGTGATCCTTTTAAGAAAAAAACATTTCACATGTACAGAAATATAATGTATAAAATTAGGTATAATGAATAAAATAAACACCCAAGTACCCACTAGTGTTTAAGAAATAGAATATTGTCAACACCTTTGAAGCTGACTGTGTCACTTTGCCAAAGATAACACTATCTTGAATTTGATATTTAATGTGCCCTTGGTGTTTTTTTTTATTTCTTTTACCACGTACGTCTATATCTCTAAACAATACATTATTTAATTTTGCTTGTTTTTGAACTTTAAAAAATGGCTGCATATCATTTGCTTTGCAATCTGCTTTGTGCACTCAACATTGTATTTCTGAAACTCATCCATGTTGATTTCCACATTCTGTTTAGTAGTCTGTCACATGAATATGTCACAATTCATGCAAATTCTTATTGATAAGCTATGCAATCACCAACAATGCTAAAATAAACAGTCTTGACTATGATTCCTAGGGCACGTACGCAAGAACTTCTCAAGGGCAGGGCTTTCCAACAGAACTTACCATGATGATGAGAATGTTCTATATATATGCTGTCCAGCATGATGGCCACATGTAGTTATTGAGCACTTGGAATATGATTACTACAAATGAGAAAGGACAATTTTAATTTTATTTAATTTTAATGAATTTAAATATAAATGGCTACAAGTGGCCAGTGGCTACCATATTGGACAACATAGCTTTAGACTATATACCCAGGAATAAGGTTGCTGGTTTATAGAGCATGTACATTTTCAATTTTACACAATATTGACAAATGTTTTCCAAAGTAGTAATATTAATTTATACACCCATAAGCAGTATATAAGGATTATCAACAGTACTTTTTAATGTTTGCCTGTAAAATGTTTGCCTATCTAGCTATATAAAGTGGCATCTTACTGTAATTGTATTTTGCATTTCCATCATTACTATTTGGTTGCCAGACATGCTTCCTTTCTTGTGAAATGCCTGTTCAGGTCTTCTTCCCATTTTTCTGTTGGGTTGTTTGTCCTTTTCCTATTTATATTCAAGAGTTCTTTATATTTTTTAATGTTACTTTTTCTTATTAAATGTGCTGCAGATATCTTCAACGTATCCTTGAAAACAAAAATCTGATCATGTCCCTTCACTCCTTACCATTGTGCTTGGAATAAAATCTAAACTCCTTCCCATGGTGCAGTGAACATTATGGTTGACTCCCAACATCCACCCCACTCACCCACGCCTACCCTACCCCCACCACCCACCCTTGGGAGAAGCAACGCAGTTTGGGAAATTGACTACTACAGTCGGGATAGGCTTGACAGATATAAGGGTAATCCCATTCCCCTCACCAATGACTCGTTTAGGAAAAGGCACATGACCTCATTTTAGACAATAAAATTCTGGGAGAATTTTGCTCAAAGCTTTTGGGAAACATGATCTTCACCTTTTTGGAGGAAGTGAGAAAAAGCTAGACTTTTTTCCATTGGACTTGAAGTAGGAAGCCTGAGGGGAATGAGTTCAAGAATGGTGCTATCACTGTGGGTGGCAGATCGCAGTGCCGTAAAGAAGCTGGGATCTTTACTCCCTTGGTGGGCATTGCTTGTTCCTATCCTGAGGCCCTGGTACTTGCTTTCCCCTCTTCTTGCAACTATCTCCCTGATTCTCACATGGCTGGATCTTTATTGCCATTCAGTCTCAGCCCAAATGGTCACCTCCTCAGAGGGACTTCTTTATACCATCACTATCCCTAGCCTGTCACTATCATGTCTTGCTGTTTCATTTTCTTTATGTCACTATTGAAATTATCTGCATTTGTACGTTATCTGTCTCCCCCACTAGAACGTAAGCCCCAGGAGGGCAGGAACCTTGTCTGTCTGACTTTCCTGTGTATTTCTATACAGTGTCTGGCACATAGTAAGTGCTCACTGAATATTTTTTGCACTAATCAAAAAATAGTGATTAATTTTTGTTTTTTTGTGTTCCCTACTGTATTGAAGCTCCTTGAGATCAGGGACCAATGTCATACTCATTTTTGTATTTCAAGTGCCTAGCACAGCTGCTGCCAAACAGTAGGTGTTCATTAAGCTATTGAATAAATGAATGAGAGAGAGAGAGAAAGAGAGAGAGAGAGAGAGAGAGAGAGAGAGAGAGAGAGAGAGAGAGAGAGAGAGAATGAGGGGGAGAGAGAGAGGGAAATATTTGGGGAAAATATAGTGCCAACCTATTGCCTTTATTGGCAATATCACTTGAAGAAGATTCTCTCCCATTCTTCTCACTGCCTATGGAGGGCTTTTGTGGATATAGTAATATCCCCAAGAATAAAGAATGCATGCCCTTCAAAGTACTTCACAATCTGACTATAAACAATCTTTTCAACCTCAATTCACACTTTCTACATGTCTTCCTTTCCCCTACCATTTGCTCTGTACTCTTGCCACACTAATTCTAGTGCAGTTGAATTTTATGCAAGGGATACATTCCTGAAACCTTCACACACAATTAAAAATCCATAATTCAAGTCTACTTAGTAATAGCATTTAGCAAGGCTATTTAGTGATAAACGTAAACTTATTGAAGGGAACATACTATTTTACCAGCTAAAATAGCTCCGCCATGTGGCAACAGCATAAAGTTTCTAATTCACTGAGCTACCACCAGCTTTGCAAGCATGCAATTCATGTTAAACATTGCTTCAAATTTTGTGCATGTAGTAAAGTGTTATTAATAGTTTATTAGGAACGACTTCAAATTTGCATAATTCAAATACCTGCAAAACTTGACCAGACTTTCTCACAGTTCCTGAATCATACTCAGGCCTATTTATGCCTCTTGGCCTTTGCATATGCTGTTTCCTCTGCCTGGCATGCTCTGTGAATTGCTAGCACCTAGAACAGTGAGTGGCAGAAATGTCATATCTAGAGGATATAAATAATGTTGTTGGTATAACAGTGTTATTCCAGAAGATGGGAAGTGTTTTTTTAAAAAGGTCCAGACGTGATTTACAATGAATGTTGAATATGTTGAAACACACTTAAAATCTAAAGTTTTCTGAGCAAAGGGAGACAAGGGTTGGGTTAGGTCCACATGGAGTGTAGGAATGGCAGGGAAGGTAGGAGAAGTCCTGAGGCTGCCAGTTACCTATATTCAGACAGGTATATGCCAGAAAATCATAGTGAAGGGATACAAGCGTCTTTGGGCCCAGAAAGTCCCAATATCCAGTATCTGAAAGCCTTAGTGAAGTCAGATCCGGTTCTGCTGGTCCTGTTCATCCCAGGGAGGCAGGGGTTAGGGGTTAAGGGGAGGGGTGAGGGCAGAAGGAGAGAGGTAATTCTCCCAAGTTCTATCCACATCACCCTAAATCAGAGGTTGAAACACTCAAGTATCCACAGACAATACATGTAAATGATTACGGCAAGCTAGATATAAAGAAAATTATGTGGGCCCCCTCCATCAGTTTTGTTTTGTTTCACTTTTGATGGAGAAATGACGATCATGAAGAAACAACAATATTTTCAAGAGAAGCCGGCAACCCAGATTTGTATACAAAGCTTCCCAATTCTAAAAATTGGCTCAAAAAATTTAAAACACCACACAGGCCAAGCAATGTATCTAGATGCTGAATTTGGCCCAGTAGGACACCAATGTATGACCTGAAATTTACTATCAGGTCTGGTGAAATATCATGAGGTTTTCTGAACAAAGCCAATCTCAGAGCTAATGTGAGCAACACTTCAATGTGAATGTTTCATGAAATTGCAGAATATTTGTGTTAGATTCTAATCCAGTCTTCCATCCAACATAAAAATCTGGTCTTTTCCGCCAAAGTAGATGCAGTTGGCCAACACATGTCAAAGACTGGTGAAGAGCAAAGGACGGGGTCACAGGATGGAGAATTTGTCTTGAGACCGGCCCTGTTTGCTTGAACTGGGGGGAGCCCCATGGAAGCAATAAGCAGGAAGCATATCTGCAATGGCAGGTGACGTCACTTCACAGGACTTATATTTTCATTTTTAAAGTTGCAGATTTAATACTAGAATTCTGTTTCTGGTTGCTTTGTTCCATGAGGTGTCATGGGGCCCAACAACATGTCTTCTGGATGGAGTTAGCGGGGTAGAGCATAAGAATTCTATTCCTGGGGAAATGTCTCCCTGGGTGGATCATTTGGAGTGAACCCACTGGGGAACCAGTTCTCTTCTGTATCTCTTCTCTGTGCCAACATAGGGCCTGAATGCATGGGTGTGGGTTGCTGGGTGGAAAACTGGTATGAAGGGTGCCACCCTAACAATGAGGGCAGAGTAGGAGACCTGTCAAAATGATAATAGGAATCTCTGGTACAATGTAATCAGTGGCAAGAAAAGGGTGGCAGAAGCTGTAAAACTGGTCCCCTCCACCTTCTCCAGTGATTCCATCCCTCCTCTTTTCCTGGGCTCTTATTCCATCAATTGTCACTCTCTGGCATATATTCCAGCTCTCATCAATCCTGGTTTCTGCCTTTCATCTCCTCCAGGTAGACATAAGTTTTCCTTTTCTCACAAAAGAGCTTCCCTCATATTTTCTTCCCTCTCAATTTACTGCAGTGTGGCTTCTGCCTACCCTGCCCTTCCACTGAAGCTGCCCCTTCTCACGCCACCTCTCACTCAGTTTGCCAAACTCAATCTGACTTTTCTTAAGTTTTCTGTCCCAGTCCCCATCCTCTCCTTGCCTTCCTGAGATTCCAGGGCATAACTCTCCAGGTCTTCTCCTATCTCTGTGACTGCTCTTTCTGTCTTTTTCTGCTGGCTCCTTTGCCCTCACCCATTCTTTAAATGTTACTGCTTCTAAAGCGAATGCTATCCCCATGTGCCATCCTTGTAAGAAGCAGTAAAAGGTAACCTCATACTCCGATTGGGCCAGGGTGCGTGGCTTAGCAATCAGCGCTTGGGCTGGACTTCAGGCCCCATTCACCCCACTCAGCCTGGTCCCCTTGTACCATGAATACCTTGTACAACTGCATGTTGTGGCCCAAAGTGCTATTCTCCGTCCTCATCACTTTTTTGCCTTACTCTTTCCCTCTACAAACTTGTTGCTTTCATTGTTCCAAGACATATGTGTCCTACTTAATCTCTAGACACCTTTTCATCTGCTTCCTGGACTTCTTTTCTTGGGTGTCCTGTGACTTGCCAAGGCACAAACTGAATTCATTATCTGCTCACTCACATACGCCCAAATATGTCTATTTTTCTGTATTCCCTCTCTTGGTTGATGACACCACCATCCAGCCCCTCATTCAACGGAAAACTTCCAGAGTATCTATTTTATTTTCTTTATACCATTATTGAAATTAGCTGCATTTATTTGTTTATCTGTCTGCCCCACTAGAATGTAAGCACCAGGAGGGCAGAAACCTTGTCTGTCTGGCTTCCTACAGTTTAAGGCTTGTGTCATCTCCCAAAGGCACTACTGGAATAGCCTCCTAACTAGTTTACCTATCTCCAGAATCTCTCCCCTCCACATCACCCTCCCCACTGCCACTGGGTTTCTTCCTTTACACAGAACTGAGCACTTTACTCCTTTGTTTGAAGATCTATTTTGGGGGAAATCCAGTCAAGATGGTGGAGTAGCTAAACGCTGTGCTTACCTCCTCTCATGACCACATCAAAATTACAATTACACTGCAGAACAACCATCATTGAGAATCGCCTGAAGTCTAGATGAACCAAAGCCCTATAACTAAGAACATACAGAAGAAGCCACCTCAAAACTGGTAGGAGGGGCAGAGACACGGAATGGACTGGTCCCACACACACGTGTGACCGTTATAAATCGGGAGGGATATCTCAGCTGTGGAGGCCCCCCAGAGGAGTGAGGGGTCTCAGCCCTCACACAAGGGGCCCAGCCCAGGGTTCCAGTGCTGGAGAGAGACATCCCCATAACTTCTGGCTGTGCAAACCAGCAGCGATTATGGCTGAGTGAGACAAGGGTGGTTGCAGTCCCAGGTGCTCCTCTTAAAGGGCCCACCCACGGACTTACTCGCTGACAGACTCACTTCCTCCAAGCTCTAGAGCTGGGGCAGCAGCTTGAACAGTGCAGAAACATACAGGGAGGAACTGGATCATCTGGCTCCAGGGCAAGAGCTGGAGAAGCAGCTTTCCTCCAGCTGGAGGAGCTGGCAGAAGCCATTGTTTCTTTGTTAAACCCAAGCCCTCCCAGAGTGCATATGCAGGCAGCCACCATATCCGAGTCTCTATCAACCTGGCTAACACCTTGGATTCACCCTAATTCCTTGAAACCCTGCCCCACACCACTTTCTGGCACACCCAAGCTGTTTCTAGCAGCTTTTCTGTATAAATGGCCAGTCTAGGCTCATGCTTCACTCTCCTAAAATCTCTCAAAGGTTCACAAACACCAAACAAGCAGCGTCTGGCTTCAGCATGTCCCATATCTCTGGCTGAGCAGCCCTAAGCCTGGCACTAGCGGCAGCCAGCCTGTTGTGGCTTGGCCTCTTGAGGCACCTCCATGCCCACCATGGGCAACAACTGTCTGCAGATGACTTTGTGGCTCAAGCTAGGGGGCCTGAGGCAGGGAACAGGCTACAGCTGAACTTGGCCCGCAGCGAGTCCCCTCATAGATGTCCCCTCACACCCAGTGGCCAGCTTCAGACTGAGCCGCAGCATCACCAGACCACCTCCAAAGACAATAAACCCAGAGCCCTGCTAAAGCAAAACCTGCTCTGTAAGGTCAGCCCCTGCACAACATCTCCTCCACTGTAGTCATGACCAGTCCTCACAATCATTCAGCCCACGGGTCAGTCCTTCCCACTGATGTGCAAACAGCAGCCAAGGCTGCAACAGGAGGGCACACACAACCCACACAAGGCACATACCTGGAGCACTGTGCTTTGGTGACCAGGGAGACTGTGCCACTGGGCCCCACAGGACACCAACTACATAAGACCACTCTACTAAAACCAGGAGAAATAGCAGCCCTACCTAATGCATAGAAACAAACACAGGGAGGCAGCCAAAATGGACAAAGAAACATGTCCCTAATAATTGAACAGAACAAAGCTCCAGAAAAAGAACTAAACAGAATGGAGACAAGAATCTACCAGATGCTAAGTTAAAAGCACTGGTTATAAGGATGCTCAGTGATCTCAGGAAGAATTTTAAAAAAAGAGATAGGAAGCATAAACATGGAGATAGAAAACAAAAAAATCAATCAGAAATAAAGAATACAATAACTGAAACGAAGACTACATTAGAGGGAATTAACAGCAGATTAGATGAAGCAGAGGACTTAATCAGCGATTTAGAAGATAAGGTAACAGAAAACACCCAACAGAACAGCAAAAAGAAAAAAAGAATCCCCTCCCCCCAAAAAATGAGTACAGTTTAAGGGGCCTCTGTAACAACATCAAGCATGCCAACATTCCCATCATAGGGGTACCAGAAGGAGAAGAGAGAGAGCAAGGAATTGAAGACCTTTTTGAAGAAATAATGACAGAAAACTTCCCTAATCTAGAGAAGGAAATAAATATACAAGCCAAGGAAGCACGGACAGTCACAACAAGATGAACCCAAAAAGGCCCACACCAAGAAACATTATAATAAAAATGCCAAAGGTTAAAGACAGAGAATCTTAAAGCATCAAGAGAAAAGCAGTTAGTTACCTACAAGGGAGCTCCCATAAGACCGTCAGTTTATTTCTCAACAGAAACTTTGTAGACAGAAGGGATTGGCAGGAAATATTGAAAGTGATGAAAATCTAGGACCTACAACCAATATTACTCGACCCAGAAAAGCTATCATTTAAAATCAAAGGACAGATAAAGAGCTTTCCAGACAAGAAAAAGATAAAGAAATTCATCAACACCAAACCAGAATTACAAGGAATCTTAGAGGTACTTATTTAAGATGAAAAAAAAAAAAAAAAAAGATCACAACTATGAATAATAAAATGGCTATATCCATAAACAATTACTTTCAATGTAAATGGATTAAATGCTCTAATCAAAAGATACAGTGGCTGAGTAGATAAGAAAACAAGACCCTTATATATGCTGCCCACAAGAGACTCACTTCATATTGAAAACACACACACAGAGACTGTAAGTAAAAAGATGGGGAAAAGGTATTTCATGAAAATTGAAACAAACAAACAAAAAATCTTGGGTAGCAATACTTACACCAAACAAAACAGACTTTAAAACAAAGGCTATAACAAGATGCAAAGAAGGACCCAATAATCCTATTTCTGGATATTTACCCAAAGAAACCCAAAACTTCAAAGGGACATGTGCATCCATATGTTCATTGCAGCATTGTTTACAATGGCCAAGATATGGAGGCAGCCTGGGTGTCTATCAATGGATGAGTGAATAAAGAGTAGGTAGTACATATATACAATATAATATTGCTTGGGTGTGGAGGGAACGGGTTCTTGCCATCTGCAGCAGCATGAATGGACCTGGAGGGTATTTTGCTAAGCTAAGTATGTCAGACAGAGAAAGACAGACGCAATGTGATTTCGCTTGTATGTGGAATCTAAAGAACAAAATAAAGAGACAAAGCAAAACAGGAACAAACTCATAAATACAGAGAATATTTTGATGGGAGGGGAGTTGGGGGTGAGTGAAAAAGGTAAAGGCATTAAGAAGTATAAATTGGTAGTTACAAAATAGTCATGGGGATGTAAAGTAAAGCATAAGGAATATACTCAATAAAACTATTGTAATAACTACGTACGGCGCCAGGTGGGTACTAGACTAGTCAGGGGATCTCTTCTTAAATTATATAAATGTCTAACCACTACACTGTACACCTGAAATTAATGTAAAATAATACTGAATGTCAACCGTAATTGAAAAATTAAAAGGGGGGGGAAGGTGAAGGGAAATAAGAGGCTCAGGTTTCCAGGTATGAAACCAGTAAGTCATGGGGATGAAATGCACAGCATAGGGAATATAGTCAATAATATTGTGATAGCACAGTATGGTGTCAGATGGTTGCTTATCATGGTGATGGCTTCTTTAGGTATGTAAATGTTGAATAACTATAGCGTACACCTGCAACTAATATAATACTGTATGTTAGCTATATTTTAATAAAAATCTTTAAAAAAAATAAAAACTTATTTTGGCTTCCAATTAACCAAAGGATAAAGTTCAAGTGTTCAGGCATTGCATATAAAACCCTTCATATCCTGACCCAAACCAACCTTTCCAGTCCTACACCTTGCCCCAGATCTCAATACCTTCCTTACTCTTCACCACATCAAACCATGACACAGTTTCTTGAACAAACATGATTTTGTCATGTGTTTTAAAGCCTCTGTGCCTTTGCTGATGCCTTGCAAGCCCTTCTTGTTTTTTTTTTTTTTTGCCTTGTAAAATCCCACCCACTCTTTAAGATAATGCTTACTTGTCCCCTCTTTTTTCAGGCACCTCTGGCCCTAGGTAACAGCTCTCTCCTTACTATTTCTACGGCACTACTGGTATGCTAGTAAAGATTGTCTGAAAGATATTTCACGTCTTTCCTACTACATTGTGAGTTTCTTAAGGGCAAGATTAAGCTTTGTTAGTCCCCTTATCATCAGCAGCTTGCCCAGTGCCTGCTATCTGGTAGGTATTGTATGAAATTTTATGAAATTGTCAGGATGCTTGAATATTATTTTGTGAAAGGACCAATGATTTCTTTCAGCATAATTTTCAGTCTGTCCCTTTTCTTCAGACATCAGAAGAATCTCAGAATAGGATGATTAATTGGAGATAGTTGCTATGTTATATCCCCAAACTTTACCTAGGTCTGTCTCTCTAGGGACTTCGAGACTATGATTTTGATACGGGAGAGCCCCCTCACTACAGGAATTTTAAGTCTCCTTTTCCCTAGTTTCTTAGCTCCCTAGTCCCTGGTCTTCATCAAATTTCTTAATCTTAGACTAAATATTGTTCTTAGCCTGAATCATAGAATGTCTTTAACCCCTGCTTCAGATAATTACCCAGAAGCTTGTTGCTTGTAATCATTGTGGCCCAGCATTCTTTCCAGGCCATTCCAGGCCCAGCTCCTGGGTAAACAACGCCACCTGAGTAACTAGTTAAAACCAGAGGAAAAGGCCACAGGCCTTTTGAAGCTAAATGGGCTTTCACCCTGCTTCAGTAGCTTTGAGTCCTGGTCCTTGGGCCGGCGCTTTTAAATCTATTAACCAAAATCTTTCTCTCCTCATCTAGGGGCCATTGGGGTACAAATGATGTCCCAGCAAGGCTTCCAGTACACCCCAATCAAGGAAGTCAACGCGGTCTTCCAGGTGGATCTTGAGACCCCTTCTTCTCATTTAAGATCAGATAGGGCGAGAGTTCCATGAATCCCCATAGGTAGGGACAACGGCCACATTCAGCAGGAAGCAGATACAGAAGAAGAGACCTCCTGTCCTTCAACTCCCCATAGAGACTTATGGGGATGACGCCCCTCAGGGGAAATGAGGCAGGCATTTCAAGATAGGAATGGGGTCTCCAGACATTCCTGCACGATCGACACGGCCTGTGGAGAGCAACCACCCAGAGACCTTCCAGAAACCGCCCCTCTACGCCCAAATTTTTCCTTACCACCATAACCATTAACCACTATGAAGACACTAGAAGACACAAATTACTTAACTAGATTAGACTGGTCACTCGCACCTGTGCAGTAAAGGTTACAACCACCTTCTTCTCACCTTAGCCTCATTATATAATACCATCATTATAATATCATGCATATGCCTGGAAGTTCATTAACATCATTATAACAGACTGAATTCTGGGAAGGAACATGCACAGTCTAAAAAGATGAGGTAATAGCCTCTTGCCAATCACAGGTGCCAATCAAGTGGTCCCACACCTAGCGAGGAGTAGCCCATTCTAGAGAAAAGAAAAGAAAAACTCCAAGTCCTCGCCAGTTGGCGCCTCTTGAGCCACTCTGTTGCTTGGCCCGCTCCTATTCCTTTGGAGTGTACTTTTGCTTCTAATAATCTGCTCTTTCACCACTGCCTTTCTGTGTCCCACTCAGTTCTTTGTTTGGGATACCAAGAATCTGGACACCACCGGGAAGAGTCTCCGGTAACAATTTTTCAAATGACTAACTGGTGTCTGTGTGTGGATTTTCCCAAATATTAGAGTTTCTTAGAACCAGTGATGGCTTTCAATTTACGACCTAGAGTCTAGGTTCCACAGAAGACTCTCACTGTTTTGAGTAGCAGAGTCAAGGTTTTCAAAGATAAGGCAGGTATATTTGTATTTGTTTTATCACCTATGGGTTGAGATGTTAGAACATGAAAAAAATACATACACATATACATATGCCTCGGTTTTTGAACGTAACCCGTCCCGGAAGACCGTTCGAGTTCTGAAATGTTCGAAAACTGAGGCACGGTTTCCCCATAGAAAGTAATGCGTTCCAGACCTTTAAAATCAACCCCTAAAACTGCAAATTTAGCATGAATTTTACTATCTAATGATACTATAGATCCATAAAATTTATGGCGTTCGTAAACTGAAATGTTCGTTAACGGAGACGTTGGAAAACCAAAGTACTGCTGCATAAGGACTTCACAATCTCAAAACTTTGGAAAATTGCTGTTATCTTGACGGGTGGTGGGGGGCTCATTTGCAGGTTTTGTAGGTCTGGCAAAACAGCATGGATGCTTAAGACTGACCTCTGTCATTCCCCTTAGTTAAAGCCCACAGTACATGCTGGGCTAGGCACTCACCGACTCCATGAAGCCTAGAATGGGTAGTTTTCTTGAAATGAGCGGATGCATATTTGTAGAACTGTGGTAGTCGCTGAATTGGCGGGAAAGAACTTGGTACCAATTTCCTCGCACATACAGGCCTTGGTTCTGACTGGAATCCAAGCAACAAGTTGCCGTTGAAAAATAGTCATTGGTCAGCAAAGGATGTCTATAGGTAGAGCTTTTGGGTACGTTTTTTGTGATGAGTCAACCCACCCTAAGCCCTGTGCTTAAGTGTGAGGTCTCTCTGCTCGGCCCTACCGCCTCGAGCCCCCGTCTATCTTCTGAAAAGGCTTTATGGGGTCAATTCTCCCAGCGTGGAGCCCCTCAGGTTACCCGCTCCGAGCTGACTGTTACAAGGGCGCCCTGGTGGCGGGGAAGTGGGATCGCAGTTGGCTGAGGACGCCAACGCCACCCGGGCGACCTGTGGGCAGTAGGAAGAGGGAGCGGGGGCCCAAACAACCTCAGGAACCGCCCGGGGCGGCGACGCGGGGGGGACAGAGCAAGTCAGCGAGCCCGTCGCTGTCAGCTCTCCGCGGGGCGGGGCCTGCCTCACCGGCGCTGACTCAGCAACGCGAGGCTGAGAGTTTTGTCCCTCCCCGGATCCCGTCTGTCAGCCTCTGCATTCCGCCGACATCGACCCGGTTTTCTCTTTCCGGCTCTAAGGGTGCGGAGGGCAGGTCGCGACGCGTAGTCTGAGCCGGTGTGCGACGCGGCGGTTCGTCTGGAGGACCCTGAAAGCTAGTGTTCCCTCGCTGGGCAGCGTGTGCGCCATGAACAACGCGGGTGAGGCTCCGATCTTCCCCGCAGGGGCTTTGCCGGCGCCCTCTATGGGGGCTCAGCTGGGCCCCAGGGGCCGGGCGGCGTGGAAGGGCCGGTTCTGGGATCAGAGGGGATGGCGCTTTCAGAGCAGCCTGGAGTGGCAGGCGGGGAGAAAGCATCTTGAGGGAGGACGCCGGAAAAGGGCTTTCCCACTGCAATGGTCAGCTCAGGATGCTTAGGAAGTTTAAGAGCCAGGGTGTGGGAATGCCGGATCAGTCCTCTTCAGCATCTTTTTGGTGTTACAACCCCGTTTGGTCTTCTAACAGGACTGAATTCGGATAAGGTAGCTGCTCTGATTCAGAAACTGAATTCTGACCCTCAGTTCGTACTTGCCCAGAACGTCGGTACTACACATGACCTGCTGGATATCAGTCTGAAGAGGGCCACGGTACAGGGTACTCAGCATGTGTTCCAGCACGTTGTGCCTCTGGAAGGCAAGCCAGTCACCAACCAGAAGAGCTCAGGTGAGGTCTTAAAAGTTTTTGCACACTTTACTTGACCTTCCTGACAATGTCCCATTTTAAGAATGGTCTTAGGGGAGCAGAGGTTTGTATTGAAAGAACTGGTGGTAAATTCTTAGAGAACAGACACAGGTAAAGGCAGGTTCAAGAACATTACTTTGTGACTCGTTTTGGTATATTTGATTTGAGCACTGAAGTGGCAAGTCCATGATCATCTGTTTGATTGTAATTCAGTATATTCTGTGCTGAAGTTATGTGATTGCAGCCCCATGCCTTGGAGATAATATGTTCTTGCTACAAAACGGACCATGCAAAAATGTTCATGCCCTCAAGGACTCACCCAGATTTCCCCAAGGCCATACACAAATGTATGAAATGAAAAAGAGAATCACCTCAACATACCATCAAATGTTATTTTTAATTATGCTTCTTGGTTGCAACTTGAGCAGATGTGCTAGTGGGCTCAGTTCCCACAAATCGACCAGTTTGTAATGCAGAAAAACACTCAGTTCTCATGTCGCACCAGTCAAGAGCTCTTGTTTTGCTATCTGCTCTCTAGCAACACTGTCAGAAAAACAGCTACAGTGAAAGATTGGTTATCCAGGAATGTGAGTAAAGAGGACATTCTCACAAAGTCTATGCATTTTAAAACTACTCCCATTCTACTTACTTATTTTGACAGAAAGCAAATCAGTGCTTGCTTAGAGCCAGTCAGAATTTAACATAGATATATTTTGTTGTATGTAAATTATACCTCAGTAAAGTTAATTTTTTAGATTTCAAGGGAAAGAATCATGACCTTAAGAATACCGTGTTTCCCTGAAAATAAGACCTAGCCAGACATTCAGCTCTAATGCGTCTTTTAATATAAGCAAAAATTAATATAAGGCCTGGTCTTATTTTACTATAATATAAGACCCGGTCTAATATGGTTATAATATAGTATAGTATAGTATAGTATAGTATAGTATAGTATAATATAATATAATAATACTGGGTCTTATATTAATTTTTGCTCCAAAAGATGAATTAGAGCTGATTGTCCGGATAGTTCTTGTTTTCGGGGAAACAGAGTAAATAATGTTTTGCCGTAGTAGAAAGTGCTTGGGGTGGTGTGAACTGTCAAGCTACAAATTGTACAGTTAGTAATGTCACAGTAGTACTCACATAGTTTAAACTGCAGTGACCTCGTAGGGAAAAGCCTGAAAATGTTCATTTGGAAGAGATTAGGTCTCATATATTCTGTAGTGTCACTTTGGTTTACAAAAGATACAATAGCACATGAGCTATGTAATTTATTTTCATGTACTTTTTACATTAACAGTTCATACAGATTCCCTCTAATGGGAAGTAATACAGTGGATATGAGAGAGGTGGCATACAGATAAATCCAAGGCAGAGATCAGCTATACTAAGTCATTAGTGATTTTCAAAAGACACTATAGTTACTTATTTTTAATTGTTTTTTCTTATTATAAAATGACTGTTGTTCAATGAGGAATATTTGCAAAATACCAGCAAGTACATATTTGTTGTCAGTTCTTTATTCTATGTGGGTGTGTGTGGGTGGGTGTGTATGAAATATGGGTGGATACCTTACATGTTGTTGGGTAACCTACCTACCTGTTTCACTTACCAATATATTGTAAACATATTTTCATGTCAGAAAAAAAGTTATGCCCAAATAAAAGTCAAGTTTTTTCCCCTCTGAATTTTCCTTCAGAAAAGAGAGAGTTATTCTGTATTTGAGGCCTTACAAAGACTTTCATAATGACCATTCTCAGTTAATTTATTTTGAAGTAGAGTACAGTTTGGCACAGACATTCCTCTGGAATGACCTCAGTCTGTGCTAGTTTGAGATGCTTATAGAGATCAGTTGAATGAATCAGTTTTTTGAAAAGGCAAAACATTTGAACACAGTATATTCCTAGGACATGACCTTTCATGGAAGTGTTGGATATCATTATAAATAGGCTGTGTAAAGATCACTTAAGTCAGTATAGGACATGGTGACAATGTGGTGTTTGTGATTATCCACTTCAAGGACAAATGAATAATGTGATTGTATGATTGAGGTGTGGCATAAAGTGTTCATGCATGGTTTCAAAACATTGCTGAGACTCAAACATATTAGATGGAAGAAATGATGTGGTCTGATTGAAAGACTGGATCAAATCATGGCAAAGACACTGGTGCCAGAATGCATGTGAAGAGTATGAATCAGTGTGAAAATGGAAAAAACAATGCTTCTACATCAATTTATTACATTAACACAATTTAAACTGTCTCTGTATTTAAATTACTAAATATTATAGGTAGACAGTTACTGTTTCATCTGTACTTTAAATAGTTCTATAATCCAGTTAGATTAACAACTTAAAAAAAACAATTCTTATTGGGAAACGGGGGATTGACTTAGGTTAGGGCTGCCTTATAGTGAAGCATATAATATATTCCAGATTAAAGGGTAGGGACATTTTAAAGCTTTTGCCAAATTGCCCTCAGATATTTAGTACCTGTTTAGATCCAGAGTGTCTAATAATGGTATTTCCCCATTAAGGTTCTTGCCAATATTGAGCATTATCAATTAAAAAATGTTTCCCCACTTAACAGGTGTCTTATGATGAGCTTTATAAAGTGAGTTTTTTTTGCCATTTGTATCTTTTTCAGCCATTATCTGTTCATGATCTCTGCTCATGTTTTTCTAGCAGTACTTCTAATGTAATTTTCTTCCGTGGTTTGTAATGGATTCTTTATGTGATATGTAAAAAGATTTTTTTGTATGTTAAGGATAGTAAACCTTTGCATATATATTGCAAATAGTAATTACTACTTTTCTTATTTTGTTTTGTTGTTTTTCATCTTTCTGCTCTTTCTGATTTAGTCTTAAATTGCCCAAGATCTTGTCTTGGGTTCATTGTTGGGAAATACAGTTGGAACAATGTAATCTATGTGAACACTCATCATAATTTCTTGGTTTGCTTTCCTGTTTTAGGGCGATGCTGGATCTTTTCTTGTCTGAACGTTATGAGACTTCCATTCATGAAAAAATTAAATATTGAAGAATTTGAGTTTAGTCAATCTTACGTCTTTTTCTGGGACAAGGTATGAGACTGACCTTGAAAGGTTCTTTTTGTTTTAGTATCAACCTTGGTGGGGACTATCTCTTCATTTCTTGCTTTTCCAGTTGTAGTCTGCCTTCCATTATAGATATGACACCATTTATTCTGATTTCCAAAGTATCAAAGTTGACTTTTTTCAAAGGCAGAACTGCTTTTGGTTGGTCAGTGGCCACCTTTTGCAATGAAATAGGTCTGCTGACTCACCCTACTGCTTCCTTGTTTCTTTCTTAACTTACTTAAAATTTTTTATTTTGTTTTCAAGAATTTCTTTTAGCATCTTTATTTAGGTTATTTGGTCTTTCTAGGACATAATTCCCCTTCTCTGAGTAGTACTTGTCTGAAAACAGTAAATAATTTTATTCAATTTTTTAAATCCTTAAAATGTATATTATATAAATGTCCATTCGATGTTTATTGATTGAAGGCTCTAAATATCAGATTTTATTTCAAAATAAAGCAATGCCTTATTTTGGATAAACTATTAGAATGTATACACACAGGTAGAAGAAGAAACTTCAAATGTTTTTATGAGGCCAGATACTGATATTTAATTACCAACTCTAGTTTAAAAATACCTACTGTGTATACCTGAAACTAATACAATGTTATGTGAGTTATACCTCAATAATAAAAGCCAAAAAAACACCCCACCTGAAACTAATATGTCAATTATACTCAATTTAAAAGAAAAAAACAACATACTGTGTTGGGGCTCCAGTAGTTACAAGACTCCTGCTCTGTTGATAGTGCAAATAAAGGAATTACTCTCTTGTCCTTTGATTTTATTTAACTTCTCTTACTCTAGGTTGAGCGCTGTTATTTCTTCTTAAATGCTTTCGTGGACACAGCCCAGAAAAAGGAGCCTGAGGATGGTAGGCTGATGCAGTATTTGCTTACGAATCCTGTGAATGATGGCGGACAATGGGATATGCTTGTCAATATTATTGGTAAGAGTCTTTCTTTAAGGGGAATGAAACTCAGCATTATCTAGTAACACTCTTTAGTTAGGCATAGGCCAGTTTTTTGGTAGTTACGTCAGAGTCGAATTGGT
Organism: Rhinolophus sinicus; assembly: GCF_057876585.1. Lineage (NCBI taxonomy): Eukaryota > Metazoa > Chordata > Mammalia > Chiroptera > Rhinolophidae > Rhinolophus > Rhinolophus sinicus. The sequence goes on from NC_142512.1 coordinate 20,142,299, forward strand.
CTTCCAGAAAGTTAGCTTTAAGAACATTTAGTTCACACTCTCACCTATAAAGTACCTTTCTTAAATTAGAGGTAAGGAGATAGGACTGCGAAGGGTGAGTTGGAGAAGAAAAGGTCGTATTAACTAGAACTAACTGTCTATGAAAAAGCTTATCTCTTGTCCACTGATGTAATCAAGAAACACATTGAAACACATTTGAAAATGTCCTCATTCTTGTAAAGCGTTGTCTTTTGGGCAAACCTGATCATGCTGAGCACTTCACAAAGTATGATAAAAAATAAAATCTAAGAAAGATGGATAAATGGGCAGATTAAATAACCTGTTTAATAATGTGAGGCGTAAGATTGTTAAGTTCTCTGAATTAGACCACCAAAATATGGCCTGTGTTTTAAAGCAATAGCTATTTTTGCCATGGTTTCTAACGCTGGAATTTTGGAGTATATATACTTTTACCTCATCAAACACTAACTTTTCTTTTAGAAAAATATGGTGTTATTCCTAAGAAGTGCTTCCCTGAATCTCATACAACAGAAGCATCCAGAAGGATGAATGATATTCTGAATCACAAGGTACAACATATGGAGCAGGGTGGGATTGAACTTAGTATAGTTACCTTGAAATTCCTAACTGATTCTCCAAGGGGATTCCTGGGCATTTCAGTGCATAGATTATGTACAAGTGTCTCTTGTAGATACGTACTCAGTGTCTCTCAAAAGCAACGTAGCTATACACTTTAAAAGTAATTGAGGTTAGGGTGTTTTTTCCTTTTTAAACATATTCCACTTTTATTTCTATTGATTTTTAATGTTTTCTTATTGGTAGTCAGGAAAGAAAGTTCGACGTTCAATTAATTATGGGCCAGAAGCACACTGGGTACTGTGCCTGTCACTTGGTTCTAGAAGAGAAGGGTTGGGACAGCTTCATGTACTGGTAAAATCAAAGAACTATTGATGAGACTTCCTTAGGGAGTATGCTGAGTGCATAGGCTTCCCCAAACCACATCAGGGTACTTTATTCATACACTAAAGATTTGATGTAGTCTCTGAAGTGCTTTTTATTGCTTGATTTATTTTAATAAATCATTCTCTCTTCTCCACATAACCCATTTTCCAAGGAGGATTATAAATCCTACAGGGATACTTCTCTGCCAACCAGACATCTTTTTTGAGAACTGGGAGTTGCCAGAATCTGCTACCCTGATCTATGAGGCTAAAATTGGATTTGTCATCCCTGGGAGAAAAATTATATTTAAAAATAAACTGTAGATGTGTTTCCCCAATATTAGAAGTGGGTTATTTTCCACCCAGGAAATGCTGCGGGCTCTTACCTACAGGCCAAAAGATTAATAGTATAGCACTGGCTTCCATTTCAGATGGGAGCAAGCTCCTTGTTAGCACCACGAGTAGATTTCAGACTTGCCTTTATCTTAGGCATCTCTCAAAATTGAAAACAACAAAAATGAAAACTATATTGGGGGTTGGCATAGCTGTGGTCATGATGATTTGGCAGAGAAGTTGACAACCAGTAAAAGTCTAAATAAAACTCTATTAGAGTGACTTAATGGCATAGTCATCATAAGTGCTGTTTCTAAGGGGCCACAGGCATATGGAATCAGATGTTTTCCCCATACCCGGGCATGTAGTGTCACAGAGTGCCATCTGTTACAGAGCAGGGGCTGTTCATCTAGTATTCTTTGGGAATAGTCTGGTTTGTTTTTTTATGGAAAGTATTTTTAGCTATGTGTTTAAGTGGATTGGTTGGGAAAAAACATTTATTTTATGAACTTTGCCCTGGGTCTTAGCTGAATTATACTTCAGAATAGAACTAGCGTTGGTCTGTTAGGCTCATTTACAATTGAATTTGGGTAAATATTGGAGTGCTGAATAACTTTCTGTCATAGATGAGAGAGTTCTGTATACGACTACGGAACCTGGTACACAGTGGAGCAACCAAAGGAGAAATCACAGATACACAGGATGCCATGATGGAGGAGGTAATACCAATTATTTGCGTTTTTTGTGATCCTTCTAAAGAACTCTCAGAGTATTCCTATCTGTTAAACTGATTAGGAAGTGTAATCATTGCAATAACTGTTGAATTGAATTGGAAATTACTTATTTTGCAGCTGTAAAAACTGAGGTGTAAACTTTGTATTTTAGTATGGGACTTGCATGTACTTCCATCTTCTAATTCCCAGTTTGGTAGTCTATGTAATTCATAAATATTGAGTACCCTCTATGAGTTTGGCACTGGGGATACAAAGATGAAAAAGACATAATCTCCACTCTTAAGGAGCTCAATCTCTTGGGGAAAAGAAACACATGAATAATTATAGTAAATCCTATGTTAGAGATGTGTTAAAAAGGATTTGGTGGTCACAGAGGGGAGAGTTACTAATTCGGTGAGCTGAAGGTTTTGTGGGGAAGGTATTGGAACCAGCTCTCTAAAGAACAGTAGGAATTTACCAGATGGCTAATAGGGAAGACCATTCTAGACAAAAGGAATTAATTACATGAACAAAGGTGGATTCCTCAGAGAATAGTGTAGTTGAAACATAGTTTGTGTGATTGGTAGCAAATTAAGCTAGAAAGGAAGAGTTGTGAGGGGTCTCAGGAGATACCAGGACTTTTCGCTTTATTCTATAGGAATGAAGATGGGAAATTATTGATGGTTATGTCAGTTAACATAATGTACGTATAATAATGTATTGATGATTATGTCAGAAAACATTTTGGAAAACCTAAAAAGCATTAAACAAATATAAGGTTAAGTAATGTTTACTATAAAGGCAGTTAAGAATACTACTTAATACCATCTATAATCCAGATAAATATGCATAAACCCCTGAAATTGCGTTGAGAAAAGAACAAACATTTCCCTTTTTCGTCTAGTGGACCCATTACTAGGAATCATTAAGAGTTTCCTTTCAAGATTGTTTGTGTGGAGTTAAAATGGCCTTATTTTTTCACTGCAATGGGCAACACTCATGTTTTCCTTTGAATTTTAGAGAAGGGGACTAGACTGTATCTGAGGGCCTGGTCTCTATAGAGTCAGATGGTCTTCTCATTACTTAAGCCATGTGACCTGGGACAGGTTCCTTCAACTCTCAGGTCTCTGTTTATTCAAGTGTAACATGTATAGCCCAGTGCTAACACTATGGCTGAATAGATAAATGCAGAGGCTTCATTTTTCCAAATGCGTGTAAATTAACTCATACTGAACTCTTTTCTATACTTCCTAAATGTTCCTATTTAAGAGAGGTATGGAGGGGCGTAGTGGGGAAAAAATAGGCTTTGGAGTTAGATGGACATGGGTTTCGATTCTGGCTCTATCACTTAACAGCTCTGTGATCTTAGGTAAGATCCTGAACCTGTCTGAGATTCAGTTTGGGATTTAAAAATATATTCATTGGGTTTTTGTGGGACTCAGATAAGGAATTAAATATAAGAATGCGAGGCATTGTGCTGACATATAGCAGTTGGTTCAGTAAGCTAGTAAGGATGAAGGTTTCTATGTATAAACAGTATGGAGAAGGACCCAGATAATACTTCTTACAGATCCCCAGCCTCCTGCTGGCTTTTGATGTTTGCTTTATGATCTTTTAAAGGCTATATCTAAGATCCACTCCTGACCATAGCATTGGCAGATAAGAATTAGGGCAAATATGTTTCACATATCTTTCCTCCCCTACCCCTACCATGGAAAAATAGTAAAACACCATACCAAGTCCTGAGTATGGATGCTTCGTAGGATTATTTACTTAATGATTCTGTCCAAACTGTTGGCCGTAGGATTCTGTATGGTAGGTTTTTAGGTTTTTACAATCCTTTATAACTCCTCTTTATTGAAGCTGACTCTTTGGTAATGAGGAGTGTAGCTATGGATTTAAAGCCACAGATGAGTACCTGTGACGCGCCTCGCCTTGCAGTCATGTCAGAATGATGACTTAAACCAACAGCCATGAAGCTCCGAAAGCTTTGAATGGAAAGGGTTTATGCTAATGACGTTCTTTCTGAGAGAGGAGAAGTGCAGGCGCTTGTTGAGATGAGGGCGAGGCATCTACGGTTTGGAAACGTGTTGTCACCTCTGCTGCAGTTGTTTTTCTCAGTGCATCTACTCTCTTTCTTTTCTTTTTTTTTTTTAGCCTTTAGATCCCCTTAGGATTATTCATGTATCCTCTACCAAAACTCTGTCAAACATAAAACAAAGACTAGAAACAGTATGTGTCAGTGCCATGAAAAGAGACAGGAAACCTTTATTATTTACTTAGGAAATTCTATAGCAGTGGCTCTCGGCTCTTAAAAAACAGTATATAGTCCTAGGCTTACTCCAGACCTACAAAATTGGTTTTCCTGAGAATGGAGCCTCGTTATGTATATTCTTGGTTTTTCATTTTAAAGACGTCTTTGATTAAAAAATTTTTTTGACATCAAAATATAGAGGAATACAGTGAAAAGTCTTTCATCCTGTTCTCCCCCCCAGTTCCTCATATCCCCAAATTAGTTTTATTAGTTTGTTATTAGTATTAGCAGTTAGTTATCCTTTCAGAGATCTTTTTTTAACAATCCAATACAAGTATATATTTCCCTCCTCCTTTTTTTGCACAGATGTTGATATATTATTCATATTCTGTATAATGCTTTTTTTTTTTTTAAAGATTTTATTGGGGAAGGGGAACAGGACTTTATTGGGGAACAGTGTGTACTTCTAGGACTTTTTCCAAGTCAAGTTGTTGTCCTTTCAATCTTAGTTGTGGAGGGTGCCATTCAGCTTCAAGTTGTTGTCCTTTCAGTCTTAGTTGTGGAGGGCGCAGCTCAGCTCCAGGTCCAGTTGCCATTTCTAGTTGCAGGGGGCACAGCCCACCATCCCTTGCGGGAGTCGAACCGGCAACCTTGTGGTTGAGAGGACGCATTCCAACCAACTGAGCCATCTGGGAGCTCAGCGGCAGTTCAGCTCAAGGTGCTGTGTTCAATCTTAGTTGCAGGGAGCACAGCCCACCATCCCGTTCAGGACTCTAGGAGTTGAACTGGCAACCTTGTGGTTGAGAGCCCACTGGCCCATGTGGGAGTTGAACCGGCAACCCTGTGGTTGAGAGCCCACTGGCCCATGTGGAAATCGAACCGGCAGCCTTCGGAGTTAGGAGCATGGAGCTCCAAACACCTGAGCCACCGTGCCGGCCCCCTGTATAATGCTTTTTTTAAACTTAACAATATGTCTTAGAAATCTTTCCATATTGATACATAAAGAATTTCTGCATTTTAAAAAATATTTGCATAGTGTTCTATTGTCTGGATAAACCATAATTAATTGGTCCCTCTGAATGAACATTCTGGTTATTTTCAAACTTCTATTTTAAAAAACTGCAATAAATAATCTTGTACATATGTCATTTTGCATATGTATGTGTATACCTATAGATTTTATTTCTAGAAGTAGAAGTTTTGAGTCAGAGAGAATATACATTTCTAATTTAGGTACATAATGCCAAATTGTCCTCTGGGGATTATATCAATTTACACTCTCATCAGCAATGTCTGATAGAACCTGTTTCCCTTTAGTTTTACCCAGGCAGTGTGCTTATCAAACAATTGGATTCTTACCTATCTGATAGGTAAACAATTTGATAGGTAAACTATCTCATTGTGGTTTTAATTTATATTTTTCTTACTTTGAGTAGGGCTGAGCATTGTTTCTGTGAACTGTTTATTCATATAGTTTACTTGTTTTTTTTTCCTGAGGCACAGTGATCCTGAAGCTAGAAGCATCACGTGGAAAGTTAGAAATATATATATATATATATATATATATATATATATATATATATATATATATATACACACACATATACCCACATATATATACACATGTATATATATGGTAAGAGCTTTGAATACTAGGATGAGAGTTTGTCCTAATTCAGTAGGAAATAAGAAGTCAGGAAGATGTTTCAGTAGAGAAGTCATGTGAACTAAAGCTGTACTTAAAAGGGGATTAGTTTAGTTAAATAGGTGAAACGGGAAGAAGCAGAGGTAGAAGGACCCATTGGGAAGAGGTAGCCATCTAGATGGTACTAATTTGGCCTGAATAAGGATAGTGACAATCGAAATGGAAAGTGGGTGGGAGGGAGAATGTGAGCGAGGTCTTAGAGGAAACATCTGTAGGATTTGGCAACTTAACCTGCAAAGGAGGATTCACCATAAAAAGTAACTTTTAATGTTTTAAGCCTGGTAACTGGGATAATGCTGCCATGCTTCACACAAATAGGCCAGTAAGAGAAGCTCCTTTCAGAGGCCACCGTGGAGAGGAGGAACATTGGCTTTTCAGTGCCTCGGCCCAAGGTATAGTCCAGTTGGAATTGGATTTCAAGCATATGAAAACAACCCTGGAGCTCAGGAAAAAGAATGATCTAGCAAAGTGATAGTGATGGTAGAGCCGATGACTGAAGCCTTGGGAATGGTGGAAATCTGTGAAGGAGAATAGAAGGCTGGACTAGGTCCGAGTAAAGAACTGTGGAAACTATTCCATAAAACATCTTTTCTATAAAAGTAAGTGCCAGACTATGTTTTAATGTGGATGCTGGTATCAGTGTCAGATGAGGGAGGTTAGATCAACAGATCAAAGAATATGAAACAGAAAGGGCTGCTGGATTTCCTGAAATAGGGTTTGTAGACCAGTACCAGTAGGCTGGAGAAGGGAAGAAGCTAGATGGAGAGGAGTCATGGCTAGAAAAGGCAGGCAGTTTCGAGGAGCTTGGCAGTGGAGAGAAAGAAAAAATTAATAGTCATTAATTTCATGTTTTTATTGAGTACCTATGAAATATTAAACATGTCACTGTTTGCAGATGATATACAACATACAGAAAGCCCTAAAGACTCAATCAGAAAAATGTTAACACTTATACTAAATGAAAAAAATACACAAAAAAACTAATGAATGCATTCAATAAAGTTGCAGGAAACAAAATCAATATACAAAAATCTGTTGTGTTTCTATACACTAATAATGAACAGTCAGAAAGAAAAATTAAGAAAATAATCCCATTTACAATGATATCAAAAAGAATAAAATACCTAGAAGTAAATTTAACCAAGGAGGTGAAAGACCTGTATATTGAAAACTACAAGACTTTAATGAAAGAAATTGAAGGAGACACAAATAAATGAAAACGTAGTCCATGATCATGGATTGGAAGAATTAATATTGTTCAAGTGTCTATACTGCCCGAAGCAGTACATAGATTCAGTGCAATTCCTGTCAAAATTTAAATTGCATTTTTCACAGAAATAGAACAAACAGTTCTAAAATTTATATGGAACCATAAAAAACCCTGAATAGCCAAAGCAGTGTTGAAAAAGAAGAAAGCTGGAGGCATCACCCTCCCTGAGTTCAAACTATATGGCAAAGTTATAGTAAATAAAAGTGTGGTGTTGGCATAAAAACAGACGTATAGATCAACAAAACAGAATAGAGAGCCCCAAAATAAATCCATATATATGACCAATTAATTTATAAAAAGGAGCCAAGAATATACAATGGGGAAAAGACAGTCTCTCCAATAAATAATGCTGGGAAAACTAGACAGCCACATACAAAAGGATGACACTGGACCACTGTCTCACAGCAAACACAAAAATCAACTCAGAATGGATTAAAGACTTGAAGTAAGACCTGAAACCACTGAACTCCTAAAAGAAAACATAGGCAGTAATCTCCTTGACATAGGTCTTGGTGATGATTTTTTTAATCTGACGCCAAAAGCAAAAATAAACAAGTGGGTCTACATCCAACTAAAAGCTGCACAGTAAAGGAAACCATCAACAGAATGAAAACATAACTTTCTGAATGGGAGGAAATACTTGCAAATCATGTATCTGATGAGGCTAATATCCAAACTTTTTAAAGAACTCATATAACTCGATAAAAAAAAAATTCGACTTAAAAATGGGCAGAAGATCTGAATAGACATTTTTCTAAAGAAGGCATACATGTGGCCAACAGGTATATGAAAAGATGACCAGTGTCAATCATCATGGAGATGCAAATCAAAACCACAATGAGATATCATCTCACACCTTTTACAGTAGCTGTTAACAGAAAGACTAGAAATAACAAGTGTTTATGAGGATGTGGAAAAATGAGAATTTATCACTATCGGTAGGAATGTAAATTGGTGTAGCCACTGTGGGAAACAATATAGAGGTACTTCGAAAATTAATGTGATCCAACAATTCCACTTCTGGGTATTTATCTGAAGAAAACAAAAACAATTTGAAAAGTTTTATGCATCCCCATGTTCATTGCAGCGTGTTTACAATAGCCAGGATATGGAAACAACCTAAGTGTCCATTGATGGATGAATGGATAAAGATGGTGGTGTGTGTGTGTGTGTGTGTGTGTGTGTGTATGTCATTCAGCCATAAAAAAGAATGACACCTTGCCATTTGCAACATGGATGGACCTTGAAGTTATTATGCTAAATGAAATAAGTCAGAGAAAGACAAATACTATATGACCTCTCTTATATGTAGAATCTAAAAAAATGTATGTTACATATACATAACATATATCCATATATGTGTTATGAGATTATGTATGTATGTGGTTGCCAGAGGCCGGGGTGGGCTAGAGGGTGAGAGAAATGGGTGAATTGTTTTGTTGTTGTTGTTTTTAGTTTGAATAAAAAGCAAAACAAAAATTAGCAACAGATGCAGCCTGGTAACCATAACAAAAAAGAAAAGCAAAATGAAGCTTAGTTACAGAAAATAAAGTGTGAGGAAAGGAGGTAGGAGAAAACGGAGGACTGTTAAAAGTACACCATCATGAAATTCAAACCAATCCCAAGCCTTTCCTAACTTTTTCTGACAATATTAGTGAACTCCACACTGGTCTAATTCTCAAGTAGGAGTTACAAAATCAAAGACCTCTGGACTTCACTTTATTTTTTTTTTTTTGGCAGATAAATTTTTATTTTCCTATATCATTCAAGCTAATATCTTCCTTGAGAGCCCATTGTCTGGAAGTGGCAGAAATATCATTTTGTCTGCTGGAGTTTGTTGTTACCCTCCCCAAGGTCACCAACCTTTAGAGGCCAGAAATTGTCCTTTTTATCCCCTTTGTTTTCAACCTATCATTTCTCCCCAGAAAAGACAGGCATGAAATGACATAGGGAATAGAAAAAAATAGGAAAAATGGTTAACATTTCACAACTATTTCTCAGCCACTCATAGACATTTCCTGTTGGCATTGTGTCAGTCAGGGCTTTTAGGTACAAGACCCCTGGCTAATGTAAACACAGACGCCATATATTAGGTGATATAGGTAGTTCACGGGATCTCCGGGAAGGCGGGGAGAACCAGACTTTGAGTGTGGAGATGTTAGGAATGACACCCAAAATTTTCCAATAAAATTGGTTTCTCTCCGGAAGATTCTGCCACCACTGGGTGCAGACACGTCTGATGCTGGACACCAATGTTCTAGTCCCTGGAAGCTGATGTATCACAGCTTCTCGTGCTGCCTCTCCCTCACCAGAATGACTTCTGGGCAGTCCCTGACTCTCGAATCACTAGCTTCCGAGTCCAAACCCAGTGCGGGTGCATCTCACAAGCACAGCCCTGAATGTAGCCTTGCTGCATCCTGACAACAGGAGTGACAGGCAAAGGGTTTCCAGTGTCTGTGGTGAGATCGGAGCTGCCTTCCACCTCGACTCCTAAGGTGGCTAATCCACTGAACACAGTGTATTACTCCCAGATGTGCTCGGCACTGCCTGTCCTCTAGACCCTGGCCTTGGGCCTCCCTTCCCTGCCAGAGCAGGTCAACAATGGCTCGCATTTTTCCTGTGAATATAAAGCCAACACTGATGCTGTTACCTGGCCTCCTGCCATTATTGTCTCCGCACATGCCCCCTTCCGAGGTGGGAGCTGAGCTTGGCATTCTCTCAAGAAAACCCAGCAAGGGGGAAGACTCTACAATCTACGCAGGTTCCACCCTGGCTTTTCCTGGGGCTGCCCGGGGGACCACGCTACACATCCCAGAGGTAAAAGGCAGTTAATATCTCAGGGGACATGTTTGATCAATAAGCAACAGGAAATGGGAAGAATGTGGCTGGGATGGACTTCAACTTTTTTGTACCCGGAACCCCTCTTGTTATCTATTGAAAGCCACGGATTGCTCCCAGGGTTGCCAAATTTATGGGGAACAAAATGAGGGACACCCAGTGGAGTTTGAACTTCAGATCAAATGGTTTCTTAGTATAAGACTGTCCCATGCAGTATTTGGGATCTATGTATACCAAAAAATTATTCATTATTTATCTGAAATCTAAATTTGGCTGAGCATCTTCTACTTTATCTGATGACCCTAACCCCTTCTCAAAATGTGTTTTTAAATGTATAAAATAAAAGTACATAGGATTACAAAGGATTCATTTATATTAAAATGCAGTTATAAAAATATTGAGAGGGGCAGCGGGTTAGCTCAGTTGGTTAGAGTGCGGTGCTCTTAACAACAAGGTTGCCGGTTCGATCCCCGCCTGGGCCACTGTGAGCTGCGCCCTCCACAACTAGATTGAAACAACTACTTGACTTGGAGCTGATGAGTCCTGGAAAAACACACTTAAAATGAATAAATGTTAAAAAAAATATATGAAGAGAGTACAGTATGTGATTCTTCATTGATTTTAATAACACGTTAAATAACAAGATCTAGCAATGGGTCTCGTAGGTATCATGATTTTCAAATAGTAATGAAAATCAAAAATATTTTGAGACATCTGCAACAACTGTAATTGATATAAAACTATCTGATGCCCACTGGTGGCAAAGGCAGTGCTGGTCATACTGCTGTGGCTTTCTGTCTGCATTCATAATAGAGGGACATGCTAACTACATTTCAAAGGTTTGTGAAAATAACAGTGGAGTTTTTTTTCCCATCCAAGTTCACAGATCCTCCTGATTTTTATTCACTGGTCTCTTGGTGCTCCCTAGACCCAGGGTAAGAGCATATAGTAAGGACTTGGCAGGGAATTCAGTATATGAGTAAAGCAGGGTCAGGCACGGCTGTGGGACCAGAAGAAGGCAGCCCCACTGAGCTTAGTCACTTGCTACCCAGCAGGAATGCAGGCCCATTGCTGTCAGGTTTTCTTTTCTCAGAAAAATGGGAACTCTCCATTTCAATATGCTCGTAACTAAAAAATTTAAAAAGAAAAACACTTTGCAGGCCAAATTCAACATCTGTGTGGGCTGGATTTGGCCCAGGAGCCAAAAGTTTGCCCCGCCTGTCCAAAGTATTATAGTATTTTTTTGGATTCTTCTAAACTGCTTTGGATTTCTCCTTTTCTGTTTTTATCTGGCGGTGTGTGTAATGCAGCCACTTCCAGGAGGCGGTAGCCCCACAGCTAATAATAGTAAAAATGAAATATATACCATGTTTCCCTGAAAATAAGACGTGGACGGACAATCAGCTCTTATTTTACTATAAGACCCGGTATAAGACTGGGTCTTATATTAATTTTTGCTCCAAAAGACGTATTAGAGCTGATTGTCCAGCTAGGTCTTATTTTCGGGGAAACAGTATAGCTAGCTCAAAGATTATCATTTTCTATAAGAAAAAAAAATCTTAATACAGGTTCTTCATATTGGAAGAGTCTTTACTTTTCATCATTTTCAGCTATGAAACAGCAAAGAGGCTGAAGTCAGTTGGGGAAAAAAAAACATGTTCTAGCACGGGGTGCAGTGATGACCAAGGTAGACATGGCCCTTGCTCTCATGTACTTTACATACTAGTGGAGGGAGACAGAATACACAAGTAGATAAACAAGGAACTATCTGACGCACTACGTGTTCTAAAGAACATAAAATAGGGTGTTGGATAGGGTGGTCAAAAAAGGTCTTTCTGAGCTGAGATATGAGTAACAGAATGAATCCAGCTGTGTAAAGATCTGGACACAGGGCATACCAGGCAGAGGGGACAGTAGGTGCCAGAGCCCTCACTAAGATGGGAGAAAGGTTGGTATTTTTGAGGAAAAGAAGGCAGTGCGACTTGAGCTTGGGAAGAGGGTGGGTGGGAATGGTTGAAACATCCTGTAGAGGAAACAGAACCCACTTACGTGGGGCCTGGAGGCTGTGGTAAGGAGCATGCGTGTTTAAGTAGGGTAACCTTCGAGGGGTTTAAGCTGAATGACATGGTTTGATTTTTCTTTGAAAAAAATCCCCTCTGGGTGTTCTGAGAATGGCTTGTAAAACAGCGGGAGAGGGAGTCGGGTGACCAGTTAGGTTCTTGTGGTTGTGTGTATGAGATGATCGTGGTTTGGACCAGGTTGGTGAGAGTGAGGATGGAGAGAAGTGAATACATGTGCGGTGTATTTCAGAAGTGAAGCTGTCAGGACTTGCTGAAGTACAGGACAAGGGGAAGGAAAGTATAGGATGATATCGTGGTATCTTGAAGTGGAGGGCATGCAGGTATGAGAGAAGGCCCTTTGGCGAGGGCAGTGTGAAGGAACCTGTGTGTGGGAAGGGATATGCAAATGAGATAATTAAAGCAGCCGGGGGTTTTGGAGGAAGAAAAGAATAGATGGGGTCTAACAAACTTGAATGTGCCTATGAATTCCCTGGAGTCTTGTTAAAACGCAGATTCAGTATGTTTGAGGTGGGGCTGGAGAGTGCATTTTTAACTATTTCTTTGATTCAAACAGCACGCTAGAAGTAGTCTCAAGATCGTCATTTGACTGTCATCCTCTATATGGAGTTCTCTATATGAGCTCATTTCCTTTAACACCATAGAAGGGCACGTACCTTTTAAGTGTACCTTCTTATGTGTTTTCCCTGCCTGAAAATATACTTAATGCCTTCAGAAAGTATCTCCCAGCCTGCTTTTGCAGGTACAAGTGGTTTTTTGTTTGTTTTTTAATAGACCCTTGCCTTTCTTTCTTTCCCCACCAGAAAGCAGTAGAGAGCTGTCTTCCCTCTCCTTTCTCTGCACATCAGTAGTCAGCCAGTTCCCTACTCCTTCCTTTCCTCTTGGAACTAGCTCGTTTACCATCATCACTGAACTTTCTTCAAAGTTCAGCTATTTTCTGTGACCACATTTGTGTACTTGCGGCCATTCTACTTTGTGATCAATAGGTCATTTTATCTTTGAGCCTAGTTTCTCCATCAGTAAAACTAAAAACTTGGGGTAGATGATTTCTTAAAGACACTATAGCTGTGCATTTTTATACTAGAAGTCATTAATATTTCTGCAGTGCTTTAGACTTTATACTCTCTCAGCAACCCAGTCTTATGTCTGCCTATAGCTGGCTTTAAACTCTCACCCTTTTAAGTATTCATGACTTACTGTCAACTATCACGTCCTGCCTTCCTCCTTTCACTTAATGTCTGTCTCCCCAGGTAGCTGTGGGCACAGGAACTGACTGAGTCCCATATCATTTGTCTTTAAGGTGGGATCCACGCATTCTTTCCCCACGTTCCATGTCTCAGGCTTTCTGTGTCCTCCTTTCTTTTCATTCCCTTTCCTGATTCTGTTATTCACCGGGATTTAATTCTGTATAATGACTTGTGTTCCATGTCCAGTCTCTTTTTTGTCCTGCGTGCCAAGTGCATTTTGTGAGAAGCAGGTGACATCCCCGAGTTGCCCACCAGAGAGCAGACTTGGGTATCCAAAGCTCATTGCCAGTTCTGTACCTTTGGGAGCAGGATGTTATTTCAGAACAGCAGAGTCCCTTCTCAAGAAAATACAGTATCAGGGACCCTGGAGACTATACTTGGGATGATTTTTTAATTAGGGCTTGTTTAACTATTGTTAGTTGGCTTGGAGCCAAATATTTCTTCCACAGACAGTGTTACCAACTGACTTGAATGTGAATGACTTTGGATAATTTATAATCGTGGTAAACAAATGATATAAAAGTTGCATGCTTCCAATTACAGTTTTACTAAAATCTAAGCCTTCCCTTTTGCCTGCTTTTAGGGTACTGGAGAGTGCATGCACTCTTTGGGATGTGGCTCAGGTTATCCTCTGTGCTGTGGCTCAGGTTATCCTCTGTGCTGTATCATCTTGCCCTGGTTGAGACCAGAGGGGTAGGAATAGCCCATAGAATTTGTAGGACATTATTTAAAAGATAAAATAGCTGCACTGCTTCCAAGAATGACTGCAATATGGGTAGGATTGTCTACCCTAATCTTATCCATATTTGGAGCACCTCGTCTTGAAATTTAGAAAGACAAAGTTAGGGGAACACACCATCCCAAAACAGAATTTTCCAACATATAAGATTCTAATCTATGAAATGAGAAAATAGCAATGTATTTTGGGAGCCATTGTTCTTCCCTAACTAGAGGAAAAAGAGGGAAATGTCCTTAGTTATAAATGGAATTGATAGGTGATGATTTGCTGTAATCAGCTTGTGGCAGGTGTGAATCCGTGGTCTGTCAGTCAGACATGGACTAGAGCTGGCAGCACGTTTGACTTAACTACCGAATTCTGGGTGTTAAGTCTAGGGAAACATTGCCCGTAAATATGAGTAAGGCTTTATCATCAGCACGTTTTTAAAGAGAGCAGAAGCCCACTTTGCACTCCTAAATTCAAATTTCGTATCAGTCTTTGGATGAGAACTTTTGATTTAAGGAAACTGTTCTTAATGTGGTTCTTCTAGAGTTCGTTGGGATATGTCTGTGATCTAGTTCCTGTCCCTAGTAGATGGAGTCTAGCTGGGAAGACATTAGAGAAATGTAAATGGCACTGTGGAATCAAATGTTAAATTTTTATGCCAGGAGTATTCAAAGAAAGGAGCAGTTAGTGTGAACTATAATAATTAATTAGTGACAGCTTTCTGGGGGAGGGGCGCTTTGCACTGAGCCCGAAAGCATGGGACTAGGATTGGGATGTGAGGAACAGAGGCGACAGCAAAGGGATGCAAGTGACAGTGAGCTGCGTGCATTGAGCAGACAGTGAGGAGCGACAGACAGGCCCAACTGCAGTGCAGGGTCCGTGATGGGAAATGCAGTTGGGCGAGGTTACTGAGGGCCTTTACAATCTGACCAGGCCCATCAGGGAAATGCAGATTCAAACCGCACTGGGATACCATTACGTACCCACCAAAAGTAAAATTACAGTGTCAGGTATTGGCAAGAAGGTAGAACAACTGGACCTTTCACACTTTGCTGGTGAGCATGTAAATGTCTTCAGCCCCCTTGAAAACTGTTGGATAAAAGTGTTAGCAGCTTTATTCATAATAACCCCAAACTGAAAACAATTCACCTGTCCATCAGCAGGAGAGTAGAAAAAATGTAATGTACTTACACGATGGAATAATACACGGCATAAAGAACAAATTACTGCTGTTCACAGCACCATGAGTGAATCTCACAGCATTACGTCAACAAAGGAAGCCAGATATGAAGAAGTATGCCGTATGATTCCATTTAATGAAGTTAAAGAACGGGCAGAACTAATCAATGGTTACATAAATCATAATGGTGCTTACCTTGAGGGGGACTTGAGCAACTGACAGCAGAGGGGCCAGGGAACCTCTGGAGCCCTGGGACTGTTCTGTATATTGATCTGAATGGCCGTTACCTGGGTGTATATGAATGTAAAAAATTGAATTGAGCTGTATACTTAAGGTTAGTGTACTTTATATATTTACTGAATGGAATACGCCTACGTCAAAGAGAAAGAAAAAGAAATCAGGTCATGGAGTTTAGACTTGTGGGAGGTGACGGGGAAGCATTAAAGATTTCAACAGGAAAGTGATGAAGGAAGTGGTTTTTGTAAAATTATTCATTATTCAATGATGTAGAGAATGAAACAGTGTGGAGATCAGCTGTTACATCTAGGTCAGATATAGTGCAACATTCTGTGGGAGACACAAAATAGCCATGACCTGGTCCTTCTTAAGAAGTTTATTTTTTGGAGAAACCCAGAAAGTTACAGTGAACGATAAAGGCTTAATTCATGGTGTTATGGAAATGGCACTGAAGGCAGATCTGAATTCAAATCCTAATTCTGCCATTTATTGGCTTGGTGATTTCAGTCAAGCCGTTTACTTCCCTGAACCGTGGTTTCCTTCTGTTTAAAAAGAAAAAGGGAATAATATCTGTTACTTTTGTTGAGAGGAATAAGAGATACAGGGTTCAAAGATTGTAGTATGGCACAATAAATATTCAGTGAATGTTCCCTTTTTTTAAACCCTGTGCCCATGGAGTAATACTTTTTTTTTTTTTTTGGACTGTATGTGGCCTCAGTTCAGAGTGTGGTTCTGCCACTTACTGGCTATGTGACTTTTGTAGGTTCTTAATTTCTTTGGGTCTTGATCTCTTTTGCAAAAAGAAAACAAGTAAGGGAAATTACATCTTAAGAGAGTGTTTTAAGAATTAAGTGAACCTAGCAGATATGTATTACATAGCCCAAAATAGGCACGCTTAATAAATACCAGATTCATCTCTTTAATGCAATGGAATATACAATATGTACTACAAATAATACAGGTATTAAGCGATGAAATTGGGTCACAGTGGTGACTGGCGTGGAGGAAAAAGAGGAGACCATAGTGTAGAGGAGGAGACCACACATTTTTTTAAAGACACAGCAAATTTGATATAGAAGAGGCAGTACTTTCTATACTCTGACCTTATACTGTCTCTGTGTTTCTATTTTTGTCTTTCTATAAAATAAAAATAATATAAAGTGTTTCGTTGGGACTGTAATAATGCTAACTTGAAGGTATTGTGACATCATTAGAAAACACCTCACAACCCCAAAAATGGTACCTTACGACTAAAAGTTACTATTATTCTAATAATACTTTTAACAGGTATTATTTTCAAGCTCCAGGCTGAAAAGTTAATGACTTTTCTGAGTGAAGACCCCTGTCACAATCAAAGCAAAACCTGAAAGAATAAAGGGAAGGAAATCCATTTATAAAATGTATGTCATTTTTTTGTCACTTGAAATAGAATCAGCAGAGCAGCAACCCAGATCTTGTGTATCAGTGGTGAGCAGTGTCTTGGCGTAGGAAGTTTTATTTGCAGGGCCAATACTAAGCACTAAATATTAACATTTCAGAATTGTATTGTTCAGAGTGTTTGTTTAAGAACTCAGAAGTTGACTGATACCAAATCCTAGATATCAACCTTCCAATGTTTGGAACAATAATTGATTTCCTGTGAAGTTCCTGGCTTGAATTTAGTCTCTGATTTCTTGTGTTTCGCAAGCCAGAGGAAAATGAAGAGGACAATCATAACCCCTTTCCTGAAGCCATCACTCATCTGTCCTCCCCTTTTCTTCCAGATATTCCGAGTGGTGTGCATCTGTTTGGGTAACCCACCAGAGACATTCACCTGGGAGTATCGAGACAAAGACAAAAATTATCAGAAGATTGGCCCCATAACACCTGTGGAGTTTTACAGGGAACATGTCAAGCCACTCTTCAATATGGAAAATAAGGTTGGACACTGGCACTGCCTGTTGACGACAAGGAAGGGTATAAGATTCCTGGGTGAACAGGCATGATCATCAAACTAGAAACTAAACCAACTTTACCCCCCTTCCTCTGAGGTATTTTATGGGCCTAAAAAAGTTGATCGTATTAGGATCCCCAGTGCATCTCTTCAGAGACTTTTCTAACTATAGACCAGTAGTTTTCAGTTTAATTCCCACACGCCCCCATGATTTGGGCCAAGAATCATTCAGGTGCAGAAAGAAAAGTGTATTGGGTGTGTCTTACTATGATTTCAGAGCACCTCTGTTCTGTGCCCCCCATCCTCCACCCCATCCCCCGCCCCAGGGACTCTCGTGAAAGAGAACAGTGCCCCATCCTAGTTTTTCCTGCTCTCTTCAGGTCTTATCCACTGCCTAGCAAGATGACCAGAGCCCCTTCCTTTATTGTCATCTTAACCTTGACTCTCTCCTAAGCAAGTAGCTTGCTTTAAGCTTGGAATCCCAACTCAGTTGAGGTATGGCCGGCTGGTAAGCCTGTCTTGTAACTTGAGATCAGAGATCTTGTAGTAATGGGATCTCCACCTTGCAGTTCTTTGGAATTAGTTTTGGGGCAATTCTTGCCAGTAGGAAAGATGCAGCTCCCACATGTATCCCTTGCCCTAGTTAAAATATACAAGGATGTCTGTCACAGACTTTGCCACCTTTTGTTTCTTTATTTAACACTGTGTTTGTAATGCTTATTCTTGTAGGCAGAGTTGCAGGCATATGAACTTAAAGGAGAGGTGTGTGTCTTCCTGGACATTTCTGCTTTTATATTCTAATCAACATGTCCTTGATCTCATAGATTTGCTTAGTGAATGACCCTCGGCCCCAGCACAAGTATAATAAACTTTACACGGTGGAATACTTAAGCAATATGGTTGGAGGGAGAAAAACTCTATATAACAACCAGCCCGTTGACTTCTTGAAAAAGATGGTTGCTGCCTCCATTAAAGATGGAGAGGTTGGTATTGTTTCTGTGTCTTCTGCATTAGGATTGAAACCTCTTCTTCCACTTCTTTGGTTTAATAGGAAGATGGGATTTATATTGACTTTCTTCCTCTTTCCCCTATTTCTAGGCTGTGTGGTTTGGCTGTGATGTTGGGAAATACTTCAATAGCAAGCTGGGCCTCAGTGACATGAACGTGTGAGTACAAGAAACTTAAAAGAGGAAGGCATTTGTGGGTTGTTCCTGTTGGAGTGCACTCGGCCGAGGTTCACCCAGAGAGTAAGGCTGGCCTGAGGGTGGGTCTCTTTCTTTCCATCTTACAGAGTTTGAGGACTCATAGCAGAAACCCCACATATTTATATGCGCTAACCTGGGAAGTCAAGATCATACTTCGTGTCTGAATTGAAATTGTTGGGTGTGTGCCGAAAAAGCCACCCTACGTGAGAAAGTCCCTTTGAAAAAATAATCAATTACTGTGTAAATCTGCTCAGTGCATTTGGGAATGTACTGTATGCTATTTGATCCCGCTTAGCTACTTCCCTTACTTTGATGCTTACGTATTTTGTCTTTATGACAACTGGGACTAATTTACATACACACTTGAACACATTCGTCCTGGTTACTTATGACAGAGAAGGTTCATTTGTGAACTAAATCATGTAAGATTTCTTGACTTTTAAAAGTACTATTTTAGGGTTATTTATAAGTAATTGTTATTTGTAGGAAGTTGAGTAAATAACTGGATAGTTATTTACTCAAGACATCTGCTAAAAGAGAGAATTAGTGATTTTTTTAACTTTGAAAATATTCTCCAGTGTTTTTGACATTATTTAAATTTCACAGTCAACAATGGCCTAAAAGAATTCAGAAACTGGGTCATTCTACCAGCTCAAAAGAGACCATTTTTGAAAGAATTACTTCAAAAGCTTTTTAAAAAATTTTCTTGGCAAAGTGACAGTATAAGCCCATCTTGTCAGCTTTTTTATATGGGGAATTCATATTTAATCACTTCATATTTTCTTGAGTACTCTTGTGCCACGTTGAGACTGGAATCCCGTTGAGAGGCTAAATTCTGCATGTACCCAGCTCTCTGAAGAGCTACAGCACACATTTACTTGGAGCTGTTGGGCCCCTTAAGTTCTATGTTTCTTTTACAACTAGAAGCTAGCTTTCCCCTTTGATTGTACTCCTTATTCTGTGCTGTCTTATTTTTTTTTTTTTACAGCTATGACCATGAGTTAGTATTTGGTGTCTCCTTGAAGAATATGAATAAAGCTGAGAGGCTGACTTTTGGGGAGTCACTTATGACCCACGCCATGACCTTCACGGCTGTCTCTGAGAAGGTATGACCCTCAGCATGCCTACTGCAGTGTTTGCACAGATGGACCCACGTTCCCCTGCAGACTGTTTATCCAACAGAGCTCCGTTCATAGTGTACATGATTTCTGTTAAAAGTTAGGTTCCAAGCAAGACAGTATACCCACGTCACTTGGGGTTTGGCTGCATGCTCAGAGGTAATAAAAATAGGAACTTTTCATGAGGAGCAGAATTTGGGTCAGCAGGGAGTAAGGAAGTTACTCCTTTTCTGTAACTTTGGGAGTTCTTGGTATGAAGAGAGATCAGCAGGGAGAAATAACTTCTGTTGACTAAGGAATTTAAATGTGAACTCAAAGTGTTCCTAACTTGATGATTTCTGGTCAGACTTTCCTTCCTTTCGTCTGTCATTCAGATTCTTTTGTAGTAAAATCTCAGTAATAGTAATTTGTGGACTCCATGCCTATCACTGGATTTATATAGAGCTTCAGGAAATTAGATGTAAATTATTTTGAATTTCCTATGAAATACTCTGAATAGTAATATCACTGTCTCTAGGACATAGTGACATTGTGTCCTAGAAACAACAACTGAATTTTTTTTTTTTTTTTTTTACAACTGAAATTTTACCTTTCACAAATAAGCCTTCCCATTTTTAGGCTGTAGAATGGATACTTGACACCTGTGCTCAGAGATCATAAGGAAGAAAATACTTCAAACTACTTCAATTCTTTATCATCTTAAGCAAAAATGTTCTTTTTCCTAACCTGTCTTAAGTATTAGAAAGAAAGTCACAGAATAACTAACTACCTTGACCTTAGAAGGAACTTTTAATAAAATACGGTAAATAATAAAATACTAAAGTAAGTAAAATACTACTAAAATACTAAGTTGTTCATATTTATATGTTTGGACCTGCTATATTGTAAATTTCAGAGGGTTATAACTAAAGCTCCTTAAGTTAAAGTTAAACTTTTAAATTATTTAGAGAACTATTAAGAAACAAACCTAAAAACCTTGTAATTTCTAAGAGAGGTTTGGCTTTTATCATTTTCCATCTCGTATAGTTTTCCTATTTTTCAGAAGTAAAAAATCATACATACCATGTCATTTTTCTCAAGAACTGTCATTCACTGATTGGCATGGTTTATTAACATACCATTTCTTCCTCAGAAATGGAGCTCCCTTACATGCTAAAGTATAAAGCAGAATTTATATGATCATAACTGGAATTTATGCTAATAGTATAAAGCAGAATTTATATTATCATAACTGGAAAAATCATGAGATTTTTCTCCCTCCAATTTGAGTCTTTGACCACTAAAACTAGTTTGCACTGCCTTTGAATAATAATGCAGAGATAAATGCCAGAAGCTGTATTCTGGGATAGTCTTTCTTGTTGCTGATTTCTTAGAATCCCTATGAGGGAGATCTGGGTATCATTCTATATTTGTAGATGACACAGGGAATGTCTTGATCTGGGTCATGCAGGAATTCACTAGCAAAGGAAAGAAGAGAAAATATTTTCAGACTTATTGAAATAAATGACTTTAGGTGATAGAGATTCTAGCAGTGGTATTTAAAAGGAAAGGAAAGATGGAGTAGAAAACCAAAATAGACATTTAGTAGGTTACCCTTAGTATGGAAAGTTGAATGATGTAGTTTTGAAGGTACCTGGTGCTACGATTAAGGCATAGTACAGATAAGGGTGTTTGAAACTTGTGAGTTTGGTTGTCCCCTCTTTCTGAGACTGAAAATTACGGAGATCCAAGAGAACTGCCAAGAGTAGAGTCAAATCCCATGTAGATGAGACTCGTGCAGTTATATGCAAGTGGGGGTTGACTGACGAAATCATTAGGAGATAATACAGGAACCAGCTCTCTTCTCATGCTACAAAGATTTAAGTTGTTTTGACATCGGCGAGTTCCCCGGGTAAACATGAAAGAGAAAGTCTTTGCCCAAATGGAGCTTTCCTCCCCTCCCTTTCTGTGTCACTGTAGTAAAGACTGCAAGTGAAGGTTTTCATGGTGCGTGTCATTGTTCCTTTAAGAAGATGAAAATTGAGCTTATTTTATTAATGAAGATAGAAGAGGGAGAGCAGTAGTACTGCCTGGGTTTTGTTTTACGAAAATAGTCTTATTTCTGCTTTGCCATTCAATCTCTATTGTATTAAATTCAATATTAGTGTAACCGAATCAGTAAAAGAACACATTTGGAGAGTATCATTACTTGGTTCTCTTATGGAGGAAATTAGGCAGTATGATGAGAATGTGTTTGTTTTCTTTTTAAAACTCTGACCAGATCTTAGAATCATTTCTAAAATAAATACAGGGGGATGCTTTTGCAAAGAATGCTGATCAATTAAAAGCAAGAGTCCCTGGCTTTCAGGTGGTGTTCACTGCTTTAGTAATTTAATGTTTTGTTTTTCTTAGCCAAGTAGGACTTTAATATGCTTATTTTCTGTACAGAATAGAACGTAAAGGAGAAAATAGTATGTATTGCTTTGTTAGGTTCATTGCATTTTTACCCCAAGAGATTTGAACTCCACTTCTGTTAGAGTATCAGAAGTAAAAATCATACATAGCCATGTCATTTTCTCAGGAACTTTCATTCATTGATTGGCATGGCTTGTTAAGATTATATTCTACCCCTTAATCTTTAGTTCTAGTAGAAAATATATGGCTCTGATCGTGTATTTCATGGCTATATAGAGAAGGCTGTTTCTTCTGAGTGGCTGAATTAGAGCTAAAATTACCTGACACCTCACAAGGAGGGACCTAGTTTCAAACTACACACTGTTATCCACTCTTTTGCAGGATGATCGGGATAGTGTGTTCCTGAAATGGAGAGTGGAGAATTCATGGGGTGAAGACCACGGCCACAAAGGTGAGCTTCAACTGGTAAAACCAATGCAGTGTGACTGGCGTCGGCTCTTTCTGCTTCCTAAGAGAGAGGGGTGGAATGCTGCCCTAGTGTGCAGCTTTTTTCAGTAATTGGTCCCATTGGATAGACTGTTCTAGAGAAAAATCTGAAGCTCTGGCTTGTCTCCAGGATCCCTCTGACCATCATGGCATGCTGAACCCTCCAAGTTGACTCTGAGACCAGTATGTGCTAATATTCGTTCCAAACCATGCTGACCCTATTAGACCTCTTTGTACTAGAAAAAGTTGGCAGTGAGAAGGTTGAGTGCCCTTTGCCAGGACACTTGCTGTTCGAGTCCATATAGCATTTGGTGCATTTTCATCAACTGCACTAGCTCCTTGGAAAGTCAGAGCCTTCTGAGTGGGAGAATGGGTGGCAAGAAACTTTAGGCATTTATTGGAGACTCTAGAAGTTGTAAAGTCTAAAAAGGAAAAGAACACTTTGTTTTATTCTGAAAAATCAAAACCCAGGCAGAAGTCATAAGTAAATTATAATAATTAGAGTAAAAAAACCCCACAGGTAACATATGAGTTGTAGAAAAATGAAAAATACAGATAAGCAAAGAAGAAAATGAAAATCTCTAATAATCGTACCACCCAGAGATCATCATTGATTCACAGTTCAGGGTATTTTCTTGCAAATTTTTGAGACCATATTTTTAAAGACTTTTTCATAGTAAATCAATGCCTTTTAAGGAGCTTTTATGCTTTAATATTTAGGGTTTCAAACCAAAAGTGGTGACTACTGTAGAATAATAGTGCATGTGTGCATGTATTTGCATGTGTGCTATGTGTTGGTGGCATTTTGTAGCAGCTCTTTTGCAGAGTTCATATCCTTCCTTTTAGCCAGTGGATTCTGGCTAGGAGAAACACATCAACCAAGCTTACTAGACTGGATAGAAGACTTGGAGGAAAAGTAGGGAAGCCAGTGAGATACCCAGACACTTGGAATCAAACTTCAGCATACATCTCACCCAAGCAGGAATCAGCCAAAATTTTCTTTAAAAAAAAAAAAAGAAAGAAAGAGAAGGGAAAAGAGAAGAAATAGAGATCTCAGCAACTCTTTCTTTGCTTCTTGCGTCCTTCTATGTTTAGAATAGTGATTTTTCCAACTATTCCTCAGAGCCCCAGGATTTCCAAGGGTAAAAGGTGGAGGAGGGGTGGGGGTGGAGGTTTGGAAGTAAGCAGATGGGGCTTCAGTCGTTTCTGTTTGAAAACTTCTGTCGTAGAAGAGCCTGTTAACCTGAGTTTTGAACTTGACCGGGCTTGAGTGGGCTGCGTTTGAGCCGCACAGGTGGGTATGTGATGGCCAAAACCTGAAGGCCATTTAATCTGTCCTTCCAAGTCTTGTCATCTCCCTACGAAATGATCTTTGGTGAGTTTTGGCTAAGTAACTGTGGGATCTGCTGTGAAACTCAGCAGCTCAGTGTTTCTATATAAACAAACAGTGCTGTTAGTGCATTTCTGTTCATCTTAAGGTAGTTGCATGTCCCCCTTCTGTGGTTTCTGTTATAGTTCTGTGATTATATACATGGTGCTTGTTAAATTACTATTATGAATTAAAAGTGCAACATATTTTTAATTGGTTATTTCTTACAAGTTGAATTTCGTTTTAAGACAAATACACGTTGGGGTCAGGTAGAGAGGGGTTATAAACCTTAACAAAGCTAACAGAGAGATTAAAAATAAACAGTTCACAGTTATATCTGTAAATTGGGGATCATTAAGAAATGAGTGCAAGGGAATAGCTTTTCTTGAATTGGAAGGATTTGATCATTTGTAACATTTAAAACATAAGGTACAGCTTCAGATGAACCTCTGTAGCTTCTGTTTCATTTTTGGTCTCGTTTTCCTCTAGTTGGGTTTGTTATCATAAAAGTTAGTGTCCAGGAAAAGGACTGAAATTATGGTTTGTTTAGATGAGCCTGGAAGTGTTGGCTTGCTTCTGTGACTTTTTTTATCTTTATCAGTCATTGAGTTTATAGATGGTAGTGATACCCATTAAGAGAGGATAAACGCTCATAAAGTGAGGCAAATACTCTGTGTTTTGAGTGGTGTGAGTTATTGTCTTTTACTTTGAGCCTAAATACCTACTCTCAGAGAAGGTTCTGGGCCACTTTGCTATTTTTCTGTTTTTATTCAGCTGTACCTCTTTACTCCTACTCAGCAAAAGTTTTGGTTTTGCTGACTTACTCTATTACTGCAGTCTTCCCCTCTGTATCCGCGGGGGATTGGTTCCAGGAGCCCGTGGACACCAGACTCCACGGAGGTGCAAGCCCTTATATAAAATGGTGTAGTATTTGCACACGACCTACGCCCATCCTCCTGTAATCACTTCTAGATTACTTATTTAAATTGTGTTAGTTAACACAATTTAAATGCTTTGTAAATAGTTGTTATACTGTATTGTTTAGGGAATAACGACAAGAAAGAAGTCTGTACACGTTCAGTACAGACACACCCATTGTAGGCCTAACTGCGTAGTACACATCAGCTACAACATAACTTTTTTTTCCCCAAATATTTTCCCTCTGCGGTTGGTTGAATCCATAGATGTGGAACCCGCAGATACACGGGATTGACTGAGTGTTGAGAGAGCTGGGGTCTTGATCTCAGTGGTCTGCCTGTAATCCTTCCTTGTGAAATCCACAGCTGTCCAGTTAAGATTCAAGTAACTTTTTTGTTCTCAACAACTGAAATACCTGAGGTTATGCAGAGCAAAGCATTTCAGTAGAGAGCCAAAAGATAAGAAATTGAACTGAGTGGGGGTAGGGAATAGTTCATTCAGAGCCAAAATAAATTATTCTCATGTATTTCTTGGTAATGAAGACTTAACAGGAAGGAAGGAAAGAAAACATGATCTAATTTAATTGGCACACTTGGCCTGACCTTAGGAGACTGTGTAGTATGTTATTATGCTGGTGGTGTGTGTTTACCCAGCAGGGCCCTCCTGTCTGTCATCCTGTGGGTATTGGCTAGCACGTCTGAGGCAGAACCTCTGTTTGTGCTCTCACGAGACGGGACCACCTTAAACAGCATTGCTGGGATTTTGTTTCTGTAGATAACGTTGTTAACAGTTTGTTACTATTCTCTTTGGGATTTCTACCTGTTAAGATTGATGGTTTCTGAAAAAGCAGTGTTGGTAGTATAAGCTCGAGGTAAAGAGCAGAGTTACCTGGGCAGGCTGCCCTTGCCCTCTGCCCTGTCCTGGCTTTTGTCTTCCCCATTGGTCACGTTCATAACCCTTCCTGTCCAGAGATTACTAAAGAAAATCAAATAACCTGATTGTTTTGCCACATGGACACAGGTTCCCTCTGATCTCAAGAGACATAAAAGGAGAAATTAATTCTTGTCTTACTGGGCCTGTTGCATTTCTTCATGTTGGTGAATTCTAGTTTCTTAGTCAGCCGACAGAAAATTGGATGTGTATCTAACATGTACAACCAACATGGCTTTCTTTTCTCCGCTGCTTAAAATACTTGACTATGCGTGTGTATGGATCATGTCAGAAACGGATTTCACAATTGGATGAAGGAATAGATCATCGGATTTGTTACATTGTCTCTCATTTTGAAAAATTGATAGGTTTGTTAGAGTAAATAGTTTGTAAAATTTCATCTGAGAAGAGCATAATCTTTAAGCCAAAGTGACCCCAGTTTGACGCTAGAACCTGTTTTCTTAACCACTAAAATGTGCTTCCTCTCAACTTCTCTGTTCTAGTAGCATCTAGTCCACTCGTGGAAATAAGATACTTCATGATCTTTGGTGATCAGAAACTAGTGGCCGAGAGGACATAAAACTATAAAGGATCTGAAGACATCATGTAAATGTCTGATGTCAGGAGAAAGGGCTTTTAAAGTACCAATTTGCCTGGGAATGTGAGTGAGGAGGGAGAGGGATTGGGGATCTGGTGAGAGTTGTGTCAAAAGTTAGCAGTTGGGCAAAAACTATATGTAATTACCATGCTTCCCCAAAAAGAAGATGTAGCCAGACAATCAGCTCTAATGCGTCTTTTGGAGCAAAAATTAATTTAATACCCGGTCTTATTTTACTATAATATATGACCGGATCTTATATAACATAATATAAGACCGGGTCTTATATAATACAATAATAACATAATATAATATAATACCAGGTCTTATCTTAATTTTTTTTTTTTTTTTTTTTTTTTTTACAGGACTTTATTGGGGAACAGTGTGACTTTTTTCCAAGTCAAGTTGTCCTTTCAATCTTAGTTGTGGAGGGTGCTGTTCAGCTTCAAGTTGTTGTCCTTTCAGTCTTAATTGTGGAGGGCGCAGCTCAGCTCCAGGTCCAGTTGCCGTTGCTAGTTGCAGGGGGCGCAGCCCACCATCCCTTGCGGGAGTCGAACCGGCAACCTTGTGGTTGAGAGCCCTTACTCCAACCAACTGAGCCATCTGGGAGGCAGCTCAGCTCAAGGTGCCGTGTTCAATCTTAGTTGCAGGGGGCAGAGCCCACCATCCCTTGCGAGATTGGAGGAATTGAACTGGCAACCTTGTGGTTGAGAGCCCACTGGCCCATGTGGGAATCGAACCGGCAGCCTTCGGAGTTAGGAGCACGGAGCTCTAACTGCTTGAGCCACCGGCCGGTGCCTTATCTTAATTTTTGCTCCAAAAGATGCGTTAGAGCTGATTGTCCGGCTAGGTCTTATTTTCGGGGAAACACGGTACCCCAAATTTCCCAGAATTATTTTGCACATGCTGCTCTATAATATGGTTTTTAATTTTCTTCTTAATTTTTTATCCTGGACAATTTCAAGCATATGTAAAGTGAACAGAATAGTATGAAGGAACCCCCACCCCCCGGCCCTAAAGTCTGGTACAGCAGAGCTCTGAACCTAGAATTATCATTGCATCATTCTTAATATTTAGTCTAGTTTCTTTGTTTATTTGTTTTTAACTTTTATTTATTTTAAGTGTGTTTTTCCAAGACCCATCAGGTCCAAGTCAAGTAGTTGTTTCAATCTAGTTGTGGAGGGTGCAGCTCACAGTGGCCCATGTGGGGATCGAACCGGCAACCTTGTTGTTAAGAGCACAGTGCGCTAACCAACTGAGTTAACCAGCCGCCCCTAATCTAGTTTCTTAATATGCTAAATAACAACTTTTAAGTGAGGGTAGGGGGACTGTTATTCTCTAATTCTTCAGTAGTCACTGAAGGAAAAATCTTTTATCTTTTTAAAAATGTTTTTCTGGTTTTCATTTTGAACCAAGATTAGCATTTCATTTTTCAAATTGCTTCTGTGCTTTTCAGATACATGAACATTAGAAGTTGTTCTGAAACCACATTCTTCATCTTTCTTACAAATAAGCCTCTCAGTTCCTGACTTCATTTCAGTAAAATTTCCAGATTTCCTCCTAAAAGGGAGTCTCTGGATGATCTGTTAAAGAGACTTTGGCATATTAGAGATTAATCTGGAAAGAAACTTACATGGCTGATTCAGATCATATCTGGACTTCTCCTGCTTCCTGAAAACCAGCAGTATGGCCTTTACTTGCCTCACCAGCCAAATTACCCCATGTGATTCTGGAGACAGTATGTCCACAGCTAGACATGAAACCTGTCATGTCCTTCATATAAAAATGTTACACTGTGGAACCAGGAGAGACAGTTACTAATTTCTTGATTGTAGATCCTGGACAGTAATTTAACTCCTTATGATTTCACATTTTTCCATCAGTAACACGGATAACTACTGTTTCCTTATGAGGTCCTACAGTATGTCTCCATATATCCATCAAATGAAATAATGTATGAAAGCAATTTTCAAATGGTATACTGTTATGTAACTCTAAAGAGTTTAATGAAAATTCCATATTTCTGTCAGAGGTCCTCAGGACATATAGGTCATAGCATCTTGCTTCATAAGAATTCAAGGTTTGCTAATGTATTTGTATTTATTTTTCCTCATGGCATCAGGATAGGAACATGGGTGATTATGCCCAAGTTTATGTGGGGGAAAAACTGAAGCTTATTGAGAGGTTTTGACTTACTCAGTTGCACAGTGTCAGAGGTAGAATTGGGATTCAAATATCTTAATTTCACACAGGCAGCTTCCTTAAAAACATATGTTACCTATAAAAGATAACTGATGATTTGCAGATGAGTTTGCAATTGTTTTGGATTTTGGCACAAATAATTCAAGTTATAGACAATGTTGAGCTGAACTTGCCAAAACAAGAGAAAATTACATGCGCTAAAAGTAGAGGCTTCTGATTTCCTGGAAAGGGGCAAGATATAAATTTGTTATGTCACTCAGGGTTTTCCTGTCTGCAGGCTTGGGAGAAGTGCTGCTGCCATAAATGTGGGTATCTGAGTTCTTGCAGAGGGACTGCTCATCCTCATTTTTATTAACTCAAGAGCATGCATGACCGGGCTAAAAATAGTACATTTGAGTGGAACAGAGGAAGTATGTGCTCTCAGATTGACCGCTGCTTTCTTATCAAAGTGTGTGACTAGGAGAGAGGGCTACCGTTTGCAAGGGGAACAAACTAAGGGACAGAGGCTCCTCCTAACCTGCAACCAGGCATCCGTTTCAGGGAGAAATCCCCTCACATTTAATGTAAATTTATATGTGTATATTTGCTTTCTCCTGTTGAGAGGATCTGTTATGTTCACCAGATTGTGTCCAAGGTATGTTTACATTGGTTTGAGAAGGATAGAGGCTAAAGCACAGAAGTTGCCTGGGTCCGTATCCTGGCACCCACCTTCTGCCTGTCTAAGCCTTAGGTTCCTGCACTGCAAATGGGGAAAATAATTGTACCTACCTTAGTTGATGTGAGAATTGTGCCAGGCATATAGGAAGCGCTCAAAAATATTATGAATAGCTATCATTGTGACCGTTGTTAATGTTACCTGTAGATCAGTGAGGGCAGGAAAGCGAGCACATGTGGCTCCTTAACCTTTCCCTCCTAGGGGAGGGCTGTCTCACGTGCCCATGGTGCTAGCTGTAGGTCTCTGCTGCTTCAGGACCCCAGTGCAGCCAGTGTGCTACGTCACCCATTTCCTGGATGGGTGACTCACATGGGCTTCGTTTCAGGAGAGCAAGCAGTGGAGGTGAATAAACCTAGTGCTGAGGGGAAACCATTAGCAATAGCATCACCTCATGTTTATTGATGGGATGCAGGGAACCGTGCACAGACCATGGTGAAATGACTGTCTCTCACCCTCAGAGCAATTTATACTTATTCACCTGGGACACAGGAAGGGAGCTTGAAGAGGGCTGTGATGTGACAGAGTGACATTCATGGCGTGCTCCTCAGACTGTAAGATATGGGATAAATAGACTGAGAAAAGCAAGAGAAGAGATGATTTCCCCAAGAAGGCAGGTGACAAAGAGGAAGAACCAGGAAGGGCTCCCTCAGTGGGGACACAACAGGAAGACATTGAAGCTGGAGTTATTGGAGCGGGTGAGGAGTTAGAGAGAAGCCGAGTGGCGAGGTGATGTCAGGGAGAACCTGCTGGTGCGTCGTACTGCGGCAGAGCGGTCCGAAAAATGAGTCAAGGGAAAGGCTGTGGGGTTGGCCCTGAAGGCAATTTCTGGAAACTTTACAAGCGGTGAGGGTGGAAGCCCAATCAGTGGTCCTGTTATGCCACATCAGCAACATTTTATTATTTAATTCCTTCAAATTCTAGGTACAGGTTGTGTCGGGGGGAGCGGTGAAACTGAAGCTGGGATAACTGAGGCTGTAAATCTTGCTCCATAAGGTGTTAGTAATTTGTTATAAGAACAAATCACGTAAAACACAGGAATAGGGACAAAGTAATATAGGAGATAAACTGCAAGGGAGATGGTGAGTGATTGGAAATGTGAAGGCTCCTTAGTGATTCTTCATGGGTGAGTGGAGTTTTAGGAATGATGGCTAAGGTTGTGGGTTGTTTTGGAAAGGACGTGGGAGGCCAGCCAGGGAAACGGTAGCTGAGAAGGGTAGCTCTTAGCACGTGGAGCATTCTTTGGGCAGGCAGGTCTGAGGAGTGAGGCCAAGAAGTAATATGGCCTGCCATCCATGCAGCTTTTGAGGAATGATCAAAAAGCAGACTTTGCCTGAAACAAATATGTGTAGTGACAGTTTGGGGATCAGAGAGAAGTCATTGAGTTTCTGCAGGAAAGCAGACCTGTGGATGACACCTGAAAATCTGTGTTGTCCTCTCCTACCCTATAGCAAGATCCTGGCAGAATTGTGTGTGCTCTCAGACTTGCCTGGATCGTGCTCACTGGGCCCGGGGAGGGGGGCATCAGGCTGGTGGGTGTGTTGCCTTCTCTCCTCAGAGGCAAACAGGCTTCTGGACGCTTTAGCAGAGGGCACTTCCTCATAACTTTGTTGTGGTTTGATGGTTTAAAAAAATACAACCCACAAACCAAAACAACCCCCTTTCACTACCATACTTTCCACTCGGCTTTTTCCTGGTGTATTTACCAGGGAAATCGTATCTTCTTTAGCTTTTGTTTCTGAAAGAGGCTGCAGTTAATATCCAGCTATAAGGGTATCCCTTCTCTTACCAGCAAAAGGTTTAGGGGCAAGAATGCATCCTCACCACATAGCTGGACTTCTGTGTTTACTCTGGATGAAAAAGAAGCCTCTTCTCAGCTGCCTGTCCGTCCAAATGTCTGTCTCATAAGTGGTGGTTTTGGTTCCCTTCCTCTGGTTGTGGTTTGGTTTGGTTTTGTTTTTAACTTCCAACCAATGCTGCTCTCCATTCTTCTGAATACGTGCACTTAGAACACATTGCTTTGATTTAAAGATTCAAAATACCTCATAAATGGACTCCGCAAAAACTAGGCATGTGACTGTTGACGTAGGATGTGTGAGCGATGGAATCGATTCCACTCAGGTGCCTCACTAAGCTAGATTGCATGCTATTATCTGTTGCTGAATCCGTAACTACGTGCCACATCTCTTGCTGCTGAGTGCTCTACTGGAGAAAGCTGAGCCCCTGGAAAAGACTGGATCTGAAGTGAAGAGCTGGGATTGAGTGTAGGCTTTACTTACTGGCCACATGACTTTAGACAACTCGTACCAACCCTGCCTACCTTGTAGTTGTAAGGATTAGAATAAAAAAAGGATAATGGATGGGAAATTGCATTGTGAAGTGTAAGCTCCCTACAGACTTAAATGTGTGTGAGTGTGTGTGTGTTTGGTTTTGCTTCTAGAGTGTAATTCATTTAATAAATAATAAAATTACATTGTTCCAAAATCAAAATACAAAGTATATAAAGAGGAATGTTGTTTCCATCTTTGTCACTGGCCATTCTATCCCCCTCGTACCGTTTATGTTTGTTTCTCTTATCTTTCCAGTGTTTTTTAGTGCACCAAAGGTAGCATACCTTATACCCTGCTTTGCATCTTGCTCTCACTTCATTTAATGGCATGACTTGGAGGCATTTCCGTATCAGTACTTTTCCACGTCAGTACAGCTTCATTATCTTCCATTGTCGGGATGGACCATAATTTATTTAACCAGTTCTCTTACTGACAGAATGTGGGTTGTTTCCAGTCTTTTGCTATTATAAATAACATTGCAGTGAATTAATACATGTACAATGCTTAGAATAGTGCCTGACACATAGTAAGAACTAAATAAGTATTAGTTATTATTATGCATTAATAAATACAGAATGCATAATTCATATTGTGTGCATGCAAGGTCTTTGTGTCTGTAGGATAAAGTCCCGGAAATGGCATTGCTTAGTGAAAAGGGTAAATGCATTTGAAATTTTTCTAGATATTGCCAAATTCCATTCCATAGGGATAGCATCATTTTGCACATTTGCAACATAGTCTATACAAATGTAAGGCGTTAGGGCCTGCTTTGTACAGTGGGTACCTAACAGAAGTGGTTGACAGACTGTCACTACGTAATTATCCATTAAAATTGTATATGTTCATAATTAGGGACTAGATTGTGTCAAGTCCTCAGTGAGTGATGAGTTTTTCATTGAGACTGTTTCTAATGTTTTCTTAACATTACCCTACTTTTTTTCTCTTATTTATTTTTCGTTATAATTGCAGAAAGATGTTTGCATGTATTTACCAAATTTAGAAGCCATAAAGGAAGAGATTGGTAAATTTGGCTTCATAAAAATAAAAAATTTTCGTAGACTAGGAAACATCGTAAACTAAATTAGAAGACAAATTACATAATAGGAAAACTGTTTGCAACCATTATTATTATCATCTTATAGTTCACTATTTCTGATTACTATGACAGAGAGCAAAACCACCCGTTGAAAATAAGCAGAGGTCCCAAACGGGCACTTTACAAAAGAAACCTGTAAATAGCAAGCAAACACACACACAGTTCAAATTAGACCCAAAGAGAAACTTTGTAATTATATAGACCAAGTATTGATGAGGATATAAGGAAATTAAATAGATAATTAAGGATGTGACAACGATTTTTGTTACAAAAATGTTTATAGCAGTGTTGTTTCGAAGCACAAAATAACAATTTAGATTGCACCAACATGGGATACATTTCAGTTTGCTCATACAGATACAGCCCTTGAAAATTATGATATAGATGGAAGTATTTTTATTTTTTGTTTGGAAAGAGCAATATTGGAACACGGCATGTGTGATACTTTGTAATAAAAGAGCATGTATGATCTCATTTCTATTAAATGTGTAGTCTACATGTAGAAGCTATCAAAGGATATATGTAAAATTGGCAGAGGGTTTATCCCTCCTTGTAGGCAGTTTTTAAATTTATATTTGTCTTCTCCTTCTCATCTACCTCTTCCTCCTTCTCCTCATCTTTCTCCTCTCACGTTTCCAAACTTTTTTATAATGAACATGAATTACTTAGGTAATCTTTCAGGAGTCAAAAAGCAATATAATGCTTCAGAAATTTAGGGGGGAAATCACCTACCCTATGATATAAAATTCTCATTTTGTTGTTTTTCTCGTTTCCCCCCTCGTCCCCACCGCTGTGTATCTGGATTTGTAACATAGTTGTAATAATATAGGATATACCATTTTTTTTAACACTTACATCACTTTTAAACATTTTCCCATGTTGCTAAGTAGTCTTTGCAATTCCATTTTAAATGACTAATATTCATTTTAAACATTTTCCCATGTTGCCACATAGTCTTTGCAATTCCATTTTAAATGACTAATATTCTATGGTGTGGTTTCTTAGTACTTACTGGAAGTTTGAAATGTGAGACAAGTGTCAGGGAGGTTTTTGCTTTCCTTTCTGGAAGCCTTTCTTCCAACTAGAGTTATCACCGTGGAGTGGAAGATTGGCAGTGACTTAATGAGGCCTCAGTCATCCGCCTTCCTTAGTCCGTGCGGCCAGAGAGATCCCTCCGAGCAGAACCATAACTTGATTTTGTCACTCCTTTTGTTTTTAAATAGCAAAAATAAAATAACCACAAATAGTTTGTTAGTGAAATGAAGTGAAATACTTTATAGAACGAAGTCAACAAAAAATATAAACTATATCTAATTCATAAATGATAATGCATTTGTCACCTTAATTTAGTCTGAGAGGTTTAATTACCTCTTAGATCTCTGGTAGGATTTCAGAAAACAGTTTTCTCAGGTAAAGGTCTTGTTTTCCGTAAATTAACCCTTTTTAAACTATTCTGTCTCTGAGCGAATGAATTTGGTCTAACCGGTCTAGAGGTGTGTCCTCAGACGCAGTTCTTCCCTTTACAAACTGCCACTATTTTTTCTCTGAAACACAGAAACATTGCCAGTTTCTCTGAGGGACTGTTTACTTCTTTTCTTTCTTTCTCATTGCATGTAAACAAGACATTAAAGTTTAAACAAAATTGAATTTCACCTTAGTTCCTACAGCTGACTTTTCTTTGTCTACTTACCTATTTGTTTCCCTAAGTGTAAACCTTGGGATCCCTGCAGCAGATTTACCTCTTCTTTTCCCTTTTCCTGGGGAAGTGCCTTTTTCTAATGGCCAGAGGGCTTAAGGGCTAGAAGCTACGACTTTCCTCATCAAAGTGGTCGCTTTAAAGCCGCCTGAGTAGGTACTTTGCTCACTGGGGTTTCAGACGGACTGATCTTAATCTTCTCAGCCAAACTCCAAGACACGTAGTGTCCACAGTTACGGCAGCCACAAGTTCATTATCTACTTAGAGTGCAATTACTTGGCAGCCACCTCGACTGTGACGTTTTTGTGGGCCTCCAAAGAACTCATATCCTGAAGAGAGAGGCTAATCAAGGCAGGTCCTCTTGGCAGGGACACTGAAAGGGTGGATTGCAGTTGATAGGAGTTTTAATTTGCGAGGGCTGAATCTGACCTGCTTGTGGAACAAGATGTGTAGATGTACTTAGTGTCCATTTTCTCTGTGCGTTCTTTGAAGACTCATCTGATGGTGTGATGATAGGATTGTCATGAGGACACAGAACTTTATTACATGAATCTGCCTCTGCCCTTCTTCACCTGCCTCGCTGTCCAGAGCGAATCTTCGGATTTATTCTGTCAGCGTTGTGGGTGAGGGGAAGGATGACTAATGTCTCAACTGGCGTAGGATTTAGTAGTCTGGTCTCCTACCTACTGAAAGTTCCTTTTGGGCAAGGCAGATGCTGAGTTTCCCAGAAAGCAATTACTTGGGATGCACCAAGAAATGGTACTGGTTGGCCCTTCAGCTGACCAAGTTTTGGTTGCTAAACTCAGTGGCAGTAGGGTAGGTAGGTGATGGTGAATAAGGGCCAGGTCCTGACTGACTGGCACAAGCAAAGCCAAGGACTCGGGAGTGTATATACAGTCAAGACCAAAACCAGAAACAGCGCAGGCTGGAGTATGTCTGCGCTCTCCTTCTCTGTCTCCTGGTGAGGAAAGGAGCACTGGGTCAGGAGGCTGGCCAGCATCAGGGAGCAAGGAGGCGTTCCCTTACCTGACTTGGTCAGAGCCTGTGAGCATTTTCCAGAGCATTTGCTTGTGAGGGGAAACGTGCTGTGCCACGTCAGGACAAGCTGGCTTTGATTTCTGTCAGAGGTGGAGAGCAGCATTGGGCATAGATGACCTCACCAAAGCAGCCGTGTCTTCAAGTTAAGTAATGTCCTCTGTCACACCATTTAGCTCACAGAATTAGACTTACCATCATGTTGCCGTTGAATTATTTAAAACAGTCTTGCTTTTAGAGCAGCAGTTCTCAGAGTATGGTCTGGGGACCCCTGAGGGTCCCTGAGACCCTCTTCGGGGTCTGCAAGGTCTTCCCTTCTCCAGCAGCGTATCTGTGTGAGGTCAGATTTTCTTCATCTACTTAAGCCAGAAAACAGATTGAACATAGAAGGCAGATAAAAGAATTCAGCTGTCTGCTGGGACGCCAGACATTGAATTGTAAAACAGTGCCACTTTTCTAACTAACATTTATTTTGTTCTAGAAGATATAACTTTTTCCCCCCAAAGAATCTGTTATTTATATTCATGTTTTTTAATTCTTATTTTGAAATGAATTAACATTTTTAACTTGGCTGTTTTAATTTCTATTGTGGTAAATATTAGTAGTTATAATGCACATAAACACGTTTTTGGGTTCTCAATAATTGTGAGAATGTGCAGTCTTGGGCCTGGGGCCAAGAAGTTTGAGAACTGCTCTACTAGAGGACCATCCTTGAGAAATACCAGCATCTTCTTTCTCTTGGTACTGCATAGTGAGAAATGATACAGCACAGACCTAGATTTGCACAAACACTTTCAGAGAAAATTGGCTCCAGTGTCTGGTGTATAGTAGGTGCCAGATATGGTGAGATGGTCGTGATGGTGGTGACTGTTAGTTCCCATGAACCCTCGGGTGTGTGGGTGCATGCAGGGCCCCTGTGAGGTACACGTTTTTGTGCTCTCTGCTCACTCCCTGGCCTATTCTTGTTGTAAATTACACACACTTTAGTCTCTTGCTGTAATTTTGCTCTTTATATTAACAATGGCTCAGGTGAAGCAGTTCCCCCGGTTACATTTGTTGGACGTATGTTCCCGAAGAGGAGTTTGTTGTCCTAGTGGGACCTGAGACAGGCAGTCTTCTATGATGGATACCTAGTGACATGGCACTTTTTCTGAGCTGAGCTCTCAACCTGGGGTGTTCGTACAGCTATGTCTCTCTACAGCCCTACGCACTGGAGAGATTCATCCCCCCTCGGGACTTACTGAGGAAGAGAGGCTGAGCAGCTGCCTCAGTCGTCCAGCTCTGCTTGCTCCTCATCACAGATGTATGTCCTCCTGGGAAAGCGAGGGCTGTGTTATCATTTGACTCACGTAGTGCTGTCTGCAAATAAGTGCCTACCTGGTAATGACAACGTGGCCCCATCAGGATTCCCCTAGCAGTGTAGCTGATTGTGGTAGGAATTTATGGCAGAGAGGAAGGAAGGAGAACAGCCAGCGATGCAGAGACGATGGGTAGGGTAAGAATGGAACCGGTATGCTCGCCCTTCTGACCCTAGGGATTCGTCACCTCGGTGTGACTGGATGAACAAGAAGCATTGCCACCTCCCTTCTAGGGCCACCCATTCACCTGCAGTGAGGCAGCCTGCACAGTGTGGCCAGCGCAGGATCCAGGCACAGCCTGAGGCCCAAGGCCCCACTCTGAATCTCAGTGGTGTGACTGGGCACGCCACTGAGTCACTCAGCCCCCGTTTTCTAATTGTTAAAACTACAGCCATGCCTGTCCTGTCTGCTTCACAGAATTGCCAGCAAGACTTAGATGAAGTGAGATTAGAGATGGGAAAGCGGAACCACGTGCAGGTACTAGTTTGATAACAGGCTTCTTTGTAGTGCTTGTGGGCTTTCTGCTCTGTGCCCCTCGCCCCCGGACTTACGGCTTCTGTCCTGTCCTGCAGGCTACCTGTGCATGACAGACGAGTGGTTCTCCGAATATGTGTACGAAGTGGTGGTGGACAAGAAGCATGTCCCTGAAGAGGTACTGGCGGTGTTAGAGCAGGAGCCCATCATCCTGCCGGCCTGGGACCCCATGGGGGCGCTGGCTAAGTGACGCCCGCCCCGGTCCTGCCTCCTCCCGTGGAACCTAACGTAGCTGCAAAGGACAGATCCAGGTACTGAAGCCAAAGTGACACAGGGGAATGTGTCTTCCCACAGGACACAGTCAGACCCCTGGATTTCTCCTCCAGGAACCTCTTTGGGGACGTGTGCTTTATGTTGAAACAAAATATTCTTAAAGAAAATCAAAGGGAAAGATCGGGTCACACTCTCCTCTCCTCATCTCCAACAGCCCAGGATCTCTTAGCATTTTAGTCTGATGTAATTGTTTGTCTTCACTCTGTCATGAAGGTTTGGTTCCGTGTCTTTTCATTAGACGGGGGAGGATGAGCAATTGAGGAGTATGGAGAGAAAACGGACCTAATACTCCTTGTGTCTAGAGTAGAGTTAGGGGAGGGTCACCCTAAGATTTGAGCGCTCAGAGCTGCATGCTGCCCCGACAGTACCACTGTCCTTCCTACATGGCAGTCGCTGAATTCGATTTTTCCAAGGTAATTGTTTGTGCCTCCCGTAGCCCAGGAATGGGGGGTTGGTCAAGTCGGGCATGATTCTTCCAGTTGTTCTGAACTGTAGGGAGCACAGCTCAACTTGAGTCAGGTTTCAGTAGAGACTTAGAGAACGTTGGGTGAGAGAACAACCAAAACCTTATCATGATCTGAATTACAGTTATTAGGTCACGATGTGAATTATAATTATTAGGGGGAGCTCGAGCCAAATGGTTTCCCTTCTGCCTCTGGAATTGGGAGTTGGGTGGGCAGGAAAAAGTGGTTCCCATTCTTTCTGACAACCAGATGGTGCTGAAAAGCTTTTGAATAAAATACTTTGTTAAATGAGAGTAAGTTGGCTTTATTTCATCTAAAAAGTATTCCTTTATTTAGCTACAAAGAAAAGCAACCAGGTGGCTCACGTTCTACAGAGTGAAAAACAGCAAGATGATTCAGGGCTTTCCTGCTTCAGCTTCTCTCTGGGATGTACACGTATGACCCTTCCCAGCCTGCGCTGATCCTCACTGGCTTCTGCGGAGGCATCCAGGCACCATCATAACGAGGGGTGGTGCCCCTGCCACTTAACTGTTCTTGTACCCAGATCCAGGGTCCCTCCCTACAGGGGTGGCAAGTGATGCTCCACTGGAGCCAGCTTTAGCATGGGCAGGAGGGCATGGCTGGCTCTGAGGCGGGGCCTCCCGTTTGCTGAAAGCAGGTAAGTGTAGCACTCTGATAATCAACATTTCTGTCAGTGCCTGAGCCCTCTACCTTTCTGGATCTCCAAGAATCTTCTCAGTCCTAGGCAGGGGATATTGTCTGTCACAGCACTTTCCAAGATAACATTAGATAAAGGCTCAAGCTTTAATCAAAATGTTGACAATAATCTAATTTTGTTCCAAGCAAGATAAATAAATCCATTTTTAGATACTTCATGGTGGAGCCCTAGAACTGAACTTAGAGGCACCCAGGAAAAAAAAAAGACAGATTATCGCCAAAAAACAAATAAATGAAATTAGATTGACAGCTAACGTCTCATTAGCAACTATATAAACCGGAAGACAATGAAAAATATCTTCAAAGTACTCTGAGAAATTAACTGTGAACCTAGAAGTCTATACTCAGTGAAATTCTTTCAAGAACCAGGGTGAAATAAAAGACATTTTCATTCAAAAACTGCCCAAACAGAAGGGAAGTGATCCAGTGAGGAAGGTCTGCAACGCAACAAAGAATGTGGATCAAAGAAAGTAACAAATACAAAGAGACTCTAAGTAAGTCTTACAGAGCTCAAAAAAAGATAAGACACATGAAATAGATAATTAGGGAGGGAGATGATTGGAATAAACATTCTAAAGTCCTTATGTCATTCAGGAAAAAGGTAAGTATATTGGTTAACTTCAGATTTTGGTATGCAAATTGTACATGCTAAAAATTTCTAGATTAACTACTGAAAAACAGGATGTAGTTCCCAAGCAAGAATATAATCATAATCAATCCATAAAAAGACAAGGTAGGGAAGAGAAAGAAAAGTGCAGGACAAATAGAGTGTCCAAATAAGATAGCAGAAATAATCTCAGTGTGTCAATAATTACAATATAAATGGGTTATATGAAAAAATAGGGTCCTAAAAAAGACAAATTGTCAAACTGGATTTTTCAAAGAAATTCAGCCATAAGCTTATTATAAGAGACATTAGCAATGTAGGATAAGAAAGCTGTATCTGGCAGAAACTAACCAAAATGAATCTGGTGTAGCTATACTAATAATCAGCAAAACTAGGGCCACTCTGAATAACCAAACAGACTAATTCTGGGGTATGTTATGCATAGCCTCCCTGGAGTTGGCCCTGGAAATAAGACTCAAACAAAAAACATTACCAGAGATAGAATCACTACATAATACATGTTTACTCGATTCTCCAGAAAAATACAGATTCTAAGTTAGCATGTACCTAATATTACCTCAAAATGTATAAAACAAAAACTGGTAAGTAAGCCAGTATCATAATGGAAAATTTTGACCTGTCAATTATTGATAGTTTGACTAAAAATTCAGGTGAGTATATAAGAGTTAAACACTTAATAATTTCGGTGTAAGGAACATCTGTAGAACACTGCATCTAACAATCTTCCACGTGAGCACATTGTTTCTAAGCATACATGGAACTTTTTCAAAAATTGACCAAATAGGGGCTGGCCTGGTGGCTCAGGCGGTTAGAGCTCCCTGCTCCTAACTCCGAAGGCTGCCGGTTCAATTCCCACATGGGCCAGTGGGCTCTCAACCACAAGGTTGCCGGTTGGACTCCCACAAGGGATGGTGGGCTGTGCCCCCTGCAACTAACAACGGCAACTGGACCTGGAGCTGAGCTGCGCCTTCCACAACTAAGACTGAAAAGAACAACTTGAAGCTGAATGGCACCCTCCACAACTAAGATTAAAAGGACAACAAACTTGACTTGGAAAAAAAAGTCCTGGAAGTACACACTGTTCCCCAATAAAGTCCTGTTAAAAAAAAAAAAATTTTTGACCAAATATGTTGGGCAGTAGAGCGAACCTCAACAAATTTCAAAGGTCTGTTATCTTGCAGTGCAAGCAACAGCGCAATTAAGTTAGAAACCAAAATTAAAAGATAACTAGAAAACCCATATATGTTTGGAAATGAACTCATAAGAAGAAATTATAAAGGAAATTGAACCTGCACAATAAAAATACTATGTATCAAAATGAGAGAGACAATACTTAATTTTATTTCTCACATTTATCAAATGAAGACTGAAAACTGAGCTAAGCATCTGTTTCAAGAAATTAGAACAGCAAAATAAACCTAAAGAAAATAGGTAATAAGAAAGATATGTGCAGAAATTAAACAGATCAACAAAGCCACAAGTTTGTTCTTTTAAAAAAAAAATGAAGCAAATTAACATCTTGGGCAAGACTGATCAAAATAAAAAACACACAAAAGGATACTATTATAGGTGCAGATATTTGAAAAATAGAAGATAATCTTAACTGTCAAAAGTGACAAAGGGATTTGTTTAGAAGACAAATCCACCAGCTTGTGAAGAACATGAGAGGAGAAACAAGCTGGAAAGAAGATAGAGGTGTTAGAAGATTTAGCCGAGCTGAAAAAATTTAAATCCTGAGCCAGTGGTGGGGAGAGGCAGTGATAAGCAAACCAATTTACCTTGCACAATCCCCAAGAAGTTCAGATACAGCCTTGCTCCGGGAATTGGGAGTGAAAGGGGGGTTACTGAAGGGTTGGAGGTCAGTTAGATCCCCTCCCTACTCTCGGGAGCTAGGTGACTGTCCCTGCCCTGCTCAGCTGCCAACAACTTATTTTTGAGAGGGCAAAAGTTTACGGTCTAGGGGGGTCAGAAACAGCTGAAGGTGCAAGTACCACGTGGGGATCAAGTGAGTATTTGCATTCTGAATGTCCTTGGTCACGTTGGATTCCTAAAACTCCAGTGCCCAGAAGATTGGAAGTCTTCTCTGGAAAATCTCGATTAGCACAAGAGGAAAGATGTGAAGAACTGTTAAACTGCATAAAGAATTACTTTATGAGGCTGGCATAACGCTGACAAGGATAGTAAAAGAAAAAACCAAAAAAACAAACGAAACCGCAAATCTCACCCATAAACGTAATGTGTAAATCCTGAACCAAATATAAACCCAAATCCAGCAATAAAGGTAAAAAGGTAAGTTTCATAATCAAATATTTAATAAAAGCTATTTCTCAAATAAAAGTAGGATCCAGTGTGGAGAAACAACAAATGGTGGGTAAGTCTTCTCTGCTGAAGATAAAAAATGGGCCAGAGTTTTAGCCAGAGATCGGAGCTGGAAGAACTTAACTGACATTTGGGTAACTGGTGATCTCAGAAAAGGAAAGATGTGAATGGTCCCCTGTCTCTTTGGAATGATACCGTGACCTCTGGAGAATCCTCGCCAGACCCCAGACTCCTCTTGAGACGTGTCGTCATGCTGACCCTACACATCCAGTCCAAGAAGCCAGGAGCTGATAACGGAGCGTGGTTTCAGGATGTGGTTGTGGACCCATCCACGCGCTCCGGCTTGTCCTGAGATGGCAGCTTAGTTCTAGTTTGCTGTTGGCAGGGCCAGGGCACTTGCACTTTAGTTCCCGGTTCTCCAGTCACGTAGCGTGGGTGCGAAGGTCAGTGGTTAAGTTGGATTTTTTTCATTTAAGTAACTGCAGATGTGCATTGTCATATTGAGGACAACTTGTTCAGAACCATGAAGCTGAGTCTCCCTGGGGTCTGTGGGACGATTTGATCGAAAACTAGGAATAAACTGGCTAGAGTTTTGTTTCCCTTTTCAAACTCCAAGCCCTTTACACATTCCCACAAAGGGAAAGGGGGAGAAAGAGGGAGAGAGGGCTCAATTCCTACAGGCTGCGGTTCTTTGGGAACAGGGTGGTGTGACGATGGGAAGCCCTTCTGCTTGCCTTTTGCTGGGTACAGTTTGAATATTAATTGCTCTCTCACTTCTCTAGAAAAGCTCCAGCTCCCCTTGAAGTGGATGGGGTGGGCTCTGGAACCATCTCTCAGGCTACCGCATGACAGTTTGTGTTTTAAATCAGCTGCGGTACAGAAGGATAGGGTAGCTGAAGCAGGGTGGGTATATGGTGGAAT
This sequence comes from Rhinolophus sinicus, assembly GCF_057876585.1. Taxonomy (NCBI): domain Eukaryota; kingdom Metazoa; phylum Chordata; class Mammalia; order Chiroptera; family Rhinolophidae; genus Rhinolophus; species Rhinolophus sinicus. The sequence continues at coordinate 20,185,055 of NC_142512.1, forward strand.
GTATCAGGGTGTACTTGACTTATAGTTGTAGCCTCTCTGCATCGCACTTGGCAGGGACCTCACAGGTTACCTCCTCGATACTTGTCCAAAACAGGTAAGTCCTATAAATCCTCCTTGGACACAGTGACAGGAGCACACAGCCCCCTCCCTGTGGCCACTGCCCACCTCTCCACACTCAACGTCATTTCCCTTCTTGTTTACTCTGCTCCTGCCAACCCACTTTGTCCCTCAAACATACCAAGCTCATCCCGCCTCCTTGCTGTTCCTTCTTCCTGAAGCTCTTCATCAGGTCTTTGCATGGCTGGCTTCTCGTGATTTAGGTCATGGCTGGGATGTCAAGGCCACCTGACCCCCTTACCCAAGTAGCCAGCTTCCTCCCCACTGCTTCTATCATGCCCACACCTGTCACTATGCTGGGATTGGGGTCTACTTTCTTCACAGTGCTTATCACTTTCTGCAATTATCTTCTTTGTTTATATGTTTATGTCTGTTTTCCCCACAGTTGATACTCCCTGTCAGCTCCCCACTGGCAGGGGTTTTGTCTTGTTCACTGCTGTATTCCCCAGCGAGTGGTAAATACGGTTGGCTGACTGATTGAAAATGCCCTCTATTCTGACAGGTATACTCAATTAAAAGTTTATACATAGATCCGAAGTCTGCTTCCCTATATCTTGCTCAACGGGGACGAGCAGGGTGAGAGCAAAGCCCCCATAGCTTCTTGTTTCAAGCCTTCACAGAAAGGTCTAGATTTTGTGAAGGTGACAGGCATCCAGGAGGGGAAACGACAAAGGTTTATCCCTCTGCTCACTGCTTGCACCTTTTCCAATCTGCCCAGCACAGTGGAAACTCAGGGTGTTGGACTCAGGCCGGCTGTGATGCTTGGAGCCTGTGTCGGCAGAGACAAGTTACTGACATCTCTGAGCTCAGTTTCCATACCACGTTTATAGAACTATTTAAATGTATCAAATATGAAACTCACAGTTTGAAAAAGGAAACGTGTCATGTCTTTTAAATAACGTTGACAGCAAAACACAGCCTATTACCCACGTAGTAGGAAAAGAACAAAAGAGAATGCAGATGATGGGCCTGATGGATGCTCAGTGAAGGCAGCTTTTATTAATCACCAGCCCTCTCAGAGCTGCTCCAACGTGCCAAGTATTGTGGCAGGCCCTCTGGGAAGGGGTTAAAATATTCCCTGCGCTCCAGAAGTCTATCATTTAGTTGGGAAAATAAGATGTATATATGTGAGCCAGTTGAAAAAGAAGGTGACTTTTTATATGAGGTCTTCTAGTAAGCGCCATAATAATAGTTATGAAAGGGCTTGACATTGGAAAAGAGAAACACTGACTGGTTTTAAACTAACTTCTAACCCGTGACCTCAGACATCACGGATGGAGGGTGATCAGCTTACCAAGAAGAGACCAAGGGAAAACCTCTCTATGCAGAGGCACAAGTTACCTCAGTTCCTGGAGGGGAAGAAGAGCCCAAGAGAGGGTGAGTGTTTTATAGAAAACTGGACGTGGCGGCGCAGGAGAGAGGAGTGTCTTCAGCGACGAAGCAGAGGACTCGAGTTCCAAAGTTCATTCTCTTCCTCTTGATCAGATCCTGAGCAAAAGCCTGAACTTCGGGCCGGCCTGGTGGCTCAGGCGGTTAGAGCTCCGTGCTCCTAACTCTGAAGGCTGCCGGTTCGATTCCCACATGGGCCAGTGGGCTCTCAACCACAAGGTTGCCAGTTCAATCCCTCGAGTCCCGCAAGGGATGGTGGACTGCGCCCCCTGCAACTAGCAACGGCAACTGGACCTGGAGCTGAGCTGCGCCCTCCACAACTAAGACTGAAAGGACAACAACTTGAAGCTGAAAGGCACAACTAAGATTGAAAGGACAACAACTTGACTTGGAGAAAAGTTCTGGAAGTGCACACTGTTCCCCAATAAAAAAAAAAAGTAAAAAAAAAAAAAACAAAAAAAAGCCTGAACTTCACCTCTTGGCTCACAGCATCCTTGCTAGTAAATAAGAGAAAATATTTGCCTCCTTCCCAAGGGTAAAAGCAGAAAAACGAGAGTGGTGCTGAGTAGTTTGGCCCCATTTGGGAAACAGATACGCATATACTGCATTGCGTGGAGCTGTGCCCCTGAGAACTCCTTCAGGCTTCTTCCTGCTTTGTGATGAGCTTGGAGCCCCCTAGAATGTCTTCCTGTGTTCTTTGTTCCGCCCCAACCCCTTTTTTTTTCACGTTTGTAACTTTTTTAAAAATCTTGCTTTTCTAAAAAGTTTTATAAAATGACTACCTACTCATGGCAAATATTGAAGTATAGAAGGGTAGTGAAAAAGCAGGGTTCCCTTCTAATGTCCTTTCCTTCCAAGGCACTCACTGTTCCTAGTTTCTTCTATATACTTAGGTTTCGATACACACATCCGCCTGCCTCTCCCTCTCCAAATTGGAGTAACAGCTGCTGTGTGTTTTTCCTTTTTTTCTCAGTTAACAATAAATCTTGTGAACCTCCCCAAATCAGCCCAGATAAAAGCCCCTCACTCTTCTTCACAGCTGGGTGGTACTCCATTGTTGGATGCAGCACGATTTGCTTACCAGTCCCTAGGGTCTTGGTTTTTATGGCAGTAAGTCTGTTAAGAGTAACAGGCATTTCCCTAGTCATTCACGCCAGTTCCTGTGTGTATGGGGCCGGCTGTGTGCTGACACAGCGGTGGGTGTGGAGACACGGAGAGAGGTGGGTCCCCATCCCTTAGGAACTCTCAGACTCGTGGGGCCGGCCTGTAGGAGACATCAAACGACTATAACAGAACGTGTGTCCGTGGTGTGGGGGGAGCCCTTCCAGGAACTCTGTGCTTCTCTTGATTTCAACTTCTCTGCCAAGGCGCAAAGTGAAAACAGCTGCCCTCCAGAAGGTGGCCTAGCTTAGGGTGTTCACAATCAGGGAGGAAATCCTGTAGGAAGGAAGCATAAGTTAAAAACCCTGGCTTCAAAGATTGCAGATACAGCAGAGGGTACTCACCATACCTATAAAATCTAGGGGAAGAGCGTTTATCTGGCAAAGGCAGTAGGTTCATAAGGAATGGGAGAGACGAGGCCAGGAAAAGGTGACCAAAGACACAATTCATCTTCCAAATGTTTTCTGTCTTCCCCAGGGCTGAGCCTCACCCATCCTCCCGTTCCTCTCCACACCTCAGCACCGATGGGCTTTCCCTCCTGCTCCCTTTGCCTTGTGTCACCTGGATCAGAGAGGGCCTGCCCCAGGGGCCTCCTATGTCAGACCTCTGTGGGGACAAGCCCAGGGCTCACAATGGCAGCAAATCCTGCCCTGGAGGTGCTATATTCGTGCAAGAGTGAACATGAACACGGTCACCCAAACTATTTCACCTCCCAGGAAAAACCTGCGGTGGGGGGAGGGGCGGCAGTGCCTGGAAAGGATGGAGCAGGAAGGCACTCTGAGGGCTGGGAATGCTGAGGAAAAGCCCACAACAAGGGGTGGGCCTCATCTTCCATTATTGTGTAAACAGAGCAGAGGCAGGACAGACAGATGGCACCAAGGCTTCCGGAGGGAGAGGCTCAGACCTCCATGGTTTGTCCTGGCCTGGCTCCTGGGGGAATAGCTGCTGGGCCTTCAGACACCCAGAAAGCTGGTCTTCTTGGTGGTGGTGGTTTGTGTGTGGTGAGGGGCAGCGGGCTGGGGAGAGGTCATTATTTAAATGTGCTCTTTACCTCTCAAAGCTGAAGACTGTGTTTACAGGCTCATAGCGGGCTGAGGCCCGTCTAATTCTGGGCAGGAGCTAGTGGAACAAAGAGATGTTATTGCTGAACCGTCATCTCCTGGCACCCAAGTTCACGTCGTCTCTGACAGCTGCATCACCTTCCCCCTGCACCAACCAGTCCATGAGCTGCACAGGTTCTCCTTTTGGTTCCTGACGTCCATTTCTTCCCTGTTTGCACTGGTACCACCCTGCCTCACCCCTGCACTCACGTTCTAAGGAATCCATCTGCCTCTAGCTACCCCACGCCCTGCTGTACCTCCAGCCCAAGTGGATCCTTCCCTGAAAACACATCTTTCCTCATGCCTCTGCCACTCAGGGCGCCCTAGAGCCGTCCATGTTTGGCACAGCCCCTCTCCCTGACTCCTAAGGGCAAAGGTTGTGTCTTCCTCAATGCTGGGCATGAAGTAGGAAGCCGGGTCATGAAGGAGCTACAGTGGACAGCTCGGGAGGGCTGCCCTGTTTTGGACAGTAGATGATGACATCTGTCCACTCACCCTGATTTGGGGATAAAGATGGGCCATCAAGTGGAGCTCTACAGGCAGTGAGAATATGGTGCAGGACCTGAGGATGTTGGCAAGGGAGGGAGTCAGGGTGCTGAGAATGACAGGGCAGTCGTGGCACTGAGAATGGGAAACTGTAAGGAGATGAGAGGCTGGATTTGCTGCGGTGAAAGTGGGGCAGCTGAAGCTAAGGTGGTCTCTGTGGAAAGGCACCCAGAGGGACAAGAGAAAGAGAAAGCATGTGTGTAGAGACAGGATGAACCGTCCGGGACAATTTTGTGTGAACTGTGCAAGGGAAGCCATGAGGAACGAGGAAAATGCCTTTTTCTGTCAGCGCCCCTCAGTCCAAGAGGGAGGATAAGTTGGAAGTCTCGCTGGGAGAACAGGGCCCTGGGGTTATCGCACACACGTGTCAGCCCCTCATTCCCCACAGCTGGGTGGCACCCACCATTATTATGATTCTCATTTTACTGACGAGGGACCTGAAGGCCTTAAAGGCTGAGATGAAGGAATTTTCCTTGTGTGGGAACAAACCCATACGGACAGGACAGGGTCAGAGCTGGGATTTAATCCAGGTCTGTGGGGCTCCCACTCTCCAGGCAGGGAAGCAGTTCCGAGAGGGGCCCAGGGTGGCTGGGTAAGAGGAACAGGGTCTAGAAAGGCCAGGAGTGGTGAGTTCAACAGTTCATGAAACTGTGGAATGGTGTTAAAAAGCCACGTTGAGCCAGAGCGGAGAACATCCTGGGTGGAGACAAGAGCCTTAGCCAAGGACTGAAGTCACCTCACTGCCGTTGGACCCCCTCCCAGTGCCCTCGTCCCTTGGGTCTGCCCTGCCCTCTCCTTGGAACCACTCCTTACTTGTATGTAGTCCCTTGTTCAGACAGTGCTTACACATTAGTTTATGAAGGCCAAGGGAACCTGGGATATAGCAGGCACCTTATTCATCCGATTTAGCCAGGAGATGAAATTCTACTTGCCCGGGAATCACCCGCCTGGTTTTGCCGCCCTGAATGCCAGCTAGCTCACCAGAGCAGCCTGGGTGAGCTCGGAAGCGTGCCCCACTCTCCTTGCAATCGCCACCCTGACATCTAGGTGGCACCAAAACCTCACATGTATCCATTCCTCCCAGATGGGGCACCGCCCACACCCGGGTACAGACTTCTTCTAACCCAGACCCTCCAGACCGCTGCTCAGCTCAGCTGGGTGCGAGCTCAGCTTTCCGGGTTCCAATGCTCCAAGTCCAAGGGGGCTGCACACTTGTCATTTCCTTTCTGCTTTGCTAGGTCCCTTGCTCCTCTGGGGACAGGTCAGCCCTGGTCCACTCTCAGCTTCAGGATATCCCAAAGCAAGTGTGACATCTGTTCTTTTCAAATGTAAAACAAACAAAACAAAAACATACTGAAAAAAATGTCATGACATTAAATTCCTTTTTCAACTTGTTTTTTCTTTTTTAATTATCAAAGCAATATATGCACATGATTCAAAACAAAAGGCCCTGTTGAACCTCTTCGGTTAATTGGGGACTGTAGTAACTCATCCCCTCACCCAACACCACAGGCATATAGATTTTGCAGATCACCACCCATCTATCTGTCCTGTGACTGCCTTTGACTGGGGCTGGTTCGCAAAGTGGGAAATAATTCTTTATTCATTCTTTCTGCCGGTATTTACTGTGAGCCTGTCGGCTGGGCACCGCTGAGCACTGCAGGAGGCCCTAAGGACGGGGAGGAATTAGACAAGGTCCCTCTGGCTTAGCTCACACCCCCGCAGGAGAGCCAGGTGCGCTCAAGGAATGCCAGGTGCTGTGAAGTCCTGGAAGAAAAGCAGGGCCGGACTGGGGACGGGGGCGATGGGCAGGTATCAGTGGTCAAGGCAGATCGCTCAGAGGAAGTGACATGGAGCACAAACATGATGAAAAATGTGGGAGCAACTGGTAGGGGAGGAACTATACCTGTCAGTCGTGAAGGAGCCCCCCTCCCCCGAAAGGTTAAAAAGCAGGAAATTGGGGGTTCTTGGCTCCGCTCGGCCAGCTGCCGACCTCTCAACGCCCCGGGCTCCCTCTCTTTCTAGGGCAGTATGCCTCCCACGGATTGAGGGAGGGAGTGAGTGAGTGACCAGGGAGGGGGTGTCCGTCATCTCCCCTGCGCCCGGTCCCCGCCCCTCTCCCCACTTACCGCCCCCGGCAGCCCCCTGCCCCCGTGAGCGCGCCCAGGCGGTCACCACCCAGCCCGGGAGGAACGGCGAGCCGCGGCCCCGGGCAAACGTAAAGTTTGTGCGGCTCAAAGTGACGCAAAAATTCTTAAAGAGCTCTTTGGCGGCGGATATCTAGAGATCAGACCATGTGAGGGGCCGAGAGTACAAATACGGCAGCTCGGGCGCAGCTCCCGCACAGGCAGCGGCCTCCCCGGGTACCTCGAAGGCGCGAGGGTCGCCCCGTCTCGGAGAGCCCCGGACCAGCCTCCCCACGGACTCCCCGGCAGGTGGGTCCGCTTTCACTCTTGTTTCTAACCCACACTTCTTTCCAGAACTTCGTCCCTCTCTGCCTCCTCAGGCACCGGCGACGGCATGTGTGCGCCTGTGCGGTGGGCTCCTGGCCGCTGCTGCAGCCGAGTGGACAGCAGTCGGCCAGGAGGGAAAGGTGACCGTGGAGTGGACCCGCGGGCTCTGTAGGGCGCCTTTGTCTGTTGCATGCGCGGGATTTGTTGTGTCCCGCGCACCAGAGGAAGACCCTGTAAAAGATGGTCTTCAGCCAAGTGCTGCCCTGCGCTTTGGGAAAAGTTGCTTTAGTTTTGTCACCCCGTAGCTTATGTTTGCTCTTGACTGACTGCCATCGCGTGCTGGTGGCTTTATGCAAACGCCTTTCTGCAGGGCGAGTTCTGGTTGACATAAATGCCCAACTACCTAGAGAAATCTCTGAATGACACTTAAGTGGGACGAGTCTCCGTGCGCTCGGGTTGCTCTCACTGGCAGAGCTGCTGCGCGCTCAGACGTCTCGCAGGCCATTCAGAATTTATGTGAAAACCCAAACTCCAGCCAGCTCTCTTACACGGGCGAAGTATGTGACCATCCGTTGCTTGAAAAATGTGCACAAACTTGTTTTTGAAAAAGCTTTCTGGAGCTGAGGTGCGCTGAGGAGCACATTTCCTTTTGCACTTGGTCTTTTGGGTAATGAATTTCT